>NC_064621.1:492768420-494018420 GCF_023898315.1 Schistocerca nitens
CGTAAATTTTCGTTTTATAATAGGTTCTACATAACATAATCCGACTTTTGGGTCTTTTGTAACTATTGCTTTGAATATTTATTTTGTAATCTGCAGTTATTGGGGATAGAGTTTTTTCAAGTCACAGTTCGAAAGACTGTTAATTAGTATTATTCTTTTATATGGCAAGCTGTGTTCACATCGACTCCTACAACAACAATGTTGGTTCTTTAGGGGGATTTAGAACTGAGAAACACTCATTAGTGCTTCGAAGATTAAAATAAAACATCATGACACTCATTTTTCACAAAACCAAAGTGATGTAAATGGTAGGTTACGCTATATTACGATAGATTTAAACATCTGAACAAATCTGTTAGGTGAACATGTGTGTTGTAAAATATGTGGAGGTTCAGTTAGTTTACAGTGAGGTATCAAATGGACTTGCCACGAAACTTACCATTAATTGTGCCAGTTTTAAATACAGTCATTCATTTTGGAATTCTGATAAGTGTAAAGATAATTATTTTGAAGTAAATATTACGTGGTTTTATGGATTGAGAGGTATTGGCAAAGGACACTTTGCAGCAAAAACAATGTGTGCCATGATGAATATTCCACACCCACCTTGTAAAATCGAGCTGCTGTGGAATCTGTTGCATGTGAGTCAATGAAGGGTGCTGCAAACGAAGCTATTGAAATAAATGATGCTATGAGTGACATACCAGCAGATTTTGGTGGCACTTTGCTACAGTCCTATGAATTCAGTGCTATGATTACCAGTGTGGATACTGGAAAGGTAATAAGTTTCCAGATTTTAGCCAAACATTGTTATAAGTGTAAATCAGGGAATGAAGAAAGGTTTACCTGTGACAGTAATTATGAATGAGCAAATGGTGCTATGGAGGCCTCTGCAGCTATTGAAACTTTAAGTCCATCTGTGGACGAAAGGGAAGTATGTTAACTAAGTTCTTAGGTGATGGAGACTCAAAAGCAATAACAGTGTAGTAGCCGCTCAGCCTTATGGTGACAAGATTATCACAAAACTGGAATGTGTTGGTCATGTATAGAAGAGGATGGGCACCAGGTTGAGGAAGATGAAACAAAGTGACAAGAAATTTTCTGGTGGTAAAACCATAAGAGGCTGGTTGACAGACAAAATTATTGATTAACTACAGCAGTATTATGGGATGGCCATGAGAAACAATACTGAGGATCTGTTGAAAATGAAACAGGCAGTATGGGCTACCTTCTTCCACAGACTGTCAACTGATGAAAAACCTGTACACCAACTTTGTCCCTCTGGACATGATTTTTAGTGCAATTACCGCATTGCGCAGTACTCAATCAGTTCATCCATCCCAGCAGCAGTCACGGAAATCATTAAACATATTTACAGAGACCTGAAAAATCTTGAATTACTAAAGAACTGCCTGCATGTTCAGACTCAAAATCACAGTGAGTCGTTCGATATTCTTATATGGACCCGCTTACCAAACATTTTGTTGTTGGAATGAAAACACTAAATTGGAGAGGGGGGGCATTGATGCTGTTATTGCTTTTAATGATGGCAACATTGGTAGGGTGAAAGTGCTACAGCGTATGGAAGTTAATCCTGGAGCAAACTTGAACGGATGAACAAGGTTCACATTGATAAAGCAGAGCATGCAGCACAGTTGACCACTAAGAAGTCCAGAAAGAAGAAAAGAAGAGAAAAACTTGGAAAAAAGATCAAGAGGGTGACATACAGTATGGTGCAGGGTGCTTCTGATTGACTAAAAATAAAAAAAAACATATATTAAGTGATTTACAGTCTTTTGTAATTTCAGAAGCCGTTCCTGAAAATTCACATTTTCTATTGCATTTTTCTCTAAATCTCAGAAACCACTTCGAATCGAGTATTAAAATTTTCCGGGAGTAATAACATACACATCCTGAGGATACTGATCTAAAAGAAAAACATAATGTTATAATTAAAATTATTTAGGATAACGTACAAATAAGTATATAAAATTTTCCGAATGCAGTGGCTAAAACGGTTGGTCCCGGTGGAGGTTCGAGTCCTCCCTCGGGCACGGGTGTGTGTGTTTGCCCTTAGGATAATTTAGGTTAAGTAGTGTGTAAGCTTAGGGACTGATGACCTTAGCAGTAAAGTCCCATAAGACTTCATACACATTTGAACATTTATTTTAGTGGCTAAAATGCAATTATTGTAGTTCAGTAGACCCAGAACATACAGTTTAATGTCCTATAAAAGTTTCATGTCAATGGCTACAGTGGTTCCTGAAATACAGGAAGCCAAGTCACTAAATTTAACATTTTTAGGATAGGGCGTTCCAACTCCCCTTAAGTTGCAGACTTGAGAGTTATTAACAATATGGTTTCAAACAAGTTTTAACATCTATTACTATATTTCCAGTGTAAAGTTTTCTTCGACTGAGAACACTGTCGCTTGTAGCACCTCTGCTTGTAATTCCACTGACAGCTACTAAACCGATTAAAAAAAGAAGTACTGCGATACAAGCTCCTGCCGATGACAACTAATAACTCTGATGAAGGATTAGTGCCACTGTTTTTAGGGAAAATGGAAAATACACGGTTTCGGAAATGGGAAGTAAGCATTTATCCCTTAATCCGGTTGTGATCTGATGTCAATTACTAACAATTAGCTAATGTGTGAAGTTAAGACTGTGCGGTGCGGGCGCTTTTGTACTGATCCAGCGTGTGGCACATACCAACACATGTTAACTGAGATGCAAGGAATTTTTGTATGTGTAGCGGATAGTTGTACCGAACAGTTATGCAACGTTGTCCCCACACTGAAAACCTACGGTAACGTCTACAGCTTATAAAACCTGACTCGATCATTTCGTGGCCGGACGGAGTGGCCGTGCGGTTCTATCTGGAGCCGAGCGACCGCTACGGTCGCAGGTTCGAATCCTGCCTCGGGCATGGATGTGTGTGATGTCCTTAGGTTAGTTATGTTTAATTAGTTCTAAGTTCTAGACCTCAGAAGTTAAGTTGCATAGTGCTCAGAGCCATTTGAACCATTTCATGAAAATTCGTGAATAAATCTGAACAAAATCGTGATCATTTCTACATCCTCCTGTTTCGTTTGGTAGGACCACTGAGAAAAAGAAGTGAAGCGGTTGTTCAAGCACTAGATTCGTATCGAAAGAATCTGAAAGTAAATTTCCATCCGACGAATTCTACATCACCACAGGAACATTTTGGAATGGACGTTATATAGCGTTACGGCAAATTCTGAATAAATGCTCGTTTCTATAACCCCAATATCGACAGAACGCTTAATTGGCAGTATCTCAGCTATTTTTTTTAAACTTTTTAATCATGCGATACACGTGAACATCTCTAGATATTATAACTATCTTGAAAAAAAAAAAAAAAGACACATTTGCTATTCCTTTATCATCAGGCCGCGAGGGATAACTTATTCCTTGGTCAAACGGTCCTTGTAGCGCAGATACACAGGTCTTAACGTAACTCTCATAGATTTATTTCTTATTTGCTAGTCAGTACAAGCAATGAAGTAGAGAAGAGCTACAGTTCCTTTAGAAAGCAGAACGAAACTTGAGGAAAACAAAGGGAAGTTTTCAAATTTCAGCACCTCCGTTTCATCTACAAATTACACTATCAGCATTTCAAAATTACTCTAGATAAATAGTGTGTAAATTTCTGTTACCTTTGAAAATATATCAGTTTCAGAGTGTACCATTCGTCAAGGTTTATTGTGTTATGATGTATGAGGTTGCCGGCATTGAACTACTTCTTTGAAACTGTGTTTTATAATCTTAAATTATCATGTATAGTGTGTGTGAAAAATCGCACTTACAAGGACTGTTACTTGATACTTTCACCTAACGTATTTCTTGTTTGAAAACCGTGCTCACACCATCAGCCACAAAAATAATGTGCGTTGTATCATATAAATGTGCAGGTCACATAGCCCATTCTGGGACTATTGCAAATACTCTATTTTTAATTCTAAATTTTCTTCCATTTCAGTTTTCGTGTGTATTATTCAAGCAATCACTAGCGCGGCCTACATGCCGAGTAGAATTTTCACCTCAGCAGAAGTTGTTTGTTCTTTAAAATACGCTGATTGACAAGTATCCACAAGAACAGCCAATAAAGAGCGCAGTTGGGGATATGCCCTGGATTCAGACCTACAAAGGAGACTGGGAACTGAAACTGAATTGAATTCAAATACCTTTGGTGAAGCACTGACATTGTGTTTGTCAAATTCTCGATTTTTTAGTCTGACAAACAATGCTGTAGCAATGTTAATTTTATGTTAAATTTCTGAATTTATATTTGCACTTGACGGGCGATGCTGTCAAAGTAAAGAAAGGTGTTCACTACTTGAAGACCCAAGCTACCGATGGAGACAAATTTCTTTGTTCTTTGCGAGGTGCAGTCTGGTGAAGCATGTGTGTTTCCTGGTATTCTGTTTCAGATCATTTAGTATACTGTGCAGGCATTCAGGATCAACCACAGTCATCTAGATGTTGATGTATACTTAGATATAGTTTTTCTTCAAGCTGAGCTACAATTGCTTCTCGTCGGCATATTCTAACTCAAATAAAGCTGCAGAAAGTATTTGAATTCTTGCTGTCAGACGACCCCAATTAAATAGCTTCGCATCCATCCTCTATGTTAACTCTATTCTTGGAGACAGATCGTCTTTGACTAACTGCACGTCTGCGGCAACGTATAAGGCAAATAACGTGTGTGCAATCACATATCCTGGCTTCACGCAACTGCTGATGCGGAATCATTCACTAACGGAGTTGTTACCAGTAACAACTGCTGCCATATCTGTGTGGAGAAATTTCAAGATGGCAGTAAATTTCTGCTGAAAACCACACTGTGCTAAAATCTTCCAGGAAATTTCACAGCCTACCGAGTCAAGGGCCTTAATGAGACCAATAAAAGCAATGAAATGAGGTCTGACACCGGTCTGACACATTGACACCGGTGTGTCAGACCCACCATACTTGCTCCGGACATGCGAGAGGGCTGTACAAGCAATGATCACACGCACGGCACAGCGGACACACCAGGAACCGCGGTGTTGGCCGTCGAATGGCGCTAGCTGCGCAGCATTTGTGCACCGCCGCCGTCAGTGTCAGCCAGTTTGCCGTGGCATACGGAGCTCCATCGCAGTCTTTAACACTGGTAGCATGCCGCGACAGCGTGGACGTGAACCGTATGTGCAGTTGACGGACTTTGAGCGAGGGCGTATAGTGGGCATGCGGGAGGCCGGGTGGACGTATCGCCGAATTGCTCAACACGTGGGGCGTGAGGTCTCCACAGTACATCGATGTTGTCGCCAGTGGTCGGCGGAAGGTGCACGTGCCCGTCGACCTGGGACCGGACCGCAGCGACGCACGGATGCACGCCAAGACCGTAGGATCCTACGCAGTGCCGTAGGGGACCGCACCGCCACTTCCCAGCAAATTAGGGACACTGTTGCTCCTGGGGTATCGGCGAGGACCATTCGCAACCGTCTCCATGAAGCTGGGCTACGGTCCCGCACACCGTTAGGCCGTCTTCCGCTCACGCCCCAACATCGTGCAGCCCGCCTCCAGTGGTGTCGCGACAGGCGAGAATGGAGGGACGAATGGAGACGTGTCGTCTTCAGCGATGAGAGTCGCTTCTGCCTTGGTGCCAATGATGGTCGTATGCGTGTTTGGCGCCGTGCAGGTGAGCGCCACAATCAGGACTGCATACGACCGAGGCAAGGCACACAGGGCCAACACCCGGTATCATGGTGTGGGGAGCGATCTCCTACACTGGCCGTACACCACTGGTGATCGTCGAGGGGACACTGAATAGTGCACGGTACATCCAAACCGTCATCGAACCCATCGTTCTACCATTCCTAGACCGGCAATGGAACTTGCTGTTCCAACAGGACAATGCACGTTCGCCTGTATCCCGTGCCACCGAACGTGCTCTAGAAGGTGTAAGTCAACTACCCTGGCCAGCAAGATCTCCGGATCTGTCCCCCATTGAGCATGTTTGGGACTGGATGAAGCGTCGTCTCACGCGGTCTGCACGTCCAGCACGAACGCTGGTCCAACTGAGGCGCCAGGTGGAAATGGCATGGCAAGCCGTTCCACAGGACTACATCCAGCATCTCTACGATCGTCTCCATGGGAGAATAGCAGCCTGCATTGCTGCGAAAGGTGGATATACACTGTACTAGTGCCGACATTGTGCATGCTCTGTTGCCTGTGTCTATGTGCCTGTGGTTCTGTCAGTGTGATCATGTAATGTATCTGACCCCAGGAATGTGTCAATAAAGTTTCCCCTTCCTGGGACAATGAATTCACGGTGTTCTTATTTCAATTTCCTGGAGTGTAGCTGTGATTCCTCTGAAAGGCCTGAAGGAACACTATCTGTAACTCCTCCACTAAGGGCACAGAATGTTTTTAAACAATTTGAGTAATTAGCTTCTCCAAGCTGGACTGCAAGGTTGTTCCGCTACAGTTATTGCACTACTACACACAAGTAAAAAAGAAGTCTTTTTTGTTTAAAGGCACATTCTTGACACCTGGGGCATCGTATGGTCCTTCATATCAATGTGATTGATTCACAACACCACGAATGTGCTAATTATTTGTGTGCATTACACAACTGAGAAGTACGAATGCTGTATTCTCGCAGAACTGCCTACTTGTCTGTTGAAACTAGCATAAAGCCGACACTATTAATGCAACAGTGATGGATCATATTTTTTATTGATAGTATTTGACGTACGACCTCATCCATTCCACTTTATAAGAAATTTCGATACTATTACATTCGAACTCTGCTACAGTAGGTCTGTCGACTGCATCTGAGTGTGTGGAGACAGTTCAACTGGGAAACTGTATAAATCAATACACTGAAAATTACAGGCGTTCCCAGTTTTCCTAGATGGTAAGGGCACGCAAGGGGTCTGGGGTCGATAAGCACACACGATATACCAACTTTATAGGGGATTCTACAGTTATGAATGCAGTTATTTCATATTGTTTCCTGTAAATGCTCTTAATTGGGTCCCTCCACATTTATTCAAGGGGAAGTGATTCAATACACAAATCAGTGAAGCCAAACGAAAACGCATCCGCTGTAGGTCTACCTGCGTTGAGAGTAATGATAATAGATAGTCAAACTTTTGTCAGTAACTGGATGAAGTGTTCGTTACTAAGTTCCCAAACGTAATGCCTGTCAGGGAATTTTCGTGCCAGATTATTATTGTCTGGACCGAGTGTTGACTGAACACTGTAGTAGAAGGTCATGGAATGTATTTTACAAAGACAGATTAGCCGCCATAGGAGGAGTGTTCATTGCTGTTGACAAGAATATCGTCTCTAATGATATCGAATTAGAGTGTGTCTGTGCAGCTATCAGGAGAGGTGTAACATACGAAGGTGAAATCAACCTGATGTTGGATGTTGTTACCTGCCACCCGATTCCGCCGTCACAGTTTTAGACTCATCCAAAGGAAGTCTAAGGTCAGTAGAATGAAATATCTAGATCACGCAATATTAGTAGGAGACGACATCAACCGAGGTGACTTCAACCACCCGGCATGGGCTGGGACGTCTGTAGAATCATTTTAAGGGGTATGGACAAGCAGTCTTGTAAAGTACTTTTGAACATATTCTCCGAAAGCTCTCTTGAAAAGAAACTTAGATAACCAACACACAATGGAAATATTTTAGGCGTTTTAGCTACAAACAGGCCGTACCTTATCGATCGTTATATTGGTGATTATGATGTCATCCCCCCCCCCCCTACATGAACCATGGACCTTGCCGTTGGTGCGGAGGCTTGCGGGCCTCAGCGATATAGATACCTGTACCGTAGGTGCTACCTACAGTGCCTGTAGTGCCTACAGGTATCTGTTGAGAGGCCAGACAAACGTGTGGTTCCTGACGAGGGGCAGCAGCCTTTTCAGCAGCAGCAGGGGCAACAGTCTGTATGATTGACTGATCTGGCCTTGTAACACAAACTAAAACGGCCTTGCTGTGCTGGTACTGCGAACGGCTGAAAGCAAGGGGAAACTACAGTCGTAATTTTTCCGGAGGGCATGCAGCTGTACTGTGTGGTAAAATGATGATGGCGTCCTCTTGGGTAAAATATTCCGGAGGTAAAATAGTCCCCATTCGGATCTCCGGGCGGGGACTACTCGAGAGGACGTCATTATCAGGAGAAAGAAAACTCGCGTTCTACGGATCGGAGCGTGGAATGTCAGAACCCTTAATTGGGCAGGTAGATTAGAAAATTTAAAAAGGGAAATCGACAGGTTAAAGTCAGATATTGTAGGAATTAGCGAAGTTCGGTAGCAGGAGGAACAAGACTTCTGGTCAGGTGAACACAGGGCTATAAATAGAAAATCAGATAGGGGTAAATGCAGGAGTACGTTTAATAATAAAAAGGAAAATAGGAATGCGGGTACGCTACTACGAACAGCATAGTGAGCGTGTTGTTGTGGCCAGGAAAGATACGAAGTCACGCCTATCACAGTAGTACAAGTTTATATGCCAACTAGCTCCGCAGATGAGGGAGTGATTGATGAAATGTATGATGATATAAAAGAAATTATTCAGATACAGAAGGGAGACGAAAATTTAATACAGTCATGGGTGACTGGAACCCGACACTAGGAAAAGGAAGAGTAGGAAACGTAGTAGATGAATATGGAACGGGAGTAAGGAATGAAATAGGAAGCCGCATGGTAGAATTTTGCACAGAGCATAACTTAATCATAGCTAACACTTGGTTCAAAAATCATAAAAGAAAGTTGTATACATGGAATAAGTCTGGAGATACTGGAATAGATAGAATGTATAATGGTAAGACAGAGATTCAGGAACAAGGTTTTAAATTGTAAGACATTACCAGGGCCGGATGTCGACTCTGACCACAATCTATTGGTTATTAATGTAGATTAAAAGTGAAGAAACTGCAAAAAGGTGGGAATTTGAGGAGATGGGACCTGGATAAACTGAGAGAACCAGAGGTTGTAAACAGCTTCAGGGAGAGCATTAAGGAATGATTGACAAGAATGGGGGAAAGAAATACAGAAAAAGGAGACTGGGTAGCTTTGAGAAATGATATAGTGAAGGTAGCAGAGGTTCAAGTAGGTAGAAAGACGAGGGCTAATAGAAATCCTTGGGTAACAGAAGAGATATTGAATTTAATTGATGAAAGGAGAAAGTATATAAATGAAGCAGGCAAAAAGGAATACAAACGTCTCCAAAAATAGATCGACAGAGAGTGCAAAATGGCTAAGTAGGGATGGCTAGGGGACAAATGTAAAGATTTAGAGGAGCATATCACTACGGGTAAGATAGATAGTGCCTACAGGAAAATTAAAGAGATCTTTGGAGGAAAGATAACCACTTTTATGAATATCAAGAGCTCAGATGGAAATCCAGTTCTATGCAAAGAAGCGAAAGCAGGAAGATGGAAGGAGTATATAGAGGGTCTATACTGGGCGATGTTCTTGAGGACAATACTATAGACATGGAAGAGAATGTAGGAGAAGATGAAATAGGAGATATGATACTGCGTGAGGAGTTTGACAGAGCACTGAAAGACCTAAGTCCAAACAAGGCCCCGGGATTACACAACGTTTCACTAGAACTACTAACAGCCTTGGGAGAGCCAGGCCTAACAAAACTCTACCATCTAGTGAGCAAGGTATATGAGACAGGCGAAATACCCTCAGACGTCAAGAAGAATATACACTACTGGCCATTAAAATTGCTATACCACGAAGATGACGTGCTAGAGACGCGAAATTTAACCGACAGGAACAAGATGCGGAGATATGCCAATGATTAGCTTTTCAGAGCATTCACACAAGGTTGGCACCGGTGGCGACATCTACAACGTGCTGACATGAGGAAAGTTTCCAACTCATTTCTCGTACGCAAACGGCAGTTGACCGGCGTTGCCTGGTGAAACGTTGTTTTGATGCCTCGTGTAAGGAGGACAAATGTGAACCATCACGTTTCCGACTTTGATAAAGGTAGGATTGTAGCCTATTGCAATTGCTGTTTATCGTATCGTTACATTGCTGCTCGCGTTGGTCGAGACCCAATGACTGTTAGTAGAATATGGAAACAGTGGGTTCATGCGGGTAATACGGAACGCCGTGCTGAATCCAAACGGCCTCGTATCACTAGAAGTCGAGGTGGCAGGCATCTTATCTGCATGGCTGTAACGGATCGTGCAACCACGTCTCGATCCTTGAGTCAACAGATGGGGAAGTTTGCAAGACAACAACCATCTGCACGAATAGTTAGACGACGTTTGCAACAGCATGGACTATCAGCTCGGACACCATGTCTGCGGTTACCTTTGACGCTGCATCACAGACAGGAGCGATAGTGTACTAAACGACGAACCTGGGTGCACGAATGGTAAAACGTAATTTTTTCGGATGAATCCAGGTTCTGTTTATAGCATAATGATGGTCACATCCGTGTTTGGCGACATCGCGGTGGACCCACATATGAAGCGTGTATTCGTCATCGCCATACTGGCGTTATCACCCGGCGTGATGGTATGGGGTGCCATTGGTTACAGGTCTCGGTCACCTCTTGTACGCATTGACGGCACTTTAAACAGTGGACGTTACATTTCAGTTGTGTTACGACCCGTGGCTCTACCCTTATTCGATCCCTGCGAAACCCTACATTTCAGCAGCATAATACACAACCGCATGTTACAGGTCCTGTACTAGCCTTTTTGGAGACAGAAAATGTTCGACTGCTGCCCTGGCCAGCACATTCTCCAGATCTCTCACCAACTGAAAACGTCTGGTCAATGGTGGCCGAGCAACTGGCTCGTCACAATACGCCAGTCACTACTCTTGATGAAGCTGCATGGGCAGCTGTACCTGTACACAACATCGAAGCTTTGTTTGACTCCATTCGCAGGAGTATAAAGGCCGCTATTACGGCCAGAGGTCGTTGTTCTGGGTACTGATTTCTCAGGATCTATGCACCCCAATGGCGTGGAAATGTAATCACATGTCAATTCCACTATAATATATTTGTCCAGTGAATACCCGTTTATCTTCTGCATTTCTTCTTCGTGTATCAATTTTAGTGGCCGGTAGTGCAATAATTCCAGTCCCAAAGAAAGCAGGTGTTGACAGATGTGAAAGTTACCGAACTAACAGTTTAATACACCACGGCTGCAAAATACTAACACGAATTCTTTACAGAGGAATGGAAAAAAACTGGTAGAAGCCGACCGCGTGGGAAGTTCAGTTTGGATTCCGTAGAAATGTTGGAACAGGTGAGGCAACACTGGCCCTACGATTTATCTTAGAAGAGAGTTTAAGGAAAGGCAAACCTAAGTTTCTAGCATTTGTAGACTCAGAGAAAGCTTTTGACAATGTTGACTGGTATACTCTCTTTCAAATGCGGAAAGTGGCACGGGTAAAATACTGGGAGCGAAAGGTTATTTACAATTTGTACAGAAACCAGATGGCAGTTACCAGAGTCGAGTGGCATGAAAGAGAAGCAGTGGTTGGGAAGGGAGTGAGACAGGGTTGTAGCCTATCCCAGATGTTATTCAATCCGTATATTGAGCAAGCAGTAAAGGAAACAAAAGAAAAATTCGGAGTAGGAATTAAAATCTATGGAGAAGGATTAAAAAGTTTGAGGTTCACAGATTGTAATTCTGTCATAGACAGCAAAGGACTTGGAAGAGCAGCTGAACGGAATGGACAGCGTTTTGAAAGCAGGATATAAGATGAACATCAACAAAAACAAAACGAGGCTAATGGAATGTAGTCGAATTAAATCGGGTGATGCTGTGGGAATTAGATTAGGAAATGAGACGCTTAAAGTAGTAAATGAGTTTTGCTATTTGTGGAGCCAAATAACTGATGATGGTAGAAGTAGAGAGGATATAAAATGTAGATTGTCATTGGCTAGGAAAGCGTTTCTGAAGAAGAGAAATTTGTTAACATCTAGTACAGATTGAAGTGTCAGGAAGTCGTTTCTGAAGGTATTTGTATGGAGTGTGGCCATGTATTGAAGTGAAACGTGGACGATAAATAGTTTAGACAAGAAGAGAATAGAAGCTTTCGAAATGTGGTGCTACAGAAGAATGTTGGAGATTAGATGGCTAGATCACATAACTAATGAGGAGGTATTGAATAGAATTGGAGAGGACAGAAATTTGTGGCACAACCTGACCCGAAGAAGGGATCGGTTGGTAGGGCGTATACTGAGGCATGAAGGGATCACCAATTTAGTATATGAGGACAGAGTGGAGGGTACAAATGGTAGAGGGAGACCAAGAGATGAAGACACTAAACAGACTCAGAAGGATGTAGGTTGCAGTATGTACTGGGATATGAAGAAGCTTGCAGAGGATAGAGTAGCATGGAGAGCTTCATCAAACCTGTCTCTGGACTGATGACCACAATAGCAAAAACATGATGTCATCGTAGCGGCGATGGTTACCAATGTTTTAAACATGTCAAGAAATGTATATGTGTATATCTGCCAGAAAGAGCAGATAAGCAGTTATTAGCATCCGACTTAGACAATGATCGGAAATCTTTTAGTTCTATTACGTTGGACGGAGAGGAATTGTGGGCAAAATTCAAACGGATTTAAACTACGCTCTGGAGAATTATGTGCCGAGTAAGTAGATAGAAGACAGAAAAGACCCTCCCTGATTTAATAACAAAACTCGGAAAATGCCTAAGAAGCACAAACGGTTGCAATCTCAATTCAAAAGAGCAACTAACGACCGACAGAAGATAGTAGAGATTGCTACAAAAAGGATCGGTGTGCGATTCATGCAACAACCAACACAGTCATACCTTAGCAAAAGAACTTGCCGAGGATCCAAGAAAATTCTGTTCATACGTAAAATTGCTGTGCCGTTCGAAGGGTTCTCTCCAGTGTAGTAAAAGATAGCAAAAGGAAAACTACAGTTTTTAATTTAGATGGTGGTGGTGGTGGTTAGTGTTTAACGTCTCGTCGACAACGAGGTCATTAGAGACGGAGCGCAAGCTCGGGGTAGGGAAGGATTGGGAAGGAAATTGGCCGTGCCCTTTTAAAGGAAGCATCCCGACATTTGCCTGAAACGATTTAGGGAAATCACGGAAAACCTAAATCAGGATGGCTGGAGACGGAATTGAACCGTCGTCCTCCCGAATGCGAGTCCAGTGTGCTACCACTGCGCCACCTCGCTCGGTTTTAATTTAGAATTTGAGAAATTTTCGCACAACATAGTCACACATACATTCCGTTGTTTGACAGTCGCACACTCCCGCATTCAAGACGTCGTAGTAGGTGTCCCTGGCATAGGGAAGCAACTGAAAGAGTTGAAAACAAATAAGTCACCATACAGGATGGAATCTCGTTTGGTTTTACAGAAAGTGCGCCATTGGCCCCTTACGTAGCTTGCATTCATCGCGAACTTCTCGCCTAGCACAACGTCCCCAGCGACTGAAAACTAGGTAGAGGTGACTGCTGTATGTAAGAAGAGTAAAATAAAGAACCGCATAATTAAAGACCAATTTACAGAAACGCTATTTGAGATCGACTCCAGAACGATTCACTCGTCGCCAATGTACATTTTGCGTAAGGTCGCCAAACCGTCGTTTTTCTCTCGCTCTGTTTGCGAATGAAACGAGAAAGGAAATGACTAGCAGTGGAACATAGAACACCCTGCCACACACCGTCCGGTGGCTTTTGGGCTAAGTATATTGATGTAGATTTAACTGTAGGTGTAGAAACTAATTCGATGTATTAGTCGATTATCGGACATAAACGAAACGTATATTCTCATCTTTCGGCTGTACCGTACTTATTTACTTCGTCCGGATATGTTAGAAAAGGTTTTGTTCTCAGGTCTTGAGGATATTAACTATAGAACTAAATTACTTATTGAATAAGAGTACGGTGTGCAACTGAGATAAAACCATAAACAATGTAACACCCTCTCTTTTAATTAAAGTAATTTAAATTCATTTGAGTATTTCTTAATCTATAAGGAAATGTATGTCTTCTTGTTTTCTTAAAGTATTTGTTGGTGCTGACTGTACTGATGATTTTAAAATAGAGAAAAATATAGACTTTTCACTCTGAGTGCAGCTCAAGCAATTACATGGATTTTACAAAGATGCTTTGCCCTAGGGAGCATGTTGTAAGACAATCGCCGACATTCTTTTATTCTATATACCTTATTTTATTTATAATTAAAGGGAATAACCATAGTGAGAGTCTTTCTGCAGTATTTTCGTCAGAGTTTGGTGTAACTGGCAACATTACTGTCACTCAGAGTAGTAGGGTCTGATGACGGGACTGACACTGTCGACAACTCTAGCGTACGATACGAGATCTCGGCTTTGAACCCTGACGTCATGAGTGACGTTACGAATTTCCGATGGGAAGGATGTAATCTTCCCATGTGGGTAATAATAAGGCGAGTTCTCGAGACGTCAGAAACTTGAACCTCATTTAGTTGTCCCACAGCAATCCTTGTAGTTGTTTGATTGTTTCGAGTTTGTAGGCTCTTTGATCAAAAACGTAAGCTCGCGTAGTTTACATTGAACGAATAAAATGATAGCTACCTGTTGTAATAGCTTCTTTGGTTGAATATTATTAAGCGGTATATACATGTGGTAATCCACAAAGATTGCTTTCTTAATCACAGATTTTCTGGACTTCAAACGTTGTGAATGTTAATCTCGTAAAACTTGACTGATTTCCTTCTTTGTAGTTTGTTTTAAGTCAGTAGATACTGTTCGGGCTTATTAAAAGTTTATATCTCAGTTGCATCTTTCTCGTTGTTTATCTGTAAATCTAGTTTAGAATAGACGAAAAAAAATGGCTCTGAGCACTATGGGACTTAACGTCTGAGGTCATCAGTCCCCTAGAACTTAGAACTACTTAAATCTAACTAACCTAAGGACATCACACACATCCATGCCTGAGACAGGATTCGAACCAGCGACCGCAGCAGTCGCGCGGTTAGGGACTGAAGCGCCTAAAACCGCTCGGCCACTGCGGCCGGGTAGAATAAACGACTAAATTTATCACACAATGATCACTTTTCAGTCGATATTATTCGTATGACAGAGTTTGGAGGATTTTTTCTCTGAATATAACAGATGTACCGTTCTTCCGTTAAACAAAACCAATTGCTCTCATGAGTGCTATAATGTAATTTGCGACCTCTCAGTAACCACTTACAACTGTCTCCTACAACGTTACTCATGGTCTGTAATATTTCTGAACTATCAGAAATAGCCCTCAACACGTATTCTTTTGGCTTGTATTGTGCACAGGACTGGAACCTTCGTCTTCAAGCTCCAATATTTCTATCTTCTTTTCAGTTAACAAATAACTTTTGCACAATCTCCGTAACAGTAATACATGAATGTTTAGGCCGAACTGGCGAGAAGAATCTACCTTTCTAGCCTACTTTAGAAGCACAATGTGGCGCAATTTTACACTGACGGGAAAAATTTCAGCACGAAAGAAGGAGATGTGAGACCAAAACGAAAGTTGGAAGGCGCTCTTTACATCTGAAAGATGATGTCTATTCAAAGTTCACACTATTTGCGTAAGAGTGGCGTTAGTAACGTCACTATGAGGATGCAAGTGAGGTTTGCTTTAAATACTCGCTGCAACGGTCGTGAGCATTAGTTACCTTTGAGACTGGACGTTGTTAACTGGTTTTAGTTATGATTGGCTTTAAGGCGATAAAGACACATTATCGACACCTCACTGAGTTTGAAAGAGGTCGTGTATTAGTGCTGCGAGAAGCTGGATATTCTTTCAGCGACACTACAGAGATACATGGCAGGGATGTAGTAACTGTACATGATTACTGGAGCGGCGGTCACTGGAATGTACTGTCGCAAGAAGACCGCGTTCGGCGTATGGCTCTACTGTACCGTACTGCTTCTGCAGCCATAATCTGAGCATCTGTTGGCACCACAATGACACAACGAACTGTTACAAATCGATTACTTCAAGGAAAGCTCCAGGCCAGACGCCCTGCAGTATGCCTTCCACTGACACCAAACCGCCTTTTGCCACTTCGGTGGTGTCGAGCAAGAACTGATTTAAGAGCAGGATAGAGGTCTGTTAAGTTTTCCGATGACAGCTGTTTCTCCCTCGGTGCCAGTAATGGCCGTGTGTTGGTTAGACGGAGGCCAGTTGAAAGTCTGCAATCAACCCTTGTACTACACTGGGCCTACACCTGAAGTTATGGTGTACGGTGCGATTTCGTACGACAGCAGGAGCACACTCGTGGTTGTCACACCATTCCTAACTGCAAATCAGAACGTCTTGCTGGTGATTGGACCTGTTGTGCTGCTATTCATGAACAGCTTTCAGTGGGCTGTTTTCCAACAGGATAACTCTCGCTCACTTACACCGCTGTTGTAAGCTAACACAATGTACGGAGTGTCGACATGCTTGACCTGTTCGATCATCAAATCTGCTTTCAATCGATCACATTTGGGACCTCATCGGACGACAGTTCTAGCGTCATCTACAACCAGCATTAACCGTTCCAGTATTGACCAAACAAGTCCGACAGGCATGGAGAGCCATAAACTGACGTCCCACGGCTGTTGAACACCATGTGTACACGTTTGCACGTTTGGATTCAACATTATGGCGGTACATCGGTTATTATTGTACCAGCATTTTTTGTTTGCAACGGTTTGGCTAGAGCTTACATTAATCTATGATCCTGTAATGTTAAGTACTAAACCATGTTATCTAGAGAAATGTGTTCCTGAAATGTCTTTACATTAATGACCTTTTTCGTGATGTGATTTTTTTTTTTCGCCGGTGTATATCGCTCTTACCTTTCTTGCTAGACAATGTAACAGTTATAATGTACCAATGAGTGGTAAATATTATTGGAAAGTCAGTATCATTAAGTTACAGCATTATAGGATAAACATAATATGAGAAGTAGAAAGCTCGAAGTAGAAAATGGATCATGATCGTACTTTCATGCAGCGAATGGATCTTCATTGTTTGTCTGAAGTATTTCAAAACTTTAGCACATACTTTCAAGCATTTTTATCGATTTTGCAGGAAAAGATTCGCCACGTTGTGTCCACTCTTTTATCCCTTTCAGACCCGATACGCTCAATTGTGGGGGTGCGGTTTATTTGCGTTGCAGCATCATATTATTCCGCTATGCAGTTGAGTCCCAAGTCACACGACTGTGCAGGATCCGCTGTTTCGTATACAACTCGATTTATATCGATATCTCGTTACAGACGCGAGATATTGTGTCTTAATCTTTGGTAATTTTCAAGATGGCGTGTCGGAAGCATGTCTGTCGAGGTAAATGTTTATTGTGCTTTATGTATTGCGTTTTGACATTTGGGAAAATGTGTTTGAGATTCCGAAAGGTGTACAGAAGTAAGTAAAAAATATGTCCGCCACAATTACTTGAATACTTTCATAGCTATAATGACTAATATCCACACGCACAATTGTGCGTATTGGGACTATTTTACCGGCATATGGTCGTTTTCGGTCGATGTTTGTGGTTACGATTCGGAACAGATTACGGAATAGATAAGTCATTTTACTATTGTATTTACGCCTTATTTTCACAGTTCGTTTATTTGTTTCGTTTTAGGGCATACTGACGAGGACATTCTACCCATATTAGATGACTCTGAAGTGGAAGTCTTCAGTAGTGATGACGAATTGTTAGATACAACTTGGACTCTTCCAACAATCGAACCTAGACTTGGAGAAAGCTCTGAATCTTCTGATGAGGAGGAAAATTGTAACAATGCTTCTGCAACAATACTACCGGTTGCTCCAGAAGTTCAGGACAATTTTCCCAGTCAACACCGTAGAAAGAATTCTAAAAAAAAAAAACAGTGGAAACACATCGTCGTTAGTCCATTTGGAGAAAAAGACCATTCATCTCCAAAATTTTTGCGTACTCAGAGAGTGAGGTGGGACAGGAAATTAAAACTCCAATGAGCTATTTCAGCGAGTACTATCCAGAAGATTTTTTTCAGTTAGCATCTGACTGCACTAACAGTTACTACTTTTCGAAGAAAGGGAAGTTGCTTCATACAAATCCTCAAGAGATAAAAAAGCTGTATGGCATCCATGTACTTAAGGGATGCATAGATATCCTCGTACGCGTATGTACTGGCAGAAGTCATTGCGTATGCCAACTATTGAAGATTGTATGCCTAGAGACAGGTTCTTCACTCTCAGAACAGCACTGCATGTTGTGGACACTAACAACATTCCACGTGAATCAGAAACTAATAGATTGTGGAAAGTGCAACCTGCAATTACTGTTGTACGCAGTGCTTATTTGAGACTTCCACGCCCCTCTGGAAATGATTATTCCATTGATGAGCAAATGGTACCATTTACTGGACGCTGCACATTGTCTCAGTATGTTCCAAACAAACAGCGCCCTTTGGGAATTAAAAACTTTGTTTGGCAACAACGAAAGGTTTAGTACTTGATTTTGAATTTTATCAGGGTAAATCAACTCCTCTGCCAGATGTTGGCCTTCGTCTAGGGCCATCTGTAATACTTCGCCTTGCTCAAACATTACCTCAAGGTGCAAGACTATATTTTGACAGATATTTTACAGTTTTTCCATTATTGCAACAGTTACTTGACCTAGGGCTGGAAGGAACAGGAACCATAATGAAAAACAAGAGTGAAACCAGTTCACCTGACGGAAGAAAAAAGATTGAAGAGAGGAGATATGGAAGAGTTCTGCAGGGACGATGATAAAATAGTCATTGTCCAGTGGAAAGATTCAAAAGCTGTGACCCTTGCCTCTACTTGTACAGGATTTGAACCTATAAGCAATGTTGAGAGGTGGAGTAAATCAGAAAAGAAGTACATCTTAGTGCCGTGTCCTGCAGTTGTAGTGAAGTACAACCTGTGTATAGGAGGAGTGGACCTCTGCGATCAAATGATGGAGACCTACAGGACTTTCTTGAAGACAAAAAAGTGGACTTTAAAAGTTTTGATTCATTTACTTGATTTGTCTTGCGTCAATTCCTGGTTACAATACAAAGTTGAATGCGAAGCCAATAAAGTACAAAAGAAAAACATTTTGGATCTTCTTGGATTCCGACAAGTGATTGGGGAAGCGCCAATTTCTTCTTCTTCAGGACAGGAACATGAATGTGAATCCGATGAAGCGCCACCAAATAAAATGTACAAATCAGCAAACACACCATGTGATGAGAAGCGGCTAGACGGATATCATCACTGGCCAACTGTTGGTGATTTGCCTTCAGCTCGTTGCTGCAGGCAAAAAACTTGCAAGAAGGGGACGAGAACAAGATGTCTGAAGTGTAATATTTATTTGTGTTTGTCAAAAGAGAGTAATTGCTTTCGTGAATATCACTGCAAGAAATGACATAAATATGTAAGATAATCCCGACCCACACAATGGCGTGGTTCAAAATTTGTATCAAAATTAAAAATAAAATTTTCTAAGCAATTGGTCCACGATTCTGTACTTTTTTAATGACAAGAATGCATTTATTTCAAAATTTTCATTTCAAGTTTGGGTGAGGGTCTGAAAGGGTTGTAAGATGGCATTATGAACTCAAATTTTAATTTTAATGGTCCTTGATCGTTATTTTCTTGGGCCCTTCACATATATTTCACATTTATTATGATACAAAATTATTTTCACGACTGTGTCTGACAAGTACGTTGTACCGAATTCAATTTCACGTCTGACGGATAGATGAAAAAATAAAAGCAGTAGCTGTATGACCCCTTACTATTACTATTGGCCTATCACAACACTTGTAGGTTTATCTTCTTTAAATATCTCAAAATGAAATACAGAACTAAAATGAAACATGCTATTCCTCAAACACTGACAAAGATAGGTCCTGGCAAAAAAGGTATTCTTGGCAAAAAAGGTATTCTTGGCAAAAAAGGTATTCTTGGCAAAAAAGGTATTCTTGGCAAAAAAAAGTATTGTGGGAGATGAGGCAAATATACAACACGGCCTTCACTTACCAAATTACCTCTCACCACGGACAACGCAATTGAAGATGCTTTCATCTACTACATTTCAAGCATTACCTCTCGCCACGGACAACGCGATGGCCGACGGCCTTCACTTACTGGTAGCAGCGGCGCTTGCATAGAGTCATCAAACTAGCCGCACTGCGTGAAATAACAGCATAAATCAATGTTGGACGTACGACGACAACATCCCTTAAGACAGTTCAGCGAAATATTGTGTTAACGCACTACGCCAGGAGACGGCCGACAGGACTGCTTTTGCGAACAGCTTGACATCGCCTGCAGCGCCTCTCCACGGATCTTGACCATAGTGGTTGGATAGTAGGCACTGGAAAGCCGCGGGTGGTTCGAAGAATATTCTGGCCAGTTCGGGCAAAAGATTTGGCCACCCAGATCGTCCAACATGAATCCCATTGAACATTTATGGGACATAATCGAGACGTCTGTTCGAGCAGAAAATAACTATGGACAGCCTTAGAGACAGCATGGAAGAATTTGCTCCAGGGAACTTCAACGACTTGAGTCCATGTCACTTCGAGTAGGTGCACTGCGCTGGGCAAAAGGATGTCCGACACTGTCAGGTGGTATCCCATGATGATTGTCACCACAGTGTATAAATAATTTAGTGTGAAAACCAGTCCTGAAGCAACGTGTTATTAATTATACTTTTATTAATATACATCCGAATCACCTGCTTAAGAAGCTTGTATATAAATGAGCTACACATTTGTTGAAGCAAAACATCAGTTTTACAGAAGCTAGCCATTTGAGACTATTTCCTCATTCACAATGCGGTCTTTTGCATTGACTAATATAGGAGGTATTTCCCAGTTGGTGTTTATGTTTGGACCTAATAGTACACAGTAAATTGCAGCGGCTGAAACGTGTATTGATCGTGCTGACCATAAAATTGGGCAGCCTTGTGGCTAAGGTCTTACTTTGTGACAACAGCGTACTCTAGTAATTTATTGTCAAATACTTTAAACCGAGTTAACGTGAAACAGACAGATCTGGGGCAACGTGATCTTGCATACTTCTGTCAGTTCCCCAGGACGTGTAGTACACCTGAGCTGCTTAAAAGTTGTTTTTTTTTGTTTTTTTGTTTTTTTTTTTTTTTTGTTAGTGGAGGATTGTGTTCGTGGATTTCTTGGAAATTTTCATCTATTACCTGTAATTTTGTGAAGTTAATTAAATTTATGTACGTCAATATTCTGGCAAACAAGTTATATGTGCTGACTACTCTCCAAAAGCGTTCAATTTTACTAACAGTTTTTTTCAGTCACTGGCAAATGAACAAAGTCATTTCCGTTCACAAAGGCGGTGCTTAAAGTGGTAAATTCTTGACACCACACATTCCTCCATAAACAAGTATAAGCACTGACTTGCAAGAAAACAAGCCCAATTAATGAAATGGGAGACGTTTGTAAATGGTTTATTACAAATGACTATTTTATTTCCTCTTTTAGCTTTCTTTCTAAATATGGCATTGTGTTGCGCCGAGTCATGGTTTTGTTTTTCTCTCACCTTACAAGTAAGTGTGTAATATTTTTGTGAAATTACCTTCCTTAGAGAATATTGCGTAATGTGTAGCTGTTGTGACCATTTTTGGATTTTAAGAAGATTTGGAAAATAAAAACCAACCGAAGTGGCTAACTTCGTTAGAAATATTTTTCTGCGCAAGAATAAAACAAAACTCAAAACTAGGTAAATTTTTACCAAAATTATAACTGTGTGTCGTAAAGAAAGACAAGGTCGGCTTGCTTTGTGAAAGACTAATTTAAATCTACTTTACCTGCCGTAGACTTCATCTCACAATGTTCTCCTGAGCTGGGAGTAACCTTGTGACAATGGGTATTCTATATCCCGCATAGTTCATAACACAAGGAAAGCTCTGTTACTATGAAAATCAAAAAGTAAAAGTGGAAATTTTATTACGAAAACTGCTGAATGTTCCACAAAGTTAGTAGGTTTCACTGTACAGTTTCTCTGATCACAAATTTTACCACCAGTATGTTGTGAATTCCGAGGAAGCTAAGGACGCGGTTAAAACTGCTGCGAGTGAAATAATACATCAGTAGATTAAACTGCTGTGAGGGTAACAAAAAGTCTGCTGAGTCATTTACGTAGCAAAGGAAATTTGCAATGAGACTCCCATTAGCTATAATCATTCTTCTCATCAATTGTGGCGTTTAGGTACCATCATTTAGCCCGCGAACTGTTATTAACATCAGCACACGACGGAAAATGCGCTGAGATCGCGAGTGCCCATTTACGTCTTCAACTTTTATACTTTTACTTATTTTTATTTGTGCGTGTGTGTGTGTGTGTGTGTGTGTGTGTGTGTGTGATATTTCTCGAGACTGCGTATCGTTAGTTTTAGCGAGTTTGTGGTATGTTTGTAGTGCAATTATCTTAGAATTTAACCTTTAGCAGAAGTGTGCTAAGTTGAGTTACGTAGGTCAGTTTGGTTTAATAGTTTCACAATCTATTTCTTGTTATTGCTGTGCCTGTTTGAACTACATAGGTCAGCTTAGGTTCTCGACAACGCGTTTCGTTAGTTTTGGTGATTCTTCGGTTGGTAGGTAGTCACAGTCCTTTTAGAACTTCTGCATTGGTATCGTTCTTTTAAGGTGCGCTGTGTAAATCAGGTTGTCGATGCCACGTTTTGTAATTTTTCGTGATTTTTAGCTACATCTTGTTTCGTTTTGCTGTTTTTCCCCGAATCTGAGATTGCAACGTTCGATGCTAGGTTTCCCTGAAAGAACCCATTTTACTGTGGTCAACCCGGTTGGTTCAAATGGCTCTAAGCACTATGGGACTTAACATCTGAGGTCATCTGTCCCCTAGACTTTTTTGTCATGAGTCTACTGACTGGTTTGATGACAAACTACTTAAATATAACTAACCTAAGGACATCACACACATCCATGTCCGAAGCAGGATTCGAACCTGCGACAGTAGCAGCAGACCGGTTCCGGATTGAAGCGCCTAGAACCACTCGGCCACAACGGCCGGCCCAACCCGGTTGTTTGTTTAACTGTAAATAACGGTTTTCAGCATATCAAAGTTCGGGATTATGTTTTGGCGTCGTGGAAATATTTACGAGTATCGATCAACCTTCGAAATCGTATGTGTTGCCCCTTTCGGTGAGGTATGACCTCCGGCAAAGCCACTATCACACTAAAGGCGCCCTCGGATTTCCTGCGTCTTATGCTGGACTCCTGGAAGCAGCGAGCCAGTTACTACGTAGAGTGGCTGCGCTACTGGCCGACGCACCCACATTTATCCGCTACCTAAAGCCATCGCGCCCTCGGCTCCTATCCCATCAGCAGCATCCTATCGGCTCTATCAGTCCAGTAGACCCCTCACGGGCGACTTAACGCGCTACCGAACGTAACAGTTTTATAGCCCGGTGTCGCATCCAAATCAGCCCTCACCGGCTGTTGGTTTATTCGAAAAGGTTCCACACCCTTGAATGAAGCCAATCCGTTTCATTTCCTTAATTCTGACACTAGAGCTAAGACACTCGGTGGATAGAATTTAAGGGTAGGTCCGTTCAGTAATAATTAAACTCTCGTGTGATCTCTACTCCAGTACTTTTCGTTCAATCACATTAAGATACAATCTGTATTTTCACCTGGAGCTTGCAAGGTTTAGGAGTTACTCGTTTCTTGATCTCAATTCCTATGTCTTTAGCGTAAATTTTGATGTCTTCCGCGCCCCGTATAGTTTGACTAGTATTTCATCATTTCCCATGGCCAGCATACCCTTGCAATGTATACCCTCTGTACAAATTCGAAGAACTGACTCCAGCGAATCATCAAAATGAATGGACCACGGATACTTAGGAGTTAACGGATCTCCTTTCTCTGATTGTGGCACGTGTGTCGCATGGTGAGCAACGAAAGTACCACACAATAAAGAATCCAGAACACCGCCAAAATATAGACAGACTATGACTCCAATTCCACGGGTCAGTCTAATTGATGTAATGTGTTTAGTGCATTTACTGTTAGACAGTTAGTAAACATTTTAAAAAAGTAAATGTTATTCTGCAGCATAAGCGGATAATAAAAAAACTTTCATATGTTACTATTTTCAGTCGATTGTAGTCACAGTGGCTCAATGTTGGTACCGATTTCCCTTTTTTTTTCTCTCCTCATAGTCATCACTATTTTAACTGCTCTGATGCGACCCACAACGAATTCCTGTCTTCTACTAAAATTTTCGTCTCAGAGTGACACTTGCGACCTACATCCACAGTTATTTGCCACACGTATTTTAACCTCTGTCGTCCACTACAGCATTTGTCCTCTACACTGGCCTCTAGTACCGTGAAAGTTATTTCCTTACGTGTCAATAGATGTTCTTTTATCTTGTCCCTTCGCCTTGTCGGTGTTTTATATTCCTTTCCGTTTCTGCGCAGAGCCTCCTTATCACTGTTTTCCTCTTGTAAGAAGTCCATGACTAAGGAATTTTTTGCTAGCGCACTCGAGCAGATGTAATTTCGATGGATTCCTCACGCGCTGCCTGCGATATGTAAGCTACAATAGAATCGCAGACCAGAGAGCAGTGACGGCTGCTGTAGGAGCAGCGTCGGCTGCAGTAGTAGTAGCGGTAGCTCGCAGTCGGGCGGTTGGGCCGGTCGTGCCTAGGCGATGTAGTATCAGGTAAAAACAGCATAAAGCATATCTAATTTGTTACAACTAAATTTGAACTACTGTTATATCAAGTCCCATGTAAATGTTTTAAAAAAACCTTTTAATAATAATCTTTTTTTATAAAATTTACTTTTGACAATCATTCATCTGAATTTAAAGAATTTACTGATTTCTGCAATCCATGGTCATCCAGATTATCGTAAAGAAAAATCAGTTGTTTCTTTTTATACATAACAAATCTAGCGGCCTTCATTGCACTGGGCTGTGCCAGAAAATTTTTTTTATATGAGCAGATATGTACACGTTATCATGCGACTTCATTGAGGTAAGAATTTTCAGTTTATTCTGAATGTTCTTTCAGGGCCATGACGCAGCACTGCTGACGTCCAAATTTACCAGTTTAGATTCACAGTCAGTTAATTATTGAAAGGTTATATGTGAGCCACAGTTTTATTGAGAGATTAGTCACATTTTATGATTCGGAGCTTACGGAAGTAAACTTTTGGGAGGTTACACTTGTCGACAACCGGCCTGGAACCTATTTTTTGTCAGTTTCTGAGAAGTAGTCAGTTATATATCTGCTTCTATTTACCTGATGTTCAATTTAGTTTGTATCTGGCGCAACGCATTTACTAATTTGTCACTCCTTCTTTCACAGATCATCGGCAATTTATTGCTCCTTGTTGTTATTGTATTTGTTCCATTTTCATTTGTGTTTGTTTGATTTTGTGCCTACATTTGACTTGTGAAAGAGCCGCGAAAAACTACTAACAGTACATCGCGATGCACAATGAGTGAAAAAGCCGACTTGACTGATAATATTAGTGACAGTGTCATAATGATAATACTCCAATTACAGATAATCAGTGCGTACCGACTACCAGTAATGATTCTAATCTAAATGATCAGCAAACAAATTCAATTATGTCCACACTAAATTTAACGACAATTGAAGACGCGGTACACTCCGATAAAATGAACGCTACCCGGTTTGACACACCTGATTTTCAAAATTTACACAGTGAACAGATAAATGTTTCTAACGAAGATGAACAATGTGCTAAAATTATGTCAGATTTATTTAATTCCGATGTAGTGACCAATAGTGCACATCCAATTAGAAAATCTTTTCTTGAGTCAGACAATGACCAAATGGTTACACAAAACGTGACAAATGCAGACACACCATCACACAGCACAGAGAATGGTCGCTAATTTTGGCATTTATCAGGTTATGGCAGTAGTGCTACAACTTAATGAAAATCTGAAGACAACATTTATAAACAATTTAAGCAAAGTTTCAAACAGTCGAATGAAAACCACGACAGGTCGTTCAAACAGTGTACTGAACCGATTACAGCCGTTGCGGAGCAATGTAATGAAGCTAAAAAAAATATATTACGCGAGGAAATTAACACTAGAACCGCCGGAATTAGTACTACACTTAGAACCGCCGATGTGGTCAAAGTGACCAGTTTCTTTGTAAGTAGATGCTGTGCTGTTTAACGTAAATATTAATGACCTTCATAACAATGTATCACTTTAATTACGTTTAATAACAGTATCATTGTATTTTACAACAGCAATGGGAACATAATATTACTAATATTAAAGAACATAGTTCACAATATTTGTCTGCAACCATACTAATTGTATTGCAGTAGTTTTAAAATTAATAGAAATTAATCTTACTGGAGAAAGTAAGTACCCATGAATATGTTAAGAGAAAGACCAATCATAAAATATGACCATGTATAGTACCTAATCCTACTTACAAGCATTACAAACTACTGTCTTTATTACTTTATTTGTACACGGCCCACAAACGTATCTCTTGCATTTGCTGCACACTTCATTTGTCTTGTTTCTGTATTTCCTCGTTTGGCATAGTTTTCTTACTTTCGCAGGAATTTCCGCTTCTTCTCTTTCTTCATCACCATCGTCCTTTTCTTCCTTTTCTTTTCCATCCCTTGGCATCCTTTCCTGATTTCTTGTTTTCATATAGGCTCTACGTAATTTTTCTGCTAGATTTTGGATGAAATTCCTCCCACTTATTTCGATCCCTGTCAGTAGCTTGGAAATGATCCATGCGTTGATGGCTGCTAAATCAAGGATATTGTGAAATGCGTGTACAGGCCATCGACGAGTACTAGAGCGGACAGAATATTTCCTCGTCATCTGGTGCAAGACATCTACAGCAAATTTTGTGCTATTGTTGAAGCTCACTTCTTCGGGGATGTGTATCGAAATATTTTGTGTTTCAACATCTGTGTGCATGGTGCTGTACAGAAGAACATTTTTGTTCTTTTTCCCTTGGTAAATAGTCAGAGTACCACCTTCCCTTTTCAAGAGAACAGACGTATAAAGAGGAGTTTTCATTTTTTTTATAGTGTTCGGAATTCCTTTTCTGGCATGGTTGATAGTGCCGACAAGACTAGTTTTCTCTTTTTTCAGTCTCTCCCCATGTGTGACCGTAGTGAAAAACTTATCAGTAGTCACATTTGGCCCCTCATTGTGATATGGAGCTACCAACTTCATTACTGCTTGTTCTGGAAGTTTCCCATTAGGTGCCCTCTGTTCGTTCTTTCCTACATAAGGGAACCCATTACAAAGATATTTTGTTTCTACATCCACTAGAAGCCAGAATTTGATTCCGAATTTATCAGGCTTATTCGGCATATATTGCAAATACATACACCTGGTTCTGCTGGGGAAACGTTGTTCGTCCACAGTGACATTTGATCTAGGTATGTAATTCAACTGACAGTCTTCTAGAAAATGGTTCCAAGTAGTTGATATAAGTGCAAATTTGTCACTTTTCAAACGTTCCGACCGATTTTTTTTTTCATCAAAATGCACATATTTCAAAATTTCTCGAAACCTTTTTCTGCTCATTGTGTCAGTGAAAAATGGGGCTCCACACTTTTTCGACCACAACTGATCTCCTTCAGTACATCTGGCATCTAGTGCACCACGAACATATAATAAAGCAACAAATACATATAATTCTTCTAAATGCATACTCCAGGAACCATTTCCAAGAAGCCGTTGTTCCTCTGCTTCTGTGCATTTCTTTATGTGTTTCAACATTGATTGACCAACTAAAATGCGCCAGGCAGTCGAAACATTATCTTTTGAGACGTGCCGCTTTGCATGTGGAGTAGGTCCCCGTGTTTCTTTCAATATATTCTGTTGACCTATCCTACCTAGAGTAGTAACACCGAAGCTGCTACTGTCCACTGCGTGATCCCGTCCTTCCCCAGGAGTTTTGAGCCAAGTTCTGGATTTTTTTTTTTTGTGGTTTTAGGGCGCACAACTTCAATGGTCATTAGCGCCCAGACTACGTTAAGAAGGCACCGCGAGGCACAAGTTTAAAACAACAACTAAAAAGGAAAACACGATAAAAGACAGACTGACAGGCATAGGATTAAAAAAACAGCATAATCAAATGTCCTTACAGAGATTGGTCAAATTGATAAAACGAAGAAC
Source organism: Schistocerca nitens (assembly GCF_023898315.1). Classification (NCBI taxonomy): domain Eukaryota; kingdom Metazoa; phylum Arthropoda; class Insecta; order Orthoptera; family Acrididae; genus Schistocerca; species Schistocerca nitens. Next base: position 492,796,622 of record NC_064621.1, read on the forward strand.
GCGAGCAGCTGCTCCTGGGTCATCCGCTAAAATGGCATCTAGAGTACATGGCAAGCCAAGATCAAGGCGCAGTGTGTTAAAATCCGGACAGGACGTTAAAATGTGGCGGATCGTCAGCAATTGCCGACATGGGCAGAACGGAGCAGGCGCAGCCGTCAGCAGATGGCGATGGCTGAACCGGCAGTGTCCAATGCGTAACCGGTCCAAAACGACCTCCTCCCGCCGAGAAGGGCAGGAGGAGGACGTCCAAGCCGCGGGAAGAGGTTTCAACGCCCGAAGCTTGTTGTCCGTAAGTGCAGCCCAATCGGCATGCCACAGCGATAAAATGCGCCGACAAATTACCCTGCTACAATCCGACGAAGGGACACAACAAGAAGCTGTCCGAGGCTGGAGGACCGCAGCCTTGGCCGCGGCATCTGCAGCTTCGTTCCCAGGGATACCGACATGGCCAGGAACCCACATAAAGCTAACCGGAGAACCGACGTCCACCAGCTGCTGAAGAGAGCGTTGGATCCGGTGCACGAAAGGGTGAACCGGATACGGATCACTGAGGCTCTGGATGGTGCTCAGGGAATCGGAGCAGATGACATAAGCAGAATGTCGGTGGCGGCAGATGTAAAGAACAGCCTGGTAGAGGGCAAAGAGCTCAGCTGTGAAGACCGAACAATGGCCATGGAGCCGGTATTTGAAACTTTGTGCCCCGACAATAAAGGAACACCTGACCCCGTCATTGGTCTTTGAGCCATCTGTATAAATGAAGGTCATATTAAGGAACTTCGAACGAAGTTCGACAAAACGGGAGTGGTAGACCGAACCGGGGGTAACCTCTTTAGGGAGCGAGCTGAGGTCAAGCTGAACGCGAACCGAGCCTGGAGCCAAGGTGGCGTGTGGCTCTCGCCCACTCGAAAGGTTGCAGGGAGTGAAAAATTAAGGTGTTGAAGGAGGCGACGAAAGCGAACTCCAGGGGGTAGCAGGGCAGAGACATAAAACCCGTATTGACGGTCGAGAGAGTCGTCAAAAAAGGAACGATAAGACGGGTGGTCGGGCATTGACAGTAGCCGACAGGCATACCGACAAAGCAGTATATCGCGCCGGTAGGTGAGTGGCAATTCGCCAGCGTCAGCATGAAGACTCTCTACGGGAGTAGTATAAAACGCTCCGATCGCAAGTCGTAAACCCCGATGTTGGATGGAGTTGAGGCGGCGTAAGATGGATGGCCGTGCAGAGGAGTATACGAAGCTCCCATAATCCAGCTTGGAGCGGACGATCGACCGATATAGACGAAGTAGGACGGTTCGATCCGCTCCCCATGACATACCACTGAGAACACGGAGGACATTTAAAGAACGGGTACAACGGGGAGCCAAATATGACACATGTGGAGACCAGCTAAGTTTCCTGTCAAATGTAAGACCTAAAAATGTGGTTGTCTCCACGAATGGGAGAGCAACGGGACCGAGTCGTAAGTACGGTGGGAGACACTCTTTGTAGCGCCAGAAGTTAATACAGACCGTCTTCTCGGCAGAAAAACGGAAGCCATTGGCGACACTCCAGGAGTAAAGACGATCAAGAGAACGCTGAAGACAGCGCTCCAGGACACGTGTACGCTGCGCGCTGCAATAGATGGTAAAATCGTCCACGAAAAGGGAGCCTGATACATCAGCTGGGAGGCAATCCATTATTGGATTGATCGCTATGGCGAAGAGAGCGACGCTCAAAACTGAGCCCTGTGGCACCCCATTCTCCTGGCGAAAGGTGTCTGACAGGACAGAACCCACACGTATCCTGAACTGTCGATCCATTAAAAAGGAACGAATAAAAAGAGGGAGGTGACCGCGAAGACCCCATGTATGCATGGTGCGGAGAATGCCCGCCCTCCAACAGGTGTCGTAAGCCTTCTCCAAATCAAAGAACACAGCCGCGGTCGGGCGCTTCCGCAAGAAGTTATTCATAATGAAGGTCGACAAGGTAACCAGATGGTCAACAGCAGAGCGGCGCCTACGAAATCCACATTGTACATTGGTAAGTAGGCGTCGAGACTCAAGCAGCCAAACCAAACGGGAGTTAACCATTCGCTCCATCACTTTACAGACACAGCTGGTAAGCGAGATGGGTCGATAACTGGAAGGCAAGTGCTTGTCCTTCCCCAGTTTAGGAATCGGGACAACAATAGACTCGCGCCAGCATGCGGGAACATGTCCCTCAGTCCAGATGCGATTGTAAGTACGAAGAAGAAAACCTTTACCCGCAGGAGAAAGGTTCTTCAGCATCTGAATATGAATAGAGTCAGGCCCTGGAGCGGAGGACAGTGACCGGGCAAGTGCGTTTTCGAGTTCCCGCATGGTGAATGGGGCATTATAACTTTCACGATTCGAGGAGCGGAAGTTAGGTGACCTAGCCTCCTCTACCTGTTTGCGGGGGAGGAAGGCAGGGTGGTAATGAGCGGAGCTCGAAACCTCTGCGAAAAAGCGGCCGAAGGCATTGGAGACATCCTCAGGGGCCACAAGGACGTCAGTCGCGACCATCAAGCCAGAAACTGGTGAGTGGACCTTAGTGCCAGATAGCCGGCGCAGGCTACCCCAGACAACAGAAGGAGGAGTAAAACTGTTGAAGGTGCTGGTGAAAGCAGCCCAGCTGGCTTTCTTGCTTTCTTTAATAATACGACGGCACTGCGCACGTAATCGTTTATAATTGATGCAATTCGCCACTGTAGGGTGGCGTTTAAAGGTGTGTAAAGCACGTCGACGAGCACGTAAAGCGTCTCTACATGCTGCGGTCCACCAGGGGACCGGTACGCGACGTGGAGAAGAAGTAGGGTGAGGGATGGAATATTCAGCAGCAGTGATAATGACTTCCGTGAGGTGTGCGACCTGACGATCGCAGCTTGTGAAGGTTTGATCCTGAAAGGTCGCCCTGGAAGAGAAGAGCCCCGAGTCTGCTTTGGAGATGTTCCAACTAGATGAGCACGGGGAGGGGGTATGCTGCAGGAGATGGATAACACACGGGAAGTGGTCGCTCGAATATGTATCAGAAAGTGCATACCACTCAAACCGGCGTGCAAGTTGGGTAGTACATATAGAGAGGTCTAAATGGGAATAGGTGTGAGATGTGTCCGAAAGAAAAGTAGGGGCGCCAGTATTGAGGCAGACAGGATTGAGCTGGTTGAAAAGGTCTGCTAACAGGGAGCCCCTCGGGCAGGATGCCGGAGAGCCCCAAAGGGAATGGTGGGCATTGAAGTCTCCAGTTAACAAAAATGGGGCAGGTAGCTGAGCAATAAGCTGCATCATGTCTGCCCTGGTAACGGCAGATGACGATGGAGTGTAGACGGTACAAATGGAAAATGTAAAAGTGGGGAGAGTAATGCGGATGGCAACTGCCTGAAGGCCGGTGTGCAATGTGATGGGATCGTAGTAAATATCATCCCGGACCAGCAACATAACCCCTCCATGAGCCGGAATACCTACCACAGGGGGTAGGTCAAAACGCACAGAGGTGTAGCGTGCCAAGGCAATGTGATCGTATGGGCGTAGCTTCGTTTCCTGGAGGGCTACGACGAGCGGACGGTGCAAGCGGAGCAGCAACTTCAAGTCCTCTCGGTTGGAGCGAATGCTGCGAAGATTCCAGTGAATAAGTGCAATCGTAAGAAGAAAAGGAAGATGAAAGAAGGGTTCACCTCGAAGGCCGCTGAGGGCCTGGCTTCGAGCGAGCACTGCCGCCGCTATCAGTAGGCGGACAGTCATCGTCCATTGGGTCTATAGGTGCATCGGCCATCTTGGTAAGATGGCCGGGAGGGGGAGCTTCCTCCGCCGGTGAACGGCCAGATGTTCGGCTACCAGCGGTGCGGCCAGGCGAAACGGATGACGGCCTGGGGCGGCAACCGCTGGGTGGCGCAGGAGAAGAAATGCGCCGTGGCGGAGAAGGAGAACTGTGCTTCCTATGAGCCTTCTTGGAAGGTCGTTTGGTGGAAGTACCGGTCGAAGGCTCGGAGGTCGAGGTACGTAGGAAGTCTGCACGGGACGGTTCCTTCTTGAAGGCCCATGCATCTGACTTCTGGGTCTTCGTCTTAGCAGAAGCTGATGAAGGGGCTGGTGTCTGTGGGGTGATGGGAGGAAGAGGAGACGTCGACCGCGCGATCTTAGCACTGGCCGAACGGACGACCGTGGTGCTGATGGTCAGATCGCATGTCTGGGGTGCCACCTCCCTGGTAGTCTGAGGAGAGGCGAGGACAGTACTGTATTTCCCCGCTGGGAGCAGCGTGGGCTTCCTAATAGCCAATAGCTTGCGAGCAGCCGAGGTGGACACTTTCTCTTTGACCCGAATTTCTTGGATACAGCGTTCTTCCTTATAGACAGGACAGTCGCGGGAGGATGCGGCATGGTCACCCTGACAGTTCACACAACGAGGAGACGGAGGTGGACAGTCACCCTCATGGGCATCCCTGCCACAAGTGACACATTTAGCCGCATTGGAACAAGACTGTCGAGTGTGATTGAAACGCTGACACTGGTAGCAGCGCGTAGATGTCGGGACATAGGGGCGAACAGAAATAACCTCGTAGCCCGCCTTGATGCGCGATGGCAGCTTAACACTATCAAAGGTCAATAAAAGTGTCCGGGTCGGTACAAGGTCATTTTTGGACCTTTTTCATGACCCTATGGACAGCCGTCACACCCTGCTCAGCGAGGAAAGATTGAATCTCCTCGTCAGTCAATCCGTCGAGGGATCTAGTGTAGACCACACCACGAGACGAATTCAGAGTTCGGTGAGCCTCCACCCGGACAGGGAACGTGTACAGGAGGGTGGCCCGAAGCAATTTTTGTGCCTGAAAGGCGCTCTCAGTTTCTAGTAATAAGGTACCGTTACGCAACCTGGTAAAAGATTTGACAGATCCGGCTATGGCATCTACGCCCTTCTGGATAACGAAAGGGTTGACAGAGGAAAAATCCTTTCCGTCCTCAGATCGAGAAACGACGAGGAACTGTGGGGCAGGCGGTAGTACTTTTGTCACTGGTGGCTGGTCAAGTTTCCGTTTTTGGGCAGAAGTCGAGAGAGATGGAGTGAAATCCATAGCGGAGGAATCCCCCATGATTGCCAGCGTCTCTGATGGCGCGCTCCTTCCTTGTGGGGACCCCCTCAGAGGGCACTCCCGCCTTAGGTGAATGTTTACACCTCAGGTCACACCTCCCGAGAAACAGACGAAGGGACCAATCGGCATGGTCAGAAGGTATCAGCTCAGGCAATCACCCCTCCCTGGGCCTGGCCTTTACCAGGGGGCACGTGCGTGCCTTACATGTCTACCCAGGGCGGGGAATTACGCGTTACCCCGTCACCGGCTACGCATGCGAACGCGTGGGTCGGCCTTCAGGCGCGCACAGGGAGGAAGGAAGAAGATAAAGAAGAGAGAGAGGGAGAGAGAGGACAGACTGTCTCAAACGCCGAGGCGGAGACCAGAGAAGGCAAGGAGAAGAAGGCAATGAGAAGGCGAGGAGAAGAAGGCAAGGAGAAGAAGGCAAGGAGAAGGCGAGGAGAAGAAGGCAAGGAGAGGAAGGCAATGAGAAGGCAAGGAGAAGAAGACAAGGGAAAGAGTAAGGAAGACAGTGAGGTGGAGAAGAGCAAAGAAAGGAACCAACCAAAGGAAGGAAGAAACGAGAAGTGAAAAAGCAAAATGACCGCAAATAGAGGTCGTGGAACCGTCCGTCTCCGGACACAGGCGCTAACTACCCCCTTGAGGGGGAGGGACTCCTTTTAGTCGCCTCTTACGACAGGCGGGAATACCTCGGGCCTATTCTAATCCCCGGACCCGCAGGGGGTAAGTTCTGGAAGTGAACCCTCACTTCGTTCTCCTCTTCTACGTCGATTCTGTATTGGTCCACTTACAGGAGGTGCAGTTCCTTTTTACCTAGGGTAGGTCCTTCTCTAACATTGTTTATATTACTGCTTGGTCCTGGTACAGCAACTGCGTGAGGAAAGAGACAATATGTAAGCTACAACTAATTATAAAGATTACATACCACACAACAAAATAGCAGTAACAGAAGTAGCAGTAGAAGTGTCAGCTCTATTATAAGAGTGACCATTATTCATATAGTAACAATAATAATAATATAAGTGAATGTAAATTACCTTCATCTTCAGTCTTGGAGTTGTCACTCTCCACATTAGCGACAGGTTGGTAATCTTCATCTGTAGAATCTTCCACAAGGTCCTCAACTTCAGGATCATTTTCAGTATCCGATTCATACAAAAGTGTGACAGTTTCTTCGTCTGAAAGTGGCCGTGGCCGTGGTTTGTATCGCTGTGACATCTGAGCCATGTCTACTGCTCTGAGACCAGTACTCAAATAATCAGTCTTGTTTGTTCGAAACCCAATAGCAAACAATAAATGACGTATAGCATCGTTGAGCTTTTAAATTCAAACAATGTGAATAAAATTCAGTAAACAACAATTTAGTACATTGTTAAGAGTGTTAAGACTAAATACGGGGAGTGACGCACAACAATCTTTAAATAATCTGTTTTCAAATATACATGTAATGTGGTCAAAGTGACCACTTGGCGATTTTAAGTATAAGTGGTCATTCAAACAAAAATAATGAAGGTAAAATAAGTATTTGACAATTTATATGATCTACATAAACATTTAGGAAAAGTCATTAACTCACAACAGCATAGATTAGAAGTTGGCCGAATAGTAACATGTTAAAATATAAGAAGTGGTCAAATTGTCCACTCGGCGGTCCTAGTGTTAGTGCCTGTGCCAGGGATAATAGTGGAGAGATACGCAATACACATACTGCCACAACTAAATTACTTAGAGATGAAATCAGAGCAGTCGCTAAACAATGTTCAGAAAACGCAACACAGTTACAAGACGAGTTTAAATTAATGTCAGCAGAACTTTCACACACTCTGGATGCGAAAGTTGACAAGAAATTTGAACAACAGAACAGCCAAATTGACAAACCACCTTCAAAACAGTGAAACGCGTTATCGTCAATTCATACAGGAATAGAACAAAGCAAAGAAAGAAGTCATGGAAACAATTACTGCACAGAGACAGGAAGACAAGCGTAAGTAATTTACGAAAGCTAAAAAAGTGGTTGCAATGGCTCTGAGCACTATGGCACCTAACATCTGAGGTCATCAGTCCCCTAGAACTTAGAAGTACTTAAACCGAACTAACGTAGGACATCACACACATCCATGCACGAGGCAGGATTCGAAACTGCGACGGTAGCGGTCGCGCCGTTCCAGACCGAAGCACCTAGAACCGCTCGGCCATTCCGGCTGGCGAAAGCTAAAACATACGTAGACAACATTGCTACAGTATCAGACGAAATCAATACTATCAATCAGTATAAGACAGAATTTCATGGTGAAATTTCCGATCTAAAAACAAAAATAGACACTAATTTTGAGACTCTGGAAAATAAACACACAGTTGACTTTCAGACAGTGACCTGCAGACTTGAACAATTGGAATTGATACATGATCCTGATGCCATTAAAGCAGACGTTAAGAAATGAAACAAAACCACAAATAAAATGCAAAAACAAATTAATGATTGTGACACTAAAAATGAAGATCAGGTAAAAGGACAGACTGAAAAAATTGAAGAATTGGGCAGTTGTATTGACGCTATCGTAAATAACGGCACCAAATCAGACAATACGTCACCAGTTTCTTTCAACCAAACACCAGAATTCCAAAACATACAGCAGACTATCAGTGAGATAGGTATGTCCAAATATACATTACGTAGAAACAGCTATCTCTACAGCAAGAAGTGACAGAAATGAAATAATGTTTCAGCCTTTAAAACGTCACAGCATACGCCACATTCTGCACATTTGTCACATTCACACAACCTGTAAAACTTAGGTAATTTACAGAGAGTACGTGACTTAGGTTCCGAACAGACACAGACAAATAGATTCTCCTAAAATCCTGAACCTGCTCGGACATTCAGAGACGATAATTTTGATTACAAACACTTTCGTATGTTAGGAAATTTAAGGTACTTAAAAATGATAGAACACAGGTTCACCCTTTGGATTGGATACAACAATTTAGTTTTGCATTTCCATCAACTTGACCCGTAACACACAAACTTGAATTTATTTGCAGTTTTTTGGAAGGCGAACCGGCAGCTCGTATGAGACTGATCGCGAGACAATGCTACTCGGTATAAGAATTTCAGGATGCTTTTCTGTCAGCGTATTGGTCGAACACGACACAGCGCGGAATCAAGTATCAGTTAATTAGCTTACCGAATAATGAGAACTCAAATTTTCCCACTGTCACGCAATTTTTTTAACACATGGTACAGCAAAACCAATATTTATGTGATCCATACAGTGAGTCAGCACTTATCCAATCATGTATTTCAAAATTACCACGATCGTTAAGAGTATCACTTTTAACAGGACAGCAGAAAGAAAATATTTCGGCATATAGAGATATGTTACAGCTTTTGTAAGTTCAGCAAACAGACTATTTATTCATAAACAAAACTTTTTCACATCATAATCAATGTCAACAAGCATACAGTAATTACGATCAGCCACGCCATTTTAATAGCAAAGGTGATAGATGCTCCAGGAATAGCAAAACCAGCCGGTTAGCATACCTAACCAACAATGTAATGTGCAAGTCAACCAGGCTTTAATGTTTCGCCGCCTACACATACAGCATCGGCTCCGCCGAACTGTAACGCACAGCAACAAGGAAATCACTACGTACGGAAGACGACACATTTGAACTCCTATCGCAACGCTTCGTATATCAATGACTGTCATGACAGACGTAAAAGTAATGAGCACACAGTTTTCAGCGCGCGTTTAATAACACTAGGTCTTATCAGCAGCAGAATCCTCCACAAGAACAGATTATCATGAATGATCCTGACAGTCGATATCATCCCGAACCTAATACGTCAGGACGAAATAACAGAACAGTACAAATAGTCGAAACGCGACAGCATCCTCCTGGAAACAACGTCACGTTAGATAGAATTTGACTAGATACAGTACAGGTTGCATCCTCCAGCAAAGTAAGCAATACTTCTGCTACACAGAAGCTTCTTCACGAAAATGTTATTACTTTTGACGTCATCCGAGACACACTTATACATGAAAAACCATTTATACAAAAAACCGTTCCCACCCAGTTATTGAAGTAAAGATTGGATCATCCACATTTTCAGCAGTAATCGATCCTGGATCACCTGTGTCAGTTATAAATGGAGAAACTTTTAACGAATGTAACAAAGAGAACACCTATCCTACGTTATCACTCGGCAAAGCTAAAGTAAAAAGAGCAGTATGTGGTAAAGGAGCAAATGTAAAATTACAGACCCACTTACTTTGTATTGCAGGTCATACGTTCCAATTTTTAAATTGTTCCCTTATTGACAACAGACGTAATTTTATGTACAAACTTTTTGGTACAACATGACGCAATTATTGACTTTCAAAATATCAATTTAATGTTAAAGGATGTAAAGGTAAAACAGGCATTAGAGTTTCAACACGCTTTATCTGCAGAAGAACAGACAATTAATCGGACAGAGGTCATTTCTACATCACGTAACATTGACTGTCATTCCACATTGTTCACAGATAAGTATGTACACAACTACAATACACCAGACGAAGTCGACTATGACGTTATGCAAATGATTTCTCAAAAAGTAAAACAGAGCAGCGCAAATACAGATGACGAACGTACTCAACTACGAAATATTCTTTTACAACAAGTTCCAGTTTTTGTTAACATCCCTGGTACTACGTCCGGTTTTATGTATGAATTTCAAGTTAAACAGCACGACACATTTAAAGCCAAACCTTATCCTATTCCATATATCCACAGAGAACAAGTCAAGAAAAAATTGCAAGCTATGCTTGACCAAGGTATTGTTGAACTGGCAGTTAGTCCTTACTTAATCCCACTCCATATTGTTAAGAAATAGGATGGATCACTTCGCCTCGTACTTGATTCGCGTCATGTCAACGACATTATTATTAATGAGACCGATCGCCCACAGACACTAGGAGAACTTCAACAGAAAATTGATTCTTGAACAACTGTTGCAAACTTTTCCTGCACAAGGACTCACAATTAATCTTAGCATATCGCACTTTGGCAAAACTTCCATAAAATTTCTTGGACATGCAATTTCAGCAGAAGGCATAGCGCCTGGCCCGGAAAAACTTCAAGCTTTATGTGACATTACTGTTCCAACGACCAAGAAACTACGCAGCTTTCTGGGATTAATTAACTTTTCCGGTAAATTTGTTCGTTACTCTGCTTTAGACTCCCCTAGATTATGCCAGTTGACGGGTAAAAACGCTGTTTGGTCCTGGGATAGCCGAGCACAGCCTGAGTTTGTTAATCTGAAACATGCCTTGTTGAACGCACCACTTTTATCAAACCTAGATCCTACCAGAAATTTTTCCATTGCTACCGAAAGCTCTAACACAGCTCTAGGCGTACACATTTTTCAGGAAATTGAAGAAGACGTTACTACAGTAACTAAAAACATTGCCTTTGCAAGTCGCATCCTCTCAATTGCTGAGCGGAATTATTCTGTTACAGAACTTGAAGCATTATGTGTTGTATGGGCATTTACCAGGCATTTTCTTTATGGAAGATGTACTAGTGTATATACAGATCATAGAGCTATACAGTTTTTACTTTCCGCTAAATTTACACATGGCAGGTTAAGCAGATGGAAGCTCTATTTACAGGAATTAAATTTTACAATTTTTCACATCCCCAGTACACAAAATATTGTGACAGACGCATTGTTCCGTTCTCTCAGCAACAATCAGCATAACATCGCAACCGATTTCTGTCAAGCAAATTTTAGTCCTATGAATATTCAACAAGTTGCATTTGAAATTTTCATTTCGTCGTCATTACGAGACGTAGCACAAGAGCAGAGCAAGGTCAACGTATGGATGGAAATTAAACACCTTTGGCAAGATAGGAATAACGTTACCTTTAGAAACCATGTACTGTAAGCAACAATATTCCGTTTCGGCGCTCTCTCCCTGACAGCAACAACTGGTTATAATGTATTCCTGACGAGCTTGTTAACAAATTAATTTGGTATACTCATTTAAGTTACGCACATTATGGAGCCAGAAAATGTTTCCTTATACTGAGACAGAACTGTTATTTTGCCAACATGGAGAAACTTATTCGACGGGTGGCTGGATTGAAGAGTTTTTAGCAAACAGAACACAGCATGTTGTTCTCAATGGAGTGACGTCTACATACGTTAAAGCAACCACTGGCGTGCCACGGGGGAGTGTTATGGGACCATTGCTTTTCACAATATATATAAATGACCTAGTAGATAGTGTCGGAAGTTCCAGGCGGCTTTTCGCGGATGATGCTGTAGTATACAGAGAAGTTGTAGCATTAGAAAATTGTAGTGAAATGCAGGAAGATCTGCAGCGGATAGGCACTTGGTGCTGGGAGTGGCAACTGACCCTTAACATAGACAAATGTAACGTATTGCGAATACATAGAAACAAGGATCCTTAATTGTATGATTAAATGATAGCGGAACAAACACTGGTAGCAGTTACTTCTGTAAAATATTTGGGAGTATGCGTGCGGAACGACTTGAAGTGGAATGATCATATACAACTAACTGTTAATAGGGCGGGTCCCAGGTTGAGATTCATTGGGAGAGTCCTTAGAAAATGTAGTCCATCAACTAAGGAGGTGTCTTAGAAAACACTCGTTCGGCCTATACTTGAGTATTGCTCATCAATGTTGGATACGTACCAGGTCGGGTTGACAGAGGAGATAGAGAAGATCCAAAGAAGAGCGGCGCGTTTCGTCACAGGGTTATTTGTTAAGCGTCATAGCGTTACGAAGATTTTTATCAAACTCAAGTGGCCGACTCTGCAAGAGAGCCGCTCTGCATCGCGGTGTAGCTTGCTGTCCAGGATTCGAGAGGTTATGTTTCTGGATGAGGTATCTAATATATTGCTTCACCCTACTTATACCTCCAGAGGAGATCACGAATGTAAAATTAGAGAGATTCGAGCGCGCACGGAGGCTTTCCGGCATTCGTTCTTCCCGCGAACCATACGTGACTGTAAAAGGAAAGAGAGGTAATGACAGTGGAACGTAAAGTGCCCTCCGCCACACACCGTTGGATGGCTTGCGGAGTATAAATTTTGATGAGTTTTAGCGTCATGTGAAATCTGCCAGAAACCTAAATCAGACACAACTTCATATATTCCTCCGTTAAATCCCATTGCACCGATTACATTGAGACTTATGGCCGCTGTAAACATTTTTGGTCCGATTGCCAAAGCTAATAGAGGTTTTTGCTACATCTTTGTCGCTGTTGAACTCACTTTGAAATTTGTTACCTTCACTCCGTTACGCAAAGCTACTGCGAAATCTATTTGTAAAGCATTTCCTATTTCATGTATGGCCTGTATTGACAGCAATTTCCAACAATAGACCACAATTTCGATCTGTAATTTGGACACGTGTGTTCCGATCTAGAAACATTTATCCAGTCTATATATCCAGGTATCACGCTTCTCAGAACCCTTCTGAACGATTGATGAAAGAAGTTGGTAAACTATGTAGAATATACTGCCTTAAAAGACATATTGATTGGGACACACATACTCTCATTCCAGGATGTAATTAACTCCGTACCTAATGAATCTACTATGCTATCTTCGACTGTTATATTGAAAAATGTTGAACCACCCAACCAAATTAAAGAATTAGTACCTTTTCCTACATCTCGTCAACTACGACTCCATGAAATAATGGACATTGCGCTTAACAGCAACAAACGTGCCGCAGAAGACAGCAAAAACAGGTTTGTACACGCCGTGAATTTCTCATGGGACAGAAGAAATTTGTACGCACACACTATTTATCCAACAGAGGAAAGAGTACATGCAGTAAATTTGAGCTTCTATACGCTGGTCCATATATAATTCGCAGCATTCCCCACCCCAATGTAGTACATGTCGAAACTTTGAGAACAAGAGAAACCAAGGGCAATCAGAATATTTCCTATATTAAACCCTTTATTGAACTAACATACTCTATGATTTATCACACTGTAATACCGTTTCCTGATATTTATGCGACCACTTATGCACTTATATCTATGTTACTACTTACTGATGATGATCATTTTATCTTGGCAAGTGCCCAGCAAGATAAGGTAAGGTAAGCAGGTCGCTTCTCTTGTCATTTTACATCAGACAGTGGATATTTTAAGTTTTTTTTATGTATATTCGATGGTTTTCCTATCGAAAGTACAATTTTCTCTGTATGCACTATGAAATCTTTAACATATAACAAACACCAGTTGACTCTGACATTTTGTCTTATGATATCCCAATATCATGACTATTCATTTTTTTGCTGCTGCTGTATGATGCTGTGTGTACTTTATTGCACTTGAAAATTGTCTATGCTGTATCGTTAATCATATCAGTAGAAATAAGTTTTCATTTAATGGGTATATGAATTAAATGAGAGATATTAATCCATACTCATGATTTTCAGAAAGCAATACCTTGTAAAAGAAATAAATGAAACAACCACAGTGGTTTACTATGAAATAGAAAATTTCCCATCAGAATGAAAGAAAGAAGGTGTAATACTTTGTCATGGAAAGTAAATGGATCAGAATTAACAAACATTAACAAGAATATACTATACACACTGTATGACAGCAGTCTTGACTAATTATTTTCCTTTCAGAATATGAGGCGATTGTGGCAGGCTGTCAGACAAAACTACACATGTCAATTTTAGTGATGAAATATGCTAGAAGTAAGAAACTGTTTAATATATAAAACAATGAATGGTAATGAATAGTTTTATGAAGAAAATGGGAATATGAATAATGAAGTGTATTTTTTGCAGATGATAATAAATGATGATAAATTGTTATATGAAAAATATCGTAATATTGATAATGAAGTTTTTATTTGCAGATGATGATAATGATGAAGTTTATATATTTTCTATAAGTTAAGAGATCCTATGTACTTACTTAAGTATTTGTTGTAGTTCTTTTTGACGAGTATGTCATACGTCGCAAAGTATAATCACTGAATGTTTCGGGAAGGACAGTTGGAAGACACACATTAAGTACACGTTTCATTACCTGTTAATTCGAAGTTTACTACTTTTCAGCATAATATACATTTGTTCTTTCAGCTCAATAATCCACTATGTATTTTTTCCACAATACGCTTTCCATGATATTAACATCATTTCGGAAATATGTCGTTATGTTATAGGCTACAAGCACTTAGTTATTAAACCTGTTTAGTACTTGCATATTTTTACCCAGTTGTCTCTGTCATTCATGAATCTGATCACATATACTGTACTTGTTTGATAACATTGCTACAGCTGACTTATGACGAATGACATTAATAATCCTTATGACCAGCAATGAGTCAAAATCAAATATTTTCATGCCCCAGCAATTGACTATTGATTCCAACGCAGTGCATTGCTAGCACAGAAAATTATTATTAGTCCCGACTACTACCAGTATGTAACTAAATGCTACCAGTGTAATATATATTCCTAGTCCTAAATATAATGCAAATTTTTCTGATGTATTGATTCTATTATGTCTGTGTATTATTGGACTAAACACCTTGAGTGCTAGTTCCAATGTCTTACATTTTAAATACGTCTTATGTCACTTGCATGATATCAATTACAGTCACTAGCAGCTTGTTGATACATGCAATAAACCCTTTTTGGAATATGACTTCTGAATAATGCATAATGAATAGTGTGTAACAGGCCAATTAGTGCCCAAAATTATTGAAATGAGATGACTTACGAAAAATGTTTTGTAACACTCCATACATACTCCCATAAATGCTTTGTGACTAGCCAATGAGTGCCCATAATTATTGAAATTGGACGACATATAAATAATGTTTTGTAACACTCCATACATACTACATAAATGCTTTGTAACTGGCCAGTGAGTGCCAATAATTATTGAAATGAAATTACTTATGAGTAATGTTTTATAATACTACACAAATGCTTTATATCGAGCAATGAATGCCAATAATTACTGTAATGAGATGACTTATGAAAATTGTTCTGTAATACTCCATACGTACTACATAAATGCTTTGTAACTAGCCAACGAGTGCCAATAATTACTGTAATGAGATGACATAATGCCAATAATTACTGTAATGAGATGACTTATGAATAATGTTTTTAATACTCCATACATGCTACATACATTCTTTGTAAGTGGCCAATGAGTACCAATATTAATTCAAATCCGATGATACACTAGTGTAGTTCTGAATGATGACTAGCAGAAGACTTAATGTATCCTGTACCTTCTGACCAAATTACCACACATTACTGCGATATCCGTATGTCCTGTCCATCCTCATGATCGTGGTACACTCTATTTGGTTTTTGCACTAATTCTACATTGATGTAAGATTATGCATTCTACAAGAATGTGGTGTTGACATCAAGCTGTTTACCACTCTTACCGAAGGAGATGTTATTATGGACCTACTGTTTGGTATACCTAATGTACTACCAAAATGATAACATAGAATATTAATACAACATTTCAGTGTCCTGGCTACACTGACAAATACTTCAGGGAAGAGAGCTTAAGATGGTCTCACTTGGTGTTGTGCTTCTGAGGAATGATAGGGACTTTTAGTACACCTACATCCAACCCACTGTGCTACAACCATGATTCTATCGTTCCCATTTCTTTCCTATTTATTGTACAAATTATAAAGACTTATACAGTGTGTGTGCACTTTATTTCATTTCTTAATATGTTCTGTAATTATATTATTTATCAATAATGTTATATATGTATGATTACTCTGTGACTGTAGACTTACTAAACTACATATGTTATAGAAAAATTTGTTGCTCATGGCAAGACCAATGGACTCACCATTGCTGCCAAATTTCCCCCCCCCAAGTGGAGGGTTATGTAAAAGGTCCATGACTAAGGAATTTATTGCTAGTGCACTCGAGCAGATGTAATTTCGATGGATTGCTCACGCACTGCCTGCGATATGTAAGCTACAATAGAATCACAGACCAGAGAGCAGTGACGGCTGCTGTAGGAGCAGTGTTGGCTGCAGTTATAGTGGTGGTAGCTCGGAGTCGGGCGGTTGGGTCGGTCGTGCCTTAGCAATTTAGTATAAGGTAACAACAGCAGAATGCATATAAATTTTTTGTACAACTAAATTTGTACCATTGTTACATCAAATCCCATGTAAATGTTTTTTAAAACATTTAATAATAATCTTTTATATAAAATTAACTTTTTGACAATTATTCATCTGAATTTAAAGAATTTACTAATTTCTGCAATCCATAGTCATCCAGATTATCGTAAAGAAAAATTAGTTGTTTCTTCTTATACATGACAAATCTAGCAGCCAGCATTGCACTGGGCTTTGCCAGAATTTTTTTTTTATAGGAACAGATGTATACGCGTTATCCGGTGACTTCATTGAGGTAAGAATTTTCAACTTATTCAGAATGATCTTTCAGGGCCATGATGCAGCACTGCTCACGTCCAAATTTACGAGTTTAGATTAACAGTCAGTTAATTATTGAAAGGTTATACATAAGTCACGTTATTATTCCGAGGTTACGGAACAAACTCTTGGGAGGTTACACCCCACAGTTTTGCCAACACCCCACAGTTTTGTCAACACCCCACAGTTTTCCCAACACTCTACAGTTTTCCCAACACTGTACAGCTCCGTCCTTGATGTCTTACCAGATGTGTTGTTCCTCCTATTCTGTGTCTTCCGTACATTCATTTCCTCTACGATTCTGTGGAGAACGTCTCTATTCCTCATCAGTCCACCTAATAGCACCACATTTCAAAAGCTTCTATTTTCTTCTGTTCCGGTTTTCCCACTGTCCATATATCTTTACCCCACAATGCTATCCTGCAGACACATGTCCTCAGAAATTTCTTCCTCAAATTAAGGACTATGTTTCATACTAGTGACTTCTCTTGGCTGGGATTAGCTTATTCCTACTGTTCTTCTATCAGCCACAATAATAAATACAAAATTATGAGAAACCATTACGAGTTTTATTATTTAATCCTGACTGTTTTATGCTGCTTGACTATGATCAGAATTACTGAAACTGGAAATAGGTAAATGTTAGTTTAATGACTGCCCATAGATTTTTATAAAAAGTGAATGAAGATGATAAAACGAAGAAACCAGATAATTTTTTTTCTATTTGGAACTTAACTTTTTGAAATGTAGGTTGCTTTTTGTCGCTTCCTCACCTTGAGACCTTGCGGTGTGTTCGTTATCAGTATGTAGTTAATCCTGTTTTTATATCATTAGTTTAAAATGTGTTTAAATAGCGTTCATTAATTATAACGGTAATTATCGTCCTCGTTTCATTCATGATCGTAACACTCTTTTGGATTCTCTGTTTTATTGTAGAAAGTTGATTTTACTTATTATAGATATGTTTCCTTATTGTGCCTTTAAAATAAACTGTACGGTAGCGTTCTCGCTTCCCACGCTCGGGTTCCCG
This sequence comes from Schistocerca nitens, assembly GCF_023898315.1. NCBI lineage: Eukaryota > Metazoa > Arthropoda > Insecta > Orthoptera > Acrididae > Schistocerca > Schistocerca nitens. Next base: position 492,814,224 of record NC_064621.1, read on the forward strand.
GGTTCGATTCTCGGCGGGGTCAGGGATTTTCTCTGCCTCGTGATGACTGGGTGTTGTGTGATGTCCTTAGGTTAGTTGAGTTGAAGTAGTTCTAAGTTCTAGGGGACTGATGATTATAGCTGTTAAGTCCCATAGTGCTCAGAGCCATTTGAACCATTTTTTTTAAAATAAAATGTCTTTGAAACCAAGTATGAATTTTGTATAGTGCTTAGGCGTGATTGATACGTGACAGATGCTCCAATTTAAATTAACATTTGTCTTGTGATCCCTCAAGAAACTGAGCTCCCTACGTATAGAGTCCGAGCCATATGGTATTGTTTCACCTACTATTATCCAGCACTGCATTATCTGTTCTCTACTCGCTGTTTACCCAAGCCAGAAATACGGCCTTTGTTGCACAAGCGTCTTTCATAATCGCGCATCACGTCCCACCCAAAAGTCACTTCCCAATTCAAAGACGATCGAACACGAGCTTGCATTGCTTGCTGAAGTGTTGTGTTACTGCGACAGGAATATGCAGGTGGCTCTTAATTACAAGGGGAAGCTCTGATCGGTGCCGGCCAATCGCTGTAATGAGTGCATAATTTTCAGTTGGACGCCCTCTGCAGTGAAGCTCCCTGGCACCACATCGAGCAGAAGTGATTTAGACACTTGTCCTGTGCATCTGATAAAGGCGCACTGAACCAACTTTCAGCACCATGGTTGCACTTTGCCGTGAAAATTTTTTGTGCCTTTGTTCTCGCTTTCTCTATCGTCAGGATACTTGAGAATCAGTATCCATCTTTTAGTTCCCCATCCGCAGTTCACGTGACAAAGATTATGGCACTCGCACGACCGAGTTTCAGAAGTGTGTACTTGACGCTCTGACGTGACGTTAGAAAGTTCAATTTGACACATGTATATAGTATTGGCGAGTAGTCTCATGTACATCACTTACTGAAATATCATACAGCACTTATCATATATATGTTCTTCTGGGGTTATATAGCAACTTCATTATTCACAAATTCCACCACTTGTACTATACCACCATGAGTAAATATACTTCACATCTGCGAAATACAAAAACGTATTACATTCACTTGTATTACTATCTGTTCAGGATGTACATAGGCAACGATGGCAGTTGCCTTCCGTAAGGACTTTTCTGCAATTCAGGTATTGCGACATAAATGGGATATTTCTAGAAATTCGACGACAAGACGTCTTCATTGAAACTGACGATTTCCTCCGTGCACGTTTTCAGCTCTCAGGTTATTAGTCACTGAAGAAGAAATTAAAGTTCAAGGGGGAGTAATTAGTAATTTGAAGTTTCCTGGTGACATTTTACTTCTGTAAGAGACAGCAACTGACTTGGAATAGTAGTTGAACTGAATTTACAGTATATTGAAAGGAGGATATAAGAAGCATGTCAACAAAAGTACAACAAGGCTAATGAAATCAGGCAATGCTCACGTAATCAGACCGAGAAACAAGACACTAAAAGTATTAGATTTGCTTTGATATATGTGCACTAAAATAACTGATTGTCGTCCAAGTAGAGACGATATCAAATGTAGACTGGCAGTGGCAAGAGAAGCGTTTCTGAAGAAGAGAAATTTGTTGATATCGGATGTAGTTTGAAGTGTTAGGAAGTGTTTTCGGAAGCTATTTGTCTGCAATGTGGCCTTATCTGGCGACAAACAGTTTATACAAGAAGAGGACAGAAGATTTTGGAATATGATGCTACAGAAGAATGGTGAACATTACATGTGCAATGAAGAGGTACTGAATGTAATTGGGATGGAATGAAATTTGTGCCACAACTTGACTAAAAGAAGGGGTCGGTTGATAGGAAACATTCTGAGACATCAAGAGATCACGAATTCTGCAATTTCAACTTAGTATTGGAGGAATGTGGAGGGGTAGTAATTGTTTACGGAGACCAAGAGTGAAACGTCCCCTTACAACAATTATACAAGACTGTGCTTAAACTGACACACAATATTTTTTATCGCAACGCAATCTTACTTTCAAAAATCCTTACAAAAGAATGACCCTGACTAACATAACCTATACCTTTCACAAATCACTTACCTCACCAAAAATCTTCGTTACTCGAACTACTGCAATACAGCGAGCGCCACTACTGCCAGCTAAATAAAAGATTCAAACTACTGAAGGCACTAACTACTGATAGGCATAGTTAGCAAATGAAAGATTTTGATAGAGAACAAACAATGTATTTACCTTAATAGTCATAATTGACATCCAGTCTTACAAATTTCAAAACTCCGCCATCTCTCTCCCCACATCCACCACTACTGGCGGCTCACCTCCAACTGCGCAACACTACGCGCTGTTAACAGCCCAGCTGCCCAACACTACAATGGCGAGTATTACAACAATGCAAAGCAGCCACAGACTGCACACAGCACAGCCAGTGATTTTCATACAGAGGTGGCGTTACCAATAAAAAAACCTAAACAGCCTACTTACATAGCCCCCATGCTCCCCACAAAAAATTTTACAAGTTGTTTTGGGCAGTGGCCAGTAATGATTTGATAAAATTTTTCATAATTACAATAACAAATAAATCAAAGGCACACACTTATTGATACAATGTTGGTCAAAAGCTAAAATTTTCTCACAGTCCATAAAGACAGTCCTGATCATTCGTCACAGTAACATTGCAGTGTTTTCTCAAAGTCTGAGCAGTAAAAGAAAATGCACATGGAAGGAGTGGATTTCCATGCAGTCTTTAAGAAGTAGTGTTGTCCTTCCAACAGAAAGACAGTGCTGAGTCTTGACATGCTGACAGATAATGGGCCACAACAGACCAAACCCACACCAGAGTCATTCAACGTTTTGAAGAATATTGGTAGGTAGGTCATCACAGAGTAGACCCACCGTAGTACTGGTAGAGAGTATGATATTGGTGGGCCACCAGAGGTGCAGACCCACTGCAGTCCTTGTAGAAATAATGGTACTGGTGAGTCAGCAAAGGTGTAGACCCACTGTAGTCCTTGTAGAAATAATGGTATTAGCGGGTCATCAAAGATGCAGACCCACTGTAGTCCTTGTAGAGATGGCCAGCAGCCATCTGTTGTGACTGTGCAGGTGCACAATCACCATCAAAGAGTCTTGCGGAGAATATAGCAAGTCCATAACCACCACTTGTGCACTCACAAAGTTTTTGGAATTGTCCTTAGAACCAGCAATGCTGTTATCCAGTCCCTTGCTGAATTATTAACACACGTGCAAACACTAACAGTCCCTAATTCTCACATATTGTCCATATAATATGACCAACAGAAACGTGTGCAGTGAAATGGAACTTACAAGTTAATAATATGATGAACTGGTGTCAATTACAATTTGATAACATAAGAATACAATTACAAAGGTACAAAATACATCATTAAAGAACATAACAATACAGATAACATAACAATACAGATAACATTTGTAGTAATACAGTCTTTACAAAACAATAGAAATAAACATATACATCAGTGTTGCAGGAATTATGAGATAAGTAAATACATAAAAGATCAGAATAACTTTCGAAACATCAACTGCACACATGAGCATTAAAACAAAACAGAACAAATAATGTTTAAACATCTTTAAAAACTAAATAACATGGTATTAGAAAAATTCTACAACATAACAACATCAGCTAAACACACAAAGACAGGAAAAATACAAATACACAAGGGAACACAAACACATAGTGGGATAACCCAAGGAAAGGACAGGGTTTCTTTTACTGCAGTATTTTGCAAACAAAATTTTCTTTACTTCTCGGAGATCTCCCTTCATTCCTCATTATTTCCAAAAAGTCCTGTCTATACCTGCTTTCAGTACTTTTTTTCGTATGACTTCTCAATGCATTTCTTCCAATTCATCGCAACTCATTCTCTTATATAGTCTACCCCCTCTTAAGCTAACTTAAATCTACTGAGCTCAGATGCTAAACTAATGGACGAGGCAGTGCAGCAGCACAGAACAATTAACACAAACAGCAATGACAAAAAATACAAAAGGCAAAGCAAGCAGCATGAATTACAACTAATATAAGGCAATGAGCAGCAAACAAGAAAAATAAATCAGTAGTAAACTGGCTTAGCAGAGGAACACAAAGTCAAATTCAGTAACACTATGCCTGGCTAACAGCAAAAGCAAATGCATCTAAACATGACAAAGCTCAAGCAGAAAAATATTACAGTAAAGACAACAATGCAGACAAGGGAAATATTTATTCACATCTTAATGTCTGTGTAATTAAAGTGGTGCACCACAACTTATTCTACAAAATAAGTTACCAAGTACTTGAAAAGAAAATTATGAATGCAGTTCCTGTAAAGGTAAATGTCTTTTTGTGCTCCCTCATTTTTTTGAAAAAATTATTATTTACTCGATCTGTAGACAAAAATATTTATATTAGTACATCTATAAAATTTTATTTCAACCAATGCTGCAGTACAGCTAGAAACTAGATATTAAACGAAATGAGCAAATATATACAAAGGACGGCATGAAACATTCATTAGCCATATGGCAGTTCATAAGGCAGTAAAAATTCTCTTAATTCTCGAGAAAGACGCTTGTCGTAATCAGGTGTGCAGATGTAAGTATTTTTCCAAGTAATGAGCGTGTCGTATTTGCGGTGCTTTCTACAAAGGAATGTCAATAGCGAGGATAATGGCCTCCCTTTTTTTTCTCTCCACCTAATGGCTTTCTTTTGTCAGATGACAACCTCTCAGCTGGGCGCCCAAAACGCATTACGTCAAGGTCACTTACCTTTCTAACAAATATTTACAACAGCAGTTTCTGCTACAGTGACAGTCTCATATTAAAAAATTTCTCAGGTTGAGAATTTGCGTTACAAATGTGTAGAAAATAAAATCCTTTAAATATAACAGTGTCCAAAAAATTTTCGCTGGCATTGTGATACATTCACGCATTTACACACATTTCATAACTCTTAAAGTACGATTCTTGGTTTCCAACATCCTTTTTCACAAGTCAGAGTCCCTAACCACTATTCATTACTCCTTACCTTATTACACATATACATATTCGTCGACGCTTCTTCAATATTTCATCATAATAAATACGTAGCATAATCAAATTCCTCATATAGCATCACCTTATTGATCATAAACATACCTCAGCAGCATAATACACATCGTCGTCGTAAAAATAACATCATAACACCTCAGTCAAATCTCAAAAACGTCGTAGCTTTCTGCAATAACTTCAAAACCTAAAAAAATTCTCCGCTCATTTAAATAGTGTCATCCACCTCAAACCTACTTTAAATATCATGACCCATACCAAATACATCGTTCAAAGCTCTCATAGAATCACAATGATTCTAAAAAATATGAAGAGTTCACGAAGTACAAACAAAATACAATTTCATAAGTGTGAAATTATCCACCTGTGTAACTGCGTAAACATCTGTCACTGATGTAGAAAAAAAAATGTTTGTTTCTCTGTTAAATAATCAGGTAGCTGTGTATTTTGTGTTTGAGAAATATGGTACCGATGTGGAAAAATGTATAAGCAAATACCATATCAGCTAGGGCTCCTTGTGCTTGCCACACACATGGTACACAAAGTAAGTGTGTACCGCCCTGAGGATTAATGTAATTATACCCTCAGGTGTTACAGATTATTGCAATGGAATGATATGTATCACGGAAAAACATCGTATCATTGTACTTCAAATATCTTTAAAAATAAATGTTTTAAGTACAAAATTAATCACTCAAATGCGTGTCCTGTAGCGCTAAATGTGCATCTTGCTGTAAGATAATTCTGTGGAAGTGTCGTAATTATCGTCCTCTGTAAGCTAAGTTCTGCAGAAGTCAATGTACTTACCTCATCATAAACGAAAGTGAAATTCTTTTCGTATAGATATCGTAGTTATTACGTACCTTACCGTGATCAAGAAAGTACTATAATGTAACGTATTGTTGTGCTACAGAAAAGGCTGTCTCATTGTAGCTATACCACAAAAGTTACTACTAAAACATGTTTTAGTTTCCAGAACAATACAGAAAAACTGTGCAGATATAAAACAGAAACACTGAAAAAGCAACATTGTAAATTGTCACTCATTAGTAGCGTTGTGATAAAATGGTGTAGTTGTCACATAAACTAACCACTGTGTCATCTGGTATTTCACAGAAAGTACTTTAAATCCAGAATGTATTTTCAAGTAAACCAAAATGTTGCATGTTAACAGTTTCTAAGTCTGACAAAGCATACTAGAAATGTGAAGTGAAAAGTTTTATGGCAAAGACTAAGTTAAACGCAGATTATCATTCAATAAACGGTTTTACATGTGAAATGTGGTGTAAACCTTTACTCTTCCTAGTACGCAGACTTTCAACTGAAAAGCAATTCTAATGTTTTATACTTTGGTAAGGACTGCTAAATCTTTTCTCAAGGTTAGCGTCTGTGTTATTTTTCTCTGAGCCAGCCGGCGCAGGTGGCTGCCTGCGGTGCGAGTCATTGTCTGTTCCTTTATTGGCGCGCGTCGTTATTGGGATTAGGAGACCTAGCTTCTACAAATTCACGTGGTCGAAAGTGCCCTGCTCTGTTTGAATCCCGCCAGTTCTGATGAAATTCGGGTCTGTCGTTATGATTATCTCGTCTGTCGTCATGTCGGTAGATTTCATAATTTCTTTCTTGTCGGTCATGTGGTGGAGAATTTCTTCCTGAATCGTAACTGCGCGCTGAACTGTTGCGTCTGAAGTTATTCTGTCTCCCTTGATAATAATTGTTTTGGTTCCCATATTGTCTGTTTCTAAGGTAATCTCTGTCATATTCATTACTACGGAAATGCGATCTTTCTCTGTAACTATTGTTACTCTGCCAGTGGTTGTCATATGGGTGGTGTCTGTTTTGTTCACGATTTGCGTTGTAAGAATAGCCTTGTCATGTCCAGTTATTTCTGTCACGGAATTGTGACAGATGTGACCTGTAATTGTTGTGCTCCTGTTTTCGCGTTCCGCGATTGTCAGTGTCAATTTCCAGTTCTTGCAACAGTCCCTGAAAAGCTTCAATGTCGTCTTTGCAAGGTCCTGCTAAAATAATAAGTCGTAAATGTTCAGGCAATTTGATTAAGCAAATGCGGATGAGTTCTGAGGGGCTGTATGGGTTTGAAAGATACTGATACTTATGCAACATGTCTTCAATATATTTGACAAGACTGGAAAATTCAGATTGTTCAGTTTCATCATCATGATGCTATGTTTTACTCGGTCTTGTGTAGCTTGAGACCAATATGCTGAGAGGAAGGCATGGTAAAATTCTCCTTCAGTGTGACAATCGTGAATGACCGATCGCATTCTTACAGCTGGTTCATTCTCTAAGTAGCCACACATAAATTCTAATCTGTGCTCTAAAGACCAGGTGGGAGGTAAACAATGAGAGAATTGATTAAGCCACACATGTGGATGAATGTCGTTGGCAGAATTCTTAAACGTTTTGAATTTACGTGTAGTAATGAACAGCTTATAGTCAAAATCATCGTGTCGGTGAGTAGCATATCAGTCATTGTTACGTCGTGTCGGCGGTTCCATCTCAAAATTCGGTGCACCTTGCCAATTTCTTTCATAATTTCCGAAATGCCTTGTGTTATTATTTTGTGGCTTTTCCGTTTTTCTAAGTTCCTCTTCCCGTGTTGGAGCGTGAGTGTCCTCTGAAATATGAAATTTTTGTATTACTTGTGCCAACTGATCCTGTACTTCCCGGATTTCTCTTTTGTGTTGCGTATTAATTTGATTCTGATTCTGTTTGAATTTCTTAATTTGTTCGCTCTCTTCTGTGTCATTAAAGACTACCGGTTTTGTGTCAGATTATCATCTACCTTCGTAGATAAATTATTTAGCTGATCCGAAAGTTCAACTACTTTCTCTGATAATGAACTAATTTCCTCCATGTGTCTTTCTGAACCAATTTTCAGAGTATCTGCTGTGTCCTGTAAGTTTTCTTGAGTTTTTGCAAGTTGCATAACCGAATCGGTAGATGCAATTGAGCCAATTTTAGCTTGCAGGGTCTCATGATTTTGATGAACAATAGTTTGCAGTTCTTTTATGGCTGCTTCGTGATTCTGTAATGCATTTTCATTCCGCGAAAAAATAGGTTGAAAATGCTCACAAATTTGTGTTTTTACGTCATTACAGACTTTTTGACATTTCGATTCAATGTTATGTAACTCAGTAGTTAAATCTTCACGTGTTTGTTCAAGTGTGGTGTCTAACTTTTGAAGATTTTGTTCCACTGTGTCTAACTGTTGCTGTGTTTGTCTCTGGTGTTGTTCCATTGTGTCTAACTTTTCAAGCTTTTGTCCCATTTGTTGCATTAATTGTAATAACAATGCACTGGTGTCTGAAACATGTTCCTCAGTGCTTTTCGGCAGTGAATTTGCACCGGCAACATTCACATTTTGACAAGCGGAAAATGTGTCTCGACTCATTTGAAAAAACGGTGAGGACGCAAAACCTGAATCTACAGTGTTTGCAAAATTGTGTCCTGTCATTTCGGATTCCTGAGGCGAGCTGTTGCCGAGCGATCGATCGATAATGCTTCCCTGTTTACTACCTGTTTCACTGTCTACGCCATTGTATGCAGCCCGCTCCATTTCCCTATGCACAGTTACCAAATTACTACTTTGAACGTCTGTTAATTCATTACGCAGTGGTGCTGGCAAGCTACGCTCGTCGTCACTATTATTTCTCAGTTTACTTTGGAGCCTAGTGTTACGTTTTTCACATGCCATTATTGTCACAATATTTCACACGATAACACAGAGAAGCACAATTTGAAGAGCAAAAATAAGAACACATTAACATAGCACTGAAAATAATATGTAGTTAATTGCAAGCGCAGCTGCGAAATACTTGGTGCAAATCTACATGCATGCCACAACTGTTTTACTGTACAACAATGAAAGACTGCAACTACAAAGGAGATTTTCTCTACAATTACGCGCTAGCAATAAACAAAAGCTACACTAATTACACATACTACAAGAAAAAAACAGAAGATTCCAGTGAGGTATACTCGGCTAAGCGTCGACATATGAAACGTTCCCTTAGAACAATTACACAAGACTGTGCTTAAACTGACACACAATATTTTTTAGCGCAACGCAATCTGACTTTCAAAAATCCCTACAAAAGAATGGCCCTGACTAACATTAACCTATACCTTTCACAAATCACTTACCTCACCAAAAATCTTCGTTACTCGAACTACTGAAATACAGCGAGCGCCACTACTGCCAGCTAAATAAAAGATTCAAACTACTGAAGGCACTAACTACTGATAGGCATAGTTAGCAAATGAAAGATTTTGATAGAGAACAAACAATGTATTTACCTTAATAGTCATAATTGACATCCAGTCTTACAAATTTCAAAACTCCGCCATCTCTCTCCCCACATCCACCACTACTGGCGGCTCACCTCCAACTGCGCAACGCTACGCGCTGTTAACAGCCCAGCTGCCCAACACTACAATGGCGAGTATTACAACAATGCAAAGCAGCCACAGACTGCACACAGCACAGCCAGTGATTTTCATACAGAGGTGGCGTTACCAATAAAAAAACCTAAACAGCCTACTTACAAGAGGTGAATACACACTATATGCGTTCTATGGTACATGGGCCTTTTTCTTTTTAGTGGACCTGAAGACAGCGTACGTGTTGCGCCGAATCTAGTAATTTGGTGTATATTCCTTTGATGGTGCGGCAGTGATGGTTCTTTTACTTTATTTACATCTTCAGCCATTGTACCATGTCTACCAGGACATTAGACTTCCACCAATCTTCTGTAGTAGTCTGATTTTCAGGGAGCTTTTCAGGAGTAATTTGTGAACATTCTGAAACATATTGCAGTCCATCATAATTCCTTTCTAGACACGTTCTGAGCCGAATGCGTGCATTACCTCATTGGAATCACTGACAGTTCTAATAGAAAATTAATTGTGGCCTGAGGTATATAGTGAAATGAACTGATGATTGAGTTGGAAAAAGGTTATGTGGTTTTGCTCCTTAGTATGTCGTACGCTCTTCTTTCGAATAGGAGCAGACAACATTTACTTGTGTTCTCTCGTGCTAACAGATTTAATGTATTAAGTTATAACTGATGGTATGTATACTGTTCTTATGAGTTGGGAGTTCTATTGATAAGTTTTGCTTCAGAGATTTATTGGTCCATGTAAAATATGAGTTGACTCTTGAACTGCAGTTCTTGTTGTAAGGAATGCTTAGATCAAAAGATAAAAAATTTCTATGTTTTTGAACGGACTGTGGAAACTCCATTTCTGCTGTTTAACTAGTAGCTAGAGGCTTTTGGAGGCGGGGAGGTGCACAAACAATTCATGTCACATAGAAATGACTTCGCAAAAAGTACACGCAACAGCGACCTGCGGAAGGGACTGCTGATATGCATATGGTTACGTACTGGTTCGCCTGCGAAATCATGTCACTCGATAGGGAAGTATGACGTAAGGTGACGGGTCGGCACTTGCTGCAACGTGATGTTGCGAAAGGACAGTCTTGCGACTACCCAAGCCCAACGACACAGGAGGGATGTTATCTCTGTAATTCGACGGCACTTACGTCTGCCATCCAGAAATTAACATAACAACTGTCGTTTACCAATTTCTTGGTCGCTACCCGCTTTCGCCGATCACCTTAGGTAATGCTACAGCCGTCCAGTTATCGCCATTATTGTCCACTACTAGAGTTGGAGACATCGCTGAACCGCTGTCCTCCGCGTCCTCTTTATCACTGAGGAGCAGCGTCTGCGTCTGTATTTTCCACTTTTATGTTCTTCATCTCAGAAAAATATTCCACGATGTGGACCATGATAGTAATTTTTGAAACCTTTAATTTTGTGAAACCTTTAAATCTTTCATTGTGCTCATCCATATTGTAGAGGGCTGCAACAACTATTACGGGAATACCGTTTTTCTGGTTTTTATTATGTAAATCAGTACTTAAGGAACACGTAATTACCATATTAGCAGGGTAAGGAAATGAACATTAGTAGACTCTAGGATATTTTAATTCTGCAGAATGAAATTTACATATGTGTTTTTGTCGTGTAATCGCAGTTGAATTCTTTACCGAATGTTGGAATATTTGTCAGTAAATGGTTTCCATAATATGGTCAATTGACCATGGGATTCCTTTTTTATTTATTAGGAGTCGTTTCCTATACTGAACACTTTTTTCCATCTAATTGTTTTAACCTTTACATTGAAAGTTGGATTTCCTCTATATTTTAGAGATAGGGAAAATGGCTTTCTGGTAATAGATTCTATAGTTCCTTTCTTCATAGTAAACAAAATTTATACAGTGACAAATAGAGAAACCTAAACAATTGCTAGAATATCTTCTGCCATGGTCTCAGTGACAGACAATCCACTGAACTTTTGTGACGAGTGGGACAGTAATGAAACACGACTGTTTCGTGTGCAGTTTCGTACTGGGGTGCAGTGAGTTTCAGACTATTATGTTCAGGCACTGGTTTACTCTGACAAACAGTTATATGAAACACAGAAATATCTTCCTTGAGAATTGACGAAATAGTAATGTAAGTAAATTTAATATGTAATTCACTCATAATTTCAAAAGCCAGAGCATAAAGGTAACACAGCTGAAGAACAAACTACGTACAGCACAATAACAACGCAATTTAGACTTACACTGCCACACTTATTTTAAAACTGTGGAAAACAAACAACTCGGTTTAAAATACACAAGTTCTTGGTCAAAACCACAGCAATCGCAAACTAAAACAGATTCCACGTATTACCACTAATACAGGCAATAAATGAGAATAACAGGTCTGAAACTGGTTTGGTTTTCTTATACAGGGTGTTACAAAAAGGTACGGCCAAACTTTCAGGAAACATTCCTCACACACAAATAAAGAAAAGATGTTATGTGGACATGTGTCCGGAAACGCTTAATTTCCATGTTAGAACTCATTTTAGTTTCGTCAGTATGTTCTGTACTTCCTCGATTCACCGCCAGTTGGCCCAATTGAAGGAAGGTAATGTTGACTTCGGTGCTTGTGTTGACATGCGACTCATTACCCTACAGTACTAGCATCACGCACATCAGTACGTAGCATCACCAGGTTAGTGTTCATCACGAACGTGGTTTTGCAGTCAGTGCAATGTTTACAAATGTGGAGCTGGCAGATGCCCATTTGATGTATGGATTAGCACGGGGCAATAGCCGTAGCGCGGTACGTTTGTATAGAGACAAATTTCCAGAACGAAGTTGTCCCGACAGGAAGGCGTTCGAAGCAATTGATCGCCGTCTTAGGGAGAACGGAACATTCCAGCCTATGACTCGCAACTGGCGAAGACCTAGAACGACGATGACACCTGCAATGGACGAGGCAATTCTTCGTGCAGTTGACGATAACCCTAATGTCAGCGTCAGAGAAGCTGCTGCTGTACAAGGTAACGTTGACCACGTCACTGTATGGAGAGTGCTATAGGAGAACCAGTTGTTTCCGTACCATGTACAGCGTGTGCCGGCACTATCAGCAGCTGATTGGCCTCCACGGGTACACTTCTGCGAATGGTTCATCCAACAATGTGTCAATCCTCATTTCAGTGCAAATATTCTCTTTACGGGTGAGGCTTCATTAGAACGTGATCAAATTGTAAATTTTCACAATCAACATGTGTGGGCTGACGAGATTCCGCACGCAATTGTGCAGTCATGTCATCAACACAGATTTTCTGTGAACGTTTGGGCAGGCATTGTTGGTGATGTCTTGATTGGGCCCCATGTTCTTCCATCTACGCTCAATGGAGCACGTTATCATGATTTCATACGGGATACTCTACCTGTGCTGCTAGAACATGTGCGTTTACAAGTACTCCACAACATGTGGTTCATGCACGATGGAGCTCCTGCACATTTCAGTGAAGTGTTCGTACGCTTCTCAACAACAGATTCGGTGACCGATGGATTGGTACAAGCGGACCAATTCCATGGCCTCCACGCTCTCCTGACCTGAACCCTCTTGACTTTCATTTATGGGGGCATTTGAAAGCTCTTGTTTACGCAACCCCGGTACCAAATGTACAGACTCTTCGTGCTCTTATTGTGGACGGCTGTGATACAATACGCCGTTCTCCAGGGATTCCACGCGACGGAGGGTGGATGCATGTATCCTCGCTAACGGAGGATATTTTGAACATTTCCTGAAACAAAATGTTTAAGTCACGCTGGTACGTTCTGTTGCTGTGTGTTTCCATTCCATGATTAATGTGATTTGAAGAAAAGTAATAAAATGCGCTCTAACATGGAAAGTAAGCGTTTCCGGACACCTGTCCACATAACATATTTTCTTTCTTTGTGTGTGAGGAATGTTTCCTGAAAGTTTGGTCGTACCTGTTTGTAACACCCTGTATACACATTCAAATTAAATCAAGATCTGCTAAATTTTGCCGTCACTAGGTGCTCGCTAAAGCGACACTACTATCAACCCAGTCAAATCCTACTTACGCAAATATGATAATTACAGTGCTCTGCACAACAGCATATACAGTTTCAGTTACGCTCGTAGCATAATAGTTGCCAGAAAATACGGTTCTCAGTTTGACAAAACAATCGAACAAGCAGTGAGCCAGCAAACACAGTAACCTCCATACATCACAGTGCACACACGATCTCCCATCGTGTAATACGTAAGACAATTCGGTAAACTCAGTGCACAGCTTGTCACCTTCACTTCCGTCTCTGTCTCAACTGCCTCGGTGCACGAACTATGGAGAAGGCTTCGTATTGTTTGGATCTTCACCGACTGACTGCTGTGTCATTAGCGCCGTCAACTGCGATGCCTTCTGTCTGCTACGCTCTAACTAGTCGGGCCAATGTCATGGCATCTTTGCTAGCGGCAGAAGCTTTCCTTTATGCGATACACACTGCTTCATTGTTCACACCTCCGACAGCAGCCCGATTCAACAAAATCAGCTGCCGCCCGCAGCTCAGACATCGCCCCCTGTTTATCAAGGGCGACGCATGTGCCAGCCTCGCCGTTGCCCCACCTCCATTTTATCACCTGTTGCCGTGATGGTAGCTGAGCAGGAGACTCATTCGCTTCCATTTCGCGCGATGCTCAGTTTTATTTCGTAATATTCTTATCCCTGAGCCAAGCATAAGCCTCTTGTTTGAGAGAATCTCGGGCACTGGTGATTTCGTCTGCCAGCGAGGCGTGTGTCCATAACACTGTTTGACATCTCTTTGTCGCTTACAGACCTTGACCTGTGACAGCCAATTAGGAGGCTGGCCACCGAATCTCCGTTCGGAGACCGCAAGTAGAGAAACTAAGTACATTACTGTGGGTTGCTTAAAATTCTACTCTGTACACTGGCTGCTACTTCCTCCTCCAATTGATTCAAAGTAAACACTTGTTTTGCATTTTTCAAGATGGGCATAGCACTTTAAACATGCAGTTTCAAAGGACTTCGTTAGACAACTACTATCTTTGTGCATTATTGGTTCATTAATATTGCTGGAATTTTACATATAGTTTAGGATATGCTAAAACTAACTGAGTACCCGTATCACGTTCTTCATTCAATTTGCTGATGGAGGTTAGTGATATTTGTGCTCCATTCGACTTCATTTGTGCACGCAGAACCCAGTATTTAATCTCTGTACATCTATTTGTGGATACGACTGACAGTATCGCTGTCTCTGGCAAAATCACTGTAACCTGCAGTGTAATACTATTCTAAAGATCTTTTCCTGACGATATATTTTGGCCTTTTTTAATACCATGAGTTAGATGGGCTGTATTCGCCCGTTACACGTGATTCATTCTGAGTGTTCATTGCATCATTACCATGTTTATTGAATCACTTTTGGTGTTCTTCTGTCCATTACCTTACATATTTTCATTTTATCTATACTTTCAACCACATTTCCATCACCTGATCATATCTGTGTTACAGTTTACTTTCCACAACTGTGTCCCATTTTCCAATATTTTGGTATTTTCATTGGCATGGAAATACTTTAGTAAGTGAGGAGTGGTATAGCATCAGATCACAGATAACATAACTATTCACCCAGAAGACACCAATTTATTTAAGAAGTTGTGAAATTTATCAGTGTCAGATGAATGTTAGTACCTGAGCAAGAAATATGTAATACACTGAACTCGAGAAATTTTCAGTAGAGGTATGACAACATGACCTGTCGTAGATCTTCTGTTTCAAAATAATTTCAGTGAAGCACCGTAATGTTCAGGCACTACTGGAACACACAGTACAGATTTCAGTTAACACATGTTCCAAAAGTATGTAACACATTGATAAACCTATATAAGCACAGCAGATCAGAACAATCAATGAACAGTTGAAAACAATTTAAAATATAATCCTTAGATAAAGCTGAGATATCTTGCAAAATGTCTCTAAGTAGTATGCAGATAACTCAGGCCAGTTCTTTTAAAAATGTATAAATAAAATGCAAATAAATAGGCACACATGCCTTGAACTCAAACAGCAAGTAGCAAAACAGGGTTTTCATTGAACCTGAGTGCCAAATGAATTATTAAAACCGCACCAATAATAATGATAACTTACCTACAGGGCTGAAACGTTATAATCAACTTTAGCAATGTAAGTTAATCAAGAAAGAACTGGCAAAATCTTTAAATAAAAGGGGTTAACTCAAAACCTTAACATAACCACGAATAATAGATCACACAGGTTACCCACTAATCTGCTCGCCAAACGTGTCGAAGAAGTGCCAATGACTACAGCTCAACTATCCAATTTGCCGATGTCCTCTGCAGATCGAAACAGCAAACCAAATCCCCTGGCCAGCTTCCACCTAATCGGAACAATGTACTTTTCAGGCTAGGAGAACCACCCACTCAAAGTGATATTCAACTGATAGCATCCATGTCCCCGACAACTGATAGCACTTTACCTACCATTTCGCATTTATCAGCAACAAAAGACTGACAGTAAGCTCAGTTGCACATAAGCATCGCCATTAAGCTGTCACCCTAGAGGGTACGGATGCTCCCCGGCATAAAGCACGGGTGGGAAAAGCTAAATTACAATGTCTAAGAGGTAACATCGTTTTTTTTTTATTTCATGTAGTTTGGTACATGGATTAACGTAATTAAAAAATTGCGTTTATTTACTGCCTTTTCTAGAAATTTCACAGCATTACACGAGTAGTTTAGCTATGTAGATTATTGCACAGTCTACACTGCTGCATTGTTGCCAGAGTTCCCCTCCACCCTTCCCCTATGACAGTATCAGCTGTTGCCAGATTTCCCCACTTCTGCCTCCAACCATCTGGCATTAGCCAAGTGCCCTACATATAGAATGGTGTGAAGTTAAAAAATGTTTGCAACTGCAGAAATTTTGGGAGAGTCAAAGCAGCCCACTTGTGTTAGAGGGTTTTCTTTCACTCCAATAATTTCAGTGCAAATGTAATATTGTTGTCGCAAGCAGGAACTGGTGAGGAACTGGAAAATGTTACAATGTCTCACTGGTTTGAAATCCAAAGCATTTCAGCTTGGTGGGGGTGTGATGGTTCTATAACAAAGGGTGTTGTGACCCAACGTCAATCCCCTCCACTCTTCCCCTGTACCAGTTCTGGAATAAAGGCAAATGCCTCACGTGAGACAAAAGTAGTTTTTCCCCACACAGGCACACACCTGTATACTCATGAATCAGTTTAGGATATGTATACGTATTTTTCATTTGACAGGTGGTAACCAGACTGAAATTTTCTGATATTTATAACTGACCTACTTTCAGCGACATGGAGCACAATTGAACATTTTCTCCCTTGCAGGTAGAAAACTATTATTCTTTCAGTGTGTAGGGGCCTACAGGGCTATTATAGAAGTCACACTAATTCAGTCTGCACAGTTCTCAGTTGAAGTGTTCTTAATACAGCATTAAAAATGACTACCTGGTTTTCCCATAACATCTCATACCAGTTGCCCCAACTCACAAGTATCTTAAGTTTAATCAGTATCTCCCATTCCTCTGACAACATAGTTTGAACAGTTGTCACCCCAAGTTGGGACCTGACTCTCCCTAAGTTGAAGACCACTGGCATTATTCTTAAAAACTGCTACTGTTGCTTCAGGAAGGGTTTTTGTGATGTTACAGTTCACTTGCGTTAAGTTTAAGTCCACTTGTGCTATGTTTAAACAATTCCCTCTCCATCCACACACACACACTCGGCTGTGACATTATAGTCTAAACAACTGCCGCCATCCCGGTTAATGCAAGATTAAAATGTGAGGATTTTAAAAAATTACGTAAGTCCTAATTTTAGAATGGCAAGAGATCTATTTACTGTATGTTTAAAACTGTAGGAAGTCCTCTGGGTTTCGGTACTGGACCATTTGTCAAATTTAAAACTCAATAGCTCACTGATGCCACCAGTGTGGTTGTAAAGCAGTTGTCACTATCGTGTGTGGTGGGACAGGAATAGGAGATTTACACACTTGTGTCCTTATTTAAACATATGCCACAGTCCCCATGCTGTGCCCTGCCCTGCCATAGGATGGGTCAAAGAAACTGGCTCACAGCAACTCCATCTGCTGACTTCATCGCACCATGGCTCGTAGCCCGTAGCCCATAGCACACCATGCCATGTGTCCTTCCCAGAGGGTGGTGCCCAGGCCAGCTGCCAGTATAGCTGCTGAGCACCATAAGACGTCCCAAAGTGTCAACTCAAATGTGACTCCATCCCAGATAATTCACATCGTCCTGCAGTTTGCGGGTTTGGAAAAGTCAGTGCCATGCTCTCACATCGGAATGCAGGCAGTTGTTTGTCACCTATATATAGGCTGTGTGCCCCCCCCCCCCTTCCGCCTCTAAATGCAGCTGTCTACATATATTGACACTTAACCCAATTCCAATTTTCAAATGGTATGGCTTTCTACTGTTGAAAGAGGCAAGTGGTGGTGGGAGCTGATACCACTGTGGTCCCTGCTCCGAACATATCACTATTATTGTAGTCTGATATTCCGTATTTTATTTTTGTGGTGACAGCGCTGACCAGAAGTCAAGGAATGTGATATTAACATAGACAACTGTATGAACTGCCATCCAGTGTCGTAAACAAGCAGAAAAAGTTTCCTCACCATTAAGGACAACATTCTATTTGCTAGGAACGCTTATTCTCCTTGGTTAATAGATTTCCTTCGTTAATCAAACTCTGTAGAGGCTTATGAATGGGTTTGAAAGCTTTTCACAGCACAGACTCGGCTTCAGCTTTCCTCTTTTACAGTGACAGCTGTTGCTTGTTTATATTTCGTTGATATTTCAACATGTCGAGAATTTTTACAAAAATGAGATAGAGATGAATTAGGGTAATCGGTAGACTCGGTTTTCATTGATTGACAAAATCACTACAGTGTCATGAAATGTATTCTACATTTATTAACAGTCTTCCTTAGTGAAGAACCTGCTTGTACATCTTTCACCCCTGTTTTGTAGCCGGACGAAGTGGCCGAGCGGTTCTAGGAACTACAGTCTGGAACCGCGCGACCGCGACGGTCGCAGGTTCGAATCCTGCCTCGGGAATGGATGTGTGTGATGTCCTTAGGTTAGTTAGATTTAAGTAGTTCTAAGTTCTAGGGGACTGATGACCTCAGTAGTTAAGTCCCATAGCGCTCAGAGCAAGCCTCTTTTGCAATTTTCCACGTTGCCTTCACAATGAAGATACAAAATAAGAAACTATATGTGACACTAGTAGGTTGTTACACATTGACACTTTTTATTGTAATGTAACAAGTTGTTCATAAATTATCCTTTTATATTCGATTACAGATACAGTGAGTGTCGTATGCGGTATGTTCCATGTGCTTGGGTAGCCTTCCACACACATCGTATGATTATACAGCTCCACAGTCAATGTTCAAGTGTAGCACATTGCAGTTATATGTATAATAGCCTGTTTTTGAGACTTCTCTTGGTAAAGGTATACAATATGTTTATTTTACTTGTCTGCAGTATTTCAGAGCAGTCTTCATAAAATCGAACTCCCCAAATCTTAAATCACAAGTTCGATGATTGTGGCCAATATTTCTGACTACATTAAAACATATTTCAGTGTCCTACAACGTAAGAGGTTTGTGTCATTTCTCCAAGACGGTTGTTCGACTGTTTCCTGTCATATATCCTCAAACAGGCATCGGTAATCAACAAGAGACCACCTGCCCAAGCATCTTCATAATTTGTCTCCGTCATAAGATTCAAATTGGGATGCAGAATTTTCGTGGCACTGACACTAATATTATTGGCATCACTTCGCCTGATCTGAATGCATCCAGTGTGTTATAGGAGGTTAATTCTGTATGACACAACTGTGTAAACAAATTATGTCAGATGGCTGTTAGGGAAAACTGGAAGAATATCATGTGGAGTTCAGTGCAAGATACAATAGGAGATCCCCGACATCATCATGACGATTCACAACCTCAGTCAGCAAAGGTCTTACCCCATAAATTTCTTCTTGAAGTAGACATACGTGTATTATTCGGAATTGATTTAAAATTGTGTGAAAATACACTGGTGTGGAAAACTTAAGGACGAAGGTAGCATTCATATGATGCATGACTGTCAAATAACATACCTCGACAAAACTTTGACAATACACAGAAAACGACTGCTACAGTATAATACAGAATGTGACTGGAAAAATAAGGAATGAGACGAACAGATATGACACTTTTATTCAAAGACAGAGAGCACTCAGGAGGCACAGCGACTAATGACGGCCTCCTGGACATTAAAAAGGCATGACATAGTTTCCAACAGGGCGTACTCCACGGACGTGCTCCCTCGCTGGTCGTAATGTTGACAGGGAGTTCTGGTGGTAGAGCATTCCATTCTGCACCAACACAGCTGACAACTGCTGTGTTCTCGCTGGTGCATTTGGATGTGCTGTGACATCTCCCCAACGATTGTGACATGTGCTTGGTGGGATTTAATCCCGGGGAATGAGCAAGCCAATCCATTGATCGGATATCCTCTCAGCCAAAAAGTCTTTCACTTGCGCTGGTCAATTGTGTCGTGCGTTTTCATAAATAAAAGTGAAGTAAGGGGCTAATGCGAAGCTGAAAAGACACACGTGGGAAAAGAACTCGTGTCTAACAACTATGTTCACCAGTGAGTGTACGGTTTTCAGAGATTTTTAGCAACATTATGCCTCCCTCACCATAAAACCTTGACCAAGGAAACGATCACATTCGACAAATTCCTGGGTGCAGTCCGTGTTCCCACATCTAGCCATATGAATCACTGTCAAGTATGATCGTTTTGGTGGTCCAGGTGCTCTGATGTGGGCAGGCATAATTTCGCATAAGATTCCAATTCGCAAATCTTTTAACACGGTACATACTCCGATCAATGCTATTGTGACACTGTACTCCTTCGCCATGTGTGACTCTTCAGGGGTGTATCCGGTCCTAGCACAATTTACAGGGATATCAATGCGCGACCGATTCGAACACCGCAGTTCGAAGAACCCTTGAACGAGAGGACAATCGCCCCATGGACTGATCTACTCGTTCCCCCCGACTTAAATCCCTTCGAGCATGTATGGGATGCGCTGGAGACAAGCACTACAACTTATCCACATGCACCAGAAACCTTGCAGCTTTTATCAACCGCGTTGGTGCAGAATGGAAAGCCGTACCATAAGAACTCCTTGCCAACCTTCTGTCCAGCAAGGGGCCAAATTGCAGAGTATGCACTGTTGTCTGCGTTGGTCACATGCCCTGTCAAGGAAGATGTTCTGTCTTTACTTAAGGTCCGAGGGAACATCACGAATGGCCGCCAGTGCAGTGTAGTTCCTGTCTTTGAAAAAAGTTTCATTCCTAATAGTCCCATTGGATATTTCTTTCTGTTACCCTCATGCCATACTGTAGCAGTTCTTTCTACGGATGTTCCATGTCTTACCAAGCTGCGTTCCTATGCAGTGGCACATCTTGCGAAAGCTATTTTTTTATTAAGGTTTGCGCCCCGGTGTATTCGACGTCTATACCACGTGACTCTTAAATGAAGAGGTTTGTACAGGAGAGGAACTCTTGCAGTCAGCAGATTTGTGACAAAAAAAGTGCTTGTAGGTGGGTATCCCGCAGACCAATGTGGCTACCCTTTTAAGTCTTTTATACGATTTGACAATGTCATGAAATTCACTGATTTCAGTGAAAATCGGTCAATGTTGTTTATGTAGGCACTATAGTGTCTATAAAAATATTCTGCTCTTTTGGGTAGTTATCTTGTGTCTTCTTCGTTCGCAGCCCTGTGTTACTAATCATTATCTATCTACGACGTTTATTTGGTAAGTTAGGAACGATCGATCGCGAAATGGAAACCATAGTAAAATTCCGATGAAGTATTGCACAGGTGTGTTGGGCAGTGTCTCTAATATGCCCGTTGATGGCGTTACGTCGTTCGCTTTAGTTCTGAGCACACAGGGAAAACACAAAGATACCTGGAACCATAGAGTCTCCCGTTAAGTACGAGGGCCTGGTGAGAAATTTGGAGCCGGCCGGAGTGGCCGAGCGGTTCTAGGCGCTACAATCTGGAACCGCGCGACCGCTACGGTCGCAGTTTCGAATCCTGCCTCGGTCATGGATGTGTGTGTGATGTCCTTAGGTTAGTTAGGTTTAAGTAGTTCTAAGTTCTAGGGGACTGATGACCGCAGCAGTTAAGTCCAATAGTGCTCAGAGGCATTTGAACCATTTTTTGAGAAATTTGGCCTGAAGCTATGGAGCCAACATTACATAACTGTCGTGCGTCTTCTTCAAGACAATCCTCAACTGCATTCTGCAGGGGCAACGAAGATGCTCCTGCATCGTTTTCAATTGGAAATGTTTGATTACCCACAATACAGCCCGTAATTGTCTCCCTTTGAGTATCATCTCTGCTCACAGGAACCACTGACTATGAAGACAAAATTTTGGCACAGACAACGAGCCAGGGTAGAGACTTGGCGGAAAGCACTGGTGGCTGCCTTCTGTTCGAGAGTATTGGGTAGTTGATAAAACGCTACGACCAACGTCTAAGTCGGATCTGTGACTATGGAGACAAGTAGCTGGAAGTTTTAGCTGAGTGTTGCAAATAAAATAGTTTTGATTTTCACTGTGGTTTCCATTTCGCGACCTGTCGTTCCTTACTTTCCGAACAGCCCTCGTAGTGTAAATCAGTTTAAGACTTCCGCCAGTCACAATGGCTACACTGTCACGTCTCTATTTTCAGTACTTACGAGTACATGACTTTGAGGCTACTTCTTCTAAGCTACATGGTGACAATTATTGAACGGTATGAAATAAAATCGTCGTAACTTTTGAACGGTTTGCGTTAGGACGTTCAAACTGAGCTGTTGGCCGTGGGCCATGATGGGAATTAGTTTACGTGTGCATGTTAGGTTTAGGCGACAAAGCCCACTTTCATTTGGATGGGTTGGTCAATAAGCAAAATTGGCTGATCTTGGGGACTGAACATCCGCAATTCGCGCTCGAGAACACTCTTCACACTCAATGGGTGATTGATGTGCATTATCCTGTCACGGAGTAATCGGTGTGATATTAAGATGGCACGGTGACTACCGAACGGTGCGTAAAGTTTTTGAAAGATGATTATCCAAAGTTACTCTGATTTCGACAAGATGTAGTTCATGAAGACGGATCTCGAACACATCGAAGCAGCAGAATGTTTTTCTAGAGGGGCATTTTGGGGGCCGCATTCTGACTCTGGGGTATGCAGAAGACACTGGCGTGGGCCTCGATTGGCCGTATTCTTCGGATCTGAACACATGCGACTCCTCTTAGTGGGGCTATATTAGAGACAAAGTATACGGCAACAACCCCAAAACCATTGCTGAGCTGAAAAAAGCATTCAGGAGGTCATCGACAGCATCGATGTTCCGACACTTCAGCGGGTCATGAAGAATTTCGCTATTCGTCTGCGCCACATCGTCGCCAATGATGGCAGGTATATCTAACATCTCATAATCTAAATCCGAATATCTGTAGTGACGTTTACATGTTGAATAAACTGTGTGCAAGCCATAGTTTACAACAATTAACGTATTTTTTCATATAGTTCAATAATTGCCACCCTGTACATTGGAAACATTTGGATGGAAACCTATTGTTGGTGATTTCGATCAGTCGACTTCTAATGCCACATTTATGTAACTCGGCA
Organism: Schistocerca nitens; assembly: GCF_023898315.1. Lineage (NCBI taxonomy): Eukaryota > Metazoa > Arthropoda > Insecta > Orthoptera > Acrididae > Schistocerca > Schistocerca nitens. Next base: position 492,837,465 of record NC_064621.1, read on the forward strand.
GCAGTAGTGTAAAAGTCTTGTATACACAAGCGCTGTAAATAGCTCTAGATGACGTAGCTTTCAAATCTCTTTCGAAAAACGGCTATGTGGACCTCGATTCGTTTATGGTACATACAAATAGCTGCAAAACTAATTTCACGGAAAGTTGCCTTGACTTCGAGCTAAAACTGGAAAATAAAGTTTTGTTACCTTCAGTCGTTAGAGCCAATCAAATTAAAATTTATTTCGGGGAGGGGAAAGGGGGCAGAATGTGAAGTACAGCATTTCCCAGTCATATCCGGTATACCTGCTACCTTTTTTGGACAAATCAGTTCCATAGCTGGAACTGATTTTCAATCACTGGCAATAACTGGATAGGCTGTACCTGATCTATGCACAATTTTATTTAGCCAATTACTTACGTTACCTAATGGTCTGCTGTGTTCTTGGCTGCAACATCAGTGCAGCATAATGTTAAGACTGGGCCGTAAACGGTGCTGCCCTCCATTTGTCTGTTTCCCCACTGAGGTCGCTTTCATTGCATTGGAGAGTGAGACGTGTATTGATAATAGACGGCTTCTTGTAAATATAACTGACAACGGTGGAAAGCTGACACCTGACTGTAAGCTTCGGCTGCAACCAAAACTAGGTTTAAAATACGTAAAACCTATTTAGCTGAGATGTCGCCCTACAGAGATTTGAAAGCTACGTCATCTAGAGCTATTTACAGCGCTTGTGTATACAAGACTTTTACACTACTGCTGCCGAGTTACATAAATGTGGCATTAGAAATCGACTGATCGAAATCACCAACAATAGGTTTCCATCCAAATGTTTCCAGTGTCGTAAGCAAGAAATAATACTACAGATCTGCTCTCGCGACGTCAATCCGTTAAGTATCGATGTTCGTCTTCGTTATAATGACACTCAGCTCCATGGTTCACAACTCCATCCGATGTTCAACCTCAGAATGTATACAGTCCAGTAGCGTTAATGTAATAACTTATCAAAAGCCTGAATAACCACCTTTTGCAACACGAGCATGCGAGAAGAGAGTCAGGAGAAGAAATCGACAGGAATGATGCGATCCAATATCCCAAGGTTGTTCGTGCTCACATGCGGTTCCTCTTCGTCGAAATGCCTTGGCTCAGACTCGTCTAAAGGTTGAACCGCACGTGTCATTACACGCCCTAAATTAGACACTTGTAACCCTTTGGATAAATTGTCTTGCTGATATCAAGTTTGCAAAATAAAAAGTCAATATAACTTATAATAACAGTAATAATAATATCGGTAACTAATTAACAACCCTTGAATGATGTAGGCCACATAGTTGCGATTTGATTAGAATAATGTTTATTTAGAAAGATAACTAATAGCGAAAGTGTTCGTATTTAGAATTACTGTTACAATAGAGCGACTATCCATTTGACACAGTTCGATCATTCAGTGTCTCATCGCGAAATACAAGATATTTACGCGAAAAGTTAGAGTTCACAACAGGCGCGCGGCTGCTCACCGATCAGAGACAAAGTCCCGCGATACTACACAACGCGAAATTTTCTAAGTCGTTTCACTTCCTAGCTGCCTAAAGACTGACCGTCCGCTTTCGCGTCTCAATCATAGCTGTCCCCTTCGGTGTCTCCAGCCGAACTACCCCTTTCGCGTCTGCACCAGTACTATGTCTCTGCCCAACTCCCGCCCCGTTTCCCGCGCGCCGAATATACTCGCTCAACTGACTAGGGCAGTTCCCTATCCTGAAGCCGTCCATCTGATTGGCTACAGCTTATATTACATTATTTTACATTTAACATATTTAAATAATCAAAGCTTGAGCACTTTCACGTTCTAAATAAAGTAACGATAGTATCTGTTATTTTTATCATAATAAACGATAAATTCTTTTACATAAAACTAGTACTACTTCTTTATTAACTTTGAACGTCGCGGCCAGTAACCTTGCACAAATGTGCTTTCTGATAAAGAAATAAAGAACAAAAGTAATTATTACGCACTATACAACAGATGCTATTACCTAATGATTCAGCACGGTGTAATGCTGTCATCGTTCAAGGTGTTTTGTGTGGAGGAAATGATGATCTGATGCTTAACTGTAAATACTGGTAATTTAAATTTAGTATACATTTTAAACAAATGAAGTTACAGAGTTGATATTTACAACGTATGTCATTTTAATGATGCCCTTCTATATGAAATGTCGATCGTTAAGATCGACCAAAGCGTTCAGATTTTAGCATTCCGGTGTTTGTTACAAAATTTGTCAATTTCACTCGAACAGTAAATCGTAAAACCATTATAGTTGTTGTTGTTGTGGTCTTCAGTCCTGACACTGGTTTGATGCAGCTCTCCATGCTACTCTATCCTGTGCAAGCTTCTTCATCTCCCAGTACCTACTGCAACCTACATCCTTCTGAATCTGCTTAGTGTATTCATCTCTTGGTCTCCCTTTACGATTTTTACCCTCCACTCTGCCCTCCAATGCTAAATTTGTGATCCCTTGATGCCTCAAAACATGTCCTACCAACCGATCCCTTCTTCTAGTCAAGTTGTGCCACAATCTTCTCTTCTCCCCAATCCTATTCAATACCTCCTCATTAGTTACGTGATCTACCCACCTTATCTTCAGCATTCTTCTGTTGCACCACATTTCGAAAGCTTCTATTCTCTTCTTCTCCAAACTAGTTATCGTCCATGTTTCACTTCCATACATGGCTACACTCCATACAAATACTTTCAGAAACGACTTCCTGACACTTAAATCTATACTCGATGTTAACAACTTCCTCTTCTTCAGAAACGATTTCCTTGCCATTGCCAGTCTATATTTTATATCCTCTCTACTTCGACCATCATCAGTTATTTTACTCCCTAAATAGCAAAAATCCTTTACTACTTTAAGTGTCTCATTTCCTAATCCAATTCCCTAAGCATCACCACACTTAATTCGACTATATTCCATTATCCTCGTTTCGCTTTTGTTGATGTTCATCTTATATCCTCCTTTCGAGACACTGTCCATTCCGTTCAACTGCTCTTCCAAGTCCTTTGCTGTCTCTGACAGAATTACAATGTCATCGGCGAACCTCAAAGATTTTACTTCTTCTCCATGAATTTTAATACCTACTCCGAATTTTTCTTTTTTTTTCCTTTACTGCTTGCTTAATATACAGATTGAATAACATCGGGGAGAGGCTACAACCCTGTCTCACTCCTTTCCCAACCACTGCTTCCCTTTCATGCCCCTCGACTCTTATAACTGCCATCTGGTTTCTGTACAAATTGTAAATAGCCTTTCGCTCCCTGTATTTTACCACTGCCACCTTCAGAATTTGAAAGAGAGTATTCCAGTTAACATTGTCAAAAGCTTTCTCTAAGTCTACAAATGCTAGAAACGTAGGTTTGCCTTTTCTTAATCTTTCTTCTAAGATAAGTCGTAAGGTTAGTATTGCCTCACGTGTTCCAATATTTCTACGGAATCGAAACTGATCTTCCCCGAGGTCCGCTTCTACCAGTTTTTCCGTTCGTCTGTAAAGAATTCGCGTTAGTATTTTGCAGCTGTGACTTATGAAACTGATAGTTCGGTAATTTTCACATCTGTCAACACCTGCTTTCTTTGGGATTGGAATTATTATATTCTTCTTGAAGTCTGTGGGTATTTTGCCTGTCTCATACATCTTGCTCACCGGATGGTAGAGTTTTGTCATGACTGGCTCTCCCAAGGCCATCAGTGGTTCTAATGGAATGTTGTCTACTCCCGGGGCCTTGTTTCGACTCAGGTCTTTCAGTGCTCTGTCAAACTCTTCACGCAGTATCTTATCTCCCATTTCGTCTTCATCTACATCCTCTTCCATTTCCATAATATTGTCCTCAAGTACATCGCCCTTGTATAAACCCTCTATATACTCCTTTCACCTTTCTGCCTTCCCTTCTTTGCTTAGAACGGGGTTGATATTCATACAAGTGGTTCTCTTCTCTCCAAAGGTCTCTTTAATTTTCCTGTAGGCAGTATCTGTCTTACCCCTAGTGAGACAAGCTTCTACATCCTTACATCTGTCCTCTATCCATCCCTGCTTAGCCATTTTGCACTTCCTGTTGATCTCATTTTTGAGACGTTTGTATTCCTTTTAGCCTGCATTTACTGCATTTTTATGTTTTCTCCTTTCATCAATTAAATTCAATATTTCTTCTGTTACCCAAGGATTTCTATTAGCCCTCGTCTTTTTACCTACTTGATCCCCTGCTGCCTTCACTACTTCATATCTCAGAGCTACCCATTCTTTTTCTACTGTATTTCTTTTCCCCATTCCTGTCAATTGTTCCCTTATGCTCTCCCTGAAACTCTCTACAACCTCTGGTTCTTTCAGTTTATCCAGGTCCCATCTCCTCAAACTCCCACCTTTTTGCAGTTTCTTCAGTTTCAATCTGCAGTTCATAACCAATAGATTGTGGTCAGAGTCCACATCTGCCCCTGGAAATGTCTTACAATTTAAAACCTGGTTCCTAAATCTCTGTCTTACCATTATATAATCTATCTGATACCCTTTAGTATCTCCAGAATTCTTCCAGGTATACAACCTTCTGTTATGATTCTTGAACCAAGTGTTAGCTATGATTAAGTTATGCTCTGTGCAAAATTCTACAAGGCGGCTTCCTCTTTCATTTCTTACCCCCAATCCATATTCACCTACTATGTTTCCTTCTCTCCCTTTTCCTACTGACGAATTCCAGTCACCCATGACTATTAAATTTTCGTCTCCCTTCACTACCTGAATAATTTCTTTTATCTCGTCATACATTTCATCAATTTCTTCATCATCTGCAGAGCTAGTTGGCATATAAACTTGTACTACTGTAGTAGGCGTGGGCTTCGTGTCTATCTTGGCCACAATAATGCGTTCACTATGCTGTTTGTAGTAGCTAACCCGCACTCCTATTTTTTACGATAAATATTCAAGTTTTATTGGTATCACCACGAAAATCTGTAGAGGGCGCTAGATTAAAATTACTGTTGCTTGATTCCCTGCATTACTGCAGAATTAAATAGTTGTCATACATGTTTCTCTTTATAGGCGATCTTAGGTCCGCCATATTTAGCACTGCTACGTCTTCTATAGACAATAGCCGCCTGTTAGTTTCCTCATCTCATGGTGAATCTGCTCCCTTTGTGGCACGCGGTCTTTGACGACAGGGTTCGTTTCACAAATTCTGTAGACTGTCTCTTTCGGCCATATATTTATATGAGAGCACAGTGCTCGTTAACTCACAATAAGGAGCCATTCCGGCTGCAGAGCTGCTAGCCAGCTTGCGCTAAGTTTCACGGTTGTCCAACTAAGGTGCGAACAGACTGATGATGGTCCCACAGACCCTCGTTTGGGTTTAAATCCACCGAGTTTGGAGGCGAGGTCAGTGTGGTAAAACCATGGTGCTCTATGAACTACACAAACACATTGGGACCTGCGTGGCATGTTGTATTTTTCTGCTGCTAGATGCCACCATACTGAGAAAAATGACGAGATCACCCAGGCAATGCCACGAAAATATTCCCCAGATTATGAAGCTCCCTCCTCCAGCCTCGACCATTCCGAAGATTACTACATAGCCATACATGCCAAAGACCATATGTCAATGGCGCATAAAATATGATTAACTTGAAAAGGTTGTCTGTCACCATTGTGTGAACATCCGGTTGCGGTACTGGCCTGCAACTCCCAACCTTAGTCTCCGATGAACAGAAGTCAGCCTGGGTGCATGAAACAGGCGCTACTACAGAGGCACGTACCCAACAACTTCCGCTGAACGGTTGTCGAAGAGACGTCGTTGGTATCCCCTTGGTTCATCTGGGTGGCCAGTTCCTCAACAGTTGCGCGTCTCTTCACATATACGCATTTCCACAGCCATCGTTCACTCCTGTCATCTGTGATCCACGGTGGACCTCTGTTACCCCGGCACTGGATTTGGATTTGCGCCATTCTGCCATGCATGGTATGCTCTAACTACGGCAGTCCACGAACAATTAATAAACAGCCTTTTCGAAAACGCTTCCACCCTTGGCCCGAAAGCCATTGATAATGCCCTTTTGGACGTCCCACTTATGCTTTATGTACCCTCCACTGCTTGTGCTGCCACCTCCAATCCGTGAGAGATTATTGCACATTGACTTCGAATATAGGTGTTGGACACATTAATCGGTCTGGACCTTACCGTACCATTAGAAATCCTTTGTAAATGTTGGGTGTCCTCTGTACAACATAAAAACTGTTTGAGCCGTGGCTGGCTCGTGTTATGCTTTGCATTACATCTTGGTTGCTATTCTGTGATTAGTCTCCCGCAGTTATCGTGATTATGCTGTTATCCTCTCTCCGCAAAGGGCAGCAGCAAAATGTATCGATATTCGCACCCTTGTACTATCTTTGGCCTCGCGCCTATGGTTTCTGGCTCTGCCGTGTGCGGGCAGTTGGTCGCTTGGCGTGGAGCAGCGAGGAAGTCTCCGCACGTGCGGTCTGAGTGTGAGGGGCTGTTCCTATAGCTACGAAATCCGTGCCCCACCGATCCCGGACACGAAAGTTAAGTCTTTTATTTAATCTACTAGCCAGCCCCAACTGTTCACATTGTGTCGTTTGAATTTCGTTGTGGGCTGTTTGGACAATCCCGCGATCAACAACGTGTTATCAAGTTGGCGAAATTCTAGCCGCCCTCGAGCGGTATCTTCTGTCTTCTGACTTAACATTCCGGTTACCTGTCCTAGCCGTTGACATAACTTCAACCAGCGTTGTTCCTTATCGTGTTGTGGATGTCCAGCACGGCGTGTAGTTTGACAGCCGAATGTGTAATTCGTTGTGGGCGCCGAATCCTTCTCTGTTGTTCCATTTAACTCCCAGTAGCAGGCCGCGGTGGCCGAGTGGTTCTAGGCGCTACAGTCTGGAACCGCGCGACCGCTATGGTCGCAGGTTCGAATCCTGCCTTGGACATGGATGTGTGTGATGTCCTTAGGTTAGTTTGGTTTAAGTAGTTCTAAGTTCTAGGGGACTGATGACCTTAGAAGTTAAGTCACATAGTGCTCAGAGCCTTTTGAACCATTTTTTGAACTCCCTGCTGTGTGCTGGTCGGGTGGAGCAGACGTTATCCTATCGCTTGGTCCGTCGACTGTCGGTTGGATCGCCGTTGGATTGAGAATTGTTGGGCCGACTGCCTGTCTCACCTAAGGCAGCATTAGTGTTTGAATTCTAGGCCGACTCAAGTTTCCTTTTCTTATTTGCCCTTGTTGTTTGTTTACGTATGGCTTCTAGACGATTTTAAATTAAAGTTGTTTGCTCTTAAGGCGTGAGATTGTTGGGGCCTTCAGCCTAATTTAGAGAAATGTTTTAAGATAAGGCCTTCTGCCTCTTAACATTGAAACTCTTGTTTTTGTGTCTTAAGTGAGTGGCTTTCAGCCACTTTTAAATTAAATTTGTTTTGCCTATGAGGCGTTAGATTGAATGGCACATTTAGCCGGGAATTAAGTTCTAAAATTAATGTTTGGCTTGATCTGTTTTTAATGTTCTCTTTACTCTTGTAATGTTTGTCAAATGAATAAAGTAGTATGTTCGAGTGCAACTGACAGCCACTCATTTTTGCCCCTTTCCAAAAATTGAACTATCTGTCCTGTCCTGCAGGTATAACTCAAAAACTTTTATGCTAGCCTGTGTACATCACTCTGTTTGCAAGACGTGTGACTGGAGTGTAATGAACCTCGAATCATATGAAATTATCTCATTATTCCTAGCTACCCCTCAAAGTATTTGATTCTTCCTCATACGTGGTTTCACAACCCGTTTTTCTATATCGCTCTTGAGTTCACTATGATGACGCGAATTCAGACGTTTCCCTCTATGTGGTTTACTGATTGTGTTCTCATTTCTGTAGAAACGATTCCAGTTATTTCGCAATATCTCATCATTTGGCTCTGTTAGTTGTCTTCTTGAAGTGCTCTGGTAAGTGGTCTGACTTGTGTCACAGTACGTTCACATTTCAAATATCGAATCATCATTCATGCACTGCAACCCTCTATTCAACTCATAGTGGACTATATCTTGTATCTCGGCCAGTCGTCTTCTTTTCTGTTCTACTCACAACTGGGGCGATAAGAGAATGATTACGTGCGTTCATACATTAAGCGTTCTGTCAAGTAACTTCCTTTATCTTGCCACGGAAACTATTGTTGTCTATACTGTGCTTATATGGTAAGTGCAGTACTGCTCTGTTGATTTTTAGTTTAAACTACGAACGTAAGGACTGCTGGATGGTGTTAACTTATCAACTCATACTCGTTGTGAGTTCAGCATTCTCGTCTTCTGCGCTTACGTCGGATTGAACAGGAAAACTTTTCATCTGAATACATTTGGGTGAAGAATTATCTACTGGTTTGAAGATCATAGGTTCTAGCCCCTTTACACGCGTCAAAAGCTTGTCCGACGTGTGCAATTATCAACGGGCGCCTCCACACGCTATTAAAGCCATACTTTTTTCTTCATGAAATGTCGAGGTGATGTACTCAACAAAGGGCTATATCGGTAACGTCATTTGGCTGTGAACTTTTTGAATACATCTCACGTGCAACTATTACGAACTTCCCTGACGGACGGAGCGGTGATTGGAGGGGGGTGGACGGCAGCATATCAACATATATTATATAAAAAATGATCCTGTGAGAGTCAGCTCTCTCTGTTCATCCAAGAGACCCAGCAGGCAGTAGATACTGCGTTCCTCGACTTCTCCTCAGTGACTGACGATGTACGTGAAAAAAAAATACGAAATACTACATCAAATTGAAGGCTGTATTGAGGAGTTATTAGAAAATGACATTTTTGTAGACAGTAGGGAACATCACTCTTTCCCTTCGCTACCCTGGAAGGCGCTAAGTACGGTTGTTTTACGTTAAAACTCGTTGTTGTAAGGTTTATCTTGATTACTTTTGTCCGAACTCTGTACTGTTGCATTTTAAGCACTAAAAAGTAATGGAAAGACTTTATACATAAAGTCAAAGCGATTGGTCAGTAGTGCTTTGTCCATGAACTGAAATGATGGGGATCACATTCCCGCAAACTACTGTTCTGAAGTGTCCCTAGTAGATAGTATGTTTTTCGCATCAGATAGGAAACCTGCTCTGTGCGCAAGCGACCCTGATGACAGAGGATACAGGTATCTACTTCAATACCATGAAAAGATTTGTGCTAGAGGTGCGGTCGGTGCGGTGATCATAAAGGTACCTAGAACAGTAGGATGGCGGGCAGCTCTGAAATTAGTATAGTCTTAAGTGATAAAACACACGTAATGGGCTGTAGATGGGGCGCACTGCCTGTAGGCAACTACGCACTTATCAGCCAGAACATTATAACTGGTTACCTAATAGCCTGTATGTCTACTTTTGGCACTGATAACAGGGGCGACACTTCGTGGTATGGAAGCAATGACGCCTTGGTAGGTCGTTGGAGGGAGTAGGCACAACATCTGCACACGGAAGTCAGCTAATTCCAGGGAGGGGGACAATGTGGCCCAACGCCAGTTTCGATCACATACAAGATGTGTTCGATCGGGTTCAGATCTGGCTAGTTGGGGGCCAGCACGTCAGCTGGAGTTTGCCACTGTGTTCCCCGAAACACTCGATCACACTTCTGGCCTAGAGACATGGCGCATTGTCATGTTGAAAAATGCCACTGCCATCGGAAAATATGATTGTCATGAAGCGGTGTACGTGATCTGCAACCAGTTTACGATACTTCTCGGCCGTCGTGGTGTCTTGAACGAGCTCCACTGGACCCACCGACCCCCATGTGAATGTTCCCCAGAACATAATGGAGTAGCTGCCAGCTTGCCTCCGTTCCGCAGTACGGGTTTCAAAGAGCTTTTCCCCTGGGAGATGATGGATTCGTGCCTTCCTATCGTTATGTTGAAGCTATCAGGATTCATCAGACCGAGCAACACTCTGTCACTGCGCTAACGTCCAGTGACACTGATGACTTGCACATTTCTGTTCGAGCTGCCGATGTCGTCGTTTTAACTTTGGCACATTCACGCATCGTCAACTGTGGAGGTCCATCGTTAGGAGTGTTCGGTGCACTTTGTGTTCAGCCACACCTGTACTCTTTCCAGCGTCTGTAATGAGTGATGGTCCCCAACTCCAAGATGTCTGTATGTGGTTTCATCTTCGTTTGTTGAAGACACTCACCACAGTTCTCCTAGGCCGGGCGTTGTGACCGAGTGGTTCTAGGCGCGTCAGTCCGGAACCGGGCTGCTGCTAGGGTTTGGGTTGGGTTGTTTGGGTGAAGAGACCAAACAGCGAGGTCATAGGTCTCATTGGATTAGGGAAGGACGGGGAAGGAAGTCGGCCGTGCCCTTTCAAAGGAACCATCCCGGCATTTGCCTGGAGCGATTTAGGGAAATCACGGAAAACCTAAATCAGGATGGCCGGACGCGGGATTGGACCGTAGTCCTCCTGAATGCGAGTCCAGTGTGCTAACCACTGCGGCACCTCGCTCGGTTGCTGCTACGGTGGCAGGTTCGAATCCTGCCTCAGCAACGGATGTGTGTGATGTCCTTAAGTTAGTTGGATTTAAGTAGTTCTAAGTCTAGGGAACTGATGACCTCAGATGTTAAGACCCATAGTGCTTAGAACCATTTGAACAATTTTGGACAGCGCTCCTCGAACACCCAGTTTCTGAAATACTCGTGCCGACCCTACAGGCTATCGCAATCTCCTCTCGTGCACGTACATCGCGATTCTTCCCCATTCTATACATGGACAGAATGCTCACTTCTACTACATGCACCGTGCTTATCTGACTAGTAGTCGTTGTTCAGTTAGTGAAATTGCTATCGCCTGGGCGGTTTTATATCGATAGTAGGTCGGTTGATCAGTGTGGGTGACCAAAAACTGTCTGCATTTCGAATTGGTGATGTGGCATCGGGCAGTCCAGACGTGCGCAGTGCACGACAGAGGGATGGAGTGAGTCCGCATGAGTCATGCAGTGCTCGGCGGAAGTCCTGAGCAGTATTGGCCCGGGGCTGGACGTAGCCAGCCGGACGGTGTGGATACATCTGGCGCGTGCTCCGTAGCTAGCCCGCTGCGGGATACGGCATCGGAAGCCACGGTGTGCACCGAGGCGAGGCTGGCAGATGGGGCGAGTTGGCGCGACCCAGTGCCCACGACCCAACCTCGGGCAGTGACCAGTACGGCAGTGACCAGTACGGCCTGGCGCGGCATGGGGAACACAGTGTTCGTTTAAATCAGGTTGCTAGTGTATACCTCTCCTATTCCTATCCTACAATACACGACAGTGATCAGTATCTGAAAGTCATATTGGCTGCATCAGTGAGGTACTAAGTTTCTTAAAGTTAGGACAAGTAGTATGGTTCTGGCAACCAGCAGCTTCCACTCATTTTAAACTTCATTTATGGCCTTTTTCAACATCAGTGGTATGTAGGAAGCAGATAGTTGTAAGCGGTGCGGTGCCAGAGACAACTGTGACCATAAAACCCAATTATGTGACATGTGTCTGTTTTGTTCATACCAAGGTAGCCGTGCGGTCTAAGGCGTCTGGTCACGGTCCGCGCGGCTGCCCCCGTCAGAGGTTCGAGTCCTCCCTCGGGCGTGTGTGTGTGTGTGTGTGTGTGCGTGCGTGCGCGCATTATGGTTGCACGTCGTGCATGTTGTTGCAATGCCTCAACTTTAGGGTTTCTATCTAATTTTTCTTATTAGATATATTTATTATTGTATTTTTATTCTGGTTTGCATCCGTCCATATGAACACAATTTTAAGAGATTTGCTATCTTACAACACACTGTATACTCTTCTTGTGACAGGAAGATTTAAATCATTGTTCGCCACTGAGTTTTCTTGTATGCTCCACTACATTTTTAATTTACTTTTAACCTGTAACCTCAACATATTTTCATTTATAAATCTGAAGACTGCAGTTTATATTGCCGAAACTCTTGATTCATTAACATGTTACAATCCAGTTTGATTTTGAATTTCATATCACTTCACTGGAGGTGGGTCTCTTTAGTTTCGTTTCGGTAACGCTCAGTCTTTCCTGTAAATACACATTCCTTAGAGCTTTGCTTAACGCGATAATTTTCACACAGATTTTATTCCAGGCCAAATATTTGTCTGCAGTCTTTGAAGGACAGAGTTTTGCTACCCTCAGCTGACATCGCTGGCTTTGATGTCACAAAATATTTGAGATTGTGTTACGACAGCTGTTAATTACGCCTTTATTATAAATTTTATCACGTCTTTGCACTTGACGTGTTATAAAAAGGAGAATGGTAGTTTTTACCGTGACCTTGGCCATGGATCATCATCTATACAAACTTCCCAACGGTCTATATACATTATATGGTAATGTTCTCTCTTTAATACCACACCGATTAAGCAACACACTATTTCCATGTCATCGTCATTGTCTTGGTCTACCTTTGGAATGCAGTGTAGGATAGGTTTTGCGTGTCTTCGATTCGATATGTCCTTGGTACGTTTGAGGATGTATGCGGCATCAATGTCTGCACACAGGTTACCCGATTATGGACGGGTGGTTCGTTGTTTTTCCAGTCAGCACGTAATGGCGTCCCAAATATTCTCCATCACCTATTTTCGGGTGTATTTGGTGACAAGAGATCATTGTAGTTTCGGCATCACGTACCGTAAACCATCGTAACACGGTTCACGCCTTACGAAGCGGGCATATTTCGGCTCCATTTACGTCAAGCTTGAAGCGATGTAGTCGGTCCTCATTAGGGTTTACGTAGTCTAGAGCAGTTAGGGTATCACAGATTGCTATCACAGATCCCTTGGAAGTTCAGGTTAATGTTCCCCATCACGTGATATGATCATGATAGGAACACTGTTCACTCCTGCGACGACGTATCTGGGCACAACCAATGACCTTATGTAAGAAGACAAGGCGACACGTTTGCACTGAACCACGATTCAACGTAGATGCCTATTCAACGTACGTGCCTATTGCAATCTTAACTGACGATAGCGCTGGGCGATCATGTATAGATCGTAAGATGAAGAGCTTCAAACTCAACAACGTGCATTGAACAGTATGCTCCGAAACAGAAAAGCCTGCCCCAGAATTATGCTCTGTCAAACCGGCCAGGGGTCGCTACCTACCTTGCAAAGGGGACAAGCTTTCCCTCTCCACCTTCTGTGATAAAGTGTGTCGTCGCCTAGACGTAGTTTCACCGTCCGTCGATCACTACTTACAGATGCCCACGATAGAAGCACGTGAACAGCCGACCAGCTTGGTCGTTTCCAAGCGCCTGGCTTACTTTCACTAACGCACTACGCGCACTCCAGGTCACTAGGTGGCATTTTATCTCGAGGTGAGCAGTGTCACAATATTTCAGCTTATTTCCTCTGGCATGTGTGTCTTAGTCAATGGGTAAGCAGCATTCAGCGTCGCGAGGTAGTCGCCGTATTGAGATGTCGTCGAAACCTTTGCTTAAATTTTTGTTGTCGTAAATGGTAAACAAGTCTAGTTCAAACTAGAGCACGCCTCGTTCGGAGCATGATCGTGTCTGTACGGTAATTAAAGTACACTCCTGGAAATTAAAATAAGAACACCGTGAATTCATTGTCCCAGGAAGGGGAAACTTTATTGACACATTCCTGGGGTCAGATACATCACATGATCACACTGACAGAACCACAGGCACATAGACACAGGCAACAGAGCATGCACAATGTCGGCACTAGTACAGTGTATATCCACCTTTCGCAGCAATGCAGGCTGCTATTCTCCCATGGAGACGATCGTAGAGATGCTGGATGTAGTCCTGTGGAACGGCTTGCCATGCCATTTCCACCTGGCGCCTCAGTTGGACCAGCGTTCGTGCTGCACGTGCAGACTGCGTGAGACGACGCTTCATCCAGTCCCAAACATGCTCAATGGGGGACAGATCCGGAGATCTTGCTGGCCAGGGTAGTTGACTTACACCTTCTAGAGCACGTTGGGTGGCACGGGATACATGCGGACGTGCATTGTCCTGTTGGAACAGCAAGTTCCCTTGCCGGTCTAGGAATGGTAGAACGATGGGTTCGATGACGGTTTGGATGTACCGTGCACTATTCAGTGTCCCCTCGACGATCACCAGTGGTGTACGGCCAGTGTAGGAGATCGCTCCCCACACCATGATGCCGGGTGTTGGCCCTGTGTGCCTCGGTCGTATGCAGTCCTGATTGTGGGGCTCACCTGCACGTCGCCAAACACGCATACGACCATCATTGGCACCAAGGCAGAAGCGACTCTCATCGCTGAAGACGACACGTCTCCATTCGTCCCTCCATTCACGCCTGTCGCGACACCACTGGAGGCGGGCTGCACGATGTTGGGGCGTGAGCGGAATACGGCCTAACGGTGTGCGGGACCGTAGCCCAGCTTCATGGAGACGGTTGCGAATGGTCCTCGCTGATACCCCAGGAGCAACAGTGTCCCTAATTTGCTGGGAAGTGGCGGTGCGGTCCCCTACGGCACTGCGTAGAATCCTACGGTCTTGACGTGCATCCGTGCGTCGCTGCGGTCCGGTCCCAGGTCGACGGGCACGTGCACCTTCCGCCGACCACTGGCGTCAACATCGATGTACTGTGGAGACCTCACGCCCCACGTGTTGAGCAATTCGGCGGTACGTCCACCCGGCCTCCCGCATGCCCACTATACGCCCTCGCTCAAAGTCCGTCAACTGCACATACGGTTCACGTCCACGCTGTCGCGGCATGCTACCAGTGTTAAAGACTGCGATGGAGCTCCGTATGCCACGGCAAACTGGCTGACACTGACGGCGGCGGTGCACAAATGCTGCGCAGCTAAGGCCATTCGACGGCCAACACCGCGGTTCCTGGTGTGTCCGCTGTGCCGTGCGTGTGATCATTGCTTGTACAGCCCTCTCGCAGTGTCCGGAGCAAGTATGGTGGGTCTGACACACCGGTGTCAATGTGTTCTTCTTTCCATTTCCAGGAGTGTATATTCAATGAAATAAACAGATTTTAGTAAACGAGTGTTTAATGTAGTGGCAAGCAACCGATGTATACGGTCACATCCACTAAATAAAACACTAGGCTTCCTCAGTCACTCTCAATTTGAAAAGAACAATGTCGGTGCTATGCTGTGTCATTATAAAACACGGAAAGAGTTACATTGCTAACATTTCGATCGATATGTGGCGGTCTCTTCAGAGCGGTTATTTACTATCTACTTCGGTTATCTCGTAGCTCCCGACGAGATATCTGTGATGTCACTGGACAAATTGAAGAGCGGCTGCCATGGAGGGGGTACCTGTGCAGTAGGGTATTGCCTGTAATGTATCGTGGCTGATTGGAAGGCAGCTCTAGTAATTGACTCATAGGAAATCGAGTATCGATTGGGTATTGCCTGTGCCACTCTGCTAAGTGATGAGTAGGCGATTGTCGTTGGTGACAGGAAGGCAATAACAAATGTCCACGCAGATATCATGAATACCGCAACAGCGTTCGTAAGAAGACATACTGTCGTTCACGTTAGGCGGAGGTTCGAGTCCTCCCTCAGACATGGGTGTGTGTGTTAGTCCTGAGGATAATTTAGGTTAAGTGGTGTGTAAGCTTAGGGGCTAATGACCTTAGCAGTTAAGTCGCATAAGATTTCACACACATTTTGAACAAGTTCACGTTATAAAAGGGAGACCGCGGAGCGATTCCTTTTCTGGATGTGCAGGAGTACATAATATCTATTGGCAAACAAGGATATAAAGTCTACAGGAACCGAAGCAAGCCAACAGGTATCTGCATGCGGCGTCGCACTGCAGTCCCGCAAAAAAGAAAGCTGTGCTACAAACGCTGACAACATGAGCTCACTACATTAGTGACGCTAACCACGTAGCACATTAACGGAACGAGCTAAAGACAACTACTTCACCTTTCCGTGTGAGTGGATGCAACAACACGGACATACGAATACGAGATACAGCGAAGATAAAACAGACAAAGATCATAAGAAACTGTGTTGTTCGTACACCTCAGGTGAGAGGCTTCTGCGAACACGTAGGAAAGTTTCTGCGAAGGACTTAAACCCAAATTCCAGAATGGTCGCTAGATCAAAGATCTGTAGAGGCCTGCTAAGGATCCCATAGATGCTCTTTGCATGTCAGGCGTCTACGAATTTCTGTGTGAATTTGGTGACGTCTGTGTAGGTGAAGCCGAGAGCCCCATTAGTACTCGCATGTGGAAGCCCGAACAGTACATACAAGTGGAACAAATCAACAGTTAAGTTGTGGCTGAACGTCTACACGGATGTGGCAGTTATATTAATTTTCAAGAACCTCGCTTGATTTCTTGGCATCCATGTATGCGGCAGGGGAAAATAGAGAGGCTACTGAAAGATTCAAAAGCCCTAAAAGGATGAAGAGGTACTAGGACTCAGTTACCTACGGTCTGGCTGTCAGCGAATACTCCGGACGGGAAGCGTGTGATCGCCACATAGCATCACCACTTGACCTGTGTTTGACGGCATAAATAGCGGCTTTCCTGGTTTAATTAGCCTACAAGTCACTTGCTAGAACGCGCAGATAACAGCTTGTCGACAAGCTATTTCCTACTAATCACCCACTAGAGCTGCTTTCGAATCAATAACCATAATAGCAAAGAGAATAGCTTAACGTACAACCATCCACCACCATAGCAACTACTCTTCACATTTTCCAGTGACATTTCAGGTATGTGACGTCGGTGGCCACTAGACAACCAAACAAGACTGTGTATCTACATCTACATCTACATCTACATCTATACTCCGCGAGCCACCTTACGGTGTGTGGCGGAGGGTACTTATTGTACCACTATCTGATCCCCCCTTCCCTGTTCCATTCACGAATTGTGCGTGGGAAGAACGACTGCTTGTAAGTCTCCGTATTTGCTCTAATTTCTCGGATCTTTTCGTTGTGATCATTACGCGAGATATATGTGGGCGGTAGTAATATGTTGCCCATCTCTTCCCGGAATGTGCTCTCTCGTAATTTCGATAATAAACCTCTCCGTATTGCGTAACGCCTTTCTTGAAGTGTCCGCCACTGGAGCTTGTTCAGCATCTCCGTAACGCTCTCCCGCTGACTAAATGTCCCCATGACGAATCGCGCTGCTTTTCGCTAGATCATGTCTATCTCTTCTATTAATCCAACCTGGTAAGGGTCCCATACTGATGAGCAATACTCAAGAATCGGACGAACAAGCGTTTTGTAAGCTACTTCTTTCGTCGATGAGTCACATTTTCTTAGAATTCTTCCTATGAATCTCAACCTGGCGCCTGCTTTTCCCACTATTTGTTTTATGTGATCATTCCACTTCAGATCGCTCCGGATAGTAACTCCTAAGTATTTTACGGTCGTTACCGCTTCCAATGATTTACCACCTATGGCATAATCGTACTGGAATGGATTTCTGCCCCTATGTATGCGCATTATATTACATTTATCTACGTTTAGGGAAAGCTGCCAGCTGTCGCACCATTCATTAATCCTCTGCAGGTCTTCCTGGAGTACGTACGAGTCTTCTGATGTTGCTACTTTCTTGTAGACAACCGTGTCATCTGCAAATAGCCTCACGGAGCTACCGATGTTGTCAACTAAGTCATTTATGTATATTGTAAACAATAAAGGTCCTATCACGCTTCCTTGCGGTACTCCCGAAATTACCTCTACATCTGCAGATTTTGGACCGTTAAGAATGACATGTTGTGTTCTTTCTTCTAGGAAATCCTGAATCCAATCACAAACCTGGTCCGATATTCCGTAAGCTCGTATTTTTTTCACTAAACGTAAGTGCGGAACCGTATCAAATGCCTTCCTGAAGTCCAGGAATACGGCATCAATCTGCTCGCCAGTGTCTACGGCACTGTGAATTTCTTGGACAAATAGGGCGAGCTGAGTTTCACATGATCTCTGTTTGCGGAATCCATGTTGGTTATGATGAAGGAGATTTGTATTATCTAAGAACGTCATAATACGAGAACATAAAACATGTTCCATTATTCTACAACAGATTGACGTAAGCGAAATAGGCCTATAATTATTCGCATCTGATTGTATAAAGGAACATATTAACCAATAAATAGCAGTTAAGTGCCGTGATAATGACCGCACCATGCCAGTCGAAACGTTGGCAGTTAAGTTACGTTAATGTTTTACAATGAAACGGTCTACTACCAAAATTATTTTACTCAAAATAGCAGTACTCTTTCCGCACTAAACGGTGCTTTCGGTAGTACAGCACTAAAAATTCTTTTCGCGTGTTGGAAAGGTAGTTTGAGAACGACTTTTTGCAAAACTGTCCCACAACTAATATAAAATCAGAATATAACGATTCATTAGATATGAATCATTATTTAACACCTAGGAATAAAATGCATATTAGTACCAATGACTGTCGGTAGTTAATTATCTTAATGTACGTGTTCATTCGTATTTGCAACGTGTATAAAAGTATTAACCTACTGGAAGCACGTAGGGGCGAGCTGCCAGCCCTCAGGCTATTAGCTAAGCTTTGTAGCCAGACGGAAAGACCCCCTGGATAAGCCGGATGGTTCGGAGCTCCATGCCACTCACTCGACCAGAATTTTCTTTTGAGGTAGCGCAACTGGACGCCGGGTACCCCACAGGCTATAACTATGCGGTTTCCCGTGGTGTAAACCACCTCCAGCGACTGTTTTGCAACTCTTAAGGTGGAAACAGATGAAATGCTGTTTCCAGCGACGTCTAGAAAACGTTCTATTTTTAACAAAATGTAGAAAGCTGCTTTTATTCTGGGCGCACCGGAGGACACTGATTACGTCCATGAAGTGTAGTGTGAGCCCGCAGTTTGGGACCTCTTTCTAAGGGTGGGACGCCACTAACAAATGCACAAAAACGAAATTTTTCACAATGCAAGATTTTCCACTATTGTTTAACGTAAATAAACTAAACGCTAGAGCGAGATAATCGACTCTGTTGCTCTAGTCCCATTTCATTGTACACAGAATGAGATAGAGAAAGAGTGAGATGGATTTTTCAGCAGTACGTTGTAGGTACTGACAGGAGACACGTGAATTTTAACGAACTATCAGTTTAACATGTGGTTGCAAAATACTAATGCGAATTCTTGACAGAAGAATGGAAAGCTGGTGGAGCCGACCACGAGAAAGATCAGTTTGGATTTTGCACAAATGTAGGGACACTCGAGGCAGTACTGGCTCTAGGACTTACCCTACAAGATACGTTAAGGAAAGGCAAACCTACGTTTGTAACATTTGTAGACTATAGAAAGCTTTTGACAATGTTGACTGGAATACTCTTTCTGAAATTCTGAAAGTAGCAGGGGTAAAATGCAGGGAGCGGAAGGATATTTACAACTTGTACAGAAACCAGACTGTAGTTACAAGAGCCTAGGGGCATGAAAGGGAAGCAGTGGTTGAGAAGGGCATCATATAGTATTGTAGCCTATCGCCGATGTTATTTAATCTATACAATGAGCCAACAATAAAGGAAACAAAAGAAAAAATTTGGAGTAGGAATTAAAGTTTAGGAGGAGGAAATGGAAGCTTTAAGGTTCTCTGATCGCATTGTAATTCTCTCAGAGACAGTAAAGGACTTGGATGAGCAGTTGAACATAATGGGTTGTTTCTTGAAACGAGGATATAAGATGAACATTAACGAAAACAAAACAAGTACAGCGGAATGTAGCCTAAATAAGTTAGGTAATGCTCAGATTACCAAATGAGATGTTTTGTTATTTGAGCAGCAAAAAACTGATGATGTCCGAAGTAGAGAGGATGTGGGTATGGCAAGGAAAGAGTCTCTGCAGAAGAGAAACTAGTTAACATCGGATATAGATTAAAGCGTTAGGAAGTCTTTTTCTGAAAATATTTGTATCGAGTGTAGTCATATGAGACGAGAAGAGAACAGAAGATTTTGAAATGTGGTGCTATAGAAGAATGCTGAAGATTAGGGGGATAGATAACATAACTAAAGAGGAGATACGGAAGATAATTTCGGAGAAAAGGACGTTTTGGTACAATCTGACCACAAGAAGTGATCGGTTGGTATGACACATTCCGATACAAATTTAAAACCGGATGGAAGTGTGGGGTGTAAAATTTTCTTTGTGAGAACAAGAGGTGAATACAGTAACGGATTCACAAGAATGTAAGTTGCAGTAGTCACTCGGGCATGAACAGGCTTGCACAGGATACAGCAGCGTGGTGGCTACAGCAAACAGATCTTTGGACTGAAGACAACAACAACAACAACAACAACAACAACAACTACTACTACTACTACTACTACTACTACTACTACTACTTGGAAGGAAACGCTTAACTCATTAATCACCTGAAGAAAGTCTCAGAAAAAGGGCTTACCTCTTTTAAGAAATCTTTTTACAGGAACACCCATAACTCAGCCAACCCGAACAGAGTATGGAACGCAGAACGCAGAAATAGAAGTTCTTCTGTTGAGATGCTGTCGGTAAAAATTCATTCGATTTTCGGCATTTGCGTCTTTGACTTCTTCATCTTCTTCTTTACCGGCAGATTTCTCCTCTGCTGGCCTGCAATGCCACCAGTGTCCATCTCTGGAAGGGTGAAGTCAGGGTGTTGGAAAGATTTCTGGCTAATTCGAGCTTAGCCTGGTCATTGGTTGGCCACCAATGACTGATTCTGCAGCCTATTCAGCCTCCATCTGCAGGTCGAATTGGCGATATCGAGCCGCGGCCCTGAGACGATCCATAAGGACAGTAAAGTCATTTTTACGGAATTTCAGTAACTTCAAGCTCCACTCCAATCGTTGCTTTCAGATTCGGATGACCAGTTTACTTCCAGCTCTGCTCACAGACGTAAAACATTCCCCTTCTCAAATAATAATTACTTTTTATCCTCACATGTCCGCAGCTCGTGGTCGTGCGGTAGCGTTGTCGCTTCCCACGCCCGGGTTCCCGGGTTCGATTCCCGGCGGGGTCGGGGATTTTCTCTGCCTCGTGGTGACTGGGTGTTGTGTGCTGTCCTTAGGTTAGTTGGGTTTAAGTAGTTCTAAGTTCTAGGGGACTGATGACCATAGATGTTAAGTCCCATAGTGCTCAGAGCCTTTATCCTCACATAATGACGATCATCGTACAACTTCTCAACTCCAGTTGTTTAACTTTTTATACGTCATTATTATAATCTTTCCACTGCGGCAAGGTTTTACTTTAGAATTACCATTGCTGCTGATATCATTGAAGAATATTTTTAACGTAGTGGACATAATTATGAATATTATTTCATTTAGCAGTAAGTGAATTATTATTAATTATTCTGAGGGGTGTGTAATTAATTCATTTCGGATAAACAGGGTCATTACCACTCTTTCACATGGGGTGAGCTGATGTCCTCCCGCACTTGCATCAGAAAACATATTAGTTGCTGTGACTTGTTCAACTAGTATTTAGTTAACCTCTGACTGTCTGGAACGAATTAACTCATGCTCCGCCACCCCCATTAGCTGAGGACGCGTTTAAACGCGGCTCCTAGGGTTTCCTTAAGTGCTATTGACGTATTTATGCGTCCCGTTTCGCTGATCTCTCAGTGCTGTGGACGGGTTACTTCCGTACCTCAGTGAGCGTGGCCCTTTGAGTGCTACCATTTGCCACAAACCTCGCTTCGATAGCTTCAGCCATTCATGTAGTATGACGGTTGTTATGACCACATGATGCCCGTTGCGCAGGAACGAAAATGTTCGCATCGAACGCGACACGTCGCCAGATATAAAAACTAACGAATTGAAAACGAAAAGACCCAATTTTAAATAATAATTCGATACATTATTTTCATTTCATACACAGCAATGTAGGAGCTAAAATGAGCACATGCAATGTTTATACAAAACGTTTTTACACCGCAAACTCTTAAAATTTCATGCAATGGATTACTAAATTACACTAAAGCGCCAAAGGAACTGATCTAGGCATGCGTATTGGAATACAGAGATATATAAACAGGCAGAATAAGGCGCTGCGTTCGGCAACGCCTATATAAGACAAAGTGTCTGGCGCAGTTGTCAGATCGGTTACTGCTGCTACAACGGCAGGTTAGCAAGATTTAAATGAGTTTGAACGTGGTGTTACAATCGGCGCACGAGCGATGGGACACACCATATCCGAGGTAGCGATGAAGTGGGGATTTTCTTGTATGACCATTCAACGAGTGTACTGGGAATATCAGGAATCCGATAAAACATCAAATCTCCAACATCGCTACGGCCGCAAGAAGATCGTGCAAGAACGGGACAAACGACGGCTGAAGAGAATCGTTGCCGGCCGCGGTGGCCGTGCGGTTCTAGTCGCTGCAGTCCGGAACCGCGGGACTGCTACGGTCGCAGGTTCGAATCCTGCCTCGGGCATGGATGTGTGTGATGTCCTTAGGTTAGTTAGGTTTAAGTAGTTCTAAGTTCTAGGGGACTGATGACCTAAGATGTTAAGCCCCATAGTGCTTAGAGCCTTTTGGAAGAGAATCGTTCAACGTAGCAAAAGTGCAAACCTTCCGCAAATTGCTGCAGATTTCATTTCTGGGCCAGCAACAAGTGTCAGCGTGAAAACCATTCAACGAATCATCATTGATATGGGCTTTCGGAGCCGATGGCCCACTCGTGTACCATTGATGACTGCAAGACGCAATGCTTTACTCCTTACCTGGGCCCATCGACACCGAATATGGACTGTTGATGACTGGCAACACGTTACTGGTCGGACGAGTCTCTTTTCAAATTGTATCGAGCAGATGGAAGTGTACGGGTATGGAGACAACGTCATGAATCCACTGACCCTGCATGTCAGCAGGGGACTGTACAAATTGGTGGATCCTCATTAATTCTGTGGGGCGTGAGTTGCTGGAGTGATATGGGACCCCTGATACGTCTAGATATGACAGAGGTGACACGTACGTAAGCATACTGTCTGATCACGTGCATCTGTCTATGTACATTGTGCATTCCGACAGCCTTTGGCAATCCCAGCAGGACAATGCGATACTCTACACGTCCAGAACTGCTGCAGAGTGGCTCCAGGAACGCTCTTCTGAGTTTAAACACTTCCGCTGACATCAACATTATTAAGCATATCTGGCACGCCTTGCAACTTGCTGTTTAGAAGAGATCTTGAACTCCGTACTGTGCTGGATTCATGGTGTCAGTTCCCTCTAGCACTACTTCAGACATTAGTAGAGCCCATGCTACGTCGTGTTGCGGCACTTCTGCTTCCTGCGGGGCTCCTAAGCGATACTAGGCACGTGTAAAAATTTCTTCGGCTCCTCAGTCTTTTATCGATCGAGGTAAGATGTGCAAAAATCATTTTTTTTCACAGAATAGGACGCTGTCACTCGGAACAGGCAGCAACACTTGGTGATCAGTACAGCGACAACAAAGCCACTGGCAGCACAGAACGCAGAAAGCACGTCTGTTGCGGCGAAAGGGTTAAGACATGAAGGAGCGTACCGGTATTTCTGTGAAAGTTCACCAACTTCGCGCTGTGCTGTTCATCGAACCGTTGCAGAGTGATCTAGCAGCAACGGAAATTGCTGCTGCAGCGCGGCGTGTCCGGCTTTTGCTCCGCAGCGGCGAGCGCCGTTTTGATCTCTGCGAGCCGTCGCACGTCCGCCCCTGGCCGGCACTGCGGTGGGCGGCGGCGCCGGCGCCGGGGCGGCTTCCGAAGGGAAGCGCCAGGTCGGTCAGTTCAATTACGGGCGCGGCCAATTAGCAGTCCCTGCTGCCAGGGTCAGGGGCGGGGGCGGCGGGGGTGGCGGGGGCGGCCGCGGCGAGTCAGGGCCAGCTGCAGGTAGCGGCCGTCGGCGGCCGGCCGCCACCGCCACCTCGCAAGGCCGCCGGAATGGACACCTAATTTATGGCTCCGGCCGAGCACGTAATTTGGCGGTCCAATTACAACGTAATTTGTGACCGCACCGTGTTAACGTCCAAGCAACCGTAGTCTCTAGTCTTGCCAAACAGGTGCGCTTCGGCACTCTGCCATTTGATACTGAAGGATCATTGCTCTGCCAGGTACACTGTCCACTCTGTATGGGAAACGAGACCTTCCTAACCACGGTTTGATTGTAACAAGTCGGTCTCAGTGGAATCTTAATTCTCTTCTGTGCTTCACTCAAACCTTTGGGAAAATAATTAGCATTCCGACTTCCCACTTCGCCCCTAATTCTCCGTTCCCTCCCCCCCCCCCTATCTTTCCACACAGACTAGTACAACGTTGTCATGTTGAATAATCGTGTTTCTGCCGGTTACTCGCATCTTTCTTGAACGATACGTCGCCTGATTTTCAGTCCTCTTCAGGTGCTGTCTGATACTGATTCTTGTGTAGAACGAATCCAGCTTTTATGCCAATGTTCTGATAGGCGCACCGTCTGCGGTCTGAGTTGCGGCAGTCAGACTCCGTGGTATGCACATGAAAATACCTCGCCGGGAAAGCCTGAAGAATTACTATAGTATAGAGTAACTTATTTACTTACTCGAATGTCTTCTATTATCAAACAAATTTTCCATTGCTGTTGTATGGTGTCTGTTAGATTCCTAGTACAAGGGAACAATAAATTTCCAAAATGGTTCAAATGGCTCCGAGCACTATGGGACTTAACTTCACAGGTCATCAGTCCCCTAAAACGTAGAACTACTTTAACCTAACTAACCTAAGGACGACATAAAAGTTTTCTGGGTTTGGTACCACGTCATAATGTAAAAACTATTGCTGCTATAGAAAAACCAACGTTGGTTTTTCTATAGCAGCAGTAGTTTTTACATTATGACGCGGTACCAAGCCCAGAAAACTTTTATGTCGACTGACTGGCCGCGGAAGCCTACGCAATTATACATAACCTGACATCACACACATCCATGCCCGAGGCAGGATTCGAACCAACGACCGTAGCAGTCGCGCGGTTCCAAACTGTAGCGCCCAGAACCGCTCGGCCACTCCGGCAGGCAATAAATTTCCACTTCAGAACCGCCCCGATTAAAGTCACCCTCTATGCAAGGTCAATAAAGCCCAACGGAAATAGCTGTCTTACACGATCCGACAGTCCTCGGGAATAATTCGTCTCAGATGTGGATTTGTAACTATTGATTGTGACCTAGTAATACGAGGGGCGATCAATAAGTGATGCACCACATTTCTTTTCTCGGCCAATTTTGGTTGAAAAGACGTGGAATTGGTTGGAGGACATCGTGGGATAACCCTGCTTCAACCCTCAGATTTTCATGACTCTCCGATTGAGGCGCTTTGCACGGGATAGCCGATCGTTCTCAGGCATCATGTCACGGCCTGCGTGGCATCCCCCGTCGGAGGTTCGAGTCCTCCCTGGGGCATGGGCGTGTGTGTCGTCTTTAGCGTAAGTTAGTCTAAGATTAAGTAGTGAGTAAGCTTAGAGATCAATGACGTCAGTAGCTTGGTTCCATAAGACCATACCACAAATTTCCAATTTTTGACGTGCTTTACGCAGCCTTCAGAATGGCATCTCTGGCGAATGTGCGTTCCAAGCAGAGAGCTGCCATTGAGCTTCTTTTGCTAGGTAACCAGAACATCGCAGATATTCATAACCACTTAGTGTTTACGGAGATGTGATAGCGAAAAAAGTCACTATGAGTCATTAAGAGAGGTGGCTGTCATCACAACAAGGTTGCGCAAAGCTGTCAGATCCGCCGAATGCCTGCCGGCCGCAAACAGCTCAACTCCTGCAATGTTGGAACGTGAGAACACTCTCATTCGGAATGATAGGCTGATAACAAAAAATGGCTCTAAGCACCGTGGGACTTAATAGCTGAGATCATCAGTTTCCTAGAACTTAGAACTACTTAAACCTAACTAACCTAAGGACATTACACACATACATGCCCGAGGCAGGATTCGAACCTGCGACCTTAGAAATAGCGCCGTTGCTGACTGGAGCGCCTATAACCGCTGTGTCACAGCGGCTGGCAGACTGATCACAAACACCTCCCTGCACAGCTGGACGTCCTCTTTTGGCAGTGCTGCAACTCATCCACCAATATGAGAACTCAAATGTTTGTGCTCGCTGGGCTTCTCGCCCCCCTGACGGACGACCATAAAGAGTACTCAAGGACCATCTGTTAGTGAATGCTTACGCGTTACAAGGCTGATTGATAATTTTTCGTCTAAAATCGTCACAAAACTCCATTGGACTGTTCTTTCTCATCTGCCCTAGAGCCCAAAGCTTGCTCCTTCCGACTTCCTCTGTTTGGCCCACTAAGAACGCATTCCGCCAGAAGCAGTGTGTGGATAATGGGGCCTCTTTTTGAAACAGCAAGATACTGACTCAGACGGCGACCAATGGAGTGATACCACGCAGACATACAGGCCTTCCCACTTAGGTGACGTGAGACCGTCGCACTGAACGTAAATTATGTTGACAAACAGGGTTTTGTGGCTGTTGTGTACATAGTTCCGCGTAGTCAGCGCGTACACAACTTTCCCACTAGAGCGCGCCCCGCTAAGCACAACAGCGCAGGCGCAGCGCTCGTCCGTCTCCGCACTACGAGATGGCGCTGCCGTAGAGACGGACCAAATTCTGCTTCCTCCGATCTGCGTATTAATATATAACGCAGCCAATGAGATTGCTGCCAACGTAGAACATTTTCTCCTCGCGGATCACACTCGCGCAGTGATACCTGAACGCGCGAGGTGTTAGAACGAGTGTACAGACCTCCGATTAACCAGTCTGCTTTTGTCTGCAACAGTCTGTACCAGTCTGCATTAGTCTGTACCAGTCTATAGTCAAATTTCAGTCTGCGCCTAATAAGATTACCATATTCCTGTACAGTCGTGGACAAAACGAGCGAGACCCCTCGCCTTTTCGTTATGCTGATCCGCACGGCTTTAAAGTCTGCTACACAGCATAACAGGCAAGGCGACGAAGTGCTACCAACATACTATGCGCAGGCGTGAAATTGACAAACTATCTGAACTTTTTTAGACTGTATTCCATAATTTCTAAGACTATATTAATGCTGATTAGTGTGTTAAATACAACACGTAAACATAAGACAGAACTGAAAGAAGAAACGCTAATTTGTATGAAACGGACGAATAAAAATGAATTTCAGCTTATCCAGATAACAGACAAAGAACCCCAGACCGTTACGAATTAGCAAAATATTATCCGCATTCGCCCGCGAAACGGTCTGTGTCAACGTTCAGACCAGTCATACTGGATTACCATTGCTGACCTACCATGAAAGTGTGCAAATTTAGCAATGCGTGAAGATTCATAACGAAATTCACTTAAACATCATTCAGTGCCACACTTAAGTCAATTCCATTATTGACAGAAGCGGAAAAAGGAGGCAGTAACATGTATGAAATTCTACAAGAGTGTCATATTGACATCCACAGAGCGCCAGTACAGAATAAAGGTAGCGATAAATCGTATTGGGTGCGCGAGAATTTCTTAAAATTGCTTCACTGATATTCTACCTGCCTCCATAGAGATTAGAACCGAAAACAAACCAGACCTTCCTTTCACTATGCTAGCAGACAACCTAGGCAAACAGCCCTCTATTATTACCCCAGACATGAACAAGCCGGAAATTTCGCAATAAAAATCTGCAGTTTCTGTTGCATAGAGCTTTCTGGACTCAAAAACATGAATTTTCTTCCTTTATGTCACCACTTATGCGACAATCATTCGGGATGATTATCGAAATAACATATTACTGTTATTAGAGAGTAAATTTTGTAGGATAATTCTGCACCACCCCAGGAAATAAACGGCTACATAGCTGCCAAACGTATTCTGCATTGTTTCGAATTCTCCACTAGACTCGCCACAGCCAGAAAACGTTCATTAGCAGAAGTGTTTCTTAAGCTAGCTAGCAATGAGAATGTTCGTACTTCTAAAACGCGGTGGCATTAATACTGGGATGTGAATTACCACGTGTATAGGCAAATACATTCTATTTGCATTCCTGTAAACGTGATTTGGATCGAAAACGTAGCTACGACTAATATGCTTATGTATCGACAGCAACTAGAACATTTCGAATAAAGAGTAGCGGGTGTTATTTATGCGGCCCTCATCTTCAGTGTTTTCGTTGTTAGGATTTCGTCACCTAAACCGGTAAAAACGGAACCCTACTAGTCTCACTTTCTTGACCGTCTATCGGTCTACCCAACCCTTAAAACCCGTTAACCTCCAGAACGGGTGGACATAATAAGCGGAAATGTATCGCACTTCTTGCTGTAACCGGTCCCTTGCTGGTGTAAAAAAGTGAGCTTCTATGTCAACGCAATCAAAAGATACGACGGTTTATGTAAAGAAAATTTACGCGAAAGGTCAAAAAATGGCTTCAAGAACTATTCGACCTAACTGCTTAGGTCATCAGCCCCTAGACCTAGAACTACTTAAACCTAGCTAGCCTAAGGGCATCACAGACTTCTATACCCGAGGTAGAATTCCAACCTGCGACTGAAGCAGCCGTGCGGTTCGTCACTGAAGCGCCTGGAACCGCTCGGCCACCGCAACGCGGCGAAACCCTACTCACCTCATGTATAATGATAATATATACTGTCTAGTGAGGATAAACTGTATTCTCCAGCAACTCAGATCGTTTGATCACGGAACTTTTACGAAGCTACATTCAAACTTTGTCGAAGTCGTCTGCAATATCCATTACAAACACCCTAGGAACTTCGTATGCGATATCCACTTCTGAATACGCTGGCAGATAATGCAGTACTATATCAAGTAGGTGGGAACTTATTGTTATTGGTCCATGCATGACACTTTATTTCAATATCACTTTAACGCGCCTAGGTGGTCGTATATGGCTGAAATTAATGAACAAAAAGTAAATAAACAGTAAACAACTTCGATGTTCAGATCAAGTGAAAGTCACATGTCGTAATTACAACATAATTTCGTTGTTACATCTACATGACTACATCAACAGGATTTCTTTGCAATCCGGACTTACGTGCCTGGCAGAAGGTTCGGATTATTTCTCTACCGTCCCACTCATTAACAGTGTGCGGGAAAAGGGACTACTTAAATCTTTTCTTGCGAGCCTTGAATTACATTATTACTATGGTTTCTTCTTGTGTAAGTACCCTAGGAAATAATGTTTTGGCATTCAGAACATATGGTGGTGATTGAAATTTCGTGAAAAGATCTCGTGGCAACGAAAAACGCATATGTTTTCATGAATGTTACCCCAACTCGATTATCAAATCTGGGATCCTCTCTCCCCTATTTCGTGACATTACAAAGCGTGCTACCGTTCCTTGGACGTTTTTGCGTGCACAGTCAATCACGTCTGTCAAGGATATTATAGCAGTGGACGGACAAACGTAGTGTAGGCAGTGTTTTCAGTTGGCCTGTTGCGTATTCTTAGTGTGCGGCCAATAAAACGCAGTCATTCGTTTGCCTTCCCCACAAAAGTATGTTTTCGATCTTTCCAGTTTAAGTTTTACTGGGTACTGAGATGAACTGACAGTGCTTCGACTTGTGTTTTGTCATGTAACCGAAAGTTAATTATTGTTTTTGGACGCAGCTTTCGTGTTTAATGTATTCCTCAGTCAACAACAGTAGACTCCTCGTACACCACACATAACTGTTTCAAAGTATTAAATTGTTACTGATCTTACCATGTTGCAGTGGTCATCTTAACTTGCCGTTTTGAAAAAAAGGAAAATATTTTAGCGAAATGTAGCAACTAAGAAGCGGAGTATCCAAACAAACAAACGTTTCCGGTTTAAGTAGTTGCAGTAGGTCTACTACACAGTAACGTAAATTAGGAGCAAAGTCCATAAGTAGATCCTCATCAGGAAAACCAGCCCTCATAATGCAAAGTGCAACTACAACAAAGAAAGTTTCCAAACATGTCAATGAGTAGTCGAGGAAAGTGGACGCATTCTGTCTACTGAATCCCAACGCACGCAATTTACGAGGGGGCACGCCAAGTGTCAGACCCCGATCTTGCTTTTAACTACGCTCATTGAAAGAGGGGACAAAATAAGCTTAAACTCTACCGCTTCTGAGAAAACGACGGTCAAAGTGTTCAATGCGTTGTTGCTATAGTGTAGATACCGCTTAGCGGTTAAGGATTCAACTGAAGCGGTGGCTCTGCGGCTACCATAGCGACTTCGGAACTTTGCGCTGCGAGTTCGAAACCCGGTTTTTCCTTTTTTCCCCCCTCACTCTCTGAATTATCTACGAATGTTTATTCCAATTTATGATGAAACACTGTTGTCGTTATTCGTCAGTTAATTTACTGTGTAAAGAAATAAGTTAAAAAGGAACACACAGTGCGTAGTGGGGCGATCACTCTGTTGTAGAAATAATTCAGAAGCCAAGATCGCTTAAATACTGTCTACTGGATAACCGGTTTCAACACACTAAAGGTGCCATTATCGGATCTAAATGTAGATTAACATTGATAAACCATTTGGATATAACGATACATGAGGCAGACGAGATGATTTTATATCAGCTTGTCTCATTCGTTTATTATTTTTTTAATTCATTAATTACACATAAAGTTAATTGTCGAGTAATGACAACATTATTTCAACATAAATTAGAAAAAAAACATTCGAAGATAATTCTGATAGAGAGGCAGGAAAATAAAATAATTAAAAAACCCAATATGGTCTCGAACACGGGAATCAATGCTAAGAAGGAACGACGGTAGCCACTGAGCCACCGCTTCAATTGCGTTCTCGGCTGCAGAATGTATCTACACTAGAGCAACAGCGCGTTGATAACTTTGGCCGTCGTTTTCTCGGAAACGGTCGAGTGTCTGCAGATAAGCCGAAACACAAGTTCGCTTATTTTGTCCTCTCCTTCACTGACAAGGGGAGGCCGCCAATTGTGAAATTCAGATTCGATTCATACTGCGCATAATAAAAGCTCATGGCCAGAGGTGTAATGTGGCAAAGCACCAAGATGCACTTCTCAGCCGTTGTCGAGAAAATCGACAGTTAGAAGAAACCGCTGCGGTGAAATACTCTCTACGATTCATAATTTTTTACAGCGTCGTGGCGCAGCGGTAAGCGCTCGAGTTCGTAATCTGAAGGTCGGCGGATCGAATCTCGCTCCATGCAACTTTTTTTTTTTAGTATTTGTTTTTTGTAATTCAAATGTGTGTATAAACACACACCACGTATAGTTAGCGGAAGACGTAGAAACGATATTCCGAAACGAATACGTATAGCGTAAGTCAAACGTTCGAATTAGAATAGAAACCCCACGAACACAAATTTGCTGTGGCAGGTATGAAATATAAACTCCGTTAATCGCTCGTTACACTTGAAGGACAGATGTTGAATGGGCCGAAACGAGCCGCCGCATAACAACGTAGTTGCCTGCTAACTTCGAAAGAAGGTAGATGCGGTCCCTAGCACAACTTATAACACCGTCGAAAATCAGTGCGGACGTGAGAGCTTTGGTACACCCTGTTAAACAAACGGTAAAATGGAGGCGGTACAATTGGAGAGCGATCCGCCTTCACCAACATGCATAAGCAATTCATTAATAGTTTATATATATATATATATATATATATATATATATATATATATATATATATATATATATTTGAATTACAAAAAAATAATAATAATAAAAAAATGTTGCATGGCGTGAGATTCGATCCGGCGACCTTCGGATTACGAACTCGAGCGCTTACCGCTGCGCCACGACGCTGTAGAAAATTATTAATCGTAGAGAGTATTTCACCGCAACGGTTTCTTCTAACTGTCGATTTTCTCGACAACAGCTGAGAAGTGCATCTTGGTGCTTTGCCACATTACACCTCTGGCCATGAGCTTTTATTATGCGCAGTATGAATCGAATCTGAATTTCACATTTGGCGGCCTCCCCTTGTGAGCAAAGTTTCGGGACAATCAGCCTATGACACTTGGCGAGTTCCCCTCGCTCGTCGAGTCGCTTCTTACGCCCGGCGAGAATTATGTATGCCTCCGAGTAAACTGCGCCACCTGGAAACACGGCGAGCGGGGATAAACACGTTTTCCTTCTTATAAGGCAACCCTCTACAGATAAAATTCATGAAGTGTTCTTCAGGTTGCCTCAGATATTTCAGAAATGTTTCTTGCGTCAGGCCTGCCGCATATGCAAAACGTAAACATTTCATTTCATGTAATATTTATCAGGATAAGACATGACAAGAGTGAACCAGTCCCTTCTAAGAAAAATTAGAGATTTTAAGTTGCTCCACTATGTAATGACACGGGTATGGGCTTGCGATCTCTCTTTTATGCCATCGATTTCCGTGTTACACATACTTGGCCACTGCGTTGTGGCTGCCATCGTGGAGGAGGCAGTCTGTTTCCTGCCAGCGCTGTTTCCGCAGCCAATATTAACCGCGACGAATCATTCAGTCAACGCTAAATGGCCCATCTGGCTGAGGCAGACAAGGGCGCTATAATAGACCTCCATGCAGAGGGATCTTCAAATGCCGACATAGCAAGAACTATGGGTCTTCACAAGTCGACGGTAGCCAGGTGGATCAGACGAAAGGAAGAGAGTGGTAACTTGAATGGGAGGCCTCATGGCCGTCGCCGCAAAACAACAGAAGCTCAGGATCAGCAGATACGCCGTTTCAGTGAGAACCACCCATTTGTCAACGCACGACAAATTCAGCAAACTTTGGGTCTCAATGTTAGCAGTAAGACCGTCACTCCTCGTGTAAGGGAAGGTGGACTGAGAGCAAGAAGCGCTGCTGTGAAAGAGACATTGACTGTTTCCCAAAGAGAAGCTTGCCTTGCTTTTGCTACTGAAAATGGCGACAAACCTCTCCAGTTTTGGAGGCGAGTGATTTTCACGCACCAAAAAGTTTTCTCTACCGCATCATCCGGAAAAGTACTAGTTTACCGGCCTAAATGTGCTAGGTATAATCGAAAATATATTTACAGTTGCCGAAGGAGTGGCAGGTTGTCGGTGCCGGCCGGTGTGGCCGTGCGGTTCGAGGCGCTTCAGTCTGGAACCGCGTGACCGCTACGGTCGCAGGTTCGAATCCTGCCTCGCGCATGGATGTGTGTGATGTCCTTAGGTTAGTTAGGTTTAAGTAGTTCTACGTTCTAGGGGACTGATGACCACAGATGTTAAGTCCCACAGTGCTCAGAGCCATTTGTAGTCGGTAACGGTATGGGCGTGGATATCGGCCGAAGGGTGTGGGCTCCTGTGGGAAGTGGAAGGAAGATTCGATGCGCGCAGTTACATATCAATTCTGGAGAACGTGATGTTGTCTGCTGTGGCAGCAAGATTTGGCGATGATCAGATCATGTTCCAACAAGATCGCTCGTCTATTCATATGGCACGTGTGGTTAAGAGGCGGGTCGACGACCATAGTAATATTACTGTAACGGAATGGCCACCTAAAGGAGCTGACACGAATCCCATTGAGAATATCTGGGCAGAAATGGTCAGAGTAATACGAGAAAAGGGCAGTCACCGTCGACTCGCCGACAGCTTTCTGATGTGATTCATGACGCTTGGAATGAGTTACTTGAATCTCCTAGTTATGTGGCTCGAGTTGTGGGCTCAATGCCCAACAGACTTCGAGCTGTTGTGGAAGCCAAAGGAGGCTTCACCAATCAGCTGTTTCAAGCTTTGTTTCTTTCTTCTTCGACTTTTTTTTTTTTTTTTTTACTTACAGACGTATATTTTATATAATTTCAAGGAAACGCAGTAAATGGAATGTGGACTGATTTTTGAGGCTTCATTTTGTGACGGCTAAACAGTGCTGCATCATGGGACCCGCTATTTGTCCACATGTGGCTGAACATCAGAGGTGTAAAAAATTTTGAGGTGCCGAAGTTCTCTGGAAGAATAACGTCTTTTAGACAAGGAGATGATTTTTAGTTCATTTCATTTTAACCATTCACACTATGATTTGACATTCTAATCTTTGATTTCACTTTATTATTATGTATCTTTTCTCCAGTGAAATTCAACGGTAGTAAGTTTCAAGATATGAAGAATAACTGGAAGTTTCTAATTTGTGGAAAGCGTATTTAACAGTTAATATTTTCGACAAATCTGTAGTTATAGGACATATTAAGAAGCGAGTCAAAAATGGCATTGTGGAATGATCAGGTTGGTCTCTAAAGGGTAACGACGATAAAATAGCAAATATGAAACCATGGGTAACAACTATTGTTGATGGTGAGGAGCCATAATCGATATGTCACTTTTACGTAATTGTATTTCTGAAGTTTATCGTCAATCCTAGGACTGACATCGATACTCTGTTTTACGTAAAGAATACAACCTTCAAAATTTATTTAGCAGCGCAGAATATTAAATCACAGTTTATAGATCAGGAACCTAATCCAACTGCCTTTAATTTTATTCTCACGGATGACTTTGGGACAGTAAATAACAAGAGAAATAACAAAACTCTCAGAATCAATATATAGAATTCAAGTGTCCAGTGGATTCAAAAGTTTGCTATAATAGCGATTAATTGCTTTTACAGACTCCTTCATGCCTACATTTTCTATCAGACAATGTTTGAAACTAGGACTAAGAAGGTAAACAATTTTTCCACAAATTGTCAAATTGGAAGTCGGAGAGACAGTTACACAAATTACGATGACAACAAACGTTTTTCAAGTAAGCTGATCACAGGAGGAATCCAACGCATTTATTGTGAGTTACATGCACAGTATGTAAACTGGCAACGCCACCAACACACAATACCACTAACAAGGGAACATCCCCATCGCACCGCCCTCAGATTTAGTTATAAGTTGATACAGGGGATAGGCCTTGAAAAACTGAACACAGATCAATCGAGAAAACAGGAAGAAGTTGTGTGGAAGTATGAAAAAAATAAGCAAAATATACAAACTGAGTAGTCCATGCGCAAGATAGGCAACATCAAGGATAGGGTGAGCTCAGGAGCGCCGTGATCCCGTGGTTAGCGCACGCAGCTGCGGAACGAGAGGTCCTTCCGTCAAATTTTCCCAGGAGTGAAAAGTTTAATTTTTATTTTCAGACAATTATTATCTGTCCGTCTGTCCGTCCGATGCGAGGTAACCGCGCCGTAGTATGATGACGCTACACCTAAAAAACATCGAAAGACATGACGTCAGTCGACTATAGCGCACGGAAGAGAGAGTATTCCTGCTAATGAGGCTCCCTGGCTGGCAGTTAACTGTTCGCTACTTTGGACGAGAGTGCATTAAATACGTGCAATGCATTGCGTGGGCAATATGAATCCAGCAAATATAGCTCGTGACTCCAATAACAATGTCAATGAATATTTTCCGAACTGTAAGGCATCGGAAAGTTCCTTAAGGGATCGAACGATTGTCGAACATTTGTATGATTATTTCCTACATTTGTTGAATAACAGTACGTGTGGTGATGATTGTCTGAAAATAAAAAAAATCAAACAACTAACCCGAGGGAAGCCTTAAACCAACGACCTCTCGTTCTGCAGCTCCTCACGCTAACCACGCGACCACTGCGCTCCCGTGCTCAAGCTATCCTTGATGTTGCTTATCATGCACACGGACTACTCAGTTTGTTTGGTTTGAATATTTTTTTCATAGGTCCACACAACTTCTTCCTGTTTTTCGAATGATCTGTGTTCAGTTTTCAAGGCCTATCCACTGTGTCAACTTATAACTAAATCTGAGGAGGGTGCGATGGGAAGGTTCCCTTGTTAGCTATGAAACAACTGTAGCAAAACGGAGCATCCTCGTTATCCATGTGATGGATAAGACGACTAATTCGCAACATAAATGTCAATGTAAGCATCAGTTTCTGTTGGAACGTGCTTCCCGGACCAAATAACATACATTTCCTACGTCTTCAATGCGAATCATGTAGCAAATGTAATTTAAAGGACATAAAAATATCGAGTGAATTTACTAAAATAATTATGAACCACTTGAATTTGCATTCAACAGGCAATGTTCAGAAGTCTGGTGTAGGAGTACTGCATGCTCTAATTCGAAACAACAAAAATCAACAGAGTAACTATTATTGAACGTCATCAGGTCACTCATCGAGCATTCCTATGCAGTACTGTTACTGGTGACGTGTTATGATGCCTTTATCGTTAACTTCCTAAGAAGAAATGAAAGGCTGAGCCCCACCAAAAGACGTAAACTCGAGGAGAGAGTTGCGTGAACATATTATTTTACATCTGATAAATCCAAAAGTGTGTTTTGGGCTACGAATTCTGCCCCCAGGGTGTGTGCAACACAGCTGGAATTTGTTGCCAACAACTGAGTCACCTTTCGGTCACAGTGTAAGAAAATCGAGCAACAAAACTACATCACCTGTGCTACTGCATGATATCGCACTATGTTGATTTGAGAAACAAAACTATCCAGGAGATTGATAGGAAAGTCGTCTCTCAGGCACATTTGTATTGATAGGGAAGTCCTCTCTCAAGCACTTGTCCCTCTCGTCATATATTTGTAAAATTTTACCTTTCCCACTCTAGATCGATCAACCGTCAAGGCAATTCATTTCTAGACGAAAATACTTTTAAAACTACTCTGGTTTATTGACATCGTTAGAACAAGTAGGTTTCTACAGGCGTAGAATTTGTAAACAACTTTACCATTGTCATATCGTTTTAGATATCGTGAAAGAAAATTCTGCTGCTAATTAATTTCTCTTTGATAATTACTGTTGCGTTTAGTAAAGTAATGGAAAATGCAATTAAAATATTCACTGTACTAATACAAACTAAAGTCAGCTTAATACAGAAACATCACGACGGCAGTCTATCTTAATAAAGCATTAAGTTTCTGTGAGACAATTGGGCTTATTTTAACACGAATTAGTAGGATATTACAGACTTTACACTTAGAAAAGATCTGTATTTATTTCATTTCCTGTACCATTCGTAAGTGTTATGAAAATGGGGCTTTTCATAGATAAAATTATGTATTCACAACAACAAAAAAATGTCGGCAGAAAACAAAAGTGGCATTATGAATCTGGCAGTACCGTAAGGTTTTCGCTCTGACACTAAGAGTTACTGAAAGTAGCAAGAAGAATTTTGCTCGAGCGTTGTCTTACGATTCCCTTATTAAGTTTTTATCTGCCTGCTTGTAGCTGTGCTACAAAAGAATTAAAAATCTGGCTTTCAGCAAGTCTCGAAAGGCGAACAAAAGCAGCTTGCACCTGGTTACTAAGCATGTTACCTGGGGACTGGTTTTTTCTTAAAGCGGGAAGACATCCTTTTGTGGTTCAATTGGCAAATGTCAGTCAGACGTGTGACGTTAGTCTAAGCGTTTCGGTGTGTTGAATTTGTACCAATGATTTTTCTACACGTTTTTTCTGTCCCAAATAGAGTTGAAGTCTCCCATTAGTATTTTCACGTCATCTTGGTGAATTTTGCTCATGGTATTTTCGAGTGTGTTCCAGAATTTTTCAACATTGTCGGTGTTTTTCTTATTTTCGATGTTGGTGGGTTCAAATGGTTCAAATGGCTCTGAGCACTATGGGACTTAACTGCTGTGGTCATCAGTCCCCTAGAACTTAGAACTAGTTAAACCTAACTAACCTAAGGACATCGCACACATCCATGCCCGAGGCAGGATGCGAACCTGCGACCGTAGCGGTCGCGCGGTTCCAGACTGTAGCGCCTAGAACCTCTCGAACACTCCGGCCGTCGATGTTGGTGGGGACACGTGCATTGATGAGTGTATATGTTTTACTGGGGCTCTGAATGACCATAGTCATAAGTCGCTTGTTGACGGGCCAGCCGCGGTGGCCGAGCGGTTCTTGGCTCTTCAGTCCGGAACCGCGCGACTGCTACGGTCGCAGGTTCGAATCCAGCCTTGGGCATGAATTTGTGTGATGTCCTTAGATTAGCTAGGTATAAGTAGTTCTAAGTTCTAGGAGACTGATGACCTCCACTGTTAAGTTCCATAGTGCTCAGAGCCATTGGAACCTTTTGATTGTCGATCGGTGTGATTTCTTTGACAGAGTTGATAGATCGGTGTTCGAGAAATGCAATGCCGAAGATTGGTACGCCTTTCGTTACCTTTTGTTGTATTCTGCTCTTGAAGATGCAATGGTTTCCCTAATGCACGGTTTCATTGTCAGTTAGTCGTGGTTCTTGAAGTGCAAGGATGAGAATTTTTTGTCGGTCCATTTCTTTTGTGAGATTATTTAGTTTTCGTGTTTGGATCAAGGTATCGATGTTTACTTTTAAATGCATGTTTTTTGCTTGTAGGGAAATTTACCAGAGATCTTCGATATTCTCTGTCGTGCTAACCTGGACTCCCCAGAATCCGAAAATCCAACTGCCGCCTGTCGACAGCCGGGTTGTGTACCACCTGGGATAAAGTTGACTTTGCTTGCATAGTTTACGTTTGCTTGTGTTTCATTGGTTGTGCTTGGGTGATACCAGGACCGGACAGGACCAGAGGGTGTTGAAGCCTTTGAAAGCAAATATTTTCAGCCAAGCTCATTGAGCTAACACGGTGACCAGAGTAACGGTGATTTTCACTCAGACGTGTCTGGATTTTGCGTTCAACGGATTGAGTAGCCGTTCAGGATTGTGTTAGTATTTGGTTCACCCCTAGTATTTGATTTCCTCGGTACCACCCTTATGGGGGAGGGTTTCCACTATCCGCCACACGCGATTATTATTATTATTATTATTATTATTATTGTCATTATGTCTCAGCAAATCCCATATGGTGTATCTTCCCACCACTGAAATAGATGTGTATTGTTCGATTCAGTATTTCCATCACATAAATGTGGTTTATAATTACGTTACATTGCTACTAGTAGACATATTTCTCACTTTTTCTTAGACAGTTGCTACCTGTTACTCCATCATAGGAATTTATGTGCGAAGCATTGTTGAAATACAGACGTTCAAATTATCCGA
The DNA here is from genome assembly GCF_023898315.1 of Schistocerca nitens. Classification (NCBI taxonomy): domain Eukaryota; kingdom Metazoa; phylum Arthropoda; class Insecta; order Orthoptera; family Acrididae; genus Schistocerca; species Schistocerca nitens. The sequence goes on from NC_064621.1 coordinate 492,876,388, forward strand.
TTTCTGTAATTTCATTTCGATACCAGATCGTTCTAATCGGATTCAGCCAGGTAGTCTTAATGTGGATATCCGACCACGACTGTCATCATATGATAGACTGTGTAAACCACATTCTTTATCGGACTGTTGAATATAGATCACTTATCTATGACAGGACCTGAATTCTTAAACACTGTGGAAAATAATAATCCGATGTGCTTATTACAAATACGTTATTCCAATATAAATATGTGAACTAACGAGATAACAGTTTATTTACAGGAGCAGAACTAATGTTCAAATGTTCAAATGTGTGTGAAATCGTATGGGACTTAACTGCTAAGGTCATCAGTACCTAAGCTTACACACTACTTAACCTAAATCATCCTAAGGACAAACACACACACCCATGCCCGAGGGAGGACTCGAACCTCCGCCGGGATCAGCCACGCAGCTCATGACTGCAGCGCCCCTGACCGCTCGGCTAATCCCGCGCGGCTACTAAAAGTATACTCGTCCACAAAACCCATGTGGACAATTATCTGATAATCGGTCAAGCTTTGCTTTGTCGCAGCTCTTTAGGACAAAAGAATGGACAGCTCCCTGCTTTTTGCGTTTCCGATAGCGCCTACGATAAGAATCTGGTGTCATATTATGTTTCAGAGCCGTAAACTGTTTATTTTTTCACCTCATACTAAAACAAAAGCTATGATATGAGACGAGGAAATGACTTATATGCTTCTCAGGAACTTAAGTTTTTCGCGTTAATTTTCTCACTTCATTCTAAAACAAGGACGTTAATATGAGAAGAGGAAATGAAATATACGCTTCCAAGACATATTATTTCCTTGTGTGCTACTACTGCATACATGAAAGCCCTGCAGTTAATTTTTGTATGTTGGATAAATTTTGATATCACCTCACATTCCTTTGTGAGAAGGTTCCTATTTTCTTAGGATTCAAATAGAGTGGACATTTGATCACTGGTTAATATTCTCATGACTAATGACATGATACCCGTTGCAATTGCTCCATGGCACCTGTGAGTAGAGTCTCACGTTGGTTACTATAAGAACACGCAGGCAGTGATATCCGCTCACTGCAGTCAGAGCCAAGGTGATTTCTTTCTGTTTATGGCGAAGCGTCTGCTGCAGTGTCCACGCTCAGCCAACATAAACAAATCGCGGCGGCATTGGGCAGTGCTGATCGCTGCGCTTGTCGCAGGCCTCGACAACAAGAGCGCACTCTCTGCTAACGATACTATGGAGTTAATACATCTTACTTAACGTAATATGCAGGACGTGGGTTAGGTGAAAATTCAGTTTGTAACTTCCCATCGCATTAACATACTTTACAGTCATATTTGATGCCCGGTTGTCTGTCTGATGTTAATAGTATTGATTCAGATTGTGCATTAACACGAAAACTCACTCACACACACACACACACACACACACACACACACACACACACACACACGCACACACTCATTGATTCCAGTGAGGGTGACAACTACTGTGTGTTGAACAACACATGCACCAGTCAGTTCCTCAGTTGGCGTCGAGTGGATGAGTTTTTTCAATTACCTTGCATTGCAAGAATTGTATGTAAGAGCCTGAAAGTAAATGGACTTGTATCCTAAAGAGCTGCGACAAAGCAAAGCTTGACCGATTATCAGATAATTGTTCACATGGGTTTTGTGGACGAGTATACTTTTAGTAGCCGCGCGGGATTAGCCGAGCGGTCAGGGGCGCTGCAGTCATGAGCTGCGTGGCTGATCCCGGCGGAGGTTCGAGTCCTCCCTCGGGCATGGGTGTGTGTGTTTGTCCTTAGGATGATTTAGGTTAAGTAGTGTGTAAGCTTAGGTACTGATGACCTTAGCAGTTAAGTCCCATACGATTTCACACACATTTGAACATTTGAACATTAGTTCTGCTCCTGTAAATAAACTGTTATCTCGTTAGTTCACATATTTATATTGGAATAACGTATTTGTAATAAGCACATCGGATTATTATTTTCCACAGTGTTTAAGAATTCAGGTCCTGTCATAGATAAGTGATCTATATTCAACAGCCCGATAAAGAATGTGGTTTACACAGTCTATCATATGATGACAGTCGTGGTCGGATATCCACATTAAGACTACCTGGCTGAATCCGATTAGAACGATCTGGTATCGAAATGAAATTACAGAAATCGGATAATTTGAACGTCTGTATTTCAACAATGCTTCGCACATAAATTCCTATGATGGAGTAACAGGTAGCAACTGTCTAAGAAAAAGTGAGAAATATGTCTACTAGTAGCAATGTAACGTAATTATAAACCACATTTATGTGATGGAAATACTGAATCGAACAATACACATCTATTTCAGTGGTGGGAAGATACACCATATGGGATTTGCTGAGACATAATGACAATAATAATAATAATAATAATAATAATAATAATAATCGCGTGTGGCGGATAGTGGAAACCCTCCCCCATATGGGTGGTACCGAGGAAATCAAATACTAGGGGTGAACCAAATACTAACACAATCCTGAACGGCTACTCAATCCGTTGAACGCAAAATCCAGACACGTCTGAGTGAAAATCACCGTTACTCTGGTCACCGTGTTAGCTCAATGAGCTTGGCTGAAAATATTTGCTTTCAAAGGCTTCAACACCCTCTGGTCCTGTCCGGTCCTGGTATCACCCAAGCACAACCAATGAAACACAAGCAAACGTAAACTATGCAAGCAAAGTCAACTTTATCCCAGGTGGTACACAACCCGGCTGTCGACAGGCGGCAGTTGGATTTTCGGATTCTGGGGAGTCCAGGTTAGCACGACAGAGAATATCGAAGATCTCTGGTAAATTTCCCTACAAGCAAAAAACATGCATTTAAAAGTAAACATCGATACCTTGATCCAAACACGAAAACTAAATAATCTCACAAAAGAAATGGACCGACAAAAAATTCTCATCCTTGCACTTCAAGAACCACGACTAACTGACAATGAAACCGTGCATTAGGGAAACCATTGCATCTTCAAGAGCAGAATACAACAAAAGGTAACGAAAGGCGTACCAATCTTCGGCATTGCATTTCTCGAACACCGATCTATCAACTCTGTCAAAGAAATCACACCGATCGACAATCAAAAGGTTCCAATGGCTCTGAGCACTATGGAACTTAACAGTGGAGGTCATCAGTCTCCTAGAACTTAGAACTACTTATACCTAGCTAATCTAAGGACATCACACAAATTCATGCCCAAGGCTGGATTCGAACCTGCGACCGTAGCAGTCGCGCGGTTCCGGACTGAAGAGCCAAGAACCGCTCGGCCACCGCGGCTGGCCCGTCAACAAGCGACTTATGACTATGGTCATTCAGAGCCCCAGTAAAACATATACACTCATCAATGCACGTGTCCCCACCAACATCGACGGCCGGAGTGTTCGAGAGGTTCTAGGCGCTACAGTCTGGAACCGCGCGACCGCTACGGTCGCAGGTTCGCATCCTGCCTCGGGCATGGATGTGTGCGATGTCCTTAGGTTAGTTAGGTTTAACTAGTTCTAAGTTCTAGGGGACTGATGACCACAGCAGTTAAGTCCCATAGTGCTCAGAGCCATTTGAACCATTTGAACCCACCAACATCGAAAATAAGAAAAACACCGACAATGTTGAAAAATTCTGGAACACACTCGAAAATACCATGAGCAAAATTCACCAAGATGACGTGAAAATACTAATGGGAGACTTCAACTCTATTTGGGACAGAAAAAACGTGTAGAAAAATCATTGGTACAAATTCAACACACCGAAACGCTTAGACTAACGTCACACGTCTGACTGACATTTGCCAATTGAACCACAAAAGGATGTCTTCCCGCTTTAAGAAAAAACCAGTCCCCAGGTAACATGCTTAGTAACCAGGTGCAAGCTGCTTTTGTTCGCCTTTCGAGACTTGCTGAAAGCCAGATTTTTAATTCTTTTGTAGCACAGCTACAAGCAGGCAGATAAAAACTTAATAAGGGAATCGTAAGACAACGCTCGAGCAAAATTCTTCTTGCTACTTTCAGTAACTCTTAGTGTCAGAGCGAAAACCTTACGGTACTGCCAGATTCATAATGCCACTTTTGTTTTCTGCCGACATTTTTTTGTTGTTGTGAATACATAATTTTATCTATGAAAAGCCCCATTTTCATAACACTTACGAATGGTACAGGAAATGAAATAAATACAGATCTTTTCTAAGTGTAAAGTCTGTAATATCTTACTAATTCGTGTTAAAATAAGCCCAATTGTCTCACAGAAACTTAATGCTTTATTAAGATAGACTGCCGTCGTGATGTTTCTGTATTAAGCTGACTTTAGTTTGTATTAGTACAGTGAATATTTTAATTGCATTTTCCATTACTTTACTAAACGCAACAGTAATTATCAAAGAGAAATTAATTAGCAGCAGAATTTTCTTTCACGATATCTAAAACGATATGACAATGGTAAAGTTGTTTACAAATTCTACGCCTGTAGAAACCTACTTGTTCTAACGATGTCAATAAACCAGAGTAGTTTTAAAAGTATTTTCGTCTAGAAATGAATTGCCTTGACGGTTGATCGATCTAGAGTGGGAAAGGTAAAATTTTACAAATATATGACGAGAGGGACAAGTGCTTGAGAGAGGACTTCCCTATCAATACAAATGTGCCTGAGAGACGACTTTCCTATCAATCTCCTGGATAGTTTTGTTTCTCAAATCAACATAGTGCGTTATCATGCAGTAGCACAGGTGATGTAGTTTTGTTGCTCGATTTTCTTACACTGTGACCGAAAGGTGACTCAGTTGTTGGCAACAAATTCCAGCTGTGTTGCACACACCCTGGGGGCAGAATTCGTAGCCCAAAACACACTTTAGGATTTATCAGATGTAAAATAATATGTTCACGCAACTCTCTCCTCGAGTTTACGTCTTTTGGTGGGGCTCAGCCTTTCATTTCTTTAGGAAGTTAACGATAAAGGCATCATAACACGTCACCAGTAACAGTACTGCATAGGAATGCTCGATGAGTGACCTGATGACGTTCAATAATAGTTACTCTGTTGATTTTTGTTGTTTCGAATTAGAGCATGCAGTACTCCTACACCAGACTTCTGAACATTGCCTGTTGAATGCAAATTCAAGTGGTTCATAATTATTTTAGTAAATTCACTCGATATTTTTATGTCCTTTAAATTACATTTGCTACATGATTCGCATTGAAGACGTAGGAAATGTATGTTATTTGGTCCGGGAAGCACGTTCCAACAGAAACTGATGCTTACATTGACATTTATGTTGCGAATTAGTCGTCTTATCCATCACATGGATAACGAGGATGCTCCGTTTTGCTACAATTGTTTCATAGCTAACAAGGGAACCTTCCCATCGCACCCTCCTCAGATTTAGTTATAAGTTGACACAGTGGATAGGCCTTGAAAACTGAACACAGATCATTCGAAAAACAGGAAGAAGTTGTGTGGACCTATGAAAAAAATATTCAAACCAAACAAACTGAGTAGTCCGTGTGCATGATAAGCAACATCAAGGATAGCTTGAGCACGGGAGCGCAGTGGTCGCGTGGTTAGCGTGAGGAGCTGCAGAACGAGAGGTCGTTGGTTTAAGTCTTCCCTCGGGTTAGTTGTTTGATTTTTTTTATTTTCAGACAATCATCACCACACGTACTGTTATTCAACAAATGTGGGAAATAATCATACAAATGTTCGACAATCGTTCGATCCCTTAAGGAACTTTCCGATGCCTTACAGTTCGGAAAATATTCATTGACATTGTTATTGGAGTCACGAGCTATATTTGCTGGATTCATATTGCCCACGCAATGCATCGCACGTATTTAATGCACTCTCGTCCAAAGTAGTGAACAGTTAACTGCCAGCCAGGGAGCCTCATTAGCAGGAATACTCTCTCTTCCGTGCGCTATAGTCGACTGACGTCATGTCTTTCGATGTTTTTTAGGTGTAGCGTCATCATACTACGGCGCGGTTACCTCGCATCGGACGGACAGACGGACAGATAATAATTGTCTGAAAATAAAAATTAAACTTTTCACTCCTGGGAAAATTTGACGGAAGGACCTCTCGTTCCGCAGCTGCGTGCGCTAACCACGGGATCACGGCGCTCCTGAGCTCACCCTATCCTTGATGTTGCCTATCTTGCGCATGGACTACTCAGTTTGTATATTTTGCTTATTTTTTTCATACTTCCACACAACTTCTTCCTGTTTTCTCGATTGATCTGTGTTCAGTTTTTCAAGGCCTATCCCCTGTATCAACTTATAACTAAATCTGAGGGCGGTGCGATGGGGATGTTCCCTTGTTAGTGGTATTGTGTGTTGGTGGCGTTGCCAGTTTACATACTGTGCATGTAACTCACAATAAATGCGTTGGATTCCTCCTGTGATCAGCTTACTTGAAAAACGTTTGTTGTCATCGTAATTTGTGTAACTGTCTCTCCGACTTCCAATTTGACAATTTGTGGAAAAATTGTTTACCTTCTTAGTCCTAGTTTCAAACATTGTCTGATAGAAAATGTAGGCATGAAGGAGTCTGTAAAAGCAATTAATCGCTATTATAGCAAACTTTTGAATCCACTGGACACTTGAATTCTATATATTGATTCTGAGAGTTTTGTTATTTCTCTTGTTATTTACTGTCCCAAAGTCATCCGTGAGAATAAAATTAAAGGCAGTTGGATTAGGTTCCTGATCTATAAACTGTGATTTAATATTCTGCGCTGCTAAATAAATTTTGAAGGTTGTATTCTTTACGTAAAACAGAGTATCGATGTCAGTCCTAGGATTGACGATAAACTTCAGAAATACAATTACGGAAAAGTGACATATCGATTACGGCTACTCACCATCAACAATAGTTGTTACCCATTGTTTAGTATTTGCTATTTTATCGTCGTTACCCTTTAGAGGCCAACCTGATCTTTCCACAGTGCCATTTTTACTTGCTTCTTAATATGTCCTATAGCTACAGATTTGTTGAAAATATGAACTGTTAAATACGCTATTCCACAAATTAAAAACTTCCAGTTATTCTTCATATCTTGAAACTTACTACCGTTGACTTTCACTGAAGGAAAGATACGTAATAATAAAATGAAATCAAAGATTAGAATGTCGAAGCATAGTGTGAATGGTTAAAATGAAATGAACTAAAAATCATCTTCTTGTCTAAAACACTTTACTCTTCCAGAGAACTTCGGTACCTCTCAAAATTTTTTCAGCTCTGATGTTTAGCCACATGTGGAAAAATGGCGGGTCTCATGATTCAGCACTGTTTAGCCGTCACAAAATAAAGCCTCAAAAATCAGTAAATAAAGCTATTCTTGTACAGTTGCTCCGAATCGCATATACCAACCGCCCTTTGCTGCGACAACTACTCAAAGTCTATTGGGTATTTGATTTTGTTCTGCTTTTTCGGGCCTCCTTACCTCTCCTTCTAGCCCAACCTTTGTTCTGCAATTACGTCTTCATCGGGGAGCTTCTCCTCAACATTTTTATTTTGTGCTGAACTGTTTTGTACCCTTCTTGCATACACACGTGTGTCACGTATTTTATAGAGACTGAATGAATATATAAGGTGAGTATTTCTTCTCTTATCAAATTAAATATTACATATCTTGCTGTGAATTAATTTGTTTGTCCCCATTCCACTTATTGCGTTTCCTTGAAATTATATAAAACATAAGTCTGTAAAAAAAAATCGCGTATAGCCTCCTTCGGCTTCCACAACAGCTGGAAGTCTGTTGGGCATTGAGCCCACAACTCGAGCCACAGAACTAGGAGATTCAAGTAACTCATTCCAAGCTTCATGAATTTGCTGATTTGTCGTGCGTTGACAAATGGGTGGTTCTCACTGAAACGGCGTATCTGCTGATCCTGAGCTTGCGTTGTTTTGCGGCGACGGCCATGAGGCCTCCCATTCAAGTTACCACTCTCTTCCTTTCGTCTGATCCACCTGGCTACCGTCGACTTGTGAAGACCCATAGTTCTCGCTATGTCGGCATTTGAAGATCCCTCTGCATGGGGTATTATAGCGCCCTTGTCTGCCTCAGCCAGATGGGCCATTTAGCGTTGACTGAATGATTCGTCGCGGTTAATATTGGCTGCGGAAACAGCGCTGGCAGGAAACAGACTGCCTCCTCCAAGATGGCAGCCGCAACGCAGTGGCCAAGTATGTGTAACACGGAAATCGATGGCATAAAAGACAGATCGCAAGCCCGTGCCCGTGTCATTACATAGTGGAGCAACTTAGAATCTCTAATTTTTCTCAGAAGTGACTGGTCCACTCTTGTCATGTCTTATCCTGATAAATATTACATGAAATGAAATGTTTACGTTTTGCATATGCGGCAGGCCTGACGCAAGAAACATTTCTGAAATATCTGAGGCAACCTGAAGAACACTTCGTGAATATTATCTGTAGAAGGTTGCCTTATAAGAAGGAAAACGTGTTTATCCCCGCTCGCCGTGTTTCCAGGTGGCGCAGTTTACTCGGAGGCATACATAATTCTCGCCGGGCGTAAGAAGCGACTCGACGAGCGAGGGGAACTCGCCAAATGTCATAGGCTGATTGTCCCGAAACTTTGCTCAGTGAAGGAGAGGACAAAATAAGCGAACATGTGTTTCGGCTTATCTGCAGACACTCGACCGTTTCCGAGAAAACGACGGTCAAAGTTATCAACGCGCTGTTGCTCTAGTGTAGATACCTTCTGCAGCCGAGAACGCAATTGAAGCGGTGGCTACCGTCGTTCCTTCTTAACACTGATTCCCGTGTTCGATACCATATTGGGTTTTTTAATTATTTTATTTTCCTGCCTCTCTATCAGAATTATCTACGAATGTTTTTTTCTAAGTTATGTTGAAATAATGTTGTCATTATTCGCCAATTAACTTTATGTGTAATTAATGAATTAAAAAGTAATAAACGAATGAGACAAGCTGATCTAACATCATCTGGGCTGCCTCATGTATCGTTATAACCAAATATTTTATAAATGTTAATCTACATTCAGATCCGATGATGGCACCTTTAGTGTGTTGAAACCGGTTATCCAGTAAACAATATTTAAGCGATCTTGGCTTCTGAATTATTTCTACAACAGAGTGATCGCCCCACTACGCACTGTGTGTTCCCTTTTTAACTTATTTCTTTACACAGTAAATTAACTGACGAATAACGACAACAGTGTTTCAACATAAATTGGAATAAACATTCGTAGATAATTCAGAGAGTGAGGGGAAAAAAAAGGAAAAACCGGGTTTCGAACTCGCAGCGCCAAGTTCAGAAATCGCTATGGTAGTCGCAGAGCCACCGCTCCAGTTGAATGCTTACCCGCTAAGAGGTGTCTACACTATACTAACAGCGCATTGAAAACTTTGACCGTCGTTTTCTCAGAAGCGGTAGAGTGTAAGCAGATAAGCCGAGACACGTGTTCGCTTATTTTGTCCCCGCTTTCACTGAGCGAAGTTTCAGCAAGATCGGGGTATTTCCTCTGGAACACAGGAAGAAACCATAGTAATAATGTAGTTCAAGGCTCGCAAGAAAAGATTTAAGTGGTCCTTTTTCCCGCACACTGTTAATGAGTGGGACGGTAGAGAAATAACCCTAACCTTCTGCCAGGCACGTAAGTCCGGATTGCCAAGAAATCCTGTTGATGTAGTCATGTAGATGTAACGACGAAATTATGTTTTAATTACGACATGTGACTTTCATTTGATTTAAACATCGAAGTTGTTTGCTGTTTCAAAATGGTTCAAATGCCTCTGAGCACTATGGGACTCAACTGCTATGGTCATAAGTCCCCTAGAACTTAGAACTACTTAAACCTAACTAACCTAAGGACATCACACACATCCATGCCCCAGGCAGGATTCGAACCAGCGACCGTAGCAGTCGCACGGTTCCGGACTGCGCGCCTAGAACCGCGAGACCACCGCGGCCGGCTCGTTTGTTGTTTATTTACTTTTTGTTCAATAGTTTCAGGCATATACAAACACCTAGGCGCGTTAAATTGATATTGAAATAAAGTGTCATGCGTGGACCAATAACAATAAATTCCCACCTACTTGTTATAGTACTGCAGTATCTGCCAGCGTCTTCAGAAGTGGATATCGCATACGAAGTTCCTAGGGTGTTTGTAATGGATATTGCAGACGACTTCGACAAAGTTTGAATGTAGCTTCGTAAAAGTTCCGTGAGCAAACGATCTGAGTTGCTGGAGAATACAGTTTATCCTCACTAGACAGTATATATTATCATTATACATGAGGTGAGTAGGGTTTCGCCGCGTTGCGGTGGCCGAGCGGTTCCAGGCGCTTCAGTGACGAACCGCACGGCTGCTTCAGTGGCAGGTTGGAATTCTACCTCGGGCATAGATGTCTGTGATGCCCTTAGGCTAGCTAGGTTTAAGTAGTTCTAGGTCTAGGGGCTGATGACCTAAGCAGTTAGGTCGCATAGTTCTTGAAGCCATTTTTTGACCTTTCGCGTAAATTTTCTTTACATAAACCGTCGTATCTTTTGATTGCGTTGACATAGAAGCTCACTTTTTTACACCAGCATGGGACCGGTTACAGCAAGAAGTGCGATACATTTCCGCTTATTATGTCCACCCGTTCTGGGGGTAAACGGGTTTTAAGGGTTGGGTAGACCGATAGACGGTCAAGAAAGTGAGACTAGTAGGGTTCCCTTTTTTACCGGTTTAGGTGACGAAATCCTAACAACGAAAACACTGAAGATGAGGGCCGCATAAATAACACCCGCTACTCTTTATTCGAAATGTTCTAGTTGCTGTCGATACATAAGCATATTAGTCGTAGCTACGTTTTCGATCCAAATCACGTTTACAGGAATGCAAATAGAATGTATTTGCCTATACACGTGGTAATTCACATCCCAGTATTAATGCCACCGCGTTTTAGAAGTACGAACATTCTCATTGCTAGCTAGCTTAAGAAACACTTCTGCTAATGAACGTTTTCTGGCTGTGGCGAGTCTAGTGGAGAATTCGAAACAATGCAGAATACGTTTGGCAGCTATGTAGCCGTTTATTTCCTGGGGTGGTGCAGAATTATCCTACAAAATTTACTCTCTAATAACAGTAATTTGTTATTTCGATAAACATCCCGAATGATTGTCACATAAGCGGTGACATAAAGGAAGAAAATTCATGTTTTTGAGTCCAGAAAGCTCTATGCAACAGAAACTGCAGATTTTCATTTCGAAATTGCCTGCTTGTTCATGTCTGGGGTAATAATAGAGGGCTGTTTGCCTAGGTTGTCTGCTAGCATAGTGAAAGGAAGGTCTGGTTTGTTTTCGGTTCTAATCTCTATGGAGGCAGGTAGAATATCAGTAAAGCAATTTTAAGAAATTCTCGCGCACCCAATACGTTTTATCGCTACCTTTATTCTGTACTGGCGCCCTGTGCATGTCAATATGACACTCTTGTAGAATTTCATACATGTTACTGCCTACTTTTTCCGCTTCTGTCAATAATGGAATTGACTTAAGCGTGGCACTGAATGATTTTTAACTGAATTTCGTTATGAATCTTCACGCATTGCTAAATTTGCACACTTTCATGGTAGGTCAGCAACGGTAATCCAGTATGACTGGTCTGAACGTTGACACAGACCGTTTCGCGGCCGAATGCGGATAATATTTTGCTACTTCGTAACGATCTGGGGTTCTTTGTCTTACTGAAACAGTTAAGTCATCTCGATAAGTTGAAATTCATTTTTATTTGTCCAGTTCATACCAATTAGCGTTTGTTCTTTCAGTTCTGTCTTATATTTACGTGTTGTATTTAACACACTAATCAGCATTAATATAGTCTTACAAATTATGGAATACAGTCTAAAAAAGTTCAGATAGTTTGTCAATTTCACGCCTGCGCATAGTATGTTGGTAGCACTTCGTCGCCTTGCCTGTTATGCTGTGTAGCAGACTTTAAAGCCGTGCGGATCAGCATAACGAAAAGGCGAGGGGTCTCTCTCGTTTTGTCCACGACTGTACATAGCCATGAAGATAAATGTAAAGAAACTTTTGTCAAGTATCAGAGATATATAAGTGAGAATAAGATTAACGTACCAATACCAAAGGAGCGTCAGATTGTCAATTGTAAATAGTATCCAGAACCAAGTTAAGTAATTTTTATGCTTATTATTTTAATAAATGTGTCTGAAAATTAATCAAGTTCTGTTTAAAGTTGGTCACTGTCAATCAGCTACTCTAAGCGTGCAAGTGGCATTTCTATCGTCTGACCTAACGGCAGAAGATAAACACGCCACGATAGGACCACGAGACATATTGCTGACACTCGCCTACTTCGTTATAGCGACAAGTGAAATAATCTGATGGTGTGTGTACGGAAGGTCTTACAGTATGCCAAATGAGTGGTGATAAAACTTTTGTTTTGTATCGGAATCCTGAATAAAACCTATCTAATTTCAGAAAATATATGTTACTTACTGGACGCCCCTTGTACAACGTTGTCACGAAACATTATAGAGAGACAATGAAACAGCAGCTGCCCAGAATCACTCAAGACGAACTTTTGTCCCGTAACTTACCTTTCCGATGAATAGTTCAACAACCGCTGTGAATTTTTGAGGGAATGTATTTTGGTGTGTAGGTAGTTTTATCGGTAAAGTAACTGTTTTATTTCGTTAATTAACTGTTAGCTGATATATCCTTCCTTTGCCATCATCAAAGTACCTGTCTTACTTGCGACTTAGCAAAAATTCTTAATCATATAGCATATATATCTCTGCGGAACAAGCAATATCTGATGCCGTACTTAGTAACGGCTTTGATAACCATCATAAATGCGGGCACAGGTATCTCAAACGTGAAATCCTTGTTTATTAATAAGAGAATCGCACAACCATGAACACAGTTGTCTTAGACTTGAAATACGTATGTAAGGGGAAATACGACAAGCATAAGTGTTGTGTGAAAAAATTATGAAGGAAGTCAAGTACATACTTTGAGTGATGATGCTGATTCTCAACAAGAAACGTAACCTTCGTATATTAATCTAGAGAAACTCCAAACCGCACCCTCGGGCGGAAACGTCTCGTAATTCTAAATTAAACTACATTAAACTTCCTGCACAAAAGGTTCTACTGATTTTTAGTCTAGGACTAACAGTTTGCGCGAAGAGAGCGCGAGATTATTGAAAGTCTCTCGCGACGAGCACGCGCTGCAGCTTAGGTAGTTTCTGTTTTTCATTTTGAGGTAGATTCACGACATGATGGACCACATTTGTCACGTATCAAATTATTTATCTCAATTTCCTCTGCATTACTGCGATACGTAGAAAACGATGACAATGTTTGAATTATATAAAAAATAAATAACACTGTATATGGAATGTGTTCTATCTCAGAATCCATTCTGAAACGGGCATGTCCATATGAAGTTATTTCGTTCAGAATCACTTATACTGTTACCAGTCAAAGCATGTAGCATTCTTCCTGACTCACCCTACATTATATGAATGACATTTATTACTCACAGATCATGTAAAATATTTTTGTAACATACGGATTTCTCACTCGTGGATTGTACATCGTTATTCGTTGTCAGCACACGACTTTATGACAAATCAGGTTATGTGATTTTTACCAACAAGAACGTTGTGAATAAAGTAAATGGCATCCGTTGTGAAATTTCGACTAAGTCACTTAATAGTTGGAATTAGTCAGAATTTATGATTTACGTATAGCAGCAATCGATTTCAGCAAACAGTTCTTGATAAGATCCAACGCTTCGCCTATCACTTTACTTTTACAAGTTCCTTTGTAAAATTTACATTACTTTTCAATCTTTGCGGATGATGTTATACCCAAGTGCGGCAGCCTCCAGGACTGCAGTCTCATTACCAATGAGACCAGTACCATGGACACACTGGTAACATTTATAGCGTTTCTATGCATTATCGTTGTACTACACTGCTTCAATTACTCAGTTTCAGACTTAAATTCTAAATCCTCAATCTTTTCTATAGTATCGTTGAAATGTTCAGTTTTTAAAGGTGTATATTCACTCTTTTCGTTTCAGAGGGGACACATTTTTCATATCCGTGCAGTTTAGAAGTTGTCCCAACTTTTGAGTGAGGCTCTCCCGGAATATACTGGCGGAAAATTTTCCAGTTTCCATCACTGTGACAGGGAAAAAATATTACGTTTCCACTAATGGGAAAGAAAATAATATGCTTTAGATTACAGTTGCCCTTTTATTTTGTAGACTTTCGGTTTCGGTTCCAAGTACATCATCAATCAGGACAGTCTTATTTTAAAGGACTTAGGAAACACTTACGAAATAATTTTCTATATGACAGCTGAAGTATGGTACAAAATGCAGTCTTGAAATACAAGCAGCTATTTATGTATGCCACGCATCGTCAAAATCGCTTTACCAAGTTGTGTCTTTGCATTAACACGGAAGGTCAGATGCGTTTCTATGCCTATTTGTCGGCCATTGGCACTACGCACTACATAGACGTTTACTTATCAGTACAGGAATACGTGCACTTGGGTAGGCGACTCTGACGATTGCGCGCGAGGGGTAAGTGGCTAATTATATTTTAAGACTGTCCTACGAATTGTACTTCTGGTGTCATACTGGAAACAAATTGATGAAGATTACTTTAACTGTTCAGCTTGCTGTGTTATCATACGATGATTGCGCTTGGTACCGAAATAGTTATTTAACAAAGAAAATTTGCTAGTGTGGATTACAGGTAGGGAATAGAACGCCTGATGCTCTCAACCCGTTAACAGGCCTCTCTGCTGACCGCAGGTGGAATGCACCTTTCTTTTATCGCAGCACTAGGAGGATGGTGGAGAGCTCACCACCCGGCTCATTTTTATCGCCGGGAATGATCCCAGAACTCAATTTGATAGCCGTCTGAGTGGATCTAGGATTATACTGAAAAAACTAGAATGATGAAAAATCTTTGCTTCTCCCAGGGATTGAGCCCGGGTCCTTTAAGGTGGGCACAGGTAGTTAGTTTCGTTTTGGCACAGATCTAACTGTTCATCGTATGAACTGCATTGACCTATGATGCCATCACGCTTCTTCCGAAATGTCTAAGACAAGAAGATATCGACTCTCTTCCTCTTCCATTGAAAGCAATGTTTTGATGTGTGCTACCGCTATGGTTTTATAGAATTTTAGCAATTATTTCTCACCCACTTGTGCATTGTACCTCACGTTCTGTAACTTGACTTCGTGATGTAGTTTTAGTCACAGCTTACCTAACGTAGTGACACAATCTTTTGATTCACTGTTCTAACCTGTATTTTATACAATTGCATGGATTTCATAAAGGTCTTTGTCGGTATTTTAATTTTCGTTTCTTGTACCCGGCTTTCAATTCATGTACTATTATTCCTAATACTCTGCTGGCAGAGCGAGTCCTCTCGAAGATTTGTAGAATTCTTTGCATTTTGTCATCAGATGTGCGACGTCGACTGAACTTTTATCTTTTATCCTGTCTCTAAAGACATTTTATTCTTATGAACGACAACTTTGGAATCAGCAGGCATAAAGTAACACTTATATTTGTTCTGATTACAATTAACTGCACCTTTTTCCAAAAACTCTTTGAAAGTGCCATGTGCAGGTATAATAAATTAATTCAGAGAAAATACAACCGTATTTAGGATCATGATTAATTTTTAATCTCTGCAACATATGAGGAAGTACACTATTTAAATACTCATACTTGTTTATAGACTTTTGATCCGTTATATTAAGTAAGTTGAAATCCTGTTTACATTTCATTTACGACACGTTCTTACGTTTCGAATAACTTAATTTCAACGCTGTAGGCTGCGTTAGATAGATTGATCACATAATACTTCGTACACACATTTGTTTCTCATGCTTTAATGGTTCGTGTCTCTTCGCCAAATGCTCCATTATTTATTGTTCCGTTACGGCAGTTACAGGCTAAGGAAACATTTCCAAACGACATGTCTGTAAGTACCTTGACGTTTCTCAGTTTTCTTTTTTATTAATCCCATCGACAGTACATCCACAGACATCAAGATTTTGCAATAAATTTGGATTTACAGTACTCATTCATGCGTTCACTGAAAAAATTGTAACGAAACCAAGGTTAAATTCAGGAAGGGAATTAATGTTCAAGGAGAAGAAATAAAAACTTTTAGCATTGTTGAGAACTATGTAATTTTAACCAAGACAGCAGATGACTCGAAAGAGCTGCTGAACGGTATGGACAATGTCTTGAAAAGAGATTATAAGAATACACAACAAATTTAAAATAGGGGTAATGGAATCTAGCCGAATTTAATCAAGCGATGCTGATGAAATGACACGCTAAGAGTAGTAAAGAGTTTAGCTACTGAGGTAGCAGAATAAATGTTCATGGCCGATGCAGAGAGGGCATAAAATGTGGACTGGCCAAGGCAAGAGAATGATCTTTGAAGAAGAATAAATTGTTATCATAAAATAAATTAAATTGTTACGAAGCCAATGAGAAGATATTTGCCTCTAATGTAGCCTTGCACAGAAGTGAAATGGGGATAAGCGGAGAATGAAAGGAGAGAATGGAAACTTTGGAAATCTGGTAATACAGAAGCATGCTGAAGATTGGCTAGGTTATCGAATGAGGAAGTTCAAATGGCACTGAGCACTATGGGACATAACTTCTGAGGTCATCGGTCCCGTAGAACTTAGAAGTACTTAAACCTAACTAGCCTAAGGACATCACACACATACATGCCCGAGGCAGGATTCGAACCTGCGACCGCAGCGGTCGCGCGGTTCCTAACTGTAGCGCCTAGAACCGCTCGGTCTCTCCGGCCGGCCAATGAGGAAATACTGACTCGGTTTGGGAAAACAGAAATTTATGTCACAGTTTGAATACACGAAGGGACTAGCTGACAGGAAACATCCAGAGGAAGAAGGAAGTGATATTTTGGTTACTGAGGGAAGTGAAGGGGTTAAAAGTATAGAGAGAGACCAAGAGATGAGCACATGAAGCATGCTGAAATGGATGATGGTTGCGGTAGTTATGCAGAGATTAAGAGGCTGGTTGGTTGGTTGGTTTGGGGGATTAAAGGGACCCGACTGCGACCGTCATCGGTCCCTTTGTCCAAGTACTAAAAACACCCACAGAGAATAAAAAAACGAGTAACAGAATAGAGCACATACGACACAGAACAAGAGAAACTGAGACAAAGACCAGACAAAGCGAACTAAAAGCACACAGAGTGTGACGGTGGTTGGCCGACCAGAGAAATAAAAAAGGAAAAGCCAACCACTTGAAACACATTAAAAAATCAGTTTAAACCCGGAGGCCGAAGGCCAGAATCAACATAAAACAATAAGATAAAACACATACACTCAGATTAAAGAATAAAAACCCCCTGCCCGAATAAAACGTAAAACTAAGTCAGCCATAGCCGAGTCATCTGTTAAAAGGGCAGGGAGCGAGTCAGGCAGTGCGAACGACTGCCTGAGCGCAGTTAAAAACGGACACTCCAATAAAATATGAATCACTGATAAAACGGAGCCGCAGCGACATAGAGGCGCGTCCTCACGGCGCAATAAGTGGCCGTGCGTAAGCCGAGTGTGCCCAATGCGCAGCCGGCAGAGGACAACAGACTCCTTGCGGGAGACCCTCAAGGTTGACCGCCACACAGTCGTCGTCACCTTGATTGGACGGAGTTTGTTGGGCGTGGGCAGATTGCGCCATTCAGCGTCCCAAACCGAAAGAACTTCACGGCGTAAGGCTGCCCGCAAATCAGTCTCTGGGAGGCCAATCCCCAGAGACAATTTACTAGTGGCCTCTTTCGCCAGGCGGTCAACATTCTCATTGCCAGGTATCCCAACATGGCCTGGGGTCCACACGAAGACCACAGAGCGGCCGCAACGCGCAAGAGCATGCTGGGACTCATGGATAGCCATCACCAGAGGAGAACGAGGAAAACACTGGTCGAGAGCTCGTAAACCGCTCAGGGAATCGCTACGAAGGACTCACCTGAGCAGGAGCGGATATACTCTAGGGCACGAAAGATGGCGACCAGCTCAGCAGTGTAAACGCTGCAGCCATCCGGCAAGGAACGTTGTTCGGAATGGTCCCCTAGAGTTAGCGCATACCCGACACGACCAGCAACCATCGAACCGTCGGTGTAAACAATGCCAGAGACCTGATACGTGGCCAGGATTGAATAAAAGCGGCGGCGGAAGGCCTCAGGAGGGACTGAGTCCTTCGAGCCCTGTGCCAAGTCGAACCGAAGGCGAGGGCGAGGAACACACCATGGCGGTGTACGCAGCGGTGCCCGGAAAGGAGGTGGAACAGGGAAAAACCCAAGCCCGGAGAGAAGCTCCTTGACACGTACGGCGATCGGACAACCCGATCGGGGCCGACGGTCCGGCAGATGGACGACTGACTGCGGGAACAGGACACGGTAATTTGGATGCCCGGGCGAGCTAAAAACATGGGCAGCATAAGCAGCCAGTAATTGTTGGCGTCGGAACCGCAGTGGAGGGACACCTGCCTCCACTAGTATGCTGTCCACAGGGCTCGTACGGAAAGCACCAGTGGCAAGGCGTATCCCGCTGTGGAGAATTGGGTCCAGCACCCGCAACGCAGACGGGGATGCTGAGCCATATGCCAGGCACCCATAATCCAGACGGGACTGGATTAACGCCTGGTAGAGCCGTAACAGGGTAGAGCGGTCGGCGCCCCAGCGGGTGTGGCTCAAACATCGCAGTGCATTGAGATGCCGCCAACACGCCTGTTTGAGCTGCCGAATATGAGGCAGCCAAGTCAACCAGGCATCGAAAACCACCCCCAAAAACCTGTGTGATTCCACCACCGAAAGAAGTTCGCCGTTAAGAGAAAGCTGCGGCTCCGGGTGGACAGTACGTCGCCGGCAGAAATGCATAACGCAGGTCTTGGCTGCCGAAAACTGAAACCCATGCGCTACAGCCCAAGACTGCGCCTTACGGATAGCGCCCTGTAGCTGACGTTCAACAGCTGCAATGCCAGTAGAGCTGTAGTAAAGGCAAAAGTCGTCAGCATACAGGGAAGCGGAGACAGAATTTCCCACGGCCGCAGCAAGCCCGTTAATGGCTATTAAAAACAGACAGACACTTAAAACAGAACCCTGCGGCACACCGTTCTCCTGGACGTGGGAGGAACTATACGAGGCCGCGACTTGCACGCGGAAGGTACGACACGACAGAAAATTGCGGATAAAAATCGGCAGAGGACCCCGAAGACCCCATCCATGAAGCGCAGAAAGGATGTGATGACGCCATGTCGTATCGTACGCCTTCCGCATGTCGAAAAAGACTGCGACCAGGTGCTGACGGCGGGTAAAGGCAGTACGGATGGCCGACTCCAGGCTCACCAGATTGTCGGTGGCGGAGCGGCCTTTACGGAACCCACCCTGAGACGGAGCCAGAAGGCCCCGAGACTCCAGTACCCAGTGTAAGCGCCGGCTCACCATCCGTTCAAGCAACTTGCAAAGAACGTTGGTGAGGCTAATGGGACGGTAGCTGTCCACCTCCAGAGGGTTCGTTCCAGGTTTCAAAATGGGGATGACAATGCCTTCCCGCCATTGCGACGGAAACTCCCCCTCGACCCAAAGACGGTTGTAAAGATCGAGAAGGCGTCGCTGGCAGTCCACTGAGAGGTGTTTCAGCATCTGACAGTGGATGCCATCTGGCCCAGGAGCGGTATCAGGGCAAGCAGCGAGGACACTGCGAAATTCCCACTCACTAAATGGAGCATTGTAAGATTCGGGGTGGTTGGTGCGAAACGAAAGGCTCCGACGTTCCATCCGCTCTTTAATGGAGCGGAAGGCCTGGGGGTAATTCTCATAGCAAAATGCTCTGCTAAGCGATTTGCAATGACGTCGGAGTCAGTACAAACTGCTCCATTCAGTGAGAGCGCAGGGACGCTGACTGGTGGCCGATAGCCGTAGACGCGTCGAATCTTGGCCCAGACTTGCGATGGAGTGACATGAAGGCCAATGGTGGACACATACCGCTCCCAGCACTCCTTCTTGCCTTGGCGGATAAGGAGGCGGGCCCGCGCACGCAGCCGTTTGAAGGCGATAAGGTGGTCTATGGAGGGATGTCGCTTGTGTCGCTGGAGCGCCCGCCGGCGATCTTTAATCGCTTCAGCGATCTCAGGCGACCACCAAGGCACAGCCTTCCGCCGAGGGGACCCAGAAGAACGGGGAATGGCAGATTCGGCGGCAGTAACGATGCCGGTGGTGACCAATTGAACCACCGCATCAATGTCATCAGTAGAGAGAGGCTCAAAAGCGGCAGTGGAGGAGAGCAAGTCCCAGTCAGCCTTATTCATAGCCCATCTGCTAGGACGCCCAGAAGAGTGACGCTGTGGTAGTGACAAAAAGAGCGGAAAGTGGTCACTACCACACAGGTCGTCATGCACACTCCATTGGACAGACGGTAAGAGGCTATGGCTACAGATTGAAAGGTCAATGGCGGAGTAGGTGCCATGCGCCACACTGAAGTGTGTGAAGGCACCATCATTTAACAGCGAGAGATCGAGCTGCGACAATAAATGCTCAATGATGGCGCCTCGACCTGTTGCCACTGGCCCACCCCACAGAGGGTTATGGGCGTTGAAGTCGCCCAATGGCAAGAAAGGTGGCGGCAATTGGGCGACCAGTGCAGCCAGGACATGCTGCGAGACATCACCATCCGGTGGAATGTAAAGACTGCAGACGGTAACAGCCTGTGGCGTCCACACGCGTACAGCGATAGCCTCTAAAGGCGTCTGGAGAGGGACAGACTCGCTGTGCAGAGTGTGAAGGACATATATGCAGACGCCACCAGATACCCTTTCATAAGCTGCTCGGTTCTTATAATAACCCCGATAGCCACGGAGGGCGGGGTTTCGCATTGCTGGAAACCAAGTTTCCTGGAGAGCAATGCAGAAGAAAGGGTGAAGGCTGATAAGTTGGCGGAGCTCAGCTAGATGGTGGAAGAAACCGCTGCAGTTCCACTGGAGGATGGTATTGGCCATGGCTGGGAAAGGCGTGACGGGACTGGGAAGGCAGATTACGCCGCCGGGTCACCTGCTGCCTCCGATTGAGCACCCACGCGAGTGCTATTCATGGGGTCTGAGGGACCGGCGAGATCGAGGTCCTCAGCGGACGCCAGAATCTCCACCTCGTACTCAGACGCAGAGCTGGAAGGTTGCGGTGGGGTGGCTGCCACCGCGAGTTCCTTGGGCTTAGGGCTCTTCTTCTTTGGTTTCTCGCGCTGCTCCTTGGGTTTAACTGGCTGGGAGGGCTTCACCGATTCAGTCTCCGGGACTGAGGAGGATCGTGAAGCCCTTCGACCAGCTGATTGTGGGCACTTACGCCACTGTCTGTCGTCATCCTTCCCGCTGGTGGAAACCTGGGAAGGGAGGGACCCAAGGGACCCCTTCCGAGCGGGAGAAGCCGAAGAAGTTGGACACTTCTCTGGCTTAGAAGCAGGGACAGACGTCCCTGATGGGGGGATGGTGCTGCCCCTGAGGTAGGTGCCGCAGGAGCAACCCGGTGGGTAGAGCCCCCCACTGGCAAGGGGGCAGGAGGAGTTGTACCACTCAGCGATCCGGCCGGAAGTTGCGAAACTGATGGGGCGAGCACAGGTGTTGTAGCAGCGGCATAGGAAGATGTCATTCTCACTGGATGTAATCGGTGGTATTTCCTTTTGGCCTCAGTATAAGTCAGTCGGTCCAGGGTCTTATATTCCATGATTTTGCGCTCTTTCTGGAATATGCTGCAGTCTGGCGAGCAAGGGGAATGGTGCTCCCCGCAGTTGACGCAGATGGGAGGCGGGGCACATGGAGTATCGGGATGAGATGGGCGTCCGCAATCTCGACATGTGAGGCTGGAAGTGCAGCGGGAAGACATATGGCCGAACTTCCAGCACTTGAAGCACTGCATCGGGGGAGGGATATAGGGCTTGACGTCACATCGGTAGACCATCACCTTGACCTTTTCCGGTAACGTATCACCCTCGAAGGCCAAGATGAAGGCACCGGTAGCAACCTGATTGTCCCTCGGACCCCGATGAACGCGCCGGACGAAATGAACACCTCTACGTTCTAAGTTGGCGCGCAGCTCGTCATCAGACTGCAAAAGGAGGTCCCTATGGAAAATAACACCCTGGACCATATTTAAACTCTTATGCGGTGTGATCGTAACAGCAACATCCCCCAACTTGTCACAAGCAAGTAACCGCCGTGACTGGGCAGAGGATGCCGTTTGTATCAGGACCGATCCAGAGCGCATTTTTGACAAACCCTCCACCTACCCAAACTTGTCCTCTAAATGCTCGACGAAGAACTGAGGCTTTGTGGAGAGAAAAGACTCCCCATCAGCTCTCGTACAAACAAAGAATCGGGGCGAATATCTGCTACTGCCATCCTGAGATTTACGTTCCTCCCACAGCGTGGCCAGAGAGGGGAACGTTTTCGGATTGTACTTTTCAGCATTAAATTGAGCCCGAGAACGCTTAGAGACTGCTGGCGGCTGGCCGCCAGCGAGAGATGATGTACCACGCTTCATTGCGGGTCATCCGCCCTGATGCCACCTACTCCGACAAAGGGCCCTCCCCACGGGCGCCACCCAGCCGCAGCAATAGCCACCTGGCAGGACGGCCATTGCCGGGAGTCCTGATGCCCCAAGGAGATGGGCATCTACTCCTTGGCATACGTGGGGAGTTAACGGCGCAGGCATCAGTAGAGCGATCCCTGTGTTGTCAGGGGGCTACAACCAAGAGGGTACATGGCGGCCCCACCACAACGGGCTGGCTACCGTGCTGGATCTTAGGTGCAAAACTGTCCAAGGTCGTCGTCGCAGTTAAAAGAAACACTGCAGAGTGCAGCGTGGGAATCGCACCCAGGGACGTATCCTCGCCCAAGAGATGGAAAACGAGCGGGACACCAGTGCAACGACGAAAAAGCCGGCTAAAGGTCTCAACGCACGGCGGATACAGTGCACCATGTAAGGCGCCCTTCCCCAATTGGCTCGCTCTTCGGAATAATTTAGAAATATGGAGGTCAAACCCGAGAGGGGACCATCACATAAGGCCGAAACATTTGAGACTCCTTTTAGTCGCCTCTTACGACAGGCAGGAATACCGCGGGCCTATTCTAACCCCCGAACCCGCAGGGGGTGAGATTAAGAGGGTTGTACAGGAAAGGTGGCGTGGGTGGTTACATCTAACTAGTCTTCGGACTGTGGAGCACAACTAAAACAAATTTCTCGCGTCGTCTTTACGCTGCTTAATGCTATAGCGTAAGTTAAAAAGGTAGCAGAAACCACTTCGCTGAACACTTTCCACATTACCTTAAATTGTCAATAGAAAGATACTGATTTTGAAATACTTCTCAAGAAACAGTGAACAAAATTACAGGAAGAAATTTATGTATTCGCAATCGCAAATACGATTATTCTTATCGTTAATTAATATTATAGACATTGGATAATTTGTAGCAAATCGGAAACGGAAATCAGATTTCCCGCATTATTCGAGCGGGAAATCGAGGTTCCAATTCCAGTACGGCATACACAAATTTTTATATGTCTCTCGTAAATTATGCAGCTTCAGTCTAATCGTATTTTCAGCTGTTTCATACAACTGAAGGTCGTAGCAGCGTCTGTTCTTTCAGACCTGCATGCTTGTGTGAAGGACATTGGGTGGTATACGGTGAAACACACGCTGAAAAATAGTAAAACTACGTGACCTAATCTTTCGAAAACATCAGAGCGGCACAATTCTTCACGAAAACCTCATCTCCTACCTCGCCCTGAAAGGGCGGCGGTGGGCTCACGTAATATTATTCCTGGTCCGTCCCCAATTTTCCGTAAGATCTTCAGGAGTAACGGACAAAGGTAGGAGATCCTTGATATCCCACAAGTTGGACAGAGAGGAAATGACGTGATACGCAAGCAAGAGAGCGGCAGGAACTGCCGTGGATGCTTCGCACTGCCCTGTAACTGATCGAAGCTGACTTACGGTTGCGATTCACTCTCTCGGCAAAAGATTCCTGGCGATAATATGGCTTGGTAGTTAGATGCTTAACAATGCTGCGAAAGCAAAACTACTTAAACTGTTCGCAAACAAACAGAGGAGCGCTATCGCTGATAAGAACCTTAGGGACTCAAAACCAGCTAAAGATGTCTGTCAGGTGTGCAATGGTAATGGTCACTGTGGTCCCTCAAGCAAGGACTAACCACACAAATCTGGTAAACGAGTCAACAACCGCTAGATTATGTTAGTTTTCCTTCTTGGAACGAGGAAGAGGCCCTCCGTAATCGATAAAGGGTTTGTCCATAGGGTTCGTCTCGCACTCGGATTGAAACAACTCTTAACCCTTCTTACAAGCTTGACACTCACCCACTAATCGCCTGAAATCCTTATACAACAGGGACCAAGTGAAGTGAGCCTTAAGCATTTCCAAGGTTTTGTAGAGTCTTCGTTGTCCTCCAACTAGAGAATTACGAAAATATTGGAAATCCTGAGGCACCAGCTCCAGAGACACACAATTGTTAAAGTCCCCGACGATGTGTCAGCACAGCATGGAATTCAACTTTTACACAACGACACAACCTCAGCACAATAGGCTGTGGGGTTGTAGAACTGGACCAAGTGATACATCAGGCAATCACCATGGACAGTTGCAATGAACATCTATTTGGCACATTTTAACAAAACAAGTAACAAATAAAACCAGCAACACATTTTTAAAATTACCATTAAGATGAGAGCAAGTTACTTCAAAAGTTAAACATTCATGAACCACGGTACTTATGGCCTATTACACATTTAGTGAAATGAGTTAAAAATTATTTACCCAAAAACATGATCAACCTGAAGAACAATTTACTAAAATTTAACGAGTAAATGTAGTCTTTCGTTACTGCAGTGATTGGTATTACCAAAAGTAATTCAGAGTACAGGCAACAACAAATGAGATACCATGGCACACAACAACGTTACTTAAATGACAGGCTGCCTACAATGTAGGATATAAAACATAAAACTTCATGTGACCATGCAACCTCGTGGGATTCAACAAATTACGCCCAGAAGCAGACGCCCACCCACTCAGCTGTTTCCAATACAGGCTTGCCTAGGACGCCCAAACGCGAGCAGCAACGGTCACGAATAGGCACGAAAAATCCCAGAACTAGTGGGATTCTACAACATACTGACAAATGGTTCAAATGGCTCTGAGCACTATGGAACTTAGCAGCTATGGTCATCAGTCCCCTAGAACTTAGAACTACTTAAACCTAACTAACCTAAGGACATCACACAACACCCAGCCATCACGAGGCAGAGAAAATCCCTGACCCCGCCGGGAATCGAACCCGGGAACCCGGGCGTGGGAAGCGAGAACGCTACCGCACGACCACGAGATGCGGGCAAACATACTGACATCTGCCTTAAGTAACTAGAAACACAATAATTCATTACAGCACATGACTGTAGAATTAATTGGCCTATTAATGAACACCAACTCAGTAGTACAAATCTATTGTGTGTGTAAGGCCAATTATACATTAAGCCGCGAGCGAACTAAATACACGCCCAGCCGGCACACGCGGGCAAAGGGAGCGGAAAATAAGCAACAGCACAAGCAGGACGCTACCCAGTACCCCGCACCCGCTACCAAGACAAACAGCAGAAGTCCCAATAAGATGCGATGGAATACAAGTAGCTTGCGTGCAGGCTTCTGGTATATCGAGAACGCACCCCCCCCCCCCCCCCACCCGGCCCCCGACGCAAAACAAAAGGCGATTTACAGCAAATAGGCACACTTCAATTTCTGATTAAATCACAATTAATTACCATGTCCTCATACTGTCATTGAAGGAATTGTTGTACTTTCATTAGAAGAATCAGTTTCTACTATTTGAACACACAATAACAACTTGCCTCTCTGTAACATTTAAGAATTTATGAAACTACCCATTCAGAGTTAGACACGTGTCTCTCAGACACACTATCATTTCAGATAGAAACGTAACAGTAATGTCATTGCAAAACAAATGTTCAAATGTGTGTGAATTCTTATGGGATTTAACTGCTAAGGTCATCAGTCCCTAAGCTCGCACACTACTTTAACCTAAATTATTCTAAGGACAAACACACACACCTATGCCCGAGGGAGGACTCGAACCTCCGCCGGGGCCAGTGGCACAGTCCATGCCTGCAGCGCCTCAGACCGCTCGGCTAATCCTATGTTATTGCAATTCACAGCAAAATATATCCAGGGAAGATTTTATCCATGTATATATATAGCAACTGGCCAGCTTAACTCCGTCACATTCGTAATTTGCTCGCGGCTAAGAAACGCCGTGACTGGCGACAGACATGCACCCGTTTAAATGCTACCCTGCCAATCAACTCGTCCAAGTTCTGGTCGGCCTTCCGTCGCCTTACCGGAACTAAACCCTCCCCCTATTATCCTCTTCTCCATGATGATCACCCTTTCCCTGGCTCCCTTAGTAAGGCCAATCACTTTGCCTCCTACCTCTCCGATGTATTTTCCATCCCCGATGATCCCCAGTTCGATTACTCCCTCTTCCCAGATATCCGCGATCGAACTGACACCTCTGTCCCTCCCCTCGCTCCTGGTTTCCAGTACTTGGACAACATTGCACACACGGAACTCAATGCCCCTATCACTACAAAGGATCTCATTGTTACACTCCGCGCAAAACGCAACACCGCTCCTGGTCACGATCGTGTCACCTACCGTCACCTTCGTGAAGCTCCTGTCTCTTTCCTCTCCACCCTGGCCAGGCTCTACAATGTAATCCTGTCCACCGGTTACTACCCCGACCTGTGGAAAACCTCCCGTATCCTCATGTTCCTTAAACCCGGCAAACCGCCGTCCGCCGTCTCCTCCTACCGCCCCATCAGCCTTACCTCGGTCTTCAGCAAGGTCCTGGAATCTAACCTCACCCGCCGCATCCACCAGCATCTCCGCCAGCACCGCCTCCTTCCCGTTACCCAGTGTGGCTTTCGGCCGTCCTTCTCTTCCGACGACCTTCTCCTTCACCTCACTCATCTCCTTTCCGAACAGCTTAATTCCCGTCGCTCCGCAATCTTCCTCTCCCTGGACCTCGAACGTGCCTATGACCGCGTATGGCATTCCGGCCTCCTCTTCAAGCTCCAAACCTTCGCCCTTCCCATTAACTACGTCCGTCTGATCGGCTCCTTTCTCTCCCGCCGTCCTTCCTATGTCACCATCCACAACGCAGATTCCTACACCTTTTTCCCCTCCGCCGGTGTGCCCCAAGGCTCCGTCCTCTCCCCCCTTCTGTACCTTTTGTACACGGCAGACATGCCGCCGCCGTCACCCCCTGTCCACCTTCTCCAGTTTGCCGATGACACCGCCTTCCTTGGCCTTGCCCCCACCCTGCAGCGCTCCCAACACCTTCTCCAATCCCATCTTGACCGGTTCACTGCTTGGTGCAACCAGTGGTTGCTCAAGGTCAATCCCTCCAAAACCCAGGCGATCATTGTAGGCAAAACCACCCCTTCCTTCCGCCTCCTTGATTTCTACATCACCATCTATGGCCGTCCTCTCGCCCTCACTCCCACCCTTAAGTACCTTGGCGTCACCCTCGACCGTCGCCTCTCCTGGACTCCCCACCTCCGGACAATCCAAGCCAAGGCACGCTCCCGCCTCAGTCTCCTCAAGCTCCTCTCCGGCCGCACGTGGGGTCCGGACCCCTCCACCATCCTCCACACTTATAAATCCCTCATCCGCCCTATCCTTTGTTATGCCCATCCGGCTTGGATCTCCGCCCCCCCTTCCTTTTATAAATCCCTCCAAATCCTTGAACGCCATGCCCTCTGCCCCACCTATCGGATCCGTCTCCCCTCCCCTACGCGGATCCTGTACGATCTCATCACCTTCCACCACCTCCTCCTTTTCCTTGAAAGGATACGGATGCTGTACACCTCCCGTATACTCGATCCTCCTCACCCGCTCGTCTCCCCGATCCTCTCCCACCCCCGCCCGCTGCCGCGCCTGTATGCCCACGTCCCACCCGGTCTCCATCTCTCCACCCTCCTTACCCTCTCACAAGGTGGCTTCCGCCAGCTCCCCCTCCCTGATGATGTCCTCCTCCCCTCCATCTACCCCTCCTATCAACTTTGACCCTGCCCCACCCCCCACTTCCGGTGTCCTTTCCTTTAGGCACCCTCCCTCCCTTCCCTTCCCTTCCCTTCTCTTTCCTTTTCCCCCGTCCCCTCCTTCCACCCCTCTTCCCCCGGGCTTCCCCTCCCACTTCCTCCCTGCCCCCTTTCTCCCCTGCCCGTGGCATCTCTGCTCTCCCCTCTCCCTCTCCCACTCTCCTTCCTCCTCCTCCTCCTCTCTTGGCAGGTCCCCGGACTCGCACACGCATAGTGAACATTCGCGCGCCGGAGATCATCGCCATCAGTGTCTAGTGTGTGTGCTTCGTTTTGTGTTTCGTGCAGTTACAACTCAACTGTTCACATGTGCCGTCGCCGTTCTCCGTGTTTTGTGCGCCGTGTCAACAAGTGTTAGTGTTTTTATCGTCCAACGTGAACGGCTTCTTGCTTATTGTTTTTTGTATCTCCATTTTTTGCCCGCCGTCTTTTTATTGTCTGTATCACCTCTATGTCATGTTATTGTTCCACTTAAGGCTGAAGAGCAGCGTACTATGCTGCTGACAGCCCGCCTGTATAGGTGATAAAAATTACAATATAGGAAAAAAAAAACTTAACTCCGTCGTGTGATATAATTACAATAACCAGGCGGCACTTAGACAAGGACCAACCAAACTGTTTTCAATGGCGGTTAAACACTGACAGCAGCAACTTACAAACAGAATGTATCAGCAGTCCAGTCCCTATTAAATGTTGTTAATCATCACATCACATACAGCTCTCACTAGAACATTGCGTACTAAGCGAGATGAAATTAAACACATTCGAGGACAGACTTAGTACGAGTAGCTGCGGCCGGCCAAGAAAATGAAGTCAACAGCACAGAAACCAGTAGTTGATTCCGGCCACAATTTGCAGCACAAGCAAGGCCCTTACCCTCTCGCTTGTTTGATGAAGCCAGCTGCCGCAGATCCTGGTGCCAGGAGACATATGGCAAACGAAATACACCAACGGCTTCCCAGTAACGTGACTGCTTCACGCTGTCGATATTTCCTACGGCGCCGTCATCCGGATAAACACGCCTTTCAGATGTGCTCGTCCTGCTGCGTTGCACGGCACCTGCACGGTCCGCAAGACTTGGCTAACAAAGTTACTGGTAGGCATCGCAAAGCACAATTCCACGCTACTTGCCAGAGCTTGCCGCTTGCACCCCGATCGGCCCGGTAGGTGGCGCCACCGCTCGCTTTGCGCACACCACCGGAAACATACTGGCGGCGGGAATATCGCTGATCGAGCCACACGGCTCACCCGACTTCGCTCATGTGTTTACAAGGTATGCCATTCCTGATGGAATAGTCGCTAACCTCACCATCGGATAAGAGTTGCTTTCTTAATGGATACCACAACGAATCTTGATCCTGCCTGGTTGTAAGGTCCACAAACCAATGGGATCTTCAGCTGATACTGGTCACTCAACGGGGTGAGATATACTAACGCCCTCACTCTCGACAGCCCCCTCCTCCTGAGACATACGACTGAGGGCGTGGGCTATTTAGTTGTTAGAAGATTCATGAGTCGCACAATGACATGAAACGCAGAGATACTGACTACCCTCCTACCACTTTTCCTGAACACTTAGGACCTGGTTGTCCGTCTCGCGATCAAATTCCATACGCTCAAGATAGAACTGAAACTTCTCTAAAGCCAAAAGCGCAGCTAGCACCCCGAACTCGTTAACAGGACCACACAACCTTTCAGGCGCTGAACCTAATGGGCGTCTTTTACCTTGATCCTGCTGCAACAACACAGCAAGAATACTTGCGTTGGAGCAATCAGTTTAAACGATAAATCTTTCACCGAAATCCAGGACGGCTAAGACCGGCGATTGATGATAACGGTCTTGATAGCTTTAAAAGCCGCCTGTTGGCTCCACCCCCCTCGATCCCCCTACGCCGTTTATTCACGGGGGCGGCCATCTGGACCAAATCAATGACAAAAACACGAAAATAATTCACCATCATAATAAATCTGGCTATCTTCTCCTTATTTCGAGGCAGAGGAAATTTCTTCAACACGTTATCTCGTTCTCATTGCCGTTCCCGGAAATTAAATGGCCCAGAAAGGACACCTAACAGGTGTAATCTTGGTTGGCTTAATGGTGAACCCCGCATCCTGAATCTTGGAGAAGACCTCCCTAAGATGGGAAATATGATAACGACTGACTATAAATGACAACATCCTCCAGGATCATTAAAGACACAAGAAAATTTCAAGTAGCCCATGACATGCTGTAACGAACGAGAGAAAATCGTCTTCCCAGTGGACAAGACGAACGGCGCCTCTTTGAACTCATAAAGGTTCCAATCAGTACAGAACGCGGTGACATCTTTAGACTACTCCGTAAGAGGAATATGATAATAAGCTTGGTTGAGATCAAGCACTGAGAACCACTTAGCCCCCAAGTACTACGTAAAACAGTTGTGAAGGTCCTGCAAGGGGACAGATTCTCAGATAACCTCTTTCTTAAGGAGTCTGTTATCAACGACCAGCCTGCAGTCCTGGCCCTGAGCTTTAGGAACGAGAAAAATCGGTGGTTATGACGTTAGTGACCCCCAAGTTGTTAGAGAAAACCTCGTGAAACTCCCTTATAAATACAACAACTGCCCTGCCTGGCGCCCCTGAAGATGGGCCACATACAATTCACCGGAGTTACAGTCTACCGACACTCCCACATTTGCGCAACGGCAAGAGCAAATTGCTGTATTCTTACTAGGCGGAAACTTAAAAGAGAAGTTGGGGTTTGCAAAGTCGAGAACTAATCCACTTTTCTGAGTAAAATCACATCCGAACCACAAATTGAGCGATACATCTTTAACAAGCAAGAGCGTAACGGGGAATGAGAAATTATAATTTGACTAACTACCGCGCACCTCGCCGTCCAGAGACCATTCTTGCCCATTGGCCACATAACATCTCTGAGGGTACTGGTCTACGTAAGATAATTGACGTAAACACCAAAACTCCAGATACCAATAATAATTCAGCAAGGACACGGAGCTGCCAGAATCCTACAGCGTGCATAAGGGTTCTTCTCATAGACTGGCAAAGATAAGAGAACGGGAAGAATCGGAGGGAGCTTGAATGCGAGCGCACCATGGCTCACGCCTCGGACGGAAACAACCCCCTTTCCCCATATTCACCTGGCGTCATTTGCCGTGTCTAGGAGCTCGTGCTAACGAACACTCACGCACCAAGGGGTCGAGGGCGCCGCACAGAAAATAACCTTTCCCAGAAAATGCGTTGGATGCTTGAGGAGCCCTATTAATTCTCGAGGTTGGCGAAGTAGGCGGACTAGTACATGGTTGACATGGTGGCTTTAAGGATATTTCCGCTCCAGATAAACCAATACGTTGCAGGTAAAATAATCTGCGCTTTGCCCGTGGATACTGATAACACGGCCACGGTGTGATATGTTTAGCTTAGGCCATGGCTGTTAATCAATAGCGCTCTCCTGTTTAAAAATTCTAATTTTATGTTCAAGGAGAGTAGCCCTGAGTATATTGAGTTTATGGTTCCGGTTGGCAGGCGTCATTTCCACTAAACTGGGCATTAAAGTAATACCTAAGTGCTTCGTCTTCTCTGCTCTTTGTAGCCATGTTATTTGCGTGTTCTCATTATGGGGGCCGACAGGTAAGATCTTCGATTTCTGATCATAGAGCTTGGCTACAGGAGAGGCAAGGAAACCATGGATTATTTCTTGAACGATCTCAGTTTCAGATTTCGTGTTAACTATTACACTGATATCATCAGCATAAGCGTGACACACGGTTTTTGTACCGGACATCTGTAAACCTTGTAACCTGTGATGCAGGTTTAACAGGAATGGTTCTACGGCGACTGCGTTCAGTGTCGTAGAAAAAGATTACACTTGTCTCAAAGACTGCTTAATCGGGACTGCTGAACTTAGCTGGCTATTAATTTGATTAGAGAGGAAGTTCCGACTGTACATTTGCGTATGATCCGAATAAAATAATCACTCAACCCCATCCGCTGCATTAGAGGTTGTAGGAAGTGGTGGTTGATGCGGTCAAATGCCTTATCAAACTCTAGAAACATGTGACCAACGCTGCGTTTACATAGCCACGACGAATTTATAATCTCGCAATATTCATATAATTCATTTGACATAGATCTCCCTGGGACAGCACTCATTTGATAAGGGTCAATGATTTTCGGAATTGCCGACTTCATTCTAATATTTATAAGACGGCTGAAGATCTTATAGTCGGAACTGAGTAGAGTCTGTGGTCGAAAATCCTTCAGCGTAGTACTACATGTCTTTTCAGTTATCAGGGCAACCAGTCTTTCCATAAACTGAGGTGGCATCTGCACGTTCCGGAATTATTCGTCCTAAATTTTGCTGAACTATGACGTTCCAGAAGCAAGAATAAATTCCTTTGGCAGGCCATCTGAACCAGCCGATTTCTTTGTACGTGAATCTTCGATTATGGTAAATATTTCTTCAACGGTAATGTGGGCTACAAGGTTGGCGTTGTCATTCAGATTGATCGTAGGTTGAATGTAAGATAAGGCGACTCACTTGCCGTCGAATCAGTTGCCGACTCGGCGTAAAAGTGGGTATAATATAGCAGCTTGTAGTTTTTTATTGAGTTCGCGGCCCCGTTCGTCGTTGAAAGTGAGGAGTAACTTTTGTTTACCTCTCTTGGTTTCCCGCAAGCTAATGGGCTAGAGGCCACTGTCAATTACATTATGCATAAAGCCTTTCGTTACATACAGCCTGTCTAGTCCGCTTGCCGAAATACTGAAGACGTGCGTGTATCCTCTTGTAAGCGGTCGAACATGGTACTAAGTATCTTTTAAATCTAGTCCTTTAGATAGCAACAACACCTCCTCGTAAAAACTGAAGTTCGGAACATAATCTCCTTGCCGCAATACGCGGTTACATTCACCACCCACAATTATGTTCAGTGAAGACTACTTTATTTATGGTACAATTTCAGCACAGAACCGCTTGCTTCCTGCACATTTCCCGTTGGATCCGATTGGAGCACTTACATTAACGAGAGGTAGATCATATACTTTTGCAGTTATTCCTCGTCCAGATTCGAATATAGACAGTGCGGTACATGATATGCCTCTTTTGAACAGTAATCCCGGGCAGTACTCATTGCCTACGTTCAAAATTGCTTCATATTCGCATACATCCGCAGTTTTCGTTGAACTACTTGTTGCATCTTTGCCATGTCAATATCGGCGGCGCGTATGTAGTCCTTTAGAGATGGTATCTTCACGTCAAAAACAGTTCTGTTTACATTGAGCATAGGAATTTGATACGCCTGTGTCGTTCAGTGGTACTACTAATCACACTCGGTGTCATCAGACCACGCAATCCCCTTATCGGATCCATAGTGGTCGCACGTTACCATGGGTTCTTCAATCGGAGAGGCCAGGTTCATATATAAGTCCTTTTTCGGGATTGGGATGTCTGTTTTTCAGACATCTACCAGGTCATGCATTGTTTTGAGAATTTTCTTGGTACGTGAGAGCTTTCCCCCATTTCTTGGATCTCTTCAGGGCTCTGTTTACGTGTTTGCCGTTTGTGTTTTTACCAGCTGCTGTCTAAGGTTGTCTTTTTCTGTACTCTTCAAGTGTCCTAATAGGATGGTGTTTCGAGTCAAATTTTCTCTAGTGCTCTTATTGGATGTCAGTCTCAGTAGGGGAATCAGTTCGCTATGAGGTTGGTTCTTGCATAACATCATTCTCAACAACGGAGGAATTAATGCGTTTCCCATTATGTTTCGAGGTCTGTTGTGCTGAAACCGTTACAGCTGTCACGATTTCCTTAGGTTCAGGTGGTCTCCATTCTGTTGTGTCAGTGATGGCATTCTGGGCTTCTTCTTGGGTGACACGATTGTCCGTGTTCGCTTTAGGGCTTTGCATCGGGACTTGTCCGCGGGTAGCCGCAGCATGTGTCGCTGGCAGCACGGTCCTAGCCGGCGGTCTGGGCAACCCGCCAGCAGGCAGCTGCGCCGCTCGCCGCTGTACACACACAGCGCGGAAGTGGCCGGGAAAGGTTGCACGCCGTGCGTGTATCCGGCTGTACCTAATATGCAGGGTGTTTCTGTAAGAGTGTGCAGAAGTTTAACAGGTCATAGAGGACGCTCAACTGAACAATTTGAGATGTCGAACCCGGGGTCGGAGAAGCCAGCTTAAGAAGCTAATAGGAATAAAATCACATTATTGCGTACTTTTTTATTTACGTTAAGCCTAGTTTACACGATGACACTAGGTAGCAGGCAACTGCGCTACCGGCCACTGCGCATGTGCACCGCGCGTTTGCGCAACTGGTTGGTGAAACTTAACACTCTCAGAGTGTTCCAACTTTGGCGACAGTAGTTGCGTGAGTTTTGAGGTTATATGTGTTCGTATAGTGTAGACAAATTGTAATATGGATTGGGGAACGGAGAATAATGTTCGCTTTTTCGATATTTATGCTTTGCATAGGTGTTTGTGGGGTTTCAGTGATGCTGATTACAAAAATGGTCAACATATTGCTGCCGCTGAGACAGTCATGTGCGATAATAACATCGATGGTTTGACAATATCTGAGCTGCAGGTCAAAATTTATTGAGTTAGGAGCACATACACAATTGAATTAAGAAATATACAAGTAAGTGTAATTCTAGCTGGGGCAATGCTATCGGTTACAAGCTAAAATTCCATCGTTCGTGTTGGCTAAATCTTTGTTAAGGAAGGAAGGCTATACATATTGAAGAAGCTGCATTCTTTATTCAATATTCATCTATTTAAAACGTCGCCGCAGTGCTCCCCGTTTACATATGTTACAATTTTGAGATATTACCACTGTACAATTCTATCTTCAAGACAGTAGTTTGCAAACCATTCCCTTCTTATTGTGGCCTGCTTCGAGTAATTATTGATGCTATGTTAATAATTATTACTGTTGATACTAATAATTATTGGTGTTAATGAAAAAGCGTCATCACCAACTGAAATCGTATGTTATAGCATGCCGAGTGTTCTCGATTGTAATGCACGCAATATGATGAGTAAATTCAGTCCTTGCAACAGTGCTTCATGCATTAGAGTACCTTTATTCCTTGTCGCATAATTGATGTATTTAGAAGAAACGTGAACAGTTCTGGTAACATTCTAAGAAAATTAAACGAACTTCTAGGTTACTATTTCAGCAAGGATGCTGACAAGGTAACCTCCCCATCGCACCCCCCTCAGATTTAGTTATAAGCTGCACAGTGATAGGCCTTGAAAAACTCAACACTGATCAATCGAGGAAACAGGAAGAAGTTGTGTGGAACTATGAAAAAAATAAGCAAAATATACAAACTGAGTAGTCCATGTGCAAGTTAAGCAACAGAAAGGATGGTGTGAGCTCAGGAGCGCCGTGGTCCCGTGGTAAGCGTGAGCAGTTGCGGAACGACAGGTCCCTGGTTCAAGTGCTATCTTGAGTGAAGAGTAAAATTTTTTATTTTCCGACAATTATTATCTGTCCGTCCGTCCGTCCGATGCGAGGTAACTGCGCCGTAGTATGGGGAAACAACACCAAAACAAACATCGAAACACACGACGTCAGTCGACTACAGCGCACGGAAGAGAGAGTATTCCTGCTAACGAGGCTCCCTGACTCGTAGTTGACTGTTCGCTACTTTGGGCGAGAGTGGATTAAATACGTTCAAAAATGGTACACATGGCTCTGAGCACTATGGGACTTAACATCTACGGTCATCAGTCCCCTAGAACTTAGAACTACTTAAACCTAATTAACCTAAGGACATCACACAACACCCAGTCATCACGAGGCAGAGAAAATCCCTGACCCCGCCGGGGCGACCTCAATATGATTGTATTTCTTTGGGTTACATGAAAGAAATGCTTCTATACAGGTTACTGTCCAAACCAATTAAAAGATACAAATATAGATTATGGAGTGAAGTAACAAATAAATTTAAGAAATTTAAAGGGATGGAGGAAAAAAGCACAATTAAATATTGCAAAGAAGTCGTGGAACGAGGTGGAGCCCGAAGACAGAAATTCAGTGAACTAGGAAACCATGTATTCCGACAATTTATTAAAGCCAGAAATGAATTAAGTGCAGTGCATGATACAGACCTACAGATTTGGGGATTGCACTACGCTAAACAAATCGGCCTGGACTTCAAGGCTTCATCTCATTCGCTTGTCACGTTCAAAAGAAAATATAAAATTACGAGCAGGAAGATTACGAAATATTTAAGCAAGAACTACGCGAATAAACTGGAAGAACTTTTAGAATGTTCCAAGACGTTTGTCACAGAAAATAACATCAGGTTCCAACAGTATGAAGACTCATATACTATCAACACAGATCAGTCCGGTTTTAACTATGAAATGAAATCGACCCGCACGTTATCGTTAGTTGGAGAAGGCGACACGGAATGTACTGTAGACCAGCTGCATGCCACTTCACATAGTTATACCATACAATATGCTCTGAACAAAGCAGGATTTCTTTTACCTACATTTTATTTATGTTTGCAGGAAAAAATGGTGTATTTGGACCGCAAGTTCAGCAACAGGTGAATAGGGTACTTGCGCAAGCGCCGAATGTCATTGTGAATTGCAGTGCGTCCGGAAAAATGGAGAAAAGATTAGTGAAAGACTTTAATGAACGTGTGATTGCTCCTTACGGGGACAAAGTTTTTGCCTTACTCCTTGACAGCTATACAGGACAATAGGATCAGGCATTGTACAGTTTTAGAGTGGGAGTAGACGTGATTACCATTCCTCCAGATTGTACACCTCTTGTGCAACCGTTAGATGTGTTTGGTTTTCGGCAAGTGAAATACTTTGTGGAAAGATTCTATGATTTTACGAAGCTGCACAGGTACACAGAGAAGTATTGTTTACGTGATCGTGTGTCGATTATAAAATTTCAGGCATTCACACATAATACACTACGCTCTCTAAAATTCCAGGACATTTTCAGATTTGCTGGGACATACGCAGGATTTGACGGTCTACACACGGAAAAATTTGAAAACATTAAAAACAAATGTTTTGACAGAGCACAGGGAAAACTGTGCGACTGTGAAACTGTTGCATTCATTTGTTGCAGTTTATGTGGCAAACTCTTATGTTTTCATCACTTTTTTGGGAGTGATTATCACATCCACAAGAAAACCTAAATCGGACAAGGTAGAAGAATCTTTTTACACATTCGCCAAGTGTACAAGTTAGGTGGGTCGACAACATATTCCTGTCATGTGACGCACATCCCGTCACCAGTGTCATATAGAATATATCAGACGTGTTTTCTGTGGAGGAATCGGTTAACCGATGACCTTGCGATCAAATGTTTTCGGTTCCCATTGGAGAGGCGCGTCCTTTCGTCTACTAATCGCACGGTTTTGCGGTGCGGTCGTAAAACACAGACACTAAACTTAATATAGTGAACAGAGACGTCAATGAACTAACGGACAGATCATAACTTTGCGAAAATAAAGAAAGTAAACTTTTCATTCGAGGGAAGACTTGAACCAAGGACCTCTCGTTCCGCAGCTGTTCACGCTAACCACGGGTCCACGGCGCTCCTGAGCTCATAATATCCTAGATGTTGCATATGTTGCGCATGGACTACTCAGTTTGTATATTTTGCTTATTTTTTTCATAGTTCCACACAACTTCTTCCTGTTTTCTCGATTGATCTGTGTTCAATTTTTCAAGGCCTATCCACTGTGCCAACTTATAACTATATCTGAGGGGGGTGCGCTGGGGAGGTTCCCTTGTGAGAAACCGAGCTGACGTCTTTTCTTCATCCATTCACTAATCGAAACACGTTTCTTATTTTTTTCTTACGCAGTGATTCCACGCAACGAGTCTTAATTCCATCACAACTCGTGCGACGTGCAGTTGCCACAACTTTTATGTCAGACACGACTCAGGGACCCACAAAACGACGACACTGAAATGTATGCTGGTGTCGCCGTGTGTACAGTCATATATGAAAACACATGCGTGCAACTCATTTCACGAAAGAGTGGCTCAGCCCAACGTCGTCGTGTAAACTAGGCTTTAGGTACAATTACCTGCAAATACTATCACCGACACAAATAACGTACCATTTGCACTGTATCTCACAAAATGTGTTGAAACCGTCGTCCCTCAACCTCAATACATGCATTACATCGGCGAACAAGATTCTGACGCACCCTGACAAATATCTCTGGTCTGATTCGAATCAGATAACAGCCAGCTACAATTCTGCGAGCTTATTCCATCTCCGTATCCACTGCGGTCTCAAGCAACAAGTGACTTAAGATATCCTCATTGAAAATAATATAGGGGATTCGTGTCAAGTGACGTCGCCGGGCGTGGAATAGGATTCTCCTTCCAACCCAACGACAGGAAATACTGCATAGAGTTGGTTGCGGGCATCCACAGGGAAGGAAGGTGCGCCCCGTCATGTTGTATCCACATCTTCTGACGAATAGCCGAGGGTACGTTCTCCTAAAACTCAGTTGGAATTATTGGCACGAACTTCCAGTACAGTTGGTGGCTGTAGACGGCATCATGACTTCCTAGTAATGAGGCTTGTCCTGATTGTTTCCTCGCACGAAATAAAGAATTACATGTAAATAAACAACAGTAAACGTGTAAACATGTATGCATGTTAGTTGTAAACAAGCTGCAGGACAATAATGCTAGACAAAGCGGTGGATAAGTTTACCTCCATAGGTCCTTAAACTGGCTTCTCCGACGCCAGGTTCCCTACCTCAAATTGTTCAGTGGAGCATTCTCTATGTTCTGTTAGGGTTAGTGAGAGACGCTGATGTACCATGGTACATGCTTGTGCAAATCGAGCTTTAATAGTCTCACTCCATTGAGCACTAGGAATTTGCGTGTATTGGACCATCGTTCGGCAACATTACTCAGGACTTTTCCGTACAGCGCTATCACCGCATTTATCTTTCCCGCTCGTACTTCAGATGGCAGTTCGAATATCCTCATCGTCCGTACTGCAAATCCTGCGTGAGTTACGGTAACTTCGCTACGTTTCCGTCACAATATCTAAGCTTCATAATTCCCCTGCAAGATTTAACTACTTAGTCGCATATGTTAGCGTCCTTCAATTTGACATAACCAACACTGCTCGCTATCGAAGGATGTATTCCAATAACAACCTCTAAATCAAGTTTTATTTCGTATTCTAACCAATCTTTTACTCCACGTAGTTTCCGTCGGGTGTAATTGCGATCACGTAATAACCTCAAACCATCTTTTCTGTTCAAGTGAGCCGTCAGGGTGCAATGCTTCAGATTTCAGTAAGTGCAGAAATTTCTTCGACGCTGAGATGCGCACTGCGACTTACCACGACGCAGCACAGCAGACCGCGGCGCAGGAAGACCGGCATACGTCCGCACGGCACAGCTGACGCAGCGAGACTACGCCCATCCGAGAAGGCCTCATGAGCTGATCCAAACATCCGTATGTCATGTTTTCACAACCGCTGGACTCGTACAATTCGTGATTCTCGCACTGGAGACAAATATAATATCAACGTTTTAGTGTAGAAGAAAAGTTGTGAGGGCAGGTCGAAAGTCGTGCTTGGGTAGCTCAGTTGGTAGAGCATTTGCCCACGAAAGGCAAACGTCCCGAGTTCGAGTCTCTGTCCAGCTCACAGTTTTGATCTGCCAGAAAGTTTCACACACTCCGCTGCAGAGAGAAAAACTCATTCTTCTGATTTTAGTCTATATTTTAGTCTATCGAGGCATGGATACGTCATTGTGGTTATATTGTCTGTGTTTATGCAGCGTCTACGTCTCTGCAATGTAATGTCCTTCGACAGGCTGAAACAGGGACGTAAAATGTCGCCCTGTGCGAGCCCAGGATTTACGAGTATATGGCGTACGCATGACTGGCTCGATATGGGACACGTACTCGGATGGCCCAAGTGGTTGCGGGTTCGAAACCCAACACCGCTTAAATTTTGCAGGTAGCTCAGCGTATCCAAATAGATGGTTACCTGCCCTCTATAATTTTAAAAAAAAACTGAGTAAAAGGATCAACGATGAACTTGACGGGTGTCATGGGACGTCCACCAGTCACAAATGCAACGAACGATAATGAACAAAATGAGTTTTTTTTTAAGTGGTTAAGGTGACCACTCGCGGTAAGCAGGAGAACCTGGTTCGAAACCCGGTTGGGCACAAAATAATTTCTTGTGTAGCAAACAGCTGGCGTCAGTGCAAAGCCACAGAGTGCGAATCTA
This sequence comes from Schistocerca nitens, assembly GCF_023898315.1. Classification (NCBI taxonomy): domain Eukaryota; kingdom Metazoa; phylum Arthropoda; class Insecta; order Orthoptera; family Acrididae; genus Schistocerca; species Schistocerca nitens. The sequence goes on from NC_064621.1 coordinate 492,916,899, forward strand.
TTTCATAACAATAGGTAGTACCAATGCACCTAAAATTACTCACATGAAAACTGGGTTGACTCCATGACAACAATAAAGTAGCGTACACATACGTTGTTTGATAAAAATAAACTATGAAGCAGCCAGGAAAAACATTCAAGTAGTGCACAGGCGGGGTGCTGTCAGTTATAACAAGGGTAGAAGTCTCGTATCCTCGAGAGTAAGGACGTTCTGTATTTGAAGAATATTTGAGCTCAAACTAAAGGTAATGCTAAGTCTGCTGCGAAAATGCTCTCACGATTTGTGGGTCACTGTGATGTTGTAAATTGTCTCTAGTGATCTACTTTATGCAGGACCGCAGCACTAAGCGAAAAATAAGACCACCTATTAGTCAGCTGAAACTGACTCCCACTCCCCCTCCTGCCCCCCACCACCACCCCCCGCCGCCACCAGCACAGACCCTCTTTGATATAGTTAAAGAGGGGAGTACTGAACGTTAGCGCGGACGACCTTGCTCCAGCTCTGAACGCGATTCGATAGTTCGCCTTAATTAGCAGCTCGGATATTACAGAAACTCTGGTGAAGCTAATCTTAAAAGGGTGCGCACGGTGGCGCTACAGAGAAAACGACGAAGATACAGACAGAGGGAGAGCGAGAGAGAGAGGGAGAGAGAGAGAGAGAGAGAGAGAGAGAGAGTTTCCTCGCGTAGCTAAGAGGGGGTGTGCAACACGCGTTACAGAGAGCCGCTTCGTGTAGTGTCATTTGGGTTCTTTCAAGATGGGTGGAGTGCCTAGTGTCAAGGCGAGGAGCAAATTGAGACGCGCTTAGCACGTGTAACGTGACACGACACTACAGCGCGATACGCACGTTCCGCATAAGTCGCGCAGGTCCAGCGCATATTGCAACGCATAGACACTTCGCACGCGCCGACTGGCGACGCTCTGCTCTGACAGAACCGAAGCGCGCGCGGTCTGTTATCTTTCTCAAACAATTTTACAGAAATTACTCAATGAAAGTATTTTATTTTTGCCTTACTTGTAGCGTTATATGTCAGCTTCGTAGAGAGGTGCCCAACATCTCGCTAATGACCATTCTTATTGTTATGTAAACATTTTACTAAGACACTACGCAAAACTCAAAAAGTTTGCAACGAAAATTAGGGGTCGCTATGATTCTGCGTTCGATGCGTATTACACCATATATTGCTGCTCATGAAATTTAGCTAACATGTTGAATTTTTTATTACACTTCGGAGGAGGGCTTTATCTGCCACTGATCTCGAGAAAATGGGTCCTAGGTAGCGCGCTCACTTCCGATCTCACGCCCACGAGATTGAAATACATGCAACGTCTCCATATCTCTTAAACCGCTGGAGGCATCGACACAAAAGTTTGGCGAATTATAGCACACAAGGATGAGAGTGTTTTGCCAGTTCTTAAACATACGGAACTTTCTTATCTATGGCGATATATCAGTACTTATACTTCCCTTTTTATTTATTTCAATCCAGTGACTGTAATTTTTAAGAGTTATCGACAGCTAGCGAAACAAGAGCTTCCTTGTATGAAAATAAAGATGAAATATCTTCTTTTATGTTACTGCAAACCGGCACTATGAGGCTTTTAGTAAGCTATTGAGCTCTGTGATTGCCAATTACTTGTTTAATGAGGCACTCCATTTCGGAGTTCTGTCGCAATAGCTGCTGTAAGATGAGATTTGCATATTACACTGTACCAAGGGAAGTACAATTAAAACTTGTCACCAAGAGAAACGTGGCCGTTACTCGTAAATGGTGATGCTTCTTCGAATGAGAAAAGGTTAACAACTCACACAAAAATAGATTGTCAGTTCTGTTGGAATTTTGGTGGAATCCCCGTAACCCATCGTATTTTTAACACTGAGAGCCTGGAATGGAAACTTACCAAAGGATTTTATTCCTTCTCTTGATCTGAGCAGTATTAAAATAATGACGAACGTTCCTTCAGGCGGAATGATAGGCACATGCCAGATACTGGTTACTTACCTACGGCTTGCCAAACTGACAATAATTGATCGCGAATAAAATAGTTTTCATTGAGAAAAATACACAATTGATCTGTCGCACAGCACAATGGTCAGTGTACTGTCAGCAGTGGAGGATAATGCGTGACGCAGGAATGGAGAAACTAGCCACGTGTGCCTCGTAAGCTGGAGTTCGGAAAACACTGTCATGAAAATAGATCTGCCTTTGTCAGCAGTAAATTTCAACGAATTAGATATATCTGATCATGACACTCCTTTAGGATATTCCTACTTTCGTAATAATACCGACCATTCTCTTCATTTGTGTAGCCTGTTGTATAATTAGTTTACTAATGCAGATAATGTGCGTGCAACAATTGAAATGATTTTTCTCGTCACGGCGAGCCACTTAAAATATTGTTATTTGTGACTGCTTTTCGACTGTTTCTAGCTTGCAGTGGAAATGTGAGGTTCACATGCATGTATTACAGTGTGTCGTATTACATTATTACATCCATATCCAAGTAATCACAGTGAGACTTCTACACTTCATAACTTGGACTCTTTTTACCAGAAGCACAGAGATGTAACACCTATGGAGATTATCCCTTTGCAAATTTTTGTAACAGATCGTACAGATACGCCGCATACTAGGCAGCGAGAAGATAACCTTGTTTTACTTTCCTGCCTTGCTTCTTAATCACATGATTATGTAATATTCCTTGCTTCCTAATTCTCTAATCTCTGTTCCTCCTTGCGATATGAAAACATCGCGGAGGCATATGATACAAATCCAGCGGCCAATGGCTCACCAGTTACTGAAGTATGGATTTTTCTTGTCAAAAGTAAAACAAAACAAAAGAAAACTATACAGATACAAATATCAGAAAAGTATAATCTACTAACGAAAAAAGCTGGAGCGTTTAAATGACGAAAAACGAAACACTATCCAAAGGCAATAAAATTTAGTATTCAGTAAGGCATTATTTATTGTATGGGCAATACTATTAGGCTAGGAGCAAATTGAGACGCGTATAGCACGTGTGACGTGACACGACACAACAGCGCGACACGCACGTGCCGCACGAGTCGCGCGGGTGCAGCGCATATTGCGACTGGCGACTCTCTGCGCTGACAGAACCGAAGCGTGCGCAACCTGTTATCCTTCTCAAACGATTTTACAAAAACTATTCACTGAAAATATATGATTTTTGCCTTACTTGTAGTGTTATATGACAGCTTCATGGCGAAGTGCCCATAAACTCGCAAATGCCCATTCTTATTGTGATGTACACATTTTAGTAAGATACTACGCAAAACACAAAAGGTTTGCAAAGAAAATTAGGGGTCGCTATGATTTTGCGTTTGGTGCGTACTACACCATATGTTGGCGTATGAAATTTACCTAACATGCTGAATTTTTGTGTAGATTTTGGAGGAGGTCTCTATCTGTCTCCGATCTCGAGAATATTGATTCCATGTAGCACGCTCACTTCCGATCTCACGCCCGCGAGAATGAAATACAACATCTATCATATCTCCTAAGCCGCTCCAGACATCGGAACGAAAGTTTGGCGAATGATAGCACACAAGGAGGAGAGTGTTTTGTCAATTCTTAAACACACGGAACTTTCTTATCTAGGGCGATATATCAGTACTTCCCATTTTTTTATTTCACTCCAGTGACTATAATTTTTTTCTGGTTATCGACAGCTAGCGAAACATGGGCTTCCTAGTATGAAAATGAACATGAAATTTCTTGTTATATGTTACTGCAAACCGACACTATGAGGTTTTTCGTAAGCTATTGAACTCTGTAATCGCCAATTACTTGTTTAATGAGGCACTGCGTGTCGGAATTCTGTCTCAATAGCTTCTGTGAGATGAGTTGGCAAATTACACTGTGACAAAGGGAGTATAATTAAACCATTCACCGAGAGAAATGTGGCCGTTATTCACAAACGGTGATGCTTCTTCGAATGAGAAAAGATTGACAATTCACACAAAAATAGATTGCCTGTCCCGTTGAAATTTTGGTCGAATCCACGTATACCATCGTATTTTTAATGCTGAGAGCCTGGAATGGAAACTTACCAAAAGATTTTATTATTTCTCTTGATCTGAGCAGTATTAAAATAATGACGAGCGTTCCTTCAGGCGGAATGATAGGCACATGCCAGATACTGGTTACTCACGTACGGCTTGCCAAACTGACAATGTGTGATCGTGAATAAAATAGTTGTTATTGAGAAAAATAAACACCTGATCTGTCGCACAATACAATGCTCAGTGTATTGTCAGCAGCGGGGAATAATAAGCGCGACAGGAATGCACAAGCTAGCCATTTGTGCCTTGTGAGTTGGAGTTTGATAAAACATTATCATGAGAGTAGATCTGCCTTTGTCAGCAGTACATTTCAACAAATTAAATATATCTAATCATAACACCCTTCCAGGATACTCCTAATTTCGTAATAATACCGACCATTCTCTTCAATTGTGTAGGCTGTTGTATAATTAGTTCATTAATGCTGATAATGTGCATGCAACAATTGAAATGCTTTCTCTCATCACGGCGAACCAATTAAAACTTTATTATTTGTCACTGCTTTTCGACGGTTTCTGGCTTGCAGTGGAAATGTGAGGTTCACAGGCATGTAGTACAGTGTGTCGTATTACATTATTACATCCATATCCAAGTAATCACAGTGAGATTTCTTTACTTCATATCTTGAACGCTTTTTACCAGGAGCACGAAGAGGTCACACCTATGGAGATTACTTGTTTCCTAATTTCTGTAACACATCGTACAGATACGCCAGCATACTAGTCAGCGAGAAGATAACCGTGTTTTACTTTCCTGCCTTGCTTCTTAATCACATGATTCTGTAGTATTCCTTGCTTCCTTATTCTCTACCGTCTGTCCCTTGTTGCGACCTGAAAACATAGCGGAGGTACATGATAGAATTCCAGCGGCCAATGGCTCACCAGTTACTGAAGTATGCATTTTCTTGACAGAAGAAAAACAAAACAAAGCAAAATTATACACATAGAGGTAACAGAAAAGTGTAATGTACTAACGAAAAAAGCTGGAGCGTTTAAATGGCGAAAAACGATACACTACCCAAAGGCAATAAAATTTAGTATAGTAATGCAATATTTATCGTATGGGCAATACTATTACTGCTCATATCCCCCGTGCCGAGTGAGCATACGGCCGGGCTACTTTTCCTCTCTCCGCCACAAATTTCCTACGGTACTAGCGAGTCACGTGCGACGCGTGGCGCGAGAAACTGTGCCACAACCACAATGCCGCGCGACACGGCGCAGGCGCGTGTCGCGTCCCAGTCGCGTCGCTTCCCTATTTGCACTGTCCTATTTGAATATGTGAAGTTACAAAAACGCGCGCTGCACTGCGTCGCGCCACACGCCTAGTACGCGTCTCTATTGGCGCCCTACAGCGTCTGCACGCGGCGCGCGTTAGCTTCACTCACTTCGTTCATTGATTTATTTGGGGGAGGGAATCGAACAGCGACGTCATCGATTAGGGTAGGATGGGGAAGGAAGTCGGCCGTTCCCTTCCAAAGGAGCTACCCAGAAGCGATTTAGGGAAATCACGGGAAACGTAAATCAGGATGGTCGGACGCAGGTTTGCACCGTCGTTATCCCGAATGCGAGTCCAGTGTGCTAACCACTGCGCCACATCCCTCGGACTGGCTCAGTTCCACGAGCGGATCGCACATGCAGCAAAGTAGCTGCTGTTTACTTCCCATTGCAAGTACCGCTGAAAAATCAAATGGTTGAAATGGCTCTGACAAGGGAACCTCCCCATCGCACCCCCCTCAGATTTAGTTATAAGTTGACACAGTCGATAGGCCAATAAAAACTGAACACAGATCAATCCAGAAACCGGAAGAAGTTGTGTGGAACTATGAAAAAAATAAGCAATATATACAAACTGAGTAGTCCATGCGCAATATAGGCAACATCTAGGGTAATATCAGCTCAGGAGCGCCGTGGTCCCGTGGTTAGCGTGAGCAGATGCGAAACGAGAGGTCCTTGGTTCAAGACTTCCCTCGAGTGAAAAGTTTACTTTCTTTACTTTCGCTAAGTTATGATTTGTCCGTTCGTTCATTGACGTCGCTGTTCACTGTAATAAGTTTAGTATCTGTATTTTCTGAACGCACCGATAAACCATGCGATTAGTAGACGAAAGGACGTGCCTCTCCAAAGGGAACCGAAACCATTTGATCGCGAGATCATAGGTCAAGCGATTCCTCCACAGGAAAACACGTCTGATATATTCTATACGACACTGGTGACGGCATGTGCGTCACATGACAGGAATAAGTTGTCGACCCACCTAACTTGTAGATTTGGCGAATCGGTAAAAAGATTCTTCTACCTTGCCCGATTTAGGTTTTCTTGTGGATGTGATAATCACTCCCAAAAAGTGATGAAAACATAACAGTTTGTCACATAAACTGAAAATAGACGGTCTCGGTAGTGTGGGTAATGTGTATGAGAATGGTATTCCAGCACTACGCACGATGGACGCAGTGAAAGTTCCGCATTTAGTGATCCCTTACCGTGCCCTAAGAATTCGTACTGAAGCTGACCTGTAGGAAGTTCGCCTCACTAGTTACCTGACATAGATATAGTTGCAGTGCCTGCGCAGTAACACGACGCAATGGCCTTCTTGTATTTCGTAATGCACCAAAGAATTGGGGTGTTGTTTACTCATGTGCAGACATGTCGATTGAGTCTGATAATTTCAATTCTTTGCCTTAAACAGCATCAAGTAACGTGTATTTTAATATTCCTCTTTTTCTGTTGAGTTGACAATTACGTGTCTAGCTCCTCTACTTCAGTAATGTGCTTGGGCAAATTAAAAATCCTTGTCTTTAAAACAACTAAATATGCCAGTCTCTGATTGTATTCAGGTTGTTCGGTTATTATAAGTGAATAACAATGTGCAGAAATTGTATTGACATAAGGCCAGACCGACTACCGTAGAGGTGGATGTACGAGTGGTACCAGCCGACCGCCTAATCTAATCTTAATGCGTCGTGTAAACGAAGGTCTTTTGTAAACGAGGCGCTTGATGTTGTTGTAGAGTTTGCCTAAAGAAATTCTACAATTGATGAAAGCTTTGAAAGTTTTAACGTTGATGATTTAATATGTTGTAGAGTTTTTTTTTTCAGATTCGTTTTTTTGGAAGATATTGCGTAAATATAAATTGTAATGGTTTTGCAAGTAAAACGAAGGTGTAGGACGCAGTAGGTGTCAGTAACTGTGATTAAAATTTACTAGCTTTTGTAGTATTTTTTAATGGTTCTTCACCCTTCTTCTCCCAACACCTATCCTACTCCACAAGCTTGGACCTACCAATCTGGTCAAAAATTAATTAGCATTTGCCTCATTAAAACTGTGTGAAATAATTAAAATTATAAATAATTTCTGAAGCATAACAATGACACAAACAGATATGCTGAAATTATTCTTGGATGAATACGTAATACGCATTATTGCAACATGTATTAATATTTATACTAACGAAATTCGTGGTAACCTTTCCAGAGAAACGGAAGCTGAAGAAACATATGTTATAGAGATCAGACCTTTCGTTGCTTTGTTTTTTTTTTTTGCGTTGATCTCTGATGTGTTCTAGAAAGAATTTATCGATATTTTGTGATAACTGAAACGGAACGGACTTGAATCATGTTACTTGTGCATGAGTTGAAACCAATTCAGATTTGTTATGCGACGTCTGATGGATGATAATAACCTTGATGGACTGAGAATTTGGCTGCTATCACAGAGGTACCTCAACACACACCTACCGCACACCTTATTATATATGTATATTAAAGGCCTTATATCTGAACTGAAATGAAACACTACAAAAATTCTTCATATGGACCTTTCAAAGTATCCAAATACACCGTTAAGCTGTGTATGACACATGTCACCTTCTCGAACAATCGTGTCACGATTTATTGCTCGAGTAACGGACGATTAAAATGTAAATAAAGTTTCTTCCAGCTGAGAACACTGAGTTGGCTAGTCAAATTAACTGCCAAGCAATGGCTGACTCCCTATCGATTCTGTTCACTCTTATCTACAAATTTCTTTGAGGCTGTCACATTTCTAAGTTACAGTTCTTTCTTACTTTTAGGATATTCTGATCAATTTCCATGGGCAAGAGGCTTTCCTATGATATGAAATGGACGGAGAGATTTCTTTAGTTTGAGCTGGAAGGTGGAACGTTCTCATCATATCTTTCTTTATAAAGGAGAATGTAGACACTTACTGATACCGCTAGCCCTATTACCGGGTGGCTTACTTTAAGCTATCCATTTTATCATTTTCATAAAGAAAATCTTCTTCACCCTGATTATCGTTCAAATGATCAGCCTCTGTAGTGATATCATTCAGGGAACAAGGTTTCCTACACCCATTTCACTACACCCATATCGGTACTCCGCAAGTCCCCTAACGTTGTACGGTGGAGGTTACCTCTGCAACCACTAACTGATCTTCCCTTCCCTGTTCCACTCGCGAAATGCGCTTGGGAAGAACGATTACCGGTAAGCCTCTGCATTAGCTCTAATTTTTAAAACTTTCTCATCGTGGTCGTTTCGTGCAATGTACATATATGTGTAGGTCAATAACGTATTACACAACTCTTCCCGGAAAGTACTCTCTTGAAATTTCCGTAGTAATCCAGCCAGTGATGCACAACGCATCTCCTTTTTGTTAATCATTACTGAAACGCTCTCACACTGACGGAACGAACCCATGACGAAACGCGCAGCTGTTAGGTGGATCTACTCTATCTCTTCTATTAGAACTGCTGCTAAAGGTACCAGAATGATGAACTATTCTCAAGAATTTGTTGAAAAGCGCCTTTTGGGTCATACCTTTCTCCGATGAGTAACATTTCCTCAAGGTTCTTCCAGTGATTTTGTCTAGCCTGTGCATTTCTTAATATTTGTCTTATGTGGTCATTGTGGTGTCACCACCAGACACCACACTTGCTAGGTGGTAGTCTTTAAGTCGGCCGCGATCCGTTAGTATACGCCGAACCCACGTGTCGCCACTATCAGTGATTGCAGACCGAGCGCCGCTACACGGCAGGTCTAGTCTAAGACTCCCTAGCACTCGCCCCAGTTGTACAACCGACTTTGCTAGCGTTGGTTCACTGTCTACATACGCTCTCATTTGCAGAGACGACAGTTTAGCATAGCCTTCAGGTACATCATTTGCTACGACCTAGGGAGGCGCCATATTCAGTTACTATAATTACTATCTTCAAGAATGTATTCTGAACAGATAATATTGAGAATCATGTACTGTGTAGAGCGACGTTCATTATTAATGGTTTAAAGTTAAGTATCAACTAATTACGTCTGCTTTCTGAATTCTCGTTCATTGTCATGTTCCAGACCGCAAGTCAGTATAATTCTTCCCACCTGACGCCAGCCTGCGTCAGATAAAACGCTGAAATTTCGGCCTCCACTCGTAACACGCTGTTGGCTCTTCTGCTAACACAAAATTGGCGACGAGGAGTAAAAACGGTGTTCTTAACTATACTGATATATGTCGTTGAGACTGTCCTAATTTCATTGTGTAATGGCTTCGCCACAATCTCCAGATGTAGTGTCCGAATTTTATCGCTTACAGAATCAGCAGACGCAGGCATTACTGGATGCCCTTGGACAGCTCGTGCAATACAAAACGATGTGGCAGCCGCCGCTCCACCGCTAACTCAGCCACAAAACGCAGTTGCACCGACCTTTAGACCTTTTGATGCACTGGAAAGCTGGACGGAGTGGTCACGCCAATTTGGATTCCATCTTGCCGCCTACAGAATTCAAGGTAACAAGTGGCAGCCTTTTCTTTTGTCGTCCATCAGTGTGCAAACCTACTGTGTGATAGTCAAATTACTTCCCTGACGTGACTTAGCTACTCTGTCCTATGAAGAAATTTTGTCTGCATTAGATGCATATTTCAAACAATCAGTCAGTGTAGTTGAGAAACGGTATACCTTCTTTCGTACAAAATGTAAAGCAGGTCAGAGTAATCGGGAGTGGGTTGCAACCTTGCAAGGTCGAGTGTCAATGTGGACTCCCATATTCAGATATTATGGTACGGGATGCAATTGCACAGAACGTTTCTGATGTTCGTATTAGGGAACAGATTTTGAAACTAGTCAATCCCTCCCTTCAACAAGTTATGGACATATTTGATAGGCAGGACACACTTGAAATTGCTCAGGAATCATTTGAAACTTCGCCAGCCTTGTGTCAGGTTAAACGGCCCGCCGGGCGAGCTGCATGGAGAAGTAAACAGCCCTCGCACCTGGCCGCGCCGCTACCGCCAGGCTCTCAGCCACGTGTGTCGCACCGGCAAACAAATGCAGTGCTCAAATCATGCCCGCGGTGCGCTACTAAACATTCACGTGAGAATTGCCCATGACGCGAAGCCATTTGCTTTTACTGTAATAAAAAAGGACATGTTCAGAGTGTTTGGTAGAAAAAGCTCAGATCGGAAACTGCAACCCATTACAGGCCCTTTGCTTCACGCCGGAATCGGAATCGAACCAAGGATACTCAGGCTCGCGAAAAGTCGCGCATGGAAATTCATATAGTTCATTCCACTCCGCCCAGTGCCACTCTCTCTAACAGTGACTGTGTTCGTCCCACAAATAGTGTGCGTCAACATCGCCAGAACTCCTGTCAGGTCGCAAGTGATTTAGTACCAGTGTCAGTTCACGTTGCATGAGACAGTCGCTCTTGTCGTCAGCAGGACAATAAACTTTTTGTAGACTTGGACATTAACGGCAAAGTGATACCATTCCAGCTCGATACCGGAGCTGCAGCTTCACTGATCAATCAAGACACTTACAAACTGATGGTCACACCTCCGTTGTGTGCAGCAAATGGTAAGTTAACTACCTATTCAGGTCAAGAGATCCCTGAGTTTAGGCAGTTGCAACATACAAAGTACAAACAAAACTTGCGTCATTTTACGTCCTTCGTTCTTCTTCTGCAGTGAACTTGTTTGGTTTCGATTCATTTCAGTTGGCCGGCTGTTGTGGCCTAGTGGTTCTAGGCGCTTCAGTCTGGAACTGCGCTGCTGCTACGGTCGCAGGTTCGAATCCTGCCTCGGGCATGGATGTGTGTGATGTCCTTAGGTTAGTTCGGTTTAAGTTGCTCTAAGTCTAGGGGACTGATGACCTAAGATGTTAAGTCCCATAGTGCTCAGAGCCATTTGAACTATTTCAGTTGTTTAACTTGTCTATAGTAAATCAGGTCCTATCAATAAACTAGACTGTGCCTTCAGACAGTGTTTCTCGTCTATGTGAATAATTTGCAGACATTTTTGCACCGGACCTCGGTTGCGCTAAGAACTATAAAGCACATTTGGAACTGAAAGTAAACGCGCAACCGAAATTTTGCACAGCGCGCAATGTTCCCCACTCATTGCGTGATGAGGTCACAAAAACATTACACGATTTGGAATCACAACGTGTAATTGAACGTGTGCAGGCTTCTCTCTGGGCATCACCCTTAGTAATTTTGCCAAAACCTTCAGGAAAATTGTGACTTTGTGTGGACTTCAAGGCAAAAGTGAATCCACAACTAGTGATTGCAACTTTCCCTTTACCCCGTCCGGAAGATCTTTTTCACAAACTGTGCCCAGGCACATATTTTTCGAAGTTCGACCTAGTAGGTGCGTACTTGCAACTACCGGTGGACTAAGAGTCCCAGCACGTTTTGGTGGTTAACACGCATCTTGGATTGTATCAATTTAAACGACTGCCATTCCGGTGTGCGTCCCGCCCCTGCATTGTTTCAGCAATATCTACGAACTGTTTGTGCGTCGGTCCCTACTGCAGAAAACTATATGGACTATATTTTGATCTCCGGAAAGATAGAAGAAGAACATTTAGCCAATCTCAGAACATTAGTTCAGGTCTTGCGACAAAATGATCTTCGCTTACGGAAGGACAAATGTGTGTGTTTTTGCTAGTGACTTGCCATACCTGGGCCTTGTACTCAATGCCAAAGGCATACATCCCAGTCCCACGCACCTCCATGCCATACAAGACTTGCCTTCGCCGCAGAATTTGAGACAGCTGCAGAGTGTGCTGTGAAAAATCAACTATTATCACAGATATGTGCCGCATGCCTCTTCTATTTCAGCTCCGCTTCATCGCTTACGACGTAAAGGTGTTCCGTTCGTCTGGACGACGGAATGCGAACGCGCCTTTCGCCGGTTGAAATCGGCGTTTCTCTAGAATACTTGCCTTACGCCATTCGATCCCTAGAGGCCCCTTTTTGTTGATGGTGGATGCATCGGATTTCGGGATCGGTGGTGTGCTTGCGCACAAAGATGGCTCGCACGATCGCCCTATTGCCTTTGCGTCCAAATTGCTCTCCTCTGCGCAAAGAAATTATTCACAGATCGAGAAAGAAACATTTGCTCTCGTATTTGATGTTACAAAGTTTCATGACTTGTATGGTCGTCACTTTACCATAATGACATACCAAAAACCTTTGACATCGCTTTTTAACCCGAACAAGCCTGTACCCTCACGTACAGCGCAGAAATTCATTCGCTGGTCAAATTTCCCTTCGCATTACCGCTACGATATCTTGTATCGGTCCACTGTTAAGCACGGAAACGCCGATGCCTTGTCCCGTTTGTTGCTGATGATAGGGCATTTGATTCCTCCGAACTATATTGCATGTTCATTGATTCGGAAACCGATGACGTAGTCGAATCGTTTCCAATCGATTTTCGTCGTGTAGCTACGGCGACAACTGCCGACCTTGTCCTTGCTGCCGTTCTGCGTTTTGTTGCTACTCAATGGCCCTTGTTAAAGTCACGGATCGGGGACCCGCTGGTTCGCCGATTTTTTGCTCACAGGGAGAGACATTTTGTTCGACGTCGTGTTTCGCTGTTGCGATCTGATAATGATCAGTCCAGGGTCGTGGCCCCACGCTCGTTACAGTCCTCTGTTTTAAAGCTTCTCCACCAAGAACATTGGGGTATAGTGAGAACGAAACAACTTGCTCGTCAACACTGTACTTGGTTCGGAATCGATGCCGCGATTACGAATATGTGCTGTTCTTGCATGGTGCGTGCCGAACAACGAAACAACTTGCTCGTCAGCACTGTACTTGGTTCGGAATCGATGCCGCGATTACGAATATGTGCTCTTCTTACATTGTGCGTGCCGAACAACTCTCAGCACCACCGCGGAAATTCTTTGCATGGCCAAAAGCCACTTTCCCTTGGCAACGTTTACACATCGATTTTTCCGGTCCATTCTGGAACGCTCGATGGTTGGTTGTGATAGATTCATTCAGTAATTTTCCTTTTGTTGTCGAGCTGTCATCCACAACATCACCTGCCACCATCCTAGTGTTATCTGCTATCTTTTGCATTGAAGGTCTTCCATAGACTATTGCTTTCCACAATGGCCCACAATTCAGTCATTCTGCAAGGCAAATGGTATTCAACATCTGACGTCCGCGCCGTTTTCGCCACAGTCAAACGGTGCCGCTGAACGATTGGTCAGGACTTTCAAGTCACAGATGTTGAAGTTGAAAGAGTTGCATTCTCGGGAGGACGCGTTATTGCTCTTTTTGTCCTCGTATCGCTCTCAGCCTCGAGATGGTCGCTCGCCGGCTGAGTTGCTTCACGGTCGCCCTCATCGCACCTTGATGATTTACTACATCCGCCGCATCAGGTTCCTGCGCAGCGGCAGACGCCTGCTTTTGCCCCAGGCGACGTTGTCAACTACCGCCACTATCGAGGTTCACGGCGTTGGCTCGAAGGGCGCATTCTTCGCTGCCTCGGTTTCTGGTTTTGGGGTCCTCTGGTGAGGTGCGCCGGCATCTCAATCAGCTGCGCCTCTGTCGTCGCACGGTCTCTGCCGTTCGCCGTCTGCTTTCAGCGACGGTGCCCTCCGGTCAGCGCCCCGGGGACCCATCTACTGGCTCGCCTCAGTCCCACGTGTTACCGACGCTGCCTTCCATTTTTCACTATGGCGATGCGCCGCCGCCGCCTGTTCTCCCGCCGGCGACGCCCGCAGTGGACGCGTCGCTGCAGCCGCCGTGCGCCCCCTTGGGTCACGCGCCGCCGATCGCTCACCGTGACCAGTTGTTCTCTGACATGGAACTCTTGCGCGCTCCGGACCATATGTCGTCTTCGCCCGTCGGGTGCCCCGGCCCGATGGAGGTCGACCCTTCGGTCCCTCCTGTCTCTCTACAGGCGCATACACCGTATGTTGGCGTGCACCCTGGAGTAGGTTTTCAGGCGTTGCTTAGCTTCCCGCGGTCCGAATGGCAGGGTGTGGGTGGCACAGCCTCGCCTATTGTTGGGCTCCCCACCTCGTCGATACGTCAACATGGGGTCCTCCCCATGGCGGGCGAAGGCCTTATAACACAACCGTATGCCGATTTGCGGGGCAGGAATGTGATGTCACCGACAGACACCACACTTGCTAGGTGGTAGCCTTTAAATCGGCCGCGGTCCGTTAGTATACGTCGGACCCGCATGTCGCCACTGTCAGTGATTGCAGACCGAGCGCCGCCACACGGCAGGTCTTGTCTAGAGAGACTCCCTAGCACTCGCCCCAGTTGTACTGCCGACTTTGCTAGCGATGGTTCACTGTCTACACACTGTCATTTGCAGAGACGACAGTTTACTATAGCCTTCAGCTACGTCATTTGCTACGACCTAGCAAGGCGCCATATTCAGCTACTATAATTACTACCTTCAAGAATGTATTCTGAACACATTATATTGGGAATCATGTACCGTCAAGAGCGACGTTCATCATTAATGGATTAAAGTTAAGTATCAACTGATTACGTCCGCTTTCTGAATTCCCATTCCTTGTATGTTCCAGACCTCACGTCAGTATAGTTCTTCCCTCCTCACGCCAGCCTGCGTGAGCTAAAACGCGTGCATTTTGGCCTCCACTCGTAACACGGTGTAGGCTCTTCAGCTAACACAAAAGTCATCGCATTTAATGTCCTTCAGGATTGTTATTCCTAAATAACATACGGTAGATACTGTTTCCAGAAATGTCATCAATAGTTTAATGGTATATTTCTTATCCTATGTATGCTCAGTACTGCATGGGTCACCCACAGCTGGGCTGGAAACGCCATTTGTTTTGTCATGACGAAGACTGAGCAACTGTGTGGCGTCGTTAGACGCAATAAAACAGTGTTCATGGTTATTCCATTTATTACTCGAAATAAAATTCGTTGCCGTGTCTTCTGCGACAGCTGGTGGTTTCATAATCCGGAGAGGAACCGCTGAATTGACCATCACACTCAAGACAAGGACACTGCATCTGCTCGGAATGGATGCTGATGACAACCCTGTGACGGCGGTTTGTGTGTGTTCGACTCACACGCCGTTTCAGGGAGTACATAGTCCCTCCGATAGCACTGCCTGCATTGCCCCATCAAGTGGACGGCGACACTGATGTAGTGATGTCGTGCCGAATGCTGCACTTGGCCCGCCGTTACGGTAGGCCGTCAGACTGGTTCGGCGCTGGAGTTTTAGGGCAGCCTCTGCATGAAAAGGATCGATGTTGGTAGACCTCTGTATTACCCATGAGTGCTGGCTGCTATGATGACTTCAGTACTTGATGCTGGACTTCACTACTCATTGCCGCGGATCGCTAATCTTCGCGCAAGGTAGCAAGTGTAAGACCAACCTTAGAACAACCTCATACATGAGACGTTAACATAATGTAACCAGAGGATCAACTGAAAACGATGTGACCGCCGTCGCTGCTATTGTTCGAGAGCTCTGGGCTAATGGGTAGCCCTTAAGATTCATAATCAGAACGGCAAAGCTTAATCTTTTATAAATAATCAACACTGGCGGCTGAAGACTTTCGGCATAAGAAGCCACCCTCATTCTGCCAACGGCCTTGTCAAAGAGGGCGGAGAAGCAAACAGAGGTTCAGGGTATTGTCTTGTCCTTGGTGTGTGAAACTACCCCTAAAGACGGAAGAATCAGTAATGGTCAACAGCATGAGGTTGCAGAAGGTAATGGAAACCACTGCATTAAAGATACATAACGTGTATCCACAGCACATGTGGCCTGTAATTGAAAAAGTTTCATGATGATCTCTCAATTGGCAAAAGATTCAGGAGTAATCTCCCATTTGGATCTTCGAGAAAGGACTGCCAAGATGGAGGTGATCACGAGAAAAAGAATGAGCAAGCAACAAGAAGATAACGTTCTACGAGTCGGGGCGTGGAATGTCAGATGCTTGAGCGTGGTAGGGAAGCTATAAAATCTGAAAACGGAATTGCAAAGGCTGAATCTAGATACAGTACGAGTCAGTGAAGTTAAATGAAAACAAGAAAAAGATATCTGTTCAGATGTGTGTATGGTAGTATCAACTGCAAAGAACATGCAATATTGGAAGTAGGATTCGTTATGAATAGAAAGGTACAGCAGAGTGTGTGTTACTGTGAACAATCCAGTGATAGGTTTGTTCTTATCAGAATCGACAGCAAACCACCACCGATAACGATAGTTCGGATACACATGCCGACGTCGCAAGCTGAATATGAAGAGACAGAGATAGTATACGATGATACCGAAAGGTTAATATAGTAGGTAAAGCGCTATGAAAATCTAATAGTTCTGGGGGACTGGAATGCAGTCGTAGGGGAAGGAGTATAGAAAAGGTTACGGGAGAATAAGGGCTTAAGACAAGGACTGCGGGAGGAAAAGGCTGAGTTCAGTCAGCAATAGCGAATACTCTGTTCTAGAATCACAAGAGCATGTATACTTCGAAAAGGCCATGTAGTACGGGAAGGCTTCAGTTAGGTTACACCTATCAGATACAGGATGTAATACGTACCCACGAGTAGATATAAACTCAGAACACAATGTATTAGTCATGAAGAGTAGGCTAAAGTTTAATAGATTAATAAGGAAGAAGCAATACGCAAAGAAGCAAAGAATTGGGATACAGAACTACTAAGGAATGACTAGTTATGCTTCAAGTTCTCTAAGGTTATAGATACAGCAGTGAGGAATAGATCAGAAGGTAATACAGTTGCAGAGGAATGAATGTGTCTAAAAAAGGCAAGCACAGAAGTTGGAAAGGAAAGCATAGGTACAGAAATGTTAATAGAAATTCAGGAATACAGACATACAATTCACTGAGGAATGAAATAAATAGGGAATACAGGGAAGCTAGGAAGGAATGGCTGCATGAAAATGTAAAGAAATCGAAAAAGAAATATTTGTCGGAAGGAGTGACTCAGCGAATAGGTAGTCAGAATACTCTTCGGTAAAATTGGAAGCGAGGATGGTAACATTAACAATGCAACGGGAATTACACTGATAACTGCAGAGGAGAGAGAGGATAGGTGGAAAGAATACACTGAAGACCTCTATGAGGGAATGATTCATCTGATGTGGCAGAAGAAGAAACCGAAGTCCATATAAAAGAGATAAGGGATTCAGTATTAGAATCAGAATTTAAAAGAGATTTTGAGGAGTTAAGATCAAATAAGGTATAAGGGATAGACAACATTCCATCAAAATTTCTACATTTCTTGAGGGAAGTGGCAACAAAACGATTATTCACTTTGATATGTAGACTGTGTGAGTCTAGCGACATACGATCACACAAGTCTGAAAATGGAAGAGCTAACAAGTGCGAGAATTATCACACAATCAACTTAACAGGTCATGCATCGAAATTGATGACGAGAATAACATACAGAATAATGAAAATGGATATTCAGGATGTGTTAGATTACGATGATTTTGACCTTAGGAAAAGTAAAGGCACCAGAAGGTAATTCTGACGTTGCGATTGCTGATGGAAGCCAGACTAAAGAAGAATCAAGAAACATTCATAGAATTTGTCGATCAGGAAAAAGCGTTCGGCAATATAAAGTGATGCAAGATGTTCGAAATTCAGAGAAAAATAGCGGTAAGCCATGGGAGAGAAGGGTAATATACAATATGTACACGTGCCATGAGGGATGAATAAAAGTGGACCACTAAGAACGAAGTGCTTGGATTAAAAGGGTGTAAGACAGGGATGTAGTCTTTCGCCCCCACTGTTCAATCTGTAAATTGAAGAAGCAATGACAGAAATAAAAGAAAGTTTCATGACTGGGATTAAAATTCAAGACGAAAGGATATAAATGATTAAATTCGCTGTCATTGCTATCCTGAGTGACAGTGAAGAAGGATTACATGATCTGATGAATGGAATCTACGTTCTAATGAGTACAGAATATAGACTGAGAGGAAACCGAAGAAAGAGGAACGTAATGAAATTACCAGAAATGACAACAGTGAGAAATTTAACGACCTGAGTCAATTGCAGGCCTTACTTCGTGGAAGAAATATCCAAGAATGTACGTTTCGGTAACAGCATTGTATGGTAGTGAGCCATGGACTGTGGGAAGACCAGAATAGAAGAGAATCGAAACATTTGAGATGTTGGTGTTACAGACCAGTGCTGAACATTAGGTGGACTGATAAGGTAATAAAATGGCTCAAATGACTCTGAGCACTATGGGACTTAACATCTATGGTCATCAGTCCCCTAGAACTTAGAACTACTTAAACCTAACTAACCTAAGGACAGCACACAACACCCAGTCATCACGAGGCAGAGAAAATCCCTGACCCCGCCGGGAATCGAACCCGGGAACTCGGGCGTGGGAAGCGAGAAGGCTACCGCACGACCACGAGATGCGGACGACAAGGTAATAAATGAGGTTATTCTGGGCATAATCGGAGAGGAAAGGAATATGTGAAAACATTGACAAGCAGAAGGGACAGGGTGATAGATCATATGTTAAGACATGAGGGAATGAGTTTCATGGTATTAGAGGGAGCTATAGAGAACAAAAACTGTAGAGGAAGACACGAATTTGAAAACATCCAACAAATAGTTGAGGACATAGATTGAAGTGCTAGTTTGAGATTAAGAGGTTGGCACAGGAGAGGAATTCGGGGCGGGCCACATCAAACCAAGTCAAAAGACAGACGAATTAAAAAAGAAGTAGCTTACTGAGTGTAACGATTTGTCAGGATATGAAATAGAGTCACCTGCAAAGCAGATGATAGTATTCGGTACATTGGTATCGCATTAAGAGAAAGCAGCCGTTCTATGAGGGAAATTGCTTACAAAACATTTATGCTTTGCATCCTAGAATTCTGCTCAAGTTTGTCTAAGCCATACGGCATGGGACTCCTTGTAATGCTGGACGTATAGAAAAGTGCATAATGAATGGTCACTGTTCGATTCCCGGAGGAGAGTTAAAGAAATACAGAAACAACTTACCTGGCAGGTGCTTGAAGATGGACGCCAACAATCTCATGAAAGCAAACTTGTAAGTTTTCATCCGGCCGCGGTGGTCTAGCGGTTCTAGGCGCTCAGTCCGGAACCGCGCGACTGCAACGGTCGCAGGTTCGAATCCTGCCTCGGGCATGGATGTGTGTGATGTCCTTAGGTTAGTTAGGTTAAGTAGCTCTAAGTTCTAGGGGACTGACGACCACAGATGTTAAGTCCCATAGTGCTCAGAGCCATTTTTTGTAAGTTTTCAGGTACGACTATTACGTGAGATATTTAGGAAAATGCTACGGCATTCTTCGTATGTTTCCAGTGAGATCCACTCAGTCAGAATCAGGCTAGTAACAGCGCATACACAGGCATAGAAGGAGTCATGCATGTGGCCCTTCTTATGCGAATGAAACGGAACGAACAGCTGATATGTTGTACAATTCCCATAAGCTCCACCATGGAACGAAATGTGGATGTACAATAGATTTTAAGCTTTGGTTACTCTAATCAGACTGTCATTGCATGTCAAGAACTCTCAGGCAGGAGAAGACTGCTGTTATCTCACACTGCAAAATTTACGCCTCTTCATGTTCCACGTCTACCTACGCATACTGCTCCATGTATAAACGCATATTCGTAGAAATCCGACCGTTAATTTGGCTTCCAGGTGTATTCTGACACACATTCGCAAAATTACCTGCCCACTGTAATACATAACGGGCAGGTATCATCTGACATGGCTGTAAGTAATGATTTCGAGCTGTAAACGGAAATAATAGAAAATAAATCTAGTTCTGTGGGGGCGACCTCTCCGTGACATTGTGCGGTGCAGCGCACTGCCAGTATTTCACTGTTAATGAAATTTGAAACAATAGCATTGACAGTGATACAAAGCCGCCGGCGCAGCACTGTCGACGCGCGCCAAATTGCGGCATTAATCTCCCCATATATCTTGCGGTTCCTGAAAAAAAATTCGGCACACCTACGCGTTTTCACAATTCTTTTAATAATGAACTTCACATAAATAAAAAGTTGTGAACAGACCCAATATACTATTCAGTCCTTTCAGATACATTTCCCATATTTTTTTCGGTTCCTACAACTTTAATTAGGAATTGTACTTTTGGTATTTTCGTAGCCACATCAGTTCTATAACTCTTGCAGCACGTTATCAAAGAGTAAAATTTGTTGCTCTGCTCTTGTTATTCCAATATTCTGGTGACATTCAGTACTTTGAGGAGATTGACCGAGTGTCAGCTGCTTACTCCAGCAGCAACTTTTTATGATCTGTTTTCGGAACTGAGATTGCACAGTTCCAATGTTTTTTATTTTATTTGTCTGTCATTCATTCTTGCTTCTGGTCTCGTAATCGAAGGCTCTTCCTGGAGCAAACATTCTTGCCGTCAGGTAAGACAGGAGACTGGACTCAGCCATGATCACTGGTCACAGACAAACTAAAATTGCAGAAGGTGCATCAGATTTCTGGATTCCAACAGCATGGCATCGACGTCTTTCTTCACAACCAGGCAGCCATCTTCAGGAGAGTTCTACAACTGGGAACTAACATTTAAGTGACTGCTTGGTCGTCAGTCGAAATAGCGTGGTAGGAAAGCGATTGTCATGCGGTTGCAATCACGAAACATTATGGAATATTAACCATGGCCGAAAAGTCCGTTTCAGAGATATTTTTCTTACACTATTTTGAACTGCCAGACAGCCCCCCCCCCCCCCCCCCCTCTCAGTACCGCGCTGTAGAAACAAGGATGTGGGGGACATTGGTGACAGAGGTAAATGAATTACAGAAAGTCAAAATGTAATACAATTATCGATATTACCAAGAGTGGTGTTCTCTAAATTATTTTTCTGCTTGTACCTAAAGTGACTATGTTTAACTATGCTCTTTAATGTATCATAGATGTATATGTTTTATTCGTTATTTATGATATTTTATGTAATTTTAATTAGTATATGAATATAATTTCAAAAGTAATGTGCTGTAAAAAAATACATACACAAAGCCCATGCCTACTACAGTAGTACAAGTTTATATGCCAACTAGCTCTGCAGATGATGAAGAAATAGATGAAATGTATGACGAGATAAAAGAAATTATTCAGGTAGTGAAGGGAGACGAAAATTTAATAGTCATGGGTTACTGGAATTCGTCAGTAGGAAAAGGGAGAGAAGGAAACATAGTAGGTGAATATGGATTGGCGGAAGAAATGAAAGAGGAAGCCGCCTTGTAGAATTTTGCACAGAGCATAACTTAACCATAGCTAACACTTGGTTCAAGAATCATAAAAGAAGGTTGTATACCTGGAAGAATCCTCGAGATACTAAAAGGTATCAGATAGATTATATAATGGTAAGACAGAGATTTAGGAACCAGGTTTTGAATTGTAAGACATTTCCAGGGGCAGATGTGGATTCTGACCACAATCTATTGGTTATGAACTGCAGATTGAAACTGAAGAAACTGCAAAAAGGTGGGAATTTAAGGGGATGGGACCTGGATAAACTGAAAGAACCAGAGGTTGTAGAGAGTTTCAGGGAGAGCATAAGGGAACAATTGACAGGAATGGGGGAAAGAAATACAGTAGAAGAAGAATGGGTAGCTCTGAGGGATGAAGTAGTGAAGGTAGCAGACGATCAAGTAGGTAAAAAGACGAGGGCTAATAGAAATCCTTGGGTAACAGAAGAAATATTGAATTTAATTGATGAAAGGAGAAAATATAAAAATGCAGTAAATGAAACAGGCAAAAAGGAATACAAACGTCTCAAAAATGAGATCGACAGGAAGTGTAAAATGGCTAAGCAGGGATGGCTAGAGGAAAAATGTAAGGATGTAGAGGCTTGTCTCACTAGGGGTAAGATAGATACTGCCTACAGGAAAATTAAAGAGACCTTTGGAGAGAAGAGAACCACTTGTATGAATATCAAGAGCTCAGATGGCAACCCAGTTCTAAGCAAAGAAGGGAAGGCAGAAAGGTGGAAGGAGTATATAGAGGGTTTATACAAGGGCGATGTACTTGAGGACAATATTATGGAAATGGAAGAGGATGTAGATGAAGATGAAATGGGAGATAAGATACTGCGTGAAGAGTTTGACAGAGCACTGAAAGACCTGAGTCGAAACAAGGCCCCGGGAGTAGACAACATTCCATTAGAACTACTGATGGCCTTGGGAGAGCCAGTCATGACAAAACTCTACCATCTGGTGAGCAACATGTATGAGACAGGCGAAATACCCACAGACTTCCAGAAGAATATAATAATTCCAATCCCAAAGAAAGCAGGTGTAGACAGATGTGAAAATTACCGAACTATCCGTTTAATAAGTCACAGCTGCAAAATACTAACGCGAATTCTTTACAGACGAATGGAAAAACTGGTAGAAGTGGACCTCGGGGAAGATCAGTTTGGATTCCGTAGAAATGTTGGAACACGTGAGGCAATACTAACCTTAAGAATTATCTTAGAAGAAAGATTAAGAAAAGGCAAACCTACGTTTCTAGCATTTGTAGACTTAGAGAAAGCTTTTGACAACGTTAACTGGAATACTGTCTTTCAAATTCTGAAGGTGGCAGGGGTAAAATACAGGGAGCGAAAGGCTATTTACAATTTGTACAGAAACCAGATGGCAGTTATAAGAGTCGAGGGGCATGAAAGGGAAGCAGTGGTTGGGAATGGAGTAAGACAGGGTTGTAGCCTCTCCCCGATGTTATTCAATCTGTATATTGAGCAAATAGTAAAAGAAACAAAAGAAAAATTCGGAGTAGGTATTAAAATCCATGGAGAAGAAATAAAAACTTTGAGGTTAGCCGATGACATTGTAATTCTGTCAGAGACAGCAAAGGACTTGGAAGAGCAGTTGAACGGAATGGACAGTGTCTTGATAGGAGGATATAAGATGAACATCAACAAAAGCAAAACGAGGATAATGGAATGTAGTCAAATGAAATCGGGTGATGCTGAGGGGATTAGATTAGGAAATGAGACACTTAAAGTAGTAAAGGAGTTTTGCTATTTAGGGAGCAAAATAACTGATGATGGTCGAAGTAGAGAGGATATAAAATGTAGACTGGCAATGGCAAGGAAATCGTTTCTGAAGAAGAGAAATTTGTTAACGTCGAGTATAGATTTAAGTGTCAGGAAGTCGTTTGAGAATGTGTTTGTATGGAGTATAGCCATGTATGGAAATGAAACATGGACGATAAATAGTTTTGACAAGAAGAGAATAGAAGCTTTCGAAATGTGGTGCTACAGAAGAATGCTGAAGATAAGGTGGGTAGATCACATAACTAATGAGGAGGTATTGAATAGGATTGGGGAGAAGAGAAGTTTGTGGCACAACTTGACTAGAAGAAGGGATCGGTTGGTCGGACATGTTTTGAGGCATCAAGGGATCACAAATTTAGCATTGGAGGGCAGCGTGGAGGGTAAAAAGTCGTAGAGGGAGACCAAGAGATGAATACACTAAGCAGATTCAGAAGGATGTAGGTTGCAGTAGGTACTGGGAGATGAAGAAGCTTGCACAGGATAGAGTAGCATGGAGAGCTGCATCAAACCAGTCTCAGGACTGAAGACAACAACAACAACAATAACAACAACAACGGAAAGTAGGTTTGTAATCATGTAAGGCTTGCGGGGGGGGGGGGGGGGGGGACAGAATAAGTGGCTCTGCCGGTCGAAGTTAAAGGATCCTTTGTGGCACGAGTCAGTCAGTGGCTAGCGGCAATGTTACTCATTTACCTTGACAGGGTCCTGTCCAAAGTCCTACGATGAATCCGAGTATGCTGTTTTACGAAATGGAAACACAATTATTGTCCTTACGTAAAGTTAACAAATTTTGTGGAGTTCTTAAGTACCAAATTATTTAGTGAGCATAGGTTTTGAAATATTCCCTCTAGTTTTCATGAATGAAGAGTTGAAGCATTAATATCAAAATTCCTTTAAGGGAAATAATATTGTTTACAATTTCATGTGTAATGTAATTAACAGTCTTTCCTATTTTGTATTCCAATGATCTGAATATGCTGATGAATTATTTTCTGTCTTTCCATGCTGATTGTTGAGCCAAATTGAAATGTCGTGTTACAATAACAGGTGTCAAAACGAACCAAATGGCTACTTCAAACTATAATAGATCTAGGTGCTACATATTCCATTTGAGCTAAATAATGTAAAGTGGTGAATATTCCTTGAGAATTCCAATAATAATCAGTACTATTTCTATAGTAATAAGTTCCTATAATTAAAGTGACAAAAGAACCTCTTATTATTGTCAATAGTGCTCAATCATTAGTTATTATTTACCTATAACTATGAACTTTTCCTACTGTAACGTACAGATAGTAAGCGTTATTGAGAGCCAGTTGTTGCCTGAACACATTAATACTTCTCCTGTTGAGTTCAAGTCAATTCACTGGAACATTACTTGCTAAACTCTGACACTGTACTGTGTCTTATCAGCAGAATAGGAGTCTAGTAAAGTCAGCCCACATAGTTAACTTTCTTTATGAAGAGTTACTTTCGCTCCGTCTGCAATGTGTTCATATTTTGACGCCATGCCCGAAAAAATCAACAAGGTAACACACAAAATAATATTAAAATGACTTTCCGTCATTAATGGGCTTGGATTCAAACCTTGAGCCGTCGGCACTCGGGCCGTACATTCCAACGTTGAGCGTTGTGCGTGCCGAGTCCACCGTGCTGCTGTAAGCTCAGTTGATGGATACAGGTGGCGCTCGCGAAAATAATAGCATAAAAAAAGTGTTTTCAAAATGAAGAAGCGTAAACTGACTGCATAAGCTTTATTAGCGATTGTCGATGAAGAGAGGAGAGAAAAGCGAAGGTGACAGTGGACAAGAGAGAGGATTCAACGACGCAATGCTGGGACAGGAACGTTGCATGTCGGCCATGTTGAGCTAAGTAAACATATCTAGTTTGTTCGCAGTTCAGTTTCAATCTCCCAACATATTTTCGATTTAACCGGTTTACTGAATATTCTTCAAGTATTTCATATACTGTTGGTTTTAGATTATGTAATTTACGTACGACATGCTTGATATTGAATTTTGTTGCTGTGAAATAATCTTCTTCATCATGTGGAAGTGCCAACCTGAAATCATTTCCATTGAAGCGAATTACATTGCTTTGTTTAGTATTAATTTGTCAGATTTTATAATGTACTTGTACCTCTCTTCATCCAAAATTCGTTCTTTATTCTGTATATCTCAGGCTCAATGTTTCTCCTACTTGGTGAGTTTTCTTTACTCCTGCATTATTTACAAACTGACAGAACTTTCTATGCCATTTTACGTACTGGAACAAGTAATTAGTCTTTGCAGACACAACATATAAGCTTACTAGAACAAACTGCTGCCTTTAACATTTAAATTATCATTCCGAAACTCTGACATGACATGTCCATATCACTGAATGAAGCAAATAGCTCAACAAGAATACTGAGGAGCAGAGTGCACAATTTGGAAAAAAATGGATATTAGGAAAATGGATGGTACACTGACTCGAAATTAGATAGGAAGTCATAACAGACAATGTGAAATTAATCATACTGCAAGAAAAAAAAACAGTGATTGGAAAATTGGTTATGTGGGAAAAATTATAGACCTATAGCTCCAAAGTTGTTAAATAAACATGCAACAATAGGTGAACTTATTGATTGGTTAGTAGCAATAAGAGGATAGAAAACATGACAATACCTGTTAAGAAACGAAAATGTATGGCATATAATATGTATGTTCCACTCACTGACAATTTCCCTTTTATTTAGCTGACCAGAGAGTTGCGCTCATACTTCTGCCAAAGTAAGTTACACAGCATGTTGCATTCACATAAACAATGACATTTTAAATGGTAATACATGAAATGTAACCCTTCAATTATGAAGGTGATGGACGTGATCATTTCATAATATCAATGAAACAGGTACTACAAAAAAAGCAGGGAAGTTGCACAACACTGAAAGCATGTTATCATACAAAACCAAAATACATAAAATGGGAACTACCAGTAGTATATAATGTTGCTATTGACCTTGAATTTAAATCTACACAAAGCAGGTTGTTATAACACAATATTTCAAATGCTTCCATCATATGGTTCACGTTGGAAGGCTTAATTACCTATATGAACCGATCATAGTCGACAAAAATACTCATCCAACAGTCTGTTCTCCATTGATTAGGCTTAGAAAGATTTGCTGCATACAGTTAATTATTTACAACTGCTTGTGAATAAATGCAGTCAGGTTGATCGTATGAAAGAACACTGCCTGGAGACGCAAACGGTCCCATATTACGCTCTGTCACAAGGTAATATTAGGATACAGGTAGCTGGACAGGCACAGAATATAATTCCTTAGTGTAGAAGCAAATTACATTTCAAAACTAAATTCATTCATCTAATGCTTCAAATAGAACTTTCATTAGTTCCAATCTTACATGTCTTTTCTTTTTGACAGAGTTAGTATTTTTTTAAATTTGTGCATCCTGATATTTAACGAAGAGGTGTGTATCACCATCGTCATGTTGCAGGAGTGCCTTCACAATCAGATGAGAACCCAGGTGTTGACGTCTGAATATCTAGTGACTCATAAACTGTCTGTGAAGGTGCTGGATCATTCGCTACAAACATACTGCTACTGTTATTGCAGACATCCTCAGCATTGTTTGTTGTAGGATCCACCGCCTGTTCACAATATGCTGGAGCTGAATTACTATCTCTCATGTGCCACCATCATTTGCCTGAAATATAAAACAAAGTCTTACACCAAACACTGAGGTTGATTTTAGTGAACACTATATAGAAATTATTGACTTAAAATTGCAATGAAAGGAAATAAAACGTTATGACAGTTGACTTTTGTTTGTTTTAGCTAGCTTCTGACCAACCTGAACCGTAGTTTCTTCTGTACTTATTTCATTACAGCAGTACCACAAGTAATAACTGGAAAATAGGCATTAGTATATATTTATGCTTTCTCAATTGCCTCAATGAAATAAAGTGAAATGTGGATTGAAATAAGGACTTAACATAGACACCAATTCACTGTAGTAGTAGTAGTAGTAGTAGTAGTAGTGATGGTAGTAATGCCGCCAGTTCACTGTAGTAGTAGTAGTGGTAGTAGCAGTAGTAGTAGTAGTGCTTTTACAATCTAGCTGCTGACAATCTAACATGTGACAAATATTGGTCTTCTAGTTGCAAAAATTTATTATACAGAATTATCAAGCTTTCCTTGAAAACACAGACTTTTTCAACAAATGTGAACAGACACGATCTCTGCAGATGCATCCTGATATTTAACGAAGAGGTGTGTTTCACCATCGTCATGTTGCAGGACTGCCTTCACAATCAGATGAGAACCCAGGTGTTGACGTCTGAATATCTAGTCACTCATAAACTGTCTGTGAAGATGCTGGATCATTCGCTACAAACATACTGCTACTGTTATTGCACACATCCTCAGCATTGTTTGTTGTAGGATCCACCGCCTGTTCACAATATGCTGGAGCTGAATTACTATCTTTCATGTGCCACCATCATTTGCCTGAAATATGAAACAAAGTCTTACACCAAACACTGAGGTTGATTTTAGTGAACACTATATAGAAATTATTGACTTAAAATTGCAATGAAAGGAAATAAAACGTTATGACAGTTGACTTTTGTTTGTTTTAGCTAGCTTCTGACTAACCTGAACCGTAGTTTCTTCTGTACTTATTTCATTACAACAGTACCACAAGTAATAACTGGAAAATAGGCATTAGTATATATTTATGCTTTCTTAATTGCCCCAATGAAATAAAGTGAAATGTGGATTGAAATAAGGACTTAACATAGACACCAATTCACTGTAGTAGTAGTAGTAGTAGTAGTAGTAGTAGTAGTGGTAGTAGTAGTAGTAGCAGTAGTAGTAGTAGTGCTTTACAATCTAGCTGCTGACAATCTAACATGTGACAAATA
This sequence comes from Schistocerca nitens, assembly GCF_023898315.1. Classification (NCBI taxonomy): domain Eukaryota; kingdom Metazoa; phylum Arthropoda; class Insecta; order Orthoptera; family Acrididae; genus Schistocerca; species Schistocerca nitens. The sequence goes on from NC_064621.1 coordinate 492,945,234, forward strand.
TTGGTCTTCTAGTTGCAAAAATTTATTATACAGAATTATCAAGCTTTCCTTGAAAACACAGACTTTTTCAACAAATGTGAACAGATACGAGGGCTATTCCGAAAGTAAGGTCCGATCGGTCACGAAATGGAAACGACTATGAAAATCCAATAAACCTTTGCACAAATGTGTTGGGTAGTGTCTCTAGTATAACCCCAGTTAGCATCACGTCGCTCTTCTTATTTCTGAGCTCGCAGTGAGTGCGTAAAGATGTCTAGAAAATAGTGTCTGCCGCCAAGTACGGGGGCCTGGTGAGAAATTTCCCCTGAAGCTATGCAGCTAACATTACATAACTGTCGTGCTGTTTCGTCTTCAAGACAATTCTCAGCCGCATTCTGCAGGGGCAATGAAGATGCTCCTGCATCGTTTTCAAATGGAAATGTGAGATTACCCACAATACAGCCCGTAATTGTCTCCCTCTGAGTTTCAGCTCAGGTCACATGAACCGCTGGTTATGAAGACAACATTTCGGCACAAGACAACGAGCCGTAGGCCAGCGTAGAGAATTGGCGGAGAGCACTGGCGGCTGCCTTCTATAGCGAGGGTATGGGAAAGTTGGTACAACGCTACGATACACGTCTAAGTCGGGTCGGCGACTATGGAGATAAGTAGCTGCAAGGTGTATCTAACTGTTGCAAATCAAACATTTTTGATTTTTACTGTGGTTTCCATTTCGCGACCTATCGGACCTTACTTTCGGAATAGCCCTCGTACGATCTCTGCAGATGCATATTTCAGTTGGTTGGAAAAAATTAGTTTAATAGTTTATATTCTTATACATACCTTTGCACTTACAGGCATAAAACACACACCACCCTGGATTGTATCCATATAAAAATTTAATGATATATTTAATACAAAGCAATGGCTCTGCACACACACACACACACACACACACACACACACACACACACACACACACACACACAAACCATTGTGCAGGTGGCAAGATACATAAATATAGAAACTAACTGCAACTAGAGTTTTTTCCCAAATGACAGAACTCCCTAGTCATAATTTCTTTCAAACAAGTACGTTCTAGCTATAAATTAACATTAGTTTGTCGATTTCAAAATGTGGAGAAACAGTTACACATACAAGTACTTATACAAACCTGAAAACCGTGGGCAATTGCCACAAATGGCAACTCAGTTGACTTGGTTTTACGTGGCACATAATGTTCCTCCAGGAGTGGCAACTTTTAAAGTGCCATAAACTTGATGTGTATACCTAAAAATGGTGCTATGATTTACTTATTTCGCTAGTAAATGCCATAAAAACACTCAGCGATTTATATCGCTAGTAAATGCTATCAAAACAACGTGCTGCGATTTACTTAGATCACTAGTAAAGACAATATCATCATAACAGAAAAATCCAAGGAAGAAAATACTTTAATCGTCTGTTCCTGATCCAGTTTTCATACTCTGTCTTCTCTCTTTCTTTCTTTTAACATTGAACATATTTCTCATATTCGCAAACTTTGTCTGGCATTCCTTCGGGTTCCGTAACTGCGGCCGAACACTTTTCACTTTCTCGAACACCTACTTTAAGCTGCTGACCGGGAATGTTTACAGGGATAATTTTTGCATTTCACATTATATAAGCACTGCCCCTCCTCGAACGCGTCTATTAGTACACACGATTCGTCGCGTGTCCAAGCAACCATATATCTCCTTCTAAAGTTCTGATACTACTGAATGGAGAGATGACCTGCCTGTGACATTGGTCAACGTTAAAACGCACGTTCACAATATCTGACATGCTAAATGCAGCTCTGCATACCGGAAAGACTTCAGAACGTGCTTTTTCAACGATGTGACGACAGAAAGTCTGCACTCTCAAGGCTCAACGTTCGAGTGCACGGACCGTGTGCCTACGGCTGTGGCTAGGAACATGTTCGGTTCTTGGTAATAAGATTCCACATTCGTTGTGGATGGAGCAACGCTAATTAAGGTCATTAAATTATAAGAAGCCTTTGCGACTAGAAATAAAAATCTGAATGTATTAATTGCTGCTTAAGTTTCATTATTACCTTCGTGTTTGGTGGGTGGGCTGATGAGAGACTTTAAATAGTTAAAGCTGTCAGAGATATATTTTTTCAGTGGTTTTACAGAGGAATTGGACATCATGGGAGGCAGAAAAGATGGGGATGAGAAGGTATGGGGAGAGGAATAGATTATCAGAGAGAGGGGAAGGAGGAGATGGACAGAGAGAGGGAAGAAGACAGGAAAATGTAGGAAACAGGTGAAATGTTTACTGGTGTAGCAGGCAGGTTGAAAAGGAGGAGGCGAGAGAGTTATGTGGTCAGAGTGGGCTGAGGTGATGGACAAATGTATCGCAAGAAGACGAAGATATCAAGAGAGTCTCGAGGTTGAGATCACAGAGATATGGGATGAGAAGTATTGTGTGAGAGCAGAAGGATAAGAGTGAGAGCACGGGGAGGAGTTAACATAGAGAGATGGGAGAAGGTAAACGGAGATGGGAGAAGTGGATGGACAGAGAGAGAGGGAAGCAGGAGATGGACAGGGTGAGGAAGGTGTTGAGCTGAACAATGTGAGGGGAGGCAGATGAGATGGACAGAGACAGGAGTGAGGATGGGACATGCAGAGGCCGGGAGAGCAGGAGAAGTACTGAAAGGGGAGTGACGACAAGATGGTCAGAGAGAAGGGAAGGAACAGATGGAAAGAGAAATGGCGAGGAGGGGAGAATGCTGGAGACTGTTGGAAGGAACACAGGGATAGTGAATGGGCGGAAAAAGAGGATGCGGCAGGAGAATATATATACCTCATTCAACTTTCCTTGAAGCTGTAGCCATCAGTACTGCTTGGTATTCATCGGTAAAGTTTGGAAGTGTTCATAATATTCGCCATAATGCTTGCCAGTCTACAAGAGCTGACACTAAGTGGCACTGCACTAGTCATTACACAATGAACTACTTGAGCTATCACGGTGGCGTTTATGTAATTTCATTGCATTGACGTTGCTGTAACGCACATTAACGTAACTTTGTTACTTCCTTGCCCGCTTTTCATCACAGTAAGTTGTCAGATTGTTGTGTGAGCTGCAAATGTTAACACCGTGGGGGATTTCAACTGACAACATTTCTACCACAGTCGGGGGCCATTGTGATTAAAAGTTCGATCCCTGTGCTCTCCACTGAGATGACACAAGAAATAAACCGTCTTGTGGGATGTGGACTCTTCCAGATGGGGGAACATGAAGCTATGTACACAGAAGGACACATTTTGGAACAAAATTTTTAATACTTTTGTGCAAGGAAAAAAATTAGTTTGACCCCCAAAACTTTTTGGCTGGGAGATATGATGGAAAGAATGATATTAGAAATGAAAAGCAAGTATTTTTGACTATCAATAACATGTATCCCTTTTCCGTTGTGTAATTGAAAATAGAAATATCTTTCAATTGCATGCATAGCAACTGCAATATGCCAGTATGTAAAACAGCTAAAATAATATGAAAGAATCTATTGAAAAACAGACCTGAAATAATAGAGCTTATAAATGCACGTAATTTAGTATTCTCACACAATTACTTGTCCTTCAACAAGAAAATTTTCAAGTAGGGCATAGAGCTAGAAATGTGAAGCCCTGTTCTACATCTACATCTACATTTATACTCCGCAAGCCACCCAACGGTGTGTGGCGGAGGGCACTTTACGTGCCACTGTCATTACCTCCCTTTCCTGTTCCAGTCGCGTATGGTTCGCGGGAAGAACGACTGTCTGAAAGCCTCCGTGCGCTCTCTAATCTCTCTAATTTTACATTCGTGATCTCCTCGGTAGGTATAAGTAGGGGGAAGCAATATATTCGATACCTCATCCAGAAACGCACCCTCTCGAAACCTGGCGAGCAAGCTACACCGCGATGCAGAGCGCCTCTCTTGCAGAGTCTGCCACTTGAGTTTATTAAACATCTCCGTAACGCTATCACGGTTACCAAATAACCCTGTGACGAAACGCGCCGCTCTTCTTTGGAACTTCTCTATCTCCTCCGTCAACCCGATCTGGTACGGATCCCACACTGATGAGCAATACTCAAGTGTAGGTCGAACAAGTGTTTTGTAACCCACCTCCTTTGTTGATGGACTACATTTTCTAAGCACTCTCCCAATGAATCTCAACCTGGTACCCGCCTTACCAACAATTAGTGGCCTAATATCAGAAATACCTATCAACCATATAGAGAATAAACTATTGACGGTGGAAGACAGCAGCAGAAGTAAAGTTAAATTCTATAATAGGTATTTGGATTAAACCCTAATTCTCTCTGATGGTACAGACGATAAAGTAACAAGCCTTGTTAATAAATTCATATTAATAAATATAAAATATAAGTATTCAGCATGAAGAAAACAATGGCATTCCTTTTCTTGATATGGAAACATCGAAACAGAACCCATAGGTGTCTTTCGGTATATACAGAGAAGCTTCTGGTGTAAACACCACTTTACCAAGTTCCTTTACACATCCCACCTCTCCCAAAAGGCTGTACATAGAGCATTGATATAGAGAGCCCTCAAATTTCCTCTTGAACGTACAGAACGTCAACAAGAAATAGAAATTACAAAAAGTGCTACACTACACAATAAATAAGCTCCTTCATTCATTGATATAATTTCACAGAAAATAAAAAAATTAACTGAACGAACACTGTCAAACTAAACACACAAGTGATACCACTCCAGCAGTTAAATATGTAAAAAATCCTATCTTGGTGTAATGAATGACTAATTCTGGGCTAGTCAGGAACAAAAGTGTAAAAATTAGCTTCAGCACAAACAACAACCTAAGTATTATTCACAATATAAAACCTCCAGCTGACCGATGACCTCGCTGTTTGGTCTCTTCCCCCAAACAACACAACCCAAGCCTCCAATTACAGATCTTGATGCATCTGGCAGTTACAAAATTATCTGCCGCCAACGCAACAAATATTATATAGTTCAAACAGGAAGAATTTTTGTAACTCAATTTAAGGAACATATAAAATACTACAGACTGGGCAAACGTAACGAGTCAGCAACAGCAATACACGTCAAAGACACAGGCCATCCTTTGAAAACCGAAGACAGTCTTGAAATTTAACTCAAGATCAGAAATTTAAAGAACAGATAACATGGCAAAAAAGGAAATTATCATTCATCATAAAAAATATGGATATAATACTCTTAAAGAAATAAGTGAATTCAAAACTCAAATCCTTAAGATGTCTTAAGCCAATTCCAATATATTCAAGAGGTGTAAATGCGAAATGGACGACTACTAGACTGCCAGCATCGTGAAAATTGCTGTAAATTGCGATAATCGATACTCATCCTCATGCTTCAAGGCCGCTGTATTATAGTAATTGTACTGAAGTTATATGAATGTAGAAAAATTTGTGCAGCGAATTACGTCAAGAAACACTGACAAAATAAGTACTGCAATATTGTAATGTTACACAACAGCCACGTCAGTATGCCAAGCATGAAAATCAAAGCTTTAATATGGCCAAATCGCAAGTGAAAATTGTCAGATAAAAATGCATCACACAATTTTTGGAAAATAGTAACCGATGTGTTTCCAGACCAACTCGAGACATCAATATGTGGGCAAGGACTGTTCCAGACCCCCCCCCCCCCCCACCACCACCACCACTCCTACCGCTCCCCAACCCTTAAATAACCCAAAAAAATCCAGCAACGAATAGTAAACAATGAGGGCTGTATTAATTTAGATTAAGACAGAGTTTATTTCTAAGCAACAGTTTTATGTGTGCATAGATGCCCGAAGATGGGTAGAACATTCTCGAAATGCCATACAATTTGTTAAATTAAAAGTAAAATTAATAAAAGTGACTGATAACAGAACATGCAAATAGTTAATAACTATGAAGTCTGTAATTTCATTTAGATGATAAGGGGGTTCCGGACCACCTGCCTCCCACTTTGGCTACGTCCTTGAAAGATGTATGACAGTGATTTCCTTTTGGCTCACCTGAGATTCTGCTGCTACGACAGGTAACGGTTGCTGGAGCTGCAGCGCATCAGGTATTCTGTGGTCCATGGGAGGTTGCCAGTATGAAAACGAGTCGTTTCAAAATATATAAAATTGACTCAAGTTGAAAAATGTAATAAATTATACAAGATCATATTGAAAATATTAAATGGCCAAAACTTTTCCTCCTATGTAAATCATGTTGATAAAACGCTTTGGGGCAAGGGAACTCGAAGAGGATGTGACAAATTGATACTTGGACATATTATTATAAAGCACAAATGTGGACGCCGACATTAAGATATATTTAAAAACTATGGCATCTCTTTCAGTGATATGTCACTTTCAAGTTCAAGTTGTTCTCTGGTCCTCACATTAAATGTCCTTTTGACGACCACTCTGCGAAACAGAATTAAGGGACTACTTTTTCGAAAAGTCGTAATTGTCTCCTGTTATGAAGCATAAACTTGAAATTTGGCTTCATGGTGCATAAAACCTCTTCAGGTAGTTGTACAAATGTGTGGTGGCCTGTGATGTCATCCTCGGGCTCGACGGGGCTTCGAAAAGCAAAGTGTAGACACATGAAAAAAAAGAAGGCTTGAGTTGAGGAGTTCATTTGACGTATAAAGTGGGTTAATGATGTCACACTAACATGAAATTTTATCACAAATCTGCCCAATGCCATTGTGTCACACTATAGGAAGGCTGTCACAACCTGTGTTAATCACATAGGACCTCTACTTTGACTCATTTGCGAGGGAGGTTAGAATCCCGACGTTCAGGGTTGAAATCACGCGGTTTTGTTATGAGTGACACTTACCATCAGAATCTAAACGAAAAGGCCTCAGGTGATGGCGTAAAGGGTTGAAATGGCTCTGAGCACTATGAGACTTAACACCTGAGGTCATCAGTCCCCTAGAACTTAGAACTACTTAAAACTAACTAACCTAAGGACATCACACACATCCATGACCGAGGCAGGATTCGAACCTGCGACCGTAGCAGTCGCGCGGTTCCAGACTGAAGCGCCTAGAACCGCTCGGCCACACCGGCCGGCTGGCGTAAAGGGTGTCAATAGAATCATGACTTGGCTTGGGAAGTTGATTCCCACACATTTCGCAGTTGAAAACGACAGTTCTCAGTGCCATAGGCAAAATGACGGCGTACTTAACAACCTTCGTCACAGTTGACACTCCTGGGCGATTCAACACATATCGACCGACATAATGAGGCTGCAATCACACTGAACATGATCTATCCCTTTTGGAGGGTAGCGTAACAGATTTTTGCTATGATGTACAGGGACCTTTCACAACCATTCCAGGAAATTTGTACGTGATTCGAAGTAGCTAAGTAGCTTACGCTTTTTAACCATATCTGTTTCTGTCCTGTGGCGTGACGGCAAGAAGATGAGGGATCGAGGCATGTGTGACTGAACGGGCAATGTTTCCATTTAAGACCCCTCGTTCGGCAAAACCCTCGGTGGCAACGACCCACCTTTATAGACGATTTGAAAAATGTTTCTCTATAAGCAGATCACGCGACGAAAGCCAAGGTGCCTGCACGCAGGCAATTGGCTTCAGAGGTGTGTCAAGTGGTTGCCTAACTGCAGGTGCCTTGAGATCCACCTTCCCAAACACAAGTGATCAATACTTATAGAGCCCATACCAATGACATAATTCATAGTCTTTGCTTAATGCAAATAAAACCGATATAAATTTATACCACTTTCTCTAAGATTACGACGTGTAAACTGGATCCTTCTCTAACCTTTGATGTCTTTATTTGCACTGCTATCTTGAAACTTGTCTCTTGCGACCTTCTCTTTTGGTTTTCTCTTGTTTGTGGATAGTCCCTGAATCAGTGCCTCCTCTAAATAATTTTATAATTTTCTGAAACAACGCTTCAGCGATAATTAGTTAGCTACTTCTGCGTCCCGCTAGTCTCTGCAAGCTTCGACTGCTTGTATGGTCTCAATACTAGAATTCTCTTCTTCACGTTACAGCATTTGACTATTTGCACAAAGCAAACTGCATCTTTTCCCCAGACATTCCCCTCCGCTAGTTAAAAGACACATCCCTCGTTTCCATCTTTACACACCAGTTTCCTGGCAACCCGTAACTCGCTTTCTTTTGTCGATTTTCCTAATAGACCAAAGCTTTCTCTTAACATATAAATTACGTACCAACTACGTTGCATAGAATCGAATTACATAGATTAAAGCCACGCCCAGACGATACTGAGAGCGAGAAGGCAGCGGCATAATGAAAGCAAGCAGACAAACATGATAAGTAGCTCGGTGTTAGGCCCCACATAATTATCCACCAGCAACTTTCTGCAAACTGCATTGGCGATAGTTCGATCAACGATGCATGGAGCTGACTAGTGAGTCCCTAATGGGCGAAAATCAGTCATCTGTAATTAATTAACATTTAAAATTTGTGTGTTCCCATATCAAACTTTCGGGCAGTGAGATCAGAGAAAAGTTATGCGAGTGATCAGCAAACTAAGTTACCACACTTGAAATGGCTTACGATACAAGAGAGGGTGAACGTGAGGGGCAGCCAAAGCAGCGACGAACGATGGGATCGGCTGGAGAGCGAGGTCGCCCTTCGTGCCGTGCGGCCTGTGTTTTATGGCGGTCGTTAACAACTTGCCGGCTGGGCAGCGAGAGGAAAACTGCCTCGGCTGCAGGAAGCTGCAGACCACACTGAGAGTCAAGTGTCAGCACGTATGAAACGGAGCACGTATGAAACGGAGCATGTATGAAACGGCTTCTGTATTGCATACGGGGTCCCCATTACGCATTTTCAGAGGCAATGGACGATCACATGACCAGTAACGGTTTTTGCATTTCAAAAGGACCGCCGGTTACAGGATCTGTAACCCAAAATAAACAAACGTTGCTTATGGTGAATCATTAATACCTGACCTTCCTCTCTACCCGACTCTTGAAAGCAAGACTCTTCATGTAGTTACGTGATTGACTATCTGCAGGAGTGAAAGCCGAAACACTTGGGGTATTGCTCCGATTATGCTCTGAATATCGCATCGAGATGGCCTTATACTATACCTGCGTCATGTGTTACTTGGAAAGACAAGACATCATGTGACATAAACAGATTGTCTGATGAGCATTCCGAATGTCATTATCTAAATATACAGGATGGCCACGGGGTAGCATCAGTATTAGCGAGAATGTAATAATAACGAGAGTCAGTTTTATTTCCCTTATAACTTGTAAGTCGATCTTATGGGGACTCACGTATCTATGTAAAACTTCTACGATGAATTTCAACCTCTGGATGTGTACAATGTGAGCTGTGGAAGGACAACCATCAGTTCTGGTCAGATCTGTTATACCCATATGTTGCATAGACTGCCTGCTAATATGATGCCTGCAAGCACGAGATTACTGGCCTTGCACCGTTATTGTGTCAGTAGAAATACTAATTCTTCTGAGGACGAATATGTTGGCAGCAATAGTGAAAAGTGCGATACTTACTCCACAGTGAAGTGCTGTTACAGTCCAGTTCCCGTTTATGTGTCTGCCTGCCTAGCTCGCCTCCCGTGTAAGAGGGCCCGGGTTCAATTCCTGGACGCGTTGGAGATTTACTCCTCTCGGGGACTGGGTTTCTGTTGTTCTCATCATCATTTCATCCTCATCACCGGTGCGCAAGTCGCCCATTGTTAGGTAGACACAAATAAGACTTACACTTGGCGGTCGAACTTCCCCGGTTGTGACATCCCGGCCGACGACCCCATAAGCTCATTTCAATTTTTTTCCCGTTTATGTTTGTCTAAGGGAAATGAAAAATCTGATCAACAGAGAAAGTAAAAGAGTAGCTCACCGTTCGTTCGGCCACTAGCAACAGTCGTTTCCTCGGTTGCATGTGCTCCTGCATGGATGATGAACTGGTTTGATGGCGTTATCGAAAACGCTCAGTGTGTTAAAAAAATGTGAAGCACCTAGAAAGGGAGGAGGAAGTGAAATGAACCTTTCACAATTTGACAGGGTATGTGATAACAAAATCTCGTCAATTTTAAAAAGAGTTTAACAGCATTAGCCGACTTGTCAAGAATTTACCCTCTCTGTTCTGGATGCATGTCCTGATTCGGTTAGAAAGGGTCACATTAAGCCAATGTCTCTTCTGCTGAGGCAAGCAGACCAACAACTGTAACTGGTTCTTAATATGTGGATACCAGCACTGCGAAGGATATGACTTCTGAGCTGGTCCCACACATGTTCTATCAGGGGACAGACCAGGGATCTTGCTGCACAGGGGGGGAAGGGAGAGATATCGACATCATGCAGACACTTCGTAGAGACACGAGATATGTGTGGACACGCATTGTTCTGTTGAAGCATTGCTCCACGACACTAATATATCAGCGGAAACATATGAGGCCGCAGGATTTCCGTGACGTACCGTTGTGTTATCAGATTTCCTTCAACCACTACCAACCCTGTCCTGAGGTCATACCCGATGGCTTCCCACACTATGACGCCAGGAGTAACGGCCCGCCCACCTCCAAAAAGTTGGATGAATAGGATTTAGTTCCAGATGGTAGCTCGGTGTAGTGCTGAACTGAGATTCATCGCTAAACACAAATTCGATACCGATTACATCATTTATGACTATGACACCATTACAATCACAGCCGTTAGAGTTGTGGCGTTAACGGCAGCCTATGCATGGAACTGTAATTCTACAATCAGGCTACTGCTAGTCTCTGACCAACGGTGCCAGATAACACAGAATGTTACAGGGAGTCAGTTACTTACTCTCGGTTGGCAGGCGCGGATGTGAAGGGATTACAGTGAGACTGATGCACACTACACCATTCCTCCTTTGTGGAAGTCACACGTTTTCAACAGGAATGTTAATGACTATTATGCCTGCCCTCATGTTCCCATGCAGTCCAACAACGGGCACTGTCACATCTGAATGCCCAAAGAATATGGATATTGGACGATTCGATCATCGAGTGAAATGGAGACAAAGAGACAACTTTCAGGTGCTCTTATCGCGTCTCACACGACTACACGGCATATCCGTGCCCTTCACAATGACCTCTCAATATATGAGGCTGTTCGCCTACAATATACACCCTACCATACCTGATAAATACACTGAACAGGATCAAATATGAATGCTCTTTGTAGACCGTCCTACCTGTGGCAGATAATTGCAATTCTAACGATTTACACAGCCGCCGATAGTGTGTGCGTGCGCGCGAGCGCGCGCTCGCACGTGTGTGTGTTTGTGTGTGTGTGTTTGTGTTTGTGTGTGTGTGTGTGTGTGTGTGTGTGTGTGTGTGTGTGTGTGTGCGTGTGTGTGTGTGTGTGTGTGTGTACGAAGTTACATTGACAACAGACCATGTCTTCTGGTGATAAACTTTCTGTAACGCATAGTACCAATAGAAAGTCGTTAGTAACTATATATCTCAGTTACTAAACTTGAAGCAAGACGTAGGCCTAACAGTGCAGTCTTGATGAACGCTTAGTTTACTATCAGATGCATGGTGGATCTTGTGGAACACGAGAACCATGATTCTTGTCACCACACAGACGGAATTATTTAAAACACAACAACGCTACTCAGCCTATTGTATTCATTATTGGGTAGTGCCAATAAGGTATGTACGGCTAACGATCTTTTGGAGTATTAGGCCCATCACTTACTTCATTTTATTGCTTACGTGTCATGAACGTTATTTGTATGATGCTAATTCATTGTACAACTGTACCAGTCTAGTTCTTATCTTTCCTTCTATAACTCAAAATTTTTCATCCAAGGATTATTTTTGCGTAGATTTTTGTAGGATGAAACTTTGCCTAGTTTAATACCGCCATCGTGCATCCTGCGTTTCAACAGTGTCACTGTGATAAACGTGGAACCTACGTCACCATCCTTGAAGTTAACTTGCTGAAGGAATGGTGCATAAACCCCAGAACGTGAAAATCAACAGAAGTTTTGAAACTTCCTGGCAAATTAAAACTGTGTGCCGGACCGAGACTCGAACTCGGGAACTTTGCCTTTCGCGGGAAGTGCTCTCTTGGTAGAGCACGACAATAATCCACCTTTTAGGTACTCTTGAGGTGTTAAGAGATAAGGCATGTAATGAAATAAGGAAGATACAACTTTATAAAGTGGGCAGCCACTCACCTTGAAAATCATCATAATTTGAACTTTAAAAAACCGCAAAGAGCTGTTAAGTGATCGTTTATTTTTAAAGACCGGTTCACAGGTATCACTTAACAGCTGTTTGCGGTTTATTCAAGTTCAAATTATTATCAGTTTCAAGGTGGGTGGCTGCCCATATTATAAAGTTGCACCTTTCTTTTTTCATTACAGGCCCTACCGCTTAACCCCTCGAGAATACCTAAAAGGTGGATTATTGTTGTGCTACAACTGAACATCCCAGTAAGTCTTACTAAGCCCACCTCACGTCACGATGTATGATGTTTAACGTCCTGAAGACCACAAGGTCATCAGAAACGGAGCACAAGTTCAGCTAAGGAAAGGATGAGAAACGAAATCGGCGGTGTCCTTTCAGAGGAACCGTCCAGGCATTTGCCTTACGCGACTTGATCGTCAGAAGGAGATGTGAAACGCTGTTCTCGCGAATGCGAACTCAGTGTGCTAATCACTGCACCATATCGCTCGCCTGCTGAAATGAAAATTTCCTGTTAAAACCTCGACTGCGGACGTTATCCCCACCCTGCCTTCTTGTGGTGTTGGTCAGAAGCCTACAGCGCTTTATCGATTATTATGTCTTTTTCAAGTGAGATCCTTATAACGCATTAATGCATTAAGTACGGCCATCTGAATGGATATAGACTCCTAGAGTAAAGACTGTGCAGGCAGTATATGATTGAAGCGATATCTCTGTTGACGCCGTTGCACATTACCATACATATCTTCGTATATATTCTGCAGTGCATGACAGTACGTACTTCATAAGAAATTTTCACTTTTATGACCTATTCCGAGGGAGAGATGACCATGTAATGTTGATTGCAATAATCTCTTTCAAATTCTAAAGGTGGCAGTGGAAAAATACATGGAGCGAAATGCTATTTACAATTTTACAGAGACCAGATAGCAGTTATAAGAGTCGAGGGGCATCAGTGGTTGGGAATAGAGTGAGACAGGATTGTAGCCTCTCCCTGATGTTATTCAATCTGTATATTGAGCAAGCAGTAAAGGAAACAAAAGAAAAATTTGGAGTATGTATAAAATCCATGGAGAAGACATAAAATCTATAAGGTTCGCCGATGACATTGTAATTCTGTCAGAGACAGCAAAGGATTTCGAAGAGCTGTTTAACGGAATGGATCATGTCTTGAAAGGAGGATATAAGATGAACATCAACAGAAGAAAAACGAGGATAATGGAATGTAGTCGAAATAAATCGGATGATGCTGAGGGAATTCGATTATGAAATGAGACACTTAAAGTAGTAAAGGAGTTTTGCTGTTAGGGGAGCAAAATAACTGATGATGGTCAAAGTAGAGAGGATATAAAATGTAGACTGTCAATGGCAAGGAAAGCGTTCCTGAGGAAGAGAAATTTGTTAACATCGAGTATAGATTTAAGTGTCAGAAAGTCGTTGGGTAAAAATCGTAGAGGGAGACCAAGAGATGAATACACTAAACAGATTCATTAGGATGTAGGCCGCAGTACGTACTGGGAGATGAAGCAGCTTGCACAGGATAGAGTTGCATGGAGAGCTTCATCAAACCAGTACCAGGACTGAAGACCACAACAACAAGAAAAACAATCGGTCATATGTAAAAGATCATCTTCCCATAAGTCACCCAAATTTTCAATCATAACATGCCTATGAGGGGATGTTTTGCATGCTGGTTTGTGCAGTTCCTGAACTGACGTCTACATACCCATCTGATCATACCCTTCTCTCTAAGCTCCGAAATTACCTCATTCCAATGATCGGTATTGCGCACAGCAGCTGATGCCATGAGCAGTCATAGTCGATCTATTACCTCATTCGGATTTTCAAAGTGTACATCTGAGAGGACTGATTGCTGACTCTGCTATGCAGAATGTCTGATTATAATGTCTATGTATATTCCACTGTGTTGGTTTCTTGCTTTCCTGTGTACAATTGTCAATTGTAGTATTTCATCATACATCTCCTGATCTTTGAGTGAAAACGTTACTCTCTTGGAGGGTTTTAGGAAGATTGTGTTATCTGAAATTCCATATCCCCTATCTCAGTTGTTTTTACATTTGAACTTATAGGCTGTGTGCTCAGCACGTATGAGGTTTCATCACTGACGCAAAATATTTAATCTATTCTAGCATCGCTGTGATGGCTAATGAAAGTGGCAATAGCATCAGTGTTGTCGTTGTGTAATTTCGCTGAGAGTTCATCGAGAGATTCAGTAACTGGTTTAAACATTTCTCCCAGTGTCTGCTCTCGATCCAAATGTCCTAACCTTAGCAGCTGTAACTTCTCTCAAACAGCCTTCGGAGCAGCGCTAACCTTATGCATAGTCAACATCTTGCTATATACTAAGAGCTGCTTCACAGACTACACCTTATATACATTTCGCTCAACCTTTACTGCTGTGTCGTCTACTTTCTTTCTCAAAATGATGCGGGTTTATGTCTCTAGTTCCTTAACACTGGCATCAAAATTGTTGAGCAGTCTCAGAAGGGTCTGGGCATATGTCTCTGTCTCCTTAAGTTTACGTTCGAGAGACTGAAACTTTCCAGCTATGTACAGACGAATTCTCTGTGTATGTACACCTGTGCTCTGGGACTGAGTGTCTGTCATACATGCAAACTTGTCGATGGTATGATGTATACCAACGTACTCATCATATTTTTCAGAGCTATATAGCTCTAAAAAAACTGTGTGGGATTCCAGCCGTATGCACATATGATTACAAAATCATCGAAGACGTAGTTCCTACATACTCCTTGTAAATGTGTTTTACATTTAAATCGCCTTGTTTAATAGCTGTAATGATATTTGTATTATCCATCACCAACTGTTTCGAGATTCTGGAATAATTCTGACGCAAATAAAATAAAACACCCATATAATGACGAAAACAAAATATTGTAGAATTTGATTTTGGATATTCACAGCAACGTCGTCAAATATGGACTCTATGTTCGTACTTACATTTTCTGCTGGGGGGAGTTTGACTGCGTTGAAGGAATATAGTCTATGTTACACTGCTGTATCTTTTGCAGTAGGTACTTGCGTTAAAACTAATTTTTTTTAAATACACATACATACTCAAAGTGAACTTTATCCAGGTGCATTAGTAGTGACACGAGAACATTTGCCTTGCAGCAGTTGTATGGACCAACAATTATCGCTCGGATCCTATGGGGTAGGAGTATCTCATTCTTCTTCCTCTTCATTTTCTACTTCGAATCCTCCTCTGCACCATCACCAATCCAGTCACTTAAACAAGTCCTGATGGATCACCCACCCTGCCATGGTTCTGAGTACATTAGATTTCAGTGTGAAACAGGCTGCTGTACAAAAATAATAATAACATAAATAATACATTTAACTGCTATAGAGTAATCACCTTACCCACTGAGATACAGTGGCTACACCTTACATTAAATAATGACAAGTAGCTAAATAAGAGAATCAACATTGATTTATGATAATATTTTTTACTTACACAGCAGCAGTGGTGTACATCTGTAAGAACACACTGGTCCTAGTTTCACAACAGTACAGTATTTTGGAAATAATGGTTTCTTGAATGCACAGAATTCAGCATGTATATCTCTCAAACCTATGGGTGTCCTTTAGGTTCCTTTTTGCCACCATATTGATGAAGTCGTCTAAATTGTGTGCATGCACACTATACATATCAAGATAGTTTCTGTACATGGATAAATATCGAGATAGTCTTTACACACAGCTTGACCACCAGGCAGCCCATGGTTCAGCCTTCCCTTCATAAGAGATAGCACCATTCATAGGCTGAACAAGTATGCAATGGTGGAGTGTTTCAGATGAATGGATTGACATCCAGATCTGACCATGAATGTCACACCATTGTACACAGATGGTATAGGCAGCAGCAGGATATCAAAAAAATGTCCAGAGGTAGGGAATACTCAGAGGTCATCTGTTGATTGATGTAGGGTCCTGCATTACAGAGTTCACCCCATTCCAACTCTCTAATTCACACTTTAATTCTTCTCAATACATTCCCAATGCCTAACATGACATACCAGTCACTTTCCACTGATGCTTCAGTATCAGTATTTATGCAATATGAAATGGTACCTCTTAAATCATAATTTGAAGTGAAAAGCGGTAGAGCACTTCAGAGAATCAGCAACCTCTTATCCACCACATCATCCTTACATTACCACCACAATGTCCAGGAAAAGTGTGTATATGGGAGACCAGTAATGACCTGCACCGTGTGGTGTAGGGTCCATGGGAGTTGGGGAGACACTGGGTATCTTCGTTACACATATCAAAGAGTGGGATGGATAACAGAAGCTTGTTGACAATCTCAAACACGATGGACAAGTGTGCTTTAGGATCCCACTCTGCTGCTGCTACTCCTGGCCTCGACATCCTGGAGATCACTTCACGTCCTAATCAGCAATTGGTGGCTGTTGCTGGTCAAGACATGCTGGAGGTCACTGCTCATCTGTACACACTGGAGGCAACAAAGAAGAAGAATAAATAGCCATCCACAGGCAAGGACATCGAACGGAACTGAACAAAGACATGGAGCTTGTCACAGAAGCACAGACATGTAATAAGCACTTACTTTTATGATTCTCCAATGATGCAGAGGCAGATGATGATCTCAGCTGCTGGTGATTCGTCATCATTCTCCCACTGACATTATGTGACTGAGAGTGCATCTGTCATACATCCTCCAATATCATGATCACATGGCTGGATATAGTGTTCCCACATCCTTGTTGGCTCCCACCAATTTTCTGGTGAATGCCGTGTTCCTGTTGGTTCCTGAGGGAAAGGGCAGGCTAGTTTTCTGAAATAACTCAGTCAAAGTGAGCAAAAGACCGAAAATTTTCCAAGTAAGTAACACTTCCAGTTTGCAGCAGTGTCATTACATGATTAGGACATGTAGCTGCTGAAGAGGGTAATACTTGCATCACCCTCACCAACAGTGATTCTCCCACCAAACATTTTATGGGTCAGAAGAGGGAAGAGGTGGGAGGAGAGAGGATGGCTGGTGAATTTCATAGGAGGTGGAAGGTGGTAATTAATTCAGCAATTTATTTATTCAGTAGATTAATGTTATATAAAAAGTGTGCCTGTACTGGCAATGGGGAGGATGGTGGGTTGTAGATTTCCCATATGGATAGGTCCAGGGAATGTGGAGGGGGAGTGGTGAGGATTCTCAGGAGGGCTGATTGCCATCAGAGAGTCATTAATCAACATCCATGACGTCATAAATCATTTATCATAACAATAGATTGGCCCTAAAAGTATTCTTGTCCAGACTGAATGCAACCTGCACAAATTAAATGCGCCAGAACCGACTGTACCCTACTACTACAATTTTAGAGAGCATACTGCCTTCCCTCACGTCTTAGCCTATGTTACTTAAATGTCCACAGAAAAGTCTCATCCAGCATAATGTATTGGCTTCTTATAGGCGAACTGAGTTTAGGAATGTATTTGCTTATGACAGCAGAAATGATCTTAAATTTTTTATAGTGTTATGGTCTACTTCAGGTCTACAAAATACATACCCTGATGAACATGTTCATATTAATTTTTTAAATTACACTATGATAGTGCATATACATTAGCATTATTCATTGACTCTCATATTACAAGATTAGTTGATGTCCTTATGTACAAATCAGTGTGTGTGTAAGGTTAGACCTAATGTTGTGAATTTAAATTTAAATGTTTGGTAAAGTGCCCATTCGGCCTGATACATAAATTTCATTTCAAAGTATTTGGTAAAATGTCCAGTGCCCCCAAACATGGTGCTCAAAGTGTTGTTCTTATTATAGTGCCTATTGTGTTCAAATCAAATCATGTTTCAAACAAATGTAAGTGTTCAGTATTGGGTAAGCTGAACATTAGGAATAACTTTAATTGTTTCTAGTCAGATAAAATTTTAATCAGTTCAATTTGTAAAACTCACTTCTAAAATCCTTTCGTAAGGTGGCTTGGGGATATGTGTTCATCTGTTTTAGTAAGAGTTATTATTAAAATAATATGTCACTTACTCGTCTAGCCCATCACGTCACCTAAGCCTCTGTTATACATTTCACAATTCTATTCAATATATCATATATTCAAATACTTCATAAATGAATCAATACTGGGAATTGTATCACAATCATTGGGCGCCAGGAAACTTATTTATTCCTTGAGAGTTTCTTGGGCAGTCTATACTCAGTTTTACAGCCGAATGTTACTCACAACATATGTGTATGTATCTTTCTGGATCCAGGAGGTAAGTATCAGTCGATGTTTTCCAAGCACCTAATGATATCACTGTAGCCTTATGATGTTTATTAACATATTTTCACTTTTTATACAGAACAGTATTTAGGCTACACTTGTGACCAAGCATGCTCACAGCAAATGCTTCATCTATACATTGGAACTTTTACAGGTTTCATAGGCCAAACAATGTCTATTAACATGTATTTGATATTAATTTAAGATTATTAATTAGTGAGTGAGTCACCTGTTAATTTTTTCTTAAATAATGTCAAATCACAGTAACATAAAATTTTCATGTATCTGTATTCTGAGTTGATATGTGGTCTATTTTAATCATGGCAATTTTATGCTGCCATTATTAAATGTACTCAAAATTTAACAACCATGTCAAATAGAACTATCGTCGCTGATTTTTGTCACCAGGGACAAATTAAAACCTTATTAGAAAGGAAGGTGACATTTTCTACGTATATTGCAATACCATCTAAAATAAAGTTTCACCTTTTCCTCACTGAAAAGCCCCATTAAATATTGGAAAGGAAAAAGATTATCGGTATTAAAAGTTCATTTTTCATGTGGTTAACTTTAGCATCAATCATGAAGTTTTAACTTCTTCTTTCTTCATTACTAACTCTATTTGCTTCTCAGTTTGCTAACCGTGTCCACACCCACAAATCTGTATATATTTACACATAGTTTACGAGAAAACTAGCTTTTCAGAAAAACGTAGGTCGTTCTCAACATCGATTTGCGTCTTAAATCATTATAACTTTACCTATTTATCTTCAAATATTAAACGCAGTAACTCATTTACAAAATAATCAAGAGTTTGAAGATATTTTGCAAATGGGCGTTCGTTACTTTAAAAATTTGCAGTGGTGTTAAATAGTTACTGGGTAATTATAATGAAGCAAAGAAAACTAAAAACTGGCACAGCTATACTCCAAACCCTACTTTTACATTGTAACAGAAGCTCAGTTGGTAGAGCACTTGCCTGCGAAAGGCAAAGGTCCCGGGTTCGAGTCTCGGTCGGGCACACAGTTTTAATCTGCCAGGAAGTTTCATATCAGCGCACACTCCGCTGCAGAGTGAAAATCTCATTCTGGTAACAGAAGTTGTTACTCAACTAACAAGCAACTGGAGCACAGCGAGTATCCTTCTGCGCTCCCACATTAGAAGTTGCCTCAGCCTACCAAAAACGTCAGCTTCCTACGATTATTTGCACACAATTGTAATATTAGTTTTTCAAATAAGCATTTCCAAAACTGATCTCTAATATATATTGTAAAGAAAGATGTATTAATTCCAGATATGGAATAAAAATCATAAACATAACATTCGTGTCTAAAATGCTGTTCGGCTTAATGACTGCATTTTTAGGACACTGTACTCCACAGAACATGTTCCTATTTGTTTCAGGGATGCTGCATTTCTCTAGTTTCAGGGAAGCTGCATTTCTCTAGGTACACAATTAGGCCTCCCAGGATCCTCTTTCGTTCTTCGCAAGGAAGCTTCCTGTCAGTTAAACAGATTGCTGTCTCTGCCAGCCGCAAACAAGAAATTAACTAGTCATCCCATCTCATTAACCCACCCTGTATATTGTAATGATTTTATACCTGTCTCTATAAAATACTCTTGACATGACCAAGTAAACCACCCATTACCTAGTCATTGTGAGTGCTTAATATGCGAATGATATAAATCATAGAAAATCTCAGATTCATGCATACCCCGGAGAACACGACATTTAACAGTTGTGTGCCGTACAATGTAAAGTTTTTCTTCAGGTTGATGTTCCGCACAGTTTATTCTACTTGTTTTAACAAACTATGTTACCCATCTAGTTAGTGTATACACGTTCGGACACTGACTACTGCGGGAATATCCACTAAAGACGAATATTCGGAAAAAATTGTTAACGTATAATTCCATACTATGCATCTGTTTAAAAGAAGTCACTGTCTGTAATTAGCGGTATTTTCCCAAGTAATTTCTAAGTTACTATATTGTAATTCGGTGATCATACTCTAGAGTCATCACAGTGGCTCTCGTATGATATTTTTCCTTTTTACAAACTTTTTCTTGACATTTCGAATATTTTCGTTCCATTTAATGGAAAATGTGATGTGTGGAATTTTGGCTTAATAAGATAAAAGGAGATGATGACTGGGAGTAAAATATCGAAAAATCCAGAATGAAATGCATCTACTTTGCAAAATAATACATCTACACTCATGCTCATAAATTAAGGATAATGCTGATACATGGTGAGACAACGCTCTGGTGGGCGGTTTGCGGGTTTAAATCACCTCGGGTTATGACCATGCGGCGCATTTGACCTGCGGTCGTCGCACAGTGGCGCTGGCAGGAGTCCACATACGCAGAGGTGTGTTGGTGCATGTCAGAGTACAGTGCAACGAGTAAGTGTGCAGACGTTTTCAGAAATTTTAATGGTGACTGTGTGTTGCAAATGGCTCAAAATAGACATATTGATGGCGTTATGAGGGGTCGAATACTAGGGTGACTGGAGGCTGGTCAAACACAGCAGGTTCGAATCCTGCCTCGGGCATGGGTGTGTGTGATGTCCTTAGGTTAGTTAGGTTTAAGTAGTTCTAAGTTCTAGGGGACTTATGACCTAAGATGTTGAGTCCCATAGTGCTCAGAGCCATTTAAACACAGCAGGTCGTAGCATGGGCCCTCTGTGTGCCACAAAGTGTGATCTGAAGATTATGGCAACAATTCCAGCAGACAAGAAACGTGTCCAGGTGCTATAGTACAGGTCGCCCACAGTGTACACTAGCACAGGAAGACCGATATCTCACCATTAGTGCCCGAAGACGGACACAGAGTACTGCAGGTAGTCTTCCTCGGGACTTTATCACAGCCACTGGAACGATTGTCTCCAATCACACTGTCTACAGACGGCTGAACAGACAAGACCTGAAAGAAGCATTTCACTGAGCCCTGGTCACAGGAGAGCTCGTAAAGACAGTACATGGTCATTGGAACAGTGGTACCAGGTTATGTTCACGGGCGAGTCCAGGAATAGAGTGAACAGTTATTCTCGCCAGGTTTTCATCTGGCGTGAACCAGGAACCAGATACCAACCCCTTAATGTCCTTGAAAGGGACCTGTATGGAGATCGTGGTTTGATAGTGTGGGGTGGGATTCTGATTGGTGCACGTACACCCCTGCATGTCTTTGACCGAGGAACTGTAACATGTCTCGTGTATTGGGACGGCATTTTGCTACAGTATGTCTGCCTGTTCAGGGGTGCAATGGGTCCCACCTTCCTCCTGAAGGTTGATAACGCACAGCCCCACCGAGCTGCCATCGTGGAGGAGTACCTTGAAACATAATATATCAGGCGAATGGAGTGGCCTGCCTGTTCTCCAGACCTAAACCCCATCGAGCACATCTGGGATGCTCTCGGTCGACGCATCGCTACACGTCTGCGAAGCCCAAGGACACTTCAGGAGCTCCAACAAGCACTGGTGCAAGAATGGGAGGCTATATCCCAGCAGCTACTCTACCACCTGATCCAGAGTATGTCAACCCATTGTGCGGCCTGTATACGTGTGCATGGTGATCATATCCCATATTGATGTCGGGGTACATGCGCAGGGAGCACTGGCGTTTGGTAGCACATGTGTTTCGGGACGGTTTTCTCAACTTATCACCAATACCATGTACTTACAGGTCTGTGGCGTGTGTGTTCCATATGTGCCTATGCTATTAGCGCCAGTTTTGTGTAGTGCCATTTTGTGTGGCACCACATTCTGCAATTAACCTTAATTTATGATCATGAGTGTACATAACGAAATCATCATTACCTAATGCAGATCAGTTGTTTACTCATTATTCTTAACTTAATTTGCTCTTATTTCAAAGTTCGCATAGATCTGATAATAGGTCAATGACTCTAATGAGGTACAGGGAGGCTAGAACAAATTGAGTGGTTTCCTTTTATGATCCAACCCAGATCACCCCACAAGTCTTTCACGTCTAAGATATGGCCGAGGTCGTAGCAGGTATAATGTCTTGCGTTCATTTCTCGGAAGTACAGGTATGAAGTAACTAGACATAAACTAGAGTAGCTATCCTCAACAATTGCCTATGATGTGCCGCCTTAGTTTTGCGGGAAGTGATGATTACTTTGTGTCAACACTAAAGGCAACTAGAAAAGTATGCTTTGCATATCGTCGCAGATTCACAAGCGAAAAGAAACTCTTGAAAAGACATGAGAATCCAGACATTACAATTCTTTGAAAATTATTATCCTGATAGCCAGTTTGATTAAACAGTGGTTCAAAGAAGGGTTAGGGTTCTTGGATGCTATTAATCTAGTTATCACAAAATGAGAGCTTCTAAATGAGCAGAGGTAGCTATAAAGGGGCCAAAGCGAAAATTAAATTCAACAGTTCAGTGAGTGTTTATGTAGCAGCGTATATACAGTGTGTAGCAGTTTCATGTTTAGATATTTTGTATGTGGATCTTTAATTTACACACATCACTGTGCAGCTTGTTTTTTTCTCTGCGTCGAACAGTCTTCCCACAAACATGTCACATAATTTACTACGGGTTTTCTACACATACGTAACTTTACCGCTATATACCTTTCAGTACAGGCTAACCTTTTGTGTTCATGCATCTACAGTTCAACACCTGACCTGCTACCCAGGGCAAAATAAACATCAATGACTTGCTTTTGCCACATGAACTTGGAGGTTCTAGCCAAACTAAAAATATTCTTCTCCTAATAGCTATAATTATTAGTCTATAAATTTAATAATTACTGTCTAATGTTGTTCAATACATTATTTCCAGCTATCAATAAAAGATACCTGCACTTATATCTGTCACACACTGTGTTACAAATTTTACAAGTAGATCTATGAGAAAATGAAATGAAAGAAAAATCCATCTCCCCCAATACAGGTAATTTTACACGTATCATACTATGGAGAAGAAAACGCAGGGGCTGTCGACGAAATACACGCTCAAGGGTTAAATTTTAGAGTTAACGGCGATCTCTGTTTGAAAACACTATCTCAGAGTGTATCTTCTCCCGCTGTAGGAGCTATTCATCATAGAAGTTGGATGGCGAAAGCTATTTGTAGCTTGGAAATATTTACGTTCGAGGCATAATGACCTATGAATAGGACGTAACATTTTATTTTTCTAATCCACGAGTATGTCAAAGCGTCTTCCGAAGCCCCTGTGCCGCATCTGAAAACAAATCTTAAAACTTCGGTCTCATTACCCTTTCAAGACACATATCAGATTGTCGATCATTGTATCTCTAACGCCGTCTCATAGAAAATGAAAAATCATTTACAGAATCTGCTTTTTTCTGTCAGCCTTGCCAGCCTTCATCCTAATTAAACCCCAGAGTCATAAAAGACAGCGGAGTGAATCATAAGACAGAGATACCACTCAAAAATAATATTAAGATTCCAATAGGAATCTAACAAATCCCATTCGTTATTAATAACGGTATTGAACACAGTCTGTATATTAAAATATAAAACAAAAAGTAAAATATTTTTACCAGTTCTGATTTGAGTTCCTTAAGACATATGAAATGAAAACGAAGATTTCGTCAACGCTTTATATACTGAAAATTATGCGACTGAGAGATTATAATACTAAAGTTAAAATAACAACAATATTTGTCACGTTGAAAATCATAAATCTACTGGTTAATCACCTACTTCTGAACCATATTTTTGAGATAAAAGTAGTTACAATTATTAAGCAACTTTTCTGTCACCTTTACTGCGACCCTTAAGTACATACAGCTCTATTTTTCCGAACGAAACCAAACCGGGACGTGATACAAATAAAATATCTGAGAAAATGAGCCACCCTAATAGCCACACATAAATGATGTTCCAAATATTATATACCGCATATGACCGGGGATCGTGAACTGATTATTGTGAGATGAAGAACTCATGGCCATAAATGGAAATTCAGTTACTAATGCCCAACGAAATGTACATACTGTAGCAACAACTCAGCTTCTTTCAGCCGCCGAAAGTAGTAATCGCCAGTATCATTGAAAACAATGGCTGTAGAAAATGCTGCACTCTCTAAAAAACAGCGTTTCTCACAATTCGGTTAAGCTATTCTTTGTTTTCTTATGGCGTTACATAGGTAAGTGGCGTTACTAAAAAAAGTCATTGAATGAGATCCGGCAGGTTTACCGAGCATGAGACAGAAACTCCTCTATCCATTACAACGATGAGCATATCGGCAGCTCAGCTGCTAACTGACATCAGTCTCAAAGTGTGATGGTGTACTGACACGTTGAAACTACTTCCCTTTACTGACACCAAAACGTACACTCTTGAACAACAACGGCAGCACATTTCGGATCAACACAAATCACCTGGGTGGCAGAAATTTTAAAGCCAATTTTAGCTTTCGATTTCAGCTTACGGACGTACGGGATTTCATTTATCAAATTGCGGCTGCTGCGGACACTAAAACCACCTTCACGGTTGAAAAAGTATTCATACGTAAACAATACAAACTATATAGGAGACACGGCACTGTAATGCAGTTCTGACTAATCCAGTGGAAAAATGAAATCTTGGTTCAAAAATGTACCATTTTATTTGTGTAGTAATTGCTGTGCCACAAATTTTCTGTGTAGTTTTTGTAAGTTTCTTTCGAGGCGATTGATTTCCTCCAATTTGGATTACGTCTGTTTACAGAGTCTCCTATACATATTCTTACTGCGCTATATCGAAGAAAACAATGACATAAATAAATATCTGTTACATATTGTAACGAGTAATGCTCCGTCGATGACAACCGATTTTGAACTCTGAACAGTATTAAACACCACCGTGAACATATCCCTGAAAAATTTCGTGGTGATGTCGGCCGGTGTGGCCGAGCGGTTGTAGGTGCTTCAGTCTGGAACCGCGCGACCGCTACGGTCGCAGGTTCGAATCCTACCTCGGGCATGGATCTGTGTGATATCCATAGTTTAATTACGTTTAAGTAGTTCTAAGTTCTAGGGGACTGATGACCTCAGATGTTAAGTCCAATAGTGCTCAGAGCCATTTGAACCATTTTTTTTTTTCGTGGTGACATACTTGAAAAATATCTTGTATTCCTATTATTTCGAATACAATTTTGTTATTAATCACACTACTCGAATTCCGATAAGACATTCTGCATAGTGGACATGTTACAGACAATTTTGTTTTATTTATTTCGAGTCAGAGCCATGAACTATGTTGTGATAGGCATGTTACATAAGAACAGTTTACAGACATGTTCCTCGACCCCAACCGTTGCATACTTACCCAAAAATACACAGCTCTTGTCCCAGTAGTTACCATCTTTATAATTTACGAAAATTAGAGTTCACACAATGGTTCACTCAACAAAAGACGGCAATCTGACAAGAATATGAGGTGTTACAGAAAATCAGTGTGTGTCTATTAGACTAACCTGTATCCCGTTTGCCGAATAGAGGTGGAATGTTAGTGTTCAGTATATGAGCTGAGGAGAATCTAACTTTAATGAAACTACTTGTATTCCCTAATTGACCGGAGCAACTTTATGGGACTTAAGGACTCGTAAACTGACTACAAACGTACTTCAATTAAAGGCACACGTCAGTACAACTGAAGTGTGCATTGGTAAAATTTCACAATATATCCCAGTCAACAGAGACTAAAGGTTGTCTTTTGGGGAAATATTTTGTGCTGTTGCAAATTTTTGTACAGCATTAGGCAAAAGTATCATGAACAACACACTGAAAACCTTGATTGGCAGGGAAGCTTCATGGGGGTGAGCAGGTCGTATGCGTCAAGGTCACTTTCTAATTTTTTTCCAGACTATCTGAAAAGCTCGGCTTCTAGCGAAAACGCCTGTCTCTAAAAAATCAATTTCCCACAAAGGACGTCCGGTTGATTTAGTCATTATGACTATCAGTTTCCATGTCACATGGAAAGGAAAAATTGCAGATACTTAAAGATAGTGTTATAATGGTATAAAATTAAAGTTTATTGTTAAATAATGTGGTTAAAGAATAAATGTAAAATGTATGTAGAATACCTAAGGGCAGTAGAACCATATTAAGAGATAAATTGTGTTCTGAACGTATGACGGTCTGAAGTAGGGGTGGGTGAAGAGGGAGGATAGATGAATGAGGGAAGGTAGGTTGTCAGGTTATGGTCACGAATTTCCGTCGTTCGTTGGCCTGCAAAAGGAACAGCGGAAATGCGAGCCCCTCTCTTTACCATAGAGCGTCACAAGAAGCCACAAAGTCAACCTACCCTTCTACAATCTGCATTATGAATCACTGCCGAAGAAAGTGCGTTGACACTCGTGGGGTATTACTATCTCCCACAAAGTGTGTTAGCACTATACTGGATACAGTTATAATACTATCGCAGGGAAATGATATGGACAGATCCTACGTAAATCTCTAAATGCTTTTCTGCACTGCTAGGGGCGACATTGATTCTTGGTCATTCTGTACGGCAGTTGTAGAGTCTTCCCGTGAAAGGCGACTTTCTTAACTATAAATACTGAATTATTTTCAGTTTGGAGACAAATTCTGCCTTCCCAGCATTTCTATCCAGTTCTCTGTAAGCAGACAAAATAACTTCTCTGACTTCGTGTTTACACAGTGAAGTTATTTCCACTTGATTAGGTGAGAACATATCGGCAATTGCACTATAGTAGGAATATTCGTCTCCTGGGAGTCAGGAACTGTGTTAATATTTAGGCTGATTCCCATTTATTGTTTATCTCAGTGGTACATTTTTAATTCGATTGCATGTTTCGACCACTCAGAGTCATCTTCAGGTGCGTTTAGGATGAGTACTCTGATTCGTGGTTCTGAGTAAATGACACAGACTTCCGACCCAACTACTTAGATCCGAAAATGATTCTGAGTGATCGAAATATGTAATCCACTTCATAATGAGCGACTGAGACTGAAGAACAAATGAGAACTATATAAAATTCTTCGCTTCTTAATGGAGGTTTCATATGAAATATATTCCTGTAAACAATTGTAGAGAAGTGCGTGTGATATTATAGTTTTCCTATGCAGTGCTGGTGTGAAAAGGGATTGTGTTAGCAAGTGTCAATTCTTGCTACTGACTGTTCTTGTCCCCATATTGATAAGCCTTGAAAATACACTGCGGTCAGATGGTGGTGAATTAATGAATTATCAAAAAGTTAATGAATTTTTCTCATCATTATATATGTTACTGGCGAACCACATAAGTATCTTCCATTCAGGAACTGCTGGAACATTTAGAATTGGCCCCATTGAATGGAGCCACGCATATACAGACGTTCATCCTCAAATCTAGAGCAGTAATCGGCTCTAATGCATTGTTTGACTTGTGTTTAAGTATGTGAAGTTTCATAGCACCTAGGTGACCTACAGCTGTTGCAGAAGGAATCAATTTATGGCTCAGGGCCTCTTCAGATTTTGAATGAGCTGAAGTTGCTCTGACGCGTTTGTTACCCCTCATGCTGTAGAAAGTGTTCCAGCCTTTGATATTGGAGACAATGAAATCCATCTTGTCGAATACATATTACCAGGATGCTATACTTAGAAGGCGTCGTTCGATGTAGTAAACAGCTAAGAGATACAGTTGTAAAGTACGTTTTACCTTATAATCGCTCAATAATTGCAATTAAATATTCACTCACTAAACTGAAAATTACTCCGCTATATAAAAATGAGCTCAGTGAACTTATTTTGTCTACTCACACTAGAGATCAATACATAAAGAATCATTGAGGAGGCGTAAACTGTCTGTAAACTGAAAAGATAGGAGCGCTCGTGGTGGGGCAAGTAGACTTTTCCAGAACAACGGTGCAGGTGCTGTAATGGATGACTGAGAATCAGTCGCCCTCTGTCAGTGTAGAAAAGTATGCAGAGATTTATGTAATTTCTGTCCATCTCATTATCTTGAGTTAGTATTAACAGTAACTCATATTCGTAACCAATGTAATGTTAACACTCTTTGAGGAAAATGAAAAGCTTTGGGTGTATCTGCACACTGCGTCGGCAGTGATTGATACGGTGAGCGTTGGAAGGGTCAGTATAACCTTGAGAAAAACATTGCAGTTGCTTTTGGCGACGGAGTGCGGTACAGGGAGTGAGAAAACGCCTGCTCCCTCTTCAGTTTGCAAACCTGTGAAGGAGGAAAATGCGTTACCACGATCTAGCGACCTGGC
The DNA here is from genome assembly GCF_023898315.1 of Schistocerca nitens. NCBI lineage: Eukaryota > Metazoa > Arthropoda > Insecta > Orthoptera > Acrididae > Schistocerca > Schistocerca nitens. The sequence goes on from NC_064621.1 coordinate 492,973,960, forward strand.
TTCCATCACACTTCTAACCTTCCCGCTCTCTTTCCAACCTGTTACGACATTACTACACTACTCATCCCTTAATACCCTTCTATTGCACTTAAATGTGGTACTCATACCATTACATACCATTACATTATTACTTTTAATAATCTACGTTTTTTTTTTCATCCAATCCAACGCGGACACTATTAGCCCTCGAGAAAAAATGAGTGGGATACAGGGACCCATTTGTTCTAGAACCCATAATGTCCGAGATATTCAAGAAGAGCCAAAAAAGTGACTTTAAAACGCATCCCGCTTTCACGCTCACAACCAACCTGTGCGGATTTTTTGTACGTTTTTCATAAAGCTCCCTCCTACTACTGTACAAAAACTTGCGACTACACGATATTTTTCTCCTAAATTTCCTTTATTAAATGGAATGCTGTCGCTCTTTTTCACTCTAACATTCAGTCTCCTCTTGTCCAAATCAAATATACGAGGCCTGTTCAGAAAGTAAGCTCCGATTGATTGCCAAATTGAAACCACAGTGAACATCAGAAATGTTTTACTTGTAACATTTAGCTACACCTTTCAGCTACTTCTCTACGTAGTCGCCGTTCTGACTTAGACTTTTGTCATAGCGTTGTACCAACTTTTCAATAGCCTCATCATAGAAGGCAGCCGCCAGTGCTTTCCGCCAATTCTCCACGCTGGCCTACACCTCGTTGTCTGTGTCAAAATGTTGTCTTCAAAGACAGCGTTTCATGTGACCAGAGATGAAACTCAGGGGGAGACAATTGCGGACTGTATTGTGGGTAATCTCACATTTCCATTTGAAAACGATGCAGGAGCATCTTCATTGCCCCTGCAGAATGCGGCTGAGAATTGTCTTGAAGAAGAAACAGCACGACAGTTATGTAATGTTAGCTGCATAGCTTCAAGCGAAATTTCTCACCAGGCCCTCGTACTTGCGGCAGACACTATTTTCTAGACATCTTTACGCATTCACTGCGAGCTCAGAAATGAGAAGAGCGACGTGATGCTAACTGGGGTTATACTAGAGACACTACCCAACACATCTGTGCAAAGCTTTATTGGATTTTCATAGTCGTTTCCATTTCGCGACCGATCGGAGCTTACTTTCTGAACGCCCCTCGTATGTTCTCATAATACAACTTAACGAAAGGAATTTATTTCTCTGAAAACTAGTTACGATAGCTGTTTCCATATTAGATCACCAATTTAATACCATCTCCTGCTACTCTAACGTGTTTCTACAGTGTGCGTATGCATAGGTGACCGACGTGTGTAAGAAGGACGATGGGGGGAGGGGGGGGGGTACGTTGTTTGAAACCCGCGTTCGGTCATCCTGATTTAAACTCTCCGTGATTCCCCTAAATCGCTTCAGGCAAATGCCGTATTAGTTCCTCTGAAGGGACACGGCCGAATGCCTTCCCCATCTTTTCCTAATCCGATGGGACTGATGACGTCACTGTTTGGCCCCCTCCCCAAAACCAACCGTTCAACCACACCCGCAAATAACACTGATGTCAGCACCTCTACTACTGAGAAACAGTTGACTACTTACAGCGAACAACGTAAGGTCCTGAGGGAGATCCGTTTGACGATCGGGAAATAACTCTCATTCTCACTCATATATGAGAAAACTGGTGACTGTAAAAGGGCGCAGGTCGTCTCGATTTACGAAATACACCAAAGATCAAATTCACTGAAACTCAGACGATATATGTGATGTTCGCCTGATGCAATGTTTGAAATTACTTTAAATGCAAAGACTTTTAGGGTAGGCTTTACTGTGACTGTTACTGACATTAAATGAAACAACAAGTTCACTGTTACCAGTCACCGTTTTGTTTATTTCCACGACGCGTTTCGAAGGTTTAAACCTCCATCATCGGGTGGATTTACATTAGCAAGTATTACATTCGTGTGTGTGTTGGGTTCCGATTTTTGGGGGAACTTGTGGCACTGCCTAGTGGAGAAACAAGACACTATTTCAGAATATGGTTTACGATTACTTTTGACAAAAAGTTAAACTGATATCTAATGGTAAACATTAAACAAGTATACTAGAGTACCTTCAGTGGTCACAGGTTCCTTTTGCTGTCGTAACACATCACATGTATACTGCCACATTTGTAAACAAATATGGAGTCTGGAATCAGCTGGGTGCAAGGTTCGTATAGCAGAAGAGAAGACATAATCGATCAGTGCGATGTTTCTCCACTAGGCAGTGCCACAAGTTCCCCCAAAAATCGGAACCCAACACACACACAAATGTAATACTTACTAATGTAAATCCACCCGATGATGGAGGTTTAAACCTTCGAAACGCGTCGTGGAAATAAATAAAACGGTGACTGGTAACAGTGAACTTGTTGTTTCATTTAATGTCAGTAACAGTCCTCGTAAAGCCTAATCTAAAAGTTTTCGCATTTAAAGTTAATCTGCCCAGTCAGGCAATCAAGGCTATTTTCGAGTACAAAAAGAGTGCAGAAAAGGTCGCAATGACGACACAACACATACACTTCAATAGGAATTGTCTCAAGAATAACGTCATCCCAAATTATGTCAAGGTTGACATCAAAACAAACACAACAACTGCGAAGAAAACACTGAAAATCGCACGAAAACTCTGGGTGAAAAATGAACTGAAAGAACTGTATATTAAAAAACAAATGATCAATACACAGATTTATAATGCAGGATTACAGTTGGGAAAGTTGTTTCATAGATTAGAATATGATTCCATAACCAACAAAGTCAAAGAGTACACCAAGTTTATCGTACAGAAAACGAAAACTACACAGAAGAAAAAAGTAGCCAATCTTATAAAGCAACAATTACCTCCCAAACCGAACCAAAACAGACAAAAGAAACACACATTCTACACACCCTTCCTCAACAACACGAACATAACATTCACTGCAGAAGAAGAGGCACTACTCTGCAAAGGCTTAAAACACAATGTTCAAGCTCCGCTGGATCAAAAGAACCAAGAAAAACTCATCACCTGTGCAACACAGATCTCGACCATCGCCTTTAAGAAGCAAACTGACAGAATATCAGCCTGCCACAAAATTAACGAAATCATTGAAAAGGAAATTGCAAAAATATTCCCAGCATACAAGTAAAGAGAAGAAGCCCTTACACGTACCTTTAAGACTAAATTAAACGTGAATAATGCAAGAATTGTAAAAGCTGACAAGGGCAACACAACTATTGTAATGGACAGAACAACATACATAGAAAAAACTTTAGACTTCTTCCAAACCAGCAACATAACTGAAATACATAAAGATCCAACATCCAGAATACAAAAGGAGATTAAACATATTTCAAACAACATTAACTTTCTACTCACCATCCAAGGAGCAAGAAACATTGTAACAATGAGCCCACAAGCACCTTGCCTTAGATCACAACCAAAGATCCACAAAAATGGGACTCCCATCACGTCCATAGTGAACTGCAGGAACAGCCCAACATTCAAGCTCAATAAAATACTCTTCAGAATTCTCAAACAAGCATACACATTCAATAATGAGAGAACACTTAAAAACACAACAGAATTTACACAATATGTCAAAAACATACAAGTATCTGATGGAGCCACACTTGCCTCATTTGACATACAAAACCTATATTCCTCTGTGCCAATAGATCCCACACTACAGACAATAATGCCATCCTACATAAACACAAAAAAATCCCTTCAACCCACATTAATGAACTAATGGACCTGCTTGAATTCACACTTTCACACAACTATTTTAAATTTAACAATAAAATCTACAAACAAACAGATGGTCTGGCAATGGGCTCAAATCTTTCCGGATTGCTAGCAGAAGTATTTGTAAGTAACCTAGAAGACAAAATCCTGAATTCCAATCACCACCTCCTCAAAAATATCATGTACTACTACAGATATGTAGATGATACCATCATTTTAATCAAAGGCACTAAAGATGACATCAGTGAGTTGAATCAGTTTTTCAACAGCTCCCATGAAAACCACAACACATATCACAATCCACAACTCCTCTTGCCACCCCGCAGCACACAAAATGGCAGCATTCCGGTACATGATTAATAGAGCTATCCAACTACCACTCTCAGAAGATAAATGTGATCAAGAAATTGAAATAATAAAAGAAACAGCTATTGAAAATGGTTATAACAGCTCCATAGTAGACACCCTAAAACACTCAATAATGGCAAAGGAATCACAACACAAAAAACAAAAATAAAATAACATCTTCCATACAATCCCCTTTTTGGGTAACATTTAATACCAGACTGCCAATGTCTTCAAACGAAAAGGCATAAGCATATCCTTTAAAACAGACAACAAGATTGGACAGAAGTTACCCCACAACATCGGCACACGAAACCCACTTCATCACACAGGTGTGTACAAAATTGAATGTTTGGACTGTGACTGCTTCTACATAGGCCAGATAGGCGGATCATTTGAGATTAAGTTCAAGGAACGCATGGCAGCACTAAAAAACAAAAAGTTTCACACATCAGCAATAGCTACCCACCTGCATGAAACAAAACACCATGTTAACAACACAAGTACTAGCATCCTACACATCCAACCAAAAGGCAGAAAACTAGACATCCTTGAAACACTCCAAATATACAAACATCAAATGAAACAACCAGAATCCATCTTAAATGACAAAAATGACAATATTTACAATAGTATCATCTCCGTTTTCAGCAACTGCCTACACTCTTAAAAATGCACACACACACACACACACACACACACACACACACACACACCTAATATTTACCATAAATATTGACAGCTGCCAAGAGTACAAGAGATTGACCTCATTCACAGATGATTCATCACACCAACAGCTTGTACCCTCGTCAGCTTAAAGCTGTATGTACATCAACTACTGGCACATATGTATATCGATCTGCATATTTTATAGCATTAACCAATGTATTACCCCAACCTTTAGGCAACTAATATATGCAACATGCAATCTTATGACTCCTTGCCATGTAAATGTTTGCTCTCATATAATCACTCTTTCCTCTCTCTCTCTCTCCCCCCCCCCTTTCACTCACACACACACACACACACACACACACACACACACTTTTTTCTCTCTCTCTACCTCTCCTTCTGCCTCCAGCCCCTCACTTCACATCGGTTTATTAATCCCAATCAAAGAGTGTAATGAATGTGTGATTTTACTGTTGTAGCCAATATTATCATTGTAATTAAAGTCTGTAACATTTCACCTAATTGTTATCAACAAGTATGAACTTTAAGCCATTTTAACATTTCACCTGATTGTATAAACGAGTACGAATGTTTACCTGTTTTAACTTGTCAGAATTGGATTTATGTACCACCTGAAGTACACACACATATATTTGACACCTCAAAACAATCACTGCCAAATGCTTAAAACAATTATTCCGTAAATGTTGTTACGATGTATATTCTTTACACTTTGCGATTATGTCTTCTCTTCTGCTATACGATCCTTGCACCCAACTGATTACAGACGCCATATTAGTTTACAAATGTGGCAGTATACATGTGATTTGTTACGACAGCAAAAGGCACCTGTGACCACTGAAGGTACTCTAGTTTACTTATTTAATGTTTACCATTAGATATCAGTTTAACTTTTTGTCAAAAGTAATCGTAAACCATATTCTGAAATAGTGTCTTGTTTCTCCACTAGGCAGTGCCACAAGTTCCCCCAAAAATCGGAACCCAACACACACACAAATGTAATACTTACTAATGTAAATCCACCCGATGATGGAGGTTTAAACCTTCGAAACGCGTCGTGGAAATAAATAAAACGGGGCATGGTAACAGTGAACTTGTTGTTTCATTTAAAATTTGAAATTACTTTTAAAATTTCTGCGAAATCTGTAAGTTCTCCAATTATCGAAGATTAGATTACTACAGTGTTGATAATTTGCTCTCCGTTTCAATAAAAATTAGTTTTCATGTAACTCGTTGCTTTATATCTCCCGAACTATCTGTCATGCAGTGGCAGAAGTGGGTACTGTGTAAAAAACCGTCGTCCCTCATGCTGCAGTTTTACTGCATGAAATACGATAAAATTGTGGGGACTGTCAAAAAGGAATAGTTTCGAAATGAGCTTGATGTTGTGAGTGAGGATTGTTGGAAGAGGCTGTATGCTCTTATCCCAAAGTACAGGTCTCTCGTTAGCCTGGCGAAAACAAAAGTAAAATATTCTCTTCTGTTAAAGAGAGATACACATTTAACGACTGATGTAGCAAAACATATTTTCCCGTGAACTAATCTGGGTAGTACGTGCGCCGTGAGTTATGCTGCATCAAGCATACATACGAAGAGTGGCTGGAAAGTTCTTGGCCCTTGCATGAAGTACTTCTCCCAGAAAAATGTCATTTTAGCAACTTTATCCATTTGCTGGGTTAAGTACCAAATTGTTCATTTATATCTCGTTTTTCTCTTTGTTTCAAGTACTGTGGTTCGGAGTGCCCTAGGTGTACACATTTTGAAAACTGCATAAAGAAGCAAGCATGCGGTCATCCAACACCTACTGAAAAAGGGAATGAGTGTGCAGGAGATCCATAATGACGTCTTTCAAATGTTGCGACAGAATTCCGTTCCCTATTCCACTGTGGAAAATAGAGTGGTGGAATTCAAGCGGAGCAGAACCTCTGTCCAAAATGCACCTTGCTGTGGAAGACCGCTAATGTCCAGTTCGGAAGATAACGTCAATCCACTGCGATCCATGACGTCATCAACGCCGTGTGAGAGAATGCTGCATTGTTGAAAGAGTGAGCACACGTCAGCAGCGCCCTGGATGCATCAGAAGAACTGTACTTGACATGCACGAGGCCTCATGTTGATGCGTTCCAACAACGTTGACAGAAGACAACAAACGCCGGTGACATGGTATGTCCGACGAAAACGTGACCCATTTTGATGTAGATTCAGTGACATTTCTCAAATTTTTTTGACATTTGTTAAAGTATGGGTCCACCATGTTCAATACAAATCCAGGTTCAATCGAAACAGTGGAATAACTTATCGTCCCCCCCCCCCCTGCCCCCCCCCCCCAAGAAATTAAAGTTAACCACATCAACTGGCAAAGTGATGGCCTCTGTTTTTTGGCATTCTAGATGTGTTACCCTGGGTGAATACCTAAAGAAAGATGAAACATTGAATGGAGGTGCTAAACTAACGCATTTGAAGGAGGCCATCAAATCCTTCGGCGGACATTGTTCTGTCAACTAGTTCTGTCAACATCCTGACGCGTTTCAATTTGCTCAACAATGTTCCTGTATGCACACCCCTCATTGCGATGTCCCTATCGAGTCCTGTGGCTTCGAAAAGACCTGACACTCACCTTACTTTCACGAATTCGCCCCCTGTGAACTGTACCTCTTCACTAACCTCAAGAACCATTTAGCTCGATCCCGTTTTCGATCAGATAATGACGTTATATGCTTTCTTCGTTGATGGAGATTATATGGGTTAGTTAATTATTATTATGTTACAATCCTCTTGTTGTAGTTGACCGTGTATATTGAGACTTCGTTCATTGTTAAATGCAATGGTGTGGTAGTAACTGATGGAGACGCATTAACAACTGATAACATTTAATTTATTTCTTTTATCACACAGCACAAACATAAACACACTATTATTCAAACTGTGTGCCACTGCTATTAAACATAGTGATTAATCCTTCGCTACGCAACCGCCTTTGGCTCACGCAGCCTCAACCTTCCACAGCCTCTCAACAACTGCCTCTGCTTGCGACACTCTGCGCCACTGGGCATTGTCGCCCTCCAAAGAAAAACCACTTACAGAGACTACACACCAATAGCCTCAAATCCCAAACAAAACAAAACTAGACCTGGGTTACCTTTTGAGAGGACTCATAAGTCCTAGTGAAAGTTATACAATAAAAAATCATAATTTGAAAATTACACTAATTAGTATTTCATGTCAAAGTAGTTGCAGTAAGTATCTGACCCTGAGAACAAATGACTTTCAAAATATAACTGATGTTAATTAACCTTATCTCCACGCACAGAAGACATGATCAATGAATATAGCAATTTGAAAACTATTTAATGACAGCAAGAAGTAACTGTCTGTTAATCAGCAAGAAAAATGTAAAAAAAGATAAGATGATGTGACTGACACAGTTTCCTTTTTGTAGCAGATATCAAGAATATTAGTAAAGATTACTCTTAATTACACACATGAATCATAGTAAAGAACATAAGTGACACTAAGGAATGGAATATGAATAAATGAGCCTAATTTTAAATAACCTAATACAAATGTAAAACCTATATGCACAAAAGCATTGACACACTGCAGCTGTCAAAACTACAGTTACAGACATAAAACATTTTATCAATTAACTATTGAAATTTGTAAACTGGCACACAGCACACAGACTACTTATACAAAAATCAGTACATACCTTTAAAGAAATATTTTCCATTTACCACCAAGTTACATTGAGTGAATCATTTATAAATCAAAGACAATTTGTTGACTTGAGCACTTTTGACACCATAAGGAAATATTGGGTACTCTGCTTTGGGGCCCAACCTATAAGTTGAGCAGAACTTCACACGATATCACTAGGGGGAGTGGCATCGTCACCGCTGAGGACTCACAAACACTATACGTAACACAGCACTTGTTACTCTGCTTTTATCACTGTCCTATGTGTTGAGCTGGTCGTCACACGCAGTTGCGACGTTTGATGCAAGGGAAGAGTGAATCGACGCAGCCGGAGACAGGAAGATCTAGGAGCTGTTGTTACGCCCACGAAGAATCGCCGCCTTCCGCCATACGATTCGTCGGTGGCACGTTCCCGTTATGTTGACAAGTGCCGGATGCCAGTCAGCTGTTCGTGACATCAGCCACCTACTCCTCCCCCAAACCGTAGCCCGCAGGGCGTCGAAGGTCATTGGCAGGCAGGCATGAAAACAATAAAATAACATTACAGCAGTGTGAGGTAACAAAAGAATAATGTGCTTAGCTGTGCACTGTTGCCTGTTTCCTGAAAACCAAAACACACGCTACTAGCGTCGCTCCGTTGTCCACTGCTGCGCCTGTCACAGGACGTAAGAGAAAGTCACACGATATCAAACACAGAGAATAAAATTCTCTCACTGCAGCTACAGACTGCAGTCTCCAACATCTGACAATAGCTACCGACTATTGTCCAAAGGTTTGTCCATCAGTATCGTAGTATTTATAACTAAACACGGTTCACTAATTGACACTTCCTTGTGATAGTTCAGGACACTTATACAACTTAATGTTCTCAACATGTTGTAGGCTATGATATTTGCCATATTTATCACTTCTACCTCCACTGAATTCGGGTGAACCAGCTTTATAATCATGAATGGTCCTTTGTAATAATGATTGAACTTTTTTATCTCCTCATTCACACTAGATGACTTTGTGTGTGTCCGAATTAGGATCAGATCTCCAATCTTGTACGTGATAGTTTTCACTATTTTATCGTGGACTTGCTTCCTTTCTTCTGCTTTCTTTGCCATCGTTTCGACCGTCAATTTGATCCTATCTTCTGGTGGTAGCTCATCCTGCTGCGGAAATTTGATATATGCATCGAAAATTCTGTTAGGTTTCTTACCCAACAGAACAGTGCATGGTGGTAATCTTGTCTAATCATGACTCAAACAGTTAATGACTGTTTCAAAGTCTGCTAATCGTTCGATATTCACTGTCTGATCTTTCAATTATCAGATTAGCCTTCATCCTTGATTTCCTTGTTCACTGCTTCTCTCTTCGCTAAAGGTATTGCATACGGTTTGCTGCGAAATGGTTCATGTTCCTTGACTTTAATTTTGCGAACACATCTTTTAATTAATCCAGGTAATTTTGAAAACAGGTCAACTTCGCGTATCAGCACTTCCATTAATTCCTCCCTTTTTGCTTCCGTCAAATTCACTGACGTCTCAATCATGATTCGAATACCAGTCAGAGCATCTTCATCATTATTATTCTCTCGCAGAGCAGGATCTTCCTCAGAATCATCATAAGTCGCCAGTTCCTCTTCTCCTCGGAAACGCATTAACCTCATCTTCACACACGCAGCGCCCTTATTTTCTTCATTAATAACTCCTTTAAACATTATCTTCTTCTCGACATTATTTATTCTCGTCGGCAGGCAACCATTTATAAATTCAATACTGCATCTCATTTCAGTCAAGCAATCGATTCCAAGAACTAATCCAACATTAAGAGATTACCTACGGCACTGACAATACGTACGCCGTTCACGAAAATGTTGGAAATGCCACCGGATTATTTAATTGACTTTATTGACTCGCTGAGTCCAGTAGTGCATCCACAATAAGCACAATAATTCCGCATACCTCCACCTCTAAAAAAGGCATTAACATTTCTTGATCAATATTTTCATCCTCTCGATACAAATCGTCTCAAATATCATCTACTTGTTCACACTTGATTGCGTTAATCTCTTCATCCGACCCATTTCTTTTAACTTGAGTTTCGGAGCGGGTCGTCTTCGAAACTTGACTAAGTTTACCAGTTCACGTTCCTGTGGATTACGCTCTGGCTCCTTTCTGTTCCGGCGATCGTTGCTGTCTTCTGTTTTCTTCATACTGTGATCCATCTCAGTACTGATTGTAATTAAATCTGTTCGGTGCGTCATACTCATTTCTTCTTTGTGTTCCGTCCTCCTTTCTATTAAATTTGCTTGGTCTTCCATTACTCACAAATTCTTGTCGCGATGGGCCATTACCACACGAATGACGATCGTCATAATTTCTCTTGCGCTGTTCGCGTTCATGGTTAAGTACATCAATTCAATCGATCATTAGGCAGGTCTGCTTCATGTTCACTTTTGGAGTGAGTGCTAACTTTTCAAGTACCGCGAAAAGCAGCTTCTGTATCAAAATTAACATCAATTCCTCTTCCTTAACCGCATCATCAAGATAGGCGTTGCCGTTCCAAAATTTCCGCATATATTCACGCATTGTTCCATAATGTCTTGCGTAGTTAGGCGGTGTAAGAATCTTTGATTTTACATCCCATTGTTTTTCTCGCGACCAAAATTTACTCAAGAATGCAGATTCAAATTCTTTGTAATTTGAATAATTTTCTGAAACACTGATGTCCCAGATATGTGCTTCGCCTTTCATGTGGCTAATGCACGATCAATTTTCGCACGTTCCGTATAATGTCTTGGAAACGTGTGTTTAAATTGCTTAATAAAGGCAACTGCATGGATACCTTCTTTCGGATCGTAATCTTGAAAGTTGAGCACGCTCAATCCATTATCTACAATAACTTGAGGTACGCCATACTTCGCGTAACGCTGCATTGATTTCATGACTAATAAGGTCTTTATTGACATTGTTCAAATCATTTTCGGATGACATTACCTTTTGACGAATTTCGCCTACTTCGGAACTCAGTTCAGTACATTGTGTCTGTAAGCCTTGAACTAACATAATATTTGTTTCTTTGTTGCCTTTACATGTACTCGTAATTTTAAAAATTTCATCGTTTTGAGCCTTAACTGTTTCTTGAACTTTGTTAACTAACATGCTCGATTGTTTACCTTGTTCATTACGTTTTGTGTTAAGATCTTGCATTTTATTTTCAAGTTCTTCATGTTTGGAACCACATTCCTTTTGGAACACCTTATGTTTCTGATTAAGTGAATTAGTGAGCTCAGTTCGCGAGCTAACCATTGCATTTGACAAATTCTTTATTTCTTCTTTGGCGTTCCTACTTTCCTGTTTGATTTCTCTCAACATCTGCACTGTCAAATCCTTAGTGTTAACACCCGTTCCCGTTTGTTGACTGTTCACCGGTGTTGAACTAGGCGTCATTGAATCGAAACTAACTACACCACTATCTTCCATTACGTTAAGTGTGGTATTCTCAAGTTCAAATTCGCATTCTACATTGACTAAAACATTAACTTGTCCCTCCTCATTAATAACTACACTGTTGTTTGGCGTTGTATCCGTCATGTTAACAATGTTCACAAAAATCACTGTCCGTTAATAATTAGTTCCAACACTTAATTTAAAAGATCATATTATAAATATCATAGTCTCAAACATAGTACAGAAGGTCCTTTCCTAATTTCTCCTGTGCAACGTGGAAAAAAATTAGAAACGAAGCGCCGCGGTCGCAATTAGCTGCTTCACTCACCGTTTGTTGTGTCGTCTTCTCTGACGATCTGAAGATTGCGAAGGAATCGACGTCCGACACACGCGTCCTTCGTTGATGGAGATTATATGGGTTAATTAATATTTATTATGTTACAATCCTCTTGTTGTAGTTGACCGCGTATATCGAGACTTCGTTCATTGTTAAATGCAATGGTGTGGTAGTAACTGATGGAGACGCATTAACAACTGATAACATTTAATTTATTTCCTTTATCACACAGCACAAATATAAACACACTATTATTCAAACTCTGTGCCACTACTATTAAACATAGAGATAAATCCTTCGCTACGCAACCGCCTTTGGCTCACGCAGCCTACACCTTCCACAGCCTCTCAACAACTGCCTCTGCTTGAGACTCTCTGCGCCACTGGGCATTGTCACACTCCAAAGAACAACCACTTACAGATACTACACACCAGTACCCCCACAACGTCATGGGTGCGAAGGAGGAGTTACTTTTATCGTGAAGGATGAAACGTTCTACAAGGATGGCATGATCTACCTGCAGCACTGGTGGCAAAAGTATGTGGACCTAAAAGAGGACTACGTTGAAAAATAGCAGTAAACATTTAGACTACTGACTACCTCTATTGGGCTGGCAGAGAATTTTCAGTCACCCCATATTTTTTAATATTAATACTTGACTGATTTTATTAAAACCTTAGAGTAAGATTACTCTTCTTAATGAGTGAATTATGAGAGAATATTAAATTTTGAGTTTGGCCAATAATTAGATAAGATATTGAAATAAATTGTTTTGCTCCTGGAAGTCATTAGGTAAGCGACCTGCTACTTGATTTGTGCATCAATTTAAGTGTTATGAAATACGGGGGCATTCAGTTGCCTCTACCTATGGGTTTTACGCAACCCACAACACCTTCAAATATCATGAGCAACTTTTTCGCATTCTCTCCTTCGACACATGCAAATTAATAGTCCTACAAAACAATGAAAAAGACCTTTATGTAATTAAATGTTGTGCTGGGATAGGTTTTCGCTACAGGCAGTAGTGTCCCAATTATTCACATACAAAAATGACCATCAAACGTGTTTTTTTCTTGACTAATACGAAACCCGTGGCCTCCAGCAAAAACCTGTTCCAGTACTAAATTTAACTAAATTAAAATTCCTACTAAAAGGTCCTGTTCATTTTATCTGAAGAATTAATAGTTTGCGCGTAGCGAGCGGGGTAATTTGAAAATATCTTATGAAGTTTTTGAAGGCGTTGCGGTTTGCGTAAAGCACATAGGCAACGGTCAGCTGAATCTCCTTATATGTATGTTTTTGCTAAATGGTGACAAACGGTAAGATATTAGAGAGAACAAGGAACAAAGAATGTTAATTAGACATATCGCCGAAAATACGTTCCAAGGGATGTATGCTCACTTGAAGATAAAAGATCTTCAGGACTGAGGTCTCAATGACTGAAAGCGCACATGAGATCACTCCAGACCATTCCGAATATTCTGTCGGTACTAGTGTTTCAACTCCACATTCAAACACTCCACGGAGCCGTAATGATGTCCGTGAGGGCGGTACGCTGACACAATGTTACGAAGTGGTGAAGGAGGCACTACACCGCTGAATGTATTGCTGAATCCAAGAGTGTCTTGCAGATTACTACATTAGAAAGCAGGTTTCCAGACTCAAAAGAGTGCCTAAACTACGCTTCTTCGTCCTCTGCTAGAGTATTTCTGCGCTGTATGGGCTCCTTACCAGATGGGGTTGACGGAGGACATAGGTAAAGTTCAATATAAGACAGCTCGTTTTGTATTATTGAGAAATAGGGGTGAGAGTTTCATGGATATGATAAGCTAGTAGGAATGGTGATAATTAACACAAAGTCGGTTTTCGTTGCGACGAGATCTTTTCACGAAATTCCGATTATCAGTTTTCCTCTCTGAATGTGAAAATATTGTCACGAACTTGCATAAGAAGAAATGGTCATCATAACAAAATAAAATAAATCAGAGCTCGTACATAATGATTTAAGTGTTCACGTTTCCTCTGCACTGTTAGAGAGTGGAACGGTAGAGAAATAGTCTGAAGGCAGTCGAAAGAACCCTCTGCCAGGCACTTACGTGGAATTGCAGACCTGTCGTGTAAATGTTGATCTAGACGTAGGCGGCTGTGCGTTCCGGTGATGAGTCATGCTTGGATAAGTCAATCGGTAGGCCATTTACACGTGGAAGTGCAAGGTCACACGTTTGAGTGCTGGTCCAGAATACAGTTTTGATCTGACAGAAAGTCTGGAGAAGACACTTCTTCGATATGTGAACCAAAGTTTCAGTTTTAGTTCATTTCCAGTGAAGTTACATAGGTCTCTATAGTCAGATCCACGAACGATTTATGTATATCCAGCAAATTACGTCTCTCGCTTGAACCACAACCATAAGCGATGGTAACTCGCCACAGATGGATTAAAAAGTCACTATGCAACTCGCTAAGATCGCGTTTAATGCTCGCGTTAGCTACGGTATTGAGAGAATAGCACCCAGAACATTACTGAATGTTCATTGGCTAACGGAGAATGCGTGACGTAGGTGATCAGAACAAGCCTTAACTCGACGTTCATGACTCCACCTATAGGTACCCTGAAGAACCTACAAGTAAAAAATTCTCTTCTGTTAAAGACAGATTCACACTGGACGACTGGTGCAGCAAAACACATTTTTTTGCTACCAGTCTTTCAGAACTTCCTTCGTTTATTTGACAACTGTACATTCTGCATTGGAAAACAAAGATCATCTTTACCTATCCCGAGGTATAGCTGGCGTAGTTGCACAGCACCGTTCGTGTCTCAAAGGAATGTTTTAGGAAAGCGAGTTGGGAACGAATTAGAGTCTACGAGACGCGGTATTTACAAAAGCAGAATACTTTCAACTTGTTGCTGTCTGTCTGTTTTGTACACGAAAAATACCTGGTGCAACACAATGGCTGCATTTTGCAATGAAAATACCGCATGCGTCGCTTTTATAACAACTGAAAGGCTTTCACGTTTTGATTCGTCATTGTTGTGTATTAAACTCTCTTTCAGCTACCGAGCTCTGTGCTGATACCAGGTGGATATTTTTGTACGGTCTGAGCCGTTTCACAGAGCTTTATTGTGTGGTTCGTGGCAGTTTCGGCCACTGTGTGGAGAACGTCTCGCAACCAGTTTGTGTGAAGGCCAGTGCAGACTGCCTAAGCCTTCTGAGAGACTACTCAGGCACCACAGTGCATACGATTGCACTAGAAATTGTTGCCTTCTCAAAAAAGAAATCCCAAAATACATTTTATATATTGCGTAGAAAGTAATCAGTAAGTAATCTCTCCACAGTCACTAAGTCTCAAATAAAAAAAGGAGAAATACGTCTCATTTCCTTTTTTTGGAAACGCGGTGTCATCACTCCTCTGACTGATTTGCAGTTTCGCATCACGATTTCTTCTTCTATACCGACTTCTCCATTTCAGATCAGCACTTGCACGAAATGTCCTCATTCCTCTACTACCATGGGGATTATTCCTCTATGTCTTGACACACGTCCTATTTCACTTCCCTGTTTCCTTGGTACTTAGCACAAACGGCTTTATCACGGTTTGCACATACTGTACCCTCTTAATTTTCAGCAGCCTCCTGTTCATTTCAAGTTAAGACGCAATGTTACTCTTGCACATTAGATTTCACCAACATTTTAACAAGTCTCTTACCAAGGAAAATGTTACATCACTGCGAAGTTATTCAGCCATTGTTGAGATCAGACAGTAACTTCCAAAGGACTGCTTGTTTATAAGAAAAAAATTATTTCTTCAAATTAAAGGTACATTTTTTCTTCCATTTTTATTTATGTCTATGAAGAATACGCACAACGCTTCCGTCCATCTGAGGAGAGCTATCGAGCCGTTTTTTTTTTTTTTTTTTTTTTTTTAGTGCAGCAGCTCTGTGAAGCACTATTTCGCTGTTTTGTTATTTGCATCCTTTCTTTTGTAAGTAGGCTGTTTGTGTGTTGGCAGCGCTATGTGGCTCTCTGCGTTTAATAACTCTGACAGCGCTATACGCACATTGGTAAGAGACTCTGTGGCTGTCGGACTTGTAGTTAGAAGTTAACAGTCTGCGGTGATGGCACTTGGAGGTAAACAGCCAGCAGTAATGGAAGTTGGGAGTGAGTAGTTAGCAGTGATGGAGGTTAGAGGTTAATAATTAGCAGTGTTCGAGGTTTGCAGTATTAGCGCGAGCAGACGGTCTGAATGTGTATCCGTCATGGTGATTTATTATTGGTGATTATATATGCTTTTGAACTGGATGTCACATTATTAAGGTAAAAACACATTGTTTGCTGTGCAACAAAATCTTTCCTTTGATAACCATAAGCCTATCAGTAGTTAGAACCTTCAGAAGTTAGAAACTTTTATTTAGCTGGCAGTATTGGTGCTTGCGGCATTGCTGTAGTTCGGATAATGAAGATTTTTGTGAGGTAAGTGACTTATGAAATGTATAGGTTATTGTTAGGATTTCCTCTGATTCAAGGCCATTGTTTTGCATTAATTATTTGAAGTCCGGTTATCGGTTTTAAAACAGTCAGATTGCGTTTTCCTTGAACATTGCGAGTAATTAATGAATGTGAGATCTCAGAGTTGTATTTGTCCGGAATAATTCTGATGATCAGATATGAAATGATTAAATAGCAATGTAATAGCAGTAAGTTCAATTTCACGCAACAAAATAGGCAGAAAATTTTAAATACATAAGTTTCACTTTGAGCTAGTCTTCTTGGGGCTAAACGTCCAGTCTGTCTAAATCTGTTGATAGTATCAGAGAAGGAGGGACGAGTTGGATAGCGTCAACCTCGGAACTGCTCTGCACATCGTTCTGCTGCTTTTAATGCATTTTTGAGTCATTCGTCGTGAATTGAAAACATTTCCACCATCTCTTAATTAGTACGTGGTATTGTAGTCCTGCAAATAGTCTACGCTTCATAAAGATGGTTCAAATGGCTCTGAGCACTATGGGACTCAACTGCTGAGGTCATTAGTCCCCTAGAACTTAGAACTAGTTAAACCTAACTAACCTAAGGACATCACAAACATCCATGCCCGAGGCAGGATTCGAACCTGCGACCGTAGCGGTCTTGCGGTTCCAGACTGCAGCGCCTTTAACCGCACGGCCACTTCGGCCGGCGCTTCATAAAGAGTTAGACTATTTGGGTATTTCACTAGCACCATACCTCGTAAAATAACTGATCGCGTAACTTCAGCTAATTTCTCCGACATAACTAACGACGTAGGCTACCATCAACAGCAGTGTAAACATCACATCACGAAACTGTTGCCTCAGCGGCTCAGGTTTCCTAGAAACATTACGTAAACGTCCGGGTGTCGGGCCGCTCATCGCTCGTAACACACAGCACCAAAATCTTTCTATTCGGCGTATTTTAAATCAGTAATTTTGATTAGATCTAGTAAACAGCGATACTAATGAATTTTTCTGTTTGAGATCGGTCGTTCTGGCTGCAAAAAAAAAGAGGAGTTAACTTTAAAAAAAAAGTCCATGCTACTATGTCGGTTGTTAATGAAACTACAAGACCGCATTGCTAGTGTTTTCAAGGCACCCTGGTCACAATTTGTCTAGTTAGATTACAGAGGTCTCTAACGGGTCAAAAATACCTGAAGTGCACGGTTAAACACTTCTAACCTCGGTTGCCCCATTATAGGATACGTACCATTGACGAGAAAATTACTGAAGAGCTCTATAAGAAGTGGAATAAAATTGACTACGTTTTTTACCATGTCTTTGGTCACTGTCCTTTGCCTTACAACAGATTATCATGATTGATATCTGTACCGTGAACACAGAAATACGTTTCAAGAAGAAGCATACGTCCCAAACGTACTGTCTGTCTATAGCAAACTTGGCGGATGACTGCGTTTTAGAAAAAGCCGTTAGCTGGTCTGCAAGGTTCCCTGAATAACATCAGGTTTTGTCCCTTTCTTCCGTCGAAGATGCGCAAAAACAGGGCACACGTGCTTGATTTAGGGGATGTGCACGCTTTGACTCACTTTATATCATAAATTTCTTGTATACTTCATAAAGTTTTAAAGTTGTGTCCGAAATGGTACTCTCAGTCTTTAAGTAATGTGTTTTCATTGACTGGGAAAATTGTCTTTGCTCCTTTATTTATTTGTTTTGTAGTGTTGCCAACATACCCTTGCCACTACTTTGTCTTTGACCTACGACATTTTCTTTTTTTTATTATTACAAACCACAATACATACTTAGAAGTACCAAAACAGAATACAGTGGTGTGCATAAATGTGTGTTGTGAAAAATATGAGCAATGCATAGTGCTGTAGAAAAACTAAAAATTAGACCAAAATTATCAGTGTCTAATGCAGAAACACAACAATGTGTTAGCAGACAGCATTTCCCAATGTAAGTGAGAAATCAACCGAGAATCACTTATTCTTCAGGAACTGTTTTTCTATCTAGAAGCAAATCAAAATATAAATAACTTAATAAGAGACCACTGATTATGCTTTACCTCAATAAAGCGAAACGTCTCTGGTGAAATACTCACGTATTTTGTAGTTGCATCGACGGAACAAAAATACCCTCAAGAGTTACAAAGCACTACGCCCACACTAATGAAGAAGTTTATGACATCAAGATGGAGGGCAAGAGACCAATGGGAAAACTAAGGGAAAAGTGGACAAAAGAAATGGAAGAAAGAATTTGGTAGAGAGGAGGTTACTTGGCCAGAGTAGCTACAAAGAAGCATTGGGAAGGGCAGAGATGTTCTACGCATACACTGCAGAGGGTGATGGTTACGAACATAGTTTTCTCCGGTAACTTCAGAAACGAAACTTCATTGAATTTTTTTAAACTACAGTAGTCAAGTTTTCTTTTGCATAACTCATGCTTCAACCTGAAGGAGAACGGGTATTTAGGTTCCTTCAACTGCGTGACAGCATCTGTTATTTGAACATCATTTGCACCTCCTTTTGCATTCAGGACGAGTTAGGAAAAACTTATAGCGAATTAGCAGAGCTGTAAAGCGGTTAAGGCACGCCCACTGCCAGAATCCTTGCCACGGGGACTGCGATGTAGCGGGTTCTGCTGTCTTTCCTCATTAATAATTTGTCTTGGGCGGTTAGGAGGGCGTTGCTTGGACGCTAACGAATGGCGGCCTTGCCGAATGCAGTATTAAGGCCTCTCCCGCTAATGACTGGCTTCACGGTGATTCGTCTGCTGGCGGGGGAACCCCTGGCGAGATTTCTCAGTCGTCTTACAGTTAGAGCTCGCCATATATCTGACAACAAAGTTGGTGCATCGCTCTAGTAGCTGTCTCTGAGCGAGTGCGCTATAAGTTTCGTCGTCTTTCTGTACACTATTTAATCACATGGTGTGAATTGTCGGATCTTTGTCGATGCAGCTGCTAATGGCGAATTTACGTATCACATCGTGAGTTGTGTAATACCAGGAAAATACGCGTTCTAACGGGTTTGATGCTGCTCGCCGAGAATTCCTGTCTTGTGCCGACCTCATCATCTCACAGTAGCGTTTGCACCTAACGTTTATATTTGTTTGTAGTATGTACTTCACTAGGAGTCCTGCCCTACAGTTTTACTCTCTGCAGCTCCCTCAAAAACCGTGGAATTTATTTCGTGATGTCGTGACACATTTCCTACTGTAATTTCCCTTCTACTTTTCATTGTTTCCCTCGCGTCCCTCTCTTCTCTGATACTGTGGGGGGACTCCTCATTCCTTATTTTATCAAACCATCAATTTTCAACGTCCTTCTATAGCACCATATCGCAGACGCTTAGAGTCCGTTTTTTCCTATTTTCTCGTAGTCCAAGATTAACTACCATACAACGCAGTTCTCCGCATGTACATTCTGTCATGTCTTCCTCTTCTTGAGGCCTGTGTTTAATACCGGTCTACTTTTTTTGCTGGGAATTGCCTCTTTTCCTGTAATTGTCTGCTTTTTACGTCCACCACTCTTCGTTCGCCGTGTGTTATTCCACTTTCAGGATAGCAGAATGCTTAACTTCGTCTATTTACCGGTCACCAATTTTGAAGTTAAATTTATTGAGTTTGTTACTTCTGCAACTTCATATTACTTTCGTCTTTCATTGGTTTATTCTGAGTCCATTGTGTGTTCTTCTTACATTGTTCACTCTCTTCATCAGTGTGGCGTCACAGCCAGATTTAACTTTCTCCATCAAGGAAAATTATGACCAAAGGACAGCGTCTAGCACGCTTAAGTGAAATAACATTTCACTTTATTGGTACCAACATCTACGTAATGCCATGATGAATGAACCTTGAAAGTGGTACTGAGATAAAAATTAGGCCAAGATAATACTTTTAGAATATCACAAAAGGACATGTACGACTGTGAAAATCTCTCTTGTTATCTTGCTCTCTTGTTGTTTTGTGCTCCTGATCTCTTCCAGTTAGGTCTAGTGGAATTAGGCCTTTGTCGCTGAGCTGTGGTAATAAATATGAGCCTGATTTACGCGTGAAACTGAATGTTCACTAAAGCATAAAAAATTAATTGCGTATTACGACGACGTTATTCGAAGATTCTCCTTCATTTTAGAAGAAAAGAAAAAATAAATTTCATTCCTTAAAAGTGAGGACATTACATATGGAAGCCATTCTTTTGGTACGCGATTATTTCGAAAGCCAATTTGTGTCTAGTTACCATTTGCACATTACATTCATTAGAGTCTGCAGTCCTTTATTTTTATCGAAGTCCCATAATTTTCCTGAGTGCAGTTATTACGAAAATGTACTTCATTTCTTTTCACGGTCAGTAAAACACCAATTAAATTGTTTCCAAACTAATTCTAGGCCGTCGCTATTTTGTTGTTTCAAAAGTACATGAGTGTTAACAGTATAATTTTCATTCTTGAAGTTTACGAAAGTAATTGAGATAAAAAAAGAGTATCAGGCCCAAGTTTTCTTATAAGTTTATCCCTGAAGATAGAATTTTCAGAGTAATTTTACCTATGAGTTCATGCTCTTTAATATCAGAGTAAGAACAGAAAACTAATTTCACATAATTGCAGGTGACAATTATACACCAGGTTCTGTAATTCTCCTGCACCGTCACTGAGAACAGCAATGTTATCTGCGAATATTATCATTGACAACCTTTCACCTTGGCAGTTAATCTCACTCTGCTACCTTTCTTTTATTTCCGTCATTCCCTCTTCGATGTATAGACTGAACAGCACGGACGAAAGACTGAACCGTCTCTTACGCCCACTTTCTTCATCCTACAGTCTTATGGTTCCCTCTTGACCGTTGTGCATATGGTACATTACTTTTAGAGTATTCAATGCTTTCAGAGACCTGTAAACAGTCATGTGCAAGAAAGGCAAGTGTTCAACTAGAAAAAGCCTCAATATCTTACTTTAGCACTGCAGACAAACGGGAGGGGGAATTAGAGGAAAGGCTTCAACGACATTTGACGACTGTAAACCACCCAATGATAGATTTTACATAAATTTAGTGTATTTTCGGTACAATGAATCTGAGCTTGACTGAAAGAATAACAATGTTGGCCAACTGTATGACATGAATGCAAGGCTTCGGTCTTCTTACTACGAGGGCAGCGAATTTGGATGCGTGCTCAGTTTTAAGAAGTTTAAAGAATTAACGCCCGTTATGATGATCGAATGCTCCAAACAAAATGAAGCCATTGAAAGTGCAACTGCATATGTGTCTATCAAATTTGTATCAACACTAAACTTCTCTAAAGACACTGTTGCAAATGCGTTAGTCGTACATGACTGTGTGTAAATTATTCACCTCTTATGAAAATTGTGCAACTTGTGGTATGTATGTAGAGGTACCCCTCCATATGCATCATATCTCAGAATGGCGTCTCAGAGTGCAAATATTGTTGTGGATGTACAGGTTTTTCAT
Organism: Schistocerca nitens; assembly: GCF_023898315.1. NCBI lineage: Eukaryota > Metazoa > Arthropoda > Insecta > Orthoptera > Acrididae > Schistocerca > Schistocerca nitens. The sequence goes on from NC_064621.1 coordinate 492,996,126, forward strand.
GACAGGTATGGACAATATGTGTTTAAACATGCTGCTTTAACAGATTTTTCAATGCTGGGCGCATTTTAATTAAACATTCGACAGTCGTTGCTTTGCCGAAGCCGTGAAATACAGCACAATGTGGTAGGACTTGTTAAACAATTATATGGCTTACTGGTGATTGTTATGGAAAACTGTGGGATGAGGAGGGAGTGTCATATGAAAATATAGTGATATTGCGAGCCTGTGACCATAGAGACAACATAGTTTATATCAAAGTCAGTGAAAGTGTATTGTGACTCCATTATATATTCCACAGTGCATGAATGCTATCTCAAGGGGTCCACCTGTCCAAAAATTCGAAGACTCAAACAAATGTAAGGTGACATTAACAGTAGAATTTATATGAGGGCCATTCGGAAAGTTAGGTCCGATCGGTCGCGATATGGAAAAGACAATCTAAATCCGATGATACTTTGCGCAGATGTGGTGGTTGGTGTGATCGGTCGCGATATGGAAAATACAATCTAAATCCGATGATACTTTACGCAGATGTGGTGGTCGGTGTCTCTAGTATGCCCGTCGATCACGTCCCGTCGTTATTTTCAGTTTTGAGCGCACCGTGAGAAGGTAAAGATGCCTAGAAAATAGTGTCTCCCGCCAAGTGCCAGGGTCTGTTGAGAAATTTCGCCTGATATCATGCAGCCAACATAACTTAACTATCACGCTTTTCTTTCGTCATGACAATTCTCACCCGTGCTCTGGATGGGCAGAGAAGATGCTCCTGCAGCGTTTTCGATGGGAAGTGCTTGATTACCCACAGTGCAGCCCGTAACTGGTTCCAACTGAATTTCGTTTCTGCTTACATGAACCGCTGGCTATGAAGACAACATTTTGTCACAGACAACGAGCTGTGGACCATCGAAGAGATTGGGCGGAAAGTACAGGAGGCTGCCTTCTACGAGGGTTGCCCAGAAAGTAATTTTTTTTTCTCAGCCAAAAACAATGCTACGAATACGAAGCATTACGCATCGTTTATTTGAATTCTCCTGAGTAAATGCGCCAAGTTTCCGTCACCTCCGACAGATACTGTAGCTCGAGGACAAAGTTGCGTTTGTAAGTGATGTACGTGACGAGCAACATGCTGTCATTGAATTACTTACTGTGGAGAAAGAAACTGTGGGGAATATTCACAAACGCTTGTGCAAAGGCTATGGAACATTTGCTGTCAACGGAAGTACAGTTAGCCACTGGTCACGGAGGGTGAAGTCATCGGAAGGTGGTTCGGCCGGGCTCCACTATTTGCAGCGATCGGGGAGACCATCCACGGCTGTCACACTTAACGCACCTGACATAGCCCCATCAGACTTCTACTTGCTTGGGCCATTAAAGGATGGCATTCGTAGAAGATATTTTGAGAACGACGGGGAGATGTTTCACACAGTGAAGCACTTACTCCGCCACCAGGACAAGGATTGGTACCAACAGGGCACACACGTCCTTGTTTCGCGCTGAAGGAATGCCCTAGAATGGGATGGAAATTACGTAGAAAAAGAGGGTCCGTAGATAAAACACCATTCTTTAGTGTGTGTAGTTCTCATTATTTTAAATAAAGAATTGTTGAAGAAGAAAAACGCCGTACATTACCTTTTGGGCAACCCTCGTATGACAAGGGCTTTGGAAGCTCGTACAACGCCACGACAAATGTTTAAGTGGGAGCGGCGACTCTGTACAGAGGTAACTGGAAAGTCTAGCTAACTGCTACAAATTAAACATTATTTTTTATTTTCACAGTAGTTTCCGTTTTGCGACTGATCAGAGCTTACATTCCGAATAGCTCTCGTACGTGTGCTTCAGAAAACGTACAAATAATTTTAAGTTGGATTATTAATACAGAAATTTAAAAAAAGACCTTCCTATTTATTTCTTGTCTTCAAATTCTTCCCACCACATGACTTTCAGGCTTCAGATAAACATTTAACATTCACCGCCTATCCCGCTTCTGAAGAAATAGAGAAATAAGTTTACACAATTTGTCCGAATGACACTGAAATCAGAGATGATCCACAGCATCCTCTTGCCGTATTCCTATATGGGCCTCTCTGTGTACGGTGAAATGCCAGTCGTTCAATACATGAACCTATGTACATATCTTATTTGATAAGTGAATTCTTATCTGCGTGCTCCACGCAGATAGACTGACTGTCCATTTGATGTCTCCTCAGTGCAAGCACTGAAAACCAACTGCGGCCAGCCTGGGCAGATTCGCCCCACGGGACTGCTCACATTGCAATAATCACGTGCGGGAGCTGCAGTGTCATTGGCTTGTCTCGGAACTGCACATATGCGCACAGCCAGAAACAATAAATACACGGAATGCTAAGCAGTGCGAAAGAAGAATGCTTAGTTCCCTGAATCGTGCATATCCACACCGACTGCATTCGTGCTATCACACGGTCCTGATTTTTTCTTTGCAGGACGAGTCGAGATAATGAAATATGTGCTTTCCGCAAGCTGAAGAAGAACACTGATGGTGTGTTCTGATTTTCAAAATGAAGCATATGCACACCGGCAGCTTTCATACCACGAAAATATTATCAAACAGTGTTAGATTTTTCTTTGCATAACGTGTTGAGCTAATAAAATATATGATACGTACAAGCTGATGATTGCAATATCAACTCCCTCGGGATAATATATGCATGACAACGCTGGATATTAGAAAGAGTGTCTGAGCAGATTGTCTTCAGGGTGACTGTCGTCATCAACTGTAGTGGACCTGTGAATGTCAGTCTCACAGTGCTAAAAGCAAAAGTGTGGGTAAGCGGCCTCGTTTATCAAGTGATGAGTATATACCATCAGCGCTCTTTGATGAACTCAGTATGGCTTTCCTCCAGGGATCTATGTGCAGACCGGTGTGTGTTTTTTAAATATGTAGGGAGAGGTATTCTGATTTCATTTATTGATGTGAACAGTAGAATAAGATGGCATTAGAGCAGCTTGACAATTAAGCTATGGCTTCCTTAATGAGAGATTTTGATGGGTACGAACGCAGGTACACCTTTTTTGCATGTTCAGATAATTGATATTTTATGTCGAATAATTTTATACTTTTTACCAATATTTTACTAGCATAATGCATTTTGGCAGCATGCTGCCATCGCCAGCTGCATTATAAAGTTATTTATAGATCAGCTGATAGGTTATGTACATTAGCTGTGTGTGCCAGTGGGGTTAAGAAACGAAAAATAAACATGTGTGGAAGGATAAATCTGTTACAATTACATTATGTCAATAGCATTATTAGGTAATATATTGTTACGTTTACTTACGTTTTTGTTGGTAATTTAATTTTCTGGCACACAGAGCACAGTAAAAGATCAAGGGCAAGTTAGAATTTTCTCAAAAGTATGTTTACATCTTTCCAAACAGTTTTAAAATCTAAGATAAACTACCTACAATTCCAAAGATTGTTTACAGCTTTCAAGAGAATTATAAAAACTAAGCTAAACAACTCACAATTGCAAAGACAGAAATTTATAACTGTAGTGAAGATGAAGACTTTATCTAGATGTACTGGCAATATGGAGAATGTTACATGAATACTTAATGAAAACTATTCTGTCAATGAAATAAACATTTAATGTTGGAAAAGTTTTTCAAAAAGTTAACATTATTACTTCCAAGCTTATCATTTAATAACACTTCTCCATGTGCTGTGATACGAAAGAAGAATTCCAGTTCTTCATATAAGTCCATTTGGTGTCCCTTATTCTGTATATGTTAAATATGAAGATCATTCGCAATATCGTGGAATGGGTGGCCTGTGTCTTTTATATCGGTGGCTGATATAAAGCATTTATGTGTTCAATATCTCTTGTTTTGAAGTCTCCCAGTTTGGCCTATATAAATGGACCTGCAGGTATTACATACTATTTTATAGATGCCTGATTGTGAGTGTTTTCCAGTCTGTGTGTGTATATATTGTGTCTCAGTGTATGTTGCTGTTTATTGTGTGTTCTAAAGCCAATGTTAATGTCATGTGTTCTTAGAATTTTTGCTATATCGTAGGAGAGTTTGCCTGTGAAAGGTATGCAAGCTGTGGGTTTCTGTTTCATTTTATGTACAAAAGGTGTTTGATCACTGTTTTCCCATTTTTGAGTAAGGTTATCAATTAATATTTCATCAGAGCAATTTGTTGAAGCTATTTCTTTTATTACGCTGAGCTCATCAAGATTTGCATATATCATTTAACATTACAAACCTGTACACTAACTTTCCATCACAAAAAGACTCAAAATCGTCAGGTAAAACCCCATAAAACATCAAAAACTATCATTTACGAAATTATTGAATTCATGGACCTCCTTGAACTGGTACTAAACTACAACTATTTTACATTTAATAATAAAAACTACATGTAACATAGAGGCCTTGCAATGGGCTCAAGCAGAGATGGTACAATTGCCAAGAGATATATTAACCACCTTGATTAAAAGAACTCTTGCTAAAACATCAGGCTCTATGGATAAAATAATTTACTATAAACGTTATATTGATGATACATTACTCCTAGTAGACGGTGACACAAATGATATTAACAACATACTCGACTCACTCAATAAACAAGATAGTAATATTAGATTTACAGTGGAATGTGAGAGCAATGGTAGCATCAATTTCCTCGATCTAAACGTCAGGAAAGACAAAAACTCAGACAGTTTCAAAGTTTACAGGAAGTCAACAGAAACAGATACGACCATACACAGCTCATCCTGCCACCTCAAACACACAAAAATGCTGTATATAGAGCACTTGTTAACAGAGCCAACAATCTACCAATTGGTAAATATGCACATCTTGATGAGCTCAGCATAATAAAACAAATAGTTTCATCAAATGGATATGACGAATTATTAATTGATAACCTTACACAGAAATAGAAAAACAATGATAAACTAAATTCCATACATAAAATGAAACAGAAACCAACGGCTGGCACACTTTTCACAGGCAAACCGTCTTACAATAAAGCAAACATTCTGAGACCACATGATATTAACATTGCCTTTACAACACACAACAAGTAGCAACACATACTGAGACACAATATTCACACCCAGACTGATAAACACTCCTAATCAGACATTTATAAAATAGTAATACCTGCAGATCCCTTTATATAGGCCAAACTGGGAGAGACTTCCAAACAAGGTATAAAGAAGGCATTAGTGCTTACCACACTAACAATTACAACAGATCAGCAGTAGCCCCTCACATAGCACGCACCCATTCTATGATACTGCGAATGATCTTGATATATTACATATAAAGGAGAAGTGACACTTAATGGACCTATATGAAGAACTGGAAATCTTCATTCATGGCACAACACATGCAGATGTAGTAATAAGTGATAAGCTTGAAAGTAATAATGTTAACTGTTTCAAAAACGTCTCCAACATTAAATGTTTATTTCATTGACAGAATAGTTTTCATTAAGTGTCCATGCAACATTCTCCATATTGCCAATACATCTAGATAAAGTCTTCATGTTCACTATAGTTATATACTACTTGAAATTGAAAGTAGTTTAGCTTACATTTTATAACTCTCTTGAAATTTTCAAACAGTCTTTGAAATTGTAAGTAGTCTATTTTAGATTTTAATACTGTTTGTAAAGTTGTAAACAGACGTTTGTGAATATGCTCAGTTTTGTTTCACCTGTTACTGTGCTCCGCGTGCCAGAAAACGTAATTACCATCAAAATTGTAAGTAAACGTACTAATATAATCCTTGATCATGCTATTAACATAATGTACGATTTGTAAAGGATTTATTCGTCCACATAGGATTATTTTTCGATTGTTAACCACACTGGCACACACAGCTAATGTACATAATCTATCATCTGATCTATAAATAACTGTGTAAAGCACCTTATGATGGCTGTATGCTACCAAAATGCATTGTGCTAATAAAATATTAGTAATAAGTGACTGCAGCAGAATCAATTTATTCCGCATAATCTTATATTTCAGTCGCAGACCTCAAACAACATCCACATAACATGGATAAATTTAAATTTATATTTTTATCTCACACCTACATGCAGTGCTTCAGTGAGTGGATTTTTTTTCTGTAGCTACTGTGGGTCAGCACCCCATTCTTTCAAAGGCACATATTCGTGCTGAGCCTTTGTTAGCAGAAAACGTAATTATAAGTAATCAAATAAATAAATAATTTGAGCCATAGATATAGTCCACGGTTGTATAAACATATTACACAGCCGCTGGAAACTTTTCAAGATTTTTGATTGCCAGGTTATTGGCGGAACAAGAGGCATCTTTTAATTTGTACATCTCCAGATCGGACGTATTTTGGCACACCGCCATTAATGCCACATTATGTTATTAATACATTAACGAGATGCAGCCAAACGACACTCGTAATTGCATAATGCAAGCCTCAATGTAAGTGTCGTGCTTTAATTGTGTTTTATTCCAGGATATACTGTTATTACTAACCTCTGTATGTTTTAATTTGTATCTTTTGTCATTGTAAGATTGTTGGGTGACTTGGCATGGCAAAAGATTCCGTACTTCTAAGCAAAAAGTCGTCCAGCTCGATCCACCGTCGTCATCGGATGCTGTCTTATTACGAATTCCGATTTTAGTGAAAACACGGAGAAAATACAGTTAAAAATACATTAACCGTCCTTAAAAAAGCAATGTTGAAGTGTAGAGATTTTGTATGAAACATATTCTACCAATCCATAAACATAATTGATCTCTGTTTAATATTCATTACTATAAATCATTGTATTGTCTCGATCCAGATACGAACGAGCTAAAATTAAATTCTTTAGTCAAAGGCTATGTTGAGATTTAAATATGCGTTACTACTTATTCTACCAATAACAATAATAAAATAATAATTTACGTTTGCATACAGTGCTTATGATATGTTTTTTCTCTTTCATGTGCACTTGATGAGAACCTAGGCACCTAGCTCATGCAGGCCATGATGTCATTCTCTAACCATAGTGCAAAGGGTATGTCACTAGCTGTTGAGGTTTGTATATGTGAGTATTATTACTTATTCTACCAATGATAATAGTAATAATAATAATAATTTTCACTTATATGTAGTGTTTACGTAATGTTTCTTCTTTCATATGCATTTTAGATGCATTAGAAAACGTCATTGGCAGTGATTAAGTTGATTTATGGAATGAAAAATATACACTCCTGGAAATTGAAATAAGAACACCGTGAATTCATTGTCCCAGGAAGGGGAAACTTTATTGACACATTCCTGGGGTCAGATACATCACATGATCACACTGACAGAACCACAGGCACATAGACACAGGCAACAGAGCATGCACAATGTCGGCACTAGTACAGTGTATATCCACCTTTCGCAGCAATGCAGGCTGCTATTCTCCCATGGAGACGATCGTAGAGATGCTGGATGTAGTCCTGTGGAACGGCTTGCCATGCCATTTCCACCTGGCGCCTCAGTTGGACCAGCGTTCGTGCTGGACGTGCAGACCGCGTGAGACGACGCTTCATCCAGTCCCAAACATGCTCAATGGGGGACAGATCCGGAGATCTTGCTGGCCAGGGTAGTTGACTTACACCTTCTAGAGCACGTTGGGTGGCACGGGATACATGCGGACGTGCATTGTCCTGTTGGAACAGCAGGTTCCCTTGCCGGTCTAGGAATGGTAGAACGATGGGTTCGATGACGGTTTGGATGTACCGTGCACTATTCAGCGTCCCCTCGACGATCACCAGTGGTGTACGGCCAGTGTAGGAGATCGCTCCCCACACCATGATGCCGGGTGTTGGCCCTGTGTGCCTCGGTCGTATGCAGTCCTGATTGTGGCGCTCACCTGCACGGCGCCAAACACGCATACGACCATCATTGGCACCAAGGCAGAAGCGACTCTCATCGCTGAAGACGACACGTCTCCATTCGTCCCTCCATTCACGCCTGTCGCGACACCACTGGAGGCGGGCTGCACGATGTTGGGGCGTGAGCTGAAGACGGCCTAACGGTGTGCGGGACCGTAGCCCAGCTTCATGGAGACGGTTGCGAATGGTCCTCGCCGATACCCCAGGAGCAACAGTGTCCCTAATTTGCTGGGAAGTGGCGGTGCGGTCCCCTACGGCACTGCGTAGGATCCTACGGTCTTGGCGTGCATCCGTGCGTCGCTGCGGTCCGGTCCCAGGTCGACGGGCACGTGCACCTTCCGCCGACCACTGGCGACAACATCGATGTACTGTGGAGACCTCACGCCCCACGTCTTGAGCAATTCGGCGGTACGTCCACCCGGCCTCCCGCATGCCCACTATACGCCCTCGCTCAAAGTCCGTCAACTGCACATACGGTTCACGTCCACGCTGTCGCGGCATGCTACCAGTGTTAAAGACTGCGATGGAGCTCCGTATGCCACGGCAAACTGGCTGACACTGTCGGCGGCGGTGCACAAATGCTGCGCATCTAGCGCCATTCGACGGCCAACACCGCGGTTCCTGGTGTGTCCGCTGTGCCGTGCGTGTGATCATTGCTTGTACAGCCCTCTCGCAGTGTCCGGAGCAAGTATGGTGGGTCTGACACACCGGTGTCAATGTGTTCTTTTTTCCATTTCCAGGAGTGTATTTGAACACTTTCCTGGAGAAAGTCAGCCATCAGAGTAGAATATTTAAACTGATTACAAACATTCTAGTTTATTACGATTTATTACCTTGTAACAAAACTGCCTTTCGATATAGACTGTTTTATAATTAGTTTCGAAAATTATTTGAGTATGTATCCATGTAAGATCCAAAATGACAGAAATGAGAAGTTGTTACAATCAATGAAGCACAATGTAAGTATCAGGAATTATTTTCATTGGTGGATGTGCATATGTGTTGCACGTGTAATTTGCTTGATACATTTCAGTCTCACTTCTTCCTTTGAAGAATTATTGGAGCACCTAGAGGCAGGCTAACTTTGCAACCAATTTTGATTTAGCCATCACCCCAACCTGTCCACTCAGATTGGTGTCTAATGTCATATCAGTCACTGTGTTCACCGCTTATCTGCTCACTGCAACAGCCTGGACAGGTGATATGTCCATCGTCATCAATCCAGCATGGTCCTTTGAATAAGCACTGAGGCCTAGAGAATCGTCTATGACACATTTACTATAGTTACTACCACAGGTGACTCAGTCATCTCTGTCTCAAGTACCGTGTTTACTGTGTTAAATGTGTGATCGATCCCCATAGCAATATCCTAGGTCCAGCAGTAGCTGCGCTCACTGAGCACATCTCGTAAAAAAAAGGTAAATCATGTCTATGTGTTCGACCATTTTGTGGTCACTCGCTCTTTGAGGGATATAATTCAGCAATCGTTCAGCAATCACTGATTGATACCAGCACTCCAGGGTATCAAGATCTGGCTACCTCCCTTCTTGGCTGTTGCACAGTGTTGTAGCTCTGTGAAATGCTGCACTAAATCATTAACACACAGTGGAATACAACCCTAGGTGCAAATCAGTGCTCTACCGTCAGCTGAGATAGCTTACCCCCTCCCCACCCCAAATAATGCATTGTTCCTGGAGAGAAAAGCATCACTAAAATTTAGGAGGATGATTATATGATATCACTGGCTGGGCCAATTGCAAGCGACATAAAACCTCTACCAAGAGTCTCACACTGAAGCGTTTATTTTTTTTTCTCAGTTTGGAGCAAAGAGGATCTAGTAAGGCACTTAGATGTATACTCCACGTTGATATGTGCTAGTATGTTTTCGGTCCAGTTAATGGGGCATCCCGTTAGATTCTTCTTCCGAAAGTTATGTATTTGTGTCCAGAATATCAAAGAGGGGATAAATACAGCTTTGTATCGTTGCTTTTGCCTTGCAATAGAAGTTACACGAAAGGTGCATTTTGTTCAGATACATACGAAACCACTAACGCTTGTGGACATTATAGCTTCAGAGGACCCTCATTTCCTGTCACACTCCCTGAAATGCCCAAACACGAGAGGCTGAACAGTAATTGTTCAGTTAATATTTACAGTCATTGTGTAGATGAGAAAACCACAAGCCAGAAGCTGGTCAGCATCATAAACTCATAGAGTGCTATTTTCCGAATGTGAGAAGTATCAATATGTCTGAGTGAAGAATATATCCCACCTCCTTCCCTCTGAACTGAGTAACAATAAGGGGGCAAGGCTTTTCTGGCACAGTTGCCTCAACTCTTTTGCTAAGCATGAGTATTTAGAAAGAAATACGGCTGACTGCTCAACCCAGGAAATGTGTGGTAATGCCCACTGCAGGTAAAAGGTTCTTAAAGTATAAGAATGCCCACCACCACGATCGCTGCTTTTTGTTGTATGTTCTGACTCTGAGTGCTGTCTAGTTTCTGTGGCGCATTGTGAATGTACTCCCATAGCCAACCGCACCACACGCACAGAATAACACGTACTGTATGCAGCAGTGTGTCAAGTTATATGCTCATATGACTCAAAAAAATTTCGAGCAATACATTAGGGATAATCCTTTGAGATGTTTTCTCTCAGAACTCGCTAATGTTGATGTCCCTTATTGCAACAGCATTCCAATCAACAGCTCACAAGAGAATGATGGCTTATACAAGCAGCCAGTTGAATTTCATATTTGAGGGCTACAATCAGACAGAAAAGTGGAAACTACAATTTGAAACGACTCACAGCTAACAGGGAAGTTCCACAGTGCAAGTCATAATCCATGCAACTTGAAATACCAACTGCCATGACAAATACTTGCATTCCTCCGTACTTTTGAGCATGTGTGATGCTCACTGTCTTGTTGAGCAATTTGTTGATTTTGGCTTGGAAATAAATAAGGTTAGGTTCATAGCTGACAATGATGTTGGAAAATTTATTTCATTTCCCAAATGACGCTCATCAGCAACATCGCTCTTCATCCAGGATCATTACGATTCAAACACAAAGCTCTTTGGAGACATGCTGAGACAATGCGTCAAGATCACCACAGTTGGAGGTCCAAATAATGCAAGGTTTCAGCTTGTAACAAAGAAGGGGGCCTTTCCATACGAATATCTGGAGTCGATGGAGGGATTCTAGAAAACCACATTACCTGCTAAAGCGACATTCACCAGCAAATTCACAGGCACTGGCCTAACAGACACAGAGAATACGCACACAGTGAATTCTTGGCTGACGTTTATCATCTCTAATTTAGAGAAATAAGCAAAATTGTACATGGAGACAGATGGTACTACCTCCTGTTACCATTTTCGTGGCATGCTGTGTTAAAAAAGGCATAATCTACATCGACTTGTTGACCGATATTGATATGATGCTTCCTTTCAAATGTGGGGTTCTCATGGGACTTATCCAGAATGTCCACAGGCATGCCAGGTTGAATCACTCATAAATGAGCCAGGAGAAGTACAGGCCATCTGACAATTTGAGCAACATCCTTAGTATGGATGTAAGCTATCTCTAAGGGTATGCCATGCAACAAAATCTACTATTTAAGTGGTCATAAGACCGAAAAAAAATCAGGTTTCATGCTTCTGGTGGTGGTGAGGGTATATCCTGGGGAGCAGACCTCGCATATCCCACTGATTTACGTGACGTGCACAGTGTCTGTTTTTGTGACCAGAGCGTCCAGGACCACGCAAAAGTTTCGTCCCCAACCTGGTGACAATGCTGAGGAATAACCACGGATCATTCTATTCCATCTAAACCCACAGCAGTGTCTTGGGTTGAGGATGAAACTTGTTATATTCACCTACAAAGTCTCCTTCGATTGGTGTCCCTAGTTGAAGGAGTACATTAACAACCGAAAAGAAGTGTCTCATGATATATGATTCTGAAGAGGATTTTTGTAAATCAATGAATAATTCAACTTCCTGGCAGATTAAGACTGTGTGCCCGACAGAGACTCGAACTCGGGACCTTTGCCTTTCGCGGCAAGTGCTCTACCAGCTGAGCTATCGAAGCACGACTAACGCCCGGTACTCACAGCTTTACTTCTGCCAGTATCTCGTCTCCTACCTTCCAAACTTTACAGAAGCTCTCCTGCGAACCTTGCAGAACTAGCACTCCTGAAAGAAAGGATACTGCGGAGATATGGCTTAGCCACAGCCTGGGGATGTTTCCAGAATGAGATTTTCACTCTGCAGCGGAGTGTGCGCTGATATGAAACTTCCTAGCAGATTAAAACTGTGTGCCCGACCGAGACTCGAACTCGGGACCTTTGCCTTTCGCGGGCAAGTGCTCTACCAACTGAGCTATCGAAGCACGACTCACGCCCGGTACTCACAGCTTTACTTCTGCCAGTATCTCGTCTCCTACCTTCCAAACTGTGAGTACCGGGCGTGAGTCGTGCTTCAGTAGCTCAGTTGGTAGAGCACTTGCCCACGAAAGGCAAAGGTCCCGAGTTCGAGTCTCGGTCGGGCACACGGTTTTAATCTGCCAGGAAGTTTCATATCAGCGCACACTCCGCTGCAGAGTGAAAATCTCATTGTGGAATGAATAATTCAGTTTTTGGCAAAATCAAGGGAATGTTGGAACCTACATGGAAATTCATTCAGTTTACCAGTAGGATGGGCGTTATGGTGCAAGAGATTACATCGCCAGGCCAAATTTTCAGTAGACCACAATCTTCAGTGAAGGACAGACATGCATTTGTACACACTGTTTTAAATGATTTATATTTACACAGTGCACATGCAGTTAGTCGACAAAGTCACTGCATGCCAGTTATTTAGTCTATCTACCACAATCAGCAAAGCTTTGTACTGGCTGTTTAAATTTACCACAGTGCAATGTTAAATGCTTGTGATCACACCTTGAGATCGCTACTCAAGTACTTCATCTCCATAAATGTGGATGACTGATCCCTCACCCTCTAACAAGCTTATGTTAACAGGAATATGCTGCAGTTTGTATAACATCATCGTCTGTCTCCCTATGAACTCGTATCACACTGTGAATGCTGCACTTTAGCACCACGACACTGAACATTCTATACCTTAATCACCACATGAAAGTCACCTTGAGGTGTTGAACCTGTATTCACATACTTAGATCCACTTCCAGTCGAATTGTACATATTGGTGAATCGCAGTGTTCTGCTAACACTTGGCTGTGACTCAAGTTCCAGTACCTCTATGGCTGTGCTGTAACATAGTCGAACGACATTCACTTTAAAAAGTCAGGAAGACATCCTGTAGATGCAGAGTGCTGGAGCTGTGTCTGTGCTACGACATAGCAGAATGACACCATGTGCAAAAGGTGATGAAGCCATTCTGTGTTGGTGGCTGCAACTCCTGCTGCTCCTGTTCAAGCAGGAACACCTGCATGTCCTCATCTGCAACAATACCAAAGCCCCCCCCCCCCCACACACACACAATACCAAAGCGCCACCCCCTCCCCACACACATACTCACAATGAGAATAATAATAATGTGAGATAGTTAAATGCTTATGATAGCCTTCTTCTTCCCAGCTCATCACTACATTTGGTAATGCTTTATACTGTATCGACATACAGTGGCAAATGACAGCACTGGCCCAATAAAACTGTAAGAATTGAAACTGCTTAAAGACTGAGGGTTGAAGTTTGACTACTGTTGGTGCCCTGGGGCCACTCTGCGTACTGCAATTGTCCACAAGGGGCAATTCAGGAATAATATCATTGTGTAAGGGCCAGCAGCTGTTATCTGCAATTCTAGGAAAAAGCTGATGATGATGGCATCAAATCCAGGAATGCTGATGTAGACATCCACCAATATGGCCAAACAGTGTTCCACTACTCACAAGATGATGAGTCTGTACTTGGCGCCAATGCAGTAGCATCCATCAGCAGTGAAAGAAGTGTCATGAAGCGGACGGCGAAGGTTTTGTAATCAGGCACAAGGGAAACGTCTGAAATTGCTGCGCTTGTGGGTTACCTGTCAAACTGTGTGTACACTACCTGATCGAAGGCATCCAGTCACCCCTATGTAATGCCAAATTAACCACTAATGTTACAAGAAGCGAACTGGCCAAAACAAGAAGATTAACATAGCAGCAGAATGTGTAGGACAGGAGAGCTCAGTATGTTCGAACATGGGCTAATAATCGAATGTCGCCTGAGTAACAAATCCACCAGGAACATTTCAATCCTTCTAAAGCTGCCCAAAACGACTTTTGATGTTGTGCTTGTGAAGTTAAAACACGAAGGAGCAATCACATCTGAACCAAGCTTAGGCCCAGTGCCTCATGTACTGACGGACTGAGGTCGTTAAACATTGCGGAAGGGGATCGTAAAAAGACGCATGAAATCAGCGGAAGGAATCACTTACGAGTGCCAAAGTGTTAAAAGCACTCCACTTGGCAAAATGACTATGAGCTGGGATTTAGAATGGAATGCAACGGTAGAACAGATCCTAATAAGCAACACATTTTCGCAGTCAGTTCTAAGCGGCGCTTGGGATTGTATAATGACCAACGCCACCGGACAGTGGAAGACTGCATTGTTTATCGTGCACAGTAAAGGAACCGTTCGGGGACTTAATTGTATAATCATGATATAACACTCTGTGATGAAGTAGCGTCTGGAACGCAGTGGTTTATGGGCAGTAACATTCTTGAAATGAGGTGGCATGCCCAGACTCCAGCATCACTACTTTCCCTGGTTTCGCCTCTTGAGCACGAATGGTGTCAATCCCTACAGAGAAATTAAGGAAACTCGTTAAAAGTCTCCATAGTTGAGTTCAAATCGTCATAAAGTTGAAGACTGCACACATACAACACGAATGTTCTCAAATAGGCAACAAATAGTCCCCATGTAATTTTGATCAGATAGCGACATCGCACTCTAGCTACAAAAGTGACACATCGCAAAACGTTGAATTGGCCATGAGTCCATAAAACCGGTTTTGGCAATAAAGATACATTATTAAGAAAAAAAATTATCGTTATTGGTTATAACACCAGGCTCAAATAGCGTTATAGCCATCTCTAGCACAACCAGCAAAGAATGGCCACGTGTTTTAACTATGTCACATTACGTAGAATTATTACAATTTTATAGAATGAAATATAGACATATGTCACTTTTTATGTTGAATTTCTACGTATTAATAATGTTTGTTTCTAAATAAGAGAGGCACTGGGCAGGTTAGATTTTGACTGATAGGTATTTGTCGTTCAATGCCACAAACATATTACGTTTCTGGTAATGAAATATATTTAAGATAATGTTTCAAATGGCAATGTAATTTAGCATTATAAAAATGTAACAGTTAATAGCCTCTAAAATGATTGAACACTAAAGAAAAGTTCAAATATTCAACCAACATAGAGAGTGGCTTTATAATAAAAATTATAATAATTACATGGAATTATTTTTTTACTGATTAGATTCTGAATATCTCCATTTTTGTTTTCGGGAAGAGGAAACTGATTAGATAAGCTTTAAGTATTCTGCTTACTGACCCACACGCAGTTGCTTAAATGTGACTTCTATCTCCATCAGAACCTCCAGCAGTAACCATTTATCCCATTTCATTAAGGATTATGTAAATCTATGAAACTGAAGTAACTCAAAATTCCCTCAAGTGATTCTTCAAAACTTGCCTAATCGAAATTATTTACGATCTACGCTTATCTTGACCACCTAAGGCTACACAAATAGATATATCACATTGTTTCTTTATGACTTCAGTTCAAAAGAAGGATGTAACTTAACATACCACAGTTTTGATCTCCTAACAATGACCTGTCTGTATGGAATTCTCTGCCCAACTAACACAGTAACTTTTTTTTTTGTTATTGTAGACAGCACATACCTACTTCAAACAATTAAACTCTCAAAACAAAGCTTTAATAGCCAAATTATGAAACTCTTGAAACACATTTTTTATGACAGATCAAGTGATGTTTCTTCAACTGTGCCATAGTAACAATTTAAAAATAAGATATTTGAGCTGCGTCACTTTAGTAGGTAGGGTGCGATATGTTTTTTTGGTGGCCACGTAACACGCCTTCTGAAGAAACTCTGCCTTGTGGTCGTAAAGGGCAAGGATGGCTGTGGCGGATTTTTTAATAAACATGTGTGAGTTTAAACAATAAGACACGTGTATCAGGCCGGGAGGTGTCGTAATTACTCCACGATATTTCGGCAAACACACTTGTTGCCGTCTTCAGTTGGTCCCTGAAGAGGGGCCATCTGAAGACGACAAGTGTTTGTCGAAATATCATGGAGTAATTACAGCTTGACTCGGTCGGACTCCAAATAATTGTACAATTTAGAAATACTCCGAGAAATCATCAGACCAAATATATTACGGCCTTGCTCTTGAACTTCAGTGGACAATTTTTGCTCCAACTGCGACTTACATGCTTCCTTTCTTGAGAATATTATATTGTATACTCACCTTTGTAAGCAGGACCCGCGCCACGAATATTGCCCTTACTAACAGTTTTCAGTACCTTAGTGTGTGTAGGACAGGAATATTGGGTGAATGCTTTCCGTCGTAACCTTATATGTTCAGTCCTGTAAACCTTGGGTTGTTCGTTAAATTATACAAATCATTTTTCAAAATTTTTACTATAATTTTACAATTCTTGCGGATCCATAAACAAAAATAATTTTTCTCTGTTATAATGACTACTGCGCTAACTTTAATATTTGTGGGGTTATTAAATTATTAACAGTAGTCTCCATTTTATGTTCTCACCCCAGACAAGCACTCGTTTCGTCTTGCAGTTAAGATCTTTATCTTTCACTGATAACAGGCCTCTATTGTTTCGGTAGAATTTGAACAGACGGCACTCGTGAACATGCCACAAAAGCTCCTGCGCAAAGTACCCAGTTCACTGACCTGTACCTATCGCCAGAGATTACCATGGGTAACTGCGTCATGTCATAAAACCAACTGCTATATTTCTCGCTAACGTGGGACATTAAAATTCAGTTTTAATCTATGATTACTATAGAACTTCGGGGACCTTCTTCTCCTTTCCCGCTTATCGGTCTTGTACTGAATATCATTTAATTTTCTGTCAAAATGGTTCAAATGGCACAAAGCACTATGGCACTTAACATCTGAGGTCATCAGTCTCCTAGACATAGAACTACTTTAACCCAACTAACCTAAGGAAATCACACACATCCATGCCCGAGGCAGGATTCGAACCTGCGACCGTAGCAACCGCGCGATTCCTGACTGAACTACTTTTCTTTCATGTGAAAACAGTATAGTGGAGTTAAAGTTGCAATCTCTCAATAGTATTTCATACCTTATGATGTAGTAGCGATAGAAACGTTCATATGTCGATTTAAAACATTTTGCAAAGGAAATTGCTTTCAGCCACGGAAACTTACGAAGTTACATCAACAGTAGTAAAATTTCCATAGTTGAAATTAATTAGAAAATCATGTTTCCATTTTGTATATGCTGTTCTGCATCAGAGGAGTTAATTAAGGAGTACTAATACGGCCTCCAAAACATAAGATGTGCAGCGAACCATCACTTATGTCTGAGGCAAACAAAGAATATAGTGACACATTTAACATTAGTCAGAAGAAAAAAACAATATGTATATGGTTTAGGTAAATAGCTATTATCTAGAAGAAAGAGGGGATCCAGTATTACAATATAAAAAGAGTTCTGGAAGACGTGAGGTCAAGGAAAGGACAAATAACATTCAATTGGAATTTCTAAAATCATTAGGAGAAATGGTCACAAAACGATATTCGCGATGGAATGCAGAATTAATGAGAATATCAATGTGCCATCAGACTTTCGGAAAAACATCATCCACGCAATTCCAAAGATAGCATGTTCCGACAATTATCGCACAATCAACTTTCCAGCTAACGCATCTGACAAAAGTAATATACAGAAGATTTGAAACGGAAATTGATGATCAGTGTAGTTTCAGAAAGGTAAAGATACCGAAGAGGCAGCCCTGACGATGTTCTTAATAATGGAAGCAAGAATGAAGGAAACTGAAGTTATCTTCATAGGATACTTTGCCTTGTAAAAAGTATTCGACAGTGTAAGATGTTGCAAGATGTCCGCAGATCAGAGAAAGCGGAAGTAAGGTATATGGAAGGACGAGTAATACCCAATATGTACAAGATACAAGCAGGAACAATAAGAATAGAAGACCAAGAACGAAATGATCAGTTAAAAATGACCTAACGCTGGCATGCAGGTCTTGGTCTCTCATGTTCAATTTGTACATCGAAGAAGCAGTGGAGGAAGTAAAAGAAAATTTCAAGAGTGGAAAAACATTCAGAGTAAAAGGAAACCAATTATAAAATTTGCTGCTGTCATTGCTGTCCTCAGTGAAAGTGAAGAAGAGTTACAGAACTTGTGCAATGGAATGAGCAGCCCAATGAATACAGAATATGGACTGAGAGTAAAATAAAGGTAGACAAAAGGAAGGACAAGTAGCAGAAATGAGTACAGCGTCAAGCTTAACAACAAAACTCGTGATAATGAAGTAGACGACGCTAAGGGATTTCGCTACGCTGGAGGCAAAATAATCCATGATGGACAGATCAAGAAGTACTTACAAAGAGGACAAGCACAGGCTAAAAGGGCACTTCTGGCCAAGAGAAGCCTAGCGGTATCAAACATAGATCTCAAGTTGAGGAAGAAATATCTGAGTACGTATTTTTGCCGGAGTCTATTGTATAACAGTAAATCATAGACTGTAGGAAATCCAGAACATAATCGAAGCGTTTGAGATGTTGTGCGATACGAGAGTGTTCAAAATTATGTGTATTGATAAGGTAAGACATGAAGAAGTACACCTCACAACTAGCGAAGAAAGGAAGCTATGAAAAACTCTGGGAATATAAGGGACACGATGGCAGTATCCGTGTTAAAACATCAGGAGTTGCTGAGGGCATAAATTATAGAGGAAGAAAGGGACTGGAACACATCCAGTAATTAACTCAGCATAAAAGACAGTGTAAGTGTGTAACACCATAGCTCTAATTCTCTACTGATTTATTTTGCCTTTTCTTTTATTTAATGTTACATCGTCGAGCTTCTGTAAATGTTGTTTGATTTAATCAGTAACACAAAATTTTATACTCCTTTCTTTGTAAAAACTTTGATGTCTTGGTTTAATTCTATGCAATGTAGTGTATCTGCCATTTAAATTCTTTGTCTCATTTGGAGAGAAGAAGACTTACTGTAAATAAAAGTAATTTCTGTGTGAATAATTTTTTGTAGAAATACCAATATGTGCAAATGTTCTAATTTAATTAATACGCTTGACTGTTGTTATGTAACTGCTGATCCTCACTTAGGGTTATTAGTTATTTTGCATGTAAAAGGTGTTGTGGTTCCCCTCGGGAACGGAAGCATGCAGCACGCGCAAATAATGGTTGGCCTAGGTAGAAAAGGTGGAATTGAGAGTCAGTCGGGGACGAGCTATCAAACTATCAACTACTCAAGTAAAAGTTGTGTATTGTGCTGGTTCCGAGAGAGGCTTTTCCTGACGCTTACCAATGCTTCGGGTGGATGGATAAATAGCTAGAACTATTCTGGAATTGGTATCCATCATCGCCACCAAGAAATGACAGAGTCCATCAATTCTACCTGCAAATCCACCTAGCAACGTGCAATTGACACTACATTGCGCAATCACTGTAACGGAGCACTACAGTAATGTACAGCTCATCGGATGTTATACTGTACTCAAATATAAGGTAATTTGTCAAATGAATTTATGTACCTATCTTGATTTTTTGCATATCATAACACCTGTCAGGTTCCCCTCCTTTTGAACTAAAGTGATTACCGAGTTTCCTTTATTGAAAGAATATTAAAATTAATATGGCAATAGAGTGTGCTAAATTAAATATTGTTTGTTGAAAGGATCTTATAAATATCTCAATTTTGTGTTTTAATGCAGTAAAAGACGAGAACTGCTACTGTGGAGAGTTATATGTCCATGCTTGCTAAGTACTTATTTCACTGATGTAATGAAAGTGTGTTTAGTTTGCTCTGCTACAGTGGTCAAGAATAAGGCCCCCCCTCCATTGAAAGTACTTCAAATGTGCAAAAATTCTTATTTATAGAAAGTATCAATTTCTCTTGCTGTTCAAGTCAAATTCTGTACAACATTGGGTTCCTCTTGTGTACTAAAAGTGCATGTTAATGTCGTAACGGGATCCACAGTTTGTCCATTGTGCTCAAGCTACATAACGATTAATAGAAAGACAACTATCTATGAAAACAGTAACTTTTTATTCAAAAGATAGTGAGAAGTAATTTGTTAGTCAATTCGATTTAACTTTCATTCTAAATAGAAAAGTATTTAGCTGAGAGAAACTTAGCCTGTGACCAGTTCATAATTTTGCAGTGAACTACATTTACAATTTTATACAAGCTAGGAAAATGTTTGAAAAGTAATACTGAACTTATGTCCAATTTATGATTCTACAGTGAATATTAATAGTAATATTATTGAAACCACTCAGTTTGACGAAGCCCTGAAGATAGTAGTGTGTATGTTATCTGTTATATTTATGCAAATAGTTTGTTCTGATCTAGCTGTCAACTCCAAAGTTAACGTTAAGATATGCGGTTGTCAGAGTTCATTGCACTTGCGTGTGGCAAATTATAGGTTGTGTTTGTCCGTTAAAGTTACTCATACCTATTTTCTTGAACAAGAATGTCAATCATTCTCATGCATAATTAGGCTGGTGACTGTTTTGTTTATCATCTGAACCGTGTGGATAGACTAAATGTTGTTTATTACTGTTTAAATATTTACGTACTTCTGACGTTCACTTCCGGTACGCCACCTCCGTTAGGTATATCATGGTCAACACAACTAAAATGCTTTCAGAGGGTAACACTGCTCTGCCTCTTCGTACTATAATTACTTGAGTAAAAATAATTTCGTTCTACGAACTGCCTCCAGCTTTGAGGTTATGGTATAGCAGTAGCGGACAGTAGTGTTATAAGTGCTAATTTGGGAAGAAGAGTTAGGCATCGGAGAAGATTTTGTGGTGGGCTGCTTTAAACTTGTCAGAAGAATGATGACTAAAAAACACGACGAACATTTCGGAGAGGATAACTGTATCATCATGACTATGAACTGTATCACAAAGTAGCATCGGTGATCAGTGGTTGGGAAAGTGAAGTTGCCTAACTATAGTCGCAACCTGAATCTACTGAATACCTTTGGAATGTGTTACGTTGCTCCAGATGCAAACGCCCAACATCACTGTCTTCCCTTGTTTCAGCTGTTATGGAAAAATGGACGTTATTCCTCCATAGACAATGGACACCTCATTGAGAGTGTCCGCAGTAGAGTTCAAGCCATTAGAAAAGCCAAGGCTGGACACATCCTTAATAAATGTCAAGTGATGGGTGTCCAGATAGATGTGATTAGACAATGTATATGTTTTATCACTGACCATACAAGAGACCTTGTTAAGAAACGTTGTCATCTGGAATTGCAAACTGCAATTGCAAAGCATTTGCAAAAATGATTGCTGGCGACTTTTATTGGTAAGTAAATGGAAGTTTCTAGAACATGATATGGGCTTGCTCCTAAACATATTTTGCTCTGTTTGCAAATTGCGTACTACCTTTCTTTCGACATTGTACAGTATTCCTGTCTTTGTAACAAGTAGCCCATGCCAGGAATAATGTTTTAATTAATATAGACTTCAATACAATCGTATATTTAGGACAGGAATCTGGGACAGTACGTTTCGTCGTAACCTCATTTCTTCAGTTCGGTGACGCTGGGGTGTTTGTTAGATAACACAAATCATTTATTTCAAACGTATTATTAGAGTTGGTGGTCTGCATTTTATTTTTTACTGGACAAAATCATTCGTCTCTCCTTACAGTTAAAATTTCTTATGTTTCAATAATTACAGGCTTCCAATGTTGCACTAGTAAGATGTAACTAGCATCTGAACAGACTGCACTCGTGAACATGCCGCAAAAATTCCTGCAATCCAATGACACATTCCAGCCGCCCAGAACACTCCCGCAAACAGCTCCACGTCACAAAAGCAGCTCCTATCTCATTCGCTAATGTGGGTCAATAAAATCCAATTTTAAATTATAATTAATGAAGAACTTCTGGGCCCCTCATTCCATTACCAATAACGAATCATGTACGGTGTACGAGTGTACTGTGCATTGCCATAACAGTGTGTAACAACTATAACGGCTTCTGATACCAACTGTAACAATTGTGTTACTAAATGTGACACTTCTGCTACTAAATGTAACTGGTTTTTCTCTTTGGATGCTGTCAATTGTCAGGATGAGCATTCTAAAGCATTCTGTCAGGGTGAAAATATTAAATAATTTAACTTTTCTCTCTTAACAACATGTGGGCAGGGTGGGTTCTTCCTTGGCTCGGGTATGAGGTCGAATGAAACATCATTTTTACATAAGATAACTTTTATTGAAGATTTGTACAACTGTATCTTACGGGATGTTCTGGTTCGGAGAGCGGCAGTTGTGTCGTTTGTGAAGTCTTCTGCTGCGGCAGCGGCGGCGGCGGCGGCGGCGGCGGCGGCGTCTGATTACGCGTAGCGGTGTGTATCTCGTGTCGCTGTCTCGCCCAGCTGACGGGAGACGCGCAGCGCGAGGTGGCCGGTTTAATTATTGCGAGCGAAGTCGTGCGTCGGATGATACCTTGGGAGTGGCGTCCCAGTGTTTCTCTTCTCTATGCGGCCGCGTGTGTTGTGCGTCGACCAGCGGAGCGGCGCGGCGGGGGAAGGCCAGTGTCCCGGACTCGAACCACGGACTCCCGCTTGCCAGTCTTCGGCTGCCAGGTCTTCATCCCAGCTCACAGGTGACTGCTGATGTGAGGCCGTCTCCTTCCCGTCCTCACGAGTCACCCGGGTATGTAAAAACCAGACTTCAAATACCTTTTAACTTCTGTCTTCTGGCGCCACGGCTGCTGCTTGCTATTCCATTACAGCGGCGGACTTGGTGCGTCTGTGCATGATGCAGTCTCTTCTTGCATGACGGTCTTCAGCACCGAAACTGACTGAAAACTTCTTCGTCTTCTTCGTCTCTTCTCTCCGTCTCCGTCTTCGTCTCCGTCTCCGTCTTCATCTGACTTCCTCCGTCTGGCCCACTGCGTCCCGCGTATTTATTCACTTCAGTTTACTGGAGGTGAACGACTTCACGGTCATTGCCTCGTCTGTCACGTTGAAAAGCTTCTCGAAGAATCTTCTTAACGTCGGTCGTTGGCTCTTGGAATGTAGGTGAGGGCTTTTGATCCCATGTGACGACTGAGAAACACGTGAGCCGGTCATTGCCTCTTCTGTCACGTTGAATAGCTTCTC
Source organism: Schistocerca nitens (assembly GCF_023898315.1). Taxonomy (NCBI): domain Eukaryota; kingdom Metazoa; phylum Arthropoda; class Insecta; order Orthoptera; family Acrididae; genus Schistocerca; species Schistocerca nitens. The sequence goes on from NC_064621.1 coordinate 493,019,457, forward strand.
GAAGAATCTTCTTTACGTCGGTCATTGGCTCTTGGGATGTAGGCGAGGGCCTTTGCTCACATACGACAACTGAGAAACACGTGAGCCGGTCGGGCGATGCCCTGACGGCTGAATCGACAGCGCCCGCTTATGTGGAAGTTGCTGACTTCATGGTCATTGTCTCTTCTGTTCTGCTGTTTTGCCCGCTGAATGCCAGTATGTAACTCTCTAAACTAAACCAATTTTTTCATTTATATCCTAATTTCTAGTTCACTTTGATTTCACTAATTTATTTACTTAAGTACCACTCAACATTCCTCCACCCTTCGGAGAAATTCGCCCTCGAATTTACCACTCAACATTCCTCCACTCTTCACACGGCAAAAGCACTAACATAAGCAATGAAAACTCTCGACTTATTAGATTACACACGCTTCACATTAAGTATGTTGAAAATACTTTAGCACTTTACTAAAGCACTGTACGGTCATGAATCACATAGTGTACACATAAATCGTTGTAATAAGTGTAACAAATCTTGATGACAATGAATCACAAACTTAGAAAGTTACAAAGCAACACCTGTTTAATCAACCCTATATGAATGCAAGAATATTTATTCTACAGTATTGTTTACTTTAACATAAGTCTGTTTAGTAAAGAGTGAAGTACAATAAACAAAATTAATACACTAATGCTCAAACGTAACTACTGAAGTACACCAGTTAAGAGTGTGGTATCCAGTTAACAGGGATTTGATGAAGTGGTATATTATTATTTGGCTTATTTTTTCGTCTTAAATTAAAGAAAACTGTACAAAGTAGAAACACCAACACAAAGGTTCCAGATATACCCGTTCCTAGCATTATAATTTTAGTTTTGTGTTCACCTTTTAATTTTAAACATGTTGCATCATAACATTGGCATCAATTTTGCCTTGCTGCAAGTTTATGAACATATCTACTGACTTTAGAAGGGAACTGTCAAGGGAGTCATTGAGGTAGGACAGGTTTTGTGTAGGAAATGCTTTGCATGGCGTTTTCTCAAAAAAGCAAACAACATGGTTATGGGCCTACCAATCTCGTAAAAACAAAAACAAAGAAATGAAGGAATACATTGTTAACTACAAGATCTACATGTTTCTACGTTCAACTTTTCTTTCTTAAAAAATAAACCATTATAATTTATTAATTATTTACATTTGTATGTTATCCACAGTCTACTAAGATTCCACTAGGACATTCGTACTCTTGGTCGAAGATTGTATGGTGCCATGTCTGTATGTTGTGCTGGCGTGGCCACTCTTTTTCCTTTACGGGAACTTCCTCCACCCTTCGGAAAAGCAGATACTATTGTTGAAGGAATTACTTCTGGAGCGCCCTTAAAAGGTTTTAAACGACTTGCATGGACAATGGTAGTTCGGGTGGGCAGTTGCAATTTGACGTTGACTGGTGACGTGATCTCAATAATTTGGTAAGGACCTCTGTAGTTTGTTACAAATTTCTTAGTTTTTCCTCTCGCAATATAAGGAGTTGAAAGCATAACCCACTGACCGATTTTGTAATTTGGATATTTACCTTGGGTATTACCTAATCTTTCCTGTCGTTCCAAAGCCTTTGTATTAGATTTTTGAACCTTTTTCCATACATCCTTCATCATTCGACTGAAATCTCTTACTGTTTGTCCGACTTTTCCGTTTTTCTGCCTGATTACATCAAAAGGGGACGGCATTTTTCTCCCATAGACCACTTCATAAGGTGACATGCCAGTGTCATGCGTTTTGGCGTTGTATACCGACACGATTATTGGTAAATACGTATCCCAATTAGAATGTTGTTCGTTAATATAATAACTAAGCATCTTGCCAATTGTCCGATGAACTCTTTCTGTGCGCCCGTTGCACTGAGGGTGTAACGGAGTTGTGCGTGATTTGCGTATTTTTAGTAAGTGGCAAAGCTGTTTCATTAGTTCAGACATAAAATTAGATCCCTGATCTGTGATAATAGCTTCAGGTACGCCAAATTTAAGTATCCAGTTGTTAACTAAAGCTTGGGCAACTGTATTTGCTTGCTGATCTGGGAGACTCACCATAGCTAGATAGCGTGAAAAGTGATCTATAATTGTAAGGACATACTTATTACCAGCAGGTGTTCTATGATATGGCCCGTAGAGGTCCAGTCCACAGATTTGAAACGGACATGAAGCCTCGGGGAGCCTCTGTAAGGGTATTTTTGAACGAGAAAGTTCAGCTCGTTGTGCGCACGCAATGCAATTACGAACGTACTGCGCAACGTCCTGCTTTCTGGTTTGCCACCAAAATTGCTCTGCTACACGTCTTTAGGTTGTCCGCTGTCCACCGTGTCCTGCAAGGATATGATCGTGGGCCTCTGCCATTATTTCTTGTCTAAGGTGTTGGGGAACAACAATTCGCGGTCCAAGTTTTGTTTTACGGCATAATACACCATCTTCAAAGCAAAATTGTTTTTGAGTTGCGTATTTTTTGCATTCTGTATCCTCATCTTGTGCCTTTCTCCAGTCCTCAGTATCTCGGCCTGTTGCTTCCAAAAGTGCTATTTTCCGACTTAGGCAATCTGCATTCGTGTGTTTTTTGCCTGGTTTATGGATAACTTCGAAATCCATTTCGGAAAGACATAGGGCCCAACGGGTAAGACGACTAGATGGATCCTTTAATCCAAGCAACCATTTTAAAGCTGCGTGGTCTGTAATCACCTTGAATTTCCTACCATACAAGTAGCATTTAAAGTATTTGATGCCATAAATAACACTTAACAATTCTTTCTCCGTTGTGGAATAATTTCTTTCTGCTGTTGCTAGTTGTCTCGAAGCGTAGGCTATGGGGTGTTCCGCACCATTAATATTCTGACTCAAAACAACTCCTACTGAATGACCACTTGCGTCACAGGATAAAATAAATTCTTTATTATAATCTGGGTAGGCTAATACTGGACTGTGTGTTAACTTATCTCTAAGGGTTTGAAATGCTGATTCACAATCTTCAGACCAATGAAATTTGGCACCCTTTTTCAATAATTGGGTTAAGGGTCGGGCAATTTCAGCAAAATTTTGAACATATTTTCGGTAATACGATGCGAGACCAATAAAACTTTGTACTTCCTTAACGCGTTGTGGTGTTGGGAAGTCCTTAACTGCCGAAATTAATCGAGGATCTGTTTTAATTCCTTTTTCACTAATGACATGCCCTAGGTATGTAACCTCTGTCAATGCAAAAGTACATTTTTCCATATTTAATGTTAATTTAGCTTTTCTAAGTCTCTGAAAAACATTAAGCAGACGCACAGCATGTTCATTAATGTCTTTGGAGAATACAATAATATCGTCTAGATATACACAACATTGCTGAGTTTTGAGTCCTCGCAATACTCCATCGAGTAGTCTTTGAAAAGTTGCTGGTGCATTTTTCAAACCGAAAGGCATTCTTTTAAATTGCCAATGGCCTCCAGGGGTAGAAAATGCTGTTTTATGCCTATCTGCAGGAGCTACTTCTAATTGATGATATCCGCTACGTAGATCGATTGTTGAAAAGTATTTACTGTTACCCAAACTGTCAATGATATCTGTAATGTTTGGAAGAGGATAAACATCTGAGATAGTTTGTTTGTTAAGGTGTCTGTAGTCACAACAAAATCTATATCGTTTCGTACCGTCGGGAGACTTCTTTGGAATAATTACGATATTTGAATTATAAGGCGAATCAGAATATTCTATAATTCCATCTTTTAGATGCTGTTCTATAAATTCATCCAGTACTGGCTGTAAGTGATGCGCAACTCTATAAGGCTTCCTATAAACTGGGGGGCTATTTCCTGTTGGGATCCTATGCTGTGTGATATCTGTCGCTGGCAGTGGACCTTCTGCATTAAATAAATCTTGAAACTCAACTAAAACTGCTTCTATCGTGTCCCTATCATTTCCTTTCAAATGCTCAATCTTCTGGCGTAATGCGGTTTTATAGGCGTCTGGTCTCTGACCATCGTTAATATCTGACCAAATGAAATCTTCTTCTTCAAAAGTACTGACTGTAGCTACTAATATTCCCTTATGCAACTCTTTGTCCTCCACTCCGAAATTGTCAATATGTACCGGTACTTTTCTTTCTCCCTCAACGTCTTGAACCCGTACAACACTTCTACGTACAAAACAATGTGATACATCTAATTCCTCATTTTCCTCTAAAGGCTCTATTAGACACACTGTATCTGTAGGTACTTCGGAGTCAACGGTCATCCAGAAAAGTTTTCCTGAGCCAGACGGTATCTGATCCCGCGAATCAACCTTCAAGGACGTTGCACGCAGTGTAGTTGATTTCGCCTTCCGGTTAGGGAAATCTTGCGGCAGAGGGCCCTTTGCAGCGGTGTCACCTAGCTGAAACACTATTCCGCTAAGTTCGACAGTTTGCTGTCTGAGGTCGATTTTAGCGTGATGTTTATTCAGGAAATCCAGTCCTAGGATCGCGTCGTACCCGTCAGTTACATTTGTTACCACTTCTACATCTTCTTGAAATTGTACACCGTGAATATAGAAAATCAGTGATGTACATCCTAATGACTTCACTGTACCTCCTCCTACTCCACTCAATCTATACCTTGGAGGGTCATATTTCTTTTCTCCAATACATTCATTACTTACTATTGATACGTTTGCGCCTGTATCCACTAGTATCCTTGCCTCTTTATCCTGTATGGTAGCAGATAACCAGCATTCCGCCTTCACATTCGCCTTAATGGCGTGAAATTTTATTGGGAACGCCTGGCGGCGGCTCCGACATTCCCGTTTGAGTTTAACTGATTTCTATTTCCAAAAACTTTCTTAGACCAGCATTCCTTGAATGTATGACCTATTCTTTGACAACTGGTGCATTGAGGTTGTCTGCAGTTTTTTGCTATATGTCCCTGTCGATCGCACCTAAAACATCGTACTCCTGCTGAAAATACATTTCGCTTCTCCTTGTATCTGGTGGCAATGTCTATTTCTTCAAAAGCTGTCGCCACAGATACAGCTTCCGCTAAATTTTTAGGAAACTCTGCCCTGACACGACGGGAAGTTTCAGGAGGTAACCCACGTAAAAATGTATCCAGAGCTCTATCTTCTGCATCTTGTAAAATAACTTTATTTGCTTCATCACTAGTTGTCAACTGATAGGTGTTAATATTAACTTTTCTAATCCTATCTACAAAACTTTCTAACGACTCGTTTTGCCTCTGAGTGATAGTGTTTAACTGTTCCCTATAAAATCTACAGCTGTTCTGTTTTTGAAAACGTATAAGCAATCCTTTCTTCAATTCCTCAAATGTTAGAGCATTCCTTAATTTTTCATGGTATAAGACGTGTGCTTTAGCCTCTCCTGTCAATCGTAACTTTGTCATTTGTAAGAGCTGTTCATCTGACCATGATACTAACTTTGCAGCTGCTACTAAATCATCAAAAAAGGCTGTTATGTCTTCCCCAGGTTTACCTGAAAAAGGAGTTACTAAGGCTGCTGCTGAGGAATATAGGGTGGGAGGAATTGAACTGGTTTGCCTAACCTCACTCAACTGTTTAAATAATGCATTATTATCACTTTTAAGCTGTGCTATTTGATTAACTAAGCTCTGAATAGCTTCATCAGTAGAAACCGCTTGTGGTGCTGACTCTGACTTTGTACGATTTCGTGTCATCATTTTACAACTATTAGTTACACAATATTACCACACTGAATTCAAAAGATGTTAAAATATTTTCGACAAACTCATAAAATCATGAGAGAAAATACACTTCTAAATAAAGAAAATATTACGACTGCTATGCAAACCTCTATCCTTTCACACATTAAACAATACTAACTGTGGACCTTTAGTGACTGTCATTCACACCTCATATTGAGCCAAGGGTTTTTTCTCTGACACCAAATGTAACAACTATAACGGCTTCTGATACCAACTGTAACAATTGTGTTACTAAATGTGACACTTCTGCTACTAAATGTAACTGGTTTTTCTCTTTGGATGCTGTCAATTGTCAGGATGAGCATTCTAAAGCATTCTGTCAGGGTGAAAATATTAAATAATTTAACTTTTCTCTCTTAACAACATGTGGGCAGGGTGGGTTCTTCCTTGGCTCGGGTATGAGGTCGAATGAAACATCATTTTTACATAAGATAACTTTTATTGAAGATTTGTACAACTGTATCTTACGGGATGTTCTGGTTCGGAGAGCGGCAGTTGTGTCGTTTGTGAAGTCTTCTGCTGCGGCAGCGGCGGCGGCGGCGGCGGCGGCGGCGGCGTCTGATTACGCGTAGCGGTGTGTATCTCGTGTCGCTGTCTCGCCCAGCTGACGGGAGACGCGCAGCGCGAGGTGGCCGGTTTAATTATTGCGAGCGAAGTCGTGCGTCGGATGATACCTTGGGAGTGGCGTCCCAGTGTTTCTCTTCTCTATGCGGCCGCGTGTGTTGTGCGTCGACCAGCGGAGCGGCGCGGCGGGGGAAGGCCAGTGTCCCGGACTCGAACCACGGACTCCCGCTTGCCAGTCTTCGGCTGCCAGGTCTTCATCCCAGCTCACAGGTGACTGCTGATGTGAGGCCGTCTCCTTCCCGTCCTCACGAGTCACCCGGGTATGTAAAAACCAGACTTCAAATACCTTTTAACTTCTGTCTTCTGGCGCCACGGCTGCTGCTTGCTATTCCATTACAGCGGCGGACTTGGTGCGTCTGTGCATGATGCAGTCTCTTCTTGCATGACGGTCTTCAGCACCGAAACTGACTGAAAACTTCTTCGTCTTCTTCGTCTCTTCTCTCCGTCTCCGTCTTCGTCTCCGTCTCCGTCTTCATCTGACTTCCTCCGTCTGGCCCACTGCGTCCCGCGTATTTATTCACTTCAGTTTACTGGAGGTGAACGACTTCACGGTCATTGCCTCGTCTGTCACGTTGAAAAGCTTCTCGAAGAATCTTCTTAACGTCGGTCGTTGGCTCTTGGAATGTAGGTGAGGGCTTTTGATCCCATGTGACGACTGAGAAACACGTGAGCCGGTCATTGCCTCTTCTGTCACGTTGAATAGCTTCTCGAAGAATCTTCTTTACGTCGGTCATTGGCTCTTGGGATGTAGGCGAGGGCCTTTGCTCACATACGACAACTGAGAAACACGTGAGCCGGTCGGGCGATGCCCTGACGGCTGAATCGACAGCGCCCGCTTATGTGGAAGTTGCTGACTTCATGGTCATTGTCTCTTCTGTTCTGCTGTTTTGCCCGCTGAATGCCAGTATGTAACTCTCTAAACTAAACCAAGTTTTTCATTTATATCCTAATTTCTAGTTCACTTTGATTTCACTAATTTATTTACTTAAGTACCACTCAACAAGTGTTTCATTCCCTGATGATATAGTATCGCTTGAAACGTTGGTACATCGTTGTGTAAAAGTTTGCAGAGGGAAATGATTCCAACGGCGAATACCTACGAAGTTACGTAAATTAATGTTGAATTTAAGTCATTTTAAAATATTAAAAAAGGAAATCACAGGAATCTGAGGAGACATGGTTGCAAAGGAAATGTGTGGAAATCGAAACATAAACGGATGTGGCAAGGATTAAGTTAGCCTACTCAGATGAGTTAAAACAAATATAGGCGGCAATAAAACTGATGGCATCAACAATAAGAGTTAAACTGGAATTCAATAGTAAAGTGCAAGGAGAAAGTAATGAAGTGAAAAGAGTACATTCAAGACCTATGAATGGCAGTCGCCATAGATACATTTATGATTTATGGTACGACGTACATCACAGTCCTTATACACTTTATATGCATTTTAATTAAAAATAGACATCCAGACATTCAATATAATCGATAGCCTCCCTGTTGCAGCTAGGAAGTCGGTGAAGGTTCCCTTGTAAGCTCAAACTGGGCATTCTTAAACTATGTTTGTTGCTCAGCACCGCAGTTGCAATCTGGAGTTGGTATCTTTCCACATCTGTAGAGGGTGTCAGCACTTCTTCCGTGGCCAGTGCGCATGCGGTTTAAAGTTGTCGACGCTTTGCGTGACTGAATGAAGCCGGGCAGTTTATCATTTATCATCAAGCTTTGGCGATTTGGCAGGGAGTGTTTTTGCCAGTGTTGTATCCAGAGATTGTGGATGTCTAAGTTGGAGATCGTCATCTCTTTAGGAGTGAGTAGTGGTGGTCTTCCCGATTAACGACTTCCGCATTCCAGGTCTTTATATACGGGCAGCTCAATGTTATTAATTACCTTCTTGTATTATCTGAGGTGAGCACTTTTTCGATGTAACTCTGGTAGTGGTTTATGTTCCAGGTTTGGCAGCTATGCGGTAGGGGTGGATTTTATTACGCCGCTTCTTATGAGCATGATGTCGTTTAGTAACACATCAATCCTGTGCACTACTCTTTCACTGACAAGGGAACCTACCCATCGCACCCCCCTCAGATTTAGTTATAAGTTAGCACAGTGGATAGGCCTTGATAAGCTGAACACAGATCAATTGAGAAAACAGGAAGAAGTTGTGTGGAACTGTGAAAAATTAGCAAAATATACAAACTGAGTAGTCCATGGGCCACATAAGCAACATCATGGACGAAGTGTGCTTAGAAGCGCCGTGGTCCCGTGGTACCGTGAGCAGCTGCAGAACAAGAGATCCTTGGTTCAAGTCTTCCCTCGACTGAAAGTTTTACTTTCTTCATTTTTGCATATTTATTATCTGCCCGTTCGTTCATTGACATCTCTGTTCACTGTAATAAGTTTAGTGTCTGTGTTTTGCGACCGCACTGCAAAACCGTGCGATTAGTAGACGAAAGGACGTGCCTCTCCAATGGGAACAGAAAACATTTGATCGTAAGGTCATAGGTCAACCGATTCCTCCACAGGAAAACACATCTGATATATTCTATACGACACTGGTGACGGCATGTGCGTCACATGACAGGAATATGTTGTCGACCCACCTAACTTGTACACTTGGCGAATGAGTAAAAAGATTCTTCTACCTTGCCCGATTTAGGTTTTCTTGTGGATGTGATAATCACTCCCAAAAAAGTGATGAAAACATAAGAGTTTGTCACATAAACTGAAAATAAAAAATTTAAATTTACACTCGATGGAAGATTTGAACCCAGGACCTTTCTTTCCGCAGCTGCTCACGTTACCACGAGACCACGGCGCTCCTGCGTTACTATCGTCCTTATTGTTGTTTATCTTCCTTTGAACTACTCAGTTTGTATATTTTGCTTATTTTTTCACAGTTCTACACAACTTCTTCCTGTTTTCTCATTTGATCTGTGTTCAGTTTTTCAAGGCCTACCCACTGTGCCAATTTATAACTAAATCTGAGGGGGGTGCGATGGGGAGGTTCCCTTGTGAGTAGGTAAGCCCATGTACCGCACCGACTGGCGGTACCCAAAATCGAACTCAAAGCGATAACGGATCGTATTGTACCAACGTCGCTACGCCGTTGATGTATGGCCTCTTGCCGCGCAAAATACTTGGGCCAACCAATCGACCACTACAGCTTCAATTTGGTACAGTTTTAATGTTACAGTCGATGTTAGGACTGTGGAACGCTATCAGATTTCAGAAGACTCCAGTCGTAACGGAGTGCCTGACCACTACACGAAGTCTACATCGTACCATAATCACACTCTCAAGGGACAAATTGAAGACAGATCGGCCTTAGTATAACCACTACTGCAACAACCTTAACTATTGACTATACAGCCGGCTCGAATATCGAGTAATGATAGACAGCACCCTTACTATACGCAACGTCGTGATCGGCAATGACACGAATACACTACGAATAGTCACATCCAAACATTCTAATGACAATGACCAGCAATATCAAGCAGTACTTACGAGACAGGCCAATTTCACTAACAACTGCCGTTATCGTACCACTGGTCGAATCAAAGCATCATATCTCTTTAAATACAGTACCTGTTTTTATTATGTCAATATAAATGTCACGTCTAGCTTGCAATTGTCCTCCTCACACAACGAAATTCTCACAACGCAGTATATTATCTCTGGAAAAGTCTCGTAACCTATTAATTACTTACAAATTTTCTATTCCATGTATCGTCGTGTTATTACAGTTTGTAATAAGACTCTTACCCCAATATTGATAAGAATTAAAATAGTTTATGCTGCCACTAAATCTCTTTCCGCTTAGACCAGCGTTGCTATGTAAATATCACGACGTCACGTACTCCACAGATGTACCATTCTCTGTTATCGGTGTAATCGTTGATTTTCCGTAGTAAATATCAACAACTTCCATTCAAACTAAGGTTATTTATGATAATCTTTCCATCAATGAAATCGTTTCAACTGTTTAACATACCTGACCTCTGCATATTTAACGTAGATCGAATCGAATGATGAACCTTTTTGATCAGGCAACACCTACAAATATCATCGTATACTTGTGTCCTGCAAAGCGTAATCTTTAGGTATTTCAATACACTTTTATTCATGTAAGTGCGCGAGGGTCATCAAAGACTACCACACCCCAAAAAACGGAAATTCAGTAATAAAAAAAAAAACATAGGTACAAAAACCATAGGTGCCTCTGCCACTTTGAATCCAACCTTAACTAACAATTGTACACAAATCTGAACCTCTTCAGGCGTTGACAATACGCGACCCGCTAGGTTCCTTAACATCACTTTGGCCACACGTTACTTCGGCTAGTCAAGCTTTTGTTTAGCTGCGTGTTGCTTGTAAAATGGTTCCTTTATTTTCGCCGCTTATCAGCTCCACAACTGCTGCGATCTATTACACTACGGAGAAACAGTCGAATCTGTACGAGCCCATGCTAGGTCTGCTGTAGGATTATGATACTTAAACAACAACAAAAATGTATTAGAGGTTGCCCATTCTCGACACACCACCAATCACCCCCAAACCACTCCAACTAGACAGCTAACAACCCAATTACCTCTGGGCGATCTGCGACCACTAATCATACACCACGGACCTAATATCAGTTTCACAGATTCCCAAAAACTCAGCACCTACAAATCTACTTCTCTCCCTAACCAGGCTAACACTGGATTTACCACAGCAAACTATTTTTCACGACCGAAACTGTCCACAAGACGACTATAAGTTGACACCTCGAGCACCTAAACTAGCCAAAACTTGTGTATCACCAGCGACTACTCATAAAATCACACAGAATCTCCATTCCGTTGCTGAGCGTTGGGAAGAAACAACCATCACAGCCACGTGTATGAAGAGGGGCCTAACATACTAAATAGCCACACTGCCTCTTTAAGCTGCAACAAATTAAAATACTGGTTCTACGAATCAAAACTTCTCTCCCTCTCCCAAGCCTTAACCGCCAGCTGCGGTGCCTCAATATACCACGCATTCGGTCGCTCTACTATCAGACCTAGACAAACACCGATATATTCACTTATTCAGTGGGAAGTCTATTTGGGAACTAACTAACTCTTTACGTCATACAATAGGTACCATTTTTACGAACAAACACGCAGCGCCATGCCAACTTTTGACAGTTAATTAGTTATTTATTGATACTATCGGTCATCTAAGGCAGCGGCCGGCTGCTGCGCGTCGCTCAGGCATCATCTATGGACCCACCGATGGCGAGCTGGTGCATCGCTGACGTCGCACACGCTCACCACCTGTAGTTTTTCTTTTTTCTGTTTTTCTTTCGTTATCACTCTCGGATCATCTACAAGAATTTTTTTTTCTTAACACGTCGTACACGTATATTTACAGTAACCACCAGGTGCTATTATTAAGTTATCGAACAGGATGCTCAGAACTAGTAAGGGTGAACGTAACCCGTGCGTTTTGACACATCACACACACTTGCTGAGGTGCGGAGTGTATCTGCTTTGGAGATTCGAGTAGTGCAGCACAATTTGTAGATGATGTTGTTTCTTGTTTGTCACGTGCTCCTTGAAAGGGAAGTCTTGTGCTGTGTAGCTCCTACATATTTGGGGTATTTTTTAAGGTTAAGCCATTTGCCTTAGGACTGCGCTCTGTTCTTGCTGGTTGGAAATGTGGAATCACGATACTTCGGTCTTGTTCGGGTTTGGTTGCCGTCTCCATTTGCGAAAGTAGCCACTCAGCGACTTCTGATCGGAGCACAGGATGTCTTCAGTGGTCTTAAATGATCCGTGTTGTGCAGCTAGGGCCCAGTCATCCATGTAGCTAAATATCTTAGTTTGTGTGTTAGGGATGTCGGAAATGTAAAGACTGATGGACAGTGGTGCAATGGCTGAGCCCTTTGGGAGCCCGTTGTTGAGCACCTTTAGTGGAGCTCTCTCTTTCTCTGGTACACTTTATAAGCTCTCCCAGCAATCATGTTATCGATCAGGTTCAAATTAATGGTGCATGGAATTCTTCGAATTTGTTTGTACAACAGCCCTGGTCTCCAGACAGTATCATGGGCTGCACACAGATCTATGAATGCAGTTGATGTTTTCTGCTTTTTCTGATAGCATGCCTATAAATATTTCTTTTCACGGAAAGCACTTGGTCAATGTCGCTTCTATTATGTTAGAATCCAGTTTTATCGTATGGGACTGACTCAAGTATTTTTCGTCTCAGTCTGTTATACAGGAGTCCCTCGAGCAGATTATATATGACACTGAGCAGTGCGACTTCTATAGCTGTTTGGCTGGTCTCTTGGTTTTTCGCACCTTAAGCAGTGCGATGAACTTCAGATTCTTCATTTTCTGTGGTATGTTTCCTACTGTCACGACATTTGTACAAACCTCTGCAACCCACTTTTCTTGCATACTTCCCACAGTGAAGAAGGAATTCAAGGTGTATTCCATCCAGTCCAGGTGCCTTTCCGGCCATGACGTTCTTCAGCGCATCTCTGATTCCAGTAGTGGTAAATTTGGGGAATATTGATCCAAAGAGGTGCTGTTTGTCTTAAGGCACTCTTAAGGCAATAAGTTCACAGGGTATTCTTCTTGTACGGTTTTTGTCCCTTGGAAATTTGGATGTAGACTGTATGTGAGTTACAATCCCATTTGCCTAAATATATTTAGAGTTATGATGTAATTTGCTAACTCCACCCAGTTTTCGGAGCGAGATCAGGCCCTTTTACTAGATGTTTTGAAATCAAGTGACTCTAGGATTTCGACCCATTTCTCTCGCCGAGCGTCGTCTAGGCTGGGCAATAGTTCGTCTACATGCTCAGGGTCTCCACTGTCAAGGAATCATAGGTACTCGCTTACACACTTTTTGTCCCAACCTGGTACATCTTGTTAGCGGAACCCCCTTGTAACAGGGGTTTTGCTGCACATTTAACAGCACCTATTAATCCATCATAGTAACTGGCTGTTCAATGGGTTCATACCAAACATTTATCAGTTATATACGAGACGATATTCTACGTGGCTTTTCTGAAATTCCACCTCAGGCGTTGTATGGTTTTTATTAGTGGTGTATTAGTTTCCCTTTCGATCACGACTGGATGGTGTTAACTGTGAGGGAAAGCTGACAATACACGTCTTGTAGATCGTAGTGGTGTTTGGTTTTTGCCAGTCATCACAAAGAAGAGATTTGGGTTGTATTGCTTTCTCCAAGCTTATGACCTGTATGTTGCTCGGTCCTTTGGGTCGAAAACTAAGAAGAGGTTGCTATTGTCTGCCCAGTTAATTAGTGCCTCACCATTTTCATCAACTGTTCTGTATTTTGACACTGGGTGGTAGCTATTAAAATCTGGCACATTTATCGATGGGTTTGGTAGGTAAGGCAGGACTTCTTGAGACCAAGTAGTGCTTGGTGGTTTGTACAAATTACTCGCTGGTAGCTCTCCTATCTTGACAACAACTTCTTGCATGTCGTCGTGCACTGTTGCTGAACCCAGATAGGAATCTGCAGTCACAGATCGAACATACGTTGCCACGCCATAGGGATGATGATATGTTGTGCCAACTAGATTGCTACCTGGGAATTTGCCTCCCCGTTTACTTTGATCTTTATCTTCAGCTTGAGTTTCCTGAACTGCTGCCAGATCGATGTTGTCATTACATAAAATCCTACTTAGTTCTTGGCATTTAGCCCAACTTACTCCCTCTAAGTTCGTAAGGCCTAGCTTGATGACAGCTTCAAAGGGCCTCGTTCAAAGGCTATGAGTAGGGCTTTTTCTACAGCCATGCATGTGGGTGTGTCTCATATCAATGATAGTCGAAGTGAAAGACATACGGGATTCAGTATTAGAATCGGATTTTGACAGAGTTCTGGGAGTTTTACGATCCAATGAGGTACAAACGACGGAGGAAATTCCGTGGGAATGTTTGAAGTCATTTTATGAAATAGCGTAAAGTGATTACTCATGTTAGTGTATAGAGTCTATGAGACAAACCATGACTCATTTGGGAAAATACCATCATCACAATTCGCAGATAAATGCGGTAAACATCACCCAACGATGTTAATGGCTAAAACATCCAAGTTGCACAGATTTTTAATATTCAGAAGCGTGGAAAAGAAGATTAAGAATCTGTTAGAAGATTATCATTCTGACTTTCGGGAAGTTAAGGACATCTGAGAGTCAGTTCTGAAATTGCGATTGATTATCGAAGCAAGAGTTACGAAAACTCAAAACGTATTCTGGATAAAGCATTCGCAGACATGTGATGGTGTGTTGAAAAGTAATGGCTCCGAATTGCTTACGTAAAAACTTTTAAATCTTTCAAAATAAAACATACATTATTAATATTCCACATGTTTAGTCTTCCGGTCTTCATATTTTCAGCCCTCTGCCTCTAGGCGGATCCGAACCGTAACATGTGACAAGGCCTGTTTGAGAAATAGCGTGCTGTAACCGAGTTTCGAATTCCAAGAATTTGTCCAACACCCCCTTCTTCAGCATGAAAATTTCAGCTACGACATCTGGAACGTTTTAAGAAATGCACGGCACTAACGCTTAATTGTATTATATTTTATTCAGGAATATGTTTCAGCCCAAAACGATGACCACGCTAGTGAAAATGGTGTTACAAATCCAGCACCATATGGCACACTTCTTACGAAAATCTGTGCAAGACACATAATTAAATTTAGACACTACAGAATCAGTACAGAATGATTCTTCTAGAAACAGGCGCTGACCACCTCTTCAGTCTAATTGTTCAGCGCCTGCTTCCCACACAGGCATTATGTACTAATCCTATACCGCAATAAAACAATTATGTGTTTTCTACTTATTTTTGTAAGATATAAGATATTTAATGTTGAATTTACAATAATATTTTGACTAACATGAGCATGGTTTTGGACTGAAACCGGTTGGTGAACAAAATATGATAGAAGTTAGCATTAGTGCCAATCTTCTCTTAATATATAAACTTGCTGTTATCCGGCTGGAAACGATGTTTATAACATTTAAATTAATCCGACCCCTTGGGGTCACTGTCATCGATCGTCCTCCATACAGTGCTGATTTTGAACTACCGGATTTTTATCAGTTTCAAAACTTGAAAAACACCTTCGAGGACTTCATATTGCTAGTGACGAGGTGGTGCGAGCACAAGTGAGGATGTGGACCGTCAGCAAAGTCGATCTATACACGGAGTCGGTATCAACAATCTCCTCTCTCGTTTGAAGAATGTGTTCGACGCCAGAGAGACTATGTTGAGAAATAAGTATGTAGGCGTGAAGAATAAAGAAGTAGAATGTCAATAACGGTTGTTTAATGTAAAAAAAAAATTTAAGATTTAGTAGATAAAATTTGGAGGTATTAAGTTTCAGGAAGAACTCGTAATATGGTACAGATCTTTCGAAATTGAAAAAAAAAAATTGGATTAAGATACAGAAAAGGTCGAATAATATAAAAGAGGAACAATAAGAATGGAAGATGAAAGAAAGAAGTGCTTAGATTCAAAAGTGTCTAAGATAGGCATGTACTCTTTTGCGCCTACTGTTAAGTCTATACATAAAGGACGCAATGACTGAAACAAAAGGAAGGATAAAGAGTAGGACTGAAATTCAGAGTGAAAGGATACGGATGATAAAGTTCACTGTTGACACTGCCGTCTTCAGTGAAAGTGAAGAAGAATTAAACGACTTGTTGAATGAAATGAACAATCTAATCAATAAAGAGTGTGGATTGAGAGTAAACCGAAGACCATGCGATGGTAAATACGAGCTGTAAAAATGTGATTAGCGATAAATATAACATAGAACTTAAAGACCGGCATGTAGTTAAGGAATAGTGCTAACATGGAAGCAAAATAAAAATTGATGGGCAAATCGAAGCGCTTGATAAGCAGATTGGCGCAGGGATAGTAGACATCCTTGCCCATGAGAATTCTGCCCGTAAGAAACGTCAACATCAATCCGAGGAAGAAATTTCTCAGAATGTATGTTTGGAGCACAGCGTTACGTGGTGCTGAATCGTGTAGTGTTGGAAAATCAGAGACGAAGATAATAAATGCATTTGGGATGTGATGCTATAAATGTATGTTGAAAAGTAAGTGCAGTAATAAGGCACGAGAGGTTTCCCTGCAGAATTGGCAAAGAAAAGAACATGTGGAGAACATTGAGAGGAGGAACTGACCACCAGATAGAACAATACTAAGACGTAAGAAAATACTTCCATTGTAGTAGATGGAGTTATAGGAGTTAAAAACTGTAAGGAAGGCGGGTATTGGGAAACATACGTCCAACAAAAAAGCGTTATTCCGTTAATTTGTTTCCTTACATTGAAAATTTTGAGGGATTAATAGCAGCCGCCGGACGAAAACATTAGTCCAGACCCATCGCTTTGGCTCCAACACTTGTAGCAGACGAGTTAGTCAGAGATGACTCACGTACTACTTTGGAGCTTCAATACTGTCAGTACCTCACAACACTTTTCTGAAACAGAGAGAATCGGTCCAACACACCGAGATGGCCATGCAATTCTAGCAGAAAGCGTTATCGAGGAGAAAGCAATCAGTGGTAGCCTCCAGACTAAAAATGGATCTATAATTGTGCGTGTCGTGTGCGATTTTATGAAACTTTCTGAGAGTAAGATGTGCCAAGTAGAATCTGTGACGTTTACAAAACAGCGTATTAAAATTAGCAGATTCGAACCATCAAACTGTGATAAGGATCGTATAAACTGTGACGTTTACAAAACAGTGTATAATAATTAGCAGATTCGAAACACCAAATGTACTACGAATCGTAACTACGCTACTGGCCATTAAAATTGCTACACCAAGAAGAAATGCAGATGATAAACGGGTGTTTATTCGACAAATATCATTATTATACTAGAACTCAGATGTGATTACATTTTCACGCAAATTGGGTGCATAGATCCTAATAAATCAGTACCCAGAACCACCACCTCTGGCCGTAATAACGGCCTTGATACGCCAGGGCATTGAGTCAAACAGAGCTTGGATGGCGTGTACAGGTACAGCTGCCCATGCGGCTACAACACGATACCACAGTTCATCAAGAGTAGTGACTGGCGTATTGTGACGAGCCAGTTTCTCGGCCAACATTGACCAGACGTTTTCAGTTGGTGAGAGATCTGGAGAATGTGCTGGCGAGGGCAGCAGTCGAACACTTTCTGTATCCAGAAATCCCCGTACAGGACCAGCAACATGTAGCCGTGCATTATCCTGCTGAAATGTAGGGTTTCGCAGGGATCGAATGAAGGGTAGAGCCACGGGTCGTAACACATCTGAAATGTAACGTCGACTGTTCAAAGTGCCGTCAATGCGAACAAGCGGTGACCGAGACATGTAACCAATGGGACCCCATACCATCACCCCGGGTGATACGCCAGTATGGCGATGACGAATACAAGCTTCCAATGTGCGTTCACCGCGATGTCGCCAAACACGGGTGTTACCATCATGATGCTGTAAACAGAACCTGGATTCATCCGAAAAAATGACGTTTTGCCATTCGTGCACCCAGGTTCGTCGTTGAGTACACCATCGCAGGCGCTCCTGTCTATGATGCAGAGTCAAGGGTAACCGCAGCCATGGTCTCCGAGCTGATAGTCCATGCTGCTGCAAACGTGGTCGAACTGTTCGTGCAGATGGTTGTTGTCTTGCAAACGTCCCCATCTGCTGACTAAGGGATCGAAACGTGGCTGCATGATCCGTTATAGCCATGCGGATAAGATGCCTGTCATCTCGACTGCTAGTGATACGAGGCCGTTGAGATCCAGCACGGCGTTCCGTATTACCCTCCTGAACCCACCGATTCCATATTCTGCTAACAGCCATTGGATCTCGACCAACGCGAGCAGCAATGTCGCGAAACGATAAACCGCAATCGCGATAGGCTACAATCCGACCTTTATCAAAGTCGGAACCGTGATGATACGCATTTCTTCTCCTTACACGAGGCATCACAACAACGTTTCACCAGGCAACGCCAGTCAACTGCTGTCTGTGTATGAGAAATCGGCAGGAAACTTTCCTCATGTCAGCACGTTGTAGGTGTCGCCACCGGCGCCAACCTCGTATGAATGCTCTTAAAATCTAATCGGTTGAATATCGGAGCATCTACTTTCTGTCGGTTAAGTGTCGCGTCTGTAGCACGTCATCTTCGTGATGTAGCAATTTTAACGGCCTGTAGTGCAATTATCTGGGTCAGAGAGTGCAAATGTGTATCTCTCTATTTCTGTGTCACAAATATCACTTCATACTGTTGCTTATCACTTTCGTCTTTGTGCAAAACATCATTAAGCCACATGCTGTGCTAAGCACTCTGTGAATTCCAGCCAGAAACTCATTCACTTTGTATTGTCACAGAGACCGTGTCGCTGGATAAACGCAGTCTGTATTCATGTGGTTCTTATCTCTGATTGCTGCTCTGAATTTAGCTTACAGTTCCTTCTATACTTTTTCACCCTACAATTGACAAATGGTGACTGTCACGTGTAGGCTTATTATACTCACTTTTTAAATAAAATATTTCTTTTTACACTTGCATTTTAAAACAAAATATGATGGTAATCATTACCGGTTTCGGAGGTAAACTGATCATTTTGAGAATGCATACGCTATACTCAGCATTTAGGCGACAAGAGCGTCCAAAACATGCGTCATCTTGTTTAATCTGGTCACTCTTACTACAATGCACGTTACTTGCCAGTTGATGTAATCGGTCCACATCCCTCTCACGAAGTGAAACTTCATACCCTGACTCTCACTAAAGATTTTCTTGTTGTCCAAAAACAACGTTAATAAGACCGTATTAAATTTTTTTTCTTTTCGACAGTATAATTCTAGTATTTTAGTATTTGTTGATAACAGCTTTTCGATAGCCTACCACCTTGTTATCAACAAAGCGAAAAGAAAACGCCATCGAGAAATAGCCAACACATCTTCACAGGTATCCATTAATTGTGTCAATAGAAGAAACACTGCTGCTAGGTCAAATTTCCAAATATAAGTCAGAATATTTTCAAATAATAAATGTAATAATATTGTCGAATTTTTCATGAAATGAAAATATATTCATTAGAATATGTTCAGCTAAATGCCTGTAATGTAGTATGGAATGGAAATGAAGTCCCATGCTTCTTTACAGAGCGTAGGGGAACGATGCGGGAGACCCGCACCGCCTTACTAGGCAAGGTCCTAATGGAGGTGGTTTGCCGTTGCCTTCCTCCGACCGTAATGGGGATGAATGATGATGATGAAGACGACACAACAACACCCAGTCATCTCGTGTCAGGAAAAAACCGTGACCCCGCCGGGAATCGAGCCCGGGACCCCGTGCTCGGGAAGCGAGAACGCTACCGCGAGACCACGAGGGGCGGACTAATGTAGTATATCCCCTTCAAATATAAAGAGAGAGAGGAAGAAAATGAATTGCTAATACGTGTACTTAAATTTTTCAAAGGCTAACTGTTCCAAAGCGTGATACATCATAGTGACCACAACAGGAGCATAACGAAGAAAGATATATCATCAGCAGTTCAGTTTTGATAACACTGCAACGTTCCGTATGGCCAAAATGAAACTTCTGCATTACCTGTTATATTGCAAGGTTCGACTTACGAAAAATGTAAATGTGCATGGGAAGGCACGCGAATGGGTCGCAATCGGCACGTCGCCAAACCAATCGCTTCCCAACGTTATTAAACATTTGAGACAGGTACTAATTCCGAACACACCACTAGTAAAACGATTTCCACTGGACTACTATGAAATAAAAGTATAAACGTATTTAATCATTATCATTATTATGCGTAAAATAATAAGTAACAAAGGAAAGCGTTCTTACGTGAAGGTGGTCGGAAGAACAGAAGTCAGATGGGGCAGGCTATACGTGACTCAATAATTTTTTGAGTTGGAGAAAGGAAGCAGAGCGAAAATTTTAAAACTGGCACTGATACAAGGTAAGACTGGATCTTTGACTTAACACACCAATAAATTTTAACAATATTGGAGAGCCATTCAGATACACTGCTCGCTGTCTTGACGGAATAAGAGTACATAGGAGTAATTAAGCCGTTAGAGTTAATCAGATGTGGAATTAATTTACCCACAAGTTTTTGGGATATTTTCTGAATGGAATTACACAATTAGTTCACGCGATGAAATCTTCTTACAATGCCACTTATTTATGCATTTAATGGTTACATATTATTTAGCATGCTATCAATAAAACATGAGATAATATGCCCTAATGACAATTGTTGGAATTTGGTTTAGTGACATAGGACTCTTTAAATAAAGGTTTGTCCTTAGTTGTTTTCACATTACGAGTAACAAATAGGTCTTCACTTTCTAAGAACGAAAACTGCGGTACATTTTACACAGTGACACCTAGAAAAGTAGTGTTCTTTTTTAAAAAAAACACGAATCATCGCAGTTCGTAGTTCATAATAATTGATACAATCAATGGATTTGACTTTGGTAGTTTTGGAGTTCTTTCAATATTAATGTTGGACATAAATTACCACTACACATGTTGATCAACTGAAATATTTCTGTTGACAACATGTTGTTATTGTCCTATTATATACAAAAAGTTTACGTTAACAGAAAACTACCGCTCCTATTTTAAGAACAATGTATTGTAAAGTTAATCAGAGACTATGTTGTAGGACGTATTGGACGTAGACGATGGCCAGGTGTGATGGACTCAAGGATATGGTTCTTGGGACGTCGTCATCTGTGGTAGAATCCAAGTTAATGATTATATTTTCGATAGGAAGGTCATCAACTGGAACAGTAAGCTTTAGCATCCGCTCAGTTGTCCCTGCGTCTTATGGTTGCCTCAAACAGTTCGGCATGGCTAGTTTAGCCGAAACAGTTGCACAGTGGAATTACTTCTACGTATAGTATAATAGACTATACTACAGGACATTCTTGTTAGGTCACAAGCAAAAAGTTATTAGTTAAACACGAAGAATAAAAGTTATTTGTAACGTATTAGATGGATCCGTGTTTAGTTTGTGGGGTAGGGAGGGAGGTGCAGTGCACATCTTTATGTTGCAGTTACTCACGGTAACTCATTGTCCAGTAAAAAATGTTAAATTATTGCGTTGTGAACGAATTCATAGACACAAAATAATTTTTGGGATTAAAGTTGACAGCATGCAAATTTTTTGTCTCTGCTGGAGAAGTCTCATTGTTTTTAAACACATAGCTCGCTTCAATACTGGTGGAAGGCCGAGCGTTAGAAGCGACAGTGAGGTTTGGCGTTCAACTTCGCAGACACGTTGGAATACGGTACACCAGTTGCCCACGGAGTCTAGCTCGTCAAACCTGTTTAGTCTTTCAAGCAATGTATTCGAAATTACGAATACAGACAAGCGTCAGCTCTATAATAAAACGATGATAGCGAAAATTTGTGTGGGACCGGGACTCCAACCCAGATTTCCTGCTTATGACGAGCGGTCGCCTTACCATTAGTCTATCCGAGCACCCAAACTACATATTCGTCCACCATGTTGTTGGGATCTACAATGCAATGCTCCATTGGACATACATGCATGTCCGACTGACCAAGCACTGCGGCGACAAGACTCGTTATGAAATACATAAAACAAGTGCATGCATGTCCGAAGGACAATTCCATTGTACTTCTGAACAACACAAGCACTGCACGTGTTTATTCTAATCGTGTTTGTCC
The DNA here is from genome assembly GCF_023898315.1 of Schistocerca nitens. Lineage (NCBI taxonomy): Eukaryota > Metazoa > Arthropoda > Insecta > Orthoptera > Acrididae > Schistocerca > Schistocerca nitens. Next base: position 493,041,543 of record NC_064621.1, read on the forward strand.
AGCGTGCGATAGGGCGTCGCATCTCACATCTAGACGACTTCACCATCATTCTTCACTGCACCAAGATCTAATGACATTGTGGTGAGTTCATCCGCAGTAGTAAAATACTGTAGGTGACATCAGCACGCCCCAGCACAGTGGTGGGTTGAATGCGATATCTGTTCTCCATACGCGTCCACCAGTATCCAATGATTTCGTCATAGACTCATATATACAGTAGGTTTTGAAAAAGAAGTCACTATAACACCGTTCATTATTCTACTTTTCACAGTGCGTGGTTTTCGGTCCTTCCCCCGATCTCAAGTGTTTATAGTAAAGTATAGTGAGGTAACACGTTCATAGAGAAAATGTGTACATCTTAGTGTAGGAATCATCTAAGACACAAAAATGGATTTACAGTACTTAATTATTTTTCAGATACGATCCTGTTCTGAGTTGGTGCACTACGGCACTGTACAAGAATTACATATTGTACCGGTTAGGATGGCATTGTTTATTTATAGAATAATAGTCAAAGCTTTTCGCAGTGTTAAATCAAATGAATGAATGAAACACAGAAAAGCAAAGTGAAACCAAAGTAAAACTTAGATTCAAAGCTGATGAATACAGATACTTACAATTGGCGATAACGTAAGTAAAAGGCCTCATTCTAAACGGCTTAGCTTTACTAAGTTAACATTTACTTACATGGTATACCAAAGCCAAGTTATTGTCATAAAGCTACCTGATAGTGTTATACCGAAGCCCTGCTGCTTTGTTACTAAATATTGCAGATATCAGAGTAGCCTGCTCATATCTGAAAAAGTTAATTTATACAGACATATTAAATCCTTAATTTTCTCTTCTAAGCACAAGAATGCTGATCATCCTGTGGAACTGCGCACTATTATTATTACCTAGTAATCAGACACATTCAACCTTCTCATTCAGTCGATGTGTTAAAATAACTACAACCTAGACCATTGTTACACATAGATTGGGTATTTTGATATACTGTTACGCATTGCACAAACTAACACCACAGTGTCTTTGGCTTCACTCTTATTTTAACTACTATTTACACGTTTATACTGGATGATCAGAAACACTTTGAAGATCTTTTAAGGGTGTTGCAGGGAAGAGTGTGCTGAGATATAATTTTTAGAAAATTCGATACGTTGCGCCGTTTCTGAGTTATTTAGCACTGAAGTTAGCCAATGATGCCGTCGCGAGGACAAATACATGCAGCCCGCCAGATATGGTATTGTCAAATGTGTACTTCGTGTGGTTTCCGCTAACGGAAGAAGAGAGAAATACGAAAGTTAAAAATAAATGACTGTAGCAAGGAGAGCACGCGAGCCAACGGCTCTGCAGTCTCGAGTGCTATCATCTACGCTGCGAGAACGACTGGCATTAATGCGGTCACCTTGTACTGTAGATTATCTGCTAGTCATTTGATTACCTTCGGAAATCGCATTGATACATTCGATCGTTGTCGCAAGTGTTCGTTTAGCTGCAAATGAACAGCGGTAAAAGAGCGGTGGGACAACTTAAGTCTAATTTACGTGGAGTGTGGCACTTGGAAATTATTATGATATATGGATTTGAAATAGAATTTTATTGCACAAGTAATCGCACAATCGAAATTTCTGTTAAATATATGCATAAAAAGTTGGAAATTTATGCTAGTGATATACGTGAGGTAACTGTGTGACGTCATTGGGCGCAGTTTTCGCGGGTGGGAGATGCTGAGAGTTGGCTTAGTTTTTGGAGGTCTGCGGCCAGATTCCTCGTGGTCGGTCTGCCTGTGTGTCACAGCCTCGTGGTGGTCTGGCTATCACAGCCTCATGTTCGGTGTATCTGGTTATTGAGATTGTTCCATCTGGTTTTGGAGATCTGTCGATTGTTATGAGTGGTGGCCCAGCTCTCACGTAAGTACATGAAAATATTTCGCGTTCCCTGTGGCCTCTGACAAATATTGTCCAGTTTGCTACTTAGTTTCTGGAACAAAAACTTGGCTTCAGTTTAGATTCTGACAATTTTGCACTGTGCCATAGCAGTTGGTGGAAACGTTATTTGAATTCCATATCTAATCGGCCTATAGGTCAATTAATCGCAGTGTCGGTTTGAGAGAAAATTCTTATCGCAATGTGTAGCTGCGAGCACAAACCAGTGATTTTACAGCTAGTTTACTGACTCATTAAATTTGTGGTTCATTGTTTTCTATCACTGCAGACTCGAGGCTTATCATCCATTACTGTACAGTGTTCGCCCCCAGTAGCTGACTGGTCAGCGCTACTGAATATGAGTCCTAAGGGCCCGTGTGCGATTCCCGGCTGGGTCGGAGATATCACCACTCAGGGACTGGGTGTTGTGTTGTGGTAATCATCATTATTTCATCGCCATCGACGCGCAAGTCGCCGAAGTGGCGTCAAATCGAAAGACTTGTACCCGGCGGACGGTATACCCGACGGGAGGCCCTAGTCACAAGACATATTTACATTACTACTGTACAGTGGCTTGTGTTGATCAACAGACTTAATAACGCATGCTGAGTGGACAATAAATTTGATTAGTGATAACATAAATCACTTTTAATTACGTTAGTGATTTAAAAACCAGCACCTGTATTTCAACGTAGCAGTTAGTGGAATTCTGAATAGTTTTCAGTAACCATTCAGCAGTTTTATTGTAAATTAATATGACTCATCTTGGGCAAATAAATTGGCCCCTAGGCGAACAATGGCAGTGCCCAATTTGTTTAATAAATTTTAATGTATCCTATGTATTGTCTCAGTACGGAGGAATTTGTCTACGTGACTTCAATAACCGTCGAAGGGCTTCTTGCAACGATAAATTTAGCCTTTGATGAAATCAGGGAAACCTTTGATTTCGGAAAACTTTTGGACGCCATGACACAGTGTCACAATGCGTGCTTCAGGTTGGAGGAGGACACTTTGAATATCTGTTGTGATTGATGGTTATTATTTTTCGTTCTTGAATATTATGTTGCTACATGAATGACTTGTGAAAACGTCGTATTTATAGCTTCGTCATTATCATATCTTTCTCTCCTTTTGTTACATTTCTGGTTGTTGACTAACAAGGAGAGATCCTTAGGGGTGTGATTCTCAGCTTTAAATCACCGTAATTTCCCGTGATATGCAAGTGACTTAAAAAAAAAGAGTACCGAGCAGGTGGTGACAGAGGAATATGGTTCAGTTGTGGATGGTTGTAGGTTCGAAACTCATCGGAAGCTTTGACATTTTTTATTTTTAAATCATTAACGAAATTTCTTTGATCATCATGTTCATTTCGTCACTTAACTTGAATGTAATTTTTTGTTTATATTCGTTGGTCTTGTCTTTGAAATCGTTGTATGAACTTTCTCGTTTGCTCTCATTGTTTCGCCCCATCATTCCTTTTTTATTTGCGATCTATGTTCATGGGATGTTGATTATTTTTATACGTATTATTTTTATACGTATTAACGCCGATTTTATTTTATCCGTTTTAATATCTTCCGTCTTCTTCTATGTTATTACAATTACTGTGGTTGAATATCGGCTTTCCTTAAAAATCCCTTCTTTCGTTTATATCTTAATCTGCGTTATGTTTTTCTATATTATTACAAGATGAACATATCTTTTTTCAATGTTTGTGTGAAGAATACCATCCACAACATTATTTCATATCTGGTTTTTATCCAATTTATGGCCAGGTTCAAATGTTTCAGTATGTGACAAACGAATAAAAGTAATTTAAATCACTTGTGCAAAGATTCCAACAGGTAAAATAATATTGGTAGGAAAATATGAAGACAAATGAAACATTATTATGATGTTGAACAAGATATCACAAAGAACATTTAAGCAACTAACTGCATACAAATGGTGATAAAATCACTTCGATAAGAAATCACAGGTACAAATTTCAAATCACCTGAGTGGTTTACAACCCAAAACCATCTGCACCTTATGAACGTCCTCAGGTATTACTCTATGCCGCTATTATGTGCCGTACTATTAGTTTTAGGGTATCAGGCGGAATTACGAAATATTTTTTCGTATTTTATGAGGGACCACCAGGGTGAACGGGCTACAGGTTTGTGTCTCGCTATGGTCCTATGATAATTTTTTTTTTTTGTTTCAGCTAATCAAACGAAAAACATATAAGGGAACAACATCTCTGGCTGGCTGCTTGAAATTTCATGCATAACGACCTGGTTGGCTAATTTCAGTGTTACATAACTCGGGAACGGCTAAAGGCATAGAATTTACTTCTTTAAAATTATTCATCAGTGAAAGATGCCCAGCAACACCCTTACAAGTTTCTCACACCGTTTTCACATTGTATACATCAATAAATATCTGAATAGCCCAGGCAGCACAAGGCCTATCAATTAGTGCATTTAGTACACATCGTCATTACGCAGAAACTGTCTTCATCTCAATATTATTGACATAAGCTTCTTTCTTCAAATGAATAACAAGTTAGCAGCAATATTAACGTCCTAATATTCTATCAATCCATACAAATATCCTTGTGACGTACGACACTCAGTTTTCAACTAATTGTTGTTGTTGTTGTGGTCTTCAGTCCTGAGACTGGTTTGATACAGCTCTCCATGCTACTCTATCCTGTGCAAGCTTCTTCATCTCCCAGTACCTACTGCGTCCTACATCCTTCTGACTCTGCTTAGTGTATTAATCTCTTGGTCTCCCTCTACGATTTTTACCCTTCACGCTGCCCTCTAGTACTAAATTGGTGATCCCTTGATGCCTCAGAACATGTCCTACCAACCGATCCCTTCTTCTAGTCAAGTTATGCCACAAACTCCTCTTCTCCCCAATTCTGTTCAATAGCTCTTCATTAGTTATGTGATCTACCCATATAATCTTCAGCATTCTTCTGTAGCACCACATTTCGAAAGCTTCTATTCTCTTCTTGTCTAAACTATTTGTCGTCCATGTTTCACTTCCATACATGGCTACACTCCATACAAATACATTCAGAAACGACTTCCTGACACTTAAATCAATACTCGATGTTAACAAATATCTCTTCTTCAGAAACCCTTTCCTTGCCATTGGTAGTCTACATTTTATATCCTCTCTACTTCGACCATCATCATTTATTTTGCTCCCCAAATAGCCAAACTCCTTTACTACTTTAAGTGTCTCATTTCCTAATCTAATTCCCTCAGCATCACCCAACTTAATTCGACTACATTCCATTATCCTCGTTTTGCTTTTGTTGATGTTCATCTTATACCCTCCTTTCAAGTCTCTGTCCATTCCGTTTAACTCCTCTTCCAAGTCCTAAGCTGTCTCAGTCAGAATTACAATGTCATCGGCGAACCACAAAGTTTTTAATTCTTCCCCATGGATTTTAATACCTACTCCGAACTTTTCTTTTGTTTCCTTTACCGCTTGCTCAATATACAGATTGAATAAAGCAATTGACCGGCGTCTTAGGGAGCACGGAACATTCCAGCCTATGACTCGCGACTGGGGAAGACCTAGAACGATGAGGACACCGGCAATGGATGAGACAATTCATCGTGCAGTTGACGATAACCCTAAGGGCAGCGTCAGAGAAGTTACTGCTGAACAAGGTAACGTTGACCACGTCACTGTATGGCGAGTGCTACGGGAGAACCAGTTGTTTCCGTACCATGTACAGCGTGTGCGGGCACTATCAGCAGCTGATTGGCCTCCGCGGGTACACTTCTACGAATGGTTCATCCAACAATTTGTCCATCCTCACTTCAGTGCAAATGTTCTCTTTATGGATGAGGTTTCATTCCAACATGATCAGATTCTAAATTTTCACAATCAACATGTGTGGGCTGACGAGAATCCGCACGCAATTGTGCAATCACGTCATCAACACAGATTTCTGTGAACGTTTGGGCAGGCATTGTTGGTGATGTGTTGATTTGGCCCCATGTTCTTCCACCTACGCTCAATGGGGCACGTTATCATGATTTCATACGGAATACTCTACCTGTGCTGCTAGAACATGTGCCTTTACAAGTACGACACAACATGTAGTTCATGCACGATGGAGCTCCTGCACATTTCAGTCGTACGCTTCTCAACAACAGATTCGGTGACCGATGGATTGGTAGAGGCAGACCAATTCCATGGCCTCCACGCTCTCCTGACCTCAGTCCTCTTGACCTTCATTTATGGGGGCATTTGAAAGCTCTTGTCTACACAACCGCGGTGCCAAATGTAGAGACTCTTCGTGCTCGTATTGTGGACGGCAGTGATACAATACGCCATTCTCCAGGGCTGCATCAGCACATCAGGGATTCCATGCGATCGAGGGTGGATGCAAGTGTCCTCGCTAACGGAGGACATTTTGAACATTTCCTGTGACAAAGTGTTTGAAGTGACGCTGGTACGTTCTGTTGCTGTGTGTTTCCATTCCATGATTAATGTGATTTGAAGAGAAGTAATAAAATGAGCTCTAACATGGAAAGTAAGCGTTTCCGGACACATGTCCACATAACATATTTTCTTTCTTTGAGTGTGAGGAATGTTTCCTGAAAGTTTGGCCGTACCTTTTTGCAACACCCTGTAATTACATATAATAAAATTCAATTATAATAGAAATAAGATCATTAATATATGTAAGTATTTTTTCAAATCGTGGTAGTCATACAATCACTTGATTTTATTGATTTTTGGGTTAGCCAGGAGATAATTTCCTTCATGTGGAATCCTTACAGTCTTATTTGGATCGGTGTACATAGTCGTCGATTACAGTTTCTTTTGCGAAGAGGCAAGAGATTTCAGATGAATCTTTACCAGAATATATTCTTCTACCAAATATCTTTGTATGTGTTTGAATCTTCAATCCCTATAGTATCTTCCGAGATGTGCCTGTTTCGTGAGTGAGAGTAAAACTTTTCTTGCCTCGTTTCCATAGGAATACAATTCTCAACGTAGACTTGGAGGAGGACGTATCCATTCATTCTTCCTTCTCGTCCTACTTATGAGTCCATCTGGAGTGGATTGTGTCATTCGGTGCCAAACTGTTCACTACTTGTGCAATGAGCTCCAGATATTCGACCCATTTAGTCTGACTGATGTGTGCATAGGTACTAATGGATCTTTTAAATTCTTGAATGATCCATTGTGTGGGGTCTCCTTGAGGACTGAAAGCGTGAAATTAGTATTTGTTGTTTTAATTCCATATTGATGTAAACTCGAGATGGCTGGGTGTTGTTGTGTCGTCATCATCATCGTCATTCATCCCCATTACGGTCGCAGGAAGGCTATGGCAAACCACCTCCGCTAGGACCTTGCCTAGTACTGTGGTGTGGGTCTCCCGTATCGTCCCCTACGCTCTGTCAAGGAGAATGGGACTTCGTGATTATCATCAGCATTCATGTAGGGTTCCCTCATATGACCAGAGAAGTCTGAAGCGTTATTCGACAGCATGGTGGCAGGCTTGCCAACTGTTGGTATATAACTGTATACTACTTTTTGGAAACTGGATCCGCAGCAATAGACTTTGTAGCATACATTTTAACGTATTTGGAGAAAATATCAAGCTGTGCTACCACATTTCATGTAGTGATAATTATGGGCTACAGTAAGATTATATGGAAAACCTAATTATTCTCTATTCAAGCATTTCTTTCATTCCACTTACTATTGCCGCCCTTTTGGTCAATGGGTTGGGGCATATAACGTTAAATAGATCCTGTGGGGACAAAATTGCAATTGATACTGATGTATGCTGGTAATGCTATACTGGCTTCCAGAACACATATACATATCCCAGAATGAGATTTTCACTCCGCAGTGGAGTGTGCGCTGATATGAAGCTTCCTGGCAGATTAAAACTGTGTGCCGGAGCGAGACTCGAACTCGGGACCTTTGCCCATCGCGGGCAACTGCTCTACCAACTGAGCTACCCAAGCACGACTCACGCCCCGACATCACAGCCTTACATCTGCCAGTACCTCGTCTCCTACCTTCCCAACTCCGCATTACCCTTTCTTTTAGGAGTGCTAGTCCTGCAGGTTCGATGGAGAGCTTCTGTAAAGTGGTACAAACGTGTGAAGCAAGCAGGAAACCATCCCACACAGCCGCAGTCGTACTTCCTATAGTCAACTGAGTAAAGTAGTCAAATAGAAGTCTTCGGAGTAGCAGGATGGTCCTTTCGGAGAATGGCCACACAGTCTGGATGTGCTGCGTCAGTTTTGAAAAGATGCTGGTATCAATGTTCACGTGAACATTCTCACATCCGTAGACGGTTTCTGGACATACACACAGCCCAGACGCCCGCCTGGATTGTCATACTGTAAAATCAGCAGTGGCAGATTGTACAGCTCATAGAATGAAGGCTTTCACGACCGGATGCTGATAAACCTTTCTGGATTTGAGGTCGTGGTCCAAGAAACTTTTGTTCCTGACGATTCGTCCAGGACTGCGCTGGACATCCTCACAGGCACTCCTCCGCCGTTGAGTCTTGCCGACTGACTGGTTCGGAAGCCTGCAGAGCTATTGTCCATATGTCGCTAAGTTTCATTGCCTCGTCTTTCCTACTAAAATTATCCCGATGCTTATAAAATTCAATGGCTTCTGTACATAGTCGTGGATAATAATTTTACACTGTATATAAAATATCTGTTTCAGAAAACTTCACTTCGTAGTTTCCTGACTGAAGAGCGTGCTCTGCTACAGCTGATTTCTCTGTTTTTCCCAATCGGCAAAAAATTTTATGCTCGGTTAGCCTTACTAAGAAATGACGAGACATGTTTGAAGTTCTCTGAGGCTACAGGTGCAGTAATAAGGAATAGCTCAGTAGGCAGTACAGTTTAGGACGAATGGACATCTCTATAAAGGGCCATCACAGGTGTTGGGAAGGAGAACATAGGTACAAAGAAGGTAACTACGAAGAAACCATGGGTAACAAAAGAAATACATCAATTGATCGATGAAAGGAGGCAGTAGAAAAATGTTCTGGGAAACGCAGGAATAGAGAAATACGAGTCGCCGAGGAATGAAATAAATAGAAAGCGCAGGGGAGCTAAGACGAAATGGCTGCAGGAAAAATGTGAAAACATCGGAAAGGAAATGATCGTCGGAAGGACAGACTCAGCATACAGGAAAGTCAAAACAACATTGGGTGACATTAAAACCAAGAACATTAAGATTCCAAAGGGGAATTCCGCTGTTAAATGCAGAGGAGAGAGCGAAAAGGTGAAAAGAGTACACTGAAAGCCTCAAAGATGGGGATTATTTGTCGGATGTGATAGAAGGAGAAATAGGAGTCGATTTATAAGAGATAGGGGATCTAGTATTAGAATCATTATTAGAATCAGAGGTTTAGAATCAGTATTAGTATCAGAGCTTTGGAGGACTTAAGGCCGGCCGCTGTGGCTGGACGGTTCTAGGCGCTTCAGTCCGGAACCACGCGACTGCTACGGTCGCAGGTTCGAATCCTGCCTCGGGCATGGATCTGTGTGATGTCCTTAGGTTAGTTAGGTTCCAGTACTTCTAAGTCTAGGGGACTGGTGACGTCAGATGTTAAGTCCCATAGTACTTAGAGCCATTTGAAACATTTTTGAGGACTAAAGATCAAATAACGCAGAAGAGGTAGACAACATTCCATCACAATTTCTAAAATCACTGGGGGAAGTGGCAACAAAACGACTGTTCACGTTGGTGTGTAGAATGTATGATTATGGCGACATATCATCTGACTTTCGGAAAAGCATCATCCACACAATTCTGAAGACGGCAAGAGCTGGAAAGTTCGAAAATTACCGCATAATCAGCTTAACAGCTCATGCATCCAAGTTACTTACAAGAATAATATACAGAAGAATGGAAAAGAAAATTGAGGATGCGCTAGATGACAATCATTTGACTTTTGGAATGTTAAAGGCACATGAGAGGCAATTGTAACGTCACGGTTAATAATGGAAGCAAGACTGAAGAAAAATCAAGACACATTCTAGGATTTGTCGACGTGGAAAAAGCGTTCGCCAATATAAAATAGAGCAAGATGTTCGAAATTCCTAGGGAAATAGGGGTAAACTATACGGAGACACGTGTCGTATACAATATGTACAACAGCCAAGAGGGATGAATAAGAGTGGACGACCAAGAACGAAGTGCTCGTATTTCAAATGGCCTAAGACAAGAATGTCAACTTTTGCCCCTACTGTCCAATCTGTACATCGAGGAAGCAATGATAGAAATAAAACAAAGGTTCTGGAGTGGAATTAAAATTCGAGGTGAAAGGATATCAATGATAGGATTCGCTGATAACATTGCTATCCTGAGTGAAAGTGGAGAGGAATTACTTGACTTGCTGAACGGAATGAACCTTCTAATAACTCAGAGTATGGATTGAGAGTAAATCGCAGAGAGACCAAGGTAATAAATAGTGGAAATGAGAACAGCGAGAAAACATCAGGATCGATGGTATGGTCACGAAGTAGATGAAGTTAAGAAATTCTGCTATTTAGTCAGTAAAATCACCAATGAAGGACGGAGCAAGGAGGACAACAAAAGCAGACTAGCAATGACAAAAAGTTCATTCCTGACCAAGAGAAGTATACTAATATCAAATATCGGCCTTAATTTGAGGAAGAAATTTCTCAGAATGTACGTCTGGAGTACAGCATTATGGTAGTGAAACATGGACTGTGGGAAAACCGGAACAGAGGAGAATCGAAGCATTTGAGATGTGGTGCTAGAGACGAATGTTGAAAATTAGGTGGACTGATAAGTTAGGAATGAAGAGGTTCGGCACAGAATCGGAGATTAAGGAAATATGTGGAAACACTAATGAGTAGAAGGGACAAGATGATAGGAGACCTATTAGAACATGAGAGGATGACTTCCATGGTACTAGAGGGAGCTGTAAAGAGCAAAAACTGTAGAGGAAGACAGAGATTGGATCTACATGCAGCAGATAATTAAGGACGTATGTCGCTAGTGCTTCTCTGAGATGAAGCGGTTAGCACAGGAGAGGAATTCGTGGCGGGCCGCATCAATCCAGTCAGTAGACTGATGAGCAAAAAGAAAAAGAAAGCCGTGTATTTACTCTCCTCTTGGTAGTTCCAGTATAAACTTTACCACACGTATAGGCTCCTCCCGTCGGAAGTTCGAGTCCTCCCTCAGGCATGCGTGTGTGTTGTCCGTAGCGGAAGATAGTTTAAGTTGGATTAAGTAGCGTATAAGCTTATGGAGCGATGACCTCAGGAATTTGGTCCCATAAGATCTTAGCACAAATTTGCAAAATTTTTCCACATGTGCACTTAATTTCGTATACTCCACATGTCGACAAAAGAGGGCGTTTATCCTTCTAGCCTTCACTGATAGGAGTATTTGACTTACTTTCTTTGTTCGGTCTAAAGACCGGTCTGATGTCATGTATCTGTAAAATCTTACCGATCTGATCCGTTACTTTTTTAATAAAAGGGATAGAAACTCTAATATTTCATAGTTGTGGTTCATCCTTGTCCTCCAGCCTTCTTTGTCTTGGTCGCAAAATTCTCTTTACCTCTTTTCCTGAGTAGCCATTTTTTTCTCGAAAGCCTCCTTCAAATGTTTTATTTCAGTGTCCAGGTGTTCCGATGTCCAGTTACCACAGAAAAGATAAGAGGGCCTTCAGGCCAGACCTGTCAACAGAAACTCCGTTAGCTAAAAGTAAATGAATTAAGTATCTCACATCCGTTACTTTTTAGTTTATAGAACAAAAATTACTTTTATCAGAAAAAGCACACAATACTATCGAATGCATGAGATGATCACTTCATTTCTTAGTTTATTCTACTCTTTTTTATCTTTCATTGCTTGGAGTGAAGGTCTGTAGACTTGTAGAGTGCTGAAAAGCGTTTAATTTGTATTTTTGTTATCTCTCACCTCGCGAGAGATTCAGAATGATTTAATTTATTCACGTGAGTATCGCGTTGGCATCGTAAGAAAAAGATGTATTAAAAAATCTATAACATTTATAAATCGGGAATTTGTGATTGCTACTACGAAATGAAAGTAGAAATGTTAAATTAAACAACTATAATTTAACAAAATAGGTTTTTTGTACTGAAATCTAACATCTTGTGAATAATTCTCACAGTTTGTGTCACATTTCGGCGAAATACTTGGTAATTACAACTCTGAAGCGAAAGAATAAATTATTCATAATAAGATCCTATCAGTAGTCCCAATTGGCGACAATAATTCATTTGAACAAAATGGAAGGAAATAGGGGCCTATTAGAGTAAGATGCTGTCGGAAAGGCGCGCGATTAAAGAAGAAGAAGAACAGCAAGAAAAGACGGCCACGCCCTCTTATATAGAACAAAACACAAATAATAATGATACGCAGCTCAAATTATTCTGGACGTTCATATTCGCTGACTTCCAGCGCATTTCATTGATTTAGGACTTAAATTATATCGTTAAATATTAATACTTCGATGTTGTTGTTGTGGTCTTCAGTCCTGAGACTGGTTTGATGCAGCTCTCCATGCTACTCTATCGTGTGCCAGCTTCTTCATCTCCCAGTACCTACTGCAACCTTCATCCTTCTGATTCTCCTTCGTGTATTCATCTCTTGGTCTCCCTCTACGATATTTACCCTCAACGTGGCCCTACAATATTAAATTCGTGATCCCTTGATGCCTCTGAACATGTCCTACCAACCGATCCCTACTTCTAGTCAAGTTGTGCCACAAACTTCTCTTCTCCCCAATCCTATTCAACACCTCCTCATTAGTTATGTGAACTACCCACCTAATCTTCAGCATTCTTCCGTAGCACCACATTTCGAAAGCTTCTATTGTCTTCTTGTCCTAACTATTTATCGTCCATGTTTCACTTCCATACATGGCTACACTCCATGCAAATACTTTCAGAAACGACTTCCTGACTTTTAAATCTATACTCGATGTTAATTTATCTTCTTCAGAAACGCTTTCCTTGCCATTGCCGGTCTACATTTTACATCCTCTCTACTTAGACCATCATCAGTTACTTTGCTCCCCAAGTAGCAAAACTCCTTTACTAGTTTAAGTGTCTCATTTCCTAATCTTATTCTCCCAGCATCACCTGACTTAATTTGACAACATTCCATTATCTTCGTTTTGCTTTTGTTGATGTTTATACTTCGATAGAAAAAGAAAATAGTATGTTATTACGTCGTGGGCAGGACACAGTATTATAAGGCTTAACGTAACATATCCCAGGACAGCATTTGCCGTCTCTAGGACAGACAGGTTCCCAGACTCAACGCCTGCATTACCGCCTCTAAAGGTACACCTCGTTCCATTATGGGCGTTTCGAAATGGGTCTATATCTCTTACTCAGAGACGCTTGTGCTATTGATCCGTAAATGTAATCACTTCTTGTATGAGCTGTTGCAGCAATACATCTTGAGCGAAATGGAAACCTCTACCAGGGTGTAACAAGTTTCTTGCGGCGTTGTATTTAAGTACAAGTCATGTAAAGAATGTAATTTATCCTCTAAAAATGAAGAGATATAGGAAATGAGTTCCTAATACTTGGACTTAGCTAGTCGGAAGGCTCATCGTGCGGAAGTGGTATACACCGCAGCAACCACAGCAGCGAATAATAAAGAAAGGTAGATCACAGGAATTCAGTTTTGTTTAAACTCAGACTTGATCAAAATGAAACTCCTGCGTTATCTGTTTTCTGTGTACTCTGGTGCAGAGTCATTGTTGGGGATCACATAAGAAGATATATAACGCAACGGAATAATACGCACTAGAAAAAGAAAAAAAAATCAGTAATAGGACTTCGTGACGAGAAATCTAGATTCCAACGTCAGACTTACGAGAAACGCAGATGTGCAATTGATGGCCTGTGAATGGCGCACGGTCGACGCTTCACCAAACCAACGCTTTCGAACGGTATTGGAGTATTGAGACAGACACCCTTTCTGAACACATTATTAATAAAAGGATTTCTACTGAATTACTGTGAAATGCAGTACAAATGAATTCAAATTTTACCTTGTTATTGGTTCAAATGGCTCTGAGCACTATGGGTCTTAACATCGAAGGTCATCAGTCCCCTGGAACTTAGAACTACTTAAACCTAACTAACCTAAGGAAATCACACACATACATGCCCGAGGCAGGATTCGAACCTGCGACCGTAGCAGTCCCGCGGTTCCGGACTGTAGCGCCTAGAACCCTTGTTATTCGTAAGACTATTAGTAACAAAGAAATTCATTCTTATGTGGTGGCGGATGGAAGGAGAAAGGTGGTACGGAGGAGGGTAGAACTGCCTCATTTTTTTAAGTATATAAATGAAATTACAGCAACGATTTTAAACAGTGGCTAAGATGCAAGGTGTAGATCGTTATTTGACTCATCACAACAGGTTAGCTTCCTATAGTAACAATGAAATGAACCTCTGAAAAACAAAGACAGATGAATATTGGACTCACAATTATCACAGATTACCATCCTAAACAGTACTAATAAGAAACGTGTTTCGATATATCAGTGTTTTCATTATATCATTCTATTTTGACGCAATACAAAACAAAGCATTCGTGTATATTTGTGTAGCTAAGCATTACTACACGACAGGGACAGGTTGTGATGTTTGAGAATTCAGTGCGATAGAGTCTGGATGGGGCGTTTTCCGACCCCGTTAGATATTTGCAGGCACAAGAGCAAAGATTCGCTGATCTTCCCTTCAGAATTCGGAAATGAGTGGCTGAGGTTCCGCGATTTATCTGAAACATTAACTAGACATTCCACCGAACAGTTAATGTGTTGATTCCGCTGTCTGATAGGGAAGCGTGTGACAGCGAGGGAGCCTGGGGTAATTTATCACGAACGCCACCCGCCTGAAACTTGGCGACTGTAATTACCAGCACGAAGCAGGCTTCTCAGACGGCTGCTGGAAGGCTCTGACGATGGGGAAAGCTTCCGCTCCATTCGATGGCTTCCCAGCTGCTGGCAGTATCGCGTTCGGAAGTACAATGCAAACGTTAAACCGGTATTCACTGCGAACTCGGATCCACAAATACTGCTTCACCTCCATTGTTTGCCTTGGACGTGGAGTTAATTGTAACTTCTGCAATTACGATACTGTGTAGCGACAAGATTAACGACCGGCGTATCGTTTACCACTGAATCAATAGATAAAGCGAGCACATGATTTATCTACGTAACCAGGCTCACGTAGAGGCAATTTTAGTGCCTCCGCTTAAATAGGTACCGACGTGTTTGACGTTTTTCAGAGCTCTTTACCTAGACTTCGTTACCTGGCCATTTTCGAGAATCTAGTGCAGGAATTGTAGGTAGCAACCTTACGCGATTATTTGGAAGAGACACTGTAAGTGAAGACTTGACACTACTGCAAGAAACAATCCACCGGTGCTGACTGAAGACAATACAATACGTACTCTACAATCCATCAGTGACAGTACGTGAAGTTAACTGTAGGTGTAGAGAGGGTTCCATGCACTTATCGGGCAGCTTTCTGAAGCTTTCCAAGTGCTCTGGACTGTTCATACAGTATGTGACACTGTAATAATATCCCATCGTAATTTCAGAATAGATTACCTCAGTACCACCGGAGAGATGTAAATTAGGAACTGACCGCATGTTTCTCCATGACTTTCTATTCCCACAAAGGATTCTCTATTGTTTTATGAAGGTCTTACCTTTTCTAGGGAGACTGCCTATACAGTGAAACTGAAGACTCTCACTGCCTCTGAACTGCTACCAACTTCATCTATTTTCGAGAGGTTAAGCTCGGTGTTGAATATACGTAAAAATTAAAAATTCTTCTTCAGAAACGCGAATTAGCATAAGCGCCTTCTGCAGATGATGCTCTTATCTGGCTCAGCTGCCGAGGCACAATGTTCGGTCGCCTACGGAAGTTTAGCTTTCCGCATTCTTTAACACTGTTTTTTTAAGCGTCATATAATTTACTTGGCATACCTTGCTTGCAGAACAATTCAGGAGATTGTACACTCCACAAGGAATGTGCATATGCAATCTTGAAACAAACCACGGGCTTTAGCTTATCTCTCTCACCGTCATACATTCCTTCCCAAGTACGCATGTAAGGTATGGTGTATTGAGGAACTTCTGTTCCGGATATCAGCTAAGACCCATTGGTAGGACTTCAGGCTGCTAGGTAGTTTCTAAGTCATGCTTGAATGATTCAGTTGCTGCAAGAGCTATTGGTATGGGTTCATCTCTTGGTCTGGCACATATAGTTGAGGAGGAACTTTCGTATCAGCTCACACTTCGGAGTGAGTCACTATAGAATGCTGCAGTAATGCATCAAAGTAGCTATCAGCGCACTAATTCATAAACTGTTTGCTAGGCACGTTAGTGCCGTCCTCATCTGTGATTTATGACCCCACACCCACACCATCCCTCTCAGCCCTTTCCCCGTAGGTCACTTGTTTCTTTTTTAAATAGTATCTAATTTATTATCCAAATCCGCCAGGGTAGCGGAGAGCGCTAATGCGCTACTTCCGGCCGGCCGCGGTGGTCTCGCGGTTAAGGCGCTCAGTCCGGAACCGCGCGACTGCTACGGTCGCAGGTTCGAATCCTGCCTCGGGCATGGATGTGTGTGATGTCCTTAGGTTAGTTAGGTTTAAGTAGTTCTAAGTTCTAGGGGACTGATGACCACATATGTTAAGTCCCATAGTGTTCAGAGCCATTTGAACCATTTTGCGCTACTTCCTGGATTCGGGTAGGCACGTCGGCCCCAGATCGAATCCGCCCAACGGATTGACGACGAGGGCCGGTGTGGCGGCCAGCCTGGATGTGGCTTTTAGGCGGTTTTCCACATCCCGCTAGGTGAATACTGGGCTGGTCCCCACATTCAGCCTCAGTTACATGCGTCACAGGACACATGTCCGCACTATTTCACGATTTACACTAGATGCAGACAGTTGGGGTACAATGGTTCCGTCCTGGGGGGTACGGGGTGGCGGCAGGGAGGGAATCCGGCCATCCCTAACACTAACGTTGCCAAATCCGTTGTAACCACGCCGACCCTGCGATCGCTGCTTGATTAAAGAGTAAGCAAAGGAAAGAAAGATCTGATTTATTACCCAATTAAGACTACTCTTTTCCTTATCACTATAACTTATTATCCTCACCATGACCTTTATGAATAACGTTTTCCGTATTGCTGAAACCTGTTATCCTTATTGCTATAATTTCTTACCCAACTAGGGCATACTGCAGGTGTTTATTTAGGAAATTATGATCCAAGATAGTTGCATTTCTTTCTAAAACAGCCTTATAGTGTAACTTATAACGCAAGATGGCAGAATTATGACATTACTATGGGACATCGCCACCTCCACTTATAGTGGTATGAGTCAACACCCTTGGCGTTATAACGGACATAACTTATTGTTAAACGTGGGAAATTTTAAAAAATCTAATCCTTGAATATTCCAGCTTCAATTTATTTTAAACATTTGGACCCCGCAAAGACGTTTATTTACGAGTAGTAAATCAAGGTCATGCTGCAGGGAGCCCAAAATATCACTGTCATAAGTATGGGGAAAAAAACATGAAAGTGTGATGACTTGTTTGACAGTTGTGTGTTGATTGACCCGCTTATTCCAGACACTATTCCAGGCACTGTAACACATCGAACCTTTTACAGATATCTGTGTAACCAAGACTTTTAAACAGTAACCTCTTGCTTCATAAAATTAGCCATGTGGACGTGTTTAGTTTCATTTCTCAAACAAAGTCTTCTGATATCCCCAGGTTCGATGTTTAACACTTACCACAGGTGCTATCTCAAGCAGTAACATGCAGGTGGGTCCATATCCAAGGCGCAACTGGTGCAGCGAGCTCATAGTCTGCGACGGCCCTCTGCTACTGCCATCAACATGCCGTAGAGTGCTGTTCTGCACGATGCTCTGGTTTCCACCTGTTTGTGACACCCAAACAGCGGCAGAGTCAAGCCTGTCATTTCTCTTAACGTACACCCTGGACACCGCACCAGACGTGGCGCATTTTTTGCCTCCATATGGAAAGGCAGCATCCTGCAAAACAGGATATTGCAAATTTTATCTTACCCGAAAGAAATGCTTTAACAACCTCAATTTTCCAATGCTTCGTTAAGACTACGGGCTCATTTCCAGCTTAATGTATTTGTAGATCATACACTGGTGCCTTTGGAATGTGGCATATATTGAGCAACAGCTAGAGTCTCAACAATGACGCAGTAAGTGGGCGAGGCATGTGTGGAAGGAGGTAATATGTTGGCCCGATACCACTCTCTCGATTACTTTCGACAGTAGACGCATCTTTTTGTAGCGACTGCAACTGGAGTTTGATGAGCAGGTAAATAACACTCGTGTGTATGACATTTTGCAATGTGTCTGATCTACTTCTTCGAGTAATGTGACCCACTAAGGAGATCTGGACGCCCTATCCCACCAATGTTAAATTTAGTGACCTAGCTTCCATGAATTTCAGGATTCACTGTAGCCCTCAACATGAAACTCTTAGAGGATATTAAAATGTTCCGGGTCTACTGAAGTACAATAATTGCATTTCACTCACTGCTTTCGGAAACACAATCTTTAAATTATATCCTTAAAATTGGGTGTACTTTTTATACGTAATCCTAAATAATTTTAATTATACACTCCTGGAAATGGAAAAAAGAACACATTGACACCGGTGTGTCAGACCCACCATACTTGCTCCGGACACTGCGAGAGGGCTGTACAAGCAATGATCACACGCACGGCACAGCGGACACACCAGGAACTGCGGTGTTGGCCGTCGAATGGCGCTAGCTGCGCAGCATTTGTGCACCGCCGCCGTCAGTGTCAGCCAGTTTGCCGTGGCATACGGAGCTCCATCGCAGTCTTTAACACTGGTAGCATGCCGCGACAGCGTGGACGTGAACCGTATGTGCAGTTGACGGACTTTGAGCGAGGGCGTATAGTGGGCATGCGGGAGGCCGGGTGGACGTACCGCCGAATTGCTCAACACGTGGGGCGTGAGGTCTCCACAGTACATCGATGTTGTCGCCAGTGGTCGGCGGAAGGTGCACGTGCCCGTCGACCTGGGACCGGACCGCAGCGACGCACGGATGCACGCCAAGACCGTAGGATCCTACGCAGTGCCGTAGGGGACCGCACCGCCACTTCCCAGCAAATTAGGGACACTGTTGCTCCTGGGGTATCGGCGAGGACCATTCGCAACCGTCTCCATGAAGCTGGGCTACGGTCCCGCACACCGTTAGGCCGTCTTCCGCTCACGCCCCAACATCGTGCAGCCCGCCTCCAGTGGTGTCGCGACAGGCGTGAATGGAGGGACGAATGGAGACGTGTCGTCTTCAGCGATAAGAGTCGCTTCTGCCTTGGTGCCAATGATGGTCGTATGCGTGTTTGGCGCCGTGCAGGTGAGCGCCACAATCAGGACTGCATACGACCGAGGCACACAGGGCCAACACCTGGCATCATGGTGTGGGGAGCGATCTCCTACACTGGCCGTACACCACTGGTGATCGTCGAGGGGACACTGAATAGTGCACGGTACATACAAACCGTCATCGAACCCATCGTTCTACCATTCCTAGACCGGCAAGGGAACTTGCTGTTCCAGCAGGACAATGCACGTCCGCATGTATCCCGTGCCACCCAACGTGCTCTAGAAGGTGTAAGTCAACTACCCTGGCCAGCAAGATCTCCGGATCTGTCCCCCATTGAGCATGTTTGGGACTGGATGAAGCGTCGTCTCACGCGGTCTGCACGTCCAGCACGAACGCTGGTCCAACTGAGGCGCCAGGTGGAAATGGCATGGCAAGCCGTTCCACAGGACTACATCCAGCATCTCTACGATCGTCTCCATGGGAGAATAGCAGCCTGCATTGCTGCGAAAGGTGGATATACACTGTACTAGTGCCGACATTGTGCATGCTCTGTTGCCTGTGTCTATGTGCCTGTGGTTCTGTCAGTGTGATCATGTGATGTATTTGACCCCAGGAATGTGTCAATAAAGTTTCCCCTTCCTGGGACAATGAATTCACGGTGTTCTTATTTCAATTTCCAGGAGTGTATATAAAATTGTAAGTTAATGGCCGGCCGCTGTGGCCGAGCGGTTCTAGGCGCTTCAGTCCGGAACCGCGCTGCTGCTGCGGTCTCAGATTCGAGTCCTGCCTCGGGCATGGATGTGTGTGATGTCCTTAGGTTAGTTAGGTTTAAGCAGTTCTAAGTCTAGGGAACTGGTGGCATCAGATGTTAAGTACCATAGTGCTTAGAGCCATTTGAACCATTTTGTAAGTTAATGCGGATGTGTAGAAAAACAAATCTATAATCTTGGGATGCAACATACGTAGTGTCCGGCTTTACACAGTCATGTCGTTTAGATACCTGGGCTTATCGCTGCGAGGGCATAAGAAATGGAACGAGCATGTGGGGGTCGTGGCAATAATGATGCATGGTCGACCTCGGTTTATTGAGTGAATTCTAGGAAATTGTTGATCATCTGTAAAGGAGTCCGCATATAGACGTTATTGTGACGTATTCTTGAGTACTTCACGATAAATGCAAGCTAAGTAAGGAGCCGAAGCCGTAGAGTACTCTTTGCCGTAGAGTACTCTTTGAACGGGTGGCTTATTGTTTTCAGTTCTTCCAGGTGTTTCTGAACGCCATTGATGATTGTTACTATGTTGTCCATATGGTAGTCTATTCGATGGGAAAACGACGGTATGTTTGTACGATTTTCCTGTGTGAACGATTTCTTGAGTGTGAAATTTAAAACGTCGGATTTTGTTTTGTTACCTTTAACTGGCACACGGGACTGGTCAACAGGAGACTAGATGGAAGCCTCAGGCCCACTTAGCGATTATACGTAGGTCCAGAAGTTTCTCGGGTTTTCTGCCAGATATTTTGTTAGGGTGTGACGGTGGCAGTCGTTGTATAATTCGCGCATAGATGTTTCACAGACGCACAAATCTCTACCAATCTTTGCTTATCGACATTTGCGCGTTATCTTTTGAAATGAGAATCCAGCAGCGTCTGATATGTCACCATTTTCTAAATCACGTTATTAAACCACGATGGATCTTTTTGTCCTTAATCCACTTAGTAGGCATATAATTCTCCAGACTGTGCAACATCTCGAGGAAAAAAAAAAGGGAGAAACGAGAGCACAACAGGTACCGTAGATTGTCTTTTCCTTATAACAATCGCAGTAATCCGTTTCCCACTTTACAGGAGCATTGCCACCACGTCAATGAGTCCTTTCTTATAAAATTAATAATGACTTATTGTTTAAGAATAGAGGCCTTTTACCAATGATATGTAGTTCCCATGCAAGGTACAAACACACACACACACACACACACACGCACACACACTTGCACATACGACAGCTACACATTTAATTTTACACATCTCATTACATAGTGCGTGAGTCAAATAAATGACGTAACTAACTATATCTATACTTTTTAAAAAATATGACACTACAAATTTCCTCCGCTGCGAAAAGTCAAAAAGAAAACAAAAAAAATTGTTCAAATGGCTCATAGCACTATGGGACTTAACTTCTGAGGTCATAAGTCCCCTAGAACTTAGAACTACTTAAACGTAACTAAGCTAAAGACATCACACACATCCATACCCAAGGCAGGATTCGAACCTGCGACCGTAGCGGTCGCGCGGTTCCAGACTGTAGCGCCTAGAAAACGAACAAATTTATCTTTCGTGTCACCTCTGATTTCTCTTACGCTATCACCATGATAGTTTTACCCTATTAGGAGAGGTTCACCAAAATATTTTCACGTTTTGTATGTCGATTGTCATCCCTTGACAGTTTCTCATATAGCTAGTAGGTTGTTTATTGTAATACGCAAATTATAGATCTCTGAACGTGAACGGAAATTTAATTTGATATGTGTACCACAGTAAACAATGTTAGTTTCACATTTAAATTATCGTATTATTTTGTCAAAAAAATTATCTTAGAGCCCTTAAAACTAATATATTTGTCATCTAAACGTTATGCGTTACTGTGACCCCAATTTTATGGTAACTTCATGTGTTACGAGCTGGTTGGCGTCACCATTTCTTTCTTCTTTCTTTTCAGCACTAAATGTCCTCTCCATGAACACATCTTTTTGGTGTGTAGACTAACACTATGCATACAAGAAACACCTGCACGTCTTTTTATACCGAGGACTCTGCAAACACCTGCATCTTGAGCCAATTTCACGATGTTATAATTTTTATATTTACCTCGTGATGTGGCTATAGGCCATGAAATTGGCAGTGCCTTAATAAAAAATGTTGAAAATACAGCTATTTGCCGAGTTATTGCTATAAAATATACTATCACAGCTGTAGATGCCCAAACCGCAGAGTTGTTTGTAATTACTTGCATATTGCTCGTCTTACCGGTCTTTATAGCTTCATGGTGCCGCTGGACATTCTTCACACTAAAACAGTATTTTTTATAGTGAGACACTTACATAATGATGTAAGGTGCCGAAACGTGATATACAATGTACAACATCTAACAGATGTTCATTTTTAATCTGGGGAATACTTTAGATCCATACAAAGAAAAAAATGTAATGGGAACGAATTGCTGCCAGTTACCGTAGACTATGTGGCCTCTGACTGCGTACATTTTTAATTATTAAATTACTATTTTTTAAACATCTTACTAACTGCATAATGTGTCCTAACTGAAGAACATAGTAATAGCCATCTGCATAACACTAGTTCGTCAACGTATCTTCCATATTGTTAGAAGCGCCATGTTGTTCCCTGCAGAGTACCATTATTAAGGCATTTAGACCGATACTACACAGTTCCGTATCGCTTGGTAACAGATGATTTGCAGTGTGGTAACAGCTCGCAACAGGCAATGTGTACGCTCTACTAACCTAGTAATGACTTGAGGCTGCAGCAGTATGTATACTATGAAAAATTGTCGATTCCATTACCATACAAGCATTGCGTAACATAGCTATTATACACAGTGAGTCACTAACTATTGCCACCAAGAATAACTCTGAAAGTATGACAGGAGCTGAAAAGTTTGTGGGACAAAAGTTTCAAGGGACAACGGGGGCCATAATATGACATTTACTTTTGGTTGCTAGATGGGGTCGCGTCAGAGATACGAAAGTCAAATTTCTTTTTCCGAATGGGACGCTGTAGTTTGGTACTTACTTTATGACAGCGGCTATCAAGAGGAATCCAATGATGTTTAACAGAAAGGTTTTTGAAGGTCAACGAAGGTCACGAAGGTGGCGTGAAGTCCATTTACAGAAGATGTTCGAAGTCGTAACTATTGGTATCAATACAGTGCTACAGTTTTCTGTTGTTTTAACAAAGTTAGATATAACACCCATTATTTTATATGAATTGTCAGTAAAACAAGACAAGACCATTCATTGAACAAAAATGGCTCTGAGCACTATGGGACTCAACTGCTGTGGTCATAAGTCCCCTAGAACTTAGAACTACTTAAACCTAACTAACCTAAGGACAGCACACAACACCCAGCCATCACGAGGCAGAGAAAATCCCTGACCCCGCCGGGAATCGAACCCGGGAACCCGGGCGTGGGAAGCGAGAACGCTACCGCACGACCACGAGATGCGGGCATTCATTGAACAGCATTGTCCACTGCACATAGGCTGCGTTTGATATGCACAAGTTTATGACCTATAAATGTATTAAATGTGAAGTGAGACTTAATGACGATCACAAAAAACTTTTCTTATTTCATCTCTGTTTAATAAATTTTCGAAGCATTTCTTATGGCGAGAGAAAATGGGTAACAACCTTTTCTGTGGCGCGCAGCCTTCATGAATAGGGGCTAAAATTGTGCTCCCCTTTTACAGAGTGCAGGGTGGATGTCAGAAGATGTGATCGGCTGGTCCCTTGCACCGTCTGGTTGTCGCGTATGGCTGAAAGTCGAACATACGTATATTAGTTTAGGTTGTTTATAATATGAACCACAGCACCTCCACAGTGGAAGTGTTTTGTAGCAAGAGTGTACTTTGTTTAAATAAAACAACTACACAGGTAGCTCCTAAGGGCATTATGTGTTTCATTGCAATATTCAGATATGTTTCACATAAACAGACAATGCTATATGCAAAATGCTACTCAGATATCTTTAATTTCCAACTCTTCTATACTGTGCTCTGATATGATAGAGGTAGATTAATACTGTGGTTCATTGAGGTAGCCATGTTAGATAGGGACACCCTAGTAGTGCCAACATGGACGCCATTTTGTGTCATAAATTACACTAATTAAAATAAGGCTCTCATGGATAAAAATATCTGATAACCATCATGGATTGTAGATTGGATCCTAAATGAATATCTTTTCTTGACCCTAATTCGGCAATAAATTATAGGAATAAGGATAAGAATTACATTGGTATGGAAAAGGTACTTATCATTGGGCAATAAATTAGAGCCTATATAAATGCAGCCCAAATGGACTAGTCAGAGAGGGGAGAGGGAAGGGGAGTAGGAGTAACAAATCACTGATACAGGCGACACCAACGCCACTTGCCGAAAAGTCATAAATTACCTTGCACGAAACAGCTTTGGTCCATTTACTTTTAGGCACTATGTACTGAAAGAACAGTATGTGAACACCTGACATGACACTCATTCCTACACAATACCAATCCACGAGTGTGCAATAACCTCTAATGCTTTTGTATATAACTTGAAAGTAAAAAACTTTTTCACTTATACACATGAATAATCTAAAGCTCCCTTGTTAGTACACCTGCATAAGCTCAGTCAACCCATAATAGTAACACGCACTTGATCTACTGTGAGAGGAAAGAACAAATAAATACCGAAATTTAATGAATGTGTTAGTACGTGAATTATATCATATTCTGATTGTAACCCAGCCTGGTACGTGGGCTTGACTCGTTGTCCTCGTAGCGATTCTTCATCATTCATCACTCTTCTGACAAATTTGATGCTGCACGCCACGAATTCCTCTCCTGTGCCAACGTCTTCATCTCAGAGTAGCACTTGCAAACTACGTCCTCATTTATCTGCTGAATGTATTCCTACCTCCGTCTTCCTTTACAGCTTGTACCCTCTACAGCCAGCTCTAGTGCCATGGAAGCTATCCCATGATGTCTTAACTGATGTCCTACCGTCCTGTTCCTTCATTTTGTCAGTGTTTTGACAAATTCCTTTCCTCACTCATTCTGCGGAGAATCTCTTCATTCCTTATTAGTCCACCAAATATTCAACATTCTTCTGCAGCAACACCTCTCAAACGTTTCGAGTCTCTTCTTTTGTGACTTTCAGACAGACCATGTTTCAGTATCCTATGATGCTGTCCCCCAAACGTACATTCCTCAAATTAAGGACTATATTTCATACTAATAGACTTCTCTTGGCCAGGAATGTCCTTTTTTCCTGTGCTCGTCTGCTTTCTATGTCTTGTTGCTCGTCTGGCATGGGTTATTTTGCCTCCTAGGTAGTACAATTCCTTATTACATCCACTTTGTGATTACCAGTACTGATGT
Source organism: Schistocerca nitens (assembly GCF_023898315.1). Classification (NCBI taxonomy): domain Eukaryota; kingdom Metazoa; phylum Arthropoda; class Insecta; order Orthoptera; family Acrididae; genus Schistocerca; species Schistocerca nitens. Next base: position 493,067,067 of record NC_064621.1, read on the forward strand.
TTAGTTTCTAACTGTTTTCATTTCTGGTGCTTCTCATTCCCTTCGTCTTCAATCATTATTTTGTACTCGTTAGACTGTTCTTTCCATTCATAAGATCGAATAACTCTTCTTCGCTTTCATAGAGGATACCAATGTCATCAGTGATTCTTATCACTATATCCTTTCACCTTGAATTTTAATTTCACTGTTAAACCTTTCTTTTATTTCCGTCATTGTTTCTTTGATGTATAGTGTTCGCAGTAGGGGTGAAAGACTGCATTCATGTCTTGCACCAGTTTTAGTCCGAACACTTCGTACTTGGTTTTTCACTCTTATTATTCTCTATAGGTTCTTGTACATTTTGCATGTTACGCGCTTTTATTTATAGCTTATCTCTATTATTCTCGGAATTTCGTCATCTTGTACCATTTAACACTGTCGAACGCTATTTCCAGGTCGACAAATCCTATGAACGTTTCTTGGTTTTTCTGTAGCCTTACTTCTATTATCAACCGCAACGTAGCAATTGACTCTCTGGTGCCTTTACCTTTCCTAAAGATAAACTGAAAATCATCAAACACATCCTCAATTCTCTTATCCATTCTTCTATACATATTATTCTTGTCATCAATTTGAATGCTTTAGCTTTTAAGCTCATTATTCGACAATTCGCACTCGTGTTGGCTCTTGCATTATTCGAAATTGTGTGGATGATCTTTTTCCGATATTCGGACAGTATATCGCCAGACTCGCACGTTCTACAAGCCAACGGGAATAGTTCTTTTGTTTCCCATATGATTTTAGAAATTCTGATGGAATATTATCTATCCTTGTACCTTATTTGATTTTAAGTCACGCAGAGCTCTTTTAAATTCCAATACTGTATCCCCCATCTCTCCTAAACTGACTCGTGTCTCATTCTCTATTACATCGTCAGACAAGTTCTCTCCCTCATAGATGCCCTCAGTGTATTCTTTCCACCTATCCCCTCTCCTCTGTATTTAACAGTGTAATTCCCCCGCTTTTTAGTTTCAGCAAGGGTTGTTTTGACTTCCCTATATGCTGAGTCAGTCCTTCCCACATCATTTATTTTTAGATTTCTCAACATTTTTCATGACGCCATTTCGTCTTAGCTTCATGCACTTCTCAATTATTTCATTCCTATGTGAATCGTATTTCTGAATTTCCTTTAACATTTTTATACTTCCTGCTGTCATGGATCAGTTGAAGAACTTTTTCTGTTACCCATGGTTTCTTCGCTGTTACCTCCTATGTACCAACGGTTTTCTGTCCAACTTCTGTGACTACCCTTTTTAGAGATGCACATTCGTTATCAACTGAACTGCCTACTGAACTATTTCTTACCGCAGCATCTGTAGCTTCTGAATACTTCAACCGTGCCTTTTCATTCCTTAGTACTTCCATATTCAACTACTTTGCTCATTAATCCATCCCTACTAGTCTATTAAATTTGAGACTACTCTTCATCGCTGCTAAATTGTGAGTAGAGTCTATATATACTCCTTGGTACGTCTTACAATAAAGTATCCGATTTCAGAATCTCTGTCTGATCATGAAGTAATATAACTGTACACTTCCCGTATGTCTGGGTCTTTTTCCAAGTATATCTCCACTTGTTATTCTCGAACACATTATTCGCTATAACTAGCATAAATTTGTTAGAGAACTCAATTAATAATTCTCCTCTCTCATTCCTTGTCTGATCATGATGCAATATAACTGTAATATTCCCGTATGTCTCGGTCTTTTTCCAAGTATATCGCCTCCTCTTGTTATTCTCGAACAGATTATTCGCTATTACTAGCATAAATTTGTTGCAGAATTCAATTAATATTTCTCCTCTCTCATTATTTGCCCCAAATGCATATTCTCTAGTAACCCTTCTACCCCTTCTCCTACAATTTCATTCCATCGCCCACGATTATTAGGTTTTCATCTCCCTTTACGTACTGAGTTATCCGTTCAATATCCTCATATACTTTCTCCGTCTCTTCATCTTCGGCTTGGGACATTGGCATGTATACCTGAATTATGAAAGTCGGTCCTGGTTTGCTGTCGATTCTAATGAGACCCACGCTATCACTGAACTGCTCACAGAAACTCATTCTCTGCATTACTTTCGTATTCTTAACGACTGCTACTCCCGTCATACCACTTTCTGCTGGTGTTGATATTACCATGGGCTCATCTGATCAGAAATACTTGTCTTCTTTCCATTTCCCTTCACTGACGCTTACAGTATCTAGACCGAGCCTTAAAATTTCCCTTTTCAGATTTTCTAGCTTCCCTACCACGTTCAAACTTCTGATATTCCACGCCCCGATTCGTAGAACGTTATCCCTTCGTTGGTTATTCAATCTCTACCTCCTGGTCACGACCCCCTTGGCAGTCTCTCCAGGCGATCCGAAGGATAGAGTTTCTTTACTTACTCCAGTGACTTAGAAGCGTATGTAGAATAACATCTTCCACTGAGACCCTATTTACTTGGCACTAATGGACTTTTCAGGATTAAACTGCTTTTCGTTATTTGTGAGCGTATTTTTATTTTTTTTTTCTTCTATTTTAATGTCTGGTGCTACTATCCTGAGTGTGAGGTGGGCATTTTGTGATCTTAGTAGATTTAGACAAATACCAACGAACTGGAAGTAGGTCAGTCATTTCACAATTGTGAATATTTTGGAGGAGAACACGTGTTTCAAACTTTCAGCTGCGGAATGTCCCCAGAACATCTTGATTGAAACCTGAGGCTTGAGCATACTGAAGAAAATTTTACTCTTACAGAAATGTATAGAAATGCGACTGATACGGCAGTGGTCGTTTCAGCCATATCCAATTCAACATGGAGAGCAGCTCTCGTTCTTTAGGGGTATAGCAGCCGCAATACGCTCAAGAAAACGTCCCAAAAGCTGTGGTCGGAATCATGGGGATTTTGTACGGTTTAATCTGGGTTCTGTGACAGTATGTCTCAGAGCTACGAAAGCGTATTGAATGTGTATGACCCTGTTAGTGTGTGTAACAAAATAGAGTATGTGCAACTGAATAAAACGAATCCGCGATAAGGTCCTGAGGCCCGTGAGGTGCTGACGCTCCGCTTTATCATCCTCTGTGAAATGGATGTGGTATAAGAGGCAAGGTGTTTGCTCCCCACTCTTCTCAGGATTTGCATTCTATCTGAGTTTAACGAATTTTAGAGCTTAACATCTCATTCAAGCAGTTCCTCAACTGACGTCACAAGGGTGAGTGGATCCCATTCCTGTGCTCCCACCAAGGAAATGAATTTCGCGTTATCCGAGTGGCAGACGCGCTCACCCTTCACCTACTACAGCGGACCACTTAACCAGAGAGTACGTGTAATTTACGAAATAGTTCCTCATTTTCAGTTGAGAGAACAAAAAGATGTGTAACATGAAGAATAACACAGCGTTTTGGATAGTTTCTCTGTCAAGTTAATAACAGAACAATGCAATAGGGACTTCACTTCCAGGACGTGAACTGCTGAATCGTAGCGTCTCTTTGATATGCTGTTTGAATGCAAATATGGTGGACTGAAAATATGGCCTCATGGCATTCATTAGTTTTGGAGAAAAAGATAAATTATTTCCCGCATTATTGCGATACTATAGAGTTGTTTGCAGTGATGTATTACTTAAATGGCAAGTGAATAAGTTCCGCCTTTGCTGTACCGGACAATAAATAATTATTGTCAAAGACTTAATTCACAATTACTTTATGAGACAGATACACTTGACGCACTGTTGGAGTGTAGTTCCCGCAGTAAAACTAGTTCCCTTATTTTTGGTGTCCACCGTGAATCGTAATTGAGAACCAATAATGTCACAGTTAATCAAAATAGCAATGCCCTTACAGTTTTCAATCGGACTCATTGCCTCAGATATTGAACATATTTCTGCTGTGTGAACGGAATATGATAGGCAATACCTCTGTAAGGACTGCAATGTGTGAGTTTGTTACGAAACAGTTCCACAGCTTATAAACAGCGTTTATTTCGTGAATGGCTCACTATATCGAAACTAGATTTTTGGCAGATGACAGTGAGCAGAGGACCGTAAAATTTTAACTACTGACTCGACTGTGCTATTGAAGTAAGGACGTTTTGTTTCTAACGGAACAATACGCTACATTTAACAACACTACGTTGATAATTACTTCTTGGATCCGTCTAATCACATTTAAATAAAACAATCTTTTCTTGTTATACGCGTTTCACCTTTGTTATTTACAAGGCTTCTCAGTGGCCTGGAATGTATACATGTTTGTGTCTAAACTATTTTGCTTTCTACTATATGTTGATGTTTTAAACAGTTCTGGCACTTTCCCCTTACCTCTGACCTAGTGATAATTTCTGCTTACATATCTCGTTAATCCTGGTCTGCGTGTGTTATTCTTCCAGTGTCACAATTCTTATTGTGCTTTCTGCTACACGACATTTCGTTTTCACAGCACTATCTAGTCAACATTTTTATACTTGATGTTATGTTTCTGGATTCTGTTGAGGACTGTGGAAGGTCTATTGCAAACTGTGGAATGTATGTTTGTAAAATCTGTGATCAATCCCTGTATCTGTGTGTGTCGCGCGCATTTGTTTTAACATGGTTGTATATGCTATTTTTGCATGGTAGTATGTTAAAAAGATTCGTTTAAAATTACTTTTTCGTTTCGTTCAGTAAGAGAGTTTGCACTGATGCGTGTCTTTATTTATCTTTTTTTGTTTCTGCTATGCCTTTATCGGTACGATACCATTCGTTCATTGGTAGGGGACAGTTCTTGTGGCTGTTTGTCCAAATAATTTTCCTGTCTTGTTCTAAGTTGGTAGGATGATATGTACGATGTTTAAAGTGTTCTGATTTTTCCGTCGAAAGTGTGTAGCCGCCGCCGATTGTGTTGCAGTCCGTCGAAGTGAGCTCTTGGTGACAAGCTGTCAGTGGGCGATTTCATTGCAACTTTTTCCCTGGCCTGTGATCTCATGGGGCACGAGCGATAGCGGTCGGTCGGTCGTCTCAATGGACGACGTGTATTGAGTCTTTGGCCTGCTTTTGGGTTATGTGTGCCCCTGATTACATGCAATTCATCCCTGTTGCTGCACTGTGACTGGTTTTAGTGTTGTTTCAGTTGTTGTTTGAGTTGCCTGTCGTATTGTTTTTTTTTGGTGCATCCGTGAAAGGGTTCAACTAATAGGAATCCTATTAGAACAGACAGAGAAATTATTGCACCGAGTTGTTAAACTCTTTTCTTGTAATTGTATTTCAGAATTACATTGGCCCCATTGCTGCACTCCCCACTGCTCACAGCGATCCTTACAAGGTGCTGGTATCAAGCTGGTTTCTGTTTCACGCCACGATTACTGTCGCATATCTTTAAATTCGAGCTGAGATTGGCAGTTCCAGTAATGCCGTGTATGAGACTGCTAGCACGGTGCTCAGTAAGAGAATGTAATTACTCCCTATGGGCAGTGAGAAGCGACGCTTGCCGTGCTGCCCCGACCTACCTCAATATAGAGGCTTTTCGACTGTTGCCACGTTTAGCACATTCTTCAGTTCTCTAGACATCAGGTCGCAAGTCGCTGAGAGAATGGCGCACCACTACTTGCCAATCACTACGTTTGATATAGCCTACTCTGGCATGCAGAAGGAGCAGCATGACGTAGAACTAACTGTCATCTAGGCACAGCTCCACTCGATGCACAGCCAGATTAGAGTCACTGTGCTGGCATACGTTGCAGATCAGTACACTAAATTCATCCCTTACGTATCTCCAAGTACATATTTAATCATGTAATATTCCTACTATACTGTATACACAAAATAAGTAAAATTTCTTCAATTATTATTCTCTTTTGATTCAGTGGTTTAACGTCTCCTCTGCATCGAGGTCATTATTGACGGAGCACAAGCTTGGATTGTGTAAAGAATGGGGAAGGAAATCGGCAGAGCTCTTTCAAAGGAGCCATCCCGGAATTTGCCTGGAATTGTTTAGGGAAACCTCGGAAAATCTAAATCTTGATGGCTGGACACGGATTTGAACCATCATTCTCCCGATTTTTAAAAATGAACACAAACAGTCTCGACCGCATAAATTTTGATTATAACCAGATTCCGTCAGTTTTTGACCATCCTTAGACCACCATACCATGATGGTAGGCGGTGACGGTGAAAGAAGCGAGTTTTACAACTCCACGAACGTCAATAACGCACTGCTGACGCACGTTAATTCACCGCGTACCTTCATGGTATGAGGGCTTGAGGATGGTCAAAACTGTCAGAAACCGGTTACCATCAAAATAAATATTTCGGCGGTTGAAACTTTTTTGTTTCCATTTCAAGTACATTTTTGCCAGACCCCTGTTTGGCACGATAAATATTCTCAATTATTACATTTTCATTTAATTTACCCTGAGTGAAGCACGGCCCGCAACTAAATTTGCTACATGGTGCTCCAATACATTTACGTTCCAGTGTCGTTGCTCTGGTTTCTGACGAAGCCAACTTGAATTTTCTGCTCCCATTGGTTCAACTTGCCAATATGTGCATTACCTTTGTTAACAAATGTTGTTTAATCGGAAAAGAACACATATTTCAAGAATGTACTTTATACTCTCAGGCTTGCAAAGCGAACGGAAAGATTTCTTTGTCGTTTTAAATCATTCCCATCGATTACCTGAGATACTGACATATGATGGCAGTGGTATATATAGAACAGTCGTGTTACAGATTGACAGGGATGATGGAGAAAGGTAAATGTGTCAACTTGAGGTATGGAAACCTGGTCAAGAAGCAACATGGTCGACAGTTATAAGCGAACCTCTGTCTGGAATACATGTACCGGTACATCCTCTCTCTAGTAATGTGAAAACAAGTAACTTTTAAAATTCAGATTAGTGATTCTGATCTACAATCGCATTGCCACTCTAATTTTGTACACGAACATGTTTATGCAAATTCCTTGTGATACCAGTCAACCTAAACGGCATCTGTCTATTTTTTTGTTTTCACATTACTAGAGAGAGGATGTACCGGTACATGTATTCCAGACAGAGGTTCGCTTATAACTGTCGACCATGTTGCTTCTTGACCAGGTTTCCATACCTCAAGTTGACACATTTACCTTTCTCCATCATCCCTGTCAATCTGTAACACGACTGTTCTATATATACCACTGCCATCATATGTCAGTATCTCAGGTAATCGATGGGAATGATTTAAAACGACAAAGAATGGTTATGAACAGTAACCAGAAGAGCGCTGTCATGAAACAATCACACATGATGGGTAACTGTTAAACAGCGAAAACCATGGTCTGTTAGAAATACATCTATTGAACTTACATGAAATTTTGCAAACGAATGCTGTTCCTAATTTCCTTCAAAAAGCTCTTTTACGTCCTACAAGTATTGCTCAATTTGCAACAAATAATTCGGCTCCACTCTATCTCCACATTGCAAGAGTGTGAAGTGCTGAACTGCATGTAGCTGAAATAAATCACTGCCCGATGAACTGCATCATCTTATTTATTTTCACGGTGCTGCATTAGCAAATTAAACTGTTGTTTTCTTTCCGAAAATAAGGTTCACTCTCCATGCAACAGTGTAGAGCGTAACACTGCAGGTTTTACCACAGTTAGTTTTCATTTAATAGTGGGGATCAGCTTCATGAAATATTTCTAAATCAATACGAAAGTATTCTACAATTATATTTAATCTTCTAAAGGGCACAAAAGCAACATGAACTAGCATTAACAACGTCTTTTTTCAAGGTATGTCTTATATGACATATAGATTACTTTTAAACGAAATACTTAAATTAAAGGTAAAATTACTCTTCGCTTTTTAAATGAAATACTATTTAACTGACGATGGTGGAAGATAACTAGAATACTGAGTACATGACTAATAATTTACCCTGGATTCCAGCACAACTTGCAACAAATAAAAATTATTCCAAAAGCTTCTCCCTCTATGAAATCATCTCAAACCAATCTATGTCCTCAATCAGGCCAGGGATCTTATCTAGTAAAAATTCAATCTTTGTGCGGCATGTCCGCCATATAAGCTCTTCACCCTGTAATCACACACACACACACACACACACACTCGTCCTCTCTGATCGACAAGTGCTTCCCTCGGTCAACCGAGCTCTACTCAATAATACTACAACCACTGGCAGCGAAAGAATACATGTCACTCTTTTGTTCAGCCACGCGAAGATGCTCGTAGTTCTCAACATTCCGTGTAATCTGGCAAACGTACCGTACATGATATGTACATCTTTCACAACCATTTACCCCATTATGAGCACCTTTCAACGTATGAATTTTAGACCCTGTATTTACTACACATATTTTCCTCAAAGTTGTTACCCTACAATGTTGGTAACAACTATACCGGTAAACGTATTCCACAGTCACAGGTATCAGAACGCTTTTCGCCTACAGCGTTAATCTCGGTTGTTTCAGGACCAAGATCCCATACCCTGGAACATTAGTACGAAATCACCCTGAATTTAAGATGAAAATAGCACTCAAATGTGTAACCGCACATTCCCTGCCGACTGATGACAGTTACGGCCAAAACTGCTACACCGGTGCCATGGCAGTTGCACTCTTCTTCCTTGCTCTGCCTCTGACGTTCAAACCACCCTCTCGCAATAGTGACTGAAAAGTTCATCCAACGTCCTGGCGCGTCAGCACCTGGCGATAATGACAGGAATCGTTTTACCGCCCTAGTTTTCTGACAGCATTTTGTTGGGATTCACCGAATGCATGAAGTATGCCTAATGAGGACTGCCGTATATGTTTGCGTGCAGGGAAAGGTGAAGCAGAAATGAGCTTTAGGAAGACAACATTGGAAGGTTGCAAGGCATGGTTGAATGCTTAAAATAATAAATTAATTTCACGTTATTACTCATCATGGGGTAGGAATGCTTATCTTTTAATAAAACTCCTCTCTGAAGAAATTGTAAATGGTATCGGTTGGATGTCAGCATTCAGTTACAGGAGTGCATAGGTTGCCTGCTATTAATTAGTCGCGGCAGGCTGCGGACGAACGATGATCTCGATGGGATTTCGAGAGGACCTCTAACCCGGACATATTAGTGTCTCGTTGATTTTGCACTCAAAGCTAACCCCGCACTTCGACCCTAGTTAATACACGGGGCAATTATTTAAAAATAATCTTAATAAAATGAAATGGTTTGGGATGTAGGAGGTTAGTCACAGATAGGAAGACCGAAACCATAATAAACCATCTATATTAATTAATAAGAGCATTGTCCTCTCTGCACCTATATTTCACATTAGGAAAGGATTATTAATTACGGTCGTCCTTGAAACATAATTTTTCCGTAGAGGGTACACGAAAGACATATGTATCTGACGAATACCTCACCTTGCGCGTGGTAGAGGATTCTTCTGTCAGGCGTGTTGATGATTATGTTCAGCACGAAACAGATACTCACTAACCATGTATTTGCTGTTCTTAGAATCCAACAGACTATCTCCAGTACTTTGAATTTTGAAAATGTGCAAAACTGTAAAATAATGTACCTCGTACTACGAAATTTTGCCCAATACGGGCCTTCAGATAAAGATTCGAAAGACAACAAATGCCTGCCTGAGCGTTACGAAGCTGTACCAAAGCACCATGATTTCATACTTCGAACATGTGGCCAGTCCGCCATTAGCGTGATTGGAGAACGGTGACAAAGTAAGTGCTAAGCGATACCATGGCAACACTTACCCATTATGTTGAAACACCGTTTCGAATTGAGAGCGCGGATCTGCTCTTGTTTTAAGGATCGTAACAGGAAATTGTTGTTGCATACAGAGTCAATAGTCACGTCTTACACGAGACGACATTTTCGTGACCTATCGCTATTCGGACGATGTTTCGGAAACTCGGACAGCGCCTGATAAGCGTTAATAACTTCAAAAGTACTAATTTACCCGCGGAATGAACATTTTCGCAAGAGCTTTCGTACACGTGACTTTCTGCTAGGCAACTTGTAGGTATGAGCTCTCCAACTTATCTTATGGGCAGGGTGATTTCTTCTAGTTAATCAATATGAAGCCTTTTATTTTGTTATCTTTACCAGAGATTATTATTGTGCATTTGAATAAAATTAACAAAATGGTAGAGATGGGAGAAGCGGCATTTATTCAGTATTATGTAACGTAGTTGCTACGTTACAACACATTTCCTTACAATTCTGCAGATAATAAACCAGTCGAGAGGGTATCATCCACCACCGTGAGAAAAAGCTTTAATAATACTAAAATTCAGTACTCCTCCGACAAAAAAACGTAAGGACCATCCACGCCAGTGAAGGATGCGATTCCTTTTAGCTAGACATGTTTTTCTTGGAGCTAGGGTCCCGAGGTTTCCACGTTCTGCTAAATAGGTCAGGAGATCACTACGCTCTGGAAGCGGCTACAAACGTAGTGGGGGCTGAGAGGACTAGACTGGGTGGTTTTTAGGTCAGAGGGTCTCGCGAACGTGCAGAAAGGGCTTCAGTTTCAAAGGGTGCAGGACGAACACAGAAATAGGATAGACAGAGGAACAATCAATACTGTAGTTGTAAGCTGTCGTAGCTGTGATAGGAAGGCATCAGTCGTTATAGGTACCGAAGGCTGGCTATAGCCGGAAATAAGATCAGCCGAAATTTTTACAAAAGACGTAACCGTGTTCAGAATGGATAGGTTAAATACAGCTGGTGTTGTAATGTTTATTGCTCTCAGAAGTAGTATACCTTGTAGTGTAATTGAAACAGGTAGTTCCTGTGAGTTAGTATGGGTAAATGTGATACTTGACAACCGAAATAAATTGATAATTGATCTCTTCTACCGACGCCCGGACTCAGATGATACTGTTGCTGGACAGTTCAAAGAAACTTGAGTGTCATTTCAAATAGGTAGCCTATTCACATAATTACAGTTCGTGGTGACCTCAATCTACCCTCCATATTTCGGGGAAACTATGTGTTACAAATCGGTAGTAGGCATAAAAGGTCGTCGAAAATCGTACTGAATGCATTGTCAGAAAATTATTTTGAAGAACTAGTTCAGAAGCCCACCCAAAATGTGAATGGTTGCGAAAACATACTTGACCTTTTACCAACAATAATCTTGACTAAATAAGGAGCATCGTGACAGATACAGGAATTAGTGACCACAATGTTGATGTAGCCAGACTGAATACCATAACATCCAAACCTACCAAAAATAAATCGAAAATGCATCTATTTAAACAAGGAGATAAGAATTCGATTGACAGTCTCCGCTCCTTCCAGTCTATGTAAGCTAGACCAGATGTGGTATCAATTCTGGGATATAGTATCTGAAGCAACTAAGAAGTAGGTACCAAAAAGATTAATAAGAGATTGTACTGGTACCTCCTGGTAGACAAAACAGGAAAAAACAGTGGAAAAATCACCCAAAACTGAAAAAAAACACGCCAAACTGAAGAAAACGCTAAATCCTCAACATTGGCGAAGTTTTAGAGAAGCTCGAAATTTAGCGCGAGCTTCAACGGCACATGCTTTTAATAGTTTCCACAATTAATCTCAGTCTCGAAATCTGGCAGAAAAGCCAAAGAGATTATGGTCGTATGTAAAGTACACCAGTGCCAAGACGGAATCAATACATTCACTGTGAGATAACAATGGTGACGTTATTAATGACAGGCCAGTTACTAAACACGGTGGTCCGAAAATCGTTCACAAAAGAAGACGAAGAAGATGTTGAACTATTCGAATCAAGAACAATTGCCAACATGAGAAACATAGAAGTAGCTATCCTCGGTGTAGCAAAGCGTCTTAAATCACTTAATAAAGGCAAGGCCTCCGGTCCAGATTGTGTACCTGTTAGGTTCCTTTTAGAGTATGGTGATACAATAGCTGCATGAGTCCCATACTTCACCCAGTCATCTCGAGGCAGGTGAAAATCCCTGACCCCGCCGGGAATCGAAGCCGGGACCCCGCGCTCGGGCAGCGAGAAAGTTACCGCGAGACCACGAGCTGCGGACAATAGCTGCATAATTAGCAGTCATATACAACGGCTCGCTCTTACAAAGATCCATACACGAAGACAGGGAAGCTGCACAAGTCACACCGATACCTAAGAAAGGAAACAGGAGCATTCCTGTCATTACAGACCCTTATCACTCATGTCGATTCGCAGAAAGATTTTGGAACATATACTGCGCTGGAACACTATGAATCACCTCGAAGAAAGTGATTTATTGACAAATAGCCAAACATGGATTCTGAAAACCTTGGCCTTGGGAAACACAAATAGCTCTTCCTTCTCACGAATTAATGAGTGCTATAAACAATGCACTGTCTGCTAATTTTCATTTATCGGATAAAGACATTGTACCTTTACAAGTAGTAGCACTGACCTAGCAAGACGCACTTCTCCAACATTCCACATTAACAGGTCTGTAATAAGTATAATAATGGTTAATTTATGTAAATAATTTTCAGAATACAAAATGTTAGTTGTTACTATTGAAACCACCCTTTATATATAGAATAATTTCGTCCTTTCCTGCAGTCACTAAATGTTTAATTAGTTACTATCTTTCTCTGTTATTGTCCACCATTACGTTCGGTACAGGTAGTTTTGGTAATTACAGCTCTTCTAGCCAAGATATTATTGAGCCAACTTACTCAGTTTATGCATTTATGAAATTATTAAGGTATCTCAGCCAACATTTTCATTTTATAATGCGAATTTTGACGACTGGTCAACTAATGTCGAGAACGCTTTTTTTTTTAAGTAGGCGCTATTAGACAGAAAGTTATAACAAAATATGCTTCATACAAATAAAATTAACGACAGTATGTACGAATAAATATACATACATACGAACCCTAAAATATCAACCCCTGAGACCAAAAGAGAGCATGTTCTTACGTTGTTTCTGCTTTGGTGTGCAATAAGATATCAGCACAATAGCGTAACTTTAGTAAATGAAATAATTATAATATAATTATTTAGCACACAGAAGTTTAAAAGATTTTAAAAGGATATGTCATAAAAATGACAATTTAATTATGCACGTTACAATTACACGGCACACAGATCATTCATTCATATTTACACTTTACACACACACACACACACACACACACACACACACACACACACTTGTATACAGGGTGTTTCAAAAATGACCGGTATATTTGAAACGGCAATAAATACTAAACGAGCAGCGATAGAAATACACCGTTTGTTGCAATATGCTTGGGACAACAGTACATTTTCAGGCAGTGCCACGGATATGACACGCGAATGGGGGTGGCAGTCATTAAATCAAAGGCATATTTCACGGCAGCAGCACCTTCCCAGGAAATTTCAATCATCAACTTTCTCCTCACTGTGTACAAATATTTTTTGGCGCCCATCAACAAAGGGAGAAATGATCATCATAATAAAATGAGACAAATCAGATCTCGGTCGGAAAGATTTAAGTGTTTCTTTTTACCGCGTGGCTACAGGGTGGAACAGCAGAGAAGCAGTTTGAAGGTGATTCGATGAGCCCTCTGCCAGGCACTTCATTATGAACTGCAGCGTAATCATTTAGATGTACACTCTTTGACATAAAACTTGACCGGCGGCCGGCCGCTTCAGAGGCTAAGTCCGCGCCGATCGCGACATGGGACAAAAAAACTGGCCAACTCGCTAATTCTCTAAGTCCGGTTATCTGCACAATCTGGCAACACTGTAGACTGCGGCACTTCCTGGAGGAAAACTTGTCCCATGATAGAGAAACTGTAGGCTGATTACGCCTGTGGTCTAGCGGTAGCGTGCGTTGTTTCTGTTCATAATGTCAGTGGATCGAGAGCAGCTGGCATAAAATATTTTTATAGCCTCTTCTGTCTGAATGCTGAAGACGTGAATGTAATGGTAGCGCAGATTCAATCTATTTCGCTTTGTGACACACCGATATCAAAATTTTATCCAGTAACGATTTTGCGGCAGATTTCCTGCAGACTGTCCTCCTCTGGACGCCGTATGCGGCAAAGCTCCAGGATCCATTTGCTGGCTACTGGCAGCGGCCGTGGCGACAGCAGCGGCGCTGCACTCCCCTGTTCTTTATCGAAAGCGCCTGCTACCGCTCATCGCTTTTGATGATTTAAAACGCTTTATTATTAAATGTTGCTCCACAGAAAATTTCTACAATTTCCATTCACGCTCAAAAGCAACGGAGACAGACGCCCTGATTAGTAGGCGGGTATTATATTACATTAATCGGCAAGAGCTGAGTATGGCCCGAAATTAATTTTATAGACTGGGACGAAATTAAACCACCTCACTACATTCGATGAATTTATAAATGCTTCATACCTCGTTTCTTTTCCTTTCAAACTCAATTATTTGTGCAACTTTGGAACAATGTTTGGATGTTTTCGTCAAGCCAGAGTGAGCGTCTGTGGTGTAAAGTGTATTACAGTTCTTGTTTCATTCCTTATGGTAAGTCTATGCGATAAACTGTGTGAATACCTTGCAATGCATGCTCTGTAGCAGTGCAGGAACACTGCACGTTTGGAATTCCATGTATGGGTTCATGAAGTATTTATTGTTGATCGGAAGTGATAGTTAAGGTCATCAGATTTAAGCCAGAAAAATTTGTCGCTTTGAAGGTTTCAGGGAACGGAAAGGAATTGCTAACGCCGGTGTTAGAAAACGTCTACAGTTAAATGCTATTGCAAAAATTTAGAAGATGGGAACTACATTAATGAAAATGTGCACTTCATAAACAACCTTCTGACATGTTAGACCTATATGACGAACAAAGCTCAAATTTATATCGTTGACAGTCGGTTTGAATCTTTTCAGGGTCTATTTTACAGTGAAGCACCTTGGAATTTGCAAAGCAGAAATCCATGATATTAACTTAATTTACTAAGTCGAAATCGGACGAAGATTGATGTTTAAAGGCATTCTTCAGATTTCGCATAAGAAATTTGTACTAGCAGTTTGCAACTCCATTAATTAAAATGGAAAATAAAAGGTTGTAGTCAGCGGCTTCTACCGTGATTCGAACTGCTATGTCTTATAGTACAAGCACTGCAACGCACAAGGGAACCTATGAGCTAACGACACACTGGCGGCCAGAGGCGGAATATAGTCACTGCGATGTTGCCTGAGCCTCAAAACGCAACCTTAAACACACGAACAGAGGAGGTGGAGATTACTGTTTTAACGTCCCGTCGAAGACGATGTCATTAGAGACGGAGCACAAGCTCGGATTAGGGAAGGATGGGGAAGGAAATCGGCCGTGCCCTTCCTAAGGAACCATCCCGGCATTCACCTGAAGCGATTTAGGGAAAACATTGAAAACCTAAATCAGGATGGCCGGGCGCGGGATTGCACCGTCGTCCTCCCGAATGCACACACAAACAGGTGTTACTTATGTGAAGAACGCCGTTCTTGGAGTCCAGAAATTAAATATACTTTCTAATTGTGTCATCTTGCAGTGGATCATATCGTACGAGTCTTCGATGTGGAAAACGAATGTCAAGTGAATTTAGCGAGGTAACGCCGACCTACACCCGGAAGTAAATGCACTATCAGAGTGTTGCCAAATACTTGCTACGACGCTGCCATTTCTAGGCTCTCTGACGAGGCAGCTCTTCAGCGAAATGCTTGCCGTGATTCTCCGATACGGTTCTTCAGAGTGGATACGCGCGCGCACGTTTGGTTTTTATGCGGCGTTCTCCCCTGATGGTTTCTGACGTCGCCTTGTGGGCTATGTATACATATGAGACATTCAATTATCATTAATCCAGAATGATACAAGTTGCAGCTTCCGGCGTGGAAAAAGGCTGTTGACGCCGACATTATATCATTTCAACGTAGGGAAAGCAAAACGGATCATTCAATGTTTCTCATTCAACATAAAGCATGTGAGATAATTTTCCGTAACGTTCATAATCATCTAAAAATACAAACGAAGTAAAAATACACCGGAAGCTTATTCGAATTGAATATAACGCTTTGCACCTCGATGTCGAATTTGTCCACTTGCAATCTTTTGCAGCTTACACATAGAATGTCATGATTACCACGAGAATGAAGAAATATGTTGGTAAGGATGGAAGCAAGAAGAGACGCAGTCAACAAATATTCTATTCCTCATGGCATTCATTTCATTTGACACGTAAGAAGAGGTAAAGCGGGAATTTACTTTCGTTAACACGAAAGATATGCCGCACATATTGATAACGAGGAAGTCTGCGTCTTCATACGTTTCCTCCTTGAAATCTGTATGCTCTATTATATACTAAGTAGCCCGATCATTGTTTCAGTAATGTTACCCTCTTGTTTGACCCCGTAACGATGAACAGATTCCAAATGCATGTCTCCCTTCCTGGGTTGTTTTTTGTGTTTTATTGCTTGGAATTCCTGAAGCAGACCACTGTGCCTTCCCCCCTCGTGGGTTAGGTCTCAAAACTAAACCGCTTTGTATCCAATGGCATAATTTATTCAGACAGCATCAGCATAAGACTATCAAACAAAGCCTTCCATTTACAGTTGCAGCACTCTAACCAGCACTGACCAAAGTGTAATCCACGGTCATGGTCCTAAATTACCAGCTGTCTGCTACTGTGGCAAAGTCCGTACTACACTGTCGATTCCGCAGCACCATTTTATCTGGTAACACTGTGTAGTTGCACAGTTGTGCTACCAGGTCTGTCCTCACACTCTCAACTTTATGTATCTCACTTCTCCTGTAGCGTAGATCACGAGGAGCCGAAGTAAATGAGTGTATTCTGCATGACGTAACATTCAGTATTTCCTTCTTTCATAGCCACTCTTCATGTGCATCGATACCAAATAGGAATGCGAAAACTCTTGCGAGTGAGAGAATGACAACAATCGTAACAAGAACAAGCAAATAATGAATGATGTTTATTCCAACGCAGAACGAGAATGGCTTTAAATATAAAAATCTGTATCTATATCTATATCCATATCTATTGATCTTTGAGTTGGCACAATGCAAATATATTCTTAGCATTTAGTTACAGAATTTAGTTCTGGATGTTTGCAGAGAAAAGGAAAAGTCGGTACTTCTCGCTAGTGTAATATAATGTGAACCAGCAACTACCCTTTCCTTAGAACACGACTCAAGCAGGTCCTCAAGTAGGTAGCAAGGCACTGCTGCATTCTGTTCCCTGACATTGCTCTGATGACGGTTAATGCAGATAGTTCCGATTATGAAATACAAAACGTATTGCAGGTTAGTTCCTAGGATAGTAACATTAAATTTGCGTTGTAGACGGCACATGAACGTGACGACTATCCATATTACTCATCAATATAAAAAGACAATATTTTGGGAATTTAGCAGGATTACTCAAAATGAATTCTGAAACTGGGTGACTGACTGCACAGGTGCTAAACGTCGTCAAGAGTATACGATTTCCTAATCGCATTAGGAATATGAAGATCGTCTTCGACAGCTCGCAACTTTCACATTGCTATCTCCACCCTACTCCAGACAGCCCTTGGTGGAGTTGCACTACGTTGCCGATGTTATGGAAGGCCTTCAAACCGACAACAGACCACATATTGAAAAATGCAAGCGAATTCTCTTGCAGCGTAAGCTTATTGTAACTAATCTAAAAATTATTGGAGAGGAACATTGTCCTATTCAAAAAAAGTAAAATGTTACACACTGTTGACGTCAAACGGACATTATCTATGTCCTGTCTTGTGTCCTACTCATCCATAATATCAAGTGTACTATGAAAATGATTATTTATAATGGATGATAGGGTAATGCATTGATACCAGATGGTGGGGGCCGGCCGGTGTGGCCGTGCGGTTCTAGGCGCTTCAGTCTGGAACCGCGTGACCGCTACGGTCGCAGGTTCGAATCCTGCCTCGGGCATGGATGTGAGTGATGTCCTTAGGTTAGTTAGGTTTAAGTAGTTCTAAGTTCTAGGGGACTGATGACCTTAGAAGTTAAGTCCCATAATGCTCAGAGCCATTTGAACCATTTGAACTATTTAACACAAAATGACATTAAAAATTAAAGTTATTCACGAGCAGCTAGTTGAGAATATGTATGAACATTAAATGACACGACGAACTGAAATAATATGACGAAGAGTTCAGCGCTCACTGGGAATAGAGCCCCACACATATCGTTGTTGACTACTCACAAAGAGACGTCAGCTACCGAATTTTTCTCCACCAGCTGCTCAGAATAGCATCTTGAACTTACAGTCATCTCGCAAACAGTTCTGTGTCTCACTGGGAGTTAAAAACGTCAGACATCGTTAGTGTTGACAACGAATGAAAATACATTAAAAATCAAAATTATTATCCACCAGCAGATAGGTGTTCTCATGATAGAGCTTGATAATACATAATTAAATCTTTAGTGCCGGGCCAGGATTCGATCCCATTCACGCGTAATATGTGAAGGTGTTGAGGAATCTGCAGTTTTGAACAAACAACAAATTGCAGCCGAGCTGTATTGCCACGAAGGGATCAAATTCCGCGTTAAGGGCGGTCTGAGTTGCATTCCCAGTTTAGAACCAATTTTATCGACATACAGAAGCTCAAATAAAAGATGGAATAAGTGTCCTGTGGCCATACATAGCGTTTGTGTCGTCACTTGAAATAAATAACTAGTATAAGAAAGGTTACTGGTGATAGAGTTTCTACATGTCGCCACTCCAGACTTTATTGCGGTTCAACCTACCGTCTACTTGGTAAAGAAGGAATATCATCTTTAATGTGAATTTTCAGACCACGCAGCCATTATATCTCCTTCACTTGGTGTAGCCAGGAGAGAATGGAATCTGTCTCTCCCTATCTAAAATCATTGACGGAAGTGGGAATCGAACCCAGACCATAGGTATAACAACCCACCATCCGTCCAACAGACCACGAAATCCTCTTCTCTGCGAGTCGTTTTTCTATCGTAACGCAGTTGCGCCACACTGGATGAGAATTCTGACACACAGGCTCCCTGTAGTAATTTGCAGCATGTTCAGTAAATTCATTTACTTGGTTGACCGAATCACCATGAACTAGCTGCCTCGGCTACCCAGTGTATACATTCGACTATTTTGTAATCACAGAAATAAAATCACGTAACTGCCACCTACACACAACTGCCAACAGTGTAGGATGCAGAAGTTTAAATAGGAAGTGTTCCTTTCCAGTTGAGCTATTCTATTGCGCTATCTGTTACTAGAAAACGTCGTTCAGTCCAAAAGAAAAGCTGTAACTGTTTGTCTCTCAGAAGTCAAGACCTGGCCATATGCATAATCTCACAGTGCTGTGGAATCCAAAAGTTCTGGAGGAATAGTTGCCGAGCTCTGGAGCTGCTGTAGCTACGTGTCAGCTTGTAGCATAGATAAGATGTCGCGAGTTCGAATACATTCAGTGCTACAATTTTTAAAACGCAATTCTGCTCTCTGCTGAAGGTATCAATCTAATGGAACTTTGAACATAATTCCCTTCACTTCTCAACCCAAAGTAGTCGCATGTGGAAAAAGGGCTAACTACTGTGACATTTTGTTCTATTCAGGTTTAATAGACAGCAGGCAGCAGATGCATCTCGAAGATGTGCAGGGAGAGCGCATCGTGCCATAATATGTCAGAAAAGTATTTTCTACATTAGCCGTCGTGTGGTAATGATATTTCATTCTTCTTCAAACTTTGTTTGACAGCTTTAACTCAGAACAAGTTTTCTACATGCATGTAATCAATAAACTGCATGTGCATTGTCAGACTGTCATAGGTAACATCAGAGAATTCGCATATATCGTTGATGATTAATTTCTCTCTCATGTTTACTATTGTTTTAACAACACTAAAGGAAACCTTACGAAAATTGTGCACTGTATTATAAGAAATGAAATAAAACTAACCATGATAACCTTACGACGAAAGTATCTGTACACAAGCATGCCTCTATCGACACGAATTAGTAAAATACTACTCACTTAGATTTCGATTGGGTCTGTGTTTAATTGGTATGCTGTGTCATACTCAAGAGGTATGCAAATGTGGCATTTCATAAATATAGTTACGTATTCCTAGAAACCCAAAATTCGCTTGTCAGCAGCGGAAAGAGGCCTTACCTGTTGTGCAGCAGTGTAAGTTTTTCAACATTGCACTATGAGCTGAAAGCATTTTCTTGCGATTTCCTTATTGATGTTTGATCTGACTGCTTGTAGCTCTTTCACAGAAGGGATAAAAACGTTACAGTCAGTGAGACTGGAACTGCGAACCGTAACAGACGCTTTTTCACAGGTCAGCACGTTACCACAGAGCTGGCGAAGAGGTATGGGTCTTAGTTTCCTATTACGAGGGCAATAGGAACTACAACTCGTAAACCGCTATTTGAAGGTCGAGATTAGTTGCGGTTTCCACCTGCAACGACTTTCCTAGGCTGAAAACCGTAAATTTTCAATCTTTTGTTACCCTTCAAGCGATAATAACTCAGATTATTCAATGGAAATGACAGGTAAAATCAAGTGAACTTTGAGGCTTAATTCCGTGCACACCAGAAAGTAACTCGTCGATCACAGAGTTGTCAAACATACGTCGCCTTGTTGCCAAATCTCAGTTACAGTACCAGCAGGAAGAAGACGAACCGATGTGATCCTACAGCGGTCTGGGAAGTGACCATAGCTGGTGTCTCCAAGTCGCGGCTGCTACGGCCTGGAATACGTAATGCGTCTGATTCGCTTTCTGTAACTAGGTTTAGGGACTGGAGCGTAGTTACTAATAATACTCAGAACTGACTGCAACTGAGCATCACAAATCAGTAACTCTCGTTGTTGTTTTTATATTTATTTCGTAAGTGTACTCAAAACTAAGAAAGTCATTCACAGGCGTTTTCGTGCCTCGCCGATAGTCGAGCACAACATACAAATAAAAATAAAAAAGAATGTGTGTGTGTGTGTGTGTGTGTGTGTGTGTTAGTGAGAGAGAGAGAGTGAGAGAGAGAGAGAGAGAGAGAGAGATAAATAAAAAGCAATGAGAGAGAGTGTAAAAAATTGTTGTAAAGAAATTGAATCATGGTATTTAAAGAAATCTTTCATTAAAATGACACGTTCCACATCATTACGAAATGTTGTATTCATGATCTATGGAACAAGAGTTAATCTAATGTAATCTAATCTAATCTAATCACATCATATTGATGATTAGCCATGAAGAGTCATGAATGACCGAAATTTTGGCCAATACCAGTAACCAAATCTAAACTTGAAAATAAAAGACGACAATTTTTGTAATAAACCGTGACTCCTATCAAGACCCTTTCGTCCCTGTTATCTAACCACGAAAGATGTCTGATATACCTCCATTCTGAAGTAACAAAGTGTGCATGCATTTAAAGATGAAGTGCATGATGTGAAGTTCTGTGACGGAGATACGAACCCAACACGTAATCCGATTGTTAACTAAGAAAAATCAAATGTTACGTATCGGTTTTTCTTACGAGCCGCTAGGTGTCTGAATCTAAAATAAGGATACAAACTTTTGTGCCTAAGCGACAATCGAACTGCACACCTACCGTGCATCCACGAATATAGCTTAAGTATCAGTTGCTTACTCATGAACAGTAAGATGTGTGCGTGTTTGACCAGAAATAACGACACCTGTTGCGATTGTTGGAAACACATGAACAGACATTGAAATTCCGCGTTAATTTTCACTAGCAGGTGGGTGTGCAGTTGATAAAGCTAGAAATGAAATTATGAATATTTTTGTACTGGATCAGGTTTCAGACCCACATACTTACCTTTGGAGGAGACCTAGAGAAGATTGCAGTCTTGGGAAAAGGAACGAAATGACTGAACTATACTGTTCCGAGAGATTCAGATCCTCGAAAGAGGAAATACGAATTCGAATCACAGTCCAACACCAAATTTTTCAACGTCTCTAGTTCAATCAAGTACAAGTAAAATAAGAGCCCTGTCCCATTAAATGGCTATCGGTTCATCAAATAAAATAAAATTGTCTAATGTAAGTAAGCTTACTGGCGACTGTATTTCTGTTTACCATGACTTCCGCTGTGTCATTTCCCAACGTAAACCGGCTCTGCCCAGTTGGTAATGAAGGAACGTGATGTTTAATGCGGATTCTGGATTATAACGTCTTTCTCTTGAGGTTACCAGAGGTAAAATAAATCTGTTTGTGCCTCTTAAAAGTAAATGCCTGAACCCACGCATTGCACCTGTGATAGCTCGTTCCACCATGCCATTGTGGCCACATTACCCAGCCCCAAGAGTGTGCTGTAACGGATGATGTGCTTAGCTTACAAAATTAGTCACGGTGGAAAAAATGCGAGTCTATTAAATGGTCAAGTAGAAGCAAGCTTCTGACGCAGAGATTATGCTATTCTCATGTCAGCAGGATGCAAAGACTCTTCTAGGCGTCATAGGCTGGATGTGAAGCCATTTTGATTTTTCACAAATTCAGCAAATTTCTTAGTTCGAGAAAATCCACTGTGAAGTGTGAAGTTGCCGGATAATTCGATTATTACTGTTATTATTACTATCATTTTATTCATACCGCTGCTGGAACTCGACCGTAGTCTTCAGGTAAAACGCGAGACCAGCTAATATGACGTCTGGCGACCGAAAGCACATATCGACAAAATTTTTATCGCCCCTTTCCTCTCGGTGCTGAAGCTATGAATGTAATTCAAGCGAATCTACAATATCATATTAGCTGGTCTCGCGTTTTACCTCAAGACTACGGTCGTAATCAACAGTAATGTACTAAGACTGGAGTCAAGACTTCCTCTGGGAAGTGGCGCAGTCTCCATGTTGCTAGATCGAGCATATTGCCCGACATTGAATTCTGAGAGGAGCACGACTGTATTGTCCACCTTACGTGAACGACTCGGCGGTCAATTTTTTGGTCTGAGACTGTATCTACAACACATATTGCACGCTGAAGACCCAGAAGAATTTAAAAAAAAAGTAGTTTATTAGAGCAACATTAACCATAGCGTTCGAAGTATTCATAGTATTGTAT
Source organism: Schistocerca nitens (assembly GCF_023898315.1). NCBI lineage: Eukaryota > Metazoa > Arthropoda > Insecta > Orthoptera > Acrididae > Schistocerca > Schistocerca nitens. The sequence goes on from NC_064621.1 coordinate 493,090,101, forward strand.
ACGTGTGTGTAAACGCCTTCCAATGACCACTCAAGAAGGACAAGGATACACAGTCTAGCTCCAATATTATAAATACGCCTCAGTTTGTGGATGAACTCAGGTTGATAATAATTGTGAAAATTTAGCAGCACTGTACCCATTGGTGTTAAACTCGTTTTCAACCAATGATTCCCACAGCTACAGGGATACTACTTGTGATACCTCTTAGACAAAATACTTAAGCAGTGTTATCAGACGAAAAGATCAACCTGACACAAACTGTGGGAAGTTTGTTTTACAACCTTCGTACCTGGATATTCAGCTTCTTCCTATTTGAGATATCTGTGAACGTTGCTGCTTAAGACGATTTAAGCAGAAACTAAATTCCCTCAGCTTCGACAATGTTTAAAGAAATCGTCTTATTGGCACTAAATCGTGGTTTGTGAATTGTTTACCGGCCGTACTCTGCCGTATTTTGCCGGTTGGAAGGCAAAAGCTTACTGACAAATTTCACACAGAAATTACTGTTACAGTGTACTTATGGAGCCAAATGAGTGAATTGCGTATTTTCCGGTGAGAAAGAGCACTGGCAAACAGTCTTCGCTACATGAGGTTATTTAAACTGGTGTCACTCTGAGCTAGAATTTATGGTCAGCGACTAAGTGTAAGGTCAACGTTTCGGATGCGAGTTTTGCGACTGTGAAATACTTTCCTACATTATATAAGCGAATATTAAATTTGAACTAATATTGCGACAATTTTGTACTTGGACAGCTTAGAATGAAAATACTTCTGTTTATTTCAAAGGGAAACAATAGATTTTCTAAAACACTGTCATACACAACTTGAAACAGGTCATGTCGACCAAATCATGTGGAAGAACTAACAGCAACGTATATCGGAAGGCAGTAAGATCTCTTGCCTTTTGGTTTGTCAGTACTCGATAGCCATTTCTAGGCGAAAGTAAATGGAGAAAGGCAGTGCGTTTTTGTTACCAAGTAACGTCTTCGTCAACTACTTTAGTTGTAAAGTAATCTACGAGTAATTGCTGGTGTTTGATATTAACATGAAAAGGATTCCGTAGACAGGGAAAGAACCTGTTCTTGGGAAACTACATCTATAGTGACCAAAAGGCATTAAATGATGTTCAAGCACTTGTGTTACAGCAGCGGTATGAATAAAATGATATTAATAATAACAGTAATAATCGAATTATCCGGCAACTTCACACTTCACAGTGGATTTTCTCGAACTAAGAAATTTGCTGAATTTGTGAAAAATCAAAATGGCTTCACATCCAGCCTATGATGCCTAGAAGAGTCTTTACATCCTGCTGACATGAGAATAGCATAATCTCTGCGTCAGAAGGTTGCTTCTACTTGACCATTTAATAGACTCGCATTTTTTCCACCGTGACTAATTTTGTATGCTAAGCACATCATCCGTTACAGCACACTCTTGGGGCTGGGTAATGTGGCCACAATGGCATGGTGGAACAAGCTATCACAGGTGCAATGCGTGGGTTCAGGCATTTACTTTTAAGAGGCACAAACAGATTTATTTTACCTCTGGTAACCTCAAGAGAAAGACGTTATAATCCAGAATCCGCATTAAACATCACGTTCCTTCATTACCAACTGGGCAGAGCCGGTTTACGTTGGGAAATGACACAGCGGAAGTCATGGTAAACAGAAATACAGTCGCCAGTAAGCTTACTTACATTAGACAATTTTATTTTATTTGATGAACCGATAGCCATTTAATGGGACAGGGCTCTTATTTTACTTGTACTTGATTGAACTAGAGACGTTGAAAAATTTGGTGTTGGACTGTGATTCGAATTCGTATTTCCTCTTTCGAGGATCTGAATCTCTCGGAACAGTATAGTTCAGTCATTTCGTTCCTTTTCCCAAGACTGCAATCTTCTCTAGGTCTCCTCCAAAGGTAAGTATGTGGGTCTGAAACCTGATCCAGTACAAAAATATTCATAATTTCATTTCTAGCTTTATCAACTGCACACCCACCTGCTAGTGAAAATTAACGCGGAATTTCAATGTCTGTTCATGTGTTTCCAACAGTCGCAACAGGTGTCGTTATTTCTGGTCAAACACGCACACATCTTACTGTTCATGAGTAAGCAACTGATACTTAAGCTATATTCGTGGATGCACGGTAGGTGTGCAGTTCGATTGTCGCTTAGGCACAAAAGTTTGTATCCTTATTTTAGATTCAGACACCTAGCGGCTCGTAAGAAAAACCGATACGTAACATTTGATTTTTCTTAGTTAACAATCGGATTACGTGTTGGGTTCGTATCTCCGTCACAGAACTTCACATCATGCACTTCATCTTTAAATGCATGCACACTTTGTTACTTCAGAATGGAGGTATATCAGACATCTTTCGTGGTTAGATAACAGGGACGAAAGGGTCTTGATAGGAGTCACGGTTTATTACAAAAATTGTCGTCTTTTATTTTCAAGTTTAGATTTGGTTACTGGTATTGGCCAAAATTTCGGTAATTCATGACTCTTCATGGCTAATCATCAATATGATGTGATTAGATTAGATTAGATTACATTAGATTAACTCTTGTTCCATAGATCATGAATACGACATTTCGTAATGATGTGGAACGTGTCATTTTAATGAAAGATTTCTTTAAATACCATGATTCAATTTCTTTACAACAATTTTCTACACTCTCTCTCATTGCTTTTTATTTATCTCTCTCTCTCTCTCTCTCTCTCTCACTCTCTCTCTCTCACTAACACACACACACACACACACACACACACACACACACACACATTCTTTTTTATTTTTATTTGTATGTTGTGCTCGACTATCGGCGAGGCACGAAAACGCCTGTGAATGACTTTCTTAGTTTTGAGTACACTTACGAAATAAATATAAAAACAACAACGAGAGTTACTGATTTGTGATGCTCAGTTGCAGTCAGTTCTGAGTATTATTAGTAACTACGCTCCAGTCCCTAAACCTAGTTACAGAAAGCGAATCAGACGCATTACGTATTCCAGGCCGTAGCAGCCGCGACTTGGAGACACCAGCTATGGTCACTTCCCAGACCACTGTAGGATCACATCGGTTCGTCTTCTTCCTGCTGGTACTGTAACTGAGATTTGGCAACAAGGCAACGTATGTTTGGCAACTCTGTGATCGACGAGTTACTTCCTGGTGTGCACGGAATTAAGCCTCAAAGTTCACTTGATTTTACCTGTCATTTCCATTGAATAATCTGAGTTATTATCGCTTGAAGGGTAACAAAAGATTGAAAATTTACGGTTTTCAGCCCAGGAAAGTCGTTGCAGGTGGAAACCGCAACTAATCTCGACCTTCAAATAGCGGTTTACGAGTTCTAGTTACTATTGCCGTCGCAAGAGGAAGCTAAGACCCATACCTCCTCGCGAGCTCTGTGGTAACGTGCTGACCTGTGAAAAAGCGTCTGTTACGGTTCGCAGTTCCAGTCTCACTGACTGTAACGTTTTTATCCCTTCTGTGAAAGAGCTACAAGCAGTCAGATCAAACATCAATAAGGAAATCGCAAGAAAATGCTTTCAGCTCATAGTGCAATGTTGAAAAACTTACACTGCTGCACAACAGGTAAGGCCTCTTTCCGCTGCTGACAAGCGAATTTTGGGTTTCTAGGAATACGTAACTATATTTATGAAATGCCACATTTGCATACCTCTTGAGTATGACACAGCATACCAATTAAACACAGACCCAATCGAAATCTAAGTGAGTAGTATTTTACTAATTCGTGTCGATAGAGGCATGCTTGTGTACAGATACTTTCGTCGTAAGGTTATCATGGTTAGTTTTATTTCATTTCTTATAATACAGTGCACAATTTTCGTAAGGTTTCCTTTAGTGTTGTTAAAACAATAGTAAACATGAGAGAGAAATTAATCATCAACGATATATGCGAATTCTCTGATGTTACCTATGACAGTCTGACAATGCACATGCAGTTTATTGATTACATGCATGTAGAAAACTTGTTCTGAGTTAAAGCTGTCAAACAAAGTTTGAAGAAGAATGAAATATCATTACCACACGACGGCTAATGTAGAAAATACTTTTCTGACATATTATGGCACGATGCGCTCTCCCTGCACATCTTCGAGATGCATCTGCTGCCTGCTGTCTATTAAACCTGAATAGAACAAAATGTCACAGTAGTTAGCCCTTTTTCCACATGCGACTACTTTGGGTTGAGAAGTGAAGGGAATTATGTTCAAAGTTCCATTAGATTGATACCTTCAGCAGAGAGCAGAATTGCGTTTTAAAAATTGTAGCACTGAATGTATTCGAACTCGCGACATCTTATCTATGCTACAAGCTGACACGTAGCTACAGCAGCTCCAGAGCTCGGCAACTATTCCTCCAGAACTTTTGGATTCCACAGCACTGTGAGATTATGCATATGGCCGGGTCTTGACTTCTGAGAGACAAACAGTTACAGCTTTTCTTTTGGACTGAACGACGTTTTCTAGTAACAGATAGCGCAATAGAATAGCTCAACTGGAAAGGAACACTTCCTATTTAAACTTCTGCATCCTACACTGTTGGCAGTTGTGTGTAGGTGGCAGTTACGTGATTTTATTTCTGTGATTACAAAATAGTCGAATGTATGCACTGGGTAGCCGAGGCAGCTAGTTCATGGTGATTCGGTCAACCAAGTAAATGAATTTACTGAACATGCTGCAAATTACTACAGGGAGCCTGTGTGTCAGAATTCTCATCCAGTGTGGCGCAACTGCGTTACGATAGAAAAACGACTCGCAGAGAAGAGGATTTCGTGGTCTGTTGGACGGATGGTGGGTTGTTATACCTATGGTCTGGGTTCGATTCCCACTTCCGTCAATGATTTTAGATAGGGAGAGACAGATTCCATTCTCTCCTGGCTACACCAAGTGAAGGAGATATAATGGCTGCGTGGTCTGAAAATTCACATTAAAGATGATATTCCTTCTTTACCAAGTAGACGGTAGGTTGAACCGCAATAAAGTCTGGAGTGGCGACATGTAGAAACTCTATCACCAGTAACCTTTCTTATACTAGTTATTTATTTCAAGTGACGACACAAACGCTATGTATGGCCACAGGACACTTATTCCATCTTTTATTTGAGCTTCTGTATGTCGATAAAATTGGTTCTAAACTGGGAATGCAACTCAGACCGCCCTTAACGCGGAATTTGATCCCTTCGTGGCAATACAGCTCGGCTGCAATTTGTTGTTTGTTCAAAACTGCAGATTCCTCAACACCTTCACATATTACGCGTGAATGGGATCGAATCCTGGCCCGGCACTAAAGATTTAATTATGTATTATCAAGCTCTATCATGAGAACACCTATCTGCTGGTGGATAATAATTTTGATTTTTAATGTATTTTCATTCGTTGTCAACACTAACGATGTCTGACGTTTTTAACTCCCAGTGAGACACAGAACTGTTTGCGAGATGACTGTAAGTTCAAGATGCTATTCTGAGCAGCTGGTGGAGAAAAATTCGGTAGCTGACGTCTCTTTGTGAGTAGTCAACAACGATATGTGTGGGGCTCTATTCCCAGTGAGCGCTGAACTCTTCGTCATATTATTTCAGTTCGTCGTGTCATTTAATGTTCATACATATTCTCAACTAGCTGCTCGTGAATAACTTTAATTTTTAATGTCATTTTGTGTTAAATAGTTCAAATGGTTCAAATGGCTCTGAGCATTATGGGACTTAACTTCTAAGGTCATCAGTCCCCTAGAACTTAGAACTACTTAAACCTAACTAACCTAAGGACATCACTCACATCCATGCCCGAGGCAGGATTCGAACCTGCGACCGTAGCGGTCACGCGGTTCCAGACTGAAGCGCCTAGAACCGCACGGCCACACCGGCCGGCCCCCACCATCTGGTATCAATGCATTACCCTATCATCCATTATAAATAATCATTTTCATAGTACACTTGATATTATGGATGAGTAGGACACAAGACAGGACATAGATAATGTCCGTTTGACGTCAACAGTGTGTAACATTTTACTTTTTTTGAATAGGACAATGTTCCTCTCCAATAATTTTTAGATTAGTTACAATAAGCTTACGCTGCAAGAGAATTCGCTTGCATTTTTCAATATGTGGTCTGTTGTCGGTTTGAAGGCCTTCCATAACATCGGCAACGTAGTGCAACTCCACCAAGGGCTGTCTGGAGTAGGGTGGAGATAGCAATGTGAAAGTTGCGAGCTGTCGAAGACGATCTTCATATTCCTAATGCGATTAGGAAATCGTATACTCTTGACGACGTTTAGCACCTGTGCAGTCAGTCACCCAGTTTCAGAATTCATTTTGAGTAATCCTGCTAAATTCCCAAAATATTGTCTTTTTATATTGATGAGTAATATGGATAGTCGTCACGTTCATGTGCCGTCTACAACGCAAATTTAATGTTACTATCCTAGGAACTAACCTGCAATACGTTTTGTATTTCATAATCGGAACTATCTGCATTAACCGTCATCAGAGCAATGTCAGGGAACAGAATGCAGCAGTGCCTTGCTACCTACTTGAGGACCTGCTTGAGTCGTGTTCTAAGGAAAGGGTAGTTGCTGGTTCACATTATATTACACTAGCGAGAAGTACCGACTTTTCCTTTTCTCTGCAAACATCCAGAACTAAATTCTGTAACTAAATGCTAAGAATATATTTGCATTGTGCCAACTCAAAGATCAATAGATATGGATATAGATATAGATACAGATTTTTATATTTAAAGCCATTCTCGTTCTGCGTTGGAATAAACATCATTCATTATTTGCTTGTTCTTGTTACGATTGTTGTCATTCTCTCACTCGCAAGAGTTTTCGCATTCCTATTTGGTATCGATGCACATGAAGAGTGGCTATGAAAGAAGGAAATACTGAATGTTACGTCATGCAGAATACACTCATTTACTTCGGCTCCTCGTGATCTACGCTACAGGAGAAGTGAGATACATAAAGTTGAGAGTGTGAGGACAGACCTGGTAGCACAACTGTGCAACTACACAGTGTTACCAGATAAAATGGTGCTGCGGAATCGACAGTGTAGTACGGACTTTGCCACAGTAGCAGACAGCTGGTAATTTAGGACCATGACCGTGGATTACACTTTGGTCAGTGCTGGTTAGAGTGCTGCAACTGTAAATGGAAGGCTTTGTTTGATAGTCTTATGCTGATGCTGTCTGAATAAATTATGCCATTGGATACAAAGCGGTTTAGTTTTGAGACCTAACCCACGAAGGGGGAAGGCACAGTGGTCTGCTTCAGGAATTCCAAGCAATAAAACACAAAAAACAACCCAGGAAGGGAGACATGCATTTGGAATCTGTTCATCGTTACGGGGTCAAACAAGAGGGTAACATTACTGAAACAATGATCGGGCTACTTAGTATATAATAGAGCATACAGATTTCAAGGAGGAAACGTATGAAGACGCAGACTTCCTCGTTATCAATATGTGCGGCATATCTTTCGTGTTAACGAAAGTAAATTCCCGCTTTACCTCTTCTTACGTGTCAAATGAAATGAATGCCATGAGGAATAGAATATTTGTTGACTGCGTCTCTTCTTGCTTCCATCCTTACCAACATATTTCTTCATTCTCGTGGTAATCATGACATTCTATGTGTAAGCTGCAAAAGATTGCAAGTGGACAAATTCGACATCGAGGTGCAAAGCGTTATATTCAATTCGAATAAGCTTCCGGTGTATTTTTACTTCGTTTGTATTTTTAGATGATTATGAACGTTACGGAAAATTATCTCACATGCTTTATGTTGAATGAGAAACATTGAATGATCCGTTTTGCTTTCCCTACGTTGAAATGATATAATGTCGGCGTCAACAGCCTTTTTCCACGCCGGAAGCTGCAACTTGTATCATTCTGGATTAATGATAATTGAATGTCTCATATGTATACATAGCCCACAAGGCGACGTCAGAAACCATCAGGGGAGAACGCCGCATAAAAACCAAACGTGCGCGCGCGTATCCACTCTGAAGAACCGTATCGGAGAATCACGGCAAGCATTTCGCTGAAGAGCTGCCTCGTCAGAGAGCCTAGAAATGGCAGCGTCGTAGCAAGTATTTGGCAACACTCTGATAGTGCATTTACTTCCGGGTGTAGGTCGGCGTTACCTCGCTAAATTCACTTGACATTCGTTTTCCACATCGAAGACTCGTACGATATGATCCACTGCAAGATGACACAATTAGAAAGTATATTTAATTTCTGGACTCCAAGAACGGCGTTCTTCACATAAGTAACACCTGTTTGTGTGTGCATTCGGGAGGACGACGGTGCAATTCCGCGCCCGGCCATCCTGATTTAGGTTTTCAATGTTTTCCCTAAATCGCTTCAGGTGAATGCCGGGATGGTTCCTTAGGAAGGGCACGGCCGATTTCCTTCCCCATCCTTCCCTAATCCGAGCTTGTGCTCCGTCTCTAATGACATCGTCGTCGACGGGACGTTAAAACAGTAATCTCCACCTCCTCTGTTCGTGTGTTTAAGGTTGCGTTTTGAGGCTCAGGCAACATCGCAGTGACTATATTCCGCCTCTGGCCGCCAGTGTGTCGTTAGCTCAGAGGTTCCCTTGTGCGTTGCAGTGCTTGTACTATAAGACATAGTAGTTCGAATCACGGTAGAAGCCGCTGACTACAACCTTTTATTTTCCATTTTAATTAATGGAGTTGCAAACTGCTAGTACAAATTTCTTATGCGAAATCTGAAGAATGCCTTTAAACATCAATCTTCGTCCGATTTCGACTTAGTAAATTAAGTTAATATCATGGATTTCTGCTTTGCAAATTCCAAGGTGCTTCACTGTAAAATAGACCCTGAAAAGATTCAAACCGACTGTCAACGATATAAATTTGAGCTTTGTTCGTCATATAGGTCTAACATGTCAGAAGGTTGTTTATGAAGTGCACATTTTCATTAATGTAGTTCCCATCTTCTAAATTTTTGCAATAGCATTTAACTGTAGACGTTTTCTAACACCGGCGTTAGCAATTCCTTTCCGTTCTCTGAAACCTTCAAAACGACAAATTTTTCTGGCTTAAATCTGATGACCTTAACTATCACTTCCGATCAACAATAAATACTTCATGAACCCATACATGGAACTCCAAATGTGCAGTGTTCCTGCACTGCTACAGAGCATGCATTGCAAGGTATTCACACAGTTTATCGCATAGACTTACCATAAGGAATGAAACAAGAACTGTAATACACTTTACACCACAGACGCTCACTCTGGCTTGACGAAAACATCCAAACATTGTTCCAAAGTTGCACAAATAATTGAGTTTGAAAGGAAAAGAAACGAGGTATGAAGCATTTATAAATTCATCGAATGTAGTGAGGTGGTTTAATTTCGTCCCAGTCTATAAAATTAATTTCGGGCCATACTCAGCTCTTGCCGATTAATGTAATATAATACCCGCCTACTAATCAGGGCGTCTGTCTCCGTTGCTTTTGAGCGTGAATGGAAATTGTAGAAATTTTCTGTGGAGCAACATTTAATAATAAAGCGTTTTAAATCATCAAAAGCGATGAGCGGTAGCAGGCGCTTTCGATAAAGAACGGGGGAGTGCAGCGCCGCTGCTGTCGCCACGGCCGCTGCCAGTAGCCAGCAAATGGATCCTGGAGCTTTGCCGCATACGGCGTCCAGAGGAGGACAGTCTGCAGGAAATCTGCCGCAAAATCGTTACTGGATAAAATTTTGATATCGGTGTGTCACAAAGCGAAATAGATTGAATCTGCGCTACCATTACATTCACGTCTTCAGCATTCAGACAGAAGAGGCTATAAAAATATTTTATGCCAGCTGCTCTCGATCCACTGACATTATGAAGAGAAACAACGCACGCTACCGCTAGACCACAGGCGTAATCAGCCTACAGTTTCTCTATCATGGGACAAGTTTTCCTCCAGGAAGTGCCGCAGTCTACAGTGTTGCCAGATTGTGCAGATAACCGGACTTAGAGAATTAGCGAGTTGGCCAGTTTTTTTGTCCCATGTCGCGATCGGCGCGGACTTAGCCTCTGAAGCGGCCGGCCGCCGGTCAAGTTTTATGTCAAAGAGTGTAGATACAACGCAGGAGCCTGATGTGTTAGCCCCCTCCTGCTGGTTATGATAGCGCAACAGCCGTTTCTGGGCGTCTTTACTTCCAATTTTAGCTCGTTTCTCGGAAAAATTTACGAGTTTCAATGCCACAATTAACAAGAGATATGTAGTCATACTCTTATTTTGAAGATATTTCTAGTTGTTGACGAAAGTGCATTGTTTCATTTAAGAGACCGTACCTGGTTCAACTTCTGGTTTGATATGATGTTTAAGAATATTAAACAAGCAACGATCTCGTGACCTCTGTGTACTACTGTTTTGCTACACTGAACCGTCCACGACATAAAAGGGATATTATGTTTAAAGAGACTCTATGTACTATGATGTTCAGTACCTACACAGCATCTGAACTTCGCAGTTGTTTCAGGCTGGGCATTCATTTCAGTTGCACTTCCACTCTTTTAGAATTAACTTGTTGTCATACTCGAGAGTTGTTTTTAAACCTTTATTCTTTACTAGAGGGAACTGCCATCCCAAATTACATTTCACAGTGGGATGACACAGTGGTTAATTATCACAAGCAAAAGGCCTCGGGGAATTTGGTTGTAATAACGTCTGGAATGAGAGAAAATTATTTTAAATAGTGTAGTCTACTTTCTTGTCCTTTTCTGCCTCTCTTGCAATTCGCTAGCTACTTTAATATCTTTATGTTTGTCCTCCATAGCTCTCCTCGTATCTCATTGAGTAATCTGATGACAAGCTGTTTGAATTCTACCATAGTAGAAAAGACCTCGTCCAGCAATTCCTTTACATTATAGTACTCCAACACGTGAGTCAATGTTTCTCCCTCTAATTTTTCTGCTGTCACCAATCAGCATTCCGTTACATAGTGGTATCGGTATAATCTTATCATCTTGATTCAAGGAGCGTTTTCCCTTCGTCGAAATATCATCCATTCGCCTAGCTAAATGTCCAGTCCACTTCACTGCAGTGAGATTTGTATCTTGCCCTGGAGTCTGATCCTTGAAACTTTACTTTCATTTGCCATTCTGAACATGTATCATTCCACTGCTTGATGAGTAACAAAGTTTTGTTGAGATATTTTCGAATTAAAGGTGTGAGCCTATTATCTTTTATCTCATTATTCTTTGTACACGTGGAAGCCGGTCCTGAATAAACGCCCCTTTTTTACGTGAAATTGAGACCAAAGAAATATTTGCAACGGTATCCACTGTAACTCAATTAAGGAAAGGGGTATGTTAAAGGTTACTTACTGTAAAGTCCGACTCAGAGTGAGCAACTGCACACAGCGTCTGACCTAGAATGGGCGTCCGGTAGATGTGGGACGCAATGGGAAGCTAATACATTAGTATTCTCGTGGCGACTTTACATTGTCCTCTATGTGAAAAATATTGACACCGGCGTTTTCAGGTCCCTTCAGTCGGATGTCATGGATGGGAGTACATTGAAGTTAGTGCGAGGTGTAAAGACAAGAAAAAAAGAAAAGAAGAGAAGCTGAACGTTTGCACACAGCTATAATCTGGAAAACCTGGAAATGGAAAGAACGAGTACAACAATCGAAACATTTTTGGAATGTTAGAATGGGTGAGGTGATATGGAGTGGAAACGGCGAGCTACGAAGTGACTGTTACAAACTATTCTCTTCGTGCAAGGAAGAAAAAACTGAGAAAAAACTGAAGGAGTACGTACCATGGAAGAGAAGAAAGTAAATAGCATGATACTGAAGGTGGAAAATGTAATAGCCAATTGATAATGGTGAGATTGGAAGGTCGTAAGAAAGATGTAGTTCTAATATGCACACATCAAAAAAAGTATTTCATCACCTCGGTTCCGAGGGTTACGGAACCTGTACACAAAACTGGAATACGGATCAACATAAATATCATTTCCGCCCTTTTTATTGCTCATGAAAACCATACCTTGGATGGTGTACCGCCATACAGCGAGAACTTCAGAGGTGGCGGTCCACATTGGTGTACACACCGGTACTTCTAATACGCAGTGGCACGTCCTCTTGCATTGGTGCATGCCTGGATTCGTCGTGGCGTACTATCCACAAGTTCATCAAGGAAGTTTTGGTCCAGATTGTCCCTCTCCTGTTTTGATCCAGATTGTCCCTCTCCTCAACGGCGGTTCGGCTTAGATTACTCAAAGTGATTGGTGGGTCACGTCGTCCATAAACAGCCCTTTTCAACCTGTCCCAGGCATGTTCGATAGGGTTCATGTCTGGAGAAATGCTGGTCACTCTAGTCGGGCGATGTCATTATCCTGAGGGAAAGTCATTCAAGAGATTTTCACGATGGTGGCGCGAATTGTCGTCCATGAAGACAAATGCCTCGCCAATATGCTGCCGATATGGTTGCACTATCGTTCTGAGGATGGCATTCACGTATCGTACAGCCGTTATGCGCCTTCCACTACCACCAACCGCGTACGGTGGCCCCACATAATGCCTCCCAAAAACAGCACTCAACCTCCACTTTGCTGCACTCGCTGGACAGTGTGTCTAAGGCGTTCAGCCTGACCGTGTTGCCTCCAAACACGTCTTCGACGATTGTCTGGTTGAAGGCATATGCTACACTCATCGGTGAAGAGAACGTGATGCCAATCCTGAGCGGTCTTTTTCGGCATGTGGTTAGGCCCATCTACACTGCGCTGCATGGTGTCGTGGTTGCAAGGATGGACCTCGCCATGGACGTCGAGTGTGAAGTTGCGCTTCATGCTGCATATTGCGCACAGTTTGAGTCGTAACATGACGTCCTGTGGCTGCATGAAAAGCATTATTCGACATAGTGGCGTTGCCGTCAAGGTTCTCCGAGCCATAATCGTTAGGTAGCGGTCAGCCACTGCAGTAATAGCCCTTTGGCGGCTTGAGCGAGGCATGTCATCGACAGTTCCTGTCTCCCTGTATGTCCGAGCAATATCGGTTTGGTTCACTCCTAGACGCCTCGACACTTCCATTGTTGAGAGCCCTTCCTGGCGCAAAGTAACAATGCGGAAGCGATCGAAATGCAGTATTGACTTTGGTATGGTTGCACTAAGGACAACACGAGCCGTATTCCTCCTTCCTCGTGGAATGACTGGAAGTGCTCGGCTGTAGGACCACCTCGATCTAATAGGTGCTGCTCGTGCATGATTGGTTACATCCTTGGACGGGCTTAGTGACAGCTCTGCACAGTCAAAGGCACTGTGTCCGTGATACAATATGCACGATCAAAGTCTACCCTCACGACTTCTGGGAACTGGGGTGATGCAAAACGTTTTTTGGTGTGTGTAGATACACACACCAACCAGCCAACACAGTGACGAAGAGTACTACAGCATAATTGAATTACTGGAGAAGAGAGAGATGAAAACGGCAAGCATCGTACTGGTGGGCGGTTGGAATACGACTGTTGGGGAGGGGAAATACTTGAACGGAAACTGTGGGGTGGGCAGGAGAAACGGGAGAGGCGCCAGAATGATGAGATTTTGTATGGAAAACTCTTTCTTAGTCGGACATACCCTCTATGAAAATAACGGAGGAAATGGAACAAATGAACCTCAGCTATGGACGAAATCAGATGCTACATCGACAAGATTCTTATACAGAATGTATTCCGGGCAAGCACGAGGAATAAAGGACACACACAAGAGCAGGCATCAGTTCCGACCACAACGTAGTTGTAGCAAAAATGCAGGTCAGTTTGAAAATACTTTTGGTAGATACAGTGTGAGAGAAAGTGAATTTGGATGCGGGAAGGGGGAGAGGAAATAACCAAAAACCTGGAAGAAGTTTCTGAGACGAGTGGAAAGAGGAGAGAAAATGTAGAGAGTGTAAATGAAAATTAGATCCAGTTCAGGAGCACCTCGAAACAAGCAGCAAGTAATCTATTGGACTTGTGGAGAGCAAGAGGAACAGAAAACCTTTGTTTACCGAAGACATGATCTTGAGGAAACGAGAGAAAGGGAAAATGCAAAAACGGAAGGAGGAAAAAACAATATACACTGTGCCGGCTGCTCATCCGTCCAGCTGTCTGAATCCTTGCGGTTATAGGGTGCATCACCGTTTCTGTGGTGTCACTCTCGCTCGGAGAGGTTACATATTGTCACTTGAGCGCTCCAGGTATAAGAGGCGCGCTCACCATGCGTGGCAGACACACTTCGTCGTGTGGTGTCACGGCTGTGCAACTCCTGCAGGACAGCCACAGTTTGGTGGCGGTGACCTCCAGAGCCCGCATCGTTGGACCAATAGGTCTTTCCATTTCAGATGTCGCATAGACTGTTGGATTGCTGCACTTTCCAAGCAAGGTGGATAGACAAGATGGCTAGACAGAATGGGTAGTGGAGTCTTCCAGTGACTTCGTTGTTGAATAGAGCGAGCAGCGACACTGAATCGTGGGAATCGTTGTAGAAAACTTACATTTTACTTTGGTTCTTATCAATGTAGGTTTCTACTGTCCTTATTGCATTGTTGATCTGGGATTCTCTCAGGCTCAGTCGTCGTCTCTGTGTACGAACTTCCGGAATGCTGCAATAGCTATGGTCAGCAACTTCTGTTAATCAGTACAACTAAAAACCAATGAAAACTTTTTTTACTCTCTCAATGATTAGTTTCGGACCGAGAACCATTTCCAAATCGTCGTAACATGGTCAGAAATGGTATTTCCGAAAATGTGAAAACCATGTCGAAAAAGTACAGCGAACAGTTACAGCGCATCTCCGTTTGGATAAATTTGGGGACGTCATGCTTAAGAGGTTTCTACATCTGCCAGTTGCTTTGGGCTGTTGCCTATTTAACTGTTAATTTAGTTGTTAGTTGCGTGTGCCGGTACCTTCCTGATAAAAATTTGCGTAGTCTTTTTGTGGGGTTGCTAATGACGTTACAGCCTTGATAGCTGACCTTTGTGTGTCCATCCTTCTGAATGAGGGCTTGAGTCACTCCGGCAGTTCAGTTATGTAATAAAATGGAACACTTGCAGCCGTTGTTTCGTTGTTATTTATTATACAGCAAATAGTTTCGTATCTTCATTACACCATCTTATTAAAATGATCTGACTCACCGAAAATGGTAGTTATATAATAAATAACATGGAAAGAACGACTGCATGTGTTCTTTTTTATTACATAGAGGACTGATGTACTCCGTAAACCATTTTCCTAAGCAGACAAAGGTGTAACTAAAGACAAACGTGACCATGGTCATATGTGTAACTGACCCCGACCACTAACGCATCGAATATGGTCGTTTATTAAATATTACTACGTGACGTATGAAACGTTTATCTACGCTAAGTTGCTTGAGCACTGGGCTACCAGCTTCGTCGTCCTCTGGAACCGTTTTTCTAACCGAACTATTAACAAGGGAAACTCCCCATCGCACCCCCTCAGATTTAGTGGTAAGATGGCCCAGTGGGTAGCTCGTCTAAAACTGAACACAGATTAAACATGGAAACAGGAAGAATGTGTACTGAATTGTGAAAAGAAAAGCAAAGTAGAAACAGTGAACGGCCCAAGAACAAGAAGTGCAATGAAGACCAAACACCAACAGCGTTGTGATTAAGTGGTCATGGTGTTGGATTGCCAAGCGGGAGAGACGACTTTGATACTCTCTCGTGCCCTTTATTTACTTATTTTCTTCATAACTACGAGGTGCATTAAAGTTCTAAGGCCTCAGATTTTTTTTCTCCGGACTGGAAAGAGATAGAAACATGCGCATTGTTTTAAAATGAGGCCGCGTTCATTGTCAATATGTCCCAGAGATGGCAGCACCATACGACAGATGGAATTTTACCGCCAGCGGCGAGAATGAGAACCGTTTTAAATACTTAAAATGGCGACGTTTTCCTTACTTGAACAGCGTGCAATCATTCGTTTTCTGAATTTGCGTGGTGTGAAACCAATTGAAATTCATCGACAGTTGAAGGAGACATGTGGTGATGGAGTTATGGATGTGTCGAAAGTGCGTTCATGGGTGCGACAGTTTAATGAAGGCAGAACATCGTGTGACAACAAACCGAAACAACCTCGAGCTCGCACAAGCCGGTCTGACGACATGATCGAGAAAGTGGAGAGAATTGTTTTGGGGGATCGCCGAATGACTGTTGAACAGATCGCCTCCAGAGTTGGAATTTCTGTGGGTTCTGCACTACACTGCAACAAAAAGGTCCGGGAAGGGCTGCGCGTGTGCTGTTTCACCAAGACAACGCATTCGCACATCGAGCTAACGTTACGCAACAGTTTCTTCGTGATAACAAATTTGAAGTGATTCCTCATGCTCCCTATTCACCTGACCTGGCTCCTAGTGACTTTTCCTTTTTCCGACAGTGAAAGACACTCTCCGTGGCCGCATATTCACCAGCTGTGCTGCTATTACCTCAGCGATTTTCCAGTGGTCAAAACAGACTCCTAAAGAAGCCTTCGCCGCTGCCATGGAATCATGGCGTCAGCGTTGTGAAAAATGTGTACGTCTGCAGGGCGATTACGTCGAGAAGTAACGCCAGTTTCATCGATTTCGTGTGAGTAGTTAATTAGAAAAAAAATCGGAGGCCTTAGAACTTGAATGCACCTCGTATATGAACTATCCATCCTGTCATTGAAATGTTTGTTCTCTTTCAGAAATCTTGCCCGTTGTCGTACTATATATTGGTCAAAGAATATGAGTCGTGTGGTAAGAATACGTTACTGTCGCAAGTAAATGTGATGAATACCCCAAGCTGGCGAGATACCACGTAGAGGACTCACAGAAATGAAAACAACAAATAAACGACTGTGGACTATGTTACAACAAAGGAATTCTGGAATCAATAGTTCCAAAACGGAACGCAACTCCAAAAACGTTTAAAGCATGTTTTGAAAGAGCACAGAGAAACTATGTAAGTTGCGTTTATTTGTTGCGTCTTATGTGACAAACTATTATGTTTTTATCATTTCGTTGGGAGTGATCACATTCACATTCATACCAACACCTGTATCGGGCAAGGAGGCACATCTCACTCATCAGTCTTACAAATCAGGTGCGTTGATAAGAGATACCTACCATATGACACACGTACTGTCACTAATGCCGTGTATGACACACCAGACGTGTTTCCAAGTGGAGGATTCGGTCGACTTGTCGCCTTGTCATCAAGAATTTGCGGTACAAATTCGAGAGCCACTTGCTTTCGGCTGCTAATAGAGTAGTTGTGCAGAATCAACTGTCATTATAGGTCCGTTTCTAACACCTCGCTGTTATAAATGGAGGTTACACCACAACATAGAGACATACTGAACAAAGCGAACTGCAAAGAAAAAGATTGGTGTAAGGGAGGTCTGAACACCGCTCTTCCGCTTGGTAGTCCTACGTGGACTAGAAGTACAATGAATATCGTTGATTTATTTATTTTTCTTTACGTTCGTTTTTTATATATTTGTTTATGTATTTAGTTTTGATATTAATACCACCGAGAGTATCAGGAAACCGGCGTCACGCGAGGAGGAGGGCTAGCAAGACGTCAGACTAAGATTACCAGTGAATATAACGGTTCTAAGTGTGAAAGAGGCGGGGATCAACTCTTTATGACAGGGACACCCCAGCTCTGGAATGCGTTAAGGGAGACACTTCAGAGGAAATTGGAGAAAACTTGTCTGTATTTTCGGTTGCAAACAACTGCGCAGAGACGTTCATTAAGAAACTACCTGAAGTGAAGGACACATTTTTCGCCATCAGCGAAAAAGTAGTGTGCTGCGTGTCCACAAATCCACCTGCCAGAACTCTTCTTTGCTTGCGGAAGTATCCCGCTTCCGGAAAGAGGAGTAGTTGAATAGGTATCTGATGAGGAGTTGTACAGGTAATTAGGGACAACATCTATCGCACCAAGAACCAGACACTTCTCGCCGATCTGCACACCAGGCGGTGCTCGTCTGTGTCCATAACATCACAGTCGACAAACAGATCTGATGATGGGACCGAAACCGGTAATCTGTTAACAAAAGTTGGTGACCATAGACGTAAATTAAAGGAAACTCATTACATATACGGGTCACTGTTTTTTCGCGGCAATGTCGCAACTTGTGAAACAACGGGGTGTCTGCGAGGTGAATGCTGTGTAGGCGTGACACGAATACTTTCTTCCCATTGACAGAAAGGTACCATGCAGATTGGTCATCAGTGGCAGGATCAGGAGCGCACACCGATCGCCAAACCGCACGCCAGTCGACTTGGGGAAGGTTTCCCTCAACCACATTCGGTGACCTTGTAACACTACGCTCGGGCGCACGATACTTATTAAAGCCTGTACTATGGTAAGTTGACGGGCTTCACCTCATAGGAAAGGATTTTGGTATATATGTTGACCGCGTGTACCTGAATGGAGGCAAAATCAGACTTTCACCCACTCAGTAACAACAATGATACGTCAAGCAAGTCTGAAGTGCAACTACACGTTAGGACGGACAAGAAACAACACAGCAGATGCTACCAAATTGTTAATAATACAGTCTCCAGCCTAATTAGGCATTAACTGAGTTTCTTCCCAGTACAAGTTGATGTACGTTCATACAAAACAACACTTAATAACACTGCATAATATGGTAAATTTTTGAACCAGAAATTCTTCTGAACTAATAATTTCACTTTCTGTACTAATATGGACAAGCCAAAAATACACAACAATACACTATAATGTTTACTACAAACTTCGTACTGTCTATTGATCTGATTAAAATCGGGCATAGGTTACCCATAGAAACAGCATTTCGAAACACACATACAATGCCAATTTTGAAAATGGTAAAACACTAATAAATTTTGATTTTATATTGACTTTAACTTTGCTGGTCAAATCAGTTCATTACACTTCAGAATTTAAATGAATAGAAAAGAAAAGGTTGGGGGGGCTAAAACTGTTATGATTACTGTACTGAAATTTCGGTTATTTAAATCATTAAGCACTTAAGATTTCCAATATATGATTTACTACTCTTTTTTTGTCTTATTTCCGGCTCATTTAATTACCATTTTATCTGCCTCAAATAATTAAACTTCATTGCTAAACCAATTTCAACATTATCTTCCAACTTTGCCAGACCTATATATTCATTAACAACAAAGTTCTTTAAACATCATTCTAACATAGATAGGTCTGCAGGTAAGTATTATTAACATAAACTTTAAATCTTCATTTCGGGACACTCGGATTGCACAACATGTGGAAAGGACCCTGTCTAGGTTAGTGATGAGGATGATTAAATGATAGGACAGTTCTGGTAAAAGTTAAGTTGTTATTGAACAGTCAGGAACAAAAGTAACACTGGTCCACACGAATACAGTACTAAAAGATTCAACCTGTTCGTATCGATGCGGTGGTTGGCGGGCGGCGAGATGGCGAAGCGCAAAGCACACATACAATCACAGCTTTGGCTCTTGATGTATCGGCACTTTGCTTCTTCTTAGCGTCGCTATACTTTTCCATTTAGTGCCTATGGAATATAGCCATGCTGTATAGTCGTCGGAAACGGCACATCCGAGGCCCAATGAAATCACGTTTTCCAGGAGAGCCTCCTCGATCCAGAGCGTGTTTCTCAGACCGATGCCCAACTCCGACTACTACTGCTGAGCCCTTTATGCCGTGCCGCGCCCGTGTGCATTTTCCCGCGCTCGCCTGCCATCCACCTTTTACCGCTCCCCTACAGACAGGGTATTCACCAAAGGTTTTGCATTCCACATATCCTAATACATTGCCTACGTATGGACCAGGCGCATAATTACAACTTTAACATCTTACAACAGTTTCATCATTTCTTACATTTCCATTTTGTTATAATATTGCTTGCAATTTGACATAAACATTAATATTCACATCGAAAATTGGTTACAGTTCCTTTAACATCAAGGCATGAAAAGAAAAAGAAATGAAATCAGAACATCGATTACACTAATTTAACGAAAATCAGAAGAAAAAAATTATTATATGTACAGTTGTTGTTGTTACAACCTGTGCTACTGAAGCAAACCGTAGAACGCCTTCGTGGATGTCAACTGCGCCGGCAGTATCACAGTACGGATATATCTCAGTTCAAGGAAAAAGTGGCGGAAGTAAAAGGAGAGCGGCGGGGCTTCCGAAAGTTGGATAGGTGCTGCGAGAGATTGTGGTGCAAGGGCCTCCAGCAATAGGGTGGTAAGACACGTAACACGTAGGACTATGGGGCCACAACGTCATGTGTGAGCTAATGAAAAGGGCTACCGCTCTGTCAGGCACATGATACAGACCTAAACCGCCCCTGCACCGTGGGAGGGTGAGGGTTTCGTATTTTATCTTGAAAAGCAAGCCGTGGCAATCAAACGAACCCAATGCCGCTAGCATGCGACGGGCTATTGATGGCGGAATAGGAAGTGTCTGTGACACGTGGGGGATACGTGACGCCAAATACACTTTTATGTATTGTGTACGTAGCAGAAGATCGAGGGCTCGTAAACGGTGATCTAAGAGCCCAGCTCGTACTTGGGAAAGTAGAAGGCTGCAGTTGAGGGCAATTGTCTGCAGCAGATCACTTGCGAAATCGGGTCCTAAGCATCGGAGAATATCAGCTACACGCAAAGGAGCAGCACTGTCCGCAGGAAGTCCCACACTACAGTCATGGCGCTCAATTTGCGTGCGTTAAAGCAGCTACCAGAAGCTACATCGTAGGTGACTCCCTGACCTCAGCATCGCTACGATGAACGATGATGAGATCGTCTGCATATACGGTGCAGCTGAATAAGCAGTCACCGAGAGACATCCCATTGAGGCGTTGATGGAGGCAGCACAGCAGCGGTTGCCTGGCGAATGCATACAACAGCGCAGACACCGGGCAGCCTTGACGCTCTGGTCGGCAGATCGAGATGGGAGGAGTAAGACCGCCACTGTAGAGTACTCGAGACGTATCTCCATGAAGGAGAGCGTCGAGGAAACCGTCTGGAATCGGTACGGAAGGTGACATAAGGTCCTTATAAATTTCTATTCACACTGGGGCCAGAAGGGGGACGAAATATTGGATAAAAATCCAGTGGGAGGCCACCAGGGCCAGGCGACCTGTTCGTAAAACTCAACTTGATAGCGTCATGTATTTCGTCCTCCATGACGTCAGGAATCTGATCCGTCGTCGCATCCGCGGGAACTGAGCTAAAGGGGAGTCTGAATACCGGCGCAATTGTTCAGAGTACAGCGTAAAGTAATGTGCATGGAGGGCAGACCCGATATCGCCTTGGGTAAGAAAACGCTGCCCATTATCGGTCGTAAGAACATTAATCAAATTCTTCCGACAGTGGCGTCGTTCCGCTGTGACATGATACATAGTTGTAAGCTCCTGCACTAACCCATCGTGTGTGCGCGCCCTGACCATAGAACGATCCAGGTGGCGGCGAGAGAGGGAGTTAAGCTGTGCCTTGGCACGATTCGTCATCTCCTGGCACTCTGGCGAATACGGAATCATTATACATTCCGGGAGAATGGTAAAATACAATTCCTCACTCCGTCGCCGTAACGACGCAACCTCCCTTCCCAACAAATCAAATCCTTGTGGAGAGCAGGCTTTGCACAAAGCACCCACCATTACAGGGCTGATTGACAGGCATCACGGCATCGACGATAAGCTGCCCACTTGGTCTCGAGGAGCTGCCGGCAGGTGGATTGTGTTCAGTTTCCATGGTCCACGGCCGCGCCACACCTTTTGGCGGAAGAGTTTGATGGCGCAGATATATGCGTCATGATCAGAGAACGCAGTGGGCCGGACTTCAGCAGCATGCGCCCCACTGACAATCTCGCGGGAAATGTAAACACGATCGAGTCGGCTGGAAGAATGGTTAGTGAAATGTGTAAACCCCTGACAATCGCCATGAACATGCTCCAAAGAATCCACTAAGCTGAGGTGCTGGAGAACTGTCAGTAGCGCCACGCACGGAGAGTGACGTTGCTGTTGGACTTTAGGTGCCTGGGTGCAGTTTAAATCGCCTCCCATGATCAATGCGTCCTGCCGACACAGGAAGACAGGCTGGACTTTGAGAAGATGGTGGAACGTTCACAGCGGCGACCCGAACCAGATGGCGCATACACATTGGCGATCCTGACGCCACTAAATATGAGAGCCATACCTACGGAATAAGGCAGATAGGTAACTTCATCAGCAAGGATGCTGTCACGTAATAGGATCGCATGAGAAGGGAAGCATCAGAGACATGTGCTGTAAAACCATGGTTAGCACAGAAAGTTACAACATTCTCCTCTTGAAAGAAAGGTAAGTCAACGTCCGTGGCATACAGCATATCATGGAGTAAACCCAGTTCGTGGGGTACGGGAACAGTGTTGACATTAACCATGGCTATGTAGTAAGTCTGAAAAGCTACCACCGCCAGGAGGACAGGAGTTTAAAACACGGGGGAAGCATAGGGAACTCCCTGTTAGGCCCCACGGAAGAGCAACTCACTGTGACGGGAACGAGCCGACCTCGCCAAGGGGGGTCCATCGTTTTGTACACCTCCAGAATGACGACCCTCGGCATCGAAGTCGAGAAAGAGAGGCAACCGCATCAGACGCAGGCGGGGGAAGGTCGGTGTCCGAATTTGGACGCTGACTTGAGATGGAGACATAGAAGGACGTCGCGTGGTCAGATGGCAGGGTGTCAGGGGACAGCGCACCATCGGTTTCAGGGTCGTCATCCTCTGCAGACATCCTACGGACGCAGTCATCAGAAGGAGTACAGCGTTGTCTCTTCCGTTTCTTCGGCGACCGTTGCTTCCTGACATGCTGTTCGGCGTCGGATGGCGGGCGGCTATCTTCCAACATGTGGTCAGATAGCAGAAAGGTAGATGGAGGTACAGTTCCATTATCAACAACCATGGGGTCGGGACAGACAGCTTGTGCCTGCTGACGGTCGTCGTTCATTTGTACTGACTCCAGCAGGGGTGTAGGAGAGACCGGCGAAACATGGATCGGTCATCGAGAGGAGCCGACACAAGTACCGACTAATTCAGAGCGGGCGTAGCAAGCAGCACCGCCGCAGACGCCTAACACAGAGGTAACACATTGGTCGCCACAGGAGGAGCGACGTCTGCAATCAGCGTCTGAACCAGTCTACGTTAGAGGCATTCAGAATGGACATGGTCTTCCTGGCCACAAACTGAACTAGTGCGCGCCTGGCCATCGTACATGACGACAGCCCAACAGCCGGCAATAACCAAGTAGTAAGGCATGTGTTCCCGTATTTCAATTTTTATCTGCCGGACACCATTGAGGGCACAGTACGTTTCTAACGTCTTCCACGTTTCAGTCACATGACCGACGATGTTGCCGTAAGGTTTAAATGCGGCCACTACAGCGTCCGTCGGTACTTGAAACTGGAGATCAAAACCCGCTACGTTCGGAAGCCAGGACCAACGTGATCGACCACTACAGTCAGAGTAACGAAACTCGAGATCGTTAGCGTGGCGCTGCACAAGGTCGGCGCACAGCTCGTCATTCGCGAGGTTTATGTCCACGTTTCAGTCACATGACCGACGATGTTGCCGTATGGTTTAAAAGCGGCCACTACAGCGTCCGTCGGTACTTGAAACTGGAGATCAAAACCCGCTACGTTCGGAAGCCAGGACCAACGTGATCGACCACTGCAGTCAGAGTAACGAAACTCGAGATCGTTAGCGTGGCGCTGCACAAGGTCGGCGCACAGCTCGTCATTCGCGAGGTTTATGTCCACGTTTCAGTCACATGACCGACGATGTTGCCGTATGGTTTAAAAGCGGCCACTACAGCGTCCGTCTGTACTTGAAACTGGAGATCAAAACCCGCTACGTTCGGAAGCCAGGACCAACGTGATCGTCCACTACAGTCAGAGTAACGAAACTCGAGATCGTTAGCGTGGCGCTGCACAAGGTCGGCGCACAGCTCGTCATTCGCGAGTAGTTCTATGGACTGAAAAATGTATGCCGAGAACGTCTTGTGGCGGGAGACGCATTTCATCCCGTAGAAAACGTTCAGCTTCATAGGCCTTCGGTCGTTCGTGATCTAATGGAAAAGTTAATTTAATTGTGGCGTGGCGGTAAGAAAACGCAATGAAGGTCAATGCAGTCGGACTCTGAAACAAGCCGCTACGCGGAAGTAAACAGGCGCGCGCTCGCTCGCAAGCAGCGCAACAGGCAAGACGCAAGCAAGTCGTGTGCGCCTCACCACCGCCAAAGGCCGTCAGAAACCACACAGCTACGACGCCATATTTCTTCACTGTTGCACTATATTGCATTTTTTGTTCTTGGACGAGTGGAATTTTGAGCGTCTTGCTTGTGGTGCTCTATTTGGTGAACGATGAGTGATTTAATCAATTGTGCTTAAGTGTTTGGGTTAAATTTATTCATACTTGTGTAAGCAGGAAATCGCGCTGACAATTATTGAGAAGAGGATACTCTAGAGGGCTGCCCGGGCGTTTGTTTATATCCTCATCGGTGCTGGCTCTCACCAACGGCGTTAGTAGCTGAGTATACCGTGGTTGATTTGGTGACACGTAAGAAAACGCCACCTGTCGGGTTCCTTAGAGTAAGCTGTAAGTAGCGTGGCCACGCTAAAATGCGTTGTGAACTTTACTGTTCTAGGCTAAGGTTAATCAGAAATTTAAGTTACTGTTAATATTAACGCCAGTGCCAAAATCTTATAGCTGCATAGCACAAAGTTATTCGTAAGGAGCGCTGTCCAGTAGAATTAGTGCTTTTGCGATATGGATCACTATACTAGCGGGTCATATTGACAATAGGTAGACGATGAATATCGTTGAATGGCTGGTAAAACTGTTTATCTGTTTATACGTGCAGTCGCATGTGTGTTATGTCGTTTTGATGTCTTCTACGTTTCCTTGTGGCCAATTCTTGAGGTGCTGGCCTCAAGGCCAGCACCTGAGGTGCTTCACTTGGCATTTGTTCCTCTCCTTGGATCCCTCTACTTGCTTTTTTCCCTCTCAACGAGGACTTTTTTTACATATCACGGTTGCCGAGAGAGGAGCTGCACATAGCAACTGAAAAGACGATCGATCGCCTGATTGTTCGAAAGCGGCGCAGACTACTGTATGCTATGAAGTGCAAAATTCCGTCGTCCTGATCCAGACAGTAAACAGTGTCACCTAAAGTTAGCCCATCTACGTATCGCTCTGATGATACAGTAGTGACTGTGCGAGGAATGTTAGTACGCAACCCTTCAAAACAATTACGCCAGGCAGCACTTGATGATGAACTCACAAGGTATTTTTTTTCACGTCTTACGCAAAAACCGGAATTAGCGAACTTGGAAACCTCGACTTATTCAACAGATGACGCCGGAAGACAGTGATCGCAGAATAATGTTAGGAGATTCGATGTTGCGTTTGCACGAAGACTGGTCGCAATTTTTTACTAACAACCATATTTGATGTGGGAGCTTGTATCAATTGACACAACGGCCACTATTGGGCCATTTACCCTGCGCGATACAATGAACGCAGAACGCTACCTGCAGATGCTTGAAATTATATTTGGCCCACAGCGGCGGCATGGGTAACTCATTTCACAAAACTGTAAAATTGATGTCATTTTGACGTCGCAGATACACCGACAATCGAAATGGCAGGCGCTATTTCCATTTTGGCATATTTATTTGTATCTTATTATAACTTCCACTATTCCGTTTCAGAGCAAAAGCGCATTTAAAATTTATTACCAACATGTCACCATCATCATCACATGTCATTTGTAACGCGTCAACGATATAAGCCTTCAAGAGATGCTGTAGTAATCAAGACAGACAATTAAAAATAACATTGAGAAGCGTAGCCATAATGGATTATGTCATGGTATACGGAGTCGAAGGATGTGGATTCGCATCACGTTACATGTGAAATATTTTCATCATAGTGTTGTTAACACATTCTGGGGTTTTGTTATGAGTGTTATATAAATATATTCTGCAATAATAAACGCCATTTACATTTTTGAATGGTTAGAGAACGAAGAATGAAATAAATAATTCACGATTTACGCTGTGTGTAGTCAGATGGGAATGTAAGAGGACAGATTAAGTTGCTGCGGATGAAACGACAAGCAGTGACATTCGCATTCTTCTTGCTGTTTTGATATTGCCGTTTAACGCCGAGGACACTATTTTTATGCAAGAAGGCGCACCACCTCGCCTTACAAATGACTAGATCACTTTATTGGGTTAGAAAATGGTTCAAATGGCTCTGAGCACTATGGAACTCAACATCTGAGGTCATCAGTCCCCTAGAACTTAGAACTACTTAAACCTAACTAACCTAAGACATCACACACATCAGTGCCCGAGGCAGGATTCGAACCTGTGACCGTAGGGGTCTCGCGCGGTTCCAGCCTGAAGTGCCTAGAACCGCTCGGCCACACCTATTGGATTAGAAGTTCCCTGAACGTTCGCTGGGAAGATGTGGGCCGCGTGAGCGTCCTGCAAGAAGGAATGACCTCACACCGTGTAACTTATTCATGTGGGGCTGGGCAGTATGTGAGGTGCAACGGACGAAAACTGGCACACTAGAAGAACTGGAATAGCAGCAATTTCCCAAACGACTTCCTGCAGAGGAGTGTGGATTCCATACCAGACCGTTTGAGACTGACGAACTGTCAATGTAAACAACAAACAATCGAGGACGCTGAATGTAGATGCTAGTCCGAGAACGCGATTCACACAAGAGAGGAAAAAGTGACGGGCAGCTACAAACCGATCAGAGGACTTTAGCCCAGATTCCCACCCCTCACCCCTCTCAAAAACAGCCAGATTACTGGAGAGGGTGTCTTACAACTGAACAACAGTGGCGAAAAACATCTCCGAGTTCCCCATTAAGAGAACTTCGCCTTCATTGCCGGTAGTCCTTGTGCTTTCCGTTGACGATCGCGAATTAGAAGTTTCCGTGCTTGCCGTGCTGCATGGCGACCTTCCAATTTCTCGCCCACCCGAGTGAGAAGGAAGTCCTCACGGGTCTTCCGGCCCTGGGAGATCGCCAAAACGCGACGACGGCGCTCGCAAGTTCGTTCCCGCGCGCGACCTCTGGCAGGGCACGGAGCGACCAGCTATGAATCACGTGGCCTGTAGCCGTTCGCGAAGGCTTAACGAGACGTAGCACTGCCGAAGATTACGTCCACCCCTTCTGCTTAAATGCAAATCGAACCTCGGCCGATCCGTGGCAGCCAGCCAAGGAGGGGGTGTACAAAGGCAGTGCATGAGTATAGTCGGGAAAACTGAGATAATAACATTGCTCGTGAGTTGTCTTTATTCGACTTGGCCGTTGTAAAAGCCAACGGAGTATTTCGGGATTTATAGCTTGAATAAACTGTATGATGTAACAACACTTTACGCACAACATTGTTGTAATGGTTCTCTTGTATGAAACAAATTCTGAATGGTCAAATTAATTTTCTTGGATAAGTTAATAACAATACGATTATTTCACGACGGATTTAAATTCGACTGATAGTTTACGAAAAATACTCACCACTGTGTGTATTTTACTAATGCCAATTTCGCAAAGTTCATTAACATGCCTCCACAAATTTTGATAATGTGAATGTTGTCCTCCATATACAGGGTGGTCCATTGATAGTGACCGGGCCAAATATCTCACGGAATAAGCGTCAAACGAAAAAAACCACAAGGAACGAAACTTGTCTAACTTGAAGGGGAAACCAGATGGCGCTATGGTTTTCCCGCTAGATGTCGCTGCCATAGGTCAAACGGATATCAACTTCGTTTTTTTAAAATATGAATCCCCATTTTTATTACATATTCGTGTAGTACGAAAAGAAATATAAATGTTTTATTTGGACCACTTTTTTCGCTTTGTGATAGACGGCTCTGAAATAGTCACAAACATGTGGCTCACAATTTTAGACGAACAGTTGGTAACACGTAGGTGTTTTAAATTAAAATACAGAACGTAGGTACGTTTGAACATTTTATTTCGGTTGTTCCAATGTGATACATGTGCCTTTGTGAACGCATTCTGTTACAGCATGATTACCTGTAAATACCACATTAATGCAATAAATGCTCGAAATGATGTCCGTCAACCTCAATGAAGTTGGCAATACGTGTAACGAAATTCCTCTCAACAGCGAGTAGTTCGCCTTCCGTAATGTTCGCACTTGCACTGACAATGCGCTGACGCATGTTGGCAGGCGTTGTCGATGAATCACGATAGCAAATATCCTACAACTTTCCCCACAGAAAGAAATCCGGGGACGTCATATCCGGTGAACGTGCGGGTAATGGTATGGTGCTTCGACGACTAATCCATCTGTCATGAAATATGCTGTTCAATACCGCTTCAACCGCACGCGAGCTATGTGCCGGACATCCATCGTCATGGAAGTACATCGCCATTCTGTCATGCAGTGAAACATCTTGTAGTAACATTGTCAGAACATTACGTAGGTAGTCAGCATATATTGCACCATTTAGATTGCCATCGATAAAATGAGGGCCATTTATCCTTCCTCCCATAATGCTGCACCATACATGAACCCGCCAAAGTCGCTGATGTACCACTTGTCGCAACCATCGTGGATTTTCCGTTGCCCAGTAGTGCATATTATGCCGGTCTACGTTACCGCTGTTGGTGAATGACGCTACGACGCTGAATTCTGTCATCGTCCCGTAATATCAAAAATAGTTCAAATGGCTCTGAGCACTATGGGACTTAACTTCTAAGGTAATCAGTCCCCTAGAACTTAGAACTACTTAAACCTAACCAACCTAAGGACGTCACACACATCCATGCCCGAGGCAGGATTCGAACCTGTGACCGTAGCGGTCACGCGGTTCCAGACTGTAGCGCCTAGAAGCGCACGGCCACCCCGGCCGGCTCCCGTAATATCCCTAGTGCCCAGTGGCAGAAGAGTGCACGACGTTCTAAGTCGTCGCCATGCAATTCCCGGTGCATAGAAATATGGTACGCGTGCAATAGATGTTGATGTAGCATTCTCAACACCGATGTTTTTCAGATTCCTGATTCTCCCACAATTTGTCTGCTACTGATGTGCGGATTAGCCGCGACAGCAGCTAAAACACCCACTTGGGCAACAACATTTGTTGCAGATCGTGGTTGACGTTTCACATGTGTCTGAACACTTCCTGTTTCCTTAAATAACGTAACTATCCGGCAAACGTTCCGAACACTTGGATGATGTCGTCCAGGATACCGAGCAGCATACATAGCACACGCGCGTTGGGCATTTTGATCACCATAGCCATACATCAACACGATATCGACCTTTTCCGCAATTGGTAAACGGTCCATTTTAACACGGGTAATGTATCACGAAGCAAATATCGCCCGCACTTGCGGAATGTTACGTGATACCACGTACTTATACGTTTGTGACTATTACAGCGCTATCTGCCACAAAGCGAAAACAGGAATCCAATTAAAACATTCATATTTATTTACGTACTACACGAAGTGTAATAAAAATGGGGGTTCCTATTTTAAAAAAAACGCAGTTGATATCCGTTTGACCATCTAGCGGGCCAACCATAGCGCCATCTCGTTTCTCCCTTCAACCTAGACGAGTTTCGCTCTTTGTAGTTTTTTCGGTTGATGCTTTTTTCGTGAGATATTTGGCCCGGTCACTATCAATGGACCACCCTGTAGTTCTAATGGTTCTCTTGTATGAAAAAACTTCTAAATGGTCAAGTTAATTTTCTTGGATAAGTTAATAACAATACGATTATTTCACGACGGATTTAAATTCGACTGATAGTTTACAATAAATACTCGTCACTGTGTGTATTTTACTAATGTCTATTTCACCAAGTTCATTAACATGCCTTTACAAATTTTTATAATGTAAAGACTGTCCTCTATATATTTGTCGTTTACTCTTCTCGTTCCATAGATTTTGTCTAGTGTGGAATACGAATTTGTCTTGTAACTAACGTTCACATAAATATAAATTACAAAATTATTTGTCACACAGCTGAAACATGTATAGCTTCGTATCAGGTGTTTTTTTCAGAGGTTCGAGTTGGGTAAGTCATTGCACATTTTCGCGAACACTGACATATATCTGAGGAGCTGTGGTCACTTCTTCTACTAAACTTTATTAACCACCATATTACAGTTTTACCGGTTTGAGCCTGGTACGCCATAGTTCATTTCTGTACTCCTATTACACGCATGTATAAGGTATCCCTTACAGCCTACCCTTTAGATATGGTCTCTCAAACTCGTAGCAAATACTCAAATAGTATTTCGTTCGTTCGACGTGGCATACCCATCTGTCACACATACTGTTTCTAGACTAATTACATGCATAATTTTCAGCTAAACCTTATACATACAGATCTTCTTGTCAGAGAATAAGGCTACAATCATTCTGAAATTATTTAAAACATTATTCGCCTATGAGACATACGTACTTGGTATCCCAGTCCCATTCCATATTCGTTTACGGCACTTTAAATAATCAATACCGTTTTGCAACTCCTACACACAAGAGTAAACACGAAGTGTGTACAGCAGTAGTCCAAGTCAACAAAGTTACCTTCGAACCGTGAGGTGTCTGTTTAGCTACTTATCATATTCCCAAGATGCTGTGAGTTGAAAGCCAGGAGACCTTCAGGGAAGGGAACCTAGCCGAAAGACAAAACAAAGTTAAGCGAAATACTGTCGTTTAACAAAAACATCTTATTGAGTGAAAATTACTAGGGGTGGCCAGTTAAGCAAGAACGTATAGGTACCACAAATCCCAAGGATACATTAGTTTAAGGTATCCTATAACTACGAAAGAATACTAATGGTCACTATTACATTGCGGTTCACTACTGTAAGACACTAAACGAATGATTTTCCCGCTGACTCGTGAAAAAGTGGAAAAATAGTTATAATTATGAACCATAGCTTTGGCACTGGTCGGTGGATATATCAGAGCATAATATGGTCAATGACTGCACTAATAGTTAATGATTTGAAGAAAGAACCACAGGAAAGCAAGTACAAAGACCAGTAGATTCGCCAAAGTGCATGATGGTAGCAAGTAGCTGGCTCTGGAAAGTTAAGAGTGTACAAATAAACACTGAGGTAGACTACGCAGCTTCGCCTACCCCTCAGCTTGGTGACTACATTTTCTGGCTCATACATACCACTGTAAAATGGTGCGAATGTGGAAGATGGTGTATATAACAGCTGGGCGTTATGAGTCCTACTTAATGTCTATACTCTGCTGTAAGTTAAAAACATCCCTCTCCCAAGCTCTCTGGAATGACCCACTGATGTCCTGAAGCTAGCGCTTTTTTGTTTTGGAGGGGGGGGGGGGGCGGGGTCCGGGTACTTTTGATCACATAATGTGTAATCTCTCATCAGAATTACACCCGCAGGAAAGTAGCACCTCATGGAAATCAATGCGGCTACTTTTGTTTCTAAATTCTACTATATAAACGATGCGCCGGTATTTGTTCTCCAGCCTTGTTTTCTGCACTTTGAGTGAGTCTACGTAGCTGCGGCGTGTTATATAGTGGAAGGGATCAGAGCGCATTGATAAACTGCAAGAAAAGTGATTATAGTTAATTAATAAGGGACAGACTTACGTTGAAACTCTCGCTGAGGTCAAGGTAAATTTTTACCGTAAGGTCACGGACTAACAATATCTAAGAAATTGTGTGCGCGAGAAAAAGTACTGCCGAATAACGCATAATACGATCTGTGGACTATACCAAGGAACGTTAAATTGAATATCAGAACGGAATAGGACACTTGGCTTTGTGAGAGTAAAGGCGTACGAAGTTTGAATGAGTATATCGAAGTACAGTAATGTACCATAGTCCTTGCTATAATGGCTTCGAGTCACGAACTATAAAAATCACGAACAGTTTAGTTATCGTAACTGCTGAGAGTAATTGTAGGATCAGTCCTCGCTTACTCTATATACAAAACACAATCATTCATGATCATTTAATTGTTATAAAATGTTTTTAAAAATGAAAGTGATTTCAACAGTGACGTATATATTAGGCAACGATAATAATAATACGCAAGTTACAAACTGTATCTCTGGATTGTTATGAAATATTATGTAGCATAAATTGACTTCAAAGCTACTTAAATTTCATTTCCAATCGGAGAGAAATAATGCAAAATCAGAAACAGTGCGGATAAGTAGTGACGTCGTAAATGGGAAGTTGAAGGAATAACTAAAATCCAAAGACCTTATTAACTATTCTATCTTCGGTTAAGAAGCAACAAATGATGTCGCCAAACACGGATGCGACCATCATGATGCTGTAAACAGAACCTGGATTCATCCGAAAAAATGACTTTTGGCCATTCGTGCACCCAGGTTCGTCGTTGAGTGCACCATCGCAGGCTGCATCACAGACTCCTGTCTGTGATGCAGCGTCAAGGGTAACCGCAGCCATGGTCTCCGAGCTGATAGTCCATGCTGCTCCAAACGTCGTCGAACTGTTCGTGGAGATGGTTGTTGTCTTGCAAGCGTCCACATCTCTTGACTCAGGGATCGAGACGTGGGTGCACGAACCGTTACAGTCACGCAGATAAGATGCCTATCATCTCGACGAGTCCTTTGGGATCCAGCCCAGTGTTCCGTATTACCCTCCTAAACCCGCCGAATCTAAATTCTGCTAACAGTCATTGGCTCTCGACCAACGCGAGCAGCAATGTCGCGATACGATTAACCGCAATCGCGATAGGCTACAATCCGACCGTTATCGAAGTCGGAAACGTGATGGTACGCATTTCTCTTCCTTACACGAGGCATCACAACAACGTTTCACCAGGCAACGTCCGTCAGCTTCTGTTTGTGTATGAAAAATCGGTTGAAATCTTTCCTCATGTCAGCACGATGTAGGTGTCGCCATCAGCGCCAATCTTGTGTGAATGCTCTGAAAAGCTAATCATTTGCATATCACAGCATCTTCCTGTCGGTTAAATTTCGCGTCTGTAGCACGTCATCTTCGTGATGTAGCAATTTTAATGGCCAGTAGTGTACGTATTTCGACCGCCTCTTTGATGATGGAGTCCCAATATGTGGAAGCATACGAGAGGATCTTGGTTTCTTCATAGTTCATGCCGTGTCCCGTATCAAGGCAGTGTGCAGTAACCGCAGATTTCTCTGGCTGACCCAAACTCGTAAGACGTTTATGCTCGTCGCATCTTTCTTCAACCGTACGACACGTCTGGCCAATATGAGGCTTCCCATAGTGGCACGGGATTTTATATATTTCTGGTCTCCTCAGGCCGAGGTTGTCTTTAACAGAGGCCAGCATTGATTGCACTTGTGCTGGAGGCCGGAAAACACATTTAATCTGGTATTTCTTGAAAATTTGCCCATCTTAAAAGACACGCCACCGACATACGGTAGAAAAACCAACCCCGTGGTGTTCTCTGCTTCTTCACGCTGTTCTTGCGGTTTGGAGCGTGCTGGTCGAAATGCATTCCGGATCTGCTTCTCGGAATACCCGTTCTGGGCAAACGCAGAGCGGAGATGGCTAAGCTCTGCCAATAAGCTGTCCTGGTTTGAGATGGCTCTAGCCCTATGCACTAGCGTGCGTAATACACCGCTGCGCTGTGAGGGATGATGACAGCTCCTAGCTTGTAAATACAAGTATCTGTGCGTAGGCTTCCGGAACACACGGTGACCCAAAGAGCCGTCTCCTTTTCTAAGAACCAAAACATCCAGAAACGGGAGCTCACCATCTTTCTCTACCTCCATGGTGAAACAGATGCTTGGATGGAGGTAGTTCAGATGTTCCAGAAAGGAAGAAACCGTTGCTGTCCCATGCGGCCATACCACAAACGTATCATCTACATATCTCCCTAACATATGGGTTTCAAAACCGCCGTTTGAAGTGCTTTGTCCTCGAAAACTTCCATGAAAATCTCCCATAGTAGCTTACGGATACAGGGCGGCTACAATTCGCGCACATCGTGGGGCTCTAAAAACGGTGCGAAACCAATTATTACGTAATAAACAGCGTTGAAATATAATGGTTGTGATAGCGAAATAAACAGTGACTGAAAACTTCCAATAATATGTTTTATATTGTCCTCTGCGAAAACCCTCGACGCACGCGCAACGACACAAGCTGATTGCGTGCCGGGGGGGGGGGATCACACCTGCGAATGCGGTCAACGAGGCGCCTACCTCCGGGAACTACAAGACGTCAGAAGCTGTACGGAAGGTATTAAATAAGTGACTTGTGTTACTGTTGCTCGGACTTTTACGTGTAAAGACATTATATTGCTGTCTGAACAGTAACTCTTTGTGCTTAGTTTTAATTTTGATTGCGTGGATAAATAAGGCAAGTACGTGATGCAGAAACTGTATAAGTAGTTAGAGCTATATTTATTTATTGATTGTCATTCTTTTGGTGTTATTCTGAGAGTGTATATTCATAACCATGAAACGGGGATACCATTTAAGATCGAATCTAGAAACAAGTCTAGGGACTTTGGGAGAGAAGATACGAGCGCGAATAAAAACCGTGTGGAAAAGTTAGATGTTAATAGGATAGAGGATTTGTTGGAACACGAAATGTCTAATATCAGTAGAACTAATTTGGTATGATGACCTTTTCCGAAAGTGACCAGTTTGAAACTGTAGGTACTTGTGAGGGAAGTAATCCTACCGGTGTTGTCAGTATGCAATCAGTATCAATAAGCTGTTTGAATTTCTAGTGAAATCAAATCAGGAATAATTAAAGCTAAATAAGGAACTTGATCTTAGTCATAAAGCCTTTGGAGAGCAAAACAAACAACCCGAACTTAGAGAAAGTGAACAAGGAAAACAACGTGGACTTGCGGAAAAAGCTTTCCGGGTTTCCGGGAGGAGACAGAATTACAGAAACAACGAGATCATCAAGACCAATAATTTGAGAAAGAGGTATTGAAGATTGTTAATGACCTAGAATCACATACTAAGAAAGGGGATGAATACTTATCTGCCGAGATAGATAAATTAACAGTAAGTGTAAAATCTTCTAATGAAATGAACGACATATTGCAAATTTTGAACTCCAAATTAGAGGGGAGTGTGGAGGCAATAAATAAAGAACAGACTAAAATAGCTGAACAGATCGATAAAGAAACTAAACATCTAAAGATTTAAAAATCACAGGGCAGGAGTTCATTGATGACTGTCTGTAAACTGACGACCATGATGGAGTAGAATTTGTCAGAACGGGTAGAAGCAGATGATGTTGCCCGCAGCTGGCAACGAAACGTCAGGGAGAAGTATTTCCACTATCGGACCACGGCCTCTTAGCCCGGAAGCTTTAATTACTGAAGACGCCGGCCGTGAAAGCCTACACGCTATGATAAGATAAAATACTGTTTGTAATGTCCAAGACCAGTGAAGAAATTTCATTGTGGGCATCGGAAAGAGCTGAAACTTGCAGAGCATGTAGAGACTTTGTAAAATTATTCATAGCGGAATATTGGTCCCAAAGTAAACAAGATCGACTAAGGAATGAAAATTAAAATCCGGAAGTTTACAATCCTAAGAAAGGGGCTTTATGAAAATACTTTGAAAATACATTGTAAGAGGTCCATGATTAAGGAATTTGTTGTTAGCGTACTCGAGCAGACGTAATTTCGATGGATTGCTCACGCGCTACCTGCGATACGTAAGCTGTAAGAGAATCTCAGACCAGAGAACAGTGTTGACTGCAGTAGGAACTGTGTAGCAGTTGGAGTAAGTAGTTGCTAGCGGGCAGTCTGGAGTGTGAAGTTGACTGGGCCAGTCGTGTGGAGCGATGGCGGAGCCTGAGCGTTGTAGTATAAGGTAAAAGCAGCGTCGCGCATATGTAGTATTGTTATATCAATTCCCATGTAAATGTTTTTTCAAAAAATCTGTTAATAATAATCTTTCCCATAAAAAGTAACTTTTGACATTAATCTCAATTTAAAGAATTCACTAATTTCTCCAATCCATGGTCATCCCGATTATTGAAAAGAAAAATGAGTTGTTTCTTTTTATACATGACAAATCTATCGGCCAGCATTGCACAGAGCTGCGCCAGAAAAATTTCGTATAGGAGCAGATATATACGCGTTATCCGGCGACCTTATTGAGGTAAGAATTTTCATTTTTTATTCAGAATGATCTTTCAGGGCCACGACGTAGCGCTGCTGACGTCCTAAATTTACCAGTTTAAATTCACAGTCATTTTTGAAAGGTTATAAGTGAGCAACTATTTTATTGAGAGTTTAATCACATTGTATTATTGGTAGGTTACGGAAGTTTTCTGTTGGGAGGTTACTACTGAAAGAAAGAAATAATTGTATTGTTTTTACTGTAGGGAGGTTACGGTATTTATTGTGGGGAGGTTACACTTGGCGACCCTGCCAGGATCGTATTTTTGTGAATTTCTGAGTAGTAGTCGTTATATATCTGCTCTTATTTACATTATTGTTAAAGGTAGTTTGCATCTGGCGCAATGCATTTAATAATTTGTCATTCTTTCTTTCACAGATAATCGGCAATTTATTGCTCTTTGTTGTAATTGTATTTGTGCCATTTTGCTTTGTCTTTGTTTGATTTTATGCTTAACTTTGAGTTGTGAAAAATGCCGCGAAAAACTGCTAACACTACATCGCGATGTGCAATGAGTGAAAAAGTTAACTCGAATAATTTGACCGATAATACTAGCGACACTCAGTATAATAGTGATAATCCTCTAATTACAGACAATCAGTGCGTGCCGATCATCAGTAATGATTTTATTCCAAATGATGAACTAACAAATTCAGTTATGTCCACATTTAATTTAACGACAATTGATGATGCGGCACTTTCTGTTACAATGAACGCTGTCCAGTTTAACACACCTGATTTGCAAAATTCACACAGTGAACAGATAAATGATTCTAACCAAGGTGAACAATATACACAAAACACGTCAAGTTACTTTGATTCCGATGTAGTGACCAACAGTGCACATCTGATTGGCAACCCATTTGTGAATCAGACAATGACCAAATGGTTACCGGTAAACAAAACGTGACACATGCAGATACACCATCACACAGCACAGAGAATACGGCAGCTAATTTTGGCATGGATCGAGTTATCGCATTATTGCTACAACTTAATGAAAATCTCAAACAACAAATTAATGAAAATAATAAAAATCTCAAACAGTCGAATGAAAAACAAGACAACAATTTCAACAACTTAATGAAAAACACGACAACAATTTCAAACAACTTAATGAGTGTTTCAAACAGTCGAATGAAAAACACGACAGGCCGTTAAAACAAATTAATGAAAAACTTGACACCTCTATTGAACAGCTTACTGAACAGATTACAGTCGTTGCGGAGCAATGTAGTGAAACTAAAAAACAATTACGTGAGGAAATAGGGACCTGTGCCAGGAATAATAGTGAAGAGGTACGCAATGCACATGCAGCCACAACGAAATTACTTCGAGATGAAATTAGTGCAGTCGCTAAACAATGTTCTGAAAACGCAACACAGTTACGCGACGAGTTTAGATTAATGTCAGCAGAACTTTCACACACGCTGGATGCGAAATTCGACAAGAAACTTGAACAACAAAACAGCCTAATTGACGAACGTTTTAATCACCACCTACAAAACAGTGAAACACGTTACCGTAAATTTATACAGGAACAGAATAATGTAAAAAAACAAGTCATGGAAACAATTACTGCACAAAGACAAGAAGATAAGCGAAAGTAGTTTACGAAAGCAAAAATATACGTAGACAACAACATTGCTACAGTATCAGACGAAATCAAACAGTTGAACACCGAAATGCATGATGAAATCTCCGATCTTAAAACAAAAACAGACACACACACAATAGACTTTCAGACAATGACCAACAGACTTGAAAAGTTGGAACTAATACAAGATCCCGATGCCATCAAAGCAGACGTTAAGAAATTGAACAAAACCACACGTAAAATACAAGAACAAATTAATGCTTGTGACACTAAAAACGACGACCACGTAAAAGCATAGACTGAAAAAATTGATGAATTGGCCAGTCGTATTGACGTTATCGAAAATATCAATGACACCAAATCAGACGATACGTCACCTATATCTTTCAATCAACCACCCGAATTCCAAAATTTACAGCAGACAATCAGTGAGATAAGTTCGTCCAATAATACATTGCGTAGAAAAGTGTAGTCTTTACAGCAATAAG
Source organism: Schistocerca nitens (assembly GCF_023898315.1). Classification (NCBI taxonomy): domain Eukaryota; kingdom Metazoa; phylum Arthropoda; class Insecta; order Orthoptera; family Acrididae; genus Schistocerca; species Schistocerca nitens. The sequence continues at coordinate 493,128,391 of NC_064621.1, forward strand.
TGGCAGTAATGAAAAATGTTTCAGCCTCTAACACGTCACAGCATACGCCACATTGTGAACATTTGTCACATTCACACAGCCAGTGTAATTTAGGTAATTTACAGAGTGTACGTTACTTAGATCCCGTACAGTCACAGACAAACGGATTATCATACAATCCTGAACCTGCTCAGACATACAGAGACGATAATTTTGATAATAAGCACTTTCTATCCGTTAGGAAATTTAAGGTATTTAAAAATGACAGAACACAGATTCACCCTTTGGATTGGATACAACAATTTAGTTTTGCATTTCCACCAACTTGGTCCGTAACACATAAACTTGAATTTATTTGCAGTTTTTTGGAAGGCGAACCGGCAACTCGTATGAAACCGATCGCGAGACAATGCTACTCCGTAGAAGAATTTCAGAATGCTTTTCTCTCAGCGTATTGGTCGAAGACGACACAGCGCGGAATCAAGGATCAATTAATTAGCTTACCGAATTATGAGAACTCAAATTTTCCCACTGTCACGCAATTTTTTGAACACATGGTCCAACAAAACCAGTACTTAAGTGAGCCATACTGTGAATCAGCACTTATCCAAATGTGTATTTCTAAATTACCACGATCGTTAAGAGTATCACTTTTAACAGGACAGCAGAAAGAAAATATTTCGTCATTTAGAGATCTGCTACAGCTTTTGGAATTTCAGCAATCAGACTATTCTTTCATAAACAAAAATTTTTCACATCATAACCAAGGCTAACAAGCATACAGCAATTACGACCAGCCACGCTATTTTAATAGCAAAGGTGATAGACGACCTAGGAATGACAACCACCAGAGTTTTAAAAACAGGCAAAATTTTAACAATCAGAACCGTCAAAATTATCAGCAACAGCTACGCATTTTGGTAACAATAGAGGCTTTTCCCCACAACAGCAACAAAACCAGCCGGTTAGCATACCTAACCAACAATGTGGTTTGCAAGGTCAACCAAACTTTAATGTTTCGACGCCTGCACATATAGTATCGGCCTCCACCAAATAGTAATGCACAGCAACAAGGAAATCACTACGTACAGAAGACACATCATTTCAATTCCTATCGCAACGCGCCGTATAGCAATGATTATTATGACAGACGTAAAAGTAATGAGCATAGTTTTCAGCGTAACAGTCGGTCTTACCAGCGGCAGAATCATCCACAACAACAGATTATTATGAATGAACCAGACAGTCAGCATCATTCCGAACCTAATACGTCAGGAAGAAATAACAGAACAGTACAAATAGTCAAAATGCCACAGCATCCTCCCGCAAATAACAGCACGTCAGATAGAATTTGACTAGATACAGTACAGATTGAACCTTCCAGCAACGTAAGCAATACTTTTTATACACAGACTCTTGTTCACGAATATGTTATTACTTTTGACGACATACGAGACATGAAAAACCAGTTATTCAGAAAACCATTTCCCACCCTGTCATTGAAGTAAAGATTGGATCATACACATTTTCAGCAGTAATCGATTCTGGATCACCTGTGTCAGTTATAAATGAGGAAACTTTCAACGAATCTAACAAAGAGAATATCTATCCTACGTTACCATTAGGCAAAACTAAAGTAAAAGGAGCAGTATCTGGTAAAGGAGTAGATGTAAAATTACACACACACTTTTGTATTGCAGGTCACACGTTCCACTCAAATTTTTGGATTGTTCCCTTATTTAAAACAGACGTTATTTTGGGTAAGAATTTTCTGGTACAACATGACGCAATTATTGACTCTCAGAATTCCTATTTAATGTTAAAGGATGAGAATGTACAACTGGCATTAGAATTTCAGCTCGCTTTATCTGCAGATGAACAGGCAATTAATCGAACAGAGGTCTTTTCTACATCGCGTAACGCGGACTGTCTTTCCACATTGTTCACAGATACACCAGACGAAGCCGACTATGACGTTATGCAAATGATTTCTGATAAAGTTAAACAGAGCAGTGCAAATACAGACGACGAACGTACAGAGCTACGCAAAATTCTCTTACAGCAAGCTCCAGTTTTTGACAACACTCCTGGTACTATATCCGGTTTTATGTATCAATTTCAAGTTAAACAGCACGACACATTTAAAGCCAAACTTTATCCCATTCCATACATTCACAGAGATCAAGTTAAGAAAGAATTGCAAGCTATGCTTGACCAAGGTATTATTGAACCGGCAGTTAATCCTTACATAAACCCGCTCCATATTGTTAAGAAAAAGAATGGTTCACTTCGGCTCGTACTTGATTCGCGTCACATAAATGACATTATTATTAATGAAACAGATCGCCCACAGACACTAGCAGAACTTTTACAGAAAATTACATGGTACTGCTATTTATTCCACATTAGATTTGAAATTGGGATTTTGGCAAATTCAGCTCCATCCGAACTGCAGAAAGTACACAGCATTTCTCTATTTTGGTGACTGTTATCAATTTTGTAAATTACCGTTCGGTTTAACAACTTCTTCAGCAGCGTTTATTCGCGGTTTAAATACAATACTTCCGACCAAATTTAAAGACAGAATCACAACGTTTGTAGACGACATTCTTATTGCAGAAGCTAACTGGTCTAAACACAATCTGATTCTTGAACAACTGTTGCAAACTTTTCGTGCACAAGAACTCACAGTTAATCTTAGCAAATCGCGCTTTGGCAAAACATCCATAAAATTCCTTGGACATGTAATTTCAGCAGAAGGCATTGCGCCTGACCCGGAAAAACTTCAAGCTTTACGTGACATTACTGTTCCAACGACGAAGAAACAACTACGCAGCTTTTTGCGATTAATTTTTTTCCGTAAATTTATTCATTACTCTTCTTTAGACACCCCTAGATTATGCCAATTGACGGGTAAAAACGCTATTTGTTCCTGGGATAGCCAAGCACAGTCTGAGTTTGTTAATTTGAAACATGCCTTGTTGAATGCACCTCTTTTATCAGATCCAGATCGTACTAGAAATTTTTCCATTGCCACCGACAGTTATAACACAGCTTTAGGCGTACACATTTTTAAGGAAATTGAAGAAGATGGTACTACAGTAATTAAAAACATCGCCTTTGCAAGTCGCATTCTGTCACCTGCTGAACGCAATTATTTTGTTACAGAACTTGAAACATTATGTGTTGTATGGGCATTTACGAGATTCAGGGATTATCTTCATGGAAGACATATTACTGTTTACACAGATCATACAGCTATACAGTTTTTACTTTCAGCTAAATTTACACATGACAGGTTAAGCAGAGGAAAACATTATTTACAGGAATTTCATTTTACAATAGTTCACATTCCCGGTATACAAAATATTGTAGCAGACGCACTACCCCGTTCTCTCAGCAACAATCAGCAAGACATCGCAACCAACTTCGGCGAAGCAAATTTTAGCGTCATGTATATTCAACAAGTTGCATTCGAAAATTTTATTTCGGCACCATTACGAGACATAGCACAACAGCAGAGCAAAGACAACGTGTGGAAAGAAATTAAACACCTATGGCAAGATAGGAATAATGTTACCATCAGAAACCATTACACTGTACGCAATAACATTGTGTTTCGGCGCTCTCACCCTGACAGCAACAATTGGTTATTACGCATTCCTGACGAACTTGTTAGCAAATTAATTTGGTATACTCATTTAAGTTACACACATTACGGAGCCAGAAAACGTTTTCTTTTACTGAGACATAATTGTTATTTTGCGAACATGGAGAAACGTATTCGACGAGTTTTATCGTCATGTAAAATCTGCCAGAAAGCTAAATCACACACGACTTCACATATTCCTCCGTTACATCCCATTGTACCTGTTAAATTGAGACACATGGCCGCTGTAGACATTTTTGGACCGATTCCCAGAACTAATAGAGGTTTTTGCAACATCTTTGTATCTGTTGAACTGACTTCGAAATTTGTAACCTTCCCTCCGTTACCCAAAGCTAATGCTAAATCTATTTCCAATGCATTTGTAAAACATTTTTTATTTCATGTAGGGCATGTATTGAAAGTAATTTCCGACAATGGACCACAGTTTCGATCTGCTATATGGACACGTATGTTACGAGCAAGAAACATTTCTCCGATCTATATATCCAGGTACCACTTTTCTTCGAATCCTTGTGAACGACTAATGAAAGAAATTGGTAAACTATGTAGAATATACAGCCATATAAAACATATTGATTGGGATACACACATATTCTCATTCCAGGATGTAATTAACTCGATACAAAATGAATCTACTATGCTATCTCCGAATGTTATATTGAAAAATGTTGAACCACCTAACGAAATTAAAGAATTAGTATCTTTTCCTACATCTCGTGGAATACGCCACCATGAAATAATTGACATTGCACTCAACAACATCAAGCGTGCCGCAGACCGCCGGAGAATACAGCAAGAACAGGTTTGTATACGCCGTGACTTTCACATAGGACAGAAGATATTAGTACGCACACACTATTTATCCAACAGAGGAATGAGTAGATGCAGTAAATTTGAGCTTCTATACGCAGGTCCATATAGAATTCGCAGCATTCCTCACCCCAATGTAGTACATGTTGAAACTTTGAGAACAGAAAAAGCAAAGGCAATCACCATGTCTCCAATATTAAACCCTTTATTGAATGAACATACTTTATGATTTATCACACTGTAATGCCATTTCCTGATATATATATATATATATATATATATATATATATATATATATATATATATATATATAAAACCACTTATGTAATTATATTTATGTGACTACTTACTGATAATGATCGTATTTTTTTTTTGTTTCTTGGCAATTTCTCGGCAAGGTAAGGTTAGCAGGTCGCTTTTATTGTCGTTAGACATCAGATCGTGCACGTTTTCCATTTTTTATGTATGAATGATTGATTTCCTATCGAAAGTAGAATTTTTGTCTGTATGTACTATGAAATCTCTAAGATGTAACAAACAACAGTTGACTTTGACATTTTTCCTTATGATATCTCAATATCTTGACTATTCTACATTTTTTTGCTACTACATTATGATACTGTGTGTTCATTTCTTGCACTTGAAAACCGTCTGTTTTTGACATAATACGTTTTCTGTCATGCTATGCTGTATGCTTAATTATATCACTAGAAACAAGTTTTCTTTTAATGAGTATGTGATTTAAATGCAAGATATTAATCCTTATTCATCATTTTCAGAAAGCATTACCGTGAAAAAGAAATAAATTAAACAACCACAGTGGTTTACTATGAAATGGAAATTTTACCATCAGAATGAAGGAAAGAAAATGCAATATCTTGTCATGAAGAGTAAATGGATCAGAATTAACAAGCATTAACCAGAATATACTATACACATCGTATGATAGCAGTCTTAACTAATTAATTTTCTTTCAGAATATGAGGCGATTGATGCAAGCTCTCAGACAGAACTACACATGTTAATTATAGTGATGAAATATGCTATAAATAAGAAACTCCATAATATGAATAGTTGTATGAAGTAAATGGTAATATGAATTTGATTAATGAAGTGTCTATTTTTTGCAGATGATAATAAATGATGATGAGTAGTTGTTTGTAGAATTTGGTAATATGAATAATGAAGTTTTTGTTTGCAGATGATGATAATGATGAAGTTATTGTAATATGAATAATGAAGTTTTTCCTTGCAGATGAGAATAATGATGAAGTTTATATATTTACTTTTAGTTAAGACATGCTATGTAGTTATTTAAGTATTTGTTGCAGTTCCTTTTGACAGCATGTCTTATGTTGTATAGTACAATGACTGAATGTTTTGGAAAAGACAGCTAGAGTACATACATATTGAGTACACGTTTCATTACCTGTTAATTCGAATTTCACTACTTTTCAGCATGATATGAATACATTTCTTCTTTCACCTCAATAATCCATTTTGTATTTTTTCCAGGAGAAGCTTTTCATGATGTTAATATGCTATAAGCATTTAGTTATTAAACCTGTTCTAGTACTTGCATTTTCTTTACCCAGTTGTGTATCATTCATGAATGTGATCACATATACACTACTTGTTTCATAACATTGCTACAGCTGACTCATGGCGAATGACATTATTAATCCTTATTTCCAGCAATAAGTCAAAAGCAAATATTTTCATGCCCCAACAATTAATCATCGATCCCAACGCAATGCATTGTTAGACAAAAAAACTTGTTACCAGTCCCAGCTATTACCGGTATACAACTTAATAATGCTACCAGTTGAAGATATATTTCTAGTCCTAAATATAATGCAAATTTCTCAGATGTATTGAATCTGTTATATCTATGTATTATTGGACTAATGACCTTGAGTAATATTTATAGTGTGTTACATTTTAAATTCGTCCTATGTCACTTGAATGATGAGTTCTGAGTTATACTGAATGATGTTTTGTAACACTGCATAAATGCTATACCAATGATTACTGTAATATGATGACTTGTGCATAGATGCTACACTCAATAACTCCTGTTTGAATGATGACTTGTGAATAATACTGAATAATGTTTTGTAAAACGATATGAATACTCTGTAACTGGCCAATGAGTGCCAATAATTAATGCAATGACATGAGTTCTTAATAATATTTTGTTATACTGTGTAAATGAGCGCCAATAATTACTGAAATCAGATGAGTTATGAATAGTGTTTTGTAATACTCAATACTTGCTTCATGTTTAGTAACTGGCCAATGAATGCTGCTCATTACTGTAATGAGATGTCTTATGATGCTAGTGATTACTGTAATGAAAATACTGATGTTGCCACTAATTACTGTAATTAGATGACTTATGAATAATGTTCTGTAATAATTACTGTATTGAGATGACTTACGAATAATGTTCTGTAATACTCCATACATACTACTTAAATACTGTGTAAATAGCCAATGAATACCAATAATTATTCAAATCAGTTGTTACACTAGCGTAATTTTATGATGACTAGCATAAGACGTAATGTATCCTTCACCTTCTGACCTAATTACCAGCAATTACTGCAATATCCGTATATCCTGTCCATCCTCATGATCATGGAGCACTATATTTGGTTTTTGCACTAATTCTCTGTTGATGTGAGAGTATGGATTCTACAAGAATGTGGTGTTGACGTATCAAGCTGTCCACCACCTTGAACGATGGAGATGTCATTATGGTCCTACTGTTTGGTGTACCTAATGTACTACCAAAATGATAACATACAATATCAATACAACATTTCAGTGTCTTGGCTACACTGAGAAATACTTCAGGGAAGAGAAATTCAGATAGCCTCACTTGGTGTTGTGCTTCTGTAGAAGGATATGGACTTTCAGTGCAGCTACGTGCAACCTACTGTGCTACAACTATGATGCAATCCTTCCCATTCCTTTCCTAGTACTTGTAAAATGGTAAAAACTTATACAGTGTGTTTAAATTCTTGTAAAATGATAAAGACATATACAGTGCGTGTGCACTTTATTTCACTCCTTCATACGTCTAATTCATGTAAAACTGCTAAAGAGTTATACAGTACGTGAGCACTTTGTGATATTTGATAATATATTTTGTACTCATTGCGTATACATTTTGACTTTCTTAATATGTTCTGCACTTATCAATAATGTATATACTCTGTGCTGTAGCCTTAGTAAACTAAATAGATTATAGAAAAATTTGTTGCTCATGGCAAGTCCAATTGACTCACCATCGCTGCCAAATTTTTACCCCCCCCCCAGAGGAGGGTTATGTAAGAGGTCCATGATTAAGAAATTTGTTGCTAGCGCACTCGAGCAGATGTAATTTCGATGGATTGCTCACGCGCTACCTGCGATATGTAAGCTGTAAGAGAATCTCAGACCAGAGAACAGTGTTGACTGCAGTAGGAACTGTGTAGCAGTTGGAGTAAGTAGTAGCTAGCGGGCAGTCTGGAGTGTGAAGTTGGCTGGGCCGGTCGTGTGGAGCGATGGCGGAGCCTGAGCGTTGTAGTATAAGGTAAAAGCAGCGTCGTGCATATGTAGTATTGTTATATCAAGACCCATGTAAATGTTTTTTCAAAAAATCTGTTAATAATAATCTTTCCCATAAAAAGTAACTTTTGACATTAATCTCAATTTAAAGAATTCACTAATTTCTCCAATCCATGGTCATCCCGATTATTGAAAAGAAAAATCAGTTGTTTCTTTTTATACATGACAAATCTATCGGCCAGCATTGCACAGAGCTGCGCCAGAAAAATTTCGTATGGGAGCAGATATATACGCGTTATCCGGCGACCTTATTGAGGTAAGAATTTTAATTTTTTATTCAGAATGATCTTTCAGGGCCACGACGTAGCGCTGCTGACGTCCTAAATTTACCAGTTTAAATTCACAGTCATTATTGAAAGGTTATAAGTGAGCGACAATTTTATTGAGAGTTTAGTCACATTGTATTATTGGTAGGTTACGGAAGTTTTCTGTTGGGAGGTTACACTGAAAGAAATAAATAATTATACTGATTTTACCTTTGGGATGTTACGGAATTTATTGTGGGGAGGTTACAACACGAATAAAATTCGATACTGGGATAATGTCATTAGTCACAGAGAGGTTATTAGAATTCTCAAGGGAAAATTATCAACTAGGTTACGCGAGAAATTAATAAACGTACCGGATGACGATTTTGACCAATTTCTTTAAGTTACTGATCCCCTGGACGTAATTCAGGAAGACGCTAACAGCATGGGGAATCAACTCTACTGCAGTAATTGTAACAACTTTCAACAAGTAATTGTTGTAGTGACAATAACAGTAATAGCAAAACAAAAGGCAATTGAAACCGTCACTGCCGGCCATTGCGGCCGAGTGGTTCTAGGCGCTTCTGTTCGGAACCGCGATACCGCTACAGCCGCAGGTTCAAATCCTGCCTCACGCATGGATATGTGTGATGTCCTTAGGTTGGTTAAGTTTAAGTAGTTCTCAGTTCTAGGGGACTGATGACCTCAGATGTTAAGTCCCATAGTGCTTAGAGCCAGTTTTTTGAAAGGGTAACTATGTTAACCGAGATCAGAATAGTGAGTATGACAATCAGGATACTGGTAATCAGTCTGCAGATAAAAATTATAGACAGAATAACTTTAATAACAATTACGGAAGTAATCGACAAAATTGTAGTAATAGCGCTGAATACAGTAATAGTAATCAGCAGATTTAGAATGGACACAATCCAAACGGTTTTAATAGAAAACGAAAGTACGATGAGCAGTAGGGACAGCAAAGACAAGCGCATGACTGGCGTGTGTAGTGGGGCAATGGACCGAATATTCAGTGGGGGAGGGGAAGGGGTGGATTCCCAGTAATGTCGTTACAGATAACGGGGAATTTGTACAAACATCTTTAATGTCTATGCCTGAGATTATCTCCACCATGAATGGAAACGGTCAGAATTCTGGGGTACTCGATGAAACGAGTAACCAGCAAACAGATGCGATAAACTAAAACTTGCCGCGCTGAGACTTCCCAGCGTAGCTGGCGAAGAACGGTAGGCAATAAAATCTTAAAGGCATGTGTACTGAGATATAATTATGGTGTGGATAATAGAATCATCTCTTAGAAAATCCAGGAAAATTAGATAATAATCCTACTGAAGTGGTGCAATCCACGGTTAAAATTAAAACCTTAGATGAAGATGTAGCATCCTGCTGGGCACTTGCGCCACTTTTAGTGTGACGAATATGGGACTTCATAGATATTTGAACAGTATACAAAAGTTGCCAGTATTACTGGTAGTCAACTGTCTGCCTGGAGCGTTAGGAATCCGTTCTGTACCTATAAAGGCTCAAGTACAGGTAGAAGTAATAGCGCATGGGGAACGACTTAGTTGAACCTTCTTGTTAACTCCTGATTTAATTTACCCATGTATTTGGGGACGGGATTTTATGCGTGAACAAGACATAACGCTCGACACTGCGAAGGGTGTGTGTTTCTTAAACAATCAGGGACGGTTTGTTGAATTGCAATTAGTACGTAAAATGGATTTTCAAAACAAAGTATGTAATCACTTCAAAATGAGAAGCAATGTAGCTAAAATACTCTACTTCAGCAATAAAGATCCCATATATTCATCAACTGATCAAGGAACGTCAGACGTCAGTGAACTTATAAAAGCTAGTATTATGACGAATGCGCAATGGGCATATGTGGCATGTTATTCCAAGTCAAAGAGCTTGACAATTTGGAAGATATTATAGTCATCTAATTTGTAAACCACACACCTTCGAACTGCGAGAGGGCATACATTACTGCCGGGTGGGAGATATTAGCCGTGGTGTTGGCTCTCAAGAAGGTTAGATACTTTGAATAGGCAAAAGGGGTAGTGGTATATAGTGACCAGAGGGCTTTGACCTTTATTATGACGTGCAAAAATTCATCATTCAAGGCTAATGAGATGGGCTTTACTATTAAAGGAATACTAAATAGAAATAAAATATATAAAAGGTAAAGACAACATTGTAGACGCTTTGCCTCTATTACCTCAAGGCAGTGGTAATGAGGGTTAGCTAATCGAATCGAATCGGAATTTCAAATTAATGGTTACACAAAATGTACCTTTCAAGAAGGAGGTAGAATATTTACGTAAAAATATGTACAAGTTACAGCAATGAAACTCACACTACAATAAGATTATCTGTAATCTACGGAATAACATTAATAATTCACATAGGCTAAAGTATAAGTTACATCTAAATATACTATTTCGTAAGGTTATGGATGGAGAAGAAAGATGAAGAGTGAGTATTCCAACCATAATGTTTCCACAGCTTTTATGGTATACCCATTATTCGTGTGGACACTTTAGTGCTAATAAGTATTCGGAGAAACTGAAACAAAACTATTTTGTTCTTAATGTGAAGAGGAAAGTATTTGAAATCTCGCGTAAATGCGAACTATGTCAAAAGGTTAAACCTATAAACTATCGTAACAGACTACGGTTACAGCACATAATACCGTTAGAACCTCCCGAACTCGTGTCATGTGACGTCATGCGGCCGTTAACAACTCAGAAAGGAAGATTTAAATATGTAATAGCATTTGATGATGTTTCTTGGAAGTTTCTACGAATGTATCCTTTACGATCTACTAACGCTAAACTCATGTTAAATAAACTAGTAAATGACTACATTGCAGGCCGAGGGGCTCTAGGCGCTACAGTCTGGAACCGCGTGACCGCTACGGTCGCCGGTTCGAATTCTTCTTCGGGCATGGATGTGTGTGATGTCTTTAGGTTGTTAGGTTTAAGTAGTTCTAAGTTCTAGGGGACTGATGACCTCAGACGTTAGGTCCCATAGTGCTCAGAGCCTTTTTTGATTACATTCCAAATGCAATGAAACCCACTGCTATACTGATCGCTAAAGCTTCGTATTATGCTATAAAAGGCTGGCATGAATGTATGGATAATTTAAATATAAGACACATCTTTGTATTTCATTACCATGCCGAGGCATCGCCTGTGTATCGGGTATTCAAAGGGTTTCTTAGAAATTATATGGAGAAAAACCAGTATAGATGGATAGAATACGTAGGTAAGTTTGAAGAGGTCAATAATGAACTGCCTCATTCATCCATCATGTATAGTCTTGTACAAATAATGTTACACAAGGAAGTATCCTGTGAATGGATTAAGAACTTACCGAGAATACCTGATCCCGTAAAACACAGAGCCGGCCGGTGTGGACGAGTGGTTCTAGGCGCTAGTCTAGAACTGCGCGACCACTACGGTCGCAGGCTCGAATCCTGCCTCAGGCATGGATGTGTGTGACGTTCTTATGTGAGTTAGGTTTAAGTAGTTCTACGTTATAGGGGACTGATGACCTCAGATGTTAAGTCCCATAGTGCTCAGAGCCATATGAACCATTTTCGTAATAGACAGAGACGTACTTATTAGTGAGGTTCAGCTAGCCTAGCACAGAGCTGCAGTAACAAGGAAACGAAAGTGTGATAGGAAACTATTGAAGCTGGTGGCGGAGCGTTTCTGAGCGCTTCACTATGGAACAGCGCGAACGCTACAGTTGCACGTTCGGATCCTGCCTCGGGCATTAATGTATGTGATGTCCTATGGTTAGTTAGGTTTAAGTAGGACTAAGTTCCAAGGGACTGATGACCGAAACTGTTAAGTCCTATAGTGCTCAGAGCCACTTGAACCATTTTGAAACTATTGAAAGTTAATAGATACAATTTGAATGATAAAGTATTGTTAAGGAAACACGCTAAGTCATCTGTGGTAAAGAATATGATTAAAAAATCGCAACATCTATATACTGGACAGTATAAGATAATCAAGGTTCCACATCTGGGTAGCTATGTGTAGGGATGTATCCATAATTTCATAATGGTGGGGGGGGGGCAGCCAAAGGGTTGTTCCCTCATAAAGACCTGAAGAAATACGGCGAATGAGAAGACAACGAGGAAGAAGAGTTTAGTCTTTAGGATAAGTTAGATTTTTATGTGATTTCATGTAAATGGAAGGAAATTATCTTAGTGTATGTTTTTCGTAGTATTGTTACTTGCATTGTCAGTGAATTTATTTTCTAGTACTAAGTTGAATAAATGTCTCAAATGTAAAATCTGTTTCTTGAGGCCAGTACATCCAAAAGCACGATGAGTACTAAAGGAGTAATTCAGTACGTAGCGCGAGGACCATTGTCCTAAAAGTTAACCGTCAGTTATTTCCTATTTAATGGAGATTGATCCTCATTGAATGGAAAAAACTTTGTTAGTTTTTTCAATATATGATCACCTACTGTGACTGACCGGGTATCAAGAACTGGCGTTAGGACATAATCTTGTTGTTGTTGTGGTCTTCAGTCCTGAGACTGCTTTGATGCAGCTCTCCATGCTACTCTATCCTGTGCAAGTTTCTTCATCTCCCAGTACCTACTGCAACCTACATCCTTATCAATCTGCTTAATGTATTCATCTCTTGGTCTCCCTCTACGATTTTTACCCTCCACGCTGCCCTCCAATGCTAAACTTGTGATCCCTTGATGCCTCAGAACATGTCCTACCAACCGATCCCTTCTTATAGTCAAGTTGTGCCACAAACTCCCCTTCTCCCCAATTCTATTCAATACCGCCTCATTAGTTATGTGATCTACCCACCTTATCTTCAGCATTCTTCTGTAGCACCACATTTCGAAAGCTTCTATTCTCCTCCTGTCCAAACTATTTATCGTCCATGTTTCACTTCCATACATGGCTACACTCCATACAAATACTTTCACAAACGACTTCCTGACACTTAAATCTATACTCGATGTTAACAAATTTCTCTTCTTCAGAAATGCTCTCCTTGCCATTGCCAGACTACATTTTATATCCTCTCTACTTCGACCATCATCAGTTATTTTGCTCCCCAAATAGCAAAACTCCTTTCCTACTTTAAGTGTCTCATTTCCTAATCTAATTCCCTCAGCATCACCCGACTTAATTCGACGACATTCCATTATCCTCGTTTTGTTTTTGTAGATGTTCATCTTATATCCTCGTTTCAAGACACAGTTCATTCCATTCAACTGCTCTTCCAAGTCCTTTGTTGTCTTTGACAGAATTACAATGTCATCGGCGAACCTCAACTTTTTTATTTCTTCTCCATGGATTTTAATACCTACTCCGAATTTTTCTTTTGTTTCCTTTACTGCTTGCTCAATATACAGGTTGAATAACATTGGGATGAGGCTACAAACCTGTCTCACTCCCTTCCCAACCGCTGCTTCCCTTTCATGCCCCTCGCCTCTTATAACTGCCATCTGGTTTCTGTACAAATTGTAAATAGCCCTTCGCTCCCTGTATTTTACCCCTGCCACCTTTAGAATTTGGAAGAGAGTATTCCAGACAACATTGTCAAAAGCTTTCTCTAAGTCTACAAATGCTGGAAACATAGGCTTGCCTTTCCTTAATCTTTCTTCTAAGATAAGTCGTAGAGTCGGTATTGCCTGACGTGTTCCAATATTTCTACGGAATCCAAACTGATCTTCCCCGATGTCGGCTTCTACCAGTTTTTCCATTCGTCTGTAAAGAATTCGTGTTAGTATTTTGCAGCTGTGACTTATTAAACTGATAGCTCGGTAATTTTCACATCTGTCAACATCTGCTTTCTTTGGGATTGGGATTATTATATTTTTCTTTAAGTCTGAGGGTATTTCGCCTGTCTCATACATCTTGCTCACCAGATGGTAGAGTTTTGTCAGGACTGGCTCTCCCAAGGCCGTCAGTAGTTCTAATGTAATGTTGTCTACTCCCGGGGCCTTGTTTCGGCTAAGGTCTTTCAGTGCTCTGTCAAACTCTTCGCGCAGTATCGTATCTCCCATTTCATTTTCATCTACAATCTCTTCCATTTATATAATACTGTTATTATATAATACATATAATCTTCTTACTATACTTAGTGAATTGATGATGTGTGATTGCTCGTTTAAAGATAAACGTAACTGAACTGTAACGTGTGAGACAGAGGCTCGGTCAGTCGTATCACGCGCGTTGCGTGTTCGGAACTGAATAAAAGACTTAACCTGGGCTCGTGACGGGCAGGAAGTGGTTAATTAAACGTCATATCATTACATGTCTGGAACTGAAGGGACAGAATCTGAGTTCGTGATGAGGGACGTTGATTGATCATGTGTTGTGACTGTACGTGGATAGAACCAAAAGGATGGAATCTGTTCACGTAACTAGTTGCACAGTTATTAAATGTAACTAATGTCACTCTTACTGCAAAATGAACCCCATATGATTATGTATTTAATAGATGCAGATCTGGAATCTGTGTTAAAGACAGCGAGGTGAGTTATTAGGTGAAAAATAACTATGATTAAGTTTATTTCGTGAAGCTCACGACCATTTTAGTAGATAACTACTTTAGATGTGACTAATTATAATTCTTTTGTCTTGAAGCGATACAGTTATTGCTACCGAATATACAAAAAAATTTTATGTTGCATATCAACATTATCTATGAGATTGAGTTGGGCAGAACCACTGTCTTCGAGGCTCAGCTCGGTGCTGCCTGCCGACGCTGCACAACCTAGCTGGTGGTGAGAGGGAACAGTTTGTTCCATCTCATTACAAATACTTTTTTGTTGCATTACATTGAATATACTTTCAAAACTTTTTTAGTTTGAATAGTGTGATATCTCGAGTGAAGAGGTGGACTACCTGTTTATTTAAATCAATTCATAATTAAATAAATGCACTTCCTTTCCCTAATCCCACTACGTTGCCTTGGGTTGATTAAGTTTTCGGTTTGTATTAAGAGTTCGTCTGCTGGTAGTGCCAAGGCAGAGATGTGGTCACCCTGCAGGTCGGTTAGTGCCAACCTAAGCCTGGAGTAAAGACAGAGATGATGCATCTGTTTGCCAGGGGGTAGTCCGGGGTTGGTAACAGGTCCCCCTCCCTCCATGTAAGGGAACGGCCGTTGAGGACCACCATGATGGTCACTCTTGGAGTTTATGTTTTACACTGTGACTAATCCGCTGTCTTTCAGGACTGAGATAGTTAGCGTGTCGTTACGGCCATTCATTTATTTCTTTAGAAATTTTGCCTTTAGAATTAACGTTTCCAGTTAGTGTTTCTTTTTCAGAGGCGAGCATGGGGGCTCGCGTTATCCCTTTATAGTGCTACAATCACTAGGTGCCTTCAGCACACGAGAGCAGCAATAGCTCTAAAAAAATTGTATACTTTCACTTTTAGAAGCAGCATTTTTTTTTATGTTAAAGTAACCTGGGGCCTCACCCCGCCTAATTAACACGTGGTAGTAACGGCTGATGAGTAATTTGGATGACGATTCCGTGTGAAATCTGGTAGGAGATACGTGTGTTACATATTTAAGGTACAAAACGTGTGACGTAAAATTTTTCTAGGCCATCTCATAAATTTTGTTCACGGTTCCTTTTTAACCCCCAATTGCAAGCAGCACGTCCTAACTACTTTGATAGAGAATAGGTTGAGCGAGTGATTGATTGTATAGTATGGAAAGCAAGAACGAACAGAGGGGTGAGTACAAAGAAATTAGCTGTTGGTATCGGTCACCCTCGTGGTGCCAAATTGCACTACCAGCGAGCTACCAGTTCGTTCTTGGAAATTAGTTAAGGCGAGGATGCTTACGTGTGCTGTTAACTGATTATTTGCGGGTCCCATATTTCACAGGATGTTTTATTTTTAAGAATTTGCTTTCTTTTGTGAATATGGGAGATATTTGTGCCTGCTTTGTTCCCCCGTTTTTCCACCAAAGAGAATTTTTGTTATACGGTCCTAGTAGTAATTTTGGGTGCGAATTTCGATCAGTATCCCAGCAGACGGACCACAAAGGCAACAACGTAGTCCCATCCTCTTTCCCAGTGCTTAAGCTGAAACGAGATACCTGTTAGTTTAAGCACCTTCAGTGCGAGACGAAACTAAGAGACATTTGACTTGACTTTGTTTGCTGCAATTATTAAATTTGTAAAGTTTTGGGGAATATAGATAATAAATCTCATATTAAGTTTGTAAAATTTCTGGGATCTAGACAATGAATGACGTATAAACTGGATGTCGTGGATTTAGTGGTCATTACAAACGCCAGTCCTGTGTCTAGAGCATTGTCATGAATTTAATGATCATTACAAACCCCAGTCCTGTGTAGAGAGCAATGTTACCACAAAGGGGTGTCCTTATAGATCATGATAGCCTTTACTGACTTCCCCACTTGGTTGTTTGAGCCCTCCCCCGCGTTATCCTTTGCGCAATATTAACATAATAATCATCAGATCATTTAACTAAAAGTCGGGCCGGCCCCTTAAATTCAATCCTTCCGAGCAATGTATCAAGCGGGCAAGCACGTGTCAATGAGGTGACTTGGCCACACACACGTCCGGCACGCTCTAGCGTAGATAGAAGGAAACAGAGGAAGAGAGATACAAAAAGGTAACGATGCATAACTTAACAGAAGGAACCTTTCAATGGGGCGAGAATACACCCCGACGATGCCAGCAACATGTTACGGGGCGAGATAACACGCTGAGCTGCCACAACTATCTGGTGGCCAAGATGACGTGTTTTCGCTGCCTGAGTTCTCTGATGAGATGAGAGCACATTAAGCCGCAGCAGTGAACTTTTACACGAAACGAGATTCAAGATGCTGTACCAGTATCCTGTTGGGTGAAATTGCACGTAGCTAGATACCAAGACATTAAGAACATTTCAACAACGACCACTTGATAATCGCATGGTCGTCTAAAGCTGCTTATGTCAATATTGACGATGATGCCAAGAAAGAAACCTGCTACAGGCAACATCTGCAAAATAGATCTCCACGCAATAAAGCCATGATGCATTAATGCGCAATGGAAAATAAGAAGATGGTAATAAGGACTTTGTCAATCGCCAAGAAGAAATCAGATACATCTATTATCAAGATACAGCGTCTCCTGCTGATTAATAATTGTAAGAAGAGACATATCAGGAAATAGTCATTTGAACTAACGCATTCCGAAAGTCATAAGAAGAAGCGGGTATATGAGTTGGCAACAATCTCGCCTAGGCGCTGACGTAACGAACAAATAATTGAAGTCGGCATACACACAACGCTATCAATAATCTGTCGAGTCGCTATCCTATTCAAGAGGCGGTTTGAAAAGATGAGGTCCATTTTAAATAATTGTTGCATACCCCTGTGCAATCGCACGGAGGGCCACAAGGAAATTTATTCTACTTTCACCTGTGCAACTGCCCGGAGGGCTTCGAGAGAAGGGCGGCGTGGAGCTGATAACCTGACGTCGCCTGAAAACTCTACCTAGCTCAAGACCGAAGATTGTTCTTTTAGACAACTTTAAAACAATTGTACAACACTTACAATGAACCTACTTATGATAGGCAAACTTATTCTGTATAATTTAACGATGAAGTATTCGAATGAAGTATATCTAAAATGCAGATACTTATTTATGATAAGGAGACTTATTCTGTATAGTATAG
This sequence comes from Schistocerca nitens, assembly GCF_023898315.1. Lineage (NCBI taxonomy): Eukaryota > Metazoa > Arthropoda > Insecta > Orthoptera > Acrididae > Schistocerca > Schistocerca nitens. The sequence goes on from NC_064621.1 coordinate 493,146,422, forward strand.
TCATGAAGTATTGTAATGACATATAATATGTAAAAATTTAGGGTGATATTATGTGAACATGTTATTTATGAGAACCATTGTACAAAGTAATGCAGACAGAACGGTGCTGCAAAAGCCAAGGGGATTAGCCCCACAGTCCACATTAAAATCCCCAAATAAATCAGCAAATATAAGTTCATTCCCCTTTTAGGCGAAGTAAAGATGTTTACTAACTTAGTGGAAATATAAAGATCGCGGTTAAGGATGAGAATGACTATACTGTGCTGCAGAATGCAAACTGTTGTCATTGTGGGTGGATTTTATAACATCTCTTTCAGTTGAGAACAATATTATCAGGCTTATTCTCATACAGACGAGAGGTGATTGATAGTATCGGAAATAATTTATACCACTGAAAACCTTTCAATTAAAATTATCAATATATAATCTCTCATCAGAATAACGCCCGCAGAAAAGTATCACCTCATCGCCTCAGGGAAATCAAAGAGGGTTCAACGCCGCTACTTTTGTGTCCAGATTCTACTAAATAAACTGTTAGTTCTCTTGTTTTCTGCGCTATGAAAAAGTCAACGTAGTTGCGGCGTGCGCTATAGCTGGCATTTCCTTGTGATATGCTACGGAAGGGATCAGGAAGCTTCTGGTAAACTGCAAAAGAAGTGACAATAGTTAATGTATACGGGACAGACTTACTTTGAAACTTATGCTGTCTAGGTAGATTTGTTCCGTAAGGTCGCCAACTAAGAACATCTAAGGAATTGTGATCACGAGGGAAAGTAGCGCTCAGTATTAAACTCTATTACATGCCGACTAACCTATATTAGGATCTGTGGACTATACTAATTGTAAGGGACGTTAAATTGAATAAAGGAAGGGAACTGGACACTTCACTTTGTAAAAGGAAAAGTGTAGGAAGTTTGAATAACTGTATCGAGGTATAGTAATGGACCATAGTCCTTGCTGTAATATCTTTGAGTGACGAACTATAAAAATCACGGACAGTTTAGCTGCCGTAATTGCTGAGAGTAATTGTAGGTTCAATCCTCGTTTTTCCTATATTCAAAACGAAATAATTCATGATCATGTAATAGTTATTAAATGTTATTAAAAATTTAAATGATTTCCGCAGTGACGTGTAGCGAAATTTATTACTTCTGAAAAACATTCAGTTTTCACACAACACGTGTCAACATTCAGTTGCCACGCTTTTACTGCTAAATATATATGCATTAATCTTTAATTTTCAGTTATTATAGTAGTTGTCCATAGAACTGGCGACCATAATTCTCCTCAAATCTCAAATATGTAATTAACGCCAGTTAATTGTTAACCTAAAGATCGCACAATTACTTTCATTATTAATTTTACCTTTTTCTGAAAATTAATTTCCACCAATTTCATTTGCATTTTTCCTTTCATTTAGATGTAACCCTTTCCTCCCTCTTTACCGACTAATTAACTTCGGTGACTATTGCTGTTCCCAAATTTCCATTAGGTGCACGGGGTTTAATATTTCACTGTCATTAAGATTGATAAGTGAGGGGGAGGTTACAAGTTAACATTAATTATTTTTATGAAAACCAGAAATTAAGTCGCCTTTACACTGAAGATGTTTGTGGCTACGCCATCTGATACGTAGATATGATGAAAAGTCGGTCATATACAGTAGATAACAACATCAATATATTTCGTCAGAGAAGTGGACGATATCAGATCGACGGAGGGCGGCTACAATTCTCCATCTACTTTCCTTGCTGTTTTTATAGACACAGAATCTATGGCTCTGAAGAAAAGTTCCTATGAAGCCGGTATACTCAGAATCTTTAATTAATTCATATTTTGCTGCACAGTGTCATAAGCTACGGAGAGATATACGAATAGTGCTCTTGTAACCCAACCCCGCTCAAAACCATCCTCGATATTCTGTGTCAAGTTGACGAGATGTGCTGTACAATTTTTATGTGATCTAAATACAGCTTGTTGTGGGATCATTTGTGGCTCGGTCACATGTCTGAATCGATTAAGGAACATTCTATTGAGGATGTTATAGAGATGACTCAAAAGAGATATAGGGCGAAAGTTCTTGGCGTAACAAGCTTGCGACGATCCTTGTGCTCCTGATTTTAGGAATCTGCTGTCGCGTTAGCAGTTATTACAGAATTTTAGTAGCCATCCCATAGTCGCAGGCCCAAAATGCTTAATGTGCTTCACGAACAAATCATCAAGTCTTGCCCCTTTGCCGAAATACACTTTTAGTAGCAGCTTTCAGTTCTTCTAAAGTAGACTTAGGACAGAGCACGTTTGTTTGTTTCCAGATTCTCCCTACTTTTTTCTTTCTTTCTTCTGTTTTTTCATTTGCAGCATCTAGCGGGCGACTTGATTTGAAGTAACGTTGAGTTTGATTTTGGCTATAGAGGGGACACCAAAACAGGAATACTGATGTGAAGTAATTAAGGTTTGTGAAGTAGAACACGTTTCCAGAATGAATTCTTCATTGTTTAGTGACGTGCGCACTGTTAAGAATTATTATGGTAGAATAAAACTCCATGCCATACCGGACTCGAAACAAGAATATTTGAATTTCACTGTAAAGTGCTCTATCAACTGAGCTAATTAATTTTGAAGCAGGATCCGACATCACAACTTCATTTCCGCCAGACCCTCATCACCTGCCTTCCAAACTTCACAGAAGTTCTCCTGCAACCCTTGTGGAACTGTCAGTCCTGGATCAAAGGATATTATGGAGACATGGCTTGACTGCAGCCTAGAGGTTCACTTAGTAATTAATTTAATTTAATCTCGTATTTTATTATTGCCTTGTGTCGCCACAAATTTATTGTTATACACCTTTAATTTTCTAACTGCGCCTCATTACCTGTAAAATTATGCTAGTTTCTTGCTCCTTGCACTTAAATATCAGAACTACCGAATCCTTGGTCACTGTATGTACAATCACGAGATACAGAACACTTCAAGCTGTTTACATATTATCACTGACCCAACTCATTCTTAGAAACGAAGTAAATGCTGCTATATAAACGCCACTCCACAATTTTTCTATGATGTACTGTATTATGCATCAGAAAAAGCTATCTAACTGGTGTGTCAGCGTTATATATCCACGAAATTTCCTGGAAGATTAAAACTGTGTACCGGACCGAGAATCGAACTCGGGACCTTTGCCTTTCGCGGGCAACTGCTCTACCAACTGAGTTACCCAAGGACGACTCACGCCCGCTCTTCACAGCTCTACTTCCGCCAGTACCTCATCTCCTATTTTCGAAACATCACAGAAGCTTGTAAGCGGTCCATGATTAAGGAATTTGTTGCCAGCGCACTCGAGCAGACGTAATTTCGATGGATTGCTCACGCACTACCTGCGATATGTAAGCTATAAGAGACTCTGACCAGAGAACAGTGTTGACTGCAGTAGGAACTGTGTAGCAGTAGGAGTAAAAAGTAGCTAAGAGTCTGGTGTATCATGTTGGCTGGGCCGGTCGTGTGGAGCGATGGCAGAGCCTAAGCGTTCTAGTATAAGGTAAAAGCAGCCTTGCGCATATGTAGTATTGTTATATCCAGTCCCATGTATATGCTTTTAAAAAGAAATCTCTTCATAATAATCTTTCTTATAAAAAGTAACTTTTGACAATCATTCATCTCAATTTAAAGAATTTACTAATTTCTCCAATCCGTGGCAACCAGATTATTGTAAAGAAAAATCAGTTGTTTCTTTTTATACATGACAAATATATTGGCCAGCATTGCACTGGGTTGTGCCAGAAAATTTTCTTATAGGAGCAGATATATACGCGTTATCCGACGACCTTATTGAGGCAAGAATTTTCAGTTTATTCAGAATGATCTTTCAGGGCCATGACGCAGCACTGATGACGTCCATAATTTACCAATTTATACTCAGTCAGTTATTGAAAGGTTGTAAGTGAGCCGAAAGTTTATAGGAAGGTTAGTCACATTGTATTATTGGTAGGTTACGGAATTTACCTGTTGGCAGATTACGCTAAATGTGAATGATAAAATTATATTTTTCACTGTTGGGAGGTATTTTTAAATGTGTTAAGCTGAATTTGAATGATATATAATTATTATTTATCTGTTGGGAGGTTACACTTGTCGTCAACCGGCCAGGATAGTATTTTTGTGAATTTCTGAGAAATAGTCAGTTATATATCTGCTCTTATTTACCTAATACTAATTGTAGTTTGAATCTGGTGCAATACATTTACTAATTTGTCACTCTTTCTTTCACAGATCACCGCCAACTTATTGCTCTTTGTTGTTATTGTATTTGTTCCATTTTTTGCTTTGTCTTTTTTTTGATTTTGTGCTTACCTTTGATGTGTGAAAATGCCACGAAAGACAGCCAACAGTACATCGCGATGCGCAATGAGTGAAAAAGCCGACTTGAATAATTTGTCTGATAATACCAGCGACACTCAGTGCCATAATGATAATCCTCCAATTATAGATAATCAGTGCGTGCCGACCACCAGTAATGATTTTATTTCAAATGATCAACAAACAGATTCAATCATGTCCACACTTAATTTAAAGGGAATTGATGACGTGGCATGTTCCGTTACAATGAACGCTGCCCAGTTTGACACACCTGATTTGCAAAATATACACGGTAAACAGATAAATGTTTCTAACGAAAATGAACAATGTAATCAAAATACGTTAGATTTATTTGTTTCCGATGTAGTGACCCACAGTGCACATCCAATTAGCAAACCCTTTCGTGAGTCAGACAATGACCTAAAGGTTACACAATACGTGACAAATGTAGATACACCATCATACAGCACAGAGAATAGAGTCGCAAATTTTGCCATGGATCAAGTTGTAGCATTATTGCTACAACTTAATGAATCGTACAAACAACTTCATGAATCGTGCAAACAACTCAATGAAAAATACGACAACCATTTCAAACAACTTACTGAATCGTGCAAAGTTTCAAACAGTCGAATGAAAAACACGACAACTTTAATGAACAGAACAAACAACTTAGGGAACAGATTACAGCCGTCACCGTGCAATCTTATGATACTAAAGAACAATTACGTGAGGAAATTAAGACTTGTGCTAGGAACAGTAGTGAAGAAATTAGATCTGTTGCGCAAGAATTAAGTAATACACATGCAGCCACAACAAAATCACTTAGATGAAATTAGTGCGGTTGGTAAACAATGTTCAGAAAACGCAACATAGTTACGTGACAAATTTAAATTAATGTCAGCGGAACCTTCACGCACTCTGGATGCGAAAGTCGATAAGAAATTTGAACAACAGAACAGCCAAATTGACGAACGTTTTAAAGTGACAGAAATGAAAAATGTTGCAGTCTCTAATACGTCACAGCATATGCCACATCTTGAACATTTGTCACACTCACATAGCCAGTGTAACTTAGGTAATTTACAGAGAGTACGTGATTTGGATTTCGGGCAGACACAGAAAAATATATTCTCATGCAATCGTGAACCTGCTCAGACATTCAGAAACGATAATTTTGATTGCAAACACTTTCTATCTGTTAGGAAATTTAAAGTGTTTAAGAATGACAGAACATAGATGGACTCTTTGAAATGGATACAACTATTTGCCTTTGACTTTTCACCGGCATCGCCTGTATCGCAGAAACTAAAATTTATTTGCAGCGCGTAAGAGACCTCAGGGGACTCATTACACTTCAATGAATATGTGCCGTAGCGTGCACAGGGCCCCGAGCCGTAGTAGTGCTATTTCATCTTTAGTTTTCTCCACTGCTGCCTTCTCATTTACTATCCTTTACATATATCAGAACAACTCCTCAACTATCGATCTATCTAGGCTTATGAATGAGTAAAGAAAACCTGATACGATAAATTTTACCTGAATCTGATAGTTTTCATTAGACGCTCCGGAAATGACAATTACCACAACTTTAATACCAGACAAAAGTTTAATCATCAGTATCGTCAAAATTATCAGCAATCGCAAATACATTTTGGCAACAGTATAGGTTTTTTCCCACAACAGCAACAAAACCAACTGGTTAGCATACCTAACCAGCAATGTAATATGCAAGGTCAACCAAGCTTTAATGTTTCGCCGCCAACACGTATAGCGTCGGCACCACCAAATAGTAACGCACAGCAACAGGGAAATCACTACGTACAGAAAACACATCATTTGAACCCCTGTCGAAATGCGCCGTATAGCAATGATTATTATGACAGACGTAAAAGTAATGAGCACAGTTTCCAGCGTAACAGTCGGTCTTACCAGCAGCAGAATCATCCTCAACAACAGATTATCATGAATGAACCAGACAGTCGGTATCATCCCGAACCAAACACGTTAGGATGAAATAGCAGAATACTACAGATACTTGAAATGCCACAGCATCCTCCTGCAAATAACAGCATGTCAGAAAGAATTTCACTAGATACAGTGCAGGTTGCACCTTTCAGCAACATAAGCAATACTTTTGGCACACAGAATCTTGTTCACGCAACTTTTATTACTTTTAATGACATCCGAGACACACTTTTACATCAAAAACCAGTTATCAAAAAAAAAAAAAAAACATTCCCCACCCTGTCATTGAAGTAAGGATTGAATCATCCACATTTTCAGCAGTAATCGATTCTCGATCACCTATGTCAGTTATTAATGAAGAAACTTTCAATGAATGTAACAAAGCGAACACCTATCCTACGTTACCATCAGGCAAAACTTAAGCAAAAGGAGCAGTATCTGGTAAAGTAGTAGATGTACAGACACACTTCTCATTTTCTATTGCAGGTTATACGTTCCACTCAAATTTTTTGATAGTTTCCTTATTGACAACAGACGTTATTTTAGGTACGAATGTTTTGGTACAACACGACGCAATTATTGACTTTCAAAATTCCTATTAAATGTTAAAGGATGAAAAAGTACAGCTGGCATTAGAATTTCGGCACGCTTTATCTGCAGATGAATAGTTCATTTCTACATCAAGAAACACAGACTGTCATTTCACATTGTTCACAGATACGTACGTACACAACTACAATACACTAGACGAAGCCGACTATGATGTTATGCAAATGATTTCTGAGAAGGTAAAAATAGAGCAGTGCAAAAACAGATGACGAACGTACTCAACTACGCAAAATTCTTTTACAGCATGCTCCAGTTTTTGACAACTTCCTTGGTACTATGTCCGGTTTTATGTATGAATTTCAAGTTAAACAGTATGACACATTTAAAATTAAACATAATCCTATTCCAGATATCCGTACACAAGATATTGTAGGAGACGCACTATCCCGTTCCTTCAGCAACAACCAGCAAGACATAGCAAACAACTTCTGCCAAGCAATTTCTAGCGTCATGTATATTCAACAAGTTGCATTTGAAAATTTCATTTCGTCGTCATTACGAGACATAGCACAACAGCAGAGCAAAGACAACATATGGAAAGAAATTAAACACCTTTGGCAAGATAGGAGTAACGTTACCATTAGAAACCATTACACTGTACGCAATGACATCGTGTTTCGCCGCTCTCACCCTGACAGCAACAACTCGTTATTATGTATTCCTGACAAACTTGTTAAGAAATTAATTTGGCACACTCATTTAAGTTACGCACATTATGGAGCCAGAAAATGTTTTCTTATACTGAGACAGAATTGTTATTTTGCCAACATGCAGAAACGTATTCGACGAGTTTTAGCGTCATGTAAGATCTGCCAGAAAGCTAAATCAGACACTACTTCACATATTCCTCCTTTACATCCCATTGTACCCGTTAAATTGAGACACATGGCCGCTGTAGACAATTTTGGACCGATTTCCAGTTATAATAGAGGTTTCTGTTACGTCTTTGTCGCTAATTAACTCACTTCGAAATTTGTCACCTTCACTCCGTTACACAAAGCTACTGCTAATTCTATTTCCAATGCATTTGTAAAACATTTTTTTTATTCCATTTAGGGCATATATTGAAAGTAATTTCCGACAATGGACCACAATTTCGATCTGAGATATGGACCCGTATGTTACGAGCTAGAAACATTTCTCCGATCTATATATCCAAGTATCACGCCTCTTAGAACCCTTATGAACGACTAATGAAAGAAATTGGTAAACTATACTGCCATAAAATACATATTAATTGGGATACTCACATACTCTCGTTCCAGGATGTAATTAACTCGATACGAAATTAATCTACTATGCTATCTCCGACTGTTATATGGAAAAATGTTGAACCACCCAACAAAATTAAAGAATTAGTATCCTTTCCCACATCTCGTCGAATACGCCACCATGAAATAATTGACATTGCGCTCAACAACATCAAACGTGCCACAGAGCGCCGGAGAAGACTGCAAAAACAGGTTTGTACACGACGTGACTTTCACATAGGACAGAAGATATTAGTACGCACACACTATTTATCCAACAGAGGAAAGAATACATGCAGTAAATTTGAGCTTCTATACACAGGTCTTTATAGAATTCGCAGCATTCCTCACCCCAATGTAGTACACGTGGAAACATTGAGAACCAGAAAAACCAAGGGCAGTCTCCATATTTCCAATACTAAACCTTTTATTGACTGAACATACTTTATGATTTATCACACTGTAATGCCATTTCCAGATGTTTATATGACCACTTACTGTTGATGATCATATTTTTTCTTGGCCAGTGCCCAGAAATGTAAGGTTAGCAGGTCGCTTTCCTTGTCGTTATATATCAGATCGTGCATATTTTCATTTTTTCGTATGTATGTATGATTGATTTCCTATTGGCAGTAGAATTTTTCTGTATGCACTATTGTAATCTTTAAGATGTAACAAACACCAGTTGACTTTAACATTTTTGCTCTTATGATATATCAATATCTTGACTATTCTACATTTTTTGCTACTAAGTATGATACTATGCGTACATTTTTGCACATGAAAGCTGTCTATGTTTTTGACATAATGTTTTCTGTCATGATATGCTGTATTATTAGTTATATCACTATAAACAAGTTTTCATTTAGTGAGTATATGATTTAAATGCAAGATATTAATCCTTATTCACCATTTTCAGAAAGAAATACCATGTAAAACAAATAAATTATACAACCATAGTAGTTTACTATGAAATAGAAATTTCACAATCGGAATGAACGAAAGAAAATGCAATACCTTGTCATGAATAGCAAATGGATCAGAATTAGCAAGCATTAACAACAATATACTGTACACACTGTATGACAACAGTCTTGACGAATTATTTTTCTTTCAGAATACGAGGCGATTGATGCAGGCTATCAGACGGAACAACACACGTTAATTTTAGTGATGATATATGCTAGAAGTAAGAAACTGTATAATATATGAAGTAATGAATTATAATGAATAGTTGCTTGAGGAGAATGGTAATATAAATATGAATAATGAATAATGAAGTGTCTATTCTTTGCCGATGATGATAATGATGAAGTTATGGTAATATGAATAATGCAGTTTTCTTTGCAGTTGATAATAAATGATGATGAATAGTTATATGAAGAATATGGTAATATCAATAATGAAACTTTTCTTTGCAGATGATGATAATGATGAAGTTAATATATTTTCTATTAGTTAAGAGACGCTATGTAGTGTTTGTTGCAGTTCCTTTTGACAGTATGTCTTATGTCGCATAATATAATGACTGAATGTTTTGGGAAAGACAGCTAGAGTACATTAATATTAGGTACACGTTTCACTACCTGTTAATTCGAAGTTTACTACTTTTCAGCATAAAATAGATTTTTTCTTTCAGGTCAATAATCCAACCTGTATTTTTTCCAGGAAAAGCTTTTCATGATATTAATATACTATAAGCACTGAGTTATGAAACCTGTTCTAGTACTTGCATTTTTTTACCCAGTTGTGTCTATCATTTATGAATGTGAACACATATACTCTGCCTGTTTCATAACCTTGCTACAGCTGACTCATTATGAATGACGTTATTAATCCTTATTTCCACCAATAAGTCAAAAGCAAATATTTTCATGCCCCAGCAATTAACTATCGATCCCAACGCAATGCATTGGTAGAACAAAAAAAATCATTACCAGTCCCAACTATTACTAGTATACAACTAAATATTGCTACCAGTTTAAGATATATCTCTAGTCCTAAACATAATGCAAATTTTTTGATGTATTGATTCCATTACGTCTATGTATTATTGGACTAAACACCTTGAATACTAGTTCCAACGCCTTACATTTTAAATATGTCTTATGTCACTTACATGATATCATGTAAAAACACTAGCAGCTTGATGCTACACGCAATAACTGTTGTTTTGAATGATGACTTCTGAGTAATACTGAATGATGTTTTGTTATACTCTGTAAATGCTATTGCAATGATTACTGTAACGAGATGGCTTATGCATAAACGCTATGCCAATAATTACTGTAATGAAATGACTTATGAATAATTTTCTGTAATACTCCATACATACTACATAAATGTTTAGTAACTAGTCAATGAATGCCAATTACTACTCATATCAGTTGATACACTAGTGTAATTCTGAATTATGACTAGCATAAGACTTAATGTCCCTCACCTTCTGACCTAATTACCAGCAATTACTACAATATGCGTATATCCTGTCCATCCTCATCATCATGGAGCACTATACTTGTTGTTTGCACTAATTATACGTTGATGTAAGAGTATGGATTCTATCAGAATGTGATGTTGACATCAATCTGTCCACCATCATGAATGATGGAGATGTTATTATGGTCCTACTGTTTGGTGTACCTAATGTACTACCAAAATGATAACATAGAATATTAATGCAACATTTCAGTGTCTTGGCTACACTGATAAATACTTCAGCGAAAAGAACTTCAGGTTGTCTCACTTGGTATTGTGCTTCTGTAGAAAGATATGGACTTTAAGTGGAGCTATGTGCAACCTACTGTGCTACCCCATGATGCTATCCTTCCCATTCCTGTCCTTGTTCTTGTAAAATGCTAGAGACTTATACAGTGCGTATGCACTTTATTTCGTCTCTTAATGTTATCAGTTCATGTAAAGATGCTAAAGACTTCTACAGTTCGTGTGGAATTTATTTCACTCCTTAATATGCATAATTCATGTAAAAATGCTAAAGACTTTTACAGTGTGTGTGCACTTTATGTCATTTTATGTCATTTGTTAATATATTTTGTACTTATTGCGTATACACTTCATCATTTCTTAATAGGTTCTGTACTTATACTCTTTATTAATATAGTCTGTGACTGTGACTGTAGACTTAGTTGGCTAAATATATTGTTGCTCATGGCAAGTCCAATTGACTCACCATCGCTGCCAAATTCCCCCCCCCCCCCACCACCACCACCACCCCCAGTGGAGGGTCATGTAAGAGGTCCATGACTAAGGAATTTGCCGCTAGCGAACTCGAGCAGATGTAACTTCGATAGATTGCTCACGCGCTGCCTGCGATATTTAAGCTATAAGAGAATCTCAGACAGAGATCAGCGTTGTATGCAGTAGGAACTGTGTAGCAGTAGGAGGAAGTAGTAGAGAGCTGTCTGGTGTATCGAATTGGCTGGGTCGGTCGTGGGCGCAATGGCGGTGCCTGAGTGATGTAGTATAAGGTAAAAGCAACCTCGCCCATATGTACTATTGTTATATCATGTCCCATGTAAATGTTTTTAAAACGAAATCTCTTAATAATAATCTTTCCTATGAAAATTAACTTTTGACAATCATTCATCTCAATTTAAAGAATTTACTAATTTCTCCTATCCATGGTCATCCCGATTATTGTAAAGAAAAGTCAGTTGTTTCTCTTTATACAAGACAAATCAATCGGCCAGCATTGCACTGGGCTGTGCCAGAAATTTTCTTATAGGAGCAGATATATACACGTTATCCGACGACCTTATTGAGGTAAGAATTTTCAATTTATGCAGTATGACCTTTCAGGGCCACGACGCAGCACTGATGACGACCAAAATTTACCAATATAAACTCAGTCAGTTATTGAAAGGTTGTAAGTGGGCCGAAAGTTTATTGAGAGGTTAGTCACAATGTATTATTGATAGGTAACGGAATTTACCTGTTGGCAGATTACGCTAAATGTGAATGATAAAACTATAATTTTTACTGTTGGGAGGTATTTTTAAATGTGTTAAGCTGAATTTGAATGATATATAATTATTATTTATCTGTTGGGCGGTTACAAAGTTCCTAATCTTTAGGCATAATGTCAATGCACTGCTATCAAACAGTGCTTGGAGTGAACAGCTTCATTATCTTTTCCCACATCTATGGCCATTAACTTACGTGCTTGAATATCTGCACGGGTGTACCGAGGGTGCAACAGCAACGGTAATGTAACCAACAGAGCTGCAATGTCCCTCTTAAGAGGAACTGAGGTAAGCACTTTGACTTAATAATTGGTGCATAGCAGTGCACGAGGGAGCGAAGCGGGATATAATTATGATTCCGAACGTGGGAAGACCAGGTTCCCGAATTCCGATGAAATAATTTCAAGTTATGTTAAAGAAGAATGAGTTCCTTGGCGCAGCGTTCAGTTCTTTTGAAACTATACGGTTTTCTTACCGAAACTACTTGCAACTTACAAACAGGTTTTATCCAGGCATCGTGCAGGGGATATCAAAGATTTAAAAAGTTTGCTTCAAGAGCTAGAGTTCATCAAGGGAGAGGACAACACTCCAGGTAGGCAATAGAAGCCAGCGCAAAACTTTATCAGATAGAGCAGCGTTACAATGAACGTCGGAGTAATTCATTGAATTGGCAAAGCAGTGACATTTTCACCCATGTCAGCAAAACAGAGATCCACTACTTAAGGGATAATGGTAATTGATTTGGTATGAGGTTGAACGAGCAAGACAGGCGTGTTGACCCTAGGCCAAGACTGTTGAAAGTCGATCTCCCAATATGCGAGCAAATAGCAATGCAGCAAATTCGCCACCACAATGACAGGCACCTGGCACAGGGATAGATATGGTAGAGTTCAAGAGTGACCTTGGAGCCAATAAAGTAAATCTGATAGAGTGTGATCATGAGAGGCGGAAGGACAACGACAGCAAGCAAAATCTGCACTCATTTATCCCAGACCTGATAGAAGAGATTGAAGTGGAGACCATTCTCGACAGTGGTAGCCCGATTTCGTCCATCTTGAAGGTGGCATTCCAGAGAAGTGCCGAGAACAATAATTTGCCAATTTCAGGAATAAAAAAGACCAAGATTAAAGGAGTATTAGTCTCCAAAAGTACTGATGTGAGCCGTAGGTGTGGCTGGAGTTCATTTGTATAGTTAACAAGTTACAGTGGGATTTTTGGTTTTACATAGGCTAACAACTAATCTAATTTTGTTAATTCATTTTCTGAAGGAAATTTAGGGGGCCTGGATCTCAAAAATAGTGAAATAATGTCGTAAAAAGACGTGCTAGTATGCATAAATTTTGTGCAGCTAGTGATACATGAGCGGATACTAGCCAATCGCCTGAAATTAAGTTTGGAATCCCAAGGAAATGACGCAACGTGAGGGAGGTATTGTGTGAGGCAAGAGGTACATTCTTCAGCCATAAAACGAAATTAAGCTCAAAATGAAGGAGCACAGTGACGCAGTTGGAGGTGTCAGTACGTCTGAGAGGAGACGCTATAAGAAATATCTGCAGGATTAAGCAACGGTTTTCTCGCCAAAGCTGAGTGCAATAAAGAACTTGCGGTACAAATTTAAGCTGAAGGAACACGTGAAACTTTTTGTGATGCCTTACACGATCCCTCTGGCACATAAGCAAATGTCAGAGTGCAACAAGTTTTTCTCCTTGTATAATGCGCCACTGCGAATTCAGGGAATCATGCTTCAGACGCAGTTGAGATGGAAACTATTGAGTCAAGAAAGTTGTGCGGCCTACTCCACATCAGTTACACCAATTTTTTTAAATTAAAACTTCAGTGTAAGTAGGACAACAAGAACAGAATTCAGGTAAAAGTAATGTCTTTCCTTTAGTGCATATAATATCTATTTCTTTTTCTTATAAGATTTCTTTTGGGTTTAGGTTATTTGTGTAGGAAACTTCGCGACCGATGAGAGAGGAATTTTGTTACGTAATTTGGTTCAATCAAGAAGAGATGGAAATAATTTGCATTATTGTCCATCTGATGTACCTGATTAATATTCTTTACCTAGTTAATTATTGTGTGTTGTTGTTGACAATTTAATATTTTTTTTGTTGATGGATTTCGCAGGAGAAGAAAAGACCTGGGATACTTTTGCTTTCCTGAGAGCAAACGCAAATTGAGAGGATTCTTCAATCATGTCGTTGTAGACGTTTTTCTTTATTCAGCACTGTATCAGTTTGTGACCTACTTAGCAGGGAGGAAGACCTGAGTTACATCGTCGCTCTTTAGGCGACGACGTGAGGCTGTATTGTGTTAATGTCCACCTGATGAGCATTTGGACCCTATTCACGGAGGAAGTGTGGGAAGATCTTTGTGGTTTGTTGAAGTACAGCGACAAATGTGTGCATCGGTCGTATACCACACCAGTATGGAAGGATATCAGGTTTTTTGTGTTTTTTATGAGTTCGAAATGAGTGGTGACCTAAAGTATTTGTAACCAAATTTTCTTGCCTTACATGGGTGCGAAGCATGATCAAAAACTATGACGACGCGAAACATGAAAATGGGAGTAAGGCAGTCGAAAGCCTGTAACTAAATCGTAGAAAGGCAGTGTGATGACTGCAGATGAACTACGCCTCATTTTCTTTCTCTCCAAGTACCTTTCTGTAGATAATAATGGAACCATTAGAAGATACACTACTGGCCATTAAAATTGCTACACCAAGAAGAAATGCAGATGACAAACGGGTATTCATTGGACAAATAAATTATATTAGAACTGACATGTGATTGCATTTTCACGCAATTTGGGTGCATAGATCCTGAGGAATCAGTACCCAGAACAACCACCTCTGGCCGTACCAACGGCCTTGATACGCCTGGGCACTGAGTCAGACAGAGCTTGGATGGCGTGTACAGGTACAGCTGCCCATGCAGCTTCAACACGATACCACAGTTCATCAAGAGTAGTGATTGGCGTATTGTGAATAAACCAGTTGCTCGGCCACCATCGACCAGACGTTTTCAGTTGGTGAGAGATCTGGAGAATGTGCTGGCCAGGGCAGCAGTGGAACATTTTCTGTATGCAGAAAGACCCGTACAGGACCTGCAACATGCGGTCGTGCATTATCCTGCTGAAAGTTTTCATATATTTTTAGGTTTCAGATACACATTTTAACGGTCTTTGTGATAATATTTACTATATAAGTGACTTATTAGTTATTCTTCATTCACCTCCGCCTTTCTTGTGTTGTGACCTGATATTTGTGAGTGTTTCGTATCTAGCAACTTAACCTCTTACCAGTGTTTACATTCCGCGCTGACCAGTTGCAGCTGTAGCGACGCATCTAAAGATAAGTACTAGTTAATTGTTTGTGTATACTGGTTTATTTAGGAACTTTACTAGTCTTCAACCGGTGTTCTTGGTGTTTTCTGGTGAAATAATTTCAGAAGAAATTTTTGGGAACTGTTTTCAGTTTAGTTACTGTGTCATTAGACGTTTGATTTTCTTTCTGTGTTAGTCTTTTGTTATATTCTCATTTGCGGTTGATTAATACTGTTAATAATAGTAGTTACTTCCCATGTAGAGTAAGTTTGTGATTATTGTAGTCAGTTTCTTTTACGTCTTCTTATTGTAGTAGCGGAACTTAGTAAAGTAGTTTTCTTGTTTCAATAACTGTAAAATTTTACCATGAGTGAGAAGTGTTGGCTTTGCCGTTGGTTCGTGAGTAGTGGATTGCGGTGTGACACTTGTTCGAAGTACACTCCTGGAAATGGAAAAAAGAACACATTGACACCGGTGTGTCAGACCCACCATACTTGCTCCGGACACTGCGAGAGGGCTGTACAAGCAATGATCACACGCACGGCACAGCGGACACACCAGGAACCGCGGTGTTGGCCGTCGAATGGCGCTAGCTGCGCAGCATTTGTGCACCGCCGCCGTCAGTGTCAGCCAGTTTGCCGTGGCATACGGAGCTCCATCGCAGTCCTTAACACTGGTAGCATGCCGCGACAGCGTGGACGTGAGCCGTATGTGCAGTTGACGGACTTTGAGCGAGGGCGTATAGTGGGCATGCGGGAGGCCAGGTGGACGTACCGCCGAATTGCTCAACACGTGGGGCGTGAGGTCTCCACAGTACATCGATGTTGTCGCCAGTGGTCGGCGGAAGGTGCACGTGCCCGTCGACCTGGGACCGGACCGCAGCGACACACGGATGCACGCCAAGACCGTAGGATCCTACGCAGTGCCGTAGGGGACCGCACCGCCACTTCCCAGCAAATTAGGGACACCGTAGCTCCTGGGGCGAGGACCATTCGCAACCGTCTCCATGAAGCTGAGCTACGGTCCCGCACACCGTTAGGCCGTCTTCCGCTCACGCCCCAACATCGTGCAGCCCGCCTCCAGTGGTGTCGCGACAGGCGTGAATGGAGGGACGAATGGAGACGTGTCGTCTTCAGCGATGAGAGTCGCTTCTGACTTGGTGCCAATGATGGTCGTATGCGTGTTTGGCGCCGTGCAGGTGAGCGCCAGAATCAGGACTGCATACGACCGAGGCACACAGGGCCAACACCCGGCATCATGGTGTGGGGAGCGATCTCCAACACTGGCCGTACACCACTGGTGATCGTCGAGGGGACACTAAATAGTGCACGGTACATCCAAACCGTCATCGAACCCATCGTTCTACCATTCCTAGACCGGCAAGGGAACTTGCTGTTCCAACAGAAGAACGCACGTCCGCATGTATCCCGTGCCACCCAACGTGCTCTAAAAGGTGTAAGTCAACTAACCTGGCCAGCAAGATCTCCGGATCTGTCCCCCATTGAGCATGTTTGGGACTGGGTGAAGCGTCGTCTCACGCGGTCTGCACGTCCAGCACGAACGCTGGTCCAACTGAGGCGCCAGGTGGAAATGGCATGGCAAGCCGTTCCACAGGACTACATCCAGCATCTCTACGATCGTCTCCATGGGAGAATAGCAGCCTGCATTGCTGCGAAAGGTGGATATACACTGTGCCGACATTGTGCATGCTCTGTTGCCTGTGTCTATGTGCCTGTGGTTCTGTCAGTGTGATCATGTGATGTATCTGACCCCAGGAATGTGTCAATAAAGTTTCCCCTTCCTGGGACAATGAATTCACGGTGTTCTTATTTCAATTTCCAGGAGTGTATTTTCACTGGGGGGAATGCAGTGGGGAAGCCAGTGGGCATTCTGGTGAGATCCTCTCCTGGAACTGCAGGTTATGTAGCAAGAGTATGTCGATAGAGGAGCAGGAGCGTAAGATCTGTGCCCTTCAGGTGCAGTTGAAAAACGCACAGGAGGAGCTAGATAGGATGCGGTGGGAGAAGGGAGTTGGGGAATGGGAGCTGGCTGTTGGCAAGAGATCTGCTATGAGAAGGAGATTTCCAGATAGTTTTACTATTGGTGTTTGCAATATATATGACCAACTGTAAGAGTCTAGTGGAGAGGAATCTCAAGTAGCTGTAGATCTAGGAAGTATGCAGCAGGCCTCAGCAGTTACGGTGGCTAGGACAGTTGCAAAGTCTAAGAGAGACAAGAAGGTTCTGCTGTTAGGTAGTTCTCATGGTAGAGGTGTAGGCCAGCAGTTGCAGGAAGTGTTGGGAAGTGAGTACCAGGTCACCAGCATTGTGAAGCCTAATGCAGGATTGGCCCCAGTGACTGTTAACATAGGGGGGGGGGGTTATGTAGGGACTTTACTAAAGATGATCCGGTGGTGATTGTGGGTGGGGCTGGTAATAGTATTGATAGGGATGGGGAGTATGACATAGATGTTTACCTGGAAAAGATAGCCACTCAGACTGGCGACATGAATGTGCATTTCGAGGAACTGTTTCAGCGTCACGATCGGCCTCATCTTACTACAGCCGTCAAGCGTAATAACAGGAGACTTGGGAGTACGCTGGTGACAGAAGGTATGAGTGACATTTTAGTGGTGTCAGTGGAGTCTATCAGCAGGACGGGTTTCACTATACTTGGCCTGCACCTCAACAGGTATGAAAAGGGGAGGATGGCAAAGCTTATTGGTGACAGCACAAGTGGGGGTGGTGGGATCACTCATGGGAAAATTCCTGTACTAGTTGGTGTTAGAGCTGCACCTTTTTTAGATTGAAGTCAGCTGATAGGTATTCCTGCTTAAGGGAAGTCTCTCTAACAAAGAAACCACTTTCGACAAAGCTTAGGTATCCGAGTAATGAAGGAATTAGTACATTTCTTCAAAATATACAAGGTATTAGAGATAAAGTTAGTGAACTGCTTATTGATGTAGAGTCTGAAATTATTGGTAATAAGGAGATAATTCAGAGGCTTCCTTTACCTGGATACAGGTTGGCTGGCAGCTTTTATAGGAGCTCTTTGCGGTGTGGGGGAGTTGCCATGTATGTGAAAAACGGCATCCCATTTGAGTCAATTGATGTTTCAAAGTACTGCGCTGAAAAGGTGTTTGAATGTTGTGCAGGTGTGGTTAAATTTAGTAAAGTTAAACTTCTAACTGTTGTTAGTTATAGATCCCCAGATCCCGATTTAAAAAAAAAGTTTGCTAAAGCTAGAGGAGGTTCTTGGTTCACTTTATAGGAAATACAAAAGATAGTTATATGTAGGGACTTCAATATTAATTGTATAAGTGATTGTGCAAGGAAAAGGATGCTGGTAGACCTCCTTAATTCAAATAATCTTATGAAAACCGTATTCTTTCCAACGAGAATGCAAGGGAACAGTATAACAACCATAGACAACATTTTTGTTCATTTCTCATTACTAGAAGGGCATTCTGCTAGCAAAAAGGTGAATGGTCTTTCAGATCACGATGCACAAGTTTTAATTCTGAAAGATTTTTGTGCTGCAACATATGTTAAATATAATTATCAAATTTTTAGGAAAGCTGATCCAGTTTGCTGTAGAGACCTTTGTAAACCTTATCAAGGAACAAGAATGGCAAGATGATTATAGTGCTGATACAGTAAACGATAAATATAATGCTTTCCTCAAGACTTTTCTCGTGCTCTTTGAAAGTTGCTTTCCGTTAGAACGTTCAAAACAGGATACTAGCACAAACAGGCAGCCTGGGTGGCTGACTAGAGGGGTAAGAATATCCTATAGAACAAAGTGGCAATTATATCAAAACGTTAGAAACAGTCAAAAAAACAGTCGAAATCTAAATGCAGCAGCCCATTACACAAAGTATTGTAAAGTCCTTAAACAGTTATTAGAAACGCAAAAAGTATGTGGTATGCAGATAGAATAGCTAAGTCTCAGGATAAAATTAAAACCATATGGTCAGTCGTAAGGGAAGTGGCTAGTCTGCAGAGACAGGTCGAGGATATAGTATCAGTGTGTAGTGGGAATGTCCGTGTTACTGATAAGTGGCATATTACTTTCTGAATATAGCAGGTGAACTAAATAGAAACCTAGTCCCAATAGCGAATCATATAACGCTTGTAGAAAAAGTGTTCCGAGACTGTTACCTGAAATGCTCCTCCATGATACTGACCAAAGGGAGATTGAGTTAATAATTAAATCACTAAAGACCAAGAACTCTCATGGATATGACGAGGTATATAGCAGAATACTGAAGTATTGTTCTATGTATGTTAGCCCAGTACTTAGCCATACCTGTAACTCTTCATTTAGGAGTGGTCGGTTTCCTGACCGATTAAAGTACTAGGTAGTGAAGCCACTTTATAAACAGGGAGACAGGGATAATGTTGACAGTTATAGACCTATTTCTATGCCATCGGTATTTGCTAAAGTTATCGAGAAGGTTGTATATACAAGGTTACTGGAGCATTTAAATTCACATAATTTGTTGTCAGATGTACAGTTTGGTTTCAGAAATGGTTTAACAACTGAAAATGCTATATTCTCTTTTGTCTGTGAATTTTTGGACGGATTAAATAAAAGTTTGCCAACGCTAGGTGTTTTCTTCGATTTAAGTAAGTCTTTTGACTGTATTGACCACAAAATATCACTGCAGAAATTGGGCCATTATAGAGTAAGGGGAGTAGCTTAAAATTGGTTCGCCTCTTACTTTAACAACAGAAAGGAGAAGGTAATTCTACGCAATATTGAGAGTGGTACTGATGTTCAGTCCCAATGGGGCACTGTTACGTGGGGTGTCCCCCAAGGGTCGGTGCTGGGACCACTGCTGTTTCTTATTTATATAAATGATATGCCTTCTAGTATTACAGGTGATTCAAAAATATTTCTGTTCGCGGATGACATCAGTTTGGTAGTGAAGGATCTTGTTGGTAATATTGAAGCATTATCAAATAATGTAGTTCATGAAATAAGTTCGTGGCTTGTGGAGATTAATTTGATGCTAAATCACAGTAAGACTCAGTTTTTACAGTTTCTAACTCACAATTCAACAAGAACCGTTATTTTGATCAGACAGAATGGGAAAATTTTAAGCGAGACGGAACAGTTCAAGTTCCTAGGCGTTCGGACAGATAGTAAACTGTTGTGGAAAGCCCATGTTTAGGGTCTTGTTCAGAAACTAAACGCTGCTTTATTTACCATTAGAACAGTATCTGAAATAAGTGACAGTTCAACACAAAAAGTAGTCTATTTCGCGTATTTTCATACGCTTTTGTCATATGTTATTATTTTTTGGGGTAATTCTTCTGATTCAAAAAGGGTATTTTTGTCTCAAAAACGGGCTATTCGAGCTATATGTGGTGTGAGTTTGAGAACCTCTTGTCGACCCCTATTCAACAGACTGGGAATTCTGACATTGCCCTCACAGTATATATTTTCTTTAATGTCGTTTGTTGTTACCAATATTACCTTATTCCCAAGAGTTAGCAGCTTTCACTCAGTTAATACTAGGCAGAAATGAAATGTGCATGTGGAATGCATTTCCTTGACTCTTGTGCAGAAAGGAGTGCACTACTCTGCTGTATCCATTTTCAATAAGCTACCACAAGAAATCAAAAATCTTAACAGTAGCCCAAACACTTTTAAGTCCAAACCGAGGAGTTTCCTCATGGCTCACTCCTTCTATTCTGTCGAGGAGCTCCTGGAACAGCTGTAAAATTAAGCAAATTCCGGTTTTACATTGTTGATTTTCTTTATTTAAACTTACGAATTGTCTCCTGAATACGTTTCTTATATTACATTTTATCTGTTCCTACTATCGTTTCGTAATTTCGTGTATTGTCTCGTTCCATGACCATGGAGACTCCTCCTTAATTTGGTCGCACGGAACAATAAATAAAATAAATTAATAAAAAATATAGGGTTTCGCTGGGATAGAATGAAGGGTAGAGCCAGGGGTCGTAACACTTCAGAAATGTGGCGTCCACTGTTCAAAGTGCCGTCAATGGGAACAAGAGGTAACCGAGACGTGGAACCAATGGCACCCCATACGATCACGCCGGCGATGAAGAATACACGCTTCCAATGTGCGTTCACCGCGATGTTGCCAAACACGGATGCGACCATCATGATGCTGTAAACAGAACCTGGATTCATCCGAAAAAATGACGTTTGGCCATTCGTGAACCCAGGTTCGTCGTTGAGTACACCATCGCAAGCGCTCCTGTGTGTGATGCAGCGTGAAGGGTAACCGCAGCCATGTTCTCCCAGCTGATAATCCCTACTGCTGCAAACGTGGTCGAACTGTTCGTGCAGATGGTTGTTGTCTTGCAAACGTCCCCATCTGTTGACTCAGGGATCGAGACGTGGCTGCACGATCTGTTACAGCCATGCGGGTAAGATGCCTGTCATCTCGACTGCTAGTGATACGAGGCCGTTGGGATCCAGCACGGCGTTCCGTATTACCCTCCTGAACCCACCGATTCCATATTCTGCTAACAGTCATTGGATATCAACCAACGCGAGCAGAAATGTCGCGATACTATAAACCGCAATAGCGATAGGCTACAATCCGACCTTTCTCAAAGTCGTAAACGTGATGTTATGCATTTCTCCTCCTTACACGAAGCATCACTACAACGTTTCACCAGGCAACGCCGGTCAACTGCTGTTTGTGTATGGGAAACCGGTTGGAAACTTTCCTCATGTCAGCACGTTGTATGTGTCGCGACTGGCACCAACCTTGTGTGAATGCTCTGAAAAGCTAATCATTTGCATATCGCAGCACCTTCTTCCTGTCGGTTAAATTTCGCGTCTGTAGCACGTCATCTTCGTGGTGTAGCAATTTTAATTGCCAGTAGTGTAAATCTTAAGGTTGAAAATACATTGAGGTGTAAATTAAATGTACAAACTGCCACTGGAGAGGCATTCTGTAAATAGACGAAGGCAAACCTGAAAGCAAGTAAAGAAGCAAAACTCGACGTAATAATGACTCGTCAGTATATGAATGAACCGCCTGAATCAAAGAAAATCTTTTGGTGTTGAGTGTGGCCGACTATGTGATCACTGAGGTTAATAAAATGGGTTTCTTTTTCTTTCACAGTTCGTTGTTTGCAGGTCCAGTAGTTGCCAAGTTATCTACAATCCGAACTTGTGTGATGCCACAACTTTGTGCCATAGACGAAGTTGACAGGAACGACGGATCAATGGATGGGAGGAGAAACGAGTACAAGGAAAAATCAAATTAAGTGCACACCATTTCTGATAAAATTTTGTGGTCCTACTGTTAGTATTCGTTTCCTTTTTATTCTTTCTCTTATCCTCTTTGGTGTTTCTTAGTAGTTTTTGCATCATATTGTTCAAGTTTGTGGATGGACGCAGTTGCTAGAAAGCACGATATTAGTTTTTCTTTTTGTATTGTAAATAACGCACTGACGAATCTGCTAACGTATGAGTTGCTATTCAAAGTCTTTTGTGATGGATCTTAACAATTGGACGATTCTTTGTCAGAGGCCCGAATTGTGACGCCTATCTGCGGGGTGGTATTCATTACGTGATATCTGTTTAGCAATATGAGCAGAATTAAAAGATGAAGTTCTACTTAAAATTTTTCTTATTCAATAATTATTTCTTATGTCAACATGAATAGGGTTAATGTCAGGAATATTTTAAACTGCAGACTAATATTTATGTTTCCACGATTTATCTTAATGAGTAAGAATTTTTTTGTAGTTAATAGTTATCTTTGCACTCTCATAAGTATTATTATGTGTCAATTGTATTTGATAAATCTCCTGAGAAAGTTTCCTTAATTTTCCGTTTTTCGTAGCTAAAGCATCAGGTAAAACAATGCTAAGGATTATTATGTTAAGTTCTGTACAGATGGTGGAACACAGAGTGACAGACATATTTGCATTCATAGTTGGCGTACGTCATCACCACACATCTGGTGAGGAGCCCAGGCATAAACAATCTTTCGAAACATGCTGTGACGTGTGTCGGAGCAGCTCGACGTTGCTTGTCCTAATCTCCCACGACCACTAATAGCAGGCGCCCTAGGCTGACATGATGTTCATGAGATACGGCGATATCAAGGGCAAGGCCTTTTCTTTTCTGAAAAAAACGCAGTGGATAGCCTACCTTGATGATTGACGCTGTGTCACATGGTGTTACAAAAAGGTACGTCCAAACTTTCAGGAAACATTCCTCACGCACAAAGAAAGAAAATATGTTATGTGGACATGTGTCCGGAAATGCTTACTTTCCATGTTAGAGATCATTTTATTACTTCTCTTCAAATCACATTAATCATGGAATGGAAACACACAGCAACAAAACGTACCAGCGTGACCTCAAACACTTTGTTACAGGAAATGTTCAAAATGTCCTCCCTTAGCGAGGATACATGCATCCACCCTCCGTCGCATCGAATCCGTGATGCGCTGATGCAATCCTGAAGAATGGCGTATTGTATCACAGCCGTCCACAATACGAGCACGAAGAGTCTCTACATTTGGTACCGGGGTTGCCCCCATAAATGAAAGTCAAGAGGGTTGAGGTCAGGAGAGCGTGGAGGCCATGGAATTGGTCCGCCTCTATCAATCCACCGGTCACCGAATCTGTTGTTGAGAAGCGTACGAACACTTCGACTGAAATGTGCATGAGCTCCATCGTGCATGAACCACATGTTGTGTCGTACTTTTAAAGGCATATGTCCCAGCAGCACAGGTAAAGTATCCCGTATGAAATCATGATAACGTGCTGCATTGAGCGTAGGTGGAAGAACATATTGACGAAACTAAAATGAGCTCTAACATGGAAATTAAGCGTTTCCGGACACATGTCCACATAACATCCTTTCTTTATTTGTGTATGTGGAATGTTTCCTGAAAGTTTGGCCGTACCTTTTTGTAACACACTGTATATTCCATTTATGAGAAGCATGATGATTAAACATTTGCAGAAGCGATCTTAAAGATCTTATAATTAAATTCTCCTTGAGACATTTACGTCTCATCTTTATTTACGGTGATGGTGGAAGCAGAGGAAATGATTTAAAATTTGTGCCGCGCATGGGAGTCGAACCCTGGTCTTCTTGGCAGAAACGCTAACAATTACACGACTGCAAAACATACGAATTTAAGTTTGTGTTGTGGAGGTCAGTCGACTTGAGTAGTTCCTGCAGTAATGTTGACTATACTGCTGCGGTGCCGTAATTATTAGCATTTCTGTGTAGAGAGCAAGATATCCTGGGTTCGATTCCCAGCCGCGCGACACATTTTAATTCATTACTTCTGCTTCCATGATTATCGTGGATTTGGAGAAGCATTTCCTCATCAACAACTACGTTTGGACAGCCTATTATACTTACTAGTCAGTCACTGCCGCTGTCAATGTGGCTGGCTGCCATTTGAGCTCGATTTCTAGTACTGCCAATGATTTCCCAGCGCTGGGAGAACTGGTACAGGGTGCACTCGTCCTCGTGAGGGCAGCTGAGGAGCTACCTGACCAAACACTATCGCAACCGAAGACCCTGTTGGCAGAGGATGACTCGGCAGTCAGAGAGGCCCGAGTGGCCATTGTAGGGGCACGACGCGGAACGTTTGCCACACTTGGTAGCGTCAATGAGTAAGCAATTCTTCATCTACCAACACGTATGGACAGCCCACCGTTGTTAGCATCGCTGCGCCACAAGTGACATTCCTCTCTTTCTATCTTTTGCGAGCGGTGCACCTCTAAACGTTGATTAAGCCGTTGCAGAGTCGTGTTCTCATCTGATAACGCCCATACGATGGTCTAGAGGAATGGCGAAAACCGCCCGTGAAAACTGATACCGGTATTTTAGTTCCGAACAACCGGTATTTTTAGGTATTTCTTTTGTCTCGGTTACAACAGTGATTTTGTTTTTTACCAATAACCGCATAAAAAAACAGAAAAATCAATTAGCCGTCGCAGCAGTGCTGAAATTTATTTTATTTAAATAACCCTGTTTTAAAGAACAAGTAATTTTTATTCGTGTCATTTGGATTACTTTGAAATAATACGTCATTATAGGAAATGGGAAAAGCGATCAGTGCTGTTTTAATAACAATGCCGACAGAAACGAGCAGGAAAGACTGTGTAAGGACTGGTACAGCATTGCGTCGACGATAGTGCACCTGTTAACATGTGGCATAAGCTGGTAGGAGGTATGCGAGTACAAACAGTGTGCAAGACAGGCCCGACCTGGTCTATATGATATTTCATTTCAGTCATTGTCGGACATAAGATGTGTTACAATATAGCACTAACCTGAGTCTAAGATCCATTTGCTCTAAAATACTTAAAACTGAAGTAGCCACAAGAAACTTGCGATATAATATAAGGAGAAAATTAACAGTTCGTTCGTAGTTTAAACAGAAAGCGGGTGATCTGCTAGCTCTGTCTACATAACATGCCTTTGTCTACTTGAAGCCCTTCAAAACGGACAAATTAATACGAAAAATAGAGTTCTTCCACCTCAGTTCCCCATCCTTTACACTGATTATTCGTAATGTTCAAATAGTGGTAAGACCCCGATTACAAGATGATTTTTGAGCAGAGTTTGAAAAACTTTGAATCAGTAGGAGAATAGTGGTGATTTTTTTGTAGTACTCAACCACTTACAGCTTCTCGAGAAAATGAAAATCGGTGGAGGGACTAAGTTTTCTTATATTTCTGTATTTAATTTAAAAAATGATTCTATGTAATTTGAAACTGAATCAAAATGTTTCTATTTCCTTTCGATTTCTATGTTTATTATAGATAATAAGAAGAAGAAAAAACCAAAAGTTATTTATTTCAAAAGCTGGCTATTTTCTTCGTTTTCAAATGTCTGGTTAAACTTACATTGACAAAATCTATATAACCACCCTCTATATGATCTATCGCAGTTAGCACAGCCGGGTCCGAGGTTCAGTATTGTCCTTCTGAAAAATAATCGCTCAAGACGACTTACAAGGAGAATGACCACTTAAACCATATCTCCTTTCAATCATAGCCCACCACTCTGCTACATTACACGAACACAGAAAGGAGATGGCTGGCCAACCACGACATGGACTTGACGATGCCGTATCACTGATACTGTGTAAGCGGACGCAATAGGATTTTAACGTGAGTCATCTCCTCTTAACTGAAGCATGTCGCCACCCCACGTTCGTGTGTCTGTCGTAGTGAACAACAGGGTGTGTCAGAACTCAGTACATCTGAGGAGAGATAAGTCAAACAAATGCTGATATTGTGTTCCATATCCTTTTCAGCAGAACAACAACAGTAATAAATCTAAAGAAACGTAATTGTAGCCTGTAGTCTTCATTCATCTGCAATTAGCTTTGATTTTAATTTGTCTTATACAGAAATAAACTATGACATCCATTTTATTCATTACCTCTCACAAATGTGTGACATTACCTTACAGTTACTGTAAATAAGGACCGTCGTAAAGAATAATGGTAAAAAATTACTCTCGGCACAAGAGTTTTCTCCCATTTACTGCAATTTATCAAAGTCCACTGTATAGCATTTAGAAATAATTATTTGCATTTAGGTTTTCGATATTATGATAAAAATGTTTTTACGATTCTTTAAGAAATCAGAATTATACTTCTTTACATATGAGAAGACATTTTACGTTTATTCGATGTGTATTTCAGTTATTCTGCCCTTTGTTGAAAATTTTAATATTTGTCTTTAGTTTTAGGTTATTCGTTTATTTCGTGTTAGGGCTGGAATGGTTGTGGTTGTAACTGTTTGAAGAAAAAACAAATTTTTCTCACTGGTTTTGTG
Source organism: Schistocerca nitens (assembly GCF_023898315.1). Taxonomy (NCBI): domain Eukaryota; kingdom Metazoa; phylum Arthropoda; class Insecta; order Orthoptera; family Acrididae; genus Schistocerca; species Schistocerca nitens. Next base: position 493,173,730 of record NC_064621.1, read on the forward strand.
TATATTGAGATAAACCCTTGAGCGCAGGTACTACCTTTAAGTGTGAATAAGTACTGACCGCTCTATAGATGAGAGAGTGTGAATTAAGGTAAACAAAGATCTCCCTCGCAAAGACACATTTCCTCACATCCTAACCATCCTATTTAGCCGTGGTTGCCTTGGCAGGGACCCAGTTCCCCACATCCTAGCCATCCTATTTAGTCATGGTAGAGAGAGGATCAAAATAAATTTTGCTTGGTGATGTAACATAATGAAGTCACTGAGTGCAACACTCCACCCATTTTTCCCTGGTACTCTAATCGATGAAATGTGCTGGACTTCATATCACTTTCAGTATCTTACAAAACATATGCCACGCTGGGATGTTGCATTACTGTTTTATAATATGTCTAACTGTAGCGTAGCCTTCTCATTGGCGGAGTATTGTTTTACCCAGTTGTTGTACAGAGCAGGGCGGAAAGATGGGATTTTTTTGGTCGCTGTCTATGGAAATGGGGAATTAGGGCTTGGAGATGTGTTGGACATTGCACTTGTATTTCTGATGGTCAGCGGATCACACTGCAGCTGATGGCCAGCGTCTGGAAGGAGACTCCATTGTACACAGCAATCGGCGCTCCGTCTCATTATCGTGCTGGGGTTATCCTGCAGTGCAGGGTAACTGGGAAGGAAACCAGTTGAGCGTGTTTTGGTCTGTAGCTTATAAATTTTATTACTTTCAACGAAATAATACCTGGCCAGGAATTCGGCAGTTTATTCATGTCCGAGCAGACTTTGACATTTGCATGCAGTTTCCATACATCTTTCTGGCGTGATAAAACTAATCACTGCATACCTACCTCGGTTAAAAATTTTCAAGACTGACCTATTGGGACGAAGGTCATTCCTATTCCACTTGTTCTTAGCGGACTTTTCCAAACCAGTCCACTTCTGTTTTAACTTGTATGAATGTTCATTATAGGTTATTCCCATCATTCTGGAATTTAATGCTCATTTTAAAATGTAATTTTTGCTTTCTCGATTATATATATGCTTATGAGCAATAGCTTTGATAAACTCGTCTTTAATGGGACCAAAATGGGCCACACAATGATATAATTTTGCAGGAACTTTCATTAGCATATGTTGATGCTGTCTGCAAAATTTGGTGTGAATGACTTTAGCAGTAAAGGCGAAATAAATTGAAATGGTATGCCTGTGAGACACAGCTCTATCTCAACAGTGTTAATTCTGTGGTCAGATGAAACACGCTTTCTACATATTAGACATATTATGCTTTCCTTAAGAGCCAACACCCAGACTTCATTTATAAGGTCCATTCTATTCACACTGTTGAATCTTTGTGGCTCACAGGAACACTTACGTATCTGTGTTCATGGGAAGCGATCTGTCTCTCAGTTGGCCCAGCTAGTGCAGCTCAGCAGCCAAACGACAACCTACATCTGTCGACATGACCCTATGAATCGTTGGCCCACCCAATAGTACCTAAGGTAACGCCACACACTCGCTAAATTCATCGTCAGCACCTCATCACCACACCCAGTAACATAAAGGTGTAATAGTATTCATCCTGCAAACTGACCATCATTGCATCACCCAAAGCATTAGAGGTAAGGGTAGTTCACCTGCAGATGGATCATCGTGGCATCACCCAACAGTATCTGTGGTTTATGGAAGTTACTCTGTAAACGACCACCGTTGTCCCACCCAGTGGTATCCATTTTTATGTTATTTCTTTATTTTTCTTGTTGTCAGGAAATAGATAAGGAAGATGAAGATGGAGAAAGTTTGAAGAAAAAGCTGATGCTGAAGGTTTATCGATAGGAACACCTGTTGAAAATTTTAAAATTCCACCTACACTGTCAGTCAGATTACAGCGTGGTACTGAATCGGACCTGAGCTTTGGATGGAAAAGTGCCCTTCCTCCTGAATACGAACAAGCACTGACTGGACCACGACCTCACATCCCGAAAAGTTTACCTTCAGCTATAACCATATTAAGAAACCTTAAACTACAGTGTGTTTGAAGATCCATTTGAAGAAGCATGAAATTTATATTTCTTCAGAAATATACACGCTAATTCCTACCACAAGTATATTGAAAGTTGAATGATATATGGTGTGTCACATGTGAAAGTAACGAGGACGTGCTATAGCACGTAAAGCACCACCATTTCCGATTTTTATTTTTAATGAGATTGCAAGATCGTAAGCAACGTCATATGAAGGCATACTCATTTTAGTGTGGACAGTTTCTGTGTCAAACAGTTAGAAAAAATTTCGAAACATTTAATCAGATACAATATTAGGGCAAGTATTCTTTTCTAGCGCCATGAACATAAATTGTGGTATTCATTAAATGACCATGTTAACTTTGGTGTGATAACTAACGCGCTACGCGAAATGTGTAAATAACAGTGGTGTGAGAACCCACCATTTTCAAGTTATAGGCACTGATGACGATTTAAATAACGGGAGTTACTGTATTAATTTCGATAACTACGTTTATATTTAATAAAGTAATAGAAGAACTCCGACAACCTGTGCTCTAAACGTTCCAAGACTGTCTGTCAGAAACGAGTATAGAAGGACAGAGGAGTAACACCTCTTTAAAAATCTTGGTTCATCTGCCCCAGCTGATAGCACCATGTAGTGGCCCCTTTTCATGGTTACTGTGAAGGCCTCAACGGCAGCGAAGACGGAGCAGAAGGACTTCGGTACGGCGGAGCTGGCGAAAGAGGCAGCATCTTGTCCACGCATAAAATGCACAGAGGGAAGGATGGTTCCACATGTCAATCGGGGTATCCGGACAGCGTCTGTTCCACATATTAGTGGCGGCTGAATCAGTTGTATTCCAGGCTAATATCATAGTCTCATCTTGGGATTTCAGGAGTGACACTAGACTTCCTGCTGTCTACAACTTACAAGTTCCAATCGCAAAATGGAAGTTCATACAATGGATTCAGTATCCCAGATGATAATTACATCTTGTGATGCATAATGGCTCAGGGTTCTGAGGAGTCACAATATCTGCGGTGAAGAGGAGATGGATTATACTGCAAAGCCTTCTAAGTTTGAGTTCAGTAAGAGTTACAACGTCGGAAAAATAAAACTAAATATTCTCTAAATATTTGAAAACCGAAGGAATGTTAAATATTTCTGCAGAAGAACAATTTCGGCAGTGCAGGAAACAAGTTTCTTAGATGGTAATGTATCTGATACACAATATTTGAGATTTTGTTAGGGGAACCAGCTGTAGGAATAATGAGAAACGAGCTAATGTTTGGAAGCTTCAAATAACATTTAATTTATATAAAAAGGTCGTACATATTACAACGGAACTGGAGCCGAAGTCATAATGAACGGTCATGTTAACAATAAAGTGCAAGATTAATAGATGTACCCTTTTAAATCACCATGCACCTATAAACGGCGATAACAGAAGAAATCTGGAGAAAATAAATCTATTAGAATATCAAACAGAAACGGTGGAAGAGTGCGCAGTATGTGTAAAATGTTCCAGTTGAAACTGATCTTGACATGTTTTCACAAACTACCAAGAAAAGCCAAAACTTGGAGAAATCCAAACATAAGGGAATTTCAGTTGGATCACATAGCCACCTCTAATATGAATTTCATGTCATTTATGGACCTGAAAGTAATCAGAAATGGAGACTGTGATTGAAATCATACAATTTCTGCTACCTTAAAAAAACTCAATGAACAGCAGAGAAAAGCTTAGGATTTTTCGAGGATTAAACGGTTTCAATGTGGAATGAGCAGTGCGAAGAATCACTAGAACAAAGATCTCAAAAAAGGAAGAAATGAGATTTTTTTAAAAAAAAGAAGAAATTTTCAAATAACAAGGAAAACTAACATGTAAGACAGTGAAAAATGACATGGAAAATCAAAAGAACGTTTGAAAAAATTCAGCTTGTGGTCGTACAAGAATTTCACCAAAAACAGTACCAGTAATATTTACCAGTCACTTAACTTAAATTGGGAAGTCCAGCAATACCACTCGACATGGAGGAAGATTCCTACAAACAGAACTAGAAATTTACGAAGCTATCATCGGCTTTTTATAACATTTGTGAAACTCTAAAGATTTCAGAAGAGTAGAAAGTAGCATTGATCCACCCCCCTCCAACATGAAAAGGGAGACAAACAAATTATCTAGAATTACAGAGGACTATCCTCTCTGCCAGCAGCTTATAAAATACCGTCAACAATTCTTCTGGAAATAGTTGTAGAATCATTAAACAAGGAACTGGAACAATATCAATGTGGTATTATAAAGGGAATAACATGCAAACAACAGACATTCACTTAAAATCGATAATTCGTCACAGAATGTTACACAGCAGACCTATAACAGTATCATTTATGATCTCAAGAAGGCATTTGATTCGCTAGACAAAGAAAAAGTAGTTAAAATCATTAGAGAATTTGCAGTTAAAGGAAAATTACCAAACTTAATTCTTGAGCATTTAAAAATATATTAGGCACATAAAGTTAAATTTATGGAAGCAATATCTTAGCTGAAACTTCCTGGCAGATTAAAACTGTGTGCCGGACCGAGACTCGAACTCGGGACCTTAGCCTTTCGCGGGCAAGTGCTCTACCATCTGAACTACCAAAGCACGACTCACACCCCTTCCACACAACTTTACTTCTGCCAGTACCTCTTCTCCTACCTTCCAAACAATGTCAGCGCACACTCCGCTCCAGAGTGAAAATCTCAGTCTGGAAATATCTTAGCTGTTTGAATTAGAACCTAATGTTAGACAATGGGGTGGTTGATCATTTTCACTGTTTAACTACATAATAGAAAAATGTTCTAAGGATCTGGAATTTGTGGATGAAAAGGTCACAAAACTGAACCATTTATTCGGATAAGGAAAAAAATGGAATTCAGGTAAACTGCCTGGACATGCAGACAACTCTTCAATACTTCCAGAAAATCTGACGGAAGCAGTTACTCAAATAAATCTTCTGGGATAAAAAGCATCTTCCACTGCTCTCAAAATTTCATACTAAAGAAAAAGGAAAATTAATGTGATGTATAAAAAATAGAGCCAGACTCATAGGAACACAAATAGGTAAAGTAAAGCATGTCGGAGAAGCTGTTCAACAAAATGGACTATGAGAATTTGCAGTAGATGTAGGAGTGGACAAAATGGAAAGCGTATATGGTTCGACAATAAATATTTACAACAATAAGTGCATGTCTAAAAAAACGAAACTAATCCACTATATCACGACCAGAAAGTTTATGTAGATGTAATTACTTGACTATTAACTATAATGGGACAGAACTGAGGTGATTGAAACACCAAATATTACAAAAATAATGGGTGAAATCCGAACTCCAGGTGGTTCGAAAATCAGAAGCAATGAGATCTACAAAGATAGAGATGAAATATCAGAGGTAAACGCTACCCAAACGTTAATGTTTTTAGGATACTTCTACCGAATGAATAAATGCAGGCTAACGAAACAAATATTCCTGCATCTCTGAAAAAAAAACCGTTGACAATAGCATGGATTACAGAAAAAAGAACAATAAAGAAAGAACACAAAAGAATCCTAAATAACAGAAATAAGCATCTTTAACTATAAAATACTAAATTTAGAAGGCTGTCAGAGCACAATAAATAATAAACCTACAGACACCATAAACAGAAGAAAGTAAATGACTACGTGGGAGAAAATGAAGGAGTACCGGAAAAATGGGAAACAGCGACAACAAAGAAAGAAGATAAATTGAAGTTGTTACTGGTTGCATGATCCTAGTTGGCCAAGGCAAGATATTTATAAAGTAATAAAAGGGGAAAACTGAATTGGTAATCTGGGGGTTCTACACAAACGATTGTAGCTCTCTGGCGTAAGTGTTTCACTTCATTCCGTATATCAGAAGTATTGAAACTCTTGACTCAATGTAATTCGAATCAAAAGTTTACTAAAATTCGTAAAATGCAGACACAAAGTCCGTGGATTGTACATAAATAAACCGTAAGACCAAATTTGGTGTTCACAGCAGTAATCATATACTGGATCTCCGATTTAATAAAACATCGATGAAATACTAATAGTTCGGCTCTGGAGAAACATATTTACATCTGGAATACGAATCTGTAATAAAATTGTCATTATCGAACGCAATTTCAACAGTAGATTTCTGGCTTCTCTGTAGGGCGGTAGCCATCTGAGGTGTTTCTTATCTCGCAACATCTGCGGCTCGTTTCAAGACATATGTTCGTTCCACCACTAGTGATGGTGGAACGAACATATGTATATACAGACTGCTGTTTTACGATATATGGACATGAGTGCTCTCACTACTTAACAGCTAGTGATGGTGAAACCAATATATGTATGTATAGACTGCTGTTTTACGATATATGGACACGTGTGCTCGCACTGCTTAGTAGCGTTACGAATGTATATAACAGAAAATGACAACGACATATAAATGTGTCAGATTGCGTAAAGCAGACATGGCTTAAAGCCTAAATATCTGCACTTGATAATGGCCTAAGGCCGAAATTGCAATAGTGGAATTAAAATGTTTAGCAGTAACTAGCGTAAATATTATGTCTTTCAAGGAATCCCTTCTTTAATCTTTGGTCCAAATTTTCTTTGCGGGTCCTGATGACAGACATAAAGCTGCGGGAACAGTAATCCACTGATACTTTTCTCTGGTATTGTTGTAAACAAATGTGTCACAACATTCATAGACTGCACAAGCAACTCTGTTTTTTTTTTTTTTTCGCTGGAAATGGTAAAGCGCCGTTTGCATGCAGTCCTTGCTCGAAATCTGGTCGATTGGCCTTATACAAAGCATTCTGGGAGACAACGAGGAGCTTCGTCTTCATGTCAGATACGAATTTTTCTAATGTATTACATGTTAATCATATCTTCTCTGCATATTTAGTTCAAGTAAACTTGGTAATTTGGCAAATTTCTTTCTCGCACGATAACCTGAATATATTTAACCAGGTCGAAGAACCCAGGAAATCTGTGATGTTCATCTGACTTCCAGTTAAAAGAGCTCAGTCTTCTAGATTTTCCTCAGTAATTGTGCACTGGCACTCAGGATCAGTTCGTAATCTTTCCAATAGTAGCCATGTAATTTGTTTACCGACGTGGTGTGAACCAAGGATATGTGCTCGCCGTGTTGCGCGTGTGCCCTCTGCTAGAACTACGGAAGGGGTGTACATTTTTCCAACAGACTGGTGCTCTACAGTTTCAGCAGTTCACAAATTAAAAAAAAACCTAAGTGTGCCTTTTGAGCCAAAATTTTGGTTTTGTTTTTCTTTCGGTATATTTCCCGCATAAAAAAAATCAGGGCACATTTCGATATTTCGGGTTGGAGGGTCTTCTTGTTAGATTCGTCCATGAATAACACCTAGGTTCGTTGCTGTAGGTTTCAGTTTTGATGTTCCTGTACTAATAGTAATATTTTCACTTTATTACGTTTGTGCCACAAGGGCTTTTTGGCCACAATGCATCCCTTTAAATCTTGTTTACGAAGACGACTTTGCACTGTTGAGGTAGAGATTGGAGCTCCTTGGTGGCTTTTTACTCCTTCGCGAATTTCGGGTGCAGTACGAGTCCTTTGTACCCATGGGAACCTCCCCATCGCACCCCCCTCAGATTTAGTTATAAGTTGGCACAGTGGATAGGCCTTGAAAAACTGAGCATAGATCAATCGAAAAAACAGGAAGAAGTTGTGTGGAAGTATGAAAAAATAAGCAAAATATACAAACTGAGTAGTCCATGCGCAAGATGGGCAACATCTAGCATATGAACAGCTCAACAGTGCAGTGGTCGCGTGGTTAGCGTGAGCAGCTGTGGAATGAGAGGTCCTTGGTTCAATTTTTCCCTCGAGTCAGAAGTTTACTTCTTTTTATTTTTGCAAAGTTAGATCTGTCCATTCGTTCATTGACGTTTCTGTTCACTGTAATAAGTTCAGTGTCTGTGTTTTGCGACCGCACCGCAAAACCGCGTGATTAGTAGACGAAAGGGCGTGCCTCTCCAATGGGAACCGAAAACATTTGATCGCAAGGTCATAGGCCAACCGATTCCTCCACAGGTAAACACGTCTGATATATTTTATACGACACTGGTGACGCCATGTGCGTCACATGAAAGGAATATGTTGTCGACCCACCTAACTTGTACACTTGGCGAATGGGTAAGAAGATTCTTCTACCTAGCCTGATTTAGGTTTTCTTGTGGATGTGATAATCACTCTCAAAAAACTGATGAAAACATAAGAGTTCGTCAGATAATAATAGTCTGAAAATGAAAAATTAAAATCTTCACTCGAGGGATGACTTGATCCAAAGACCTCTCGTTCCTCAGCTGATCACACTAACCACGGGACCACGGCGCTCCTGTGCTCGCATTATCCTTGATGTTGCTTATCTTCCCATGGACTAGTCACTTTCTGTATTTTGCTTATTTTTTTCATAGTTCTATACAACTTCTTCCTATTTTCTCGATTGATCCGTATTCAGTTTTTCAACGCCAATCCACTGTGGTAACTTACAACTAAAACTGAGGGGGTTGCGATGGGGAGGTTCCCTTGTCAGGACTTTCCAGATCGCGTAACACTTGTATTGGCACTATTTTTGCTTGAACTGCTGCAAATACGAGTACACAACCGTAGATTGAGCTAAGTCAATATTTGTTGCGAAGTCGTACTAGAATAGTCTTCCTGATGCAGAACTATAATTACAGCACGTTTTTCAATTAAAACTCTTACCTCCGCTTTTTTTATAAGGTAGCAATTACGATATGAAGCTGATCAGGTACACAGACACACTAAATGCCCAAAAGGGATTGTAAACTAGTGCCGACTGGTTGCTATACAAACAGCTGAAGGAATTAGGTCCTTCCGAATGGAACCGTTTTGTGTATAAGCTCTTCAGCGTTGTGTGAATTTGTGGATACTCATCATCACTCTTTCGTAAAAACAACCCGTCACCTCACAACATAGGCGCATTCCCTTTACATGTTGATACTAGTTTTTAATCAGAACGGGATGTGACAGAATATTCAAGACCAAATCTATGTTTTAACCACAAATCCATAATTGAGATACGGGATAGAAAAATTTTGACCGGTAGTGTACATTATTTTCATTTCTTTCATTTGAAAGTTCTTTCAGTTTAACAGGAGATGAGCCCAGGTATAAAGAAGGCAACTCCAAAGAAACCAAGGGTAATAAAAGAAATACTTTCAGAGATCGATGTGCAAAAATGTTCTGGGAAATTTGGGAGTACGGAAATACAAGTCACTTAGCAATGAAATAAATAGTAAGTGCAGGGAGGTAAAGACGAAATGGCTGCATGAACAATGTGAACAAATCGAAAAAGAAATGATGGTCGGAAGGACTGATTCAACATGTAGAAAAGTCAAAACACCCTTCCCTAAAATTAAAAGCAGGAGTGGTAAGATTAAGAGTGCAATGGGAGAGAGCGGATGAGAGAAAGCAATACACTGAAGACCTCTATGAAGCGAAAGACTTTTCTTTTGACGAGATAGAAGCAGAAACAGAAGTCGAAATGGAAGAATAGGGGACTCAGTATCAGAATCAGAATTGAAAAGAGCTCTGGAAGACTTAAAACCGAATAAGGCAGATGCGACAGGTAACATCACATGAGCATTTTTCTAAAATCTTTAGGAGGAGTTGCAACAAAACGACTACTAACGTTAGGGTGTAGAATGTATAAGTCTGGCTGCACACCATCTCACTTTCGGAAAAATATCATGCAGACAATTCCGAAAATTACAAGAGTCAGTAAGTACGAGAATTATCGAACAGTAAGCTTAACAGCTCATGCATCCACGTCAATGACGGGGATAATGTACAGAAGAATGGAAAAAAATCTAAACGTAGTAGATGAGGTTCACGCTGGTGTTAGTAAAGGTAAGGGCACCACAGAGGCAATTCTTGATTTTTCTTTACTCCTACATGGAAGCAAGACTGAAGAACAAGACACCTTCATAGGATTTGTCCACCTGTAAAAAGTGTTAGACACTCTCGAATGGTGCAAGAGGTTCAAAATCACGAAAAAAATATAAGTACGCTATAGAGAAAGACGGGTAATATACAATGTGTCAAGAACGAAGAGGAAACAATAAGGGTGAAAGACCAAGAGCGAAGTGCTAGAATTAAAAAGTGTGTAAGACAGGGTCGTAGTCTTCCACCCGTTCTGTTCAAACTATACATCGAAGAAGCAATAACGGAAATGATGAAAGGTTCAAAGGTGGAACTAAAATTTAAGATGAAACTATATCGACGATAATATTCGTTGATCTTTATGTTATCTGCAGTGAAAGTGAAAGAGAATTACAGAATCTCCTGAATGAAATGAACAGTCTAATGAATACAGACTACGGGTTGAGAGTAAATCGAAGAAAGAGGAGAGTAATGAGAGCAGAAATGAGAACAGCGAGAAACTTCACATCAGGATTGGTTTTTACGAAGCAGATGAAGTTAAGGAATTCTGCTACCTAGGCAGAAAAGTAATCCACGACGAGCTAAGCAAGGATGACATAAAAAACTGACCACCACTTTCGAAAATTGCATTTCTGGTCAATACAAATGCACTAACATCAAACATATCCCTAAATCTGTGGAAGAAATTTCTTGGAAAATACGTATAGAGCACAGCATTGCATGGTAGTGGAACATGGGCTGTGGGAAAATGGAAAAGAAGGGAATCGAAGGATTTGAGATGCGGTACTTGAGAAGAATGTTGAAAATTAAGTGGACTGATAAAGTAAGAAATAAGGCCATCCTCCGCAGAATCGCCAAGGAAAAGAACATATGGACAACATTAAGAAGAAGGCGCAGGTTGGTAGGACATCTGTTAAGACATCCCGGAATGAGATCCATGGCACTAGAGAGAACTATAGAGGGCAAAAACTGTAGGGGAAGCCAGAGTTCCGAATACATCCAGCAAATAAGTGTGGACGTAGTTTTCAATTGTTGCCCTTAGATGAAGAGAGTAATACACAAGAGGAATCCGTGGCGGGCCGTATCAAACCAGGCAGAAAACTGATGACCAAAAGAAATAAATAAATAAAGAAGAGAAATAAATCGAGATGAGCCATAAATCTGACACATAATGCTGGTGACAAGTACGCTAGCTTTTGTGAAATGATACAGCACGCATATAAAGATTATCTGCCTTATGACAATGCTTTTAATGAAAGAGTAGAACTTTATCTAACCAGTCGGTCTGTGCCCCAATACCATACGTAGAACTGTACGTTGTGGCTGCAATTTCATAACTTAAAGTAATCGTTACAGAAAGAGATGAAACGTACTGAAGAGGCGGTAAGGCACTTTTCCTTTTTGGTAGCGTATAACATACAGAGAAGACACAATTTACTTATGAATCTGTACTGTAATTGACGTAACAGGTATTTTTGATAATGAATGCAAAGGTGGAACATCACTCAATGTGTGTGTGTGTGTGTGTGTGTGTGTGTGTGTGTGTGCCTTTGGGCGCGCTCACGTGTTTTTGAAGTGGACTATAAACACAGGTAGTTCGGGTAGTGTTGTGGATATACTGTAAGTCTATTCTTTACATACTTTTTACAAATAATTCATATCGTTCGAATTCTTTTGTACATGCCACAAAATTTGGATCGTTGAGCTACATTTGAGGATGACGCCATAGCGATCGCTAGCACAAGTACACTTTGGATCTTTTTGAATACCTCACTTACAGCAACGACTTCACGTCCTATCCAGCTGCCAGGAAAGAGCTAACAGAGCGATCGTCTAGCCGCAGGAAAGTTTTGTGCTGAGCATACGTTTTGTTTGTTCTTCATAAACTACTTAATAGAAACGTTACTTCCTCTAGGAGAACCGACAGCACTTCGGTAAGAAACTGTGACTTTGACTCATTATATGTTACTTCAGTGAGCAAGGTCCAGTTATACAACCTCCAATAACCCCACACCAAACGCTCTAACTCCATTGTCTCTGATGTTCAAGCTGCCTCAGCTAATGCGGATTCTCAATGGTCGAAGTTAGCTTCATGGCAAACTGAATTCTTCGAAGAAAGATATTACGGTGCCGATGTTGCATCAGAAACCGGCGACAGACTTCCAAGCGTCTTATGAAATGCGGCTAGTTAAGCTGCTCAAGCCGACACATATAACAAGGACGGAAGCCGTTTGCGTGCGAAATGCGAACTCAGCTGGTCTGACTTATTCCAGAGGGACAGACTATTTCTCACCGTCCGTCGGGCATCCTATGTGCGTGAAACTAATCTGTTCTCTTTACATACCTTCTGCGTTCTCCATAAGAAAGTAGCATATCTAGTTTCTCGTGGCTTTTGTAAGACGTTTCTTGTTCCAACCTGAGCAGCACTCGACACACGCCAAAAACATAAAAAAATGAAAATGAAAAGTACTTCCGCATAAGACGGCAATCGTTTACAAGTTGCAAACAGTGTATTTATTAGCAACTGTAGTAGCAGAGGGAATTACTGTAGTCCGATTTGGAAAAGGGTACTAGATACCATATCTCTGTCATTAATATAGGTATGAAGAAGACGCTGTAAGCCAGCCGCTGTAGCCGAGCGGCTCTAGGCGCTACACTCCGGAACCGCGCTGCTGATACGGTCGCTTGTTCGAATCCTGCCACGGGCATGGATGTGTGTGATGTCCTTAGGTTAGTTAGGTTTAAGTAGTTCTAAGTCTAGGGGACCGATGACCTCATATGTTAAGTCCCATAGTGCTTAGAGCCATTTGATTCATTTTTGAAAAGAATATAAGACGTGTTTACAAGACTTTCTCACAATTCATCTGGCTGAAATCAGAATTACCATCCTTAAACGTTCCCGGAAATATTTCAGTTTAACATCGTAGCAGAATCACCTTTTATAAAAGAAATACATGTGTAATAAATTATTTCTGGAGGTATCAGGGCCTTGGGATCACAGGTGCTACACTCACCTGAAGAATGTCCTTAAGTGCGTTAGACAGGACCGAGCCGTTTTTGCAGAATATTTCACACAAATAAACTCTTAAATTAAGTACAGATTTCAGGTGACGTATAAGTGGTTGCGAACGAGCTACGTTTCTCTGTGTTGACCGAACTATTAGACCTCTTTGTCCACGGAGTGCAGCGAAACAGTCGATTCCAGCGTCGCCCGTCATGGCGAGTTAACATACAGCATAGCCGTGCTGAACAGTTCTTCCATTATTTGCAGCAGCACTTGGACATCTCGCACGTTTCGCTGCATTAGCAATGCAGAAAGGAATTTTTGATCAGCGCATGGGGAAAGCTGACGGCTCGAGATACACAGTCCGTGGCGATTCGTAACTTTTAAGGGTGACTGAACAGAAATTTGCAATACCGCACATTCCTTACATTCAGCTTTCTATGATTTGTAAAGGTAGCTTCATCCGCAAAGAGAATTCTCTGAAGAATGATCTTGTCGGGGAGAAGTAGTCTTATATCGAAAGTTCTAAAGAGACGTTTATTTCCATAGTACTATTACATTTAGCTACGTAAGCAACTACTTTACTGTATCTCTGAGATGATATTTTATTTCTGCAAAGACATTTAATCGTTTTCGATTTATATGCTTGTTTTGGTCATGGTGAGCTTTCAGAACTTGCATTACTGTTGCAGGTCCTCCACAGTAGATGCCTCCATGCATGACTCTGTCCAGAGACATTACTAATGCCTTTCCATGCTAGTTCATGCACTGTAAGTAAGATGTGGTGGTTCTTAAGGTGGTAGCGAGTGTTATTTGAATTTTACACTTGAATTTAAACCTAAGCATGCAAGTTAGACACTACTCCAGCTTGAAGTAAACGTTGTATAAAAGTAGTGAGCTTATTTCTTAAAAAAGTCTCTGAACTTTAACGTGAACATAATGAATGTGAATTATGCCCTAAGTTGAGATGACGCACCTGTCATTGTGCTCAAAGATCGTACTGAAAACATTGTTTAGGCATTCCTTGATCTCTTACACCGAAAACCTACGTTATACACTGAAAGAAAATATATTCATCTATAGGCATGAGAAGGTATGCACTTTAACGTATTACTCAAGGAAAGATTGTGACCATGGTACGAAATACGGAAAACTGTTATCAAGATGTGCAAAAGTGTTAAAAATCACCTTGATTGTATATTAGTGCTGAGGCGAAGTTAATATAAACGTTGTGGGACCCAATCATTAATATTTAAATAACTATATGTAGCGGATACCATGACCAAGGTGAAGTGGTGACTTTTTCTCATCAGCTGTTTGCTATTTCATTTCGGGAAAAGGGAAATTAGTTACAAATTAGTAGAGCACAAGCTAACCACATCCAGTTTCCTTTATTCTGAACGCTATACGCAATGCTCACTTTCCACTCCCTAAATGGTCTATTAGCCACGTATACAATAAGATCCTCAAACCCAGACAAATGGCCCTGTGGTTCCCACTCTGAACTCGTATTCTGGAGGTCAAATGTTCAAATCCGCACCCGGCCATCCTGGATTAGTTTTTCTTAATTTCTTAAAGCGAATACCGGAATGGTTCCTTTGACAGGGAACGGCCGATTTCCGTCCGGATCTTCCTCTAATTCAACCTTCAGCTCCAATTTTAATGGCCTCGTTGCAGGCAGTAAGTTAAACTCTAAACTTGCTTCCTAATACATTCTGCAAATCACCTGAAAATGGTGTAAAATGTTACCTGAAATCTTTAGCCTCTTGATGACAACTGAATTCCGTTCGTGGAAACATAGATTTACTGCAGTAAGGTATGAGATTTGTGCAATAAGTAAAGCAACACCTTTTTCTCTCAAATCACGTTGGTTTTATTCAGGTTTCCAATGAGCAGTACTATTTCCCACTCTTTTGGCTACAAAACACTACATTTTGACATAATCACCGTTCAATGCGACGACCTTACGTATCTTACTGGGAGGACCTGTTTGCCCGTATGACACAGCTCTACTGGTCGACGTCGGCGCAAACGTCCTGCTGCAACAGTAACCTCTCCATCATACACACACTGCTTCCCTCGGAGTGGATCGAACGTTGGACCAAATAGGTGGAGGTCGGAAGACGCGAGATACTGCCTGTAGGGTGGATCAGAAAGAACAGTCCAATGAATTTTTGTGAGCTCCTCTCGGATGCGCTGACCTGTGTGAGGCCCTGCGTTGTCATGGAGAAGAATTTCGCTCGCATTTTTGTGGGGAACAGCACAATGAAGTAGTTTCTTCAATTTTCTGAGGGTAGCACAATACATTTCTGAGTAGATCGTTGCACCATGATGGACGACATCAAACTGAATAGCCCCTTCAGAGTCCCAGAAGATCGTCTCCATGACTTTGCCTGTTAAGGGTGCGGGTCGGCCGCGGTAGCCGAGTGGTTCTAGGCGCTTCAGTTCAGAACCGCGCAACTGCTATGGTCGCAGGTTCGAATCCTGCCTCGGGCATGGTTGTGCGTGATGTACTTAGGTTAGTTAGGTTTAAGTAGTTCTAAGTTCTAGGGGACTGATGACGTCAGATGTTAAGTCTCATAGTGGTCAGAGCCATTTGAACCATTTCTTAGGGTGCGGTTTAAACTTCTTCTTGATGGGGAGGAGGCGTGGCGCTACTCCATGAATTATTTTTTTTCCGCTTCGAAGAGATGAACACATTATTCATCGCCTGTAACGATGAGCATCGAGGTGTATGATGAACTCTGAAGTGTATTGTGCTACCCTCAGAAACGTGAAGAAACGTCTTTAGCGTGTTCAGTGCCACAAAAATGCAAACGAACGTCCCCTTAATGTTATGCCCTTTAAGGGGCGTCACCGTCATATAGGGCATTTTTAAAGAAATTTCCAACATTTGACTGTTAATGATTCATTTATTTTACAGTGTCATGTTTTCAGGTCTGTAGCCATTCTCACGAGCGTGTAAAAATGTTAAAATATGTTCTACGATGACATGTCATAGACAGGAAAGACATAGTGGAAAGTTTCAATAGGCACTTCAGAATGTCATGCACTTCAGAATGGCTACAAATCCAGAATAATGACTGTGTAAAATAAATGAATAATTAACAGACAAATGGAGGAAATTTCTTAAAAAAAGGAGAAAGAACTTCTCCTTCTCCATGACAACGCAAGGTTTCACACAAGTCTGCAGATCCAAGAGGGGCTCATGAAGCTTCTCTAGAATGTTCTTCTCCATCTAGTGTACAGCCCGGATCTCGCACCTTCCGACTTCAATTCGGCGGGAGCAGTTACGTAAGTAGCAAGACGCTGACTCCAACGTAGACCAGTAGAGTGGTACCAAGCAGGCGTACAGATCCTGTCAGAAAGGTGGCATAAGGTCGCATTATACGGAGAATATGTTGGAAAACAAGATTTGGTAACCAGAAGAGTGGGGAATAATATGGTTCATTGAAATCCTGAATTAAACCAATCTGCTTTCAGAGAAAGAAATGTGTTCCATTCCTTATTGAATGCCCCCGATTTTGTGCAAGGTAATGTAAGTTTATCTAAGTATAGGTAACTTTGTGTAACTTACTATTTCAAATTATATTATTATAGATAGACTAAAATTCATTTTGTTGTAACGAACCATGTAAGCTACTAAAAATTTATTTTTATTACTCTACAACCAGCTCACTCTTAATGCAGAGTGACAGATAATTATGGTATGGACTACAATGTATAATTGTAGATATGTAGTACTCACCAAGAAATATTTAAAACTCAACTAGATGATGACTTCGACAGTGGAACTAGTTTCGGAACAATAAAAACATTAACTTTTTACAGCTTCGATGGTTTGTTACGTTATATGACTTTTATAAAATTGGGGCTTCGTCTTATTTCTCTAAATCATCTTCATCATCATCATCATCGTCATCAGCCAGTTCCGTCACTTAATAATGTGGCCTCTTTGAGACGGCGTGTAACATAGCATGCCAGTAAGATCTTCCGTTTTTTCCGATCCTGGGCTTCCTGTTGCCAGTTGAATCCCACTGTCTTCGTTATATCTCTGTCCCATCAGTCTGGTGGTCTTCCTCTAGGTCGTATTTGGTAAATTGGGGTCCAATCTACGAGTTGTTTAGACCATCTACCATCTTCTGTTCGAGCAACAAGACCAGCCCACTACCATTTGAATGTATTCACTCTTTCCATTGTGTCGGTGACCTTCGTTGTTCGTCTTATTTCAACTGCTCTCTTCCTGTCTTTTCTCGTGTAACCCAACTTTGATCTTTCCATTCCTCTTTGGCCTACTGTTGGCTTCCTAACAATGAACTCAATTAATGTCCATGCTCCGAAGCCATAAGTTATTACTGCCAATATTCATTTGTCAAAAGTAGATTTCTTCATCTCGACCGCCATCGAAATCATACCTCATCATTAATTACAAGGGGCATTCACTAAGAAATGCAACAATTTTTTTCTTCTCAGACAGTTTCGGTGGAAAAAATGCCGAATTTTCTGAGAGAAATTGTGAAATATCCCCGCTTCAGCCCCTATGTTTTCATGAAGTTACGATTGGTGTCGGTGATATACGTAGGATTCAAAATGGCGTCTGTAACGGAGGTGCATTCCAAGCAGAGAGTTGTCATTGACTTTCATTTGGCGGAAAATCAGATATTCGCAGTCGCTTACGGAATGTCTGCGGAGACCTGGTAGTCGTTGGGCAAGGGGTTGTCATTACTGCAACAAGGTCACGAAAAACCTGTCCTTCCCCCGTGTCACTATCCTGCTCAACATAAAGGGACACTTCGTTCCTAGGTTCACATGGCGTATGTCATCTCGGACCCTGAGACCGTTTCAGCTGAGTTAGCTCATCTCGAAGTCACTGTTCGACGGAATGATTACAATGAAAGACAGATTAGGCTTGCGTGCACAGTCGATCAACTATATACCGGGTGCGTGGTGACCGTACCGAGGTAGCACTGAAGAATTTCTTTTTTTTTTTTTTTAATTGTGGTAAGCTCCTATGGCACCAAGCTGCTGAGGTCATAGGTCCCTAGGCATACACACTGCTTAATCTAACTTAAACTAACCAAGGACAAGACACACACCCATGCTCGAGGGAGTACTCGAAGCTCTGACGGGGGTGGTGGAGGGCGGGGCAAGCAGCCGTGTGAACCGTGGGAAGGCAGCCTAGACCACGCGGAGCGCCGAAGTCGACGCCCTTTTTGCTTTATGCAGGGAGCATTCCGAACAGGATTGGTCGTATTTTGGTTCAAATGGCTCTGAGCTCTATGGGACTTAACTACTGAGGTCATCAGTCCCCTAGAACTTAGAACTACTTAAATCTAACTAACCTAAGGACATCACACACATCCATGCCCGAGGCAGGATTCAAACCTGCGACCGTAGCGGTCACGCGGTGCCAAACTGAAGCGCTTAGAACCGCACGGCCACACCGGCCGGCTTTGGTCGTATTTTGCGGAAATTTGAAGTGAAATGTGTATTTTTTTTTTTTTTTTTTTTTTACCACCATCTAAGAAAAGGGTCCTTTTGGTTCCGTACGGGATGATTCTAATATGCGTAAGATGGGTGCATACCGTGTTCCTTGCAGTTGTGGCATGCCATATAATTGCTCTATCAGGACTGGAGGACTAGTGCAGTGAGAATAAGAAGAACACACGCCTACAACAGCCTATAAAATCTGCCATTGCAGAATGTAACACCACAGAGATTCTGGCATGCAATTCCAGCTACTGGGATAATGGTATTAAGGAAACTGATAAAATTAAAAGAGTAAGTAACTTTATAAACAGAGACGTTTAAGTTCTACAGGGAATCCCGTTTTCTCACTTGTAAAAATCAGAGGGACAATTTCACTATCGGTAACTTCTGACTTCGGTCATCTTAGTTTTGTGGTGGCGGTGGCATATAAAATGTGTATGTGTGTGTGTGTGTGTGTGTGTGTGTGTGTGTGTGTGTGTGAGAGAGAGTGAGTGAGTGAGTTTTTACGTGTGAGTTTGCGTTATCTTTACGGAGTTTCTCTGAAAACGCAGACTTTAAACTGATTTGCACAGCACTCACCAGCTACTATGTTATCTGGAAAATGGCAGGATGTGCGTGCGCCTTTAGATATATAGGTGGTTGTCGATGACGTCACCCGAGTGCGTTTCCATAAGTTAATTCAACATTATACACTCCGGGAGAAGCTAGGGTCTCATATGATGAACCCACCTTTCATCGCCGGTGACCACCAGTCTCGTAACGCGCAAACATTTCCACACAAATAGTCCATCGTTCCTCTCTATGGTCTTCTGCTAGGTGGTGAGGAGCCCAGGGGGCACAGAGGTTAGAGCACCACAAACTGGTGGACGAGTGTGTCAGCACTGCGAACAAAGACGTCCAGTTGAGCATCGAGGCGTTCTGTTGTGATCCGTCGATCACCTCCAATGAGAATGTCGGCGCGTTCCAAAATTGCGATTGGTCGGTACGTGGGAGGATAGTAGAGATCTGCGCGACCTTGTTGCCATGATGAGAGACGCGTCACCCAACGACTCACCGTATTTTCGTTCACTGCCAGATAGCCCTAGACATTTGGAAAGCGCCTATGAATATAGTCTCGGTTTCCGCCAAAAGTAACTGACAGCTCCCTGCTTGGAATGCCCGTCCGTTGCGGCCACCCTTTTGAAGGCTACCTACAGAGCCACTGCCTATCGGAACATCATGAAGCTATCGGAGCTGAAGCGCGAATATTCCACGACGCATCGCTACAAATTCTGCATCTTTCAACCAAAACCTGCTGAGAAAAAAATTTGTAGCATTACTTGATGAAAGCCATCTTACTACGGTCGTGGGTGCCAGATGCCCTCTCTACATGATAAGTATGCGAAGAATTAATGTTTAGTCAGGGAATTTTGTGCGAAATCTGGTGGTCCTAAATTATAAGACACATCCACTGCCACCCTTGCGTCGCCCCTAGATTTACGAATAGCTACTTCCGATCGTCATCACCACTAGTGAGAGGATGCAGCCTAAGGCACGGATGCAGCGACAAGATAATGAACAGCTCCAACAGATGTTTTACGTACAAAGTTAAGAAAATAAAAAGGGGGAGGGAGACAGAGTAAGCTTACAAGAAAGTTGCTCTCACCCAAAGGAATTTCGTCAAGTAATAGAATGTAGCTCTTAAATCAACCTCTCAATGAAAAGGTCATAATTTACTAGAGAAGTGCTATAAATTCAATTGGGTTATTTCTTACAGAATACATATTTATAGCGGATCAGTAAATAATAAATAAAACTGATTACGAAGCGAAAGATGTATGAATTGTGGAAATGACTGCGACTGTAATTGTGTAAACGGTTTCAAAAATAATACGTCTTACTATAAGTACTAGAACCCGATAGTAGTATGCGAGTAAATACTAGTGTTGGCTCTTTATTCTAGTGACAGAAACAAGAAGATAAAAATCATTCGTCTATGATCAAGACATCGTTATCAATTTCAGCGTAATAAGAGCGTGACTTAGGCAATCTGCCTGTACATCTTAAATAAAATTGTTACGGGAGTCCATGTTTTCTTCTGAGAATTTAACTGCCGAAATCGTCTCGGGCTATCAGCCGAGCTGTGGTGTCGTGTTGTCGCAACGTTTCGGTCAGTCGTTTCCTAGTCGTAATTTTCAGTTAATCTGAATATGAGAAATAGTAAAACACTTGACACGTTGTAAGAACACAATGCCCCGACTCGGCCAGTAACGTCAGATGATTTCATTAACAAAATTCGCATGTTGCTGTTCTCTCCTAGACATAACAATTGAATCTCAGGGCAACCCTCTTTCAGACACTCCGATATGAATTTGTCAGTGAAAAAGCTGTGAAGACCGCAATCTCGATAACCCATTTTCTTTTAGTGCAGCTCAGGTTCTATATGTTATCTGTGTAAGTGCAGTCTACTGTACTAATATAGGTAATACAAATGGAACTACCATCACGCTATATTTTGAAAATAGATAGGAGAATATGTTAAAAAAAACTTAACATAATATGAAATTATCTTTAACAAATGTCTGACATAAATATACCTCTACATGTAGCTGAAAAACGCACTCATACTGAACAGGAAAGGCACTCTGTTCTTGCTTTCAGCTGTCATTTTTAAGCTTGTGTCGAATTAATAGATTCAGAGAAAATTTATCAGTGTTTATGAACGATATAGTCTTTCTTTGGCTTATAAACGATTACAAACCAGAACTCATTTCTCGTTATCGTCAGATTCATTCTAAATCACCGATAAACTTTCCACAAAACATTAGTGTTCTCCTCCTTCCTCTAAATAAATTTCATTTTTCCTGTTCAACAGTTGCTATGAACTTCTTAAAGGCTAAAATCGCTTGCTTGGAGTCACAGTGGATCCTTAGCCGTCAACATCTGCGTGAGAAGCGACCACTGAGTCGAGGTATATTTAAGATCACACGATTTAAAGCACCCTGATTTTCTAATTAATATGTGAATGTTGACGTACCGCAATTCTAATTCCTACCGAATTTCATATGTGCCCCACTAGCATACTCGCGCCTAACGTTTCCTTGTACGTTGAAGAACTCTGTGGCTGGTTCAATTTCTTTTTTAATTTGTAGAAGCACACAGGCGAAAAACAGTACAATTTTTTCTAGTGGACCAAAAATGGGAAAAGATTTATTAGATAGTACAGCGAAAGTCCCAACGTGGTCGTGTTGTCCTTTCTTGTTACTTTTATTAGTTACTAAACAAAAATAAAGATTTTACTATTCAGATAACTACATTACATGCAAAACCCCTAACGTTTATGCCGATTACTACTGTCTCTGTAGTGCTGTTGCTGCGTTTAATGTCTATCAAAGGTGATCATAACCTTCTACTCCCCCTTCCAGCTTCACAGCGTGACAGGCGGCGGCACACAAGCAGCGGTCGATGTCTAAGCGCCCTCAAAACAGCTAGTGATGGAGCTGATCTACGTAATAACACACAGATTCTTTCAAAACTTCTTACACTGGATTTCCATTGTCTTTGGTTGCCCCGACAGGTAGACTAGTGATATTAAAATGACCCAGAAATGTTTCCGTTAGAGAATTCGTATACGCAAAGAGCATCACTGTACTTCTAAAACGACAATTGTACAATTATTTCAAATGAAATATTATAACGGACGAAGAGCTGAAAATCTTTCAACTAATAATATCACACATTTTCTTTGAGCTGATCGGTATGAAAACGTGCATCAATAAATGGATGCTGTTGGGTCGTTATTGTTTCTGACCGACTGTATGGACTAAGCAGCAATTTCTAGAATAACAAACCGAAGACCGTGTGACACTACCTGCCTGCGACTATATTTAAGCTCTGTAAAACTGTCTTTTCAACTAAGTACTTGGATCACCCTTAGTGACGAGTGCATATAATTGGAAGTTGGCAGCAGATCTCCTTTCTTAGACTCTAGGCAAGGACGCATGCCAGTTCTGGTTGAGTAATGTGCAACCCTATTTTGGTCAGTGGAAAGTCTTCAGAGGGAATACCATGTGCGTGCAGCGACGCACTAGCTGACGTTCTCTGCTCTGAACTCAGCAAATTTTTTTGAATATCTGGTAACAGGTCGCGATAGCTTCCCATTTTGTTCTGTCCACGCATCTACTACCCCACTTACAGATCGTAATTCTCACTTTGGTAGTCAGAATTAGTGGCGTGCACTAAATTAATGAAGATATACAGCACTTTTAAACGTTTTTGTAATGGATGCTGGTGAAAACTATGATCGTAATGTCAAGTATAAGATTTTTTGTTTTCATGTCTACAGACTTATTGTAACGATTTAGCGATCCCCTGCAGTTCGTGACCCCATAAATGCATTTTACTTGTTTCTCTTAACTTAATCCTTCATCCATGCTTGACAGAAAATAGGATTACTTTTTTTAAAAAAAGGAAACATTTTCCTGATGTCCCGAAAACATATTTTAGTTAGTTTATCAAATAAATGGGATTTGCAACTACTAGAGGAATGTCTCCCATTTACTAACAAATGTTATTTACTTGTTCAAATAAAGACAATGCCTGACAAAAAAAGTGAAATGCGCGGAATGTGAGAAGGAAATGAAATGAAACTTCAAAGTTTGAGAGTGGTATGTGATGTTACTACATTGATTACAAAATCGAGTCAAATTTACAAAAACGTCATAGCACGAGCTCAGCTTTCAGTACGACTTTGTAGCTCTTTTGGCCTTGATTCATGTACTGATTTGGTTGGGAAGGGTATCATGAAGCCGTTGTATCTTTTCCTGAAGCTAGCTGACCCACAACTGCCGAAACAGGTCCTCGATACCCTGAATACGGGCAGTGGGATATAGTTGACGTCCGAGCTGCCCCCACACATGTTCTATTGAGGACTGGTTTGTGGATCTAGCTGGCCGTGTAAGCACCTCACCATCATGCAGGTGTATATAGTTGCAGGAGACAAACTGTAAAGATAAACAGTCACTGTAAAAACGTAATACAGCAGTAAATCCATAGCATGTGGTAAGAAGGTATGAATACACAATTTTATGTGATCTTCAAAAACCTGTAATTACGATTTAGAAACTAATATTTTTAGGTATTTAAACAGTAAAGATCATTCCGTATGTTTAACAGCCATAATAATAAAAATCCCACTGATGATGCTGCAACTGCAGTGAAACATATCTAGGACAAAAAACGAAACTGCGTTTTGCTAAAGGCGGACTCCACTCAAAAACATATGTTATTGTTACAGCAAACACAGAGAAAAGAGCTTCAACATCAACATGATTAAAAAACTATTTTTATATAAAGCATTGCGTCAAACTTGACTGAAATTCATAGTATCTCACTACAACAAACAGAACAGGAAAACCAACAAAGAATTTACTCCTGAACTACATCATCGAGAGATTTCCCTCAAAAGAAAGTGTGTGACACTAGGAGTCCATAAGGCAGACGTCTGTCAACATTCTTCAAATATCCCACAACAGTATTTACATGATTCTCTGTAGATTCAAAGACATAGCTCTTAATGAGCTATTAGAACCATTATGGTAAGGACTTATTTGTTATCTAATCACCTGCAATATCACCATACTAAGACATATATTTCTTCAAACACAGATTCAGTGGGCACCGTTGAACAATTAGCCACACAATACCATCTAAGTAATGCCACTGATAGCGTGAAGGAAGAGAGGGAAATGAGGACATAACGCCCCGTCGACGAGTAGGTCAGTGGAGACGGAGCACGAACTCACATTTGTGAACGACGTCTGCCGCCTCCTTTCAAGGAGCCATCCCGATATTTGCCTTGAGTCATTCGGGGAAAATATGGAGAACTCAAATCATGAAGGCCTGGCATGAATTTGAACCGCATCCCTCTAGAGTACGTGGAAATTAATGTTGAAAGTAATGACGACAATATCTACTTCAGGAGACGTAAGCGAGTGGAAGAACAGAGAACTACAATGTGACGTGTCCCTGGCGGCAAGCTCCTTACGAACAATAATAGATTAAATATAATGTCGCGATGTACTTCCATTCATTAGTCATACGTTAACACGTATTGACATGAAACACTATTAATACAGTTGGCTGACTGGAGAGAGAATTTATTTAAATATGATTTACGGCATCTTTCGCCCACGAATAGGAAGTGAACGTTTTTTCCCAACTGCAAGTTAGTCAGAAGCATAGACCAGAAATATCTCGACTGAGCACAGCGTTCTGCCCATGTTCTCAACATTAATCAGGAACTGTCACATGATCTCAGAACAACGTTGTTGGTTAAAGGCGTCATGTCACGTCAATTCAGGTCACGTCATTATTATTTCACAATGCATTTCAAATGGTGCCATTCACACAGACCGCCGTCGCAATTCTGCGTCATATATTTCACAATGCATTTCAGATCGTGGCATTCACACATACCGCCGACAAACTTCTGCATCACATCACGGGACGTCGAGGTTTCGTGGAAAATTGCTAATGTTCCATGACGACTTGGATATTGTTTCAGTGGTCTTACACAAGCGACGTCAGATATCTGAATAACAGAACAGATCTGACGCCCACGATGTATACAATCAAGAACATAACGAAGAAACTTCCATTAAATAACGTTTTAAGTGAAAAGGTCATATTTAGCGAAGGAGAAAATTACAGTTGTTTATAACATTAATAGTTACGTAACGAAAAATGTAATGGATAATGTCAACCGGCTCCATTTATTCCTTTATACGAGTAGCTGTTGTCTGAGGTATTAGCATGTTATATAATTTCCCTAGAGAATAAAAGTTAATTTTTTGAAATTTCAGTTCTCTCCACTTTCAGAAACAAAACTTATCAAGAATATAAATTACGAAATTTTCTTTGGTCATAAACGTTTCCGTTGTTAAACTTCCTGGCAGATTAAAACTGTGTGCCCGACCAAGACTCGAACTCGGGAACTTTGCCTTTCGCGGGCAAGTGCTCTACCATCTGAGCTACCGAAGCACGACTCACGCCCGGTACTCATATCTTTATTTCTGCCAGTATCTCGTCTCCTACCTTCCAAACTTTACAGAAGCTCTCCTGCGAACCTTGCAGAACTAGCACTCCTGAAAGAAAGGATATAGCGGAGACATGACTTAGCCACAGCCTGGGGGATTTTTCCAGAATGAGATTTTCACTCTGCAGCGGAGTGTGCGCTGATATGAAACTTCCTGGCAGATTAAAACTGTGTGCCCGACCGAGACTCGAACTCGGGACCTTTGCCCTTCGCGGGCAAGTGCTCTACCATCTGAGCTACCGAAGCACGACTCACGCCCGGTACTCACAGCTTTACTTCTGCCAGTATCTCGTCTCCTACGTTCCAAACTTTACAGAAGCTCTCCTGCGAGCTACCGAAGCACGACTCACGCCCGGTACTCACAGCTTTACTTCTGCCAGTATCCCGTCTCCTACCTTCCAAACTTTACAGAAGCTCTCCTCGAAGGAGAGATACTGGTAGAAGTAAAGCTGTGAGTACCGGGCGTGAGTCGTGCGTCGGTAGCTCAGATGGTAGAGCACTTGCTCGCGAAAGGCAAAGGTCCCGAGTTCGAGTCTCGGTTGGGCACACAGTTTTAATCTGCCAGGAAGTTTCATATCAGCGCACACTCCGCTGCAGAGTGAAAATCTCATTCTGTTTCCGTTGTTAGTTCCTCAATTGCGATGCTATACTCAGAATCCTTTTGTATTACGGTTGACTATTCATAAACTTATTCTCGCCGTTAGGTACTGGGCTAAACGAAATGACATGACGGGCGTAACGGACGGTGTAAATACATGCTGATGTGGCGGTTCCGTTATGTAAACCCCATTCATTTCGCGCTCCAAAGCTCAGAGCCCACTTCATTCCAGGTATCAAGTACAAATTGTAATGGTGTCTATAAAACGACTGTGACAAGTCCACAGCACCTATACGAAGCGAATCTATCTGTACTAGCGATGTAATGATTTCAAAATTCATAGGACGCGTTACGGACAAATCTACGTTGTCTCGAGATCATATCATCACGGCGGCAATGTATGCTGACAACTTAAAATCAGTTCTGCGCATCTGAATGCTCACTCCAGAGATAATTCTACGTCATGCCGTAACAATATGTAAACTCTTACGAGTGCTGTATTACTCGGGGATGCATCTTTATTTCTGATTTATTGTAAGTAACAGGAGAAATTACTCGTCGCTTTACTTTTGTTCTGGATTGGGCTTCGAGGTTCTACAGGTGCAAAAGTGATCCGTTACCTAGAAAATAGTTTTCTGTTAATAAATCCAAGATATTTAACAACATCAATTATTTGTCCTCGACAGAACTTACCGAGGTAATTACAGCTACAGATAGATAGTATTCACACAGTCGGAATCCGTGAAGGATTATCGATAGTTAAAGCCTGTTGGTGCCTGGCTTTATATTAGAAAGAGTTTTCTCCGTTAAAGACGTTACGTAAAATTTAAATTTCTCGGTATGCAGACCTGTTATCATTACTCCATCGAGAGTACTCCACTGCATGGTAGTCTGGAATTTGTCTGAAGTGTCCACTGAATCTTCCTTCGACTTCCAGCATCAGAAGAAGTACCAGCTGCAGCGGCGGGGAGAATACAGAACTCTGCTGCGACCGTCTTGTTAATATACAGGGTGTTCGGAAATTACCGTAACGAAGTTCTAGGACGTAGAAGTGAGTGTGTTTATAATATTTCGATGTCCGGAAACATATCCTTTCCATTCTGCTACGCTTTCAGTTCAGATGTTTAACTAATCATGTATCCTTTAAGAACATCTGTTAGTATTAACACTTAAACATTACGTTCTCTACTTACAGTATGCTTGGTTCGTTTGCATTTTGGAATAATGTAAACACGTCATCCCCAAGTGTTAATACAAATAAATGTGCTAAAGTGATAAAATGATGCTTCGTTATGTTTCCTTCCGAATTGCCTATTCACAATATTATGTATTCAGTCCCCTCTAGAAGTCCTGGAAGTTTGTTACGGGAAATTTCGAACACCCTGTATATGTTTGACATTGTGTTAATCGTTGCGGGCTATTTGAAGATTATATTACTCTTGATGAATAAATTTTGCGAATATCGCTAGTAATTTTTTATTTCTATTACCGGTTTTGACAAATGTAAGAGATAACCCAGCAGGATGTCCTACAAACTCAAACTTCTATCAAAGAAAAATCTGTTTCTTTCATTCCCTTTTCCTCCGTTCACTATAGGAGACTTTAATGAATTAGAATTTAATACTCTTAGTGAACATTTAATGAACTTCATTGAGTTAAAATTGACAAATGTAATAGGCCAGTGAACTAAATCTTGATAGGAATACACCTAATTACCAGAGTTGTCTGAAGTAAATCAAATATTGTCTTTTCACTCTCAAGTAGTTAATTTAGTGCAAACGTGGTTGGACGAGAGCAGAAAAATATATCAGCCATCGTTTTAGTGAAGAGAAAATGACGTTAACATCTCAATCACTTGTCGATTTCGTTTGGTCCCTCCAACCATTCGTACGCTGCTTTTTCAGTAACCGAAAACAGTAGCTCTGCAGAAGATTTCTAGAAGTTTATAAATAAGATATAATGAGATGGGATGAGAGAAGTACAGAATCACGTCATAAATCCAAGATCTAATTTTGCTTTCAATTGCATAATTTCTAAGGAACATATAGCCTCTTCTTTTACAGCCATGTAACTTTTACATATTACCTAAATACTTTGTTTGTATATTGGGCTGCACGCAGTATTAGGCGTCGATAATTGTTTTGAGTTTTTCAGAACTTAAGGGTTTCAGTTTGTCTAACTTAAGGTGATGTCAGATTAGT
The DNA here is from genome assembly GCF_023898315.1 of Schistocerca nitens. Taxonomy (NCBI): domain Eukaryota; kingdom Metazoa; phylum Arthropoda; class Insecta; order Orthoptera; family Acrididae; genus Schistocerca; species Schistocerca nitens. The sequence continues at coordinate 493,202,068 of NC_064621.1, forward strand.
TCCATCTTTTTGCATTAATATAATGCAAAGTATGCCACATCGTGGCAGTAATTGTTGTTTGCCGCTACTCAGATAAATTTGTAAATGGAAGAAAAACAGTGCTCATGACCGTCAATTAAAATGAGTTTGTGGTGGATTGCCTTCAAGTACAGAAGTGTTGAACTTGTGTCCTGCAAAAACACAACGCATTTTAGCTGGGTAATGTGGAAGGTTTGCGATAAACCGACGGGACACTGGAATATACGTCTTATTTGAATATCAAGGAGAAATGTATGAACTACAGAAAGTATTATGCAGGCACGATTTGTGATGTATGAAGTTCAACCTTATAGTGGTTTACTGATGTTAAGTGAAACAAAGCCACATGTGATGATAGATTTCATGTTAACGTTGTGTGTGTTAGTATGCGTGAATAGAATAATGCTTTACTGTGAACAGAACCTTAAATTTGAAGTTGTCCTGAGCACTATACGAGATGAAGAAAAATTCGTCTCCAGATTTCGCAGCACGATTCTTCACAAGTACTATTGTAAGTAGGCTGTTTAGGTTTTTTTATTGGTAACGCCACCTCTGTATGAAAATCACTGGCTCTGCTGTGTGCAGTCTGTGGCTGCTTTGCATTGTTGTAATACTCGCCATTGTAGTGTTAGGCAGCTGGCTGTGAACAGCGCGTAGCGTTGCGCAGTTGGAGGTGGGCCGCCAGCATTGGTGGATGTGGGGAGAGAGATGGCGGAGTTTTGAAATTTGTCATGAACTGCTATATATATTATGACTATTAAGGTAAATACATTGTTTGTTCTCTATTAATATCTTTCATTTGCTATCCCTATCAGTAGTTAGCGCCTTCCATAGTTTGAATCTTTTATTTAGCTGGCAGTAGTGGCGCTCGCTGTATTGCAGTAGTGGGAGTAACCAAGATTTTTGTGAGGTAAGTGATTTGTGAAAAGTACAGGTTAATGTTAGTCAGGGCTATTCTCTTGTAGAGATTATTTAAAGTCAGATTGCGTTGCGCTAAAAAAATATTGTGTGTCAGGTTAAGCACAGTCCTGTAAAATTGTTCAAAGGGGACGTTTCATATGTCGACCCTTAGCCTAGGATACCTCACTGGAATCTTCTGATTTTTTCTTGTAGTTTGTGTAATTAGTGTAGATTTTGTTTATTGCTAGCGCGTAATTGTAGAGAGAATCTCCTTTGTAGTTGCAGTCTTTCATTGTTGTACAGTAAAACAGTTGTGGCATGCATGTTGATTTGCACCAAGTATTTCGCAGCTGCAATTAACTAGATATTACTTTCAGTGTTATGTTAATGTGTTCTCTTATTTTTGCTCTTCAAATTGTGCTTTTCTGTGTTGTCGTGTGAAATACTGTGACAATAATGGCGTGTGAAAAACGTAACACTAGGCTCCAAAGTAAACTGAGAAATGACAGCGAAGACGAAAGCAGTGTGTTAGCGCCACTGTGTAATGAATTAACTAATGTTCAACATAGTAACTTGGTAATTGTGCATAGGGAAATGGAGCGGGCTGCAAACAATGGCGTAGGCAGTGAAACAATTAGTGAGCAGCGAAGCATTATCGATCGATCGGTCGGCAATAGCTCGGCTCAGGAATCCGAAATGACACGACACGATCTCGCAAATACTGCAGATTCAGGTTTTGGATCCTCACCGTTTTCTCAAATAAGTCAAGACACATTTTCCGCTTGTCAAAATGTGAATGTTGCCGGTGCAAATTCACTGCCGAAAAGCACTGAGGAACATGTTTCAGACACCAGTGCATTGTTATTACAATTAATGCAACAAATGAGACAAAAGCTTGAAAAGTTAGACACAATGGAACAACACCAGAGACAAACACAGCAACAGTTAGACACAGTGGAACAAAATCTCAAAAAGTTAGACACAGTGGAACAAAATCTCAAAAAGTTAGACACAATGGAACAAAATCAGAGACAAACACAGCAAAAGCTTCAAAAGTTAGACTCATTGGAACAAACTCTTGAACAAACACGTGAAGATTTAACTACTGAGTTACATAACATTGAATCGAAATGTCAAAAAGTCTGTAATGACGTAAAAACACAAATTTGTGAGCATTTTCAACCTATTTTTTCGCGGCATGAAAATGCATTACAGAATCACGAAGCAGCCATAAAGGAACTGCAAACCATTGTTCATGAAAATCATGAGACCTTGTCGGCTAAAATTGACTCAGTTGGATCTACCGATTCGGTTACGCAACTTGCAAAAACTCAGGAAAACTTAAAGGACACAGTAGATACTCTGAAACTTGGTTCAGAAAAACACACTGAGGAAATGTGTTCACTATCAGAGAAAGTAGCCGAACTTTCGGATCAGTTCACTAACTTACCTACGAAGGTAGATGATAATCTGAATGACACAAAACCGGTAGTCTTTAATGACACAGAAGAGAGCGAACAAATTAGGAAACTGAAACAAAATCTGAATCAAATTAATACGCAACACCAAAGAGAAATCCGCGAAGTACAAGATCAGCTGACACAGGTAATACAAGAATTACGTATTTAGAGGACACTCGCGCCCCAATACGGGAAGAGGGACATAGAAATACGGAACAACCACAAAATAATAACACAAGACACTTCGGAAATTATGAAAGAAATTGGCAAGGCACACCGAATTTTGAGATGGAACCGCCGACACGACGTAACAATGACCGCTATGCGACTCGCCGACATGATGATTTTGACTATAAGCTGTTCATTACTACACGAAAATTTAAAACATTTAAGAATTCTGCCAACGACATTGGTCCACAAGCATGGCTCCATCAATTCTCTCATTGTTTTCCTCCCAACTGGTCGTTAGAACACAGATTAGAATTTCTGTGTGGCTACTTAGAGAATGAACCAGCTGTAAGAATGCGATCGGTCATTCACGATTGCCACAGTGAAGGAGAATTTTACCATGCCTTCCTCTCAGCATATTGGTCTCAAGCTACACAAGACCGAGTAAAACATGGCATCATAATGATGAAACATTTCGAACAATCTGAATTCTCCAGTCTTGTGAAATATTTTGAAGACATGTTGCACAAAAATCAGTACCTGTCAAACCCATACAGCCCCTCAGAACTCATCCGTATTTGCTTAATCAAATTACCTGAACATTTACGACATATTATTTTAGCAGGACGTTGCAAAGACGACATTGAAGCTTTTCAGGGACTGTTACAAGAACTGGAAATTGACACTGACAATCGGGGAACGCGGGAACAGGAGCACAACAATTACAGGTCACATCTGTCACAATTCCGCGATGACAGAAATAATACACGACAAGGCTATTCTTATAACGCAAATCGTGACCAAAACAGACACCACCCATATGACAACCACTGGCAGAGTAATAATAGTTACAGAGAAAGATCGCATTTCCGTAGTAATGAATATAATAGAGATAATCATGGAAACAGACAATATGGGAACCAAAACAATTATTATTACGGGAGACAGGATAACTTTAGACGCAACGGTCCAGCGCGCAGTTACGATTCAGCGAGAAATTCTCCACCACTTAACCGACAAGAAAGAAACTACAGGAACTACCAACATGACGACAGACGATGTGATCGTAACGACAGACCTGAATTGCATCAGAACTGGCGGGATTTAAACAGGGCAGGGCCCTCTCGTCACAGTGAATTTGTAGAAGTTAGGTCTCCAAATCCCAATAACGACGCGCGCCAACAAAGAGACAGACAATAACTCGCACAGCAGACAGCCGCGTGCGCCCGCTGGCTCAGGGAAAAATAACATAGACGCTAACCTTGAGAAAATTTTTAGCATTCTTTACCGATGTGCCATATACCACATGATAATTCCACTGAAGCTGAAACTCTGCGTACTAGCAAGAGTAAAGGTTTACGCCACATTTCACATGTAAAACCGTTTATTGAAAGATAATCTGCTTTTTAACTTTGTCTTTGCCATAAATCTTTTCACTTCACATTACTAGTATGCTTTGTAAGAATTAGAAACTGTTAACATGCAACAATGTTTGAAGTTAAATATCCAGTCAAGAACCAAGAGAACTTATTGAAACAGAAATTACGAATGTTTTGTTATAGTGAACAGACGACACAGTGTTATTGTGTGTGTACATTCTTGCTTGTTAGTTGCATGATTACGTAACGACTATAAGGCTTACACACTTAGAACATTTACCAGTACTGTTAATGAGATTTTAATGCAACATTTTGGTTTATTTGAAAATACATTCTGAAATTAAAGTGCTTCCTGAGAGATACCAGACGACACAGAGGTTAGTTTATGTGACAGCTACACGATTTTATCACGACGCTACTAATGAGTGACAATTTACAATGTTGCTTTTGCAGTGTTTCTGTTTTATTTCTGCACAGTTTATCTGTATTATTCTGGAAAGTAAAACATGTTTTAGTAGTAACGTTTGTGGTATAGCAACAATGAGACAGCCTTTTCCGTAGCACAACAATACGTTACTGTACAGTACTTTCTTCATCACGCCAATAAGCATAATAACTACGATATCTATACGCAAAGCATTTCACTTTTGTTTATCATGAGGTAAGTACATTGACTTCTGCAGAACTTAGCTTTCGGAGGACGATAACTACGAGACTTCCACAGAGGTTATCTTACAACATGACGCACAGTTTAGCGCTACAGTACACGTATTTGAGTGATTAATTTCGCACTTAAAACATTTATTTTTTTAAGATATTTGAAGTGCAATGATCCAAGGGTTTTCCGTGATACATTTCATTCCATTGCTGTAATCTGTAACACCTGAGGGTATAATTACATTAATCCTCAGGGGGGTACACGCCTACTTTGTGTACCATGTGTTTGGCAAGCACAAGGAACCCTAGCTAATATGGTATTTGCTTATACAACTTTACACATCGGTACCATATTTCTCTAACACAGAATTACACAGCTATCTGATCATTTAACAGAGAAAGAAATTTTTTTTTTACTACCTCAGTGACAGATGTTTACGTAATTATACCGTTGGGTAACTTCACACTTACGAAATTGCATTTTGTCAGTACTTTGTGAACTGTTCATATTTTTTCGGAACCATTGTGATACTATGAGAGCTTTGAATGATGTATTTGGTATGGGATCATGATTTTTAAAGTACGTTTGAGGTAGATGACACTATTGAAATGAGCAGAGAATTTTTCTTAGGTTTTGAAATTATTGGAGGAAGCTACGACGATTTTGAGAGTTGACTGAGGTGTTATGATGTTATTTTTATGACGACGATGTGTATTATGCTGTTGAGGTATGTTTATCTTCAATGAGATGATGCTATATGAGGAATCTGATTATGCTACGTATGTTACGATGAAATATTGAAGTGTCGACGAATATGTATATGTATAATAAGGTAAGGAGTAATGAATAGTGTTTAGGGACTGTGGTTTGTGAAAAAGGATGTTGGAAACCGAGAAATCGTACTTTAAGGTTATGAAACGTGTGTAAATGGGTGAATGTATCACAATGCCGACGAAAATTTTTTGGACACTGTTATATCAATAGGATTTTGTTTCTACACATTTGTAACCAAATTCTCAACCTGTGATTTTTTTTTATATAAGACTGCCACCGTAGCGGAAACTGCTGTCGTAAATATTTCCGTAAGAAAGTTAAGTGACCACCTGCACGTAATGCGTCACGGGCACTCAGTATGTCAGACGCCTGGAGAAAAAGCCATTATTGCGAGCCCTTTTCAGCAGCACAGGTAGAAAAAAAAAGGGGGGAGGCCATTATCCTCGCTATTGATGTTCCTTTGTAGAGAGCATCACAAAAACGACACGGTCGAACTTGAAAACATATGATTACACTGTGTAGCTCTTAATTTATGATATTTACTGAAATGCCTAATGAAATGATGAGAAATATTTTTACATCCGCACACCTGACTATGACAAGTGTCTTTCTCGAAAATTGAGAGAGTTTTTACTGCCTTATGAAATGCCATATGGCTTGCTTTATGTATATATTTGCTCATTTCGTTTAATATCTAGTTTCTAGCTGCACTGCAGCATTGGTTAAAATAAAATTTTATAAATGTACTAATATAAATATTTTCTGTCTACAGATCGAGTAAATAATAATTTTTTTTTCAAAAAAATGAGGGAGCACAAAAAAGACATTTACCTTCACAGGAACTGCAATCATAGTTTTCTTTTCAAGTACTTGGTAATTTCTTTTGTAGAATAAATCGTGATGCATCACTCTAGTGTTAAGATGTGACATAGGTATTAGACATGGCCATTTTTAGTGTAATATTTTTTTCTGCTTGAGGTCTAGGTTTAAAGTTTATTTGCTGCTGCTGTTTGCCAGGTGTAGTGCTACTGAATTTAACTTTGTATTACTCTGTTAAGCTAGTTTTACTACTGATTTATTTTTCTTGTTGCTGCACATTGGCTCATATTAGTTGTAACGTTGCATTGTTTGGTAATTTAGATTTACTGTAGCTTGCTTTGCAATTTTCCATTTTTTTGTCATTGCTGTTTGTGTTAATATGTTATGTGCTGCTGCATTGCCTCATCCCTTAGTTTAATATCTGAGCTCAGATTTAAGTTAGCTTAAGAGGGGGTAGACTATATAAGAATCTAACTATGGAGAATAGGGAAAGAATGCTTTGAAGGTTATATGAAAACGATTTGGGCCTAAATGAGTATTGTACAATGAGCCATATTTATTTTGAAAGAAATATAGTTAGAATGCAGAAAAGAGGTACAGATAGGACTTTTTGGGAATAATGATGAACGAAGGGAGATCTCCAAGAACAAAAAAGGTTTTGTTCGCAAAATACTGCAGTACCAAAAGCTACACTGAAAACGAACCCTGTCCTTTCCATTGTGTTATCCCCCTATGTGTTTGTGTACCCTTGTGTATTTGTTTTCTTCCTGTCTCTGTGTACTGTTTCATAGAACTTTTTTCTCTTCTAATACTAAGTTACATTCACTATGATGAGGAATACTGTTATCCTCAAATACAATTGGCATTAATAATATGTTATTTACTTTGTGAAGATGTTTAGACATTATTAATTCTGTTCTGTGAAAGTTATTCTGATCTTTTATGTATGTACTCATGTCATAATTCCTGTAACACTGATGTATATGTTTATTTCTATTCTTTTGTAAAGCCCCTATTCCTACAAATGTTATCTGTATTATTATGTTTTTAATGATGTATTTTGTACCGTTGTTATTGTATTCTTATGCTATAAAATTGTAATTGATACCAGTTCATCAAATTAAGTGACTTGTAAGTTACATTTCATTGCACACGTTTCTGTTGGTCATAGTATATGGACAATATGTGAGAAGTAGGGACTGTTAGTGTTTGCACATGTGTTAATAATTCAGCAAGGGACTAGATAACAGCATTGCTGGTTCTAAGGACAATTCCAAGAACTTTGTGAGTGCGCTATGTAAGTAGGCTGTTTAGGTTTTTTTATTGGTAACGCCACCTCTGTATGAAAATCACTGGCTGTGCTGTGTGCAGTCTGTGGCTGCTTTGCATTGTTGTAATACTCGCCATTGTAGTGTTAGGCAGCTGGCTGTGAACAGCGCATAGCGTTGCGCAGTTGGAGGTGAGCCGCCAGCAATGGTGGATGTGGGGAGAGAGATGGCGGAGTTTTGAAATTTGTCATGAACTGCTATATATTTTATGACTATTAAGGTAAATACATTGTTTGTTCTCTATTAATATCTTTCATTTGCTAACTATCCCTATCAGTAGTTAGTACCTTCCATAGTTTGAATCTTTTATTTAGCTGGCAGTAGTGGCGCTCGCTGCATTGCAGTAGTGGGAGTAACCAAGATTTTTGTGAGGTAAGTGATTTGTGAAAAGTACAGGTTAATGTTAGTCAGGGCCATTCTCTTGTAGAGATTATTTAAAATCAGATTGCGTTGCGCTAAAAAAATATTGTGTGTCAGGTTAAGCTCAGTAGTGTACTATTATTGAAAGGGGACGTTTCACTATCAATATAAAGATCTCTCTCACAAAATTTCGTCCTAAGCATATTTCCGGTAGTAAATGGACGATAAAGACTGGCAGTCTGGCAACACAGTAATCACAAGTACGATGACTACTTCTGTTAGCATCTATCAGCCGTCTTGTGCATTTGATACAATTGATAACGTTTTGGGTTACCAAGCAGGAGGTCAAGGGATCGATTCTGACTCGAGATATATTTGTTTATATTTGTCAGCTTTATTCTGCCATTTAGTACTGTAACATACACTGTTAATTAAGACAGACGTATTCGACATTCCCGTAGTACATTGTTTTATAAGTGTGAACACAACAAAAACGTTATCAGACAAGTCAGAGGTAGATAGTGGAAAGAATTGTCTGAAATAGAACTGAATAAATACAAAAACAATATTAGTTTCGAGATGAAAAAGAGCACAGTTAAATAATCAGAATCTGCCGGTCATTTGTACTACATGCGGAACGTCCGAGATGATGTAAGACATTAGCAACCAATGACAATAATAATTTCCATGTCAATGACGGCATGACTTTTACAAAAGAATACGCTGCCGCTTAAACCGATCCCCTTGCACTTCCAAACATCGCGCTACCCATTGGATCATATACGTCTGGACCGTTTGTTACAACGTTGCAACCACATATACAAGAGCAGTACAAACACGCGCTATCGGTTCTTCTACATGTGTCGGCGGAGTACAATGTAGGTGCTCCTTCAACTGTCTGCACAGGAAGAAATCCAGGGCATTTAGGTCGGGTGAAGGCGCAGGACATACTACTGGACGTCTCCGTCCCAGCCATTTCCCTGGAAATATTATGTCCAAATACCGTCGCACATTAATTAAAAAGTGTGGAGGTGCACCATCATGTTGGAACCATACCTTCTGTCTAACTTGAAGTGGAACCTCTTCCGGTGCGTCAGGTAAATATTGTGAAAAGAATGCATGATACCGTCGTGTAATCAACCGGTCAGGCAACAAGAAGGGATCCAAAAACCTATCTCCTAGTATTCCGGTCCAGACGCTGATGCCACAGCGAACTCGATATCCACGGTTGCACGTGATGTGTGGGCTAACGCCACACCAGTAGTGGGCGTTTTGCATATTGGAGACACCCTCACGACTGAACGGTGCTTCATCTGACCACATTACAGTGTTTATGAAGTCGTCCCTGACTTCGTGTTGTTGGTGGAATCATGCAGAGAATTCCATCCTTAGGCGGTGGTTTGCAGATTGAAGGTGTTGTATTAAAGAATACCGATATGTGTGTACCCCATGCCCATGCAGCACGTCAATGACGATGCGCTGGGAGACACGCAACTGCCTTGCTACACTACATGTAGTTCTCTGGTGTTCTTGGTATATGACCTCTAGAATAGCTTCCTTAATAGCTGGAGTACGGAGGGTTGGTGGACGACATTTGTGACGTGGTGTTGGAAGGAGGGAAACTGTCTCCCTAAGAATAAGCTGAAGAAGATGAAAGACATTTTTATCTGAATGATGTCTACCAGGATAACTAGCAGCATATTCACTAGCAGCGTATTCACCATCCTTTTTGTCGGATGTACCAAGGGCCAGAAGCAAATCCACGTATTTCTCGTTTGTGTATTTCATAAGACTGCCACAATGTTTTAGAATAACACATGAAGAAAATACGATACGTGTACGAATGTACGCGGAGCCTGTAACAGACGTGTTACTCCGCTGGCAACTAGTCCCGGTCTGGTTAACAGCACATGCAGTATAGACACATCATTAGTCGCAGTGGGCTTTTCCACCTAAAGCACATCACCTTACAGCTTTTGCTCTGCAAATTTCTTCCCGTAACTACTAATTGTGAAGTGTCGTTTTCAAATACACTATTTCCCTAGCGAGAATGGATGCGATGTCTCCACATTTCAACCGATTTCTTTCTTTTTGATGTTGTTGTCTTCACTCAGAAGCCTGTGCAAATCTCTTCATTTCTTCATAGCCTCTGCACCCTACATACATCCGAACCTTCCTCCTGACAATGCCCCAGCAGTCAGATATGTAAAAAGGCCGTATTTTGGAATAGTATCTGACAAATTAGCAAGACTATTCAAAAACACACAAGTAAAAAATCAGCTTCAGCACCAACAACAATATAAGCAGGAAGCTTATTCACAATATAAACCCACCAGATACAAGTCTTGATGCATCTGGCGTTTTCTAAATTACCTGCAGTCAATGTAATAAATATTACATTGGCCAAACAGGCAGATATTTCAGAACCCGCTTTAAATAACATTTAGACTGCTACAGGCTTGTTAAATCTAACAAATCAGCAGTAGCACCTCACATTAAAGACACAAGCGACCCTTTGAAAATCGAAGAAAACCTCGAAATTTTACACAAAATAGGAAAAAGTAAAGGAATGGATATCATGGAAGAAATGGAAATTTTCATACACAAAACCAAGCATGGAGATAACATTCTCAATGAGATAACCGAATTCAAAACTCAAAATTCTTTAACAGTCTTAAGCCAGATCTAACTCAATAAATTCACCATGTGTCAATGTAAATAAATAACTACAAATCTGTCAGTACCAAGAGTATTCATACAAAATCTCGATAGTCGATACTGACTCACATGCTACATGTCCGCCATCTTGTGTTACGTGCTTAATGTTTACATGTATGTCGAAGCAATTTGTGAAGTGAGTTACGTTGGGAATCAGTGACAAAATACAATGTGCAATAGTGTAATGATCAACAGCTCCACCATTACGCCAGTAACGCAAGTGAAGCTGCAAGGTGATGAAATCGTAAGTGATCAACTATCATATAAAAGCCTTTTTCGCTATTTTGGTAACAGACAAGTGATACTAAACTATATGCGTCCTATACAGGTGGTGATATCATACATAGTCAACCACAAGGAAGAAAACCAGCAGAAGACATCACTGGCTTCGATTTCTGGCATCCACTGCCCCCCTCCTCCCCCCTCCACCAAATGCCACACCAGCCGTTACAGTAACAATCAATGGACATAGAGTTCTAGATTATTCTAGTTTAAGACGGTTTATTTTTAAGTAACATTTCCCTGTATGTATGTATAAACGCCTGAAGATGAACAGAACATGTTCGAAACGCATTGTATTATGTTAAACATAAAATAAAAAATAAACAAGTGACTGGTAGCAGAAACTACAAATAAATAATTATCCCACACAGTCACAGTTCACAAACCTAGCCATTATGGCCGAGAATAATTAGGAATTAAATGGTTCCCTAAACCTTTCCTCCTCGAGTTCCAGCTAGAGATATGCATTCTATTGAAAATAATTATTTACTAGGATTCAGGACCCTTAAAAAGATGAAAGTAATCACCAATCTCATGTTCAGCAAAATCCTAGATAATAAGCGAGTTACAGTTTTCTGAAATGCCTACCATCCGTAAGGTATAAGATTCGTCACAAGAAAAAATTGAGATGGTACAACCTCAGTGTCCTGTTCTGCACCCATTGCAGAGTACACAGCACACAGCCGTACGGGGAGCTGTATAAGGAAGATACGCTATTGGCAGTAGGTCTCCCAGCTTGTGGCTCTTTTAGTTGCGGTCTGAGGCATCTTGTCACGGTCCGCGCGGCTCCCCCCATCGGAGGTTCGAGTCCTCCCTCGGGCATGGGTGTGTGCGTGTTGTCCTTGGCGTAAGTTAATTTAGGTTAGATTAAGTAGTGTGTACGCTTATAGACCGATGCTCTCTGCAGTTTGGTCCCATAAGACCTTACCACAGATTTCCAGATTTTTTTTCTTTTAGTTGTTGCAACAGTAAACAGTTTCATCATATGGTATGGTAGTAATGGAGCAAAGTAAGTTTGTTTTCAGCATGCTTTTGTATCGAGATTTCAACTGGAATATAAAGAGAAGGGGAAGGTGAGCATTCACAAACGACGAGTTTGTGGAGTTTTCCTTTTCGTATCAAATGAAGTGAAATAAAACGAGAGTACTGCACCGAATAGAGTACATAACTGTAAACATTTAGGCACAAGTATTAACAAACGGCAGAAACAGAAGTTCGCTACGCACAGTGGGCATAAAGCACAACCAGTAAACGGATTTTAAAGCGTTTTATCAATAAATACGAGGCCTGTTCAAAAAATTCCGTTACTTTGTCCACAAAATTTTTCTACCCTTATCTTTTACTTATTGTGCATGGTATCCTTCGAAAGATCCTTTTCTACAAATGATACATTGGTCCAAACGCCGTTTCCACTTCCGGAAGCGGTCTTGGTAGCCCTCTTGCAGGATCGCGCAAAGTGCCGTCTACGTATTCTTTTATCTCGAGTATAGTTACAGATCTTCGTCCTTTCAACTGGGATTTCAACTTTCTAAATAAAAACCCTTCCACAGGATCCAGGTCTCTCATTTGTGCGACCCAAAATCTCTTCACAGATTGCGAGGCGAAGATCTTTCTGATGTTGAGTCACGAGCTGTGAGTCGAACTTGGGGGCAACACGTTGGATTCCAAAATGCTGTGTCAGGATTTCATGACACGATCCTACTGAAATGCTACATTCTTCTGTAACCTCTCGGACAGTCAGTCTTCGATTATCACGCACAATTTCGTTGCCGTTCCTGGAATGAGCGTCGCTAGTAGACGTCGAGGTGTGCCGTGAACGAGGGTCATCATTAACTTCCGTCTGGCCTTTTTAAAACCTTGTGAATCATTCTTAACATCGAGTACGACTTAAGCTCTCATCGCCGTAGACTTCATGCGTCATTTGGTATGGCATCACGCAAAATTTGATGCAGACGCGTTGCTTCTCTAACTCTGCCGTCTCATAATTTTCAAACTGTGCGACGCAACGTTCTCCTCAATACAACTTTGAACAATAACTAACAGACATACAACAATTAAATTTTCAGCAGCTACACATTAAATAGAGGCCTGTCCAGGGATGCCAACCGCATTCCGTTCCAATACACGGCTGGGGTGAAATTAAGAATGTTTTGTATGTTTTTGAACAGACCTCGTAGGTACACAGATCTTAATATTTATATCAAACCGTGTAAAAAATGCTACAAATTCACTGAGTTGACCTATTGCAAATAGGAGAAAAACATCATAAAACCGCCAAAACACAAGACAAAAAATGCACAACTGAGCTAATTAAGCGATATTTTACGCATTAGAGCCAGAACAATGAGCCTGTTGCAGGGAAATAAATGTGTACGTGTGACACATACGTCCCACTGGTCACAAAAGAGTCAAACAGCAATTAATGTTGAAACATCCTGGAAGATTAAAACTGTGTGCCGGATCGAGACTCGAACTCGGGACCGATACGTTTCGTGGGAAAGTCCTCTACCAACTGAGCTTCCCAACCTCGACTCACTACAACTTTAATGCCGCCAGTCTCCGCAATATCCTTTCTCCCAGGAGTGCTGATTCTGCAAGATTCGCAAGAGAGCATCTGTGAAGTTTCGAAGATAGGAGACGAGGTACTGGCGAAATTAAGGGTGTGAGGACAAGTCGTGTGTCGTGCTTGGGTAGCTCAGTTGGCAGAGCACTTGCCTGCGAAAGGCAAAGGTCCCCAGTATGAGTCTCGGTCCGGCACACAGTTTTAATCTGCCAGGAAGTTTCATACCAGGGCGCACACTCCGCCGCAGGGTGAAAAAATTCATTCTTGAGGCCATTAGTCCTTAAGGAACTGAGGGAACCCCATTGTAATTCTGTCTCTAAGAAGAATGTCTTAATGCCACAGATCGAACCTTGGCCCGCAGTCACACATACTAAATGTCCAGCAACGGCAGTCTAAAATGCTACCCGTGGATAAATAAATCATATTAGATGCATATATCACACTTGTGATAAATAATATGAGTATTAAAATGAATATCTTTTGCAGAATTAATGTTCTTGGTTTTCGGAACGACGGGCAACTGAGTATTAAGTTTTGTGGAGATAGGAGCACTTAGAGCTAATGCTGCTTCTGTTGGCATTGTCAGCCGTGTCATCTTCTGGCATCGGCCTCATTCGTCTGCGATATGGAGAGGTGTGGAATAGATATACTGCTCTCCAGGTCATTGACAGTTACCTGCGCTTGGAGCGGTTATTCCATGACTAGCTCTTCAGTTAACATCGCGAGGCTGCGTGCACCCCGTAGCAGTCTTCTCACTAACGAAATATCTCTGGCAGTAACGAAAATTGAACCAAGGCCCGCCGTGTAACTCTCAGACGCGCTGATCACTTAGATACGAATGCGGACAAGAGGGAACCACCTATTGGACTCATAATTCATGGTACAAAGTTATTTCATACGCAAAAAGAAAGAATCGAATAAACAGCTGCGTTGCAGGTCTTCTCATTGCATTTTCCGATAATTAAACAGTTTCTGTGAGTGAAACTTCGGAAGCGGCGCTATGGAAGCAGCTGACGGCGCTACGGTTCAGAGCCTTGCAGGTGCCTGCAGCTGCAATTTCGAGATAACGCCCGAATCCCCTGCATTCAGCGCAAATTGGACCGGGGTGTCTGGCGCTAAGTGCCGTAACTCCAGACTCCGGCGGCTGATTCTGTGTAACGGGCTGCGAGGAGTCGAGGTGTTGCAGTCACGCCGAATTAGGGTCTACAAGCGATTATCCACCTCGTACAATAGTCACACTAAAGTGCTAAGAGGCAGGCAAACACCGCCGAATGCTAGCCTACTATTCTCAGTTGAAGAATGCAATTCAAGAGCGATTAAGAGCCCAAAAAATTTCGCAATCAAAGTAGCCTATTTGGCAATCCTTAATTATCGTCTAAAGGGAGCCAATCCTTTGTAACTTAATGCATCGAAATTTGGTAAGTGCTATGCATAGTTACTTTCTATTAGGTTGGTGCATAAGTTCGTAGGATTTTTGTTTTGCGTGTTGGTATTTCGATTGCTATGGGTATATTTATAGTTTGGCATTTTCTTATTTATAGATCACTGTTGCTATTTGAGTTTCCATAATGTCATTTTGACATTTGGAGTCCGCCTCCGTAGTCATGCAGTGTGCCCGAGTTCGATTCTCGGGCGGGTCGGAGATTTTCTCCGCCCAGGCACTCGCAGATGTATTGTCTCATTTCACCATCATCGATACGCAAATTGCCCAGCGTGGTGCCAAATGGAAACACTTGCAACCAGGCGGCTGGACTTGCCCAGGTGGGGAATCAGGGTCATCAGTGCCATACGATCATTTCATTTCATATAATCTGTAGATAGTGAGTGGGGTTTTGGACGTGGGGAAATGGACTGCTTAGCATCAGTACAGGAGTCACAACAGCGGAGGAAGACAGAAATATTTGCCCCTTGTTTGGGGGGTAGTGCCACTGCGCAGAGCACGGCAAGAAAATAGTTTTCAAGTTTTGAGTAGGATCTTTTTGGTATTTGTGACTGCCCACATTCAGCAAAAACTTCGGTGTCTAATGAAGACCGTTTAAACGTGTTACGGTAGTCCACAATAATGCACGTCAGTGTACTCGAGAGCCGGCAGATATCATGAACTGTGATCCATTTCACCATTGTGCGTCATTTTCATCTAATGTGGAAGGTTTAAACACAGGGGATACGGTTACCATCCAATCTAAGCCACAATCACAAATGGCACTGGGAGGGCATATGTGCATCTCGGCTTGCTCGTCAGCAATTGGCTTGTGAACAACACCGACTATTCCTATCCTGTACCGTTATTGTTGACGATAAATGGTGTTTGTGTGCGAACATAAGGAATAGAAAGGAACAGTTGGGCCCATATAAAGCACCAACTCCCCGTACAAAGAGCTGCGTTCATCCTCAAAAACTAACGTTAAGCTAACGGTAGAAAAGTGATTGTGTGACTTACCACGAATTGCTTCCTCGAAGTGTAACCATCACTTCTGACATATACTGTCAACAACTGAGACGTCTTGCAGACGCAATCCAACAACAACGACCAAGAAGACTCTGTGAAGTGGTGCTAGTCAACGATAACGTCCGCCCGCATTTTGCTAGACTGACAAAAAATCCTACAGTAGTTGGTTTGGGCAGACTTATTCACTTGATTTTACGCCCTCACGTTTTCACTTTTTCCGCTCTCTGTCGAACAAACGTCAAGGTATATTCTTCTGGATCAAAATGCGCTCCGGACATGGCTCGACGAGTTCTTAGCCTCAAAACCACGTGGTTTCTGCAGTCGCAAAATGGAAAAGATACCCCATCGTTGACAGATCGTTGTAAATAGAGAAGGAGAATATATTATTGATGACTGAAGCCTCTAATGGGCAAACGGCCTTGCCGCAGTGGTGACACCGTTTCCCGCCAGATCACCGAAATTAAGCGCAGTCGGGCTGCGCTGGCAATTGGATGGGTGGGCACCGGGTCTGCCGAGCGCTGTTGGCAAGCGGGGTGCACTCAGTCCTTGTGAGGCAAACTGAGGAGCCTACTTGATTGAGAAGTAGCGGCTCCGGTCTCGTAAACTGACATACGGCCGGAAGAGCGATGTGCTGACCACATATTCCTCCATATCTGCATCTAGTGACGCCAGTGGATGAGGATGACACGGCGGCCGGTCAGTGCCGTTGGAACGTCATGGCCTGTTCTGGCGGAGTTTAGTGTTTTAAATTCTCCATTACTTGTATCCGCTGCGTTCATTATACTTATGCAAAAACGCTGCGAACCTACGCGCCAATCCAATAGATGGAATACCTGCGAAAACATTTTGAAAGACAGGGATCCCTTATTCAAAAGATGTTTTGTTCATCATTATTACTTTTGCGAAGCAAACATCAATAGAAGGTACGTCAAGAATGTTCACCATTATAATACAACTTATTTAATGCAGAAGCAATGACGGTCTTTAAATCGCAACCACCTGGGGTAAGAATAAATGGAACCATTATATAGAAAATAAGATCGAGAAAGTGAATAAGTTTTTAAATATTTTTATGAATTGAGGGTTAATGTAAACAAGGTTAATAACATGGAACTTCCGAACGAATAAAAAGTGGGAGCTATTAATGCTGAAAGAAACATACCGAAACAAGTGAACGTGCTCTGTTATCTGTATTATAGACATATACCATAACTCGCTATAATGAACAAGGAGAATTACTGTTGCGAAAAGGGACTTTGTCAGCAAGGAAACTAGGCTTTAAGCGACGAGAAAACGAAGGGTTCTTTTTTTTTTTTTTTTTTCAAGATGAGGAGCATACTATTGCATGGTTGTGAAAGCGTTACTCTCTTGAATGGTGATATGAATCATCTAAATACGATGAACGGAAACAGCCAACATCAAGAGGATAGAAAGGATGACAAGTGACCCGCTGTCAAGGGGAAAATGTAATCAAAACCATCAGAAGACTAAAATGGTTGCTCTTCATATATCTTCTAACGTATAATACATTATTTAAAAAAAAAGTTTAGAGCAAGATTCTTAGAACATAAGAAACAGGAATACCGATTAAGCAGATTACAGAAGAACTGGAGCAGAAGATAGCCTACTAAAGCTACGATGAAATAAATCTGAGAGCAGAAAAAAGAGGTAGATGACTGCAATCTCAAGCAAAGCTCTTAGGAAATGAAAATAATGTATTTTTTTCAAAACTAGTTCCCTGTGTTTCCGTATATATGGATTTCATTACTGTTTTGTACGATAATCTTGTGGCACTGCAATAACAAGACTGACATATAAGATGAAGGAGAACGTTGTGTACCTTCCGTTAGTAAATGAGAAAATGGTTCAATTGGCTCTGAGCACTATGGTACTTAACATCTGAGGTCATCAGTCCACTAGAACTTAGACCTACTTCAACCTAACTAACCCAAGGACATCACACACAGCCAAGCCCGAGGCAGGATTCGAAGCTGCGACCATAGCGGTCGCGCGGTTCCAGACTGAAGCGCCTAGAACCGCTCAGCCATACCAGCCGGCGTAAATGAGAAGAAATTTTGGATGTGACTAGGAACATCTTCTGCACACAAATACACAAGTGATGTCTTCGCCATCGTTGTAATCACTAGGAAGACTTTTCATGTTACATTACTAGTATTACCAGTTTTAGAAGGAAGCCGTTGTAGAACACTGCTTTTCTAAATTCTACACATTCTCACTGATTTAGTTAACACGTCCATTAGTCTCAGATGCAAAAATATGTAAGAGAGAGTCCCATGGGTTTGAACCACTGATACATAGTTAAAGAAAATAAATCACTTATCAGTCATTTTCTCATTTTCTCATCTCAGCAGCGTCAGTGGAATGTTCCAAAGGCATGAAGGATGGCATTAGACAACATACAGTATCGTTTCGGTACAGCCGTTGAAACTCAACAAGTAGCTCTAGAGTCCTGAATTACATACCAGTCTAATGCAGTCGATACAAAATACAGTTTTTCTTTTCATCTCTGAAATGCCTACCAGTAATCCATAAGCACCACTATCAGAAGACAGCCACAGACTTTTCAACCCTCCAACGATATACATAATGCCCTTCTTTCCTCCATCTGTCTGGGCGCCATGTTCACTCACATCACTACTAAGACCGTTATCCTAAACGCCCTTCGCTCCCTCCACGCGCTCTCCTCTTCCTGCGTAAGTTCCGTCACTTACAACGCTCAGTTCTGGAGACTCGGTACCGGGGTACATTCCTTGAGACATATCAGAAAATTACTCAACCCTAAAAAAAAAGGCTTCACGATTATTGCCAAGATGCACCAGACTTAACGCTACACTCCTCATTATTTCCTCCTATAACTGGAATGCCCCAAGGCATTTGCGTGTGCGTCATAGAGGCCTCCTATACAACCTCTGTGTATTGGGTGTACTGACGCCGCGGGTCACACACATCGCATCTTACCCCAGAATCGCACACTGAATGCCCGCGCCGGAGATGGCGTATCGACAGCGAGGCCTTTACGTGCAAGGGATGAAGCAGGGCTCTGTCATTGGCCCCCTGCTTGCTCCCTGTATACGTAAGACGTCCAAAGGACGGAGAAGTGTTGCTAACACATTATGCTGGCGACATCACAATCTACGCTCGCTGCCTAAAAGTTGATGTAACCAGAAGTAACAATATGAGAGTCATCTGGAAAGTATTTTCCGTTTTCATTGGACGGAGTGAGGTGAATGCCGTACGGTGCGTGGTGGAGAGTACCCTGTACAGCAAATAGTATTTTTTTTCTGTTCCACTCGTAAACAGAGCGAGGGAAAAACGACTATCTATATGCCTCCGTATGAGCCCTAATTTGTAGTATCGCATCTTCGACGTCCATATATATGTTCTGCAATAAGCTTCAAATACAGTTGCTTCAAGTATTCTCAGTAGCGTTCTTCGAAAAAAATGTCGACTTTCCTCTAAGGATTCCCATTGGCGTTCCACACCATGTCCGTAACACTTGCGTGTTGTGTGAACCTACTGGTAACAAATTTAGATGCTAGTCTCTGAGTTGCTTCGATGTCTTTCTTTAATCACACATAATATGTATCGCAAGCTCTCGATCAGTACTCAAGTATAGCTCTCACTAGCATCCTATAGGCGGTCTCCTTTACAGATGACCCTCACTTTCCCAAAATTCTCCCAATAAACCGAAGTCGACCATTAGCCTTCCCTATCACAATGCTCACATGCTATTCCATTTCATTTCGCTTTGCAACGCTAGGCCCAGATATTTAAAGCACGTAACTGTGTCAGACAATAGCAATGCTATATCCGAATACTACCGGTTTATTTTTCCTATTCATCCCCATAAACATGAATTTTTCTACATTTAGAGGCAGCTGCCTTTCATCACACAATTTGGAAATGTCTAAGTTGTGTAAGTCATTCATCTTCGACACCTTCTCGTACACCACAGCATCATTAACAGAAACCACAGATTCGTACCCAATCTACCCAATCATTTTTGTATATAGAAGATAGTCACATTTCCCTGGCGTACTCCGGACGATACCCTTTTTTCTGATAAACACTCGACAACGAAGAGAACCAATTGTGTTCTATGAAGAAGTCTTCGAGCTATTCTCATATCTGGGAACATGTTCCTCATGATCGTAGGTTCGTTAACAGACAGCTGTGGGGCACCACCTCAAAGGATTTCCGGAAATTTAAAAATAAACAAACTGCCTCTTATCCTTCATCCTTAATTCACCGTATATGGTGTGACAGAAGGGCAACCAGAGCTCCTTCCGAGCGACGTTTTCAATAAACTGTTCTCATTCGTGGACATAAGCTTCCCAGTCTCAAGAAAATTTATTGTATTCGAACTGAGAATATGTTCAAGAATTCTGCAGCAAACTGATATTAGGGATATTGGTCTACAATTCTGCATGTCCATTTATCTGCCTTCCTTATATACAGGAGTCACCTCGGAACTTTTCTCCAATCGCTTGGAACTTTCCACTGGGCGAGAGATTCTGGGTATATGCAAGCTAATCATGGAGTCAGTGTTGTAAAACGGAATTCGGATTCTATCTGGATCTGCCGTCATATTTGTTTTCAACTCTTTCAGTTGTTTCTCTACGCCGGGGATGCTCATTACTATGTCCTCCATAGGGGGCAATGTTCGATGGCCAACGACTGTATGTTTGTACGATTCTCCTGCTTGAATGATTTCTTAAACGTGAAATTTAAAACTTCGGCTTTCGTTTTGCTGTCTTACCTGCCACACCCAACTGGTCAACGAGTGACTGGATGGAAGCTATAGACCCTCTTAGTAGTTCTACGCAGGACGACCACAGCCTAGTTTTACAAAGGAACCCCCACAGCCTTTGCTTCCTCAGCATTTTCCGAATACCTTGCTAAATTTTGGTGCGTTTTCTGTCCTTAATCCACTAACTAGGCACGTAGTTATCCAGACCATGATTTACAAGCTGTATAAACTTTGCCCGTAGCTTCTCTACGTCCATCTTACTGGAAGAAAGTTATGTCAGTTCACTATCGAAATGATATGCTAACAACTGCCTATCTGCTCTTCATAACAGAAATGCTCTCCTATCCTTCTTGACTCATTTATTTACTTTTGTAAGCTTAGATGCTATAGTGAAACCATGGGCACTAATCTCCATCTCTACACTGACGCTATCGACAAGCTCACTGCTGTTTGTTCGAGGGGAAGTAAGTTTGGTAGTCTTGGTAGTATACAAGGGTGAAGTATTGTCGTCTGCAATAATTCTGTACAAAATGTCACTCTTATTCCAGTGTTAGTCGTTGTGTTGTAGCAGACCGTGTAACATGGCAACTCCATTGCCGATCTCCTCCAAGGAGGAAGTGAGGGAAGTTATTCGTCTTTTGTCTGTGGAAGGTGTTAAATCGGTGGAAATTACTCGTAGAATGCAAGCGCGGTATGGGGACTGCAGTTTATTTCGAAGATACTCTACCACTGGATAGACAGCTTCAAACAGGAAAGAACTTCTCTATGTGACGATTAAAGATCGGGCACGTTATCGACCTCAACAACTGAGGACAATTTGCAAGTCTTTGAGGGTATGGTGATGGAAAACAGACGAATCACAGTGGACAAAATCGCTAATACTTGTAACACCAAACATGGTCCAGCGTATTTCTTCTTAAAAGATACGCTAAATTTTCGGAAATTATGTGAAAGGTGTGTACCGAAAGGACTGTCAGCACAGACTAAGGCGCAAATGATTTACATCTCTCGTAAGCTTTTAGCCTCTGAAAGTTAGGCTGCGAGCATGGTTTAGAAGCATCTATCATCACAAAAAGTTACACAAGATTAAAAGTCAACTATCACGGGCATGATTATGCTCACTCTATTTTGGACGTGGAAGGTGTGGTTCAAAATGGCTCTGAGCACTATGGGACTCAACTGCTGTGGTCATAAGTCCCCTAGAACTTAGAACTACTTAAACCTAACTAACCTAAGGACAGCACACAACACCCAGCCATCACGAGGCAGAGAAAATCCCTGACCCCGCCGGGAATCGAACACGGGAACCCGGGCGTGGGAAGCGAGAACGCTACCGCACGACCACGAGATGCGGGCGTGGAAGGTGTGGTAGCCGTTCATTTCACCCCAAGAGGCGAAGCAATGAACACTGAGAACTACTGTGATACATAAGTTACGAATTAAACTGAAACCTGCAATCAGATCCAAACGTCACGGAAAACTGCGAAAATGTGTCATCCTGCAGCAAGATATCGTACGGCCACATTCTGCCAAAGAGGAGGTCGAAAAAATAAGCAAGTTATTACCAAAAAACTTTTTTCCGATAGAAGCAAGACACTTGTGAAACTTTCGACAAAGGGCTTTGAAGTGCAGTTAGGTTATATAGAAAAATAACGTATGTTTCAGCTTTCCATTATTGAAATAAATATTATATAGAAAAATAGCGTATGTTTCAGCTTTCTATAATTACAATATATATTCGCTTTCTCAAAAGTTCCTTTGCTTTGACTCGTAGCTACAAGGTCTTAGGCATATGCACAGCGTTTGGGCTGCCCAACTAGGTGCTAATGACAGTTTTCAGAACACGTGTCTTGTGTCGCCGTCTGCGGACGGCATGCAACGTTCTTATGTGCCCGGGTCTTTAAGTGGCGTCTGAAATTTAACGCCGTGAAAAGTCAAGCCGTAATAAAAACGCGGCGTAATCAGAGTGGACCACGGAAGGCCTCATCCAATGGCCTCTCACGGTAAAGTATCTGGAGGTGTCCCTAAACAGGGTACCTGACGTGGGGACTGTATATGAAAGAGGTTAAGGGCAAAGTACTTGGCCGTCTGCAGTAACTTCACCCTTTACTAAACCCTGAGCCAACTCTGCACGACGCTGCAGCATCACGCGGTATCTAATTCTGCTCCGACCAGTCCTAGAATACACTGCCGTTATGTGGGGGAATGCAACTGCCAGCCACCTCCGTCGATTACTGCTCTAAGGCTTCTCATCCATTCTCCGCTGGAGTTCTCCACACGGGAACAGCACGAGGTTACCAGTGACCCAGTGCCACGAGACGAGTTCAGACGGACTGCTTGGCAGTTTGATGAAACGTTGCAGCACTCGGGAAGTAGGTTTGTAGCGAACTTCGGTAACCAGCGAGATACGAGAGGGACCACCTGATTACCGCAAACCAGCTGCCGTAGCAAACAAAGTTTAGATCAATAACTCTAGAACTAATGTGACAGACACCAAGATGTACGAAAATAAACACGCAACGTAATTAGGGATAGCGGGAATAGTGCTGTTATTTAGACTGAACAACTGACTGACAGGACTGGCCACTGAATTAAATTGTCGTCGTCACTCCTTCATCACAATTAACCTCTACCTGGTGATCTGAGGGATGTTGATCATTTCGTACACTATCTCTCCGATATCTTCAAAAGGGAATTTTCATCTCGACAAAGCCTTATTCCCTACACTCCAAGAAAGTACCGATACTACTGTCCTACCATTTTCTCCCAGGTTGCAACACTTCAAAAACATACCGAAGACATAGCAGCTGAAATCATCCACCACAGTACATGATATATAGCACGTGTTTACGAAAAAAAGTCTTCACCCGATTACACCTGCGTTACCTACAAACACCAAAAAATTCTATCTCTCCCTAGTAACATTAACAAAACTTGACTTCATTCTCCTCACGGGCTAGTGTCTCGAGCTGCGCAAAATCTCCAGAATTCTACTTTTTTTCAGACCAGACAAACCAACAAGCTGTACTTCCTCTTTCGATTCAATTAGCGCCAATTTTGAGTTGAGTAAAGTTTTCGAACCGATCCTCTCCTAACGCGTCGACAAACACATGACCCAACACTCACATCGTTTTAATCAATATTATCAAATCTGATCAAATTTGGACCTCACCCATCCGTCATCCCATCAACTTAACAAAAGGAAGCCGCCTAATTTTGCATCCCTTGGTCTCAGAAGTACTTACGACTCTATATGGTAATCTGCGCTCCTCTTCTAACTCCAGACATATGCACTTGCAGTGAACTATGTCTGCCTTATTGGTTCCATTCTATCTAACCGTCCTTGCTCAGTCACTATTAACAATACCGATTCCCAAATCTTCTACTCTGATGCAGGAGTACCCCATGGCTAGGTTCTCTTCCCTGACATCGCTGATACGTCAAAACCACCCATTTCAGTTCACCTGCTTCAGTATACTGATGACCCTGTTTCTCTAGACCTCTAGTGGACACTCCAGAAACTTAAACGATCCCTCCATCATATTCATTTCATCTTCTGGTGTTATCAGTTGCTCATGAACATAAATCCCACAGAACCCAGGTAATATTTATATTGCGACCTTTACTTGACCATTTACAGCTGGCCTACCCAATTAATTAATACACTGAAATATCTCCGTTTATCATTTGAGTGTCAGCTAACACGGAAACTTCACCTACTAACCACACAACAGAAAGCCCAAAACAGACTAAAAATACTACTTACCGGACGAACGTGAGGATTGTAATCCTACTTTGTTCTCCACACCTACGGAACGTTCATCCACCCTCTGCTCTTTAATGGTGCCTCGACATCCTCTCCACACAAATTACGTCATTCCCTCCAGATCCTCGAGCAACAGACTCTCTGCCTTGCTTTACCCATCTGTTTGTCTTCATCCACATCGATCACATACTCTCTCTTCGAATTCCCACTTCTCTTTACCCATGTTGAACAACTGCACTTATCCTACACTATCAACAAATCACATTTCAATAACCTCGTTTCTCCCTTCTGATCACCAATTCTGGTATCCTGTAGCACATGTCCCATCATACTCAACACTTACACATCCTCCACACCCTATCCTACCAGACAATTAAATCGTCTCCAGTGTTTATCCATCCTATCAGCACACCTCTTCCCCACATCTGCCACTCTGCATCAGGTGCAAGACACTGCTGCAATTAAGGCTCGACTCAGTATTATTTGAAACAGACATTCATTGAGTACTAAGTATCCCCATTACTGAGTATCCCCATTCAGTGTACAATTCCCCGCTATGGACTAGACATGACTAGATGATCTATGCTCAAGGAAATGTAAGGAAGGGTTGGCCCTAACACGTGGACTATAGCTGTGTGCCCTGACAAACATTAATAATTACTAAGGAGTGATAACAACTCTCAGTTGCTATAGTGAAAGATAGATTACACATCCGAGCGAGGTGGCGCAGTGGCTAGCACACTGGACTCGCATTCGAGAGGACGACGGTTCAATCCCGTCTCCAGCCATCCTGATTTAGGTTTTCCGTGAATTCCCTATATCGTTTCAGGCAAATGCCGGGATGGTTCCTTTGAAAGGGCCCGGCCGATTTCCTTCCCCATCCTTCTCTAACCCGAGCTTGTGCTCCGTCTCTAATGACCTCGTTGTCGACGGGACGTTAAAAAAACACTAACACTAGATTACACATTATGTACATTTACCGACTGCAAATTTAAATGATAGCTCAGCAGAACAAACATCTGTCAAATAACTCGTTACAGGAGAATAACTGCAGACACACATATCAGTGCATTATAATTATTGATCACTGGGAGTAAGCAAAAGGCATAAAAAACGTGTTGACTGTGCTAACTGAAAATTAATAGCAAAATTAAACTGGTGGTCATGAAGCATTGGAAAGTTAGTGAGTAAAAGAAAGAGAACCCTAAAAGGCAAAAACATGGCCGAGACGTCACCTTAAAACTGACTGATATAAACATTCTTTAAAAAAGAGCACTACAGTTTCACGAAAAAGTTGAAGTGCTTGGTTTGGTGTACATGGTTCTAGGGAGAGGAAACTTTGAAGTGTTTGCAGGGTTCAATAATGATTGTATAAATATAAGGCACCTTTGGGTAGGATCCTTGAAGATTTAGGTGGACGTTGGGGGAAATGGGGGGAAAAGAGAAAGGGAGGAGGAGTCTCGGTTGTGGATGGGGCTGTCGTATCAAAAGTTTTTCTGGTAGTTGGTGGTGAGTGGAATTATGGCGCAGCGGTTCCTGCAGGCCTCTGCAGGTGAGGTGAGTCACCAAACAGCGGTGGGGGTTGGGTGCAACAGTGGCCCACCTGAGCCCCCTTATCAGCAACTGAGAGCGCAGTGATGTTTTGATCGGATTAACAATGCTCACAAAGACGATACTTCCTTCCTTTGGGTTCAGTGGCCACCCAGAGTTCTCACTACAGCTTTCTCTGAAAGGAAGTCGACCACCCTCGTAAATACATTCTGTCTTTATTGTTTAGGAGTCACGAGACGCTTCCACATGCGAATCTTTTGTCTTGTACTGCCATGCCACAAGCGCCACGATCATGGTCGTTGCGAAAGGAAATTTAGAGAAAATTTGGGTGGGCCAGCTATTGGCTGGTCGGTGGTTGGAACCTTAGGAGTGACGATTTGCCACAGGTAAGCCTCCACAAATTTCTGGCACTGTGAGTTGTCATGGGGTGGCAATCACACTCTTCCAAAAAGTGCTGCCGAACCCTTGAGAGTAAACTTGTTAAAAATCTTCTGATTGAGACAGTAAAATACGAGGTCTCATGTCTTTAACAATTCAGAGGACAGTCAAACGTTTTAGGGAGGAAACATGGGCCAAAGTCCATCTGCACCAGCGACCTCCTCTTACCTCATCTCATGCAACTGATGTTGAGTTTTGCAGCGGAACGGAGTGTGAAAATTGTACAGTTGAAAGATATGTTGCTTCATATTGACTGATCAATCACTGTCAAGGTGACTTCTCCAGCACGTTTGTGCTCTTTGGGGTTCTTATTCTTTTTCTTACTAACTTATACTTAAAAGAAAAGTTAATCATTAGGTTAATACGTTAATACCACAAAAATTCAGTCTTTCCATACGTCTTGATAACATTATTTTGTGAAATTTTTCGCATTTTAATTGTATTTATTTCGTCTGTATGTCACATTATAACGGTTTTGGCTGACGTGTGCGATGTTGATTACTAGGCAGAAACGCAGACCACTACATCACCGCAGCACAATCGGGTCAGCCTGAGTCGGCGAGTTGTGCGCATCGCTGCCGCTGCCTGCTCCGCTTCCTCAGCCGAGGAGAGTTCTACAAGTAATTCTGTGCTGTGTGTTCCGCGAGAAGCAAATTGTCGTGTGTTGTTTTTACAACGCCAGCAAATTGTCGTGTTCTGCGCGCCATAGCATGGGAAAGAAGAACTCGCAGAAGAAACTGCTGCGATGAGGGGGCCTCCGGTTGTGCGACTCACTGAGTCCGCCGACCAAACAAGTACGACCCGAGAAGACGAGTCGCTGCCTACTCCCTCTTTGTACGTGAAGTGCAGAGACGGATGGACAGCGCTGGGCGACCTGCCCCAAGAACGAGATGGTGTACGAGTCCTTCGACACAGACTCGCTGAGCCGCGTTCTGGCGGCAAACCTGACCGAATACAGGTCGATCAAGGGCGCTATAGCCGCCCACATCGTCGACGCGCCGCCAGCGCGGGAGAAGGCGCCTTACGCAGGGAAGATGAAAACGAATAAGTCACTCCTCAGGGGTTTGCCTTGGTGCTGTGACGAGGCAACGGTCCGGGGAGGGCTGCTGCGAACCGCAGTCGGTAACGCAACCGCAAAGTTGCACAAAGGGACGAACAAGAAGAGGGTGCCGCTCTATGCCGTGACCGTACAAACGACCGACAACGAGGGTGACATCTTCGGGTTGCGGAAGATGCTGGGCTTCCCGGTATAGACAGAGGCTCTCCCGCCCGCCATGGACCACCAGCCTCAGTGCTTCAAGTGCTAGAGCGAGGCTCAAGTCGCGAAGTATTGCCGCAACGCAGCGCGGTGCTTCAAATGCTCCGGCGACCACGACAGCCGCGCCTGCGACCGCGGCAGAGAAGCTTTGCCGACTTGCGCCCGGTGTGGCGGCCCGCACGTCGCCAGCTGCCACGGCTGCCTGGTTTTTTGAAGCCACATTCGTGTCGAAGGAAGCGAGGCGGCCGCGCCGACTCAGCGGAAGAGACGAAGATGTCGGCGACGACGACGACGGGCGCAGACCAGCCCGGTCCAGCTGAGGGACAGCGCAGTAGGGGCTCCCCCGGAAGGAGCGGAACGAGAAGCCAAAAGGGGAGCGTACATCGCGCATGCGCGAGAGAACGGCCTGCAGTTCTCCGATGAATCTTCCGTGCAGTATGCCGAGCAAGCAGAGCTGCTCGAGGAGCAGATGCGGCAGAACTGCACCACGCAGTAACATGACACGCCGACCAACAGCGAGCTGCCGCAGTTCAGCACCAGCCTGATGATGCTGTGCCAAGTCACTGACGACACGGCGGGCTCAGCAGAGGGCGCAAGGCAATGCATTGTGTTGTCGCACCGGACTCCTTGTATTATAACGACAAATGGCACTGACACGGTATCCTCTTGCACTATACCCGCTATTAACATAACCTACCCTTGCACGAACCGGCGCAGTCAGAGAGACATCCGCTGCAACCTATGACGGTGGTTCTTTTCCCCTTGGCGGTTGCGTAGGCACTTTTTTCCCTCTGCCCTTAAGCCGCTACCCTACGTTCGAATTTCGACCCAGTCTATATCTAGATGACCGCGTTAACCTCAACCAGACGTACGAAAACATCGCAGTGCCCACATCCTGCGACACCTCACATTAGTGAAAACTAACCCTTATGCAGAGATGGCAGTAGACCTTTTGAGTTGACGATCATACTGGTGAGGGCTTGGAGGGGCTCCACCTCTTAAATAATAATAATAAAAAAAGCGTGGGATGTTGTACCGCTGGCAACCCACCATCCGCCCATACTAGGCGATAGGTAGGGAATAACAATAAAGAAAAGAAAGGTTCAAAAAATTGTTCAAATGTCTCTGAGCACTATGGGACTTAACATCTGAGGTCATCAGTCCCGTAGACTTAGAACTACTTAAACCTAACTAACCTAAGGACACCACACACATCCATGCCCGAGGCAGGATTCGAACCTGCGACCGTAGCACTCGCGCGGTTCCAGACTGAAGCGCCTAGAACCGCTCGGCCACACCGGCCGTCGAAAAGAAAGGCAATGAAGCATTTGTTGACTTGTTTGACTGTCGTCTCGTTGTCGTAACGCTCTTTGGTTCTTGATATTTGTTGTACCGTGTTTCGGGTTTTCTCTCTTTGGGTTACTTGGACTTGGGTTATCACCCACGCAGTCGGTCGCAACTCGTTCGTTTACTCGCATTTTTGACTATAGTGATCAAGTTCTTCTTCGCTTCCTATATTCTGTCGTATCACAACAGTTACGAGTATTTGATACGCTTTACATGGAAAGAGGAAAGTATTTCTGAAGCTGTTTCATTGAGCTGCGGTCACTTATGCTCTTAAATGACAGGGCAGTACTAGTTACCTGGAAGGTCCGAAATATTCTCAGAGTAAACATGAAACGCAAGAACAGTACCTTGTGGCTGCCTACATCATTACTAGTTCTCAGCTATGCTTCGTCTATGTCATGAGGCATCCAGGATTATAAAAATATCAGTTTTATTCTTCAGCTGGGGGCTGTACTTTCTACTGGAATTAATGTGAAACATTAATCATTGGAGAAAATAGTTTCACACTAACTGCGAACTATCAATTTTTTATGACATCATTTCTTAACGTGAGTTGTATTTAAGTACGAAAGTGCGTTCTCAGTATGTCCTAACACAAAGAACGTTTTTAAATGAGATTATTTGGGATTTCCTGCTCTGCATAAATTTTGCTTCACAATGTAACTGCAGAAGCACTAATCAAACATATTAATTACTTATTTAAGCACACTACCTCATTTACGTAAACCTACAGGGACAATATCGTATAAAATTATTGCCTTCGTATAGACATTCGCATTCTGGATTACAGGTCAGTTCCTCGTTAATATTATCATCGTTGAGCCAGTTGTATTTTATGCATATTAAAAATATCAGAATTAAATTCTTCATTTGGATTCGCGTGACATAGTAGATGTGTAAGCGCTGTATTAATTTTGGTAGAGTATCAGAAATTTCAAGTATTTACACATAGGGTGTGTTGCGGTTTCTTTATTACCAAAGCTATGAGCTACCGCTCTCATAACAGACGGCGATAACTGCGAAATACGTCACTGCGGTTTTAAATATGCCAAGTATAAATACATACATTGGCAACTCAAAATTTACTGCAGTGGGAAACAGTCTAAATTAACTAGCTACTGTATGTTTCTGCTGTGCCGAAATGTTTTATGATCGTACACTGTATGCATCCAAAGCCCATGCAGAATCGATGGCAAAAAATGCTTTGAATTGCAAGATATACTGCAATATATGTTTCCAAATCTCGAATACAGTAAGAGGAGCCACCTTAACACGTTATTAGAATGGTAATTCGGAACGTCCACTGCTGGAAATCAGAATAAATTATAAGAGGGCTTGCTATATTTTTTGTATCGTTTTTATGAGTTAGAATTTCAAGTTTCTTGAAGAAATGATTAAACAAGGTGCATCCGAAAACAGCATGGTCAACAAAATCCTTACGAAACAGAAACAATAAAACTTCGCTCTCTGATAAAATTCAGTGTGCCATCAATGAAGAGCCTTTTTAACGGTCGATATAGAGCAATTAATATCTATGGGACTCGGGTAAAAGATTGTCTTTTTTAGATGGGCGTGGCTTATTCTAATGTTTTACGCCGAGCTCGGAGCAGATCTTCACCTTGGCTTTAAGGAGGCCCACGATTCTTTTAGATCTGGAAAAAGATTAAGAGAGGAAACACACCACATTTAACCTGCAAATGTACATTTAAAAAAAAATTAGAAGTCACCATGGTTTTATAACAGTTTATAGTGATGGATCAGAGCAAGGGGACTCCCTTGGTTGTACAGCCGCACATCCCTGACCGTGTCTTTACCATTCGCCTTCCCAGTCAATACACTATATTCACAGCAGCGCTCCATGCTGTCTTGAGGCACTGGACCACGTGCGGCATCTTCGCAGCAAATAGTTTCTCTTCTGCTGTCTGACCACATCCAAGGAAACGGATGTAACCATCAAAATAAATTAAACGAACAGTTCAGGACATTCTGCTTCTTCACCAGCAGATAGCGAAGTCTGTATCGTTCTGCTTGGTATCAGGGCAAGTGAAAATTTCGGGAAATTAACAGGCAGAGCAAGCAGATAAGGAGGCCTGTCGGGAACATGAATTGACACAGTGTATCATTCCGCTGCAGGCTATTTT
The DNA here is from genome assembly GCF_023898315.1 of Schistocerca nitens. Taxonomy (NCBI): domain Eukaryota; kingdom Metazoa; phylum Arthropoda; class Insecta; order Orthoptera; family Acrididae; genus Schistocerca; species Schistocerca nitens. The sequence goes on from NC_064621.1 coordinate 493,233,216, forward strand.
TTTAATTTTTTTCACTTTTCCGTCAACAGATGGCCGTGCAGGTGTGGGAGGAGCTACTGGCAGTGAGAGTCACATAACAGTAGTCAGAATCTCAGATCAAAAACCTTTCAGCCGTCTAATTACCAAACTCTTATTTTACTGGGCTACCTATTTCGGCGATGTGTTACGCCGTTATGAAGCCCCTGACCGATTTGTATAGACAGATTCCAACCATGATTCCGGTAAAAATAGGTGTCAGCATTCAGTGACTGGTATCTGCAGACTTCTGCTGGACACAGTGGTTACTTCAACATCATCTTGCGATCTGGTTCGCTTTATCAAGCAGAAACCTACAGTCACCAGATTTTGAGTGCTGGCTCGTATTTTGATCGGAACCGAGATTGGAATGTTCTTACACGTCGGTCAGGGGGCCTGAAGGCGGCATAATACATAGCAGAAACTAAGAGCTCAATAAAACAATAGTTTGGAAATCAGGCGGCTGAAAGGTATTCATTCGATTTGATATTCTGTACTGAACAGGTGAGTGCCGCAACCATCTGTGAAAAGAAGGACGTACATGAACGGCAGTGATGAAGCTCTTGCTGGTTATTCTGTTGGGCTGAACTAACCTTGAGGCACCTCGCTACAGGGCACTGTTGTGCTGTGAGAATATACTTCATTTTGTGAGATCTGTGACGCACAGATGGCACATTTTAACTGACAGGGGTACCGCGCCTGCTCGTCGTCACCGGTTTCGTCCAAATTTGTGTTGTATGCAGTGCTTCATCAGAAATGGAAGTAATAGAAGTGGAAGCTTCAGATGGCCAAGCAGTTAGAAAAAAATAGACTTTTTAGCGCAAGTCGAGCGAGATATGAGCCATTTTCGGGAGAATAGCTTCGAGACAGTGTATGACGCTGCGGGAAGAGTGTTGTGTAATAATCCGAGGTTCACGGAATCGAGTCCCTATCTGGCTAAAATTTTTATCTTCGGTTTTTCACATTACAAACTGAGATAATGTTAACTATATTGTATTTTGTGTAATAAAACACTGTGATACATTCGAATAAATTTCTTTTCTAAACTGACTCGTTGGGAGGACAAACAAATTCACAAATCAAGGGCAAGATTTTAAAGTTGAAGGAGGATTACATCATGCGGAATTAAAATGATTACTCCAAAAGGCGCACCACTATGGTAACATAGCGATGTCTGTTTTATTGTCAGCTAAATAATTTGATCAAAAAGTTACAAAACTGTTCTTATCTCGTCGAGAGGCAAAACGAAATCACACGTCAAGAAGACTGCATCAAAATCTATGCCATTGTACATCAGAAGATATCCACAGCAGTACTAGATAAAATATGGATTATATATCGTTTACTGGAAAAGTGTGTGATGAGAGACAACCTTAAATGAATGTAAACCAAGATTGTTTATGTACAACAACTTCCAAACATCCATATTAATGTAAATACGTGCGGTTTGTAACGTGTGTAAGATGCCGAGAAATTTACTGTTACCCCTATATTCACAATGAAAATCACCTTAGCAAGCACAAATCATCAGCCATAAAATAATAAAAGTAAGTAATTTTATATACGAACTTCTCGTGTACACCTTACATTCCCCTCCTCTAAATTTATTTGCAAACCCAAATTTCCTTTTGTATTTTCTTATCGGGCCATTTATGAGAATATGATCTAAGGAAAAAAGGTGGTACCACGAAGGAGTTATCCGAATGGATCAGAGATCCTTAGATATGACGTACATGTATAGGAAAACATATGATTATAATTTGAGAAGAACTGTATGATTCATTAAAGAAGAGAAGAAGAAGAAGGAGAGCTTCACTAACTGACCGAGTCAACTACACATTGGTCCACCTGTGGCCCTTACGCCAGCACTTCTCGGACTTGGCATTCCTTCAAGGAGTTGTTGGGTGTCCTCCTGAGGAATATCGGGCCAAATGCTGTCCAATCGGTGTATTAGATCGTAAATATCCCTAGCTGGCTTGAAAGCCCAGTCCATAGTACTCCGAACGTTCTCAGTTGAGGGTACAACCGGCAACCTTGTTGGCCAACGTAGCGTTTGGCAAACACAAAGACAAACAGTATAATCTCTCGCTGTGAGCACCCAGCTGAAATGTATGGCCACGAAGGCTTTCCATGAAGGGCAACAAAACGGAGCGTAGAATATCGTCAACGCACGGCTGTGCAGCAACTGTTCCTCGTATGACATTCAAAGGGATGTTGCTATGAAAAGAAATGGCACCTAAGGCCATTACTGCTGTCTGTTGGGCCGTATCGTGGGCGACAGTCAGGTTGGTATCCTACCGCTTTCCGTGCCTTCTCCAGGTACATCTTCAGCCTCAGGTCACATTGACTGGAGTAGAATTCTCTTCAGTGATGCATCCCACTTGGAAACGAGCCCCGATGACCAGTGAAGACGTGTTTGGAGACACCGCGAACAGCAATGACATACCAACACCTGCCACACGGACCTACAACTAGCAGAAATAGTCTCGCGTGCCATTTCATTTCACAGCATTATCCCTTTGGTTGTCATCCACGGCACCCTTACAGCAGACCGGTAGGTCCAGTTTTGTGGTTCTTCATGGAAAGCCATCCTTAGTTTACATTTCAGTCAGATAATGCACATTGGCACATGGCATCAATTACTGCTGTTTGTCTTCGTGCTTGCCTTACCCTACCTTGGCCAGCAACGTCGCCACACCTCTCCCCACTTGAGAACATTTGTAACATCATGGGCAGTATCTGCCGACCAGTTCGGGATATTGACAATCTAACGCCCCAATTGGACAGAATTTGGCATGATATTCCTCAAGAGCACATCGAACACTACCAATCAATGCCAAGCCGAGTAACTGCTTGCATGAGGGCCAGAGATGGATCAATGCGTTATTGACACACTCAGATTGTGAAATTATTTCGCTTGAATAAATCAGCAAGTTTTTTTCTGAAATTGTATTTTTTTTCCTGTACGTGTACGTCATATGTACCGATTTCCACCCTATTCGAATAATTCCTCCGTGGTACGTCGTTTCTTTTGCATTTCTCTTTTTTGTGTGAGGTAGTACTAATAAAATAAATATTTTGAGTATTATATCTGTTTATTTGTAGTATGAGTAACGTCAAAACTGAAAATATAAATAAAAGTCTACTTTGTGCCTCGGGCCTATGACCCTTTTTTTTACCGCTTCCAGAAATCTACACTGATATAAGTAACTCAGACTTCGCCCGTCCTGCGGTGAATCTGCCTTTTGCCTAAATGCTTGACCTTCTGAAGTGACTTTCGTCACTTTCATGTCTGGCCAAGTCCTGTAAATACCATAAATCTGGACGAAATCGGTAAGGACGAGTTTGGCGGTCGCCTTGTGACTCAAGTATATATCGCGATTAGAAGGTAGCAGGAAATTTAGGCAGCGATCTGCCCTCTTCATTAGCTGATGGCAAGCTGAGTGCACTAAAAATTTTCATCTTTGTCTACGGTCCAGATTCCAGCTTATGTTTTGAGGCTAGTTATTTCTTCCAATGATCAACTAGTTATATGCTGTACTATTCTAATCGTACCATTGCCTTTCTTTTCTTACTGGAAGCTTTAGGTCTGACAAAATGCATGATTGTCGTATTTCCCATTTCTTACTCGCCTGTTCTCTCTCTCTCTCTCTCTGTCTCTCTGTCTGTCTGTCTCTCTCTTTCTCTCTCTCTGTCTCTACGTTTGCTTACTGTATCCGAAGATTTATTTTTCTATGATTTTTATCGGTACTTGTCTCATACAGTTTTAGTGCCGGCGCAAAGCCTTTGCTGTCGTGCACACAAACCAGCACATCACCATCTTCGTCATCATCATCATGAGTTAGTTCGCGTGCCAGTGAAGCTTCTAATGGCAATCAGATTCAACGGCAACTTGGTTTGTAAGAGTCATGGTAGAAATACATATAACATCATACGCCTTCCATCGAAGGGGCGTGCTAGAGAAGGAGTAGGATTGCATATACGTAGAATGTATGTTTCCAAAGCGTCGATACGTGATGGCCGGTGTGGCCGAGCGGTTCTAGGCGCTTCAGTCCAGAACCGCGCAACCGCTACGGTCGCAGGTTCGAATCCTGCCTCGGAGATGGATGTGTTTGATGTCCTAAGGTTAGTTAGGTTTAAGTAGTTCTAAGTTCTAGGGGACTGATGACCTCAGATGTTAAGTCCCATAGTGCTCAGAGCCATTTGAACCGTTGATACGTACAGTTATCTATGGGAAAAATTAATCTGCTGAGGTATAAACACAGCCCACAGATTTTTAATTTTACATATCGTCGCCATCTAGCTATCTCTTGTAGTTCCAGGGCGCTCTAGAAAAAGGGAGGAATTGATAAATTATACCCGGTGATTAACTAACTTAGTGTCGTAAGATAAGTAAGTATGTTGTGGCTCCGTAAACTTTCCCGGTGTAGTACCTGATGATATTCATGTCGGGTCTCCAGCTGGAACATAACGACATCTTGTGACACTATAACTGGAAGTCCATCTGGCCGCCATCTTCAGGTGAGGAAGCTGTCGCCGTAACCCACCGGAACTGAAATCAAACACGCCGCAGCGGCTCCTTTGTATACCGCCTGTAGATCCACCGCTCTCGCGAGAACGTAACTGCCCTTTAGCGCAAGGCACAACATAGCACCGGTGGTGAAAAATCGCGGATACGATAAATCGATATCAAACACTATTGACAGCTTTTTATGACCAACAAAGGTCGTTGTATTTTAATGTCAAACAAAATACGATTCGAACTCTTACTTAAAGGATACTCCTTACCTTCGTTTATAGTAGCTGTCGGATAGGTGGATTTCAATAGCTCCTTTTAATACACAGTCCCAATAACGCGACGTTGGGGGAACCACTTGTGTGTTATCGTACAACTTTTAATGTCCAGTAAGACTGTGTTCCGCAACCGCAGATTTTACTGGCTGAAATAAATGCGTATGGCGATGGTGCTCAATGCATCGATTCTGGACCGTACGAATTCTTTGTCCAATATAGGCTTTCCGGCAATGGCAGGGAATTTTGTAGGCACCGGGGTTCATCAAACACATGTAATCCTTCAGTGAGCCTAGCAGAGCTCTGGTCTTAGCTGGTAGACGGAATACACTTATAATATCAAATATCTTTAAAACCTTTGTATTTTTGAAGATAGGCTTCCCGTGAAAGGTATGAACGCAACTGATTTGCTTGTACCTTCTCTTGGTTCCCTTCTAGGTCCAATCTATAGAGCACTATGATTTGATTGTCTGTATAACCATTCTGCCTGAACACAGTATTTAGATGATCAAATTCTTGTGTCAAACTATCTGCATCTGTCATGGCAAAGGCTCTTTTTACCATTGTACTTAGGACCCCATTGCGTTGGTACGATGGATGACAACTTGATGCATGAAGATATCGGTCCGTATGCGTGGGCTTACGGAAAACACTGCACCCTAATGTCTCATCATCCCTCTTGCAGACCAAAACATTATAAAAACGGAAGTTTTCTGTGGTGTCACAGCCAGACACCACACGTCCTAGGTGGTAGCTTAAATCGGCCGCGGTCCCGTAGTACATGTCGGACCCGCGTGTTGCCACTGTGTGATCGCAAACCTAGCGCCACCACAAGGCAGGTCTCGAGAGACTGACTCGAACTCAGCCCCAGTTGTACGGACGACAGAGCTAGCGACTAGACGTACGAAGCCTTTCTCTCTCATTAGCCGAGAGACAGAATAGCCTTCAGCTAAGTTAATGGCTACAAACTAGCAAGGCGCCATTAGCCTTACAGTGATTGTAATTAGAGTCTCACTTGTGTTCACCATAGAGATGTACAAGAAGACATTAAAGATAAGTATATGAGAAGCTCCGTTCTTTTCTTCATAGCATTAATTACGTATCCTGTTCCAGTACTTCACGCCCGTCTGCGTTAGTCTCGCGTGCCCTTTAAGCCACCTCTATTTACAAGGTGTTGGCCCAGCTGCCGACACATCACATGGCGACGAGTCTACAAAGGCTCTTGTGTTTTACTTTGCCCTAATTTCTTTGTGTCATGGCTTCGCCACAATCTCCAGATGTACTGTCCGAATTTTATCGCTTGCAGAATCAGCAGACGCAGGCGTTATTGGATGCTCTTGGACAGCTCGTCCAGGGTCAACGTGCGCTGCTCACCGATGCGGCCGCCGCCGCTTCATCGCTACCGCCGCCACAACATGCTGTTGCACCTCAATTCAGACCTTTTGACGAAACCCACGAGTCATGGCAGGAGTGGTCCCGCCAGTTCAGCTTTCACCTCGCCGCCTACAGAATTCAAGGTAACGAGCGGCAGCCGTTTTTGATTTCTTGTGTCGGTGTGTCCACCTACCGAGTGATAGTGAAGTTGTTTCCCAGGCGCGACGTAGCAACTCTGTCCTACGATGAAATTTTGTCTGCTTTAGATGCCTATTTCAAGGAAACAGTAAATGTCGTTGCAAAAAGGTATACGTTCTTTCGTACAAAACGTACGGCCAGTCAGACTAATAGGGAGTGGGTTGCGACATTGCAAGGACTTACTAGGGAGTGTGCATTTGAATGCGAATTTGGACTTCCTTATTCAGATACTATGGTGCATGATGCAATAGCGCAGAACGTTTCTGATGTTCGCATACGGGAACAGATTTTGAAACTAGTTAATCCCTCCCTTCAACAAGTGATAGACATATTGGACAGGCAAGACACACTTGACTTTGCTCAGGACTCGTTTGAAACTTCGCCAGCAGTGTGTCACATTAACCGGCCCGCCGGGCCCGCTGCACAGGACGCTCAGCGGCCCTCGCGCCCGTCGGCGCAGCGGCAGCCTAGCTCGCTAACACGTGCGCCGCGTAAGCAAGGTAATGCAGTGAAATCATGCCCGCGGTGTGCAACTAGACATTCGCGTGAAAATTGCCCGTCACGCCAAGCTATTTGCTTTTACTGTCATAAGAAAGGACATGTCCAAAGTGTTTGCCAGAAAAAGCTCAGATCAGACACTCACGCCAATTCCAGGCCCTTTGCTTCGCGCCGGAATCGAACCAAGGAAACTCAGGCTCGTGAACCTTCGCCCATGGATATTCATGTAGTTCATTCCGCCCCGTCCGGTGACAGTGTTCATTCCACAAAAAGTGTGCGTCGCCGTCGACGGAAGTCCCGTCACGTCGCACGTGATTCTGTCCCAGTGTCTGTTCCAGTTGCACAACACAGTCGCTTTTGTCGTCAGCAGGACAATACACTTTTTGTCGACTTAGACTTTGCAGGCAAAGTGATACCATTCCAGCTCGATACCGGAGCTGCAGTTTCATTGCTCAATCACGACACGTACAACCAACTGGGCAAACCTCCGTTGCGTGCCGCAAATGTTCAGCTCCATAGTTACTCAGGCCAGAAAATACCAGTGTTAGGACAGTGCAGCCTTCTTGCAACATACAAGGGACAAACAAAACTTGTGTCATTTTACGTTCTTCGTTCTTCTACTGCAGTGAACTTGTTTGGTTTAGATTTATTTCAGTTGTTTAATTTGTCTATAGTAAATCGGGTCCTATCAGTGAATCAGACTGTGCCTTCCGCCAGTGTTTCTAGTCTATGTGAAGAATTTGCGGACATTTTTGCACCGGGCCTTGGTTGCGCTAAGAACTATGAAGCACATTTGGAACTGAAAGCAAACGCGCAACCGAAGTTTTTCAGAGCGCGCAATGTTCCCCACGCATTGCGTGATGAGGTCGCAAGAACATTACATGATTTAGAATCTCAAGGTGTAATTGAACGTGTGCAGGCTTCTCTCTGGGCCTCACCCTTAGTAATTTTGCCAAAACCTTCCGGAAAATTGAGACTTTGTGTGGACTTCAAGGCAACTGTGAATCCACAACTTGTGACTGCAACTTTTCCTTTGCCCCGCCCGGACGATCTTTTTGACAAACTGTGCCCGGGAACATACTTTTCAAAGTTGGACCTAGCAGATGCGTACTTGCAAATACCGGTGGATAAAGAATCCCAGCGCGTCTTGGTGGTAACCACGCATCTTGGTTTGTATCGCTTCAACAGACTGCCTTTCGGGTGTGCATCCGCCCCTGCATTGTTTCAGCAATATTTACAAACTGTTTGTGCGTCGGTCCCTACTGCTGCGAACTATCGGGACGATATTGTGATCTCCGGAAAGACAGAAGCCGAACATTTGCAAAATCTCCGAACTTTATTTCAGGTCTTGCGACAAAATGGTCTTCGCTTGAGGAAGGACAAATGTGTGTTTTTTGCTCGGGATTTACCCTACCTGGGCCATGTCCTCAATGCCCAAGGAATACATCCGAGTCCCGAGCACCTCCGTGCCATACAGGATTTGCCGTCCCACAGAACTTGAAACAACTACAGAGTGTGCTGGGTAAAATAAATTATTATCATAAATTTCTGCGCAATGCTTCTGCCATTTCAGCTCCGCTTCATCGCTTACGCCGTAAAGGTGTTCCGTTCGTCTGGACGACGGAATGCGAACGCGCCTTTCGCCAGTTGAAATCGGCGTTGCTTTCACATACTTGCCTTACGCCATTCGATTCCCAGAAACCCCTTTTTTTGATGGTAGATGCATCGGATTTCGGGATCGGTGCTGTGCTTGTGCACAAAGATGGCTCGCATGATAGCCCTATTGCCTTTGCGTCAAAATTGCTCTCATCTGCGTAAAGAAATTATTCACAGATAGAGAAAGAGGCTTTAGCTCTCGTGTTTGGTGTTACTAAGTTTCACGATTTCTTGTATGGTCGTCACTTTACCATCATCACGGACCACGAACCTCTGACATCGCTTTTTCATCCGAACAAGCCGGTACCTCCGCGTACGGCGCAGAAATTCATTCGCCGGTCTCTTTTCCTCTCGCAGTACCGCTACGATATCTTGTATCGGTCCACTGCTAAGCACGGAAACGCTGATGCGTTGTCCCATTTGCCTGTTGCTGAGGATAAAGCATTCGATTCTTCCGAACTTGCTTGCATGTTCATTGATGCGGAAACCGATGACGTGGTCGAATCGTTTCCGATTGATTTTCGTCGTGTCGCTACAGCCACGGCTGCTGACCCTGTCCTTGCTCCCGTTTTGCGTTTTGTTGCTACGCAATGGCCCTTGTCCAAGTCACGGATCGAGGATCCGCTGGTATGCCGATTTTTTGCTCACAAGGAGAGACTTTTTGTACGACGTGGTGTTTTGTTGTTGCGTTCTGATAATGATCAGTCCCGAGTCGTGGTCCCACGTTCGTTACAGTCCTCTGTCTTACGGCTTCTTCACCAAGGACATTGGGGTATAGTGCGTACGAAACAACTTGCTCGTCAGCACTGTACTTGGTTCGGAATCGATGCTGCGATTACGAATATGTGCTCCTCTTGCGTGGCGTGTGCCGAACAACTATCCGCACCGCCGCGAAAATTCTTTGCATGGCCGAAAGCCACTTCCCCTTGGCAACGCTTGCACATCGATTTTGCTGGTCCATTCTGGAATGCTCGTTGGTTGGTTGTGGTCGATGCTTTCAGTAATTTTCCTTTTGTTGTCCGGATGTCTTCCACGACGTCTTCTGCCACAATCCAAGCCTTGTCTGCTATCTTTTGCATTGAAGGTCTTCCGCAGACTATTGTTTCCGACACTGGCCCACAATTCATGTCCGCAGAATTTCAGTCCTTCTGCAAGGCCAATGGTATTCACCATCTGACGTCCGCGCCGTTTTCGCCTCAGTCAAACGGTGCCGCGGAACGATTGGTCCGGACTTTCAAGTCACAGATGTTGAAATTGAAAGAGTCGCATTCTCGGGAGGACGCATTATTGCTCTTTTTGTCCTCGTATCGCTCTCAGCCCCGCGATGGTCGCTCGCCGGCTGAGTTGCTCCATGGTCGTTCTCATCGCACCTTGATGTCTTTGCTGCATCCGCCGCATCAGGTTCCTGTGCAGCGGCAGACTCCTGCTTTTGCTCCTGGCGACGTTGTCTTCTATCGCACCTATCACGGTTCACGGCGTGGGCTCGCAGGGCGCATTCTTCGCTGCCTCGGCCGCGCAATGTATTTGGTTTTGGGGGCCTCTGGTGAGGTGCATCGGCATCTCAATCAGCTGCGCCTCTGTCGTCGCCCGGGTTCTGCCGCTCCCCGTCTGCTTTCAGCGACGGAGCCGTCAGGTCAGCGCCCTGGGGACCCATCTACTGGCTCGCCTCATCCCCAGGTGTTACCGACGCTGCCTTCCATTTTGCCTCAAGGCGTCGCGCCGCCGCCGCAGCCGCCGCCGCAGCCGCCGCAGCCGCCTCCGGCGCCGCCCGCAGTGGACGCTTCGCTGCAGCCGCCTCGCGCCTCCCTGGGGCACGCGCCGCCGATCGCTTCCCGTGACCAGCTGTCCTCCGCCATGGAACTCTTGCCCGCTCCGGACCAGATGTCGTCATCGCGCGTCGGATTCTCCGACCACATGGAGGTCGACCCTTCGGCCCCTCCTGGCTCTTTACGGGCGCATACACCGCATGTTGACGTGCACCCTGGACTAGGTTTTCAGGCGTTTCCTAGCTCCCCTCGGACCGAATGGCCGGGTGCGGGTGGCACAGCCTCGCCTGTTGTTAGGCTCCCCACCTCGTCGCATACGTCAACATAGGGTCCTCCCCACGGCGGGCGGAAGCCTTATCTCACGACCGTTCGCCGATTTGCGGGGGAGGAATGTGGTGTCACAGCCAGACACCACACGTCCTAGGTGGTAGCTTAAATCGGCCGCGGTCCCGTAGTACATGTCGGACCCGCGTGTCGCCACTGTGTGATCGCAAACCTAGCGCCACCACAAGGCCGGTCTCGAGAGACTGACTCGAACTCAGCCCCAGTTGTACGGACGACAGAGCTAGCGACTAGACGTACGAAGCCTTTCTCTCTCATTAGCCGAGAGACAGAATAGCCTTCAGCTAAGTTAATGGCTACGAACTAGCAAGGCGCCATTAGCCTTACAGTGATTGTAATTAGAGTCTCACTTGTGTTCACCATAGAGATGTACAAGAAGACATTAAAGATAAGTATATGAGAAGCTCCGTTCTTTTCTTCATAGCATTAATTACGTATCCTGTTCCAGTACTTCACGCCCGTCTGCGTTAGTCTCGCGTGCCCTTTAAGCCACCTCTATTTACAAGGTGTTGGCCCAGCTGCCGACACATCATTTTCCATCCCTTTTCGACTTCCATCATGAACTTAATATTGGGATGCAGATGATGAAATTGACCTAGGAAATGATCCAGAACATCCCTCCGATATAGCCATACCATAAACATATCAATGACGTTTCTTCAAAAACAAGTTGGTTTTAAGATCGCTTTCTTCAGTTCCGTGAATTCAAAATATTCCAGTTTGTTTATGTTTTTCGTTATCACATCTCCAACAGCCGATATGGGCCGCTTTAGAAGGGTTGAAATGTCCGTGATGGATTTTTTACCCATATACCATCCAATGACTAGTCCACGTTTGAGATCACTTAGCTCTCTTGACCGTCCCTTTATGACGTCATTTCTTCTCTACTCAAAATGCAGTACCCTTCACCTTCTTTTACACTGGCGTGTCAACCTCTCGTGAGATCTTGTGGCCCACTATAACACTGGGTGGTCCGGATACACCTAATGCGATAGTTTATTACGAATGCGAGATTTCTGTACTTCAGTCAGTTTCACGGGCTGGGCAACGACAGGGATTGTCACTGTGAAGCATGATGCATCCATGACTTGTGGCAAGAACAAAAGCTGTATACTGTTCATCACTTAATGGATCCTCTACAGTAATGGTCGGATATGTGGACGGATCATTCTCTTGGAAATGCTTTACGAAGAGAATACTTTTATGGGTTTTAGTTCGTACAAGAACAATAAAACTGTTGATTTTCGCACACTTTCCACTTAAATATAAGTTTCTCCCCTGCTGTATTTTGGTATACGGATTTCCCCGTTCTTTAGTAAAATGTTTTGAGCACAACTTCTGTTTACAGAAACTGACACAAACTTTTGTTGAGATTCCGTTAAATTTTGCAGAACATTCACAACATAAATTTTAGTTCAAATCGGATATGCCCAAGAATACCCACATCTCTTGATAAATAACACGCTGATCCTATTCAATTATGTTGCACGCAGCATCGATGCTTCTGCAACAACAACAACAATAACAGTAAATTTTGGTCCCCTGAACCAAATTCACCACTGAAGGAACCACATCCACTGCGAAATTCTGGAAATCCAATGTAAACAGACTTTAATTACCAAAACTTCAACGAAACCATTCGAGACATTGTTCTTGACTTGTGCCTCTACAAAAAATCATTATTTATCACATTTCGAGACGTTCCATGACGAACTTCAGATTTTTGACAAGATTGGTTTTTGGTCCGTAGTGTACCGGTATGGGGTCTTCCTCGTTTGCTGTGGAAAAAATTACGGTTTATTCATATTCTGTAACGAGTAACATTAGTTCTTAGTTGTTTTCATATTCTACGAACAAGTAATCAGAGTATTCTGTGAAGTTTCTGGGTTGCAAACGAATGACGTCATTCTTTTGCCTAGATATTTCTGCTAACAATCATTCAGCCTTCTTCAGGAGCGTGTTTCACTCCCGAGATTTCTGGTTTACGTCACTTACTTAATAGCAAATACAGGCACGGGGAAGCATGGGCTTAAGCAACCACGACATATGCGCTAGTGATGGGAAACGCTGATCACTTCAAACCGATACCAGTATTTTAGTTCAAAATAACCGGAACTTTTCAATATTTGTTTCGTCTGGGTTATAACAGCTTCTTTGAATCTGTTACTAATAGTTAAGTAAAAAACGAGTATATCAATTTGTCATTGCACTGGTGCTAAGATTTTTGGTTTTTAAATAAAACGTTTTTAAAAACCAGTCATGTTTATTCGTAATATATACATTTGCTGGAATAGTGAGTTAGTATAGGAAAAGGAAGTGGCGGCCAGTTAAAAACAACATCGACAGTTAGAAGAGAACAACAAACATGTGACACAAGAATCGGTATAGCATTTTTGAGACAATACCTGTACCTGTAGTCCTTTACTGCTCAGTAAAAGCGACCCTATCTTTCTCTGGAGAGCAGAGTGCAAGACGTATGCCACCTACGCCATTAGCAGCCCGCAAATATGAGTCAACTTACAGATCAATACTTTATACAATGAGTATTTATGAAGAGAATGGACAATAAATTTTAGCAATTGGATTAATTCAGAACTGAAATTTTAACACCTGTTAAGTAACTGATGCTGCTAAATGTTCCACTTTGCCTGGCATTTGAACTGCCTATCTGAAAGAACATTTTAACTGCTACCATCAAGAATAAATTTCTTCAAATTCTTGTTAGAAAGTTGATAAATATGTTTCCCTACAAAACTAATTTCTCATTTGATAAAGAAAGCTAAAATATTAACTTAAAAGCTTATTACATATCTGCCTCTTCTGTGAAATAATAAAAAATAAAGTAAATTAAGATAACAGTAATAAATTATAAACTTGGTAATTCAGTCATTTTTATAATAAAAATAGAAAATGCCGGTATCCACATAATATGACTTTATTTGTCTGTAGTCATTGAAACAGACAACAAAACACCAGAAACCGAGTTTTCCAGTCTCAGTTTTCACCCATTAGCAAAAACTATTAGAAGTGCCCAAATACTTGTATGATCCTAAATTACAACATAATTACAGCGTCGAGTTTCATAAAATTACAATAAATAGTATTAGTGGGATAGCACAGAATGAAAATAAATAGGGTAAATAGGATAATATTGGTTACTTCAAACCCTCATTACTTTTCCAGAAAAGCAGCGAACAATACAGGTTTTAAGTTTTGCTTTATTTACCTATATTTTTGGATGTTATGTTTGTAGGTCTCTTGGAACGTACAGTGCAAACGTCTAAGGGAGTTTTACAATTTTCCAATATTCGTTCCATGTCTACGTTTCTTACTGAAAATAATAGCAATAAAAAAACTGGAACTAGGCTATTCCAGAAACCGGTTATTTTGAGAGGTTTTAACTGTCAAGTTAAACTGGAAACGAAAAAAAGGTATAACCGAGAACCGATAGTTTCAGCGATAATCACCATCCACAATGAGCGACTTCGTCGAATATTGCTCCATCTACGGCGCGCTGGCGGGTGGTAAATGTTATTATAGTACATGCACGCCCTGTGTCGGAATGCAAGAATGCGGTGGTCAGATCAATAAACTGTCAGACGTATCTTAAGACATAGAACGTTTTCTTTCTGTAAATATGAAAGAAATCACCGGGTTCCACACCCAAGTCAGATGCATTTCCACAGATTTCTTGGTAAATGAATACCGGAAGGGTGTCATCGGATCCTAGATTTCCATAGTAGAAAGATCTAAAGTCATATGGAGATACAGTTCTCGTCAAGACTGACTTACTGTGCTTGTGTTGTGACTAATCTAGCTGCTGCCACTGTGAATGCGTCTTCGCGCCAATTTTTGGTATAAGGTTACCGACGTGTACAAGTAACCTCCTGTAAAAACACTTACCTGAAGATGGATGAAAGGTTGTCAGCCTAAATATCGAGGCAAGATGTCGACGTCATCCGACTTCAATCCCAGAACTTCATGGAACATGCTCTACGCCGGGATACCTTCAAGAACCACGTTATCAGAAATTTTACGAGTGGCAATAGCATCATCAGCCAAACATATATTGGCCGTTAACTGAAAAGTTGATAGCTATGAAATAACAATTATTTAGCATGAGGTTAAGTGGGCTTTCCCATGTACAAGCATAAGTTCAGGCGATAATGCACTTACGTTCCATGTCATGAGCTGGTGCCACCAGAGTCTGGTTTTTGTTTGCAGACTATGCTTTCGAGCATTGATTGACTACTACAGCGTATCTGTACAAAAGAGGAAAACTCATGTTTTTCAGTAAGGTAACCATTTTACAAGCAACTACGTACCTTCCACTATTTTTCTTCTTAACAGCATCCCCTGTTGAGGTACGTGTCTTGCATCACAGAGCCTTTTCATGCATTGCTGCACAGTGTGACCTGAAAGGCAATTGTTATTATCGTGATGCGCCTGACGCTGATGATCACCACATCAACATTTATCGTAGGCCTATTCATCTATTAACCTCCGACTGGCTACTGAAAACTTTAAAAATATGGTTTTAGCTTCAAAGCGTATACGTGGTTGGGAAAGAAGGCTTTGAAGATCACGTTGCGTCAGTCAGTTCCCTGTTTCGCTCGTCATTGTGTAAACAGCGACCGACTGAACTAGACGGTGATAACGCGTCTCTCTCCAGTTGCGAGGTACGTTGTGTCATTAACTTACTTTAAATAGAAGGAGCCAGTGTCATTGAGGCTCATCATCGACTACTTCATATGCATTAGCGTGGGATTATCAGCGATAATGTTATGAAGCAGTGGTACAGAAAATTCGAGGCTGGTCGCACGGATGAGCACGAAGAAAGTGGTCGAAAAAGATTTTCAGCCGTTTCTGATGAACTTGTGGAACAAGTTAACAAAATTGCCGCTTCACGATTTCCTAACCCTCTGAAGATGTACTTCAAGGATAACCGTCTCTAGCATTGTCATACATATACATTAAATATATTCACCGTTCCAAATATGCACAACTGTCAGCTGTATAGCTGAATGAGGACGATGAAAATTTTTGTTGGACCGGGACTCGAATTTCTCACTTATCGTGAGCGGTCGCCTGACCATTTGGCACCCTGGCACGACTTACAGCCTGACCCAAACTTCTATATATCGTCATCCATGTGTCTACAACCTGTGCTCGAACATCGATTATGTACATTCCCATACAGGCTTTAATACTATATTTCAAAGTATCTTGCTGGGTGTCGGCAGATACATACGATACTGCAGTGAACAATTACGATGCAAGTTTCCTTCAGATACACATGCATATCCAAAGGAACTTTGCATCGTAATTTGGAATAACACAGGGTATGCAAGACCGTAATGTCACAGTTGGGTTACCACAAGTTTCGTGCGCTACGATTTCCAAAACTGAAAGAATAATTTTGACCTTGACATTCCTTCAGACCTACCGTGAAAACCAGAAGGAATTCCTGAACAGAATATTCACCTGTTAAAGTGATCTTCCGGCCTCCTACGAAAACTGCAGCCCTACTCGGTTTTCAGAAGGTTGATTTATTGCTTTGTAAAGCGGGTTTCTATCAGATCCTCTGCGGAATTTATAATGAGTCATATATAGGTCCGACGACAGCACAGTTGATGAAAAGTGCTTGGAACAGCAAAGATACAATTACTTATTACAGCCAGACAAGTCCGCTGAAGGAGAACATAGTATACATTCGGGTTATTCCATGAACTACAGTGACGTGAAGATTTTGACATGTATCTTTTTTTGGGACTGACTCTTCAAGGAAGCCATAAAGAAATTAGTTTAACCGGTAGCTTAATAAATAGATATAATGGTTTTAATTTAGATAAGGTATGGAATTCGGCTCTTGATGTAATTATATTACAGAGAATTCATCAAAGTATTACTGCCTCCGATTATACATCGCCAACAGAATCGAATGTGTGAGTGCTATCGGCACATGTGGCACGTGTGTGAATCTACCTCTTTGCCACCGACCAGCATCTCAGACCTGCGTGCGCAGCACCTCCACGACGGAGCTTGGCTCCTTCTCGTCCGAGGGCAAACTGAACGCATCAAAACAGACATGAAACTCGCAGAGGCCGAAATTCCACAAGCCTCTGTCTTGCCAGTACTCTTGTTTACAATCTGCGTCATCGAAACGCCGAAGTTCGCAAACATTCAACTGGCACAGTCCGCTGATGAAATCGTGTAGTTTACGAGTGGACTTCATGATAACGCCATCATCAGAAAACTACAGACGCAAATGCTCTAATCATAGAGTGGTGCGGACATAACAAGATTAAAATCACCACGGCCAAAAGGAAGACAATGTTCTTTAGCAAAAACGTCCACAACTAGACAGAAACCTTACTATCGAAGGACAAGAGGTACCATGGAGCTCAACTGTCAAGTTTCTGAGGATCACAGTGCATCGGCGCCTTTACTTTTACGCTAGACATATGCACAACCTAAATCTTAAAATCTCTGGCATGGCGAGAGAAGTGATGCCACCATTCTGAAGTATGGAGATCAACATCTTAACAAAAGTTAGACTCTACAAGACGACTAAGTCATCAAAATCCTTTGTGGGAGCACATCAGAGGGCTCGCTGGCAAGACACAAATCAGCACAATCATGTATTACAAAATAAAGTTCTTTGGTGGATCCCGAGGGCTTCACAACACACGCACATCCAGACGCTGCATGAGGAGCTCTGTATGTAATCTGTTGTAGAAATGATCAAACTCAGGTCCACAAAAATTCATGAGAAATTAGACCAACTGACACATGTCATACGTCACAACCGAGAAGTAGGTACTACCAGAGCAGAACCCTGGCATCGGTGCAGAGTCCCACAGATGTTAGTTAAACAGTAAATTAGAAATGTGGTGCTACAAATAAAGAAACAAACCCTCGCAGCAAAGACTTACGGACTCGTGGCCGTTACAATTCATCGTCATGTGAAGTAAATAATTTGGTGAAGACAAAACCTTACCCTGTCACCGAGAAGCGGAGGTCGCTGAAGAAGCAATGGGGTTTTTTCTTTTTTTTTTTTAAAAAAAAAGTCTTCTCATCAGTCTTACGACTCACTTTAAGGATGGATACGCCGCCAAAATATCAGCTACAGAAGTAATATCTGCGAGGATGCATGCCTGAAAATTAATGGAAAATCTATTTTTTATTTTTATAGCCAATCATATGTTAGTTTACGAATGGCTCTCGTAACTAATTCTTCCTCACCTTCGACACTGCTGCCACATACCTCTGAACCGTAAACAATCCCGTGAGCTGAGCTCAGTATCAGTATCCACAAAGAAGGTAAATCTTAAATGATGGTGCACGTTCGCAGCCTCTGTTTTCACTAAATCATAAGGTGAATCTGTTACGCACTCCCACATGCGACGATCATTGTGCATCAGCTGAACAGTTAGAGTGGTGTGCATCCAGCCAAACTTGACGAGACTCTGTTGGTATCTAAAACAAGGGCAACACAAGGAGCCTTTGTCGCTCTAGAAATAACTGTTATTGGTTGTCTGGCGGATGTCTTCTGCCATTTGACACGCTGAAACATCATTCAGAATTTTAATCGATGTGCTGAATTTCGGAAACATGAATGGCGTCTTCAGAAGCGAGTACCTCTAGCTGACTGTGTTCAGAGCTTATGCGTGAAACTTACGTTGGAGGACGAGTCATCAAGTAATATTATGAGTGAGAGATGCTGTAATCGTTGGTACTGAAACTCACGTTCTCAGGAATGCAGAACAAAGAGACCAAATCCGATAAAAACTGCAAACGAAGTCTTCTGGAAGAAGTACAGGAGAGGAGAAGCAAACTCATTCTAAACGGTCGGCAGAGGAAACATACGGACTTACTGCTATGGGAGAAGCTTGAAGGTCCTACTGCAAAGTTGGACTGATCTGCCTGATACATGACTGCCTGATGTTTCACCATGTTGTAAGTCTTCCGTTCTCATCTTCTAGAGGTCTGGCTACCTACCCGGTCCTGAGAAGGCTGTGTAATTTCCGATGGCAACCGCATTCCGTCATCCAGGAGCTGACGTCCAAGGGTTCTACCACGGTTTAAACGGATGGACTGGTCGGTTTCTAAGTTGCTATTAACTTTTCCGGCAGTTGTCATTATTTAGAAGGTGTGGAAAACTCAAGGAGGAATGTAACTTTTGCAACATTTGTCGTTGCCAAGTAACATACCTCGATGAAACTTGGACCACAAATAGAGAAACTGTCGCAGTGTAGAACAGAAGGTAACTGAAAGATATAAGCAGTGGGACGAGCATAAATGACACTTTAATTCACTGAAATTCATTATGGTCCCCTGGACATTAGAAAAGGTGGAACATGAGTCTCCGTAGGGTGTGTGATCAGCAACCATGCTCCCCACCAGTTTACTAAGAAGTTCTTGTGGTAGGGCGTTCCATTGCTCCACCAGCGTGGCTGTCAACTTTTGACTGGTCATTGGTTCATGTGGGCATGTTGCAATACATCAGCCATAAGCACACAAAACGTGCTAGATGGAATTTCAGACAGCAGAACGGACAGGCCAGTCGATTCACCAACTATCGTCTCATTCCAAGAGCTTCTGCGCCAGCGCTGCTCGATACAGTCGTGGATTTTCATTCATAAAAATGAAGTCGGGGCAGAATTCACCCCTGAATATATGGATTTTGGGGAGGAGTACAAAAAAATGGTCCAAACGGCTCTGAGCACTATGGGACTTAACACCTATGGTCATCAGTCCCCTAGAACTTAGAACTACTTAAACCTAACTAACATAAGGACATCACACAACACCCAGTCATCACGAGGCAGAGAAAATCCTTGACCCCGCTGGGAATCGAACCCGCGCGCGGGAAGCGAGAACGCTACCGCACGACCACGAGCTGCGGACAGGAGGAGATTTTTTTTTTTTTTTTGTCATCAGTCTACTGACTGGTTTGATGCGGCCCGCCACGAATTCCTTTCCTGTGCTAACCTCTTCATCTCAGAGTAGCAGTTGCAACCTACGTCCTCAATTATTTGCTTGACGTATTCCAATGTCTTCCTCTACAGTTTTTGCCCTCTACAGATCCCTCTAGTACCATGGAATACATTCCCTCATGTCTTAGCAGATGTCCCATCATCCTGTCCCTTCTCCTTATCAGTGTTTTTCACATATTCTTTTCCTCTCCGATTCTGCATAGAACCTCCTCATTCCTTCCCTTATCAGTCCACCAAATTTTCAACATTCGTCTATAGCACCACATCTCAAATGCTTCGATTCTCTTCTGTTCCGGTTTTCCCACAGTCCATGTTTCACTACCATACAATGCTGTGCTCCAGACGTACATTCTCAGAAATTTCTTCCTCAAATTAAGGCCGGTATTTGATATTAGTAGACTTCTCTTGGCCAGAAATGCCTTTTTTGCCATAGCGAGTCTGCATTTGATGTCCTCCTTGCTCCGTCCGTCATTGGTTATTTTACTGCCTATGTAGCAGAATTCCTTAACTTCATTGACTTCGTGACCATCAATCTTGATGTTAAGTTTCTCGCTGTTCTCATTTCTACTACTTCTCATTACCTTCGTCTTTCTCCGATTTACTCTCAAACCATACTGTGTACTCATTAGATTGTTCATTACGTTCAGCAGATCATTTAATTCTTCTTCACTTTCACTCAGGATAGCAATGTCATCAGCGAATCGTATCATTGATATCCTTTCACCTTGTATTTTAATTCCACTCCTGAAACTTTCTTTTATTACCATCATTGCTTCCTCGATGTACAGATTGAAGAGTAGGGGCGAAAGGCTACAGCCTTGTCTTACACCCTTATTAATACGGGCACTTCGTTCTTGATTGGCCACAGGAGGAGTAGTGTCACAATAGCGTTAACCAGTGAGAGTACTGTGTTCAAAGATCTGGAGGTAATATTACACCTTCCCTCACCATAACACTAGGCCCATAAAAACAGTCATATTCGACAGTGTTAGATCTACCAGCATGTGGTACGTACTCATCGCACGTGACGTGTGACTCGCCTGAGTTGGTCTATTTTCACAAGAATTTTTATGGACCTTAGTTTGACCATTTCTACAGTAGTTTCCATATTGAGCTCCTTATGCAGTGTCAGGATGTGTATGTACCGTGAAGCCCCAAGTATGCACTGAAAGGATTCATTTTGCAATACCTGGATGTTCTGCATTTGAGTCTTACTAGCGAGGCCCCCGTGAAGTGATACAATAAATGATTTTTGATAGTACAGTTGCCTTCTAAAGTCTAACTTCCGTTGACATGTTGAGCTCCTTGCAGGAGAAGAAGAGCAACAGTTCCCTCGCCATGCAAGAGGCTTTAAGCTTTAGGTTTTTCACGTAGAACATGTAGTTCTACCTGGTAGTCTGTCGAAAGTGATCGTTTTAGTGGTCCAGGTGATACATTGCTTGAGGGGTAACGTCACATTGGCGTACTGACTTCCAAATCTTAGAATACGGTACACTCACTGGACACTGCATTGCGACACTTTAATTCATCCCCATTTGCGTCTTTCCAAGGATGCATTCGGCCCTAGCTTCATTTTTATGTATGGCAATGTGCGACCGCATTGAAGAGTTCTGTTGGGGAGCTCTTGGATTGAGACGAACTCGGTGAATGGAGTCGTCTGGTTGTTCTCCCGACTTAAATCTCATGGGAGAGACCTATTGCTGAACGTTCACATGCACCAAAGACCATCCAACAGTTGCTAACCCTGCTGGTGGAGGAATGAATTTCCTGCCACATGGGCAGCATGGGAACACGTTGAAGAGCATGCACTGGTGTCTCATGGGGTATTTCCTTCCATTACCTTCAGTACTACGTTGTAGCAGTTCTTTCTTAGTATGGCCCTAGTCTCACCAAGCTCTGGGACTTGGCAGAGACACACCTTGCCCCCGCGAAAGTTACTTTCGTCCTTAACTTTTATATTCCACTGTCAGAGAGGGCTTGTCTTACAGAGAGCGAGGTCGTGTCGTCTGTGTACGCTAGAACACACCTCCGTGGTTGCTAACACACTCCTGTGCCGTAGGTTCGTTTCTTTTCACGGTGGTGGAACAAGTTTTCACTGGCACTAAATAGCTCAGAATGGGACGATACGTAGCGCAAAGTTCCAGCTCACCAGATACTGAGACAATATTCTGACAAAAAAGTTAACTCACAAACCGCTCCGCTGTGCCTCACTGAATGAAAGCATGTGAAATTGTAGATGGTGATCCGGTCGTCCGATAGGCATGTTGAGGTAGGAGGCTATTCTTTGGTGCTTGTCGAAAGAAGTAGCTTATGCTGGCGCCGTTTTCCGCCGTCTCTTTCCTCTCATACTCTTACGACTCCAACACCAGACACACATGTATCGCAGGTACACTATCTATCAGACAACAATCCCACACTGCGAGGGAAGAGGCCGTTCTAAACGGAGAGAGATAAACCGTTCCTATTAAGCGGCTAAAACCACTCGTCTTCACCTCCCAACCAACGATGTGTTATGACGCTAAATTCTGCTGAAAAGAGGAGTGACAGAGCTTCTGGGTGGAATCCAGCATAAACCGCCAGTAGCTACCACGTAATGTTCGATGGAGCTTTGTGACGAAAGAGTATCTCCATCCTGCCAAAGTAACACAATAAGATATAGTAAAATTATAAACAGCCGACCAGTTGCTATGGATAAAGGAATTTTTTACCTAGGTTTCGACGAATATAAATTTGTCTTCTTCAGAAGGTAAAAATTTTACATTCAAAAGGACTAATGTACCATCGCCGTTTTTACAACTGTCGGCGTAGATCCATATGTCAGAAATGAAATATAGCCCTGGAATTAGGGTTTGTCACGTTAATATAAAATAGATCATGGATCTTGCAGAGCTCACAACCGACGTAAGTATAACATATAAAACCCAAATCGTATTATTCCAGGTTAAACCCACTACGTAAGCCTCAAACTAGAAGCACATACGCTTCTGAAACAATAATAAAAATATATTGCACAGAACAGGCGTTCGAATTTATAAAACCAATATTTCACTACCTCAGAGACTCGTTCAGAGGTTAGTGTGGCACAGACTCGTTCTTCTACAAGAGACCTGTATTAAAATCGTCCATCACCGTAACGTCCTGTCATGAATATATGAGTTACCTCCGAACTGTCTATTGATTTTCATTTCGGGATATTCGGACGACGTTTGTTCAAAGAATTTGACGCTTCACCAGCACGAGTGGCTATCATTCTCTCTCCATTACTGGTGGTGGCCTGATTCCCTGCCAGAGGTTATATGTCATCTCCGCGTTGACGTCGGCAGGGGACGATGCCTTTGTTATTATCGCTGTAGCTCCTAGATTGTTACTTCCCTGAACAAATGGGCATGGCAGCACTCCTCCACAGCGAGAACGTGTGTGTCGGTGAATTCTATTACGTGCTCGGGCTCATACAACGGGTGTTCCGCCGCAGCAGATTTCTGCTCATGTCCCAACCTGCAACATCGTCTGTTTGATGATCTTGGTACTAATGGAATTGCCAGTCATTGGAACAGGACAAAATTACATCTTATCGTCTTATAGGTAGTTACTTTGTTTACAAGTGTCACTCATTGACTGTCTGGAAAATACCGATTTTTTTCCAGATGCCTTGCTCTAGACTTTTTGTATCATCAGTCTTCAAACTGTTTGATATGGCCTACCACGAATTATTCTAGTGCATCTACCGTTTCATCTAAGAGTAGCAACTGCAATTTATGTATTCAGTTACTTACTGACTTACTCTACAGTTTTTACCCTCTGCAGCGCAATCTAGTACCATGGAAACTTTACCCTGATGTCTTAACACTAGAACGGCGGAGTTAATGACATTGCTAAAACGGCAGGAATGGGTCATTTTGACCCGGCATGAAATACTTAGTTATGTGAATTAAACTGGTACTTCATTTTAGTGTTTGTAAATCCATACCCTTTTTCCAGTAAGGACAATAGTTATTTATCATAATAACTAATAATTACTTATTTATTTCAACAATAAAATATCTTTCAAATTCATTTTTGTTGATGCTAACAAGTGTCCTAAACAGTAGATTTCTGTTTGTTAACTGTTTGTGTAGCCTTATAGACACATTTAGTATATTTGGTCCATATTACTCTCGCATGTGTGCTGCACACGTCTTTGTATTGGCTTTCATTCAATTCATTGGAATCTACTAGACGCTCTAAGCACATGTTATTTCTCTTTTGCGTGGATATTTTCCGCACACGGCTTTGTGGCACTTTATATAGTCTCCGCTGGTCTTCTTCCCTTTGCAGATTCTTATTTGACACTTCTTACGCTTTCTAGGTAATTTCAGTCTTCCTTTACCTGATGCTCTTCCTCTATCGTTTACTTGTTCATTCGCCAGCTGAAATATGAACTTTATCCTTTCCATTTTCTTGTTCGTTGCTGTGTTGTAGATGACCCATGCCACCATCATTTCATCAACCACTTTCACCCCATACTTCGTTCCACTGCAGAATGTTATGACTTCAGGTTTCTTCGTTCCTTCCTTGCTTATTTCTACTCCAGGATGGTGTGCACTCAGAAAAATTACATTTTTATTCTTCTTTCTTTGGAATAAAGTCATGGTGCAGCCTGTGTAGCAACTGTGGTAGAGAATGGTGGTGATGTGTATTTCAGCCTTAGCCTTCCTTACTTCATCGGGGCCGCCCGGAGTGGTCGTGCGGTTCTAGGTGCTACAGTCTGGAGCCGAGCGACCGCTACGGTCGCAGGTTTGAATCCTGCCTCGGGCATGAATGTGTGTGATGTCTTTAGGTTAGTTAGGTTTAATTAGTTCTAAGTTCTAGGCGACTGATGACCTCAGAAGTTTGAACCATTTGAACTTCATCGGGAATTTCACGATGGATCTTCTTCATTGTACCAACTAATGACGTTTCCTCTTCTTTGAGTTTCTTAGCAAACTGAAGGAACATAAAGAAGTTCTCCGTCGTCACATTTCTTCCTTGTTTTGCAAATGGCTCCATGAGATACAGAAAGATTAATCTCCAAGTGGTTACTTCTCCATACGTGTGTCCTCTATGATGGACATTGGGAAATATATATATATATATATATATATATATATATATATATATATATACTTTGTAGTCACATCGACAGCCAATCAGAATTTGAGGCCATATTTGTCTGGTTTGTTGGACACGAAATGAGTGAACCTGCATCTTCTTTTGCTTGGTAGCAGATACTCGTTAATGGTTATATTTTCTCTAGAGCCCTAAGACGAGTACTGTTGTCAATGAAGTGAATTAAGCTACAAGGGCGAAGTTTCTGGCTACCAGGCTTCCGGTTCGAGTTGATTTTTCATAAACACGGAGAAATCTGAGAAGATATTGAAATCTGCCCTTGGCATAATGTGCTTGATGAATGTAAGCCCCTGAGAGTGCGACCAGAGGTCATCCGCAGGCATACCTTTTGTACAAATACATAGCTTTTGTACAATTGACACACCGAACTTATATGATGGCTATCAGTTTCTCCAGTTCTTCAAGTGACACAGTCCAGTTCTTCGTTTACTCGCTAGAAAGCGTAAGCAGTGGGACCCCCTGTCTCTTTCACAATGTTCACAGCCGACCTTCTTCCAGAAGATGAAAAATTGGAATTCTCCCACACGGTTTCACCCCTAGCGACCATCTATGTGGAGGCTTCCAAGTGCGCCTACTGTGACGAATGAGGTGATGATTAGCATACATCAGCATGTGAATCCTCTTCCACTAATCGCTCCTCGTTCACAATGTCTTCAACTTCACTGGTCTCAGGTACATAATCATCTTCAAAAGTGATATCAGTTTCCGATTGAACATCGGAATTCTCTAAGAGGCGTAACAATTCTTCATCAGAAAGTCTACGCTGACGATACACGTTCGAAACCGTGCTGAATGACATGATATATTCTGTGGGTGATTGGAATCTACACCTGTCAAGTTGCTAAAAGTAGCAGCAACTACTTTGCATGACTGCTGGCTGTTATCGCTACATTGTTGGATAATTTGCATATATTCAGAAGAGAAATTACCGTGGGATCAAATTGACCCTTTCCGCCATTCTCGGTGTATCGATTGAAATGTTTAAGAAACTATAAATATTTTCTAATTCAAATAATTATCGTAAAGAGGAGAAAAAATTTGGACAAGTCATATGATTTCATTAACGCAGTAAATAAATTGGGTATGACAATGAAGGGAAACACTATGATATGACTTCCGCCACTCTAGTGATAACAAATGCTCTATCATCCTGCCATTTTTCCTTGTCAGTCTTTTCCATACATTCCTTTCCACGAGATATCTTAGACGAAATAGTGATTTCTACTAATAGCATCAATGTTGCCAAGAGTAGTCAATTTCTGGTTGGAGAATTTCGACAGACAGCCCTGGACTTGGAACCATCTAATCTTAAACTGCGGTACAGGTACGTCGATGACAAGTGTGTCGTACGGAGCCAAGGTGATAAACAGCTAGGTGACTTATTGAGACTGTCACCATTCCAACAACAAATTTACTGTGGAAATAGTACAGGATCAATAAGTACCCTTTACAGAAGTGTTGCTTACAAGGAAGAGCAAAAAACTGGCACGCAGTAAGTATCGAAAGCACACATATCCATAGGCCAATAGCTCTACATAAAAAGTAATGCAAGTCGAAGCAATAGGAGAAATTAGCTGTGGCCTAGCGCATGCTGTTCCACACAGATCACGTAATAAAATTCGTCGCCTTGTAGGTTATTCCTATGGAAAAGAACTATCATTGTTCATGGAAGCCACCGAAATTCATAAATACAAGCACAGCTTTAAGAACCAAGAAGAAACCCTGAAGAGGAATCGAGCCTAGATTCCCGTAATGCTGCGAACGTCCAACAGAGGAGCTATAGCTATGATAACAAGGGAAATACCTTCAACCCCCGCCCTCCCACCATCCCACCTCCGGGTGGATATCAGTTACTTCCAACTGCATGCTCGACTCCAGTCCGCCACTAACAACAGGGCGTTAACCTCTGTGAATGTCAGGAACTATACGTACCGCCGAAAAGTCCAAATTATCAAAACAAATAGGGCCGAAGGTCCCGAGAAGAAAGGTAACAGGCAGTATGTCATTATGTAGCAACAACATTCTCTACAATATGGTATACGAGTTAAGGTTCATGCAAAACGGCCAATTTTCCACATGTGTCGAAGGAATTGCCATTTTTACCTTGAAGCAGACGTTGTTTTCCAAGCGAACAACTGTCAAGGCAATATTACAAGCCGACAAAAGGGCTTGTCCACCCAGAGACTTGTCCACCCAGAGATCATCGACTTTCATGGAAAGCCAATTTGATGGTACGGAACCATTCGTCTCCGTGGTGTAGTTTACCATTGAACTACTTCACAAAGGGAAAGTCATTATCATCTCAGGCTCGTCTTAAGATTACTCAAAGACAACGTTACCAGAACAGCTGCTGCTTCGAATCAACACTACCGTAGTGTGAATGAATGCTGCAGAGACAAATATCCAGTTCATACGACAAGTCTTATAACACGCACTGCGGCAGGCACACTGCCTGCGTCTCTCTCTATGTGGTGTACGATGGAAGGGTTGGGTTGGGTTGTTTTTGGGGTGAAGACCAGACAGCGAGGTCATCGGTCTCATCGGATTAGGGAAGGATGAGGAGGAAGTCACCCGTGCCTTTTGATAGGAACCATCCCGCCATTTTCCTGGAGCGATTTAGGGAAATCACGGGAAATCTAAATCAGGATGATCGGACGCGGTATTGAACCGTCGTCCTCTAGAATGCGAGTCCAGTGTGCTAACCATTCGCCACCTCGCTCGGTACACTGCCTACCAAAGGACTTAGTCGCACAGCTCAAGTGCAGCGTGTCACCGTTATTCTCCTCCTCCTTTTCAACCCCCCACCCCACAAGCCATTTCAATGGAGTTTTTTCAGGGATCTTTACAATAATTTTGGGCAAATTCGCAGGACGGAGAAAACCGTCACACCTAGGCGCTTTGACACAAAATCTACAGTAGTGATAATACAATGCGACAAAGTCACCACACATGATAATGAGAACCTGATGAATAGACTAGATAAAATAATCATAACAAAAGACCACTAAACGACATTCCCAAAGAAATGAAAGGAAAGCCGCAACATTTTTGATTTCATTTCGATCTTAGCATACTCTGAAAGATCATTCCAAGATGTGGACTGTGTAAGGGGGAATTGTAGGACTCACCGCTGGTTCAGCAGACACCATAAGAGCGTAGTTTATAAGATTGTATTCTGGGCTGAGTGTTTGTATAAATTAATTACCTGTAGTCATTTCATTTTTAAGGTGTTCCAATCTACTTCTACTTCTGATAATAACATTATATGCCAATTACCCTGTGTTTTACACCAACATAGAATTCACTTGCTTCATCCGCATACCCAATTATGCTTTAATGTATTCTCACCATTTTCCTGTTATCGGTAGGTACTTTGTGCAGTTGTGAGAAATCCTTCGGCGTGTAAATGTTTGCAACCACTGTCTGTGAGCATGTATAATACTTTCCAGATTATAGCGTCGTTTCTTTACTTTATAACCACAGAGAACTAAGCACTTTCAGAACGTTTTCTTGACAAATTTAATACAGTTTCCTCCAAATCCTGAGAAACAGTAAACGTTAATTTAATCTTATTATTATCACCCTAGACAAAGTTCTCGCAGTGATTTCTTTTCGTTGCCGTATCGTAAGTAGGAGAAAAACTACAATTCTATTCAGCATGGCAGTGCTTATGAATGTGTTGCATACGTACCTTGCATGTAAATGCTTGTAGCTTATGTATGAGAGGATGGAATACAGGAAAGTCATGTTAGCATATCAGTAACACACATTGTATTCTTTACTCTGTGCGCATTAAACAATTGAATTGGCCCTCTTCTTATCAAAAAATTCACCAAGAAATCAATTCATACAAACAGTTGTTCATATCATCAATGATACGACATTTTCAAATATGTTTGCACCGACAGTAGTAATACATGGAATGAAATTAGAATATCGAGAACTTGGTCTTGTGTAAAAACCTGTAGACCCTTAAAACGCTGTATATATATTTTTCGTTTTTTATCCATTATTAGACAGTATATTTCTTCTCTAGAAAGCTCACCAGAAAAAAATATTATGGATTAAAATTTTTATATCTCCAAGACAACCACAATAAATCAATCTCGAATCATCAACACGGGAAATAAAGTTTTAGTCCGAACTGAAAACACATTCTCGTACGAACAACGATAGTTTTTAGAATTCAGTGCCCTTTACCAATCTCTGGGCGTTAGAAAACGGGTCTGAACGCCTGGACGAACACATTTACACTTCTAGAAGTACGCGATTCTCTTAAAATATAATAAATAAATTCTGTCATTGATAGGAAGTCACAAACTGAACACTTTCGTTTGGTGTCTTTCGCAGCATTGCTTCCAGAAAGCAAGTCAAATGGGACTCTGTTTTGAGAGTAGCACCAGATTCCAAGCGGAGTGTACTGCTGGCTGGAGGTACAGTACAGGTCACGTGCTGGACGCCTGGCGAGAACGCGCACCATTGCATGCACAGCGTCCTCCGTGGTCAGCCACTCTCGTGGGGTCGGACTCAGACGTCGTCGATGGCCGCAGAACTGCTGGCGACTGAGGCACTCGGGTGATATGTGTCCGCAACAAGACCAGCGGTTGTGACCTCACCTGGCGGCGCGCAGGGCTGCCAACAGCGTGGCCAGGGCTACCACCAGCAGCAGCGGGGCGGAGGTGGCGGGCGGTGTCGGCACACAGTGGCTCAGGTGCAGCTCCGCTAGGCTTTCTCCTGGAACATACGGGACTCCCCTCAAAGGTGGCCTGGCCATCGGCTGAACTACTCACATATGACTAAATCTCTGTAACAGCTTTGTACACCGGCCACAAACTGCACAAACTGGTCTTTAAAGTGTTGCATCTGAGCTGTTCGACACTATGGATCGACTTAATAGCACCTCTGAGATTATGCAAGCAGATATCATCGTAGCACTATCTCTAAATATGTGGCACCACTTCCCTCCACAGGACTGCAGTGTTTACGGATTCAACAGAGAGGAGAAAACAATTCAGCAATCAGGTCTGAGTAGGGAAGGGAATAATGAATCGAGCAAAATTTTTCAGATAACCATTACTCGCAAAAGTACTGCTGTGGGTGATACATGCTTTCCGTGTTTTGCAAAAGATTTTGCTCTGTGTCACTATACGCCTGTCATCGGGCTCTTGGGTTTGGCTGGTCTTAAGAGGGTGCTGTCATTTAGTTTGCAGGGGAGTCAGGAGAGGTAGCTGTAAGTGGTCAGGATGTGTTCGGAGGCAGTTCACGGACAGCAGACCTGGCTGCTCAAGGAACGTCCGCGTGTGTGGTGCAGGCTGCTTTCTGGTGGGCAAGCTGTGAGCCCGGCCTGTAGTGATCACTTGGATCAGTCGGTTGCTGTCAGAGCTCAATGCAGAAGCAGTTGGGCGTATTGAGGAATAGGGCTTCATAGTGGTGATGCGGGGTGTTCCTCACGGAACTGCCTACGGGGTTGAGCCCGTGTGAGCTGCAGCGCTCTCCTATTGAGACATTTGTGCCGCCGATCCGCCTTCCCTGGGTTTTGTTTCCCCACCTGCTGGTTGCTAGCTTTTACTGGTGAGTTGCCTTTTTGAATCCTACTAGTTCGGAAGATTGTCCTCCGGTGCCGACCATTAGTGGGGACCGTTAAAGCTCGCTACCTGCAGCGTACTGTTTACCGCCGTATCAAGCTGGTATACCTTTTTGTTTGGTTTGGCTTCACTGTCCTCGGTTTTTTTAGTCCCTCCAAAGCGTTACGTTCTACGGAGTTCTTTGTTTATGAATTAACAGTTGGTATCTGTAATTCAGAAACTTTTGCCTTTGCATTGAGCAAGATCTTTTGAAAAATTTTTATTCGCCTTGTATGGGTGGCTCAGTGCAATTTTTCCCTGTTGCGAATATTTGATTTAAAGTTAGGTTTCCTTTTAAGCTTGTGTTAGCTGCTATGTTAAAGTTAAGCATGAAGTTTTGCTCGTGTGAGCAGTTTATTTAAGTTTAAAATTTTAAAATATACACTCCATTGCCTGCTTCAGTTTAAGCTTAATACGTTAAACCTCAAGTTGGTTTGCTTTAAAGAGCGGTCGCTTCAAGCCGAGTTTAAACTCTGATTACCTAGTTCACACTAAACTTGATGGTTAAGGAAGGCAAAGCTACAAGTAATGGTATAGTGTACGAGGGTCACTCCAAAAGAAATGCACACTATTTCTGTAAAAATGCTGTGTACATTCTGCATGTGTGAAAGTTCTGCAGTGTGTTGATAAATCCTTCCCGCTTGTTCTCAAACTTAGTTCAACCTGTTCCCGTGAGTGGCACCGTCACAGCATGTCTTGAAGTTGGCTGCTACACTTGACATTCGTCCGAAGCAACGTGCTGTCATAGGATTCCTGTGCTGTG
This sequence comes from Schistocerca nitens, assembly GCF_023898315.1. Classification (NCBI taxonomy): domain Eukaryota; kingdom Metazoa; phylum Arthropoda; class Insecta; order Orthoptera; family Acrididae; genus Schistocerca; species Schistocerca nitens. Next base: position 493,264,387 of record NC_064621.1, read on the forward strand.
AAAACGAGACATTGAGGAACATCCACAAGAGGTTGAAAAATGTGTGTGGAGATGCTGCTGTCGATCGCAGTACAGTTAGTGGGTGGGCAAGCAGGTTACGTGATGAAAGCGGGCACGGCAATATTGAGGACTGTCCTCACAGCAGCAGGCCTGCTACTGCACACACTCCAGACAATGTGCAGAGAGTTAACGAATTGGTGACTGCTGACAGACGCATCACAGTGAACGAATTGTCACTCTATGTTGCGATAGGGGAAGGAAGTGTCAGCAGAATACCGAAAGTGTTGGCGTTAAAAAGGTTTGTGCCAGGTGGGCTCCCAGGATGTTGACAGTGGCTCACAAAGAAACAAGAAAAACGGTATGCAGCGAACTTTTGGAACAGTGCGAGAATGGTGCAGATGAATTTCTTGGAAGAATTGTGACACGTGATGAAACATGACTCCATCAGTTTTCATCAGAGACGAAGAGGCAATCAATGGAGTGGCATAATGCAAATTCACCCAAGGAAATAAAAGAATTCGAAACCACACCTTCTTCTGTAAAATTTATGGCTACGGGGCTTTTCGATTCCGAAGGACTCTTGTTTATGGACATAATGCGAAGTGGAACCACCATAAATTCTGATGCATATGTGACGACACTGAAGAAACTTTAAGTTCAACTGAGTCCTGTTCGACCACATCTACAAAAGCAGGATGTTTTGCTGTTGCACGACCACATATCAGTCAAAAAACCATGGGAGCGATCACAAAACTCTGATAGACGACACTGAAACACCCGTCTTACAGTCCTCACTTGGCTCCATGTGACTATCATCTCTTTGGGAAACTGAAAGACTCTCTTCGTGGAAGAAGGTTTGAAGATGATTACTCCCTTGTGCACGCTGCCAAACAGTGGCTCCAACAGGTTGGTCCAGAATTTTACAGTGTTGGTATACAGGCGCTGGTTCCAAGATGGCGTAAGGTAGTTGAGAGGGATGGAAATTAGGTGGAGAAATGAAAATTTTGTTCTTAAAGGATGTATCCACACACTGTAAAACTTTCAAACATGTGGAATAAAAGATGTATTTAAAAAAATAGTGTACATTTCCTTTGGAGTGACCCTCGTATTAATAGCAATTTATTGTGTTTAGACGAGCTTAATCTATTTTTGTGATACTGCCGAAAGCTACTACACGCATTGTGTCCTGTCTAGACTCATTTAGCCTCCGAGTGCCTCTTGATAACGTCATGTATTGTTCCTGAGGCATCAAGATTTAACACTGTAAGGAAAAATCTTTCGTCTAAAATGGTTCAAATGGCTCTGAGCACTATGGAATTTAACAACTTAGGTCATCATTCCCGTAGAACTTAGAACTACTTAAACCTAAGTAACTTAAGGACATCACACGCATCCCGGCCCGAGGCAGGAGTCGAACCTGCGACCGTAGCGGTAGCGCGGTTCCAGCCTGAAGCGCCTAGAACCGCTCGGCCACACCAGCCTGCTGACATCAGCAGTTTGGTCACATAAGATCTTACCACAAATTTATTTTTCTTTAGGGCAGTGCACCGCACTACAATGTTGATCGTTGCACGATGAGGGAGGACATCAGACAGAATAACCCTTTCAGATTCTGATGAGTTAAACGGCTAAGGATGTGTCTTTGCACTTTGTCTTCATAGGAGAGGTGTGGCGCCATACTGTGGAATGCCGTTTTGTTTCTGGTTGTATGGATAAACCCATGTTTCATTTTTCTCTGCCTCGTGATAGCTGGGTGTTGTGTGGTGTCCTTAGGTTAGTTAGGTTTAAGTAGTTCTAAGTTCTAGGGGACTTATGACCACAGCAGTTGAGTCCCATAGTGCTCAGAGCCATTTGAACCATGTTTCATTGCCTGTGACGATGGTCGAAAAAAATTGCCGCGGTCAGCCTCCTAACGCGCAAGCATTTCCGCACAGATGATCCTTGGTGGGTCTTTATGGTATTTTGTTAGGTGGTGAGGATCCCAGAAGATGCACATATTTGAGTATCCCAAGTGGTGGACGAGTGTGTCGGTATTACCAACAAAGCCGTCCCATTGTGGTGTTGTGGTCACCTCGAAAGAGAGTGTACATACCTTCTAGCATTTCAGGGAACGCAATTGTGGGCTGCCGACGGTCACGCTGGAGAGAGAACAGGTTTGCCCAACCCAGTTGTGATAGGGAGACGCCTCTCCCTACGACTCGCCGTGCTTTTTTTAACTTTCATGTTTTCGTAGACATTCTGCAAGCACCTATGAATATCTGCATGGCTCGGGTTTTCCGCCAAAGGACGCTCAGTGGCTATTCTCTGGTTGTAAGGCACCTCCGTTACAAACTACGTTTCGAACACCACATATAGCGCTGGCATGTATCAGAAGTCCACGAAACTCTACGTGGTGAATCGGAAATATTCCACTACATACCAGACTAAAGCCGCAGTTTTCAACTGAAAGTTGCCGAGAAAGAAAATGTGTAGAATCACTTACTGAGCGCTCCTCGTAATTACGAGCGTCGCCATAGTTTCGTACCGAACGAGATGGCGCAGTGGTTAGCAGACTGGACTCGCATTCGGGAGGACGATTGTTCAAATCTGCGCCCGGCCATCGAGGTTTAGGTTTCTCGTGATTTCCCTGAATTGTCTCAAGCAAATGCCGGGACTCTTCCTTCGGAAGCACACGGCCGATTTACATCCCATTGCTCCTAACTTTCGAATTGGTGGTCCATCTCTAATGACATCGATGTCGGCGGGGTGTTAAACCCTATAGGCCTTTCATAGTTTCGTGCGTCGAGCTGTTGAGTTCATTGTTGAAACTGAGCAGGGTGAAGCAGCAGTTAAGATATGGCCTTTCTAATACCCAGTTTGATATCCCTAAACCGCTTAATCCAAATTAAAAATGGCTTTGAAAAGGACGTTGACTATATGCTTCCCTATCCAGTCCAATAAGTTTTCGTGATATGTCTCTATACTCATCGGGGGCGTGGCGTTAAACCCTGATACACGTATTTTTTTTCTTTCTACTTCCAGAAACCTGAGTTAAAAGTAAAACCGCAAAATGCCGATAAACTCTAATCACATGCATGGAAATGCAGATGAGAATGTGGATACTGACCAAAAAGGAAAAAAAATTGTGTTTCCATGATACAAGCAGACTGCTGATTAACGTTTCCTCTGTCTTCTGGATAACTCAGTAACATCTCCAGATTCTGATATCTCAAGATTTGGTTATGAGCTGCAGGGTGAATAGATTTCAATATTCTGCACAAAAGATTGGGAAATATTAAAAAGCCGAGTTTCTGTGTGAAACTGGTGAATCAGAAGACAGAAAAGTGCAGTCTGAAGTTTGATTTCGAACAGATTATTTAAGTATCGTTTAATTTTCTGTTTCTTACCAGTTACTATAGCGAAAACCTGGTTAGTAATGTCGGGTACTGTGCACCTTCCCAGCTCTATGAGTACAGCAAAGAGTACCACTGTAAAAATGCCTGTCGACTATGTCGTTCATGTTCTTTAGTATTGTATAGGATAACTAAAATAGTTTCTAACATGCAGGTGCTCTTTATCACACACCGCTGTGGATTCAGTCTTATGGTAAGTTTAATGTCCCACGAACAATAAGGTTAAATTCTCTGAGCGTAAAGAAATGAATGACATCTTTTCTAAAAAAAAGTCTTCGATTTACGACGTGCATGCCGTACTGGTTGGTTGATTTGGGGGAGGGAACCAAACAGCGAGATCATCGGTCCCATCGGATGAGGGAAAGATGGGGAAGAAAATCAGCCGTTCCCTGTTAAAGAAGCATCCCGGCACTTGCCTGAAATCACGGAAATCACAGAAAACCTAAATCAGGATGGCCGGACGTGGGCTTGAATCGTCGTCCTTCCGAGTGCGAGTCCAGTGTGTCACCCACTGCACCACTTCGCTCTGTACCGGACATTTGTCTTAGTCTGTCAGGTCAAAACATGTTTTTATGCAGTTGAGGATTTTCTGTATCTTACAGATAGATTTACAAATAAGATATGAGTTTGTTATCCACAGAATCTGAGATAAGAAAGTGTGGATAATAATGAGAAGAATAAACGACAGAGTGTTAGAACATTCGTTAAGATATTAGGGAACATCCTCCACGGTACTGGGCGCACTTCTAGAGGGTAAAATCTGTAAGAGAAGACAGAGATTGGAATACACCGAAAAAAAGTTGAGGACATATAAATGTTTCCCTAAGATGAAGAGGTTGGCACAAGAGAGGAATTCGTTGCGAGCCGCCTGAAATCAGTCAAAAGGCTCGAATAAAACTAATATAGCTCCCACTATGAAATTTTGTTTAACATCTGTTGTCTAGAAGATACACATTCAGGTTCAATAGAGTGTCAGACACTATCACAAATATCGATCAACGGAAACAAATTTTCTAAACAACGTACTAAAATCAGATGATTACGTTTGACATTGTTAGAAACAATGTGTGTAAGATATTGCTTTCTGTTGTACATCCATTCACTTCACCATTTATCCGAACTACAATACCGGTTCATAAGCGGAAGTTTCTCTTCAGGAAATTATTATACTTCAAACAGTTACAACAACGTCTATCATGTTTATTTCTATAACAGCTATATCTTACAAAATTTCATAAACGTCATCATCATTACTCACTTTTGAAGTGTCCGGCTCAAGCCCGTTCTTTACTGATTCACATCGTGGCGTAATTTTATAAGCAGCTCTTCCTGTTGTAAGTGAATATCCACCGACGCTCTCTATCCTAATCTTCCATGTTCTTAAATTTGGATCGAATAGCCTCTATGGCTGATGGATTTTAGATTGTTAGTCTGTCTTCCAGATTCAGATACTTAATGGACCTCAGCTTTTATTTGCGCAGTTCCTCTCAGACTCATTAATTCTAATAGGGAATCCCCTCTTAACGATTTAAAACTTTTTCTTCATTAACTCTTCGATGTCCTCCTGGTAATTCGCGGATGGCGCAATGTCGTCCATTCACCTCTTTTACATTTTCATTTCATTAGCTGCAGATCTGCGGTAGAAATGTTTTTCGAGGTACTTTTATTCCATGTGCTCCTATTCTGATTAGTATTACTATGTACCAAAGCAACTTAATTTATGCATTTTACAATCTCAATAATTACTACTATCTATCTCTAATGGCGGCATTCCCTTTGATTTTTAGTAATTTTGTGTTATGTTTCTCTCAAGTTCTAATTCACATAAGGTACATACATTCATATGATAATTATTTGGTAATCAGCATACATTCAAACTATAAAACGAAATTCCCGGAAAATTACGTGTGACACCGACATTTCTATTCGAAACCTTTTATGTTCATATGAGAACTCATTTTACACAACTCTCTATCTTACGTTGAATTTGACAAAAATAATTATTCAGTGCGTTATTTCAGCATGTGTTGTGTTGCGTTGTGTTATCCGCCTTCGTTGCATTCATCTTGAATGCACTGATGTTTGGCTTGAGTGCAGCGAATGGGTTCTAGTATTACCCAATAAGGTCACAAAGTTTACATCTTGCACAGGACTTCGATACAAAAGTTGAACGGATCGGAAAGCTGCGTCACCACACCATGGATTGCCGCTTTGTTTCCGATTCAAAGCGATTAACCTATGTTTCGATGTTCGACAAAAGTTGCCACATTCAGCATCGTAACGGACTAGCAGCTCCACACAGACGGTCCTTCGTTGATCTTTATGGTCTTTTGCTGGGCAGCGAGCAAACCAACGGCACACAGCTTTGCGTTACCACAACTGGTAGAAGAGTGTATCAGTCCCATCAACAGAGACGCCCAGTGGAGCAGCGAGGTGTTTCTGATCTGTAGACCATCTCCAATGAGAATGTCCGCACGTTCCAACATTACAGAAGTCACAGTTGTGTGCAGTTGGCAGGCACGTTGGGAATCGGACAAGTTTGCGCGACCTTGTTGCGGTGTTTGCAGACACGTCGTTCAGTGATTCACCGGGATTTTGTTCACTAGCAAGTCTCTGGAGACATTCTACAAGTGCCTATGAATATCGGCGATGCTCTGGTTTTCTGTAAAAAAAGACTGATTGACAACTCCCTTTTGGGAACGCATCTCCGTCAGACGCCATTTTGAAGGCTACGTGAAACTATAGGCTCTGTACAGGGGATATTCCACGATGACCTCCAGGAAGTTCCGCATTCCTTCAACCGAAACTGGTAGAAAAAAACGTTGCACTGCTTATTGAACGTCCCTCGTATCTATCTGCCAGCAGCTGCGTATACCATCATTGCATTGTACTGGAAGCAAAGTCGGCTATAATACCTGTGGCTCAAAGGCGAGGTGCGTAGGATTTCGCTGCCAGTCAGTTGACATAAAAGTTTTCTGAGCATGGTACCGTGTCATAATATAAAAAAACTATAGTGGAGGAATCAGCTGTTCGGCAACGATTGCAGTGGCATTATTCAGTGTCTATAGCTTTGGTTTTCAATAATGGTACGGTGCGATACCTAGAAATCTTCTAGGTGTGATGCTATATTGTCTTTCAAAATGTTGAGTCAAAGATGGCCTAAAGCCACCAAGAGATTGCATTTGTGACGCACAGCTAGAGCTAGGCCGCTGTTGGGTCTGGAATTTGTATGGCAGAACTCTATTTGATTGATTTTTTTCTGTTTGTGCTGTTGCTTTTCTTTATCTTGCTTGTTACCGTGTGCATCTAACTGATGTCTTACTGTTGACTGGGGCTGTCTGTTTGTATTTACTGTCTAGTGTTCACTTAGGGTGTAGGCCATTTTTCGCAGCTTTGTATGATTAGTTACCATACTATGATCCTTTGTTTGTTATTCTTCCATCGCCTGTTGCTGAGAATACTGTTATTTCCACTTTATTGTAATGTACTTGGTCACAGACGCTACGTTATTGATACCTTGTGCTGTTGTCGTAGGTTAGTGATTTATTAGTTCGGTATATTTATCCGTATACCCTTTCGCAAAGCTGCTTAATGCCAATGGAGTTAGTATTTGATGATGTATTACCATTCAGATGTCTAGTGCCATTTGATAAACTTAGTGGTGATTCTTTCTTTATTCCTTCTCCTTTACGCGCTCCGAGTTATTATACGGTTTAAAAAAAATTATTTACACGTGGTCAGTGGTTTATGCCTACACAACCCACAGCGACATTCAACTCCCAACGTCTCCTGAGTCACAGTTTCATGAGCCTGTCTTGATATCCTACCAAAATCCATTATTTTAAAATTTCTTATTTCTTTTCTATAGTTCCTTGCATGGCTTCTGTTTCTCTGTAGCTGTCACTGCTTCACTTGTTACTCTATCTATTCCAGCTATTCCTATCTTGCTTATTTGACGTTTTACTTCGCAAGTCTGCAGCCTACTCACCTTCATTTATTCAATAAGCATACGTGATTACTGGAGCATAGTATGCACGGTATAACACTAGTTTGCTTTTTGCTACTACATCCGTCGCCCTGAATAAGCTTCTTAGCCTCTGCAAAATTTCGTTGTGTTTGCATTTTCCTTTCACTAATCTGCTTATAATTACTCGCACTGTTGAATCACGCTCGCCAGGGAATGGAAATTTTCCTCTTTCTTTAGTAATTGCTATCTGATACTTAGAGGTATTGACATTATCTTATTCCTAGTGATCGGTACGGAGATTCTGACGTACTATTTGTCATATCAATTGATTTATTTAATTAAAAAAACATTTTACAGGAAGACATGGGTGTATTATCTGGTACTGCAGACAAGGGAAACACAAGTCATTATTTCGCATCATTTGACATACTAATATACGTATCTGACTATATTGTCCATGTAGTATTATATACTTCAGAAGCATACACGAATAAAACGAGCATTATCATGTTTAAAAGACTCTCTATTGTACAAGTCGTATTATGATATTACTTAACACTCTCACAGAACTGGCGATAATCAAATATCACTCAACTACAAAAGACTGTATTGTCTTGTTGTGTATACATACATACCAACCAAACACAGCTGTCAACACACGCGTCTGAACGCATGTATTCCTTAAACATATGTTACAATGTTTGCATCTGTTGTGATTTGACAGAATATAATGTCCACTGGTATATCATCCCACATACGCAGCCCTTTACAAACAGTCGAATCCTCGTGACTAATGCTTGATTTACGTTCCAAAATGTGTTCACTACATACATTATCAATTACAAATTATAAATATAACGAACTTCATTACTGCTAAAGGACGTTACACATTCTTTTCCCTAGCATATTGCTAAAGTGCGCCCAGAAATGACCATATGGCAATTCTGTCTTTTTTTTTTACACGTTGACTAGTCGTTCATCTGTGAAAGTGTTTATTTATTATATTTCCTCTTAATTTGACAGAAAGTTATCTCATTGCTTTAAATTCAATTTATTCAATCCAATGAATAATGTTGCTGATTCCGAAGGAGCTTTGCTACCCCCGGTGTTCTGTTATTAGATTCGTTGATGCCGATGAAGTCTTCTCGGACTCCCATCTAGATTACTGCGTTGACATTCTGCGACGTTCCGATGAGTGTTACATCATCTTCCCACAAAGTGTCGAGATTGCGCTGGCGTCCCATACGTAAACCTGAGTGGTGGCCGTCTCTCTGCATTCCATCACACATGCGTGGGATTTATGGACCTATGTTGGGGGCGAGGAACGCCGTTCTATTCTCGGTGCATTCAGGCCTGAATATGGAAATGAAATTTATTCAACACATCACTACAAACATGTGGACCCGGGCAATGCCGGGTTTTGGAACTGGTATATAAATGGGATTTCAGCGCAATCTTGACGCATTACCAGACGATAATGAGACTAATACTCATCGAAACATCGCGGCTGGCAGCTCAAGAAGATTTCATCAGCAGCATACGTCGGCTAAGGCTACGTTCATTCCTCCTTGTCTTAAATATTCTTACAGTCTGACAAAAGCACGATCCGTTTTTTAAGTTAAATAAATCCGAAATTGTATAACTGGAACGTCAGAATATCCGTACTGATATTTGTATACAGTGGAGTCACAACAGGTAACTTAACACTCGTTTTCATATTAACCTCACAATTCTTTGCTTTACATTTCGGTAAACACTGTCTCACGGCTCCCTCCCATACATTTAGCCTTACTTGGAGCTTTCCTCTCCCAGTTTTCTTACCCCTTAAATCATCCATTCATTGTGTTTGACTAGTGAATAGACTACATTATTTGAAACATTACTCGCTTTTGGGTACCCGGAGGTTTGCTTATTCCGACAAGATATAATGTGGAGTCAGCTTTACAAAAGAAAAGTCGAGACAATGCCACCTAAATCGGGATACCGTGGACCCATGATGCGTATCGTTCCACCACTCACTAACCCGAGGCGGGTACTCACCGTTGAGGATGTGCACCGCGACGGTAGCGAACTCGGTGGTGGAGATGGAGCAGGTGTAGTTGCCGCTGTCCGCCTTGTCGACGCGGGCCACAGACAGCGAGCTGTTGGCGCCTTCATTGGTCAGGTCCGTGCGCACGCTGTGACAGCACATAGCATACGGAGTCCATTATGGATGCAGCTACCTGCTGCCTTTACTTAACTTAACACTTACAGTAGAAGGACAGTGCTACTACCACATTCAAAATGCTGGTCACTTCAGACGTGAGTTCAGTCAGTCTCAAGGCTTTACATTATGGAGAGATGGAAAACACGTATATACTTATTATTTATTTACCCTGATAAGACATAACATTATGACTACTGCGCACCGTAAGGCTGAATACCCACTGATGGTGATGGGAGCACGAGACGACGTAAACAAAGAATGTAAGTGGGGCAGTGACGCGCAGGAAATCACGCTAGCGACGATACGGGCAGCAAACGATACACTCGACTGACATAAGCGTCTTTGACAAAGGGATGATTGTTATCGCCTCCGGCCTCTGTCCGGACATCTCGGTTCATGTGATAATACCGTGAACATCAATGGAAAGGACAGTGACACCGCGAATAGGCGACAAGGTTTTGGGCGTCCGTGCCACGTCACAGCACAGCCTACCCGCTGTGTAAAGGTCTGACCACTGAGAACAATTATTGTGCAACCACAACTATTGTTTCTGAAACTATCGTTACGAAGTAGAGGACCCCTACGTGTTCCTGTCACCAATTAAGATAGCGGTGGGCACAGGAACACCGACAGTGTATTGTGTGGATCAATGTTACAAGTTACCTGATCGGATCACGTTCCTTGTTACACAAGACCGTCCACCATGTCTGGAATGCCATAATATTGGAGAATCACTGCACGGTACGTGCATCGCACCACAAATCAAGGCCGGTGGTAGCTGACTTATCTTACAAAGGACATTAATCTGAGCTGTAAGTTTTGAGGCACGATGATAACATTATTGCCAACCGCTTGCATCCCTTCATATTTCACGTCTTCGAAGCGGCGTGACATTTTCCACCAGGATAACTGTATCTCAAGGCTAAATTCGTGTTACATGTTAGTGACCGCCCGTGGATCTTTTGAGATCTGATGTCATATACTTCCAGAACCAGAGCAAGGTTTTGTCGAACCCAATCCTAGCTGAATCGCTGCTGTACTGAGTTGCAAAAGAGGACCAGCACACTTTTAAGCACATCATTTTCTTGAGTCCGTAACATCAATGCGCTAAGCATAGAACAATTTGCTCCGTCACACCCTTGCAAATAGTCTTACCGAGAATCCGAGAAAATTCTGCTCATACGCGAAATCACGAGATGAGTCGAAGCCTTCCATCCAGTCATTCGTCGACCAGACACGGGTGGCAATGGAAGACAGCAAAAGGAAAGATAAAGTTTTAAATTTCACCTTTAGAAAATCATTCATGCAGAAGATTCGTACAAGCATATCATCATTTGACTGTTGTACAGACTCCATCGTGCAGCCCATAGAAATCGGAATGAACAGCATAGGGAAGCAATTGGAAGAGCTGAAAACAAATAAGTCGCCAGGCCCTGATGGAATCTCAGTTTCATTTTACAGAGAGTACTGGGGGTGGTGGCACTAGCCTCTTCCTTTCCTTCCATTTATCGTGAATCTCTCTGTCAGTCCCAAGCGACTGGAAGGAAACGCAAGTGACTCCCGTATATAAGAAAGTTAAAGAAACTGACCCGAATATTGCTACAGAATTCTTGAACACACTCTGAGTTCAAAAATTGTAGATTTTCTTGAGGCATTCCACAATCAAGCAGCCGGCCGATTTGGTCAAGCGGTTCTAGGCGCTTCAGTCTGGAACCGCGTGACCGCTACGGTCTCAGGTTCGAATCCTGCCTCGAGCACGGATGTGTGTGATGTCCTTAGGTTAGTTACGTTTAAGTAGATCTAAGTTCTAGAAGACTGATGGCCGCAGATGTTAAGTCCCATAGTTCTCAGAACCATTTGAACCATTTCAACAACAATCAAGCAGGGATTTAGTAATAATCGCTCGTGCGAGACTCAGCTTGCCCTTTTCTCACGCGGCATTCTGTAAACCATGGCTGAAGGGCAGCAGGCAGATACCATATTCCTTTTTTTCGGAAAGCGCTTGAAACGGTGCCCACTGCAGAATGTTGACAAAGGTCCGAGCTTACGGGTCAGGTTCCCTGATATATGAAGTATAGAAACCAGTACCTTGTCCTCGACGGCGAGAGTTCGTCAGAGACAACCGTATCGTCAGGAGTTCCCAAGGGAAACGTTATAGGACCGCTTTTATTCTCTGTATAAAAAAATGACTTCACTGCCAGGGTGTTTGCTGGTGATACGGTGATGTACAGTCTTAGACAATAAAACTGACCGCCGGCCGGCCGCCACAGATACTAAGTCCTTCATTTAAGGTGGCCAATAAAACTGACCGCCCCTGACAACTCTAAGTCCGGCCATATGCACAATCTGGCAACACTGTAAGATGCGGAAGTGTTAGGAGGAAGTGTTATCTACTTTCGAGACGTTGTCGGACCATGTGAGCCCGTGGTCTAGTGGCTGCCGGCACGGTAGCTCAGCGTGTTCGGTCAGAGGGTTACGTGCCCTCTGAAATAAAAAAAAACTGAGTTAATCCATCATCAACGAACTTAGAAGGATGTCTCACGACGTCCGCCCCGAGCAGATGCAACGAACAAAAGCGAACAAAATGAGATTTAAAAAAAAAAGTGGCAAGCGTCGTGCGTTCTAAGCTTATAGTCGCCTGTTCGCGTCACACCGTTTTTTTTTTTTTTTTTTTTTTACCACAGTCGGTCTAAAGTTATGAGTCTGATTGAACATCGAAGATAATTCACTTAACATTCTATCCACCAGCAATAACAAGTATTCCAGAAACAATTCCGCAGGACAGCTCGTGGCTGCGTCGCGATCATAACAGCTTACGCTCGAGCGTTTTCTCGCGCTGCAGCGGCTACCGGCCACCGGCCAGACGCCACCCGCCGCATGAAATCCGGCGCCGCCCAGGTGAACGCGGCGCGGCGCTGTCAGTGTATGTATCAACTGTCATTTTCGAATTTGAAGTTCTGGTTATCATCTTGCAGTTAAGCATTGGATTTTGCTTACTTGAAAATCATGAACTACAGTTAAGCATTGTAAAATTGAGTCGCAAGTGGAAATAGGTATTTTCAAGACGAAAATACTCTTAAAGCTACTCTGGTATAATGATATCGTTGGAACCAGTTGGTTTCTACTAGCGTAGAATTTGTAAACAACTTTAGCATTATCAGATGGTTTTAGATATCGTGAAAGAAAATTCTTTTGCTGATTAATTTCTCTTTGATGATTACTGTTGCGTTTAGTAAACTAATGGAAAATCCAATTAAAATATTCACTGTACTAATACAAATTAAATTCAGCTTACTACAGAAACATTACGACGGCAGACTATCTTAGTAAAGCATTAAGTATCTGTAAGACGATTGAGCCTATTTTAACACGAATTAGTAGGAGATTACCGACTTTTGACTTCGAAAAGATCTGTATTTACTGCATTTCCTGTATCATCCGCCATTATTATGAAATGTGGCATTTCATAGATATAATTATGTATTCACAACAACAGAAAATACCGTAAAGTTTTCGCTCTGACACTAAGTGTCACTGAAAGTAGCAAGGCGCGTTATCTTACGATTGCCTTATTGCGTTTGTATCTGCCTGCCTGTAGCTCTGCTACAAAATAATTAAAAATCTGGCTTTCAGCGAATCTCGAAAGGCGAACGAAAGCAAAAAAAAAAATGGTTCAAATGGCTCTGAGCACTATGGGACTTAACAACTTAGGTCATCAGTCCCCTAGAACTTAGAACTACTTAAACATAACTAACCTAAGGACATCACACACATCCATGCCCGAGGCAGGATTCGAACCTGCGACCGTAGCAGTCCCGCGGTTCCGGACTGAAGCACCTAGAACCGCAAGGCCACCGCGGCCGGCACGAACGAAAGAAGCTTGCACCTGGTAGCCAAACATGTTTCTTGGGAACAGGCTACTTCCGGAACAGGCTACTTCCTAAAGTGGGAAGACATTCTTTTGTGGTTGAATTGTTGGCAAATGTCAGTCAGACGTGTGCCGTTGGTCTAAGCGTTTCGGTGTGTTGAATTTGTACCAATGTTTTTTCTACAGGTTTTGTTGTCCCAAAAAGAGAGTTGAAGTCTCCCATTAGTATTTTCACGTCTTCTTGGTGAATTTTGCTCATAGTATTTTCGAGTGTGTTCCACAATTTTTCAACATTTTCGGTGTTTTCCTTATTTTCGATGTTGGTGGGGGGATGTGCATTTATGAGTGTATGTTTTTTTATAGGGGCTCTGAATGAGCATAGTCATAACTCGATTGTTGATGGGTGTGATTTCTTCGACACAGTTGTTGATAAATCTGTGTTCGAGAAATGCAATGCCGAAGGTTGGTGCGAGTTTCGCTACCTTTTGTTGTATTTTGAAGATGCCTTGGTTTTCGTAATGCAAGTTTTCATCGTCAATTAATCGTGGTTCTGGAAGAGCAAGGATGAGAATTTTTTGGCGCACGATTTCTTTTGTGAGATTATTTAAGTTTCTTGTTTGGATCAATGTATCGATGTTTAGTTATCAAATGAATGTATTCTGCTTGTAGGGAAATTTACCAGAGATCTTAGATAATCTCTGCCGTGCTAACCTGGACTCCCCAGATTTCGAAAATCCAACTGCCGCCTATCGGTGGCCAGGTTTTGTACCACCTGGGGTAAAGTTACCTTTGCTTGCATAGTTCATGTTTTCTTGTGTTTCATTGGTTTGGCCTGGGTGATACCAGGACCGGACAGGACCAGAGGGTGTTGAAGCCTTTGGAAGCAAATATTTTCAGCCAAGCTCATTGAGCTAACAGACGGTGACGAGAGTAGCGGTGATTTTCACTCAGATGTTTCTGGATTTTGGGTTCAACGGATTGAGTAGCCGTTCGGGAGTGTGTTAGTATTTGGTTCACCACAAGTATTTGATTTCCTCGGTACCACCAATATGGGGGAGGGTTTCCCCTATCGGTTACACGGGATTTTTATTATTATTATTATTGTCATTATGTCATCAGCAAATCCGATATGGTGTATCTTCCCTCCACTGAAATAGATGTGTATTGTTCGATTCAGTATTTCCATCACATAAATATGGGTTATAATTACGTTACATTGCTGCTAGTAGACATATTTCTCACTTTTTCTTAGACAGTTGCTAGCTGTTACTCCATCATACGAATTTATGTGCGCAGCACTGTGCAATACAGACGTTCAAATTATCCGATTTCTGTAATTTCATTTCGATACAAGATCGTCCTAATCGGATTCAGCCAGTCAGTCTCAATGTGACTATCCGACTACGACTCTCATCATATGATAGACTGGATGAACCACATTCTTAATCGGACTGTTGAATCTAGATCACTTATCGATGACAGGGAATGAATTCTTAAACACTGTGGAAAATAATAATCCAATATAATTATTACAAATACGTTATTTAATTATAAATATATGAACTAAGAACATAACAATGTATTTACAGGAGCAGAGACCCATCCATCATAGTAGAGCAGTGCGAGATTGGTTTCAGGGCCAAGAGAGGATAAAGCTGTTACCGTTTGTTCCACGATCACCGAACATCAACCAGATAGAGAATATGTGGGCAGAGGTAACAAGGTCATTGCCATGTGTCCCTACAAATGCAAGCGACCTTTGGACGAATATAGAAAACGTATGGTGGGAAGTAAACCATCACGCTACACTGTCGACGACTACATGAAATCAATTCCCCTACGCCCTCGAGAAATCTTACGTAATGATCGTGGGTGGGTTGTTTATAAAAGTATACTCGTCCGCAAAGCCCATGTGGACAATTATCTGATAATCGGTCAAGCTTTGCTTTGTCGCAGCTCTTTAGCATAAATCAAGTCCATTTACTTTCAGTCCCCTCCTTACAATTCTTGCAGTGCAAGGTAATTGAAAAATCTCATCCACTCGACGCCAACTGAGGAACTGACTGGTGCATGTGTTGTTCAACACACAGTAGTTGTCACCCTCACTGGAATAAATGACTGTTTGTGTGTAGGTGTGTGTGTGTTTTCGTGTTAACTCACGATGTTAATCAATACCATTAACATTAGAGATACAACCAACAATAAATATTGCGTCAAATATGACTGTAAACTATTTTAATGCGATGGGAAGCTACAAACAGAATTTTTACCCATCCCACGTCCTGCGTATTACGTTAAGTAAGATGTATTAAGTCCATAGTATCGTTAGCAGAGACAGTGCGCTCTTGTTGTCGGGGTCGCGACAATTGCAGCGATTAGCAGTGCCCAATGCCACCACGATTTGTTTATGTTGGCTGAGCGTGGACACTGCAGCAGACGCTTCGCCCTAAACAGAAAGAAATCACCTTGGCTCTGACTGCAGTGGGCGGATATCACTGCCTGCGTGTTCTTATAGTAACCAACGTGAGACTCAACTCAAAGGTGCCATGGAGCAATTGCAACGGGTATCATGTCATTAGTCATCAGAATATTAACCAGTGATGAAACGTCCACTCTATTTGAATCCCAAGACAATAGGAACCTTCTCACAAAGGAATGTGAGGTGATATCAAAATTTATCCAACATCCAAAAATTAACTGCAGGGCTTTCATGTATGCAGTAATAGCACACAAGGAAATATTATGTCTTGGAAGCGTATATTTCATTTCCTCTTCTCATATTAACGCCCTTGTTTTAATATGAAATGAGAAAATAAACACGAAAAACTTAAGTTCTTGAGAAGAATATAAGTCATTTCCTCTTCACATATCACAACTTTTGTTTTGTTATGAAGTAAAAAAAATAAACAGTTTAGACTTCTGAAGCATAATATGACACCAGATTCTTATCGTAGGCTCTATCGGATACGCCAAAAGCAGGGAGCTGTCCATTCTTTTGTCCAACAGTCAGTTTCCTTTCATGTATTTATTACTCCCGCTAGGAGATTCTTATTTATGGACTTGTGGGCATCAAGTTCTTCAGCAGAACAAACCTTATGTTATTGTGCTAATTACGGTATGGAAAAAACGCAACAAAGACGAGTTCCGCTAGAGCAGTGAGGATATTTGCACAAGTGTGTATTCAGCAGTGACTGCCAGCTGCCACAACACTTCACAGAATCCTTGCGGCAGGCAACAAGACTGTGCGTGCACCTCAGACTTCATTCAGTGAGACGTCAGGAGATGGATGAAAACGTCAAATTAACGTCGCTTTGCCGGCCGCGGTGGTCTCGTGGTTCTAGGCGCACAGTCCAGAACCTTGCGACAGCTACGGTCGCAGGTTCTAATCCTGCCTCGGTCATGGATGTGTGTGATGTCCTTAGGTCAGTTAGGTTTAAGTAGTTCTAAGTTCTAGGGGACTGATAACCACAGCAGTTGAGTCCCATAGTGCTCAGAGCCAACGTCACTTTCCGAGTCGTATTCAATCCAGAATCAGGTGTTATTAAGGTAGTTGAGCGTTCTAGCAATTCCACTTTTATCATTCCCATATGAGTATGTCGATAGCCAAAAGAACCCATTAGTTTGAAACTATCGGGAACTGCTTTATATGAAACTGCAAGAACTTGAGACAACACGTGGACTCTTCTCTTCAGTGGGTGACCTATTACTGCTATTTAGCATTCTCTCCGTCCTAGTCGTAATGCAAATGGAACTTCAGAGGCGCTTTCCGCTATTCTTGACAAACATCAGTAACCTGTAATCACTGAGAGTCACAACTGCGTGATGATAATGGTTCAGGTTGCCAGTAGTTGTGGTGGTGTCAAACTCCTTACAGTAACGTTAATGGTGGCGCACATAATTTAGCGCTGACTACCTACTTAAGTAAAGATAGTGTTGTGGCGCCATCGCTTGTCTTTATTTGGCCTCAGCTTGAGTAATCCGATTCAACGAACATAGTACTCCAATCGCGGTCTCCTAATGCAGTATGACTGCAGAGATTATCGTGCGGGTATTACATTAATTCTGCAATTAAATGCTTAACAAATCTTACCCTCAGCTATGCAGTTGGAATGACTCATTACACAGGTACTCCATGATGCACTTGGTTCAGTGATCAGTTCGCTGCAATCCTGCTTGTACTGTTCGTAAATACTCGTATACTTCAGAAATGGTTCAAATGGCTCTGAGCACAGTGGGACTTAACTTCTGAGGTTATCAGCCCGCTAGAACTTAGAACTACTTAAACCTAACTAGCCTAAGGACCTCACACACACCATGTCCGAGACAGGATTCGAACCTGCGACCGTATTGGTCGCGCGGTACCAGATTGTAGCGGCTGGAACCGCTCGGCCACCCCGGCCGGCATACTTGTACACTGACCATTCGTTATTGTAATAAATATGAACTACAATCTAATTCGCATATATATGACATCGGCTAGCCTTGGCACAAAGTAATCACTAAGGGTTGGATGCCGTTGAAGTCCTGCTACATTGATGGCATGACAAATGTTCACAAATCACCTCTATTGCCTCAAAAAACAATTGCATCTTAAATATCGAAGGACCGACGACCACACTGTCACAGCGCGTTGAAATAGAGCAATGGCGGCAGATGAAAATTTGTGACCGACTGGACTTCGAACCCAGACCTCCTGCTTACTAGACAGACGTCCTAATCACTGCACTATTATTATTTTTTTAAATGTTTGAGAAGACTCTCAGCACTAGGTAGGCGAAGGCAGAGAGGGCAGGGGTCGAAGATCCGGTCCTGTCATGGTCCTTCAACAAGGTTCGGATGACATTCCGCTCCCAGTTGTTACTGGCCATGCGCTTGGGTTTCGCCCTTAACCACAGTCGGAGTTGGAGACTCTCTTCAGTTACATCTAACCAGTGCGCATCTATTGCACTATTATAAGAACCGAGATGCAGTATTTTGGTGTTAAAATTTTGTAAAATTGTGGTGAGAACTTATGAGACCAAGCTTCTTAGGTCATCGGTCCCTAAGCTTACATATTACTTAATGTAACTTAAACTAGCTTACGCTATGGACAACACACACACCCATGCCGGAGGGAGGATTCGAACCTCCGACGGTGGACACTATGACGACACAGCAGTCAACCTCTCTGCAGCACCTTTCTACACACGCTCCTCGTCAGACGCGAATTCCCATTTTTGCCGCATACCACATGCGCGGTACCCCCCGGTCATTGTTCCACTAGCTTGCGTCCACACTGTATTCCCGTGAGGGTCGGACGATGTCGTGCGTCTACCCCCGGAAAACTTTCGATGACCCGTGGAGACCCAAGTAATTATACAGGATGTTTCAGGAGGAATAGTAAATATTCTAGGAGATGGTAGTATAGACAAATTGTTGAAATAATGACATATAACATGCTTCCAATTTTTATTGAACATACAGATAGCTGGGTTCAATGCATTTTCGTTTCGTATGTTGATCCTTACAGGACCCAGTTGTCTACACTTCCTTGAAAATGAGCTTCCAGCGTCATTGGAAGAGGTTCATTTGGCTACAAGAGTTCGTATGTTCCTCCTGCATGACGGGGTTCCTGCACATTCCAGTCGTCAGGTGACACATTATCCAAACCTAACATTTCCTGGAAGATGGATCATGAGATATGGGCACTTTTCTTGGCCTTCAAGGTCCCCGAAACTTATCTCTTTCGATTTTTGCCTGCGAGGATGGTTAAAGGCGAAGTATACAAAGACAAATTAAACCCAAGAGCCGATTTGATCGTTCGAATTATAAATAGTGCAGCCCTCATAAAAGAACGCAAAGATGACCTACACGTGTTGTTATCAAGAGAAGTCAAATGTGCATTGAAGTTGGTGAGGTAATTTTTGAAAATCAACTTTGAATGCCCTCGTTGCCTTTGCTTTGAGTTTGTTAGGGTTACGTACTAACAGCTGTATCTCTGTACACAATAAAAAGTGGACGCATTTATATGGAATTTTTTCATGCAATTCGTCTGTACTACCTCCTGCTGAAATATCTAATATTCCTCCTGAAACACTCTGTTTATGGATATATGTGTGGTGTCTGTTCTTTCATACATGTCCGAAAGAAAATGCTTCATGGCATTCTGCAACGACCTTCCATCTAGTTGCAGGGGCTGATTGAGATTTCAGAGCTGCTTGGCTGTCTGAATAAAAGTAGATGCTACGATTTTTGTAGGGTCTACTCTAATTCTCCTCCGTGCACATGCTGATAAAAGTTGTCATGTAATACTGTGGCCAACTTCCCTAAAGAGATTCTAGGTAGTACACCAGACCCGGTACTTTCATCTGTTTTCGACCTGTCAGTAAACCACTATATTATGTCTCCTGAACGGTGTAGTTTATCGTTCTTCCACTGCTCCCTTCTTCCAACTGTTACATGGCAAAGTTTATTGAAACAGCTAGAGGTTATTATATAGTTAGTCGGCACTTCCCCAGCCATCTCCATACTGATTTGGGATTCCGTATTTTCTAACTATATCCAATTATTTACAATTTTTAGCCTTTATGTCCCTGCTGCGGCCTCCATTTTAAGCCAAAGGTGTAAGGCGGGCATGTCTAGCCTAATATCCAAGAGTGGATGTCCTGCTAATTCCGTCTGTTTGTGAAAGCAGGCCAGTCTCTGCACTTTGCCAGACTTCCTAGCAGCCACCTTCTGTTCGACTTTGTTCGTATTATATGACAACAAATTATCATTGGCATTTTTGCAGAGGTGTATATCCAGTACGTACTGGGTTTAGACCCCAGTTTACCCTACAACAGCTTCTAGTGCTTATAAGATTTTCTTTCGCATTGGAATGTATTCCTTATGTGAGGTGTTCATAATAGTTTTCCATCCAGTGCTACCTCTAGATAGACTACAACCCTCTCTAAAGTTTCATCGAGAAACATAATTTTTCAGTATATGTGCTGGACAAGCTTCCCCATAAATAATACTACACCAATTTTCGTGCGGCTTGTCTTTAAATACTTTTTCACAATGTTCAGTGCACATAGGTTTAACAATACTATCAAATTTTCTAAGTCTTACTGTGAATAAATCGTCTACTTATTCTTTTCAAGAGTTGTCTCTCGCATTCAGCTCATCTATGAGTTCATTCACCACTAGTTTCTTCATCTCTAACCATTTACTCGAAGGTCGTATTACTAGAACCCCCTCGACATCCAGGAAGATACAGAGAGCATCCAGAAAGGGTAGTGCTTTTTCCACCTTCCCGACAAGTTGGTGAAGTGTTACCTCACATGATTTGCTTCTTAAGTGCAGTATTATGAAAATGTGGCAGTTCATAGATAAAATTACGTATTCACAACAACAAAAAAGTATGTCGGCAGAAAATAAAAGTGGCATTATGAATTTGGCAGTACCGTGAGGTTTTTCGCTTTGACACTAAGGGTTACTAAAAGTAGCAAGACGAATTTTGCTAGAGCGTTGTCTTATCATTCCCTCATTGAATCTGTATCTGCCTTCTTGTAGTTCTGCTGCAAAAGAATTAAAAATCTTGCATTCAGCGAGTCTCGAAAGGCGAACAAAGGCAGCGTGCACCTGACAGGCAAGCACGTTACCTACGAGCTAGCGAACAGGTGGCGGTCTTTGACATGCATACTGGCTCAGTAGCCGCTATGGTAAATAAATCGCAAAATGAGAGACGAGAGTAGTTGTATTTCCCGTGTGGAATCACTTTCGTTGACTCAAAAGCATTAACTGATATCCTTATGTCACGTCTCAAGAGAAAATCACTTACAGTATTCAATTCAAATGACACGATAATATCAAGTGAATTTAGCAGGATAGTTCTGTGCCATCAAGGAAGTAACTCGTCGGTCACAGAGTTGCCAAACATATTCTGCGCTGTTGCCAAGTTTCAGTTATAGTGCCAGGAAGGATACCAGCTGATGTATTCTGTGAGTGACTTCGGAAGTGACTACAGCTTCATCTCAAAGTTGCGGGTGGCAAGGGCCGCAAGATCCTCATTATATGCCCATGAGTCTTATTCGCATTTCTGTAACTAGGTTTAGAGGCTAGAGTGCAATTACTTGTAATACATCGATGCACTGAATGCAAACTAAATGTCATATATTAATAACTGCGACAATTATTTGTGTTTTACTGTCTTAATCGGATCGAAATCTTGAAAGCGTATTCACCAGACGCGATTCACAATTTTGGAGCTTCTCCAGTGGTTGAGTTGACAATGCCTCTTTGCTGTACAATATTGTTATTGAGATCACAGTCATTGGCACATCCACTAGAAGACAGGCATGGCCTGGCATATTGTTGTCAGCTTTCCTGACGGATATCCTGCCTTTGCTCGAAACGTGAAGACTTAGGGTGAATTGGAACATTACATATGGCGAAAATTTGATGTTTCTATTCTTCCAGCTCTAACATACAAATAACAGTTACAATAAGCGGCAGAAAAGCGCCTGTGAACCAACAGTTAATTATGCAATCATAATTAGTGGAATCTGACAAATTCCATCTGTCATCTGATAATTGTGAAAACTACTTTTTCTTCTTTACAGCACCGCAGTATGAACTCAGGGGTTTCATAGAATACCTATACTTAACTTCGTTGTGATCGTTTTCAGTGACAGTAGGAGAGGAGCAAAACCATCTGACTTGAGAAACATACTTTTCCAGTGGGATCTGAATCTTTGGCTACAGTTGCAGTACCACGTCCAGTGAGGTATCAAGAATGTGAGCAATCACTCATTGCTATAGTATCGCCTAGGGCAGAAAGAAGCAGGTTTCCGACAAAGTAAACGATGAGAGAAACTGTCGCTGTCACTTATTAAACAGAAATTGTTCAGAAAATTACAACAATATCTAGTGAAATGAGTAGCTTGATGCAGCTCCAGTCTTGCACTATCACTGAGTTGCCAAACGCTTTCCGAATAGCACTTCTGATATAAATATGTGTGTGTGTGTGTGTGTGTGTGTGTGTGTGTGTGTCTGTTCTAAGGACATTTCCGAAAGAACAGACACTACGAATCGAAATAGACAGACTTCTTAATCAATTAAAGATTGAAGGACAAATGTCCAGGCTGTCATGGGCATTAAAATAGAACAACAGCGTCAGATGAAAATTTGTGCCTGACCAGATTCGAACCCAGATTTACAAAATTTTAATACCAAAATACTGCATCTCGGTTCTTACAATAGTGCAATAGGTGCGCACTGGTTAGATGTAACTGAAGAGAGACTCCAACTCGGATTGTAGTTAAGGGCGAATCCCAAGCGCATGGCCACGAACAATTGGGAGCGGAAACTTAATGTCATCAGAGGCTTGTTGAAGAACTATGACATGCGATCGTTAGACCGATTGCACAAAGTTCAGATTAAAAATACATACATACTTAGAAAAATATATTACGTCGGAGCAGTCTTACCGATACTGCAGGTCACTACACATAAAAATATAAGCTGTAACATCTTGGTATGTGTGGAAACAAAATATCATCAAAGTATCCTTCGACACGGCGACTTCGCAGAGGCAAAACGGAGGACTTGGAATTAAAGACGTGCTTTTGAACTAATACACGCCACTAAGACAGGCATCACGAAACTTCTGTTCCTCTCGTTAGATCCTGGGGATAGGAACGCTCCTGTTAATGCAGCACGCCAGCCTAGATTACGTCCGAAACTACTATGGCGATTGGAGCTGTATAAGACTTCCACGAGCACAAACCAACACTAGAACCGTTTATGATTATATTACCAGACATCGTCTTCACAAACCAATTCCGGTAACTTAACCTACAAAAAACTGGAGGAACGTCTAAAAAATATCAACAGTAAAATTATACAACTAGAGTAAGTGCCGTATGGTGCGACTTTGTAAACGAAACCATACCCACAGCGGAACTATTATGGAAAATCAAATTGAGACCATCTCCATACGGCGACAAATGACGGCTTGTAGAAACTGTAGCGCACATCTTCGCATGTGAAAATAGAATCAGAATTTGGGACTGGACTAGGAAGAAATTAGCACTGTCAATAGAACCGCAGAAAGTCAAATACCGATAACTGAAGCTTTACAACCCGACTGGAAATGTTACCCGTCCGCAAAGAATAACAGTTATTTGTAGCTTCTGGGACAGTTTGTGTTTTACGTCATAACAAACAAAACTTAGAACTTAGTAGAGTACATGTTATATATTGTAGTAGAACATTTTAAGCTGAAGAAGAATAACAAATATAAGGAATGGTTTTAAATTTTTTATCTATTGCTTTATGTGGGCTACAAGAGGTGGGAAGTTTAATTCATTAGAAGAGGAATACTATTCTTTCACTTTTTTTATTCCTGCAATATTCTCTTACGTTGGATCTAAAATCAGAACTGTTCTAATTTGTCAAAACCCCACCGGCTCCGAAATTTCTTTTATTTGTTGAAAAATATATGGCTTCCTTACAGACATCATATGCATCCAGTGCATAATAAATAAGAATGCGAATACATTTCTGAATCAATGTTTGTTATGTATTTTTCCGTCACCCTTTCCATTTTTATAAGTTATGTTCTACAAGAAACGCACGCAATTGGAGGCGGCAATCTGTAATTTATTTTACCTAAATTACTACTTCAATTTTGTTCTACAATTTAAAAGAATATACTGGTGCAAACATTGAATACATGGGAATAATGCAGTGCCAGGTATGGGAGAGGCATTGTGGCCAGGCCTCGGATCTTCGACCCCTCCCCTCTTTGCCTCCGCCTACCTGGTGCTGAAAGTCTTCTCAAACATTAAAAAAAAATAATAGTGCAGTGATCAGAACGTCTGTCTAGTAAGCAGGAGGTCTGGATTCGAAGTCCAGTCGGTCACAAATTATCATCTGCCGCCATTGCTCTATTTCAACGCGCTGTGACTGTGTGGTCATCGGTCCTTCGATATTTAAGATGCAATTGTTTTTGAGGCAATACAGGTGATTTGCGGACATTTGTCTTGCCATCAATGTAACAGGACTTCAACGGCATCCAACCCTTAGTCATACCTTTGTGCCGGCGCTTACCCATGTCATATACACTCCTGGAAATGGAAAAAAGAACACATTGACACCGGTGTGTCAGACCCACCATACTTGCTCCGGACACTGCGAGAGGGCTGTACAAGCAATGATCACACGCACGGCACAGCGGACACACCAGGAACCGCGGTGTTGGCCGTCGAATGGCGCAAGCTGCGCAGCACTTGTGCACCGCCACCGTCAGTGTCAGCCAGTTTGCCGTGGCATACGGAGCTCCATCGCAGTCTTTAACACTGGTAGCATGCCGCGACAGCGTGGACGTGAACCGTATGTGCAGTTGACGGACTTTGAGCGAGGGCGTATAGTGGGCATGCGGGAGGCCGGGTGGACGTACCGCCGAATTGCTCAACACGTGGGGCGTGAGGTCTCCACAGTACATCGATGTTGTCGCCAGTGGTCGGCGGAAGGTGCACGTGCCCGTCGACCTGGGACCGGACCGCAGCGACGCACGGATGCACGCCAAGACCGTAGGATCCTACGCAGTGCCGTAGGGGACCGCACCGCCACTTCCCAGCAAATTAGGGACACTGTTGCTCCTGGGGTATCGGCGAGGACCATTCGCAACCGTCTCCATGAAGCTGGGCTACGGTCCCGCACACCGTTAGGCCGTCTTCCGCTCACGCCCCAACATCGTGCAGCCCGCCTCCGGTGGTGTCGCGACAGGCGTGAATGGAGGGACGAATGGAGACGTGTCGTCTTCAGCGATGAGAGTCGCTTCTGCCTTGGTGCCAATGATGGTCGTATGCGTGTTTGGCGCCGTGCAGGTGAGCGCCACAATCAGGACTGCATACGACCGAGGCACACAGGGCCAACACCCGGCATCATGGTGTGGGGAGCGATCTCCTACACTGGCCGTACACCACTGGTGATCGTCGAGGGGACACTGAATAGTGCACGGTACATCCAAACCGTCATCGAACCCATCGTTCTACCATTCCTAGACCGGCAAGGGAACTTGCTGTTCCAACAGGACAATGCACGTCCGCATGTATCCCGTGCCACCCAACGTGCTCTAGAAGGTGTAAGTCAACTACCCTGGCCAGCAAGATCTCCGGATCTGTCCCCCATTGAGCATGTTTGGGACTGGATGAAGCGTCGTCTCACGCGGTCTGCACGTCCAGCACGAACGCTGGTCCAACTGAGGCGCCAGGTGGAAATGGCATGGCAAGCCGTTCCACAGGACTACATCCAGCATCTCTACGATCGTCTCCATGGGAGAATAGCAGCCTGCATTGCTGCGAAAGGTGGATATACACTGTACTAGTGCCGACATTGTGCATGCTCTGTTGCCTGTGTCTATGTGCCTGTGGTTCTGTCAGTGTGATCATGTGATGTATTTGACCCCAGGAATGTGTCAATAAAGTTTCCCCTTCCTGGGACAATGAATTCACGGTGTTCTTATTTCAATTTCCAGGAGTGTATATGCGAATTAGATTGTAGTTCATATTTATTATAATAACGAATGGTCAGTGTACATGTATGCCGGCCGGGGTGGCCGAGCGGTTCCAGCCGCTACAGTCTGGAACCGAGCGACCGCTACGGTCGCAGTTTCGAATCCTGTCTCGGACATGGTGTGTCTGAGGTCCTTAGGCTAGTTAGGTTTAAGTAGTTCTAAGTTCTAGCGGACTGATAACCTCAGAAGTTAAGTCCCACTGTGCTCAGAGCCATTTGAACCATTTCTGAAGTATACGAGTATTTACGAACAGTACATGCAGGATTGCAGCGAACTGATCACTGAACCAAGTGCATCATGGAGTACCTGTGTAATGAGTCATTCCAACTGCATATCTGAGGGTAAGATTTGTTAAGCATTTAATTGCAGAATTAATGTAATACCCGCACGATAATCTCTGCAGTCATACTGTATTAGGAGACCGCGAGTGGAGTACTATGTTCGTTGAATCGGATTACTCAAGCTGAGGCCAAATAAACACAAGCGATGACACCACAACACTATCTTTACTTAAGTAGGTAGTCAGCGCTAAATTATGTGCGCCACCATTAAGGGGCTCCGGAACGCCCTATACTTGCAGTGTTAAAATAACGCTTTTAAATTACATCTTTCCTCACAAAGTATTTGAGGTAGGAAGTTGAACTTTTTACAGATTATATATAGGAATATGGGCTACAACTTAACACACGGATTTTACAAAATTTTAGTTCAGTTATTAAAGATGATTTTTTTTTCAATTGTAATGAAAATTCACAACTTTTTTTGCAATTTTTTATTTATATATTCAAAAATATACAGTTTTTTGGAAAAAGGGTATGTTAAATTATGCAGAAGGTACTGTGTAACATTTACTGAAAGTTTGAAACAAATATGTTTGGAGGATCCTTAGAAAACATGTAATTAGTATGAGAAAATAAAAGGTTTGGGAATCGAGCGACAAAGATTGGATTAACTTTTTAGTGCATTCCAGGTCCATAGGATGGATTATCTTCATCCTCTGCAAACTCCTCCTCCAGCTTCCTCTTGTTCCTCCTCCTGTTTACTCTTGCTTGTATTTCTAGACTCTTTACAGCCCTGTCTGCAGCCCGAAGGCGTTCCTTGTCTAAAGCAAGCATCGCTCGTACCATGTTAAACTTATCTTCATTCCCATATTTCTAAATACCTTGCACCTTACAATGTTGCCATCATTGAAAGTCGCAACAGCATCATACACACCAAAGTGAAGTGTTTCTATTCCAACAAATACAGTCTTGGGGATTCTCGACCATATAACACTATTTACACTTTCATTGGGGTTTTGAGTTTTTCCGTGAATACAACAGTTCAGGTGCAGCTAAGTCTCTGAAAATAGGTTTCATCACCTCCATTATTGCATCAGGCAGACTATGCTTATGAGTGTACACTTCACCAGTTAGCAATCCTTTGTTATATTTACACCAACTGTCTTCTTCTTTGGGACACAAGCTATGTTGGGGATTTTCATCGGTTGAAGAAGTATGAAAAAAAAGAGCCCAAACAGCCTTCTTCATTTCGTCGACACTTTGTGTATTTTGCCTAATAGCCATTCCATAATAGTTCTGTATTTTGTAAATTACACTGTCAGTTAACCTTCCCTTCCCATCCAACCCTTTACCATCACTGAGTTTTTGTTTTTTGTACGAAGCTTTCAGTCGCCGAAGTCTTGTTCCCATTCGCTTCTGTACGTGTCCAATACACTCAAATTTCTGCACTACAACATCATCACCATAGGGCTTCAGTCCTTGAACATGTTTGAAACTTTTAGAATCACCGTCACCAAGGTAATTAACATATCGCACTTTATCACACGCCTCAGAACGCTGGAATATACTGGCAACACCAGCCACTTCCATTCCTCCACTACTGCCACTATAGTTAGATTTGCAATTATTTTCATGTGTACCTTTATATTTTTGTGGACATCTACAATACTTTGATATTACTGCTACATCTAAAACTTTCCCTGTATACATACTGGTGACAGATACTACACCATGAAGAGATGTGTGTCCCCGTTTATGCCAGGTACCCACGAACGCTGCAGTCAAATCTCTGTTACCATTATTTTCCATTACTGCCTCTTCCACAGCGTTCTTCATAGATTCTATACAGACATCTTCTACTTTAGACCCTATTAATTTATTATAGGTCGTAAACTTGGTTGGGGGATTTGGAAGATTCATGATGCCACAGAAAATTGCACCTGCAGTAGCACCCTTACCAACTGAACGCAAGGAATAAACAAATTTAATGTTGTGTTCGTAGATTTTGCTACCATTTTCTTCAGTTGCAGTTACTGCAACACTGTTCCAAAAGGTGGTCATGTATGAACACTTATCACATTTCAGTTGTAGTTCACTAGCAAGTCCTACGTGCTTTATTATGGAGAGTTCCAGACCAACTTCACTACAATGAATACATCTTACACAGTTTGAAAAAATTCCTTTGAGAACCGACATATCAAATATTTCATTCACATCCGATTCGCCCATAAAACATTCATAGTTTTCACTCATTGAACCAAGCTTCTTCTGTGAAGTATTTTCTTTCCCACTTTGACTGCTATGGGCAGGTGTACTTCAGAGGTTAGGTTCACTCACTTGGTTATCGTCTTTATTGTTTACAGTAATAACACATACCTTTGGCTTTCCAACATTTCTCCTTTTCTTAAAAGCCTTCAGAGGATTTCTAATAACTTTACTTTTACTCATTATTATACTTCAACAAAACAGAGACTCAAGAAACAGAATTAATTACGAATATTTTCGAGATAACGACAGAGTAAATAAACATGAAACAATCGACAATCACACCAGCGATATATATTGAACCATCACAGGTTAGCCACAACACATACTTTATCTCACATCACAAAATGTACCTGATGAACACGGACGTTAATAATAACACCATTTGACAGCAGTTTAACAGCGCCACAGTGGGTCACGCCCATGTAGAACACATTTCAAAAAAAATTTAAAAATAGTTGTAGTCTTCGGAATTGAATAAATTACATATCTATTAAAAGGTAATAGTCTGCAGATTCAGAAAACGCAAAAAAGTAAAAATTGAACTTTTCATGATTTTGATCCTTTCCGGAGACCCTTAACGTTACTGTAAGGAGTTTGACACCACCACAACTACTGGCAACCTGAACCATTATCATCACGCAGTTGTGACTCTCAGTGATTACAGGTTACTGATGTTTGTCAAGAATAGCGGAAAGCGCCTCTGAAGTTCCATTTGCATTACGACTAGGACGGAGAGAATGCTAAATAGCAGTAATAGGTCACCCAGCGAAGAGAAGAGTCCACGTGTTGTCTCAAGTTCTTGCAGTTTGATGTAATGCAGTTCCCAATAGTTTCAAACTAATGGGTTCTTTTGGCTATCGAAATACTCATATGGGAATCATAAAGGTGGAATTGCTAGAACGCTCAACTACCTTAATAACACCTGATTCTGGATTGAATACGACTCGGAAAGCGACGTTGGCTGTGAGCACTATGGGACTCAACTGCTGTGGTTATCAGTCCCCTAGAACTTAGAACTACTTAAACCTAACTAACCTAAGGACATCACACACATCCATGCCCGAGGCAGGATTCGAACCAGCGACCGTAGCAGTCGCACGGTTCTGGAGTGTGCGCCTAGAACCGCGAGACCACCGCGGCCGGCAAAGCGACGTTAATTTGACGTTTTCATCCATCTCCTGACGTCTCACTGAATGAAGTCTGAAGTGCACGCACAGTTTTGTTGCATGCCGCAAGGATTCTGTGAAGTGTTGTGGCAGCTGGCAGTCACTGCTGAATACACACTTGTGCAAATATCCTCACTGCTTCAGCGAAACTCGTCTTTGTTGCATTTTTTCCATACCGTAATTAGCACAATAACATAAGGCTTGTTCTGCTGAAGAACGTGATGCCCACAAGTCCTTAAAGAAGAATCTCCTAGCGGGAGTAATAAATACATGAAAGGAAACTGACTGTTGGACAAAAGAATGGACAGCTCCCCGCTTTTGGCGTATCCGATAGAGCCTACGATAAGAATCTGGTGTCATATTATGCTTCAGAACTCTAAACTGTTTATTTTTTTACTTCATACTAAAACAAAAGTTGTGATATGAGAAGAGGAAATGACTTATATGCTTCTCAGGAACTTAAGTTTTTCGTGTTTATTTTCTCACTTCATATTAAAACAAGGGCGTTAATATGAGAAGAGGAAATGAAATATATGCTTCCAAGACATAATATTTCCTTGTGTGCTATTACTGCATACATGAAAGCCCTGCAGTTAATTTTTGGATGTTGGATAAATTTTGATATCACCTCACATTCCTTTGTGAGAAGGTTCCTATTGTCTTGGGATTCAAATAGAGTGGACTTTTCATCACTGGTTAATATTCTGATGACTAATGACATGATACCCGTTGCAATTGCTCCATGGCACCTTTGAGTTGAGTCTCACGTTGGTTACTATAAGAACACGCAGGCAGTGATATCCGCCCACTGCAGTCAGAGCCAAGGTGATTTCTTTCTGTTTAGGGCGAAGCGTCTGCTGCAGTGTCCACGCTCAGCCAACATAAACAAATCGTGGTGGCATTGGGCACTGCTAATCGCTGCAATTGTCGCGACCCCGACAACAAGAGCGCACTGTCTCTGCTAATGATACTATGGACTTAATACATCTTACTTAACGTAATACGCAGGACGTGGGATGGGTAAAAATTCTGTTTGTAGCTTCCCATCGCATTAAAATAGTTTACAGTCATATTTGACGCAATATTTATTGTTGGTTGTATCTCTAATGTTAATGGTATTGATTAACATCGTGAGTTAACACGAAAACACACACACACCTACACACAAACAGTCATTGATTCCTTTGAGGGTGACAACTACTGTGTGTTGAACAACACATGCACCAGTCAGTTCCTCAGTTGGCGTCGAGTGGATGAGATTTTTCAGTTACCTTGCACTGCAAGAATTGTAAGGAGGGGACTGAAAGTAAATGGACTTGATTTATGCTAAAGAGCTGCGACAAAGCAAAGCTTGACCGATTATCAGATAATTGTCCACATGGGCTTTGCGGACGAGTATACTTTTAGTAAACAACCCACCCACGATCATTACGTAAGATTTCTCGAGGGCGTAGGGGAATTGATTTCATGTAGTCGTCGACAGTGTAGCGTGATGGTTTACTTCCCACCATACGTTTTCTATATTCGTCCAAAGGTCGCTTGCATTTGTAGGGACACATGGCAATGACCTTGTTACCTCTGCCCACATATTCTCTATCTGGTTGATGTTCGGTGATCGTGGAACAAACGGCAACAGCTTTATCCTCTCTTGGCCCTGAAACAAATCTCGCACTGCTCTACTATGATGGATGGGTCTCTGCTCCTGTAAATACATTGTAATGTTCTTAGTTCATATACTTATAATTAAATAACGTATTTGTAATAATTACATTGGATTATTATTTTCCACAGTGTTTAAGAATTCATTCCCTGTCATCGATAAGTGATCTGGATTCAACAGTCCGATTAAGAATGTGGTTCATCCAGTCTATCATATGATGAGAGTCGTAGTCGGATAGTCACATTAAGACTGACTGGGTGAATCCTTTTAGGACGATCTTGTATCGAAATGAAATTTCAGAAATCGGATAATTTGAACGTCTGTATTGCACAGTGCTGCGCACATAAATTCGTATGATGGAGTAACAGCTAGCAACTGTCTAAGAAAAAGTGAGAAATATGTCTACTAGCAGCAATGTAACGTATATATAACCAATATTTATGTCATGGAAATACTGAATCGAACAATACACATCTATTTCAGTGGAGGGAAGATACACCATATCGGATTTGCTGATGACATAATGACAATAATAATAATAATAAAAATCCCGTGTGGCCGATAGGGGAAACCCTCCCCCATATGGGTGGTACCGAGGAAATCAAATACTTGTGGTGAACCAAATACTAACACACTCCCGAACGGCTACTCAATCCGTTGAACTCAAACTCCAGACACATCTGAGTGAAAATCACCGCCACTCTGGTCACCGTCTGTTAGCTCAATGAGCTTGGCTGAAAATATTTGCTTCCAAAGGCTTCAACACCCTCTGGTCCTGTCCGGTCCTGGTATCACCCAGGCCAAGCCAATGAAACACAAGAAAACATGAACTATGCAAGCAAAGGTAACTTTACACCAGGTGGTACACAACCTGGCCACCGATAGGAAGCAGTTGGATTTTCGCACTCTGGGGAGTCCAGGTTAGCACGGCAGAGAATATCTAAGATCTCTGGTAAATTTCCCTACAAGCAGAAAACATTCATTTGAAAACTAAATGCCCCCACCAACACCGAAAATGTCGAAAAATTGTGGAACACAATCGAAGATACTATGAGCAAAATTCACCAAGATGACGTGAAAATATTAATTGGATACTTCAACTCTCTATTTGGGACAGAAAAAACCTGTAGAAAAATCATTGGTAGAAATTCAACACACCGAAACGATTAGACCAACGGAACACGTCTGACTGACATTTTCCAACAATTCAACCACAAAAGAATGTCTTCCCACTTTAGGACGTAGCCTGTTCCCAAGAAACATGTTTGGCTGCCAGGTGCAAGCTGCTTTCGTTGGCCTTTCGAGACTCGCTGAAAGCCAGATTTTTAATTATTTTGTAGCAGAGCTACAAGCAGGCAGATACAAACACGATAAGGGAATCGCAAGACAACGCGCCTTGCTACTCTCAGTAACCCTTAGTGTCAGAGCGGAAACCTTACGGTACTGCCAAATTCATATTGACGACATATTTTTTGTTGTTGTGAATACATAATTATATCTATGAAATGCCACTTTTCATAATAATTGCGGATGATACAGGGAATGAAGTAAATACAGAACTTTTCGAAGTCATAAAGTCGGTAATGTCCTACTAATTCGTGTTAAAATAGGCGTAATCGTCTTACTGATACTTAATGCTTTATTAAGATAGTCTGCCGTTGTGATGTTTCTGTAGTAAGTTGAATTTAATTTGTATTAGTACAGTGAATATTTTAATTGGATTTTCCATTAGTTTACTAAACGCAACAGTAATCATCAAAGAGAAATTAATCAGCAAAATAATTTTTATTCACGATATCTAAAACGATCTGACAATGCTAAAGTTGTTTACAAATTCTACGCCAGTAGAAACCTACTGGTTCCAACGATATCATTATACCAGAGTAGTTTCAAAAGTATTTTCGTCTAGAAATGAACTGCGTCGGCGGTTGACCGATCAAGAGCGGGAAAGGTAAAACTTTACGAATATATGACGAGAGGGACAAGTGCTTGAGAGATTACTTCTCTATCAATACAAGGGCCTGAGAGACGACTTTAATTTCAATCTCCTGGATAGTTTTGTTTCTCAAATCAAGAAG
The DNA here is from genome assembly GCF_023898315.1 of Schistocerca nitens. Lineage (NCBI taxonomy): Eukaryota > Metazoa > Arthropoda > Insecta > Orthoptera > Acrididae > Schistocerca > Schistocerca nitens. Next base: position 493,297,814 of record NC_064621.1, read on the forward strand.
TGCGTTATCATGCAGTAGCACATGTGATGTAGTTGTGTTGCTCGATTTTCTTACGCTGAGACCGAAAGGTGTCTCAGTTGTTGGCAACAAATTCCAGCTGTGTTGCATACAGCCCTTGGGGCAGAATTCGTAGCCCAAAACACACTTTTGGAGCTATCAGATGTAAAATATTATGCACACTACTCTTTGCTCGAGTTTATGTCTTTTGGAGGGGCTCAGCCTTTCATTTCTTCTTAGGAAGTTAACGATAAAGGCATCATAACACGTCATCAGTAACAGTGCTGCATACGAATGCTCAATGAGCGACCTGATGACGTTGAATAATAGTCACTCCGTTGATATTTGTTGTTTCGAATTAGAGCATGCAGTACTCCTACACCAGACTTCTGAACTTTGCCTGTTGAATGCAAATGTCGCATGATGGTAAAATGGTAATCTATCACATACATCAGTAGTCGAGACTTGCTTAATGTGGAAAATCATTCATGCCAGAACGATCTTTGTTGAAACAAGATTATCTTTTTCTGGCGTATTTTTCCCAAAAGCACTCGCTCCACACACAATTCAAATCTATCTAGCTGCCTCCTCTGCATTCACCCCTCTGTTATACCAAAAGTAAACGTTGTGTTGCAGATGTTACACCTATTTCCACTTGCGACTCAATTTTACAATGCTTAACTGTAGTTCATGATTTTCAAGTTTGCAAAATCCATTCCTTAACTGCCAGATAATAACTAGAACTTCAAATTCGAAAATGACAGTTGAGACACACGCTGATAGCGTCGCTAGGCGTTCACCTGGGCGGCGCCGGATTTCATGCGGCGGGTGGCGTCTGGCCGGTGGCCGGTAGGCGCTGCAGCGCTGAGAAAACGCTCGAGCGTAAGCTGTTATGATCGCGACGCAGCCACGAGCTGTTCTGCGGAATTGTTTCTGGAATACTTGTTATTGCTGGTGGGTAGAATGTTAAGCGAATTATCTTTGATGTTCAGTCAGACGCATAACGTTAGACTGACTGTGGTAAAAAAAAGAATACGGTTTGACGCGAACAGGCGACTATAAGCTTAGAACGCACGACGCTTGCCACTTTTTTTTTTTTAAATCTCATTTTGTTCGCTTTTGTTCGTTGCATCTGCTCGGGGCGGACGTCGTAAGACAGCCGTTTAGGTTCGTTGTTGATCGATTAACTCAGTTGTTTTATAACAGAGGGCTGCTAACCCTCTGACCGAACACGCTGAGCTACCGTGCCGGTAAAAGTTAGTAAACTTTTCGCTCGAGGGAGCCACAAGACCACGGGCTCACATGGTCCGACAACGTCTCGGAAGTAGATAACACTTCCTCCTAACACTTCCGCATCTTACAGTGTTGCCAGATTGTGCATATGGCCAGACTTAGAGTTGTCAGGGGCGGTCAGTTTTATTGGCCACGTTAAGTGAATGACTCGGACTTAGTCTCTGTGGCGGCCGGCTGGCGGTCAGTTTTATTGTCTAAGACTGTACAGCAAAGTGTCTCAGTTGAGATATGGCGTGATTAATGACAGCTTGTGCTAAATGTAAATAAATGGGAGCTAATACGGAGAAGTAGGAAAAAAATCCTGTAATGTTTGAATATGACATTAGTAGGGTAGAGCTTGACACCGTCACATCAATAAGTAGGCATCAAGATGCACAGCGATATGAAATTGAATGAAAATTTGGCTGATAGTATGGAGGTCGAATTGTCGGTTTAGTTTTACTGGGAAAATTTTGGGATAATGTAGCTCATTAAAGAAAGGATACATTAGATGGAACGTTATTGCGACTCTTTCTTGAGTTCTCTTTGAGTGTTGGAATCCCAGCTGGGGCAGATTAAACGAAGACGTCGAGGCAGTTCAGAGGAGTGTTGCTAGATATTTTACCGCTGGGTTCGACTAGGGCGCAGGTAACCGAAGGTGCTTCCAGGACTCTAATGGGAATTTCCGGCGCGAAGGTGACATTGTTTTCGCAACGCACAGTTGCAAAAATATGGAGAATCGGCATTAGAGGCGACTGCAGAACGATTCTATGGCCGCCAATGTTCATTTCGCAGAAGGACAACCAAGACAATATGCCAGACAACAGGCCACGTAAGGATGGTTTTAGACACTTTTTCCCTTGCTCTATTTGTGAGTGGAACACGAAAGAAAATGATTGCTTGTGGTACAAGGCGGCCTTGACATTGCAGGTGGTTTACGGAGTATGTACATGTATGTAAATATAGATCACTGTATTAGGTTCATGCATAAATTCACAGCGTTTTCGTCTCATATATTGTTATTCCAGTTTCTATGAATTTAACTATCGAATATCAATTTTGGTTTGAAGCTCTGTCTTGCTTTTTGAGTTTACATACTGTCATTTTGTCATTCGCGTATAATGATTGGAATTGTGGACGCTAGAAAACGGAGTGCCAAGGGCGAAGTTGACACATTTCCGCCATTTTCTCCAGTTTGAGCTCAGTAGAGGGGTGACACCAGCGGAGACAGCCAGAAATATTTGGGCTGTGATGGGAATAATACCACTGGAAACAGCAAGCCAAAAAATGTTTTTCTTGTTTCAAAGAGGATTGTTTTGACATTAGTGACTAGGTTCAGGAAGACCTTCAGGGCTTGATGATGATGTCTTAAACGCATTAATCAACAATGATCCAGGTCCGTGTACTCGAGAGTTGGCAAATTTCATGAACTGTGATCATTCCCCATCGCGCAACATTTGAATGCAGTGGGGAAGGTTTAAAAATCGGGTACGTGGGTACCGCATGCTCTAAGCATAAATCACAGAAATCAGCGGGTTGCCATATGTGCATCTCTCTTCGTTGGCCATCAGTTGGCTCGTGAGCAACATCGGCCATTCCTATTCTGCATCGCTAGTGGTGACGGAAAATGGAGTCTTCATGCTCACGTGAGGAAAAGGATAACGAGTGTTTATAGATTTTAAAAATATAAACACGTACCGTTTTCGAGAAGGATTGTCAGCATTCACCAGCATTATGCTTTTACAGAAGACCTGTGTGCTCAAAACTGCATGTTGATTGTGGACCCGTGACCGATCACTTACACTAGCAGTGGGCTGCTGCAAACGTGGATCTACGCCACTTTGATTTTCGAGCATTAGCGTCTGCAGCTTTGAGTTTCCTGTTACCTTGTCTATGTTTATGGTAGTGACATTGATGTGGTATCCTTTGTTTGACGATATTCACTAGGTACAACAGTATGCCTCATGGCACGATTATAAAACTGAAATAGTACACTACATGTAGTACGTGTGTTACGAAGCTGAAATTGTAATGCACTTGTTGTAGATGCATTATGACAATATTACGAATAGCTTGCCTAACGCACTGAGCCATGTACCTCTTTCGACCTGTACTTCCTATGCCTGTTTGAACATGCAAGGCAGACAAATGTTTATATATTGTTACCTATATTATATCGCAAAATAGCCTTAAGAGAGAGCATGTGCAAAACTTTGGCGGCGTGCAGACACAGCAGATAATCACGAGCACACCATCATACGTGGCAGTTACTTTTTTCAACTGGCGCCTTCAATATAAGTCTGTAAGAAGGTCTACCGTCTCCGTCAGCTCTCAGATGAATTGCATCCTCTATTTCTTCCCCTCTAGTTGTCATATGAGTTCCAAGGATTTGAAAATCTCACCGATCTCATGAACTTTATTCATCTCTCAATTATTTCATCTATCTTTTATTTCCCTGCTTATCGCATCGTGGTCTCCCATGATCAGTCACTCTTCCATTTCCTTCTACGTCTGACTTACGAATTTATCCAGTATTTCATTCATAAAATGATTAACAATGTTTAAAACTAGTATATAAATAGACAGTTAATTGTTTTGATTAGGCACATGATGCTGTCATTACTTTCATTATGGTCACGAAAGCTCTTAACGAAGTTCCTTTTGCCAACTATGACAAAGCTTGCTACAACGCTCTTCGATGCTGCTTGTTTTGCACAATAATTGTCCAACGAGAAATCTTCGGCCAGGTTCCATTTCGGTTAAGTAATCTATAACAGTGTTAACCCGAGGAAGTCATTACTACCACACGTCCTGTACATGCTTTATTCCTACTCCCGCAGATTTTACCCTTCAGAGCGATATAATAAACAATCACACGATGCCGAAATAAATGATTGTAGCTGCGACAAAAGTTGCATTGAGAAGTACAATTTTTTATTTCTTGATGGTGGCTAGTTTCGAACAATTTTGTCCATTTTCAAACCATCCGTGTCATAACTGTGACAAATACAGGCGATCGCCTATGCAGAAAACCTGCCCCAACAGTGATGATAAGAGCGGCGCTATGGCAGACTCAACGTTATTGACTCTAGTGTCCGTCCAATGTGTTGTATTTACTGTTGTTGAATCTGCCATATTGCCGCCCTGATCGTTACTGCGGGGGCTGTTTTTTCTACATAGGCGATCGCCTGTATTTGACACTTACTACACGAATGGTTTGAAAATTGACACAGGTGTCCGGAACTAGTCACCATCACAAAATGAAAAAAGATACTTCTCAATGCAATTTTTGGCGGAGCTACAACCATTTATTTCAAGTATAAGACAAGTTGAGGGCCTATTTTTAACCTGCAGCATGCTGCAAGTTCGTAAATAACAAGGTTATCTGATGAAAAGAAGAGATCCATGACATTAAACAGTCACTAATGACCAAGACTGGAATGTATAGCTACGAACTAATTAACAAAACTATGTGGACTGTAGCAAACAAATAGCATATTCAATGAAATATAAGAAAACGGACACATTTCGGATTATTGACTACTGAAAGATGCTTCGCTTAAGCAAAAAAGAAGGGCAGGAGGGCATGCCTGGAGTCAATCGTCCATGAAGGCAGGAATGGGGTGGGTGGCTGGAGAAGATTAATGGATAGCGGCACACGTAGGAGAAGCCGCCGGGCACTGGGATGAGGGCAGTGAGCGATGCAGCAGACGAACTGTGCTTACCTTATCCCGCCTCTCGTCGTGTCGTAGTTTAGGACGCGGTCACCATGAAGCCACGTGACGACTGACGACGTCATGGAAACATGCCTCACGAGGCATGAAAGCTGGATCGTGCTCTCCGCCTCATAGAACTTGTCGTGGACTTGATGGCCTTGCTCGTCGACTATCATAACCTCCGGAGCTGTAATTGGACACCTTATATTTTGTGATGCATGGTACTTTTAGGAAAAGAATAATAAAACATTCATGGTGTATGGTGAAATGGACATTCCTTACACTGTTCATTTGACCAATCAAAAATTCTGCGTAAAAACATTCGCGAAAGGTGAAAGTGTACTATGACAGCATCTATGTATTCTGTTCCACGATCCTATTCATATATTGTTTATTTTTATTCGAATAATATTACAACTGTTGTAATAAGTCACTGATGGTCAATTTGACAAAAATACTTGGTAGAAAGTAGGATAAGGAACTGTGGTGATCAGTACTTGAGGTCACAGAGATCTATGCATTCCCTCAAAATATAGTACAGTGCAGAATATATTTCTCACATTTGGTGAATGTGTAGTCGAGGCGACGTATCAGCTCCAGAGTAGGTGCATGATAAAGAGCAAGCTCTACCCACGTTAGTGCTTTATATTTTTTTGCAAGTAAATACGGAATTTCAGGTAGATATAATGGACGGTGTGAGGGTAACATCATCGACAACTTTATTACAGTAATGATATAATTATACCATTTCTGGTAGCTGCAATAGCGCTGTAGTTGTAGAATATACAGAAATATCAAGTACACACAAATGACAGGTGAATCTCCGGGAAATTACGCGCTTTCGATCATGAGGGTGAGTGACTCGGTAGTGAGTGGCCTACATTGTATGCAATCAACTTGTGAAAAGGAGAACTATGCGATTCGTGTTCATGATTAAATATTTAAAGCCAGTGGTTTTGTGAAATAATGTGTGGAACCGTGAATTTTATTTTCAATGATCGCGAAGCGTTATATGAATGAAACAAAACCATACGGTTTAAGAGACCTTTTCGAGTCTCAAACATCTATGATTATATAGATGACTGAAAGATATATATAGATGGATGAAAGATTGTGCTAAGGCCAAGATTCGAAGTTGGTCTGCTGCTCACTATTGCACAACTGCTGGGACTACCTTAGCACGTCCCCATCCCTTTGGATTGAGGAGGGAGGTGTGCTAGGTCCTAGGGTAGTCCGTGTAGTTGTGCTGGTTGCAAGGTTGTCCTAGTTGTTAGCCACCATAGTGAGCAGGAGACCCAAGTTCGAATCCCAGCTTCGGTACAAGATTTAATTCGCCACTTCAGTTAGGTGAATCCGTACTAATATTTAGGCGATCATACCTGTAGAAGATCTTCTGAAGTAACTAAATAAATGTATTATTCACAGCGTGAGAAGTTGAAACGAACCATCATCCGTGGCTAAGCAAATTGGGGGCTGCTCCATTGAGAGAATCTGAAAAGGGACGGTAAAAATAAGTGATAGAATGAACTGTGCTTTATTCTGATCATTCCAAGAACTTTGGTAATTGTAATTCACTATACATAGAAGAAGAAGTGCGTAAGTTGCTCTTGGTGCGTCGTTCCACTGATAGCCCCTGTGTAACTAACGTACACAACTATTTCTTATCGTCCTTCAACCTGAGTGAACTCTTCAGTGAAATTCAGATAACCAATAAGATGAGGCGATATTACATTCGGTTCACTTTGATATTGGCCGAGCAATACCCAGAGGATGGCTGGCAATGTTGGGAAAATACGACGTATGTTCCAGCAGCAGCAGGAAAAACGAGGAAATTTCTAAAACAGTTGCATATCCTAGAAAGTGCCTTTCACAATGGACGACGAAAGTAGAGACAGCGGGAAACGTAAAATTCCCTAATGTTAAGGTAAGAACGTATCGTACTGGTCCCAATAGTGGGACCTGTACAAGAAATGAATCGTGTTACTTGGAGTTGATTGACAGGAGGAGGCCAGGACGTTACCATAGGCGAGTTCATATTTCCACCGCCATCGCCTCATAGCACCCATCAGCGTGATATATGACACTGTCGTTTGCAGTAGTAACTCAGTGATATCTAGAAGCAGGTAAAATACTACAGTTTTGTAATGATCGACCAATGGTCTACAGCCTTAGGTCAACCCGGACTAGCCCCGTCGTAAGTTATTTTCATTTCCTTCCTATATACACTACTGACCATTGAAATTGCTACACCACGAATATGACGTGCTACAGACGCGAAACTTAACCGACCGGAAGCTGTGATATGCAAGTAATTAGTTTTACAGAGCATTCACACAACGTTGGCGCCGGTGGCGACACCTACAACGTCCTAACATGAGGAAAGTTTTCAACCGATTTCTCACACACAAATAGCAGTTGACCGACGTTGCCTGGTGAAACGTTGTTGTGATGCCTCGTGTAAGGAGGAAAAATGCCTACCATCACGATTGCGGTTTTCCGTATCGCGACATTGCTGCTCGCGATGGTCAAGATCCAATGTCTGTTAGCTGAATATTGAATCGGTGGGTTCAGGAGGGTAATACAGAACGCCGTGCTGAATTCCAACGGCCTCGTATCACTAGCAGTCAAGATGACAGGCATCTTATCCGCATGCTTGTAACGGATCGTGCAGCCGCGTCTCCATCCCTGAGCCAACAGATGGGGACGTTTGCAAGGCAACAACCATTTGCACGAACAGTTCGACGACGTTTGCAGCAGCATGGACTATCAGCTCGGAGGCCATTGCTGCGGTTACCTTTGACGCTGCATCACAGACAGTAGCGCCTGCGATGGTGTTCTCAACGACGAACCTCGGTGCACGAATGGCAAAACGTCATTTTTTCGGATGAATCCAGGTTCTGTTTACAGCATCATGATGGTCGCATCCGTGTTTGGCGAGATCATGATGAACGCACATTGGAAGCGTGTATTCGTCATCGCCATACTGGCGTATCACCCGGCCTGATGGTATGGGGTGACATTGATTACACGTCTCGGTCACCTCTAGTTCGCATTGACGGCACTTTGAACAGTGGACGTTACATTTCAGATTTGTTACGACCCATGGCTCTAGCCTGTATTCGATCCCTGCGAAACCCTATATTTCAGCACGATAATGCACGACCGCTTGTTGCAGGTCCTGTACGGGCCTTTCTGGATACAGAAAATGTTCGACTGCTGCCCTGGCCAGCACATTCTCCTGATCTCTCACCAACTGAAAACGTTTGGTCCATGGTGCTCGAGTAACTGGCTCGCCACAATGCGACAGTCACTAGTCTTGATGAACTGTGGTATCGTGTTGAAGCCGCATGGGTAGCTGTACCTCTGCACGCCATCCAAGCTCTGTTTGACTCAATGCCCAGGCGTATCAAGGCCGTCATTACGGCCAGAGGTGGTTGTTCTGGGTACTGATTTCTCAGGATCTATGCACGCAAATTGCGTGAAAATGTAATCACATGTCAGTTATAGTACAATATATTTGTCCAATGAATACCCGTTTATCATCTGCATTTCTTCTTGGTGTAGCAATTTTAATGGCCAGTAGTGTAAGGACGAAGAGCTTGTCACATAAAGTGAAGTGTTGTAGCTACATGTTGTAGAACTCACGCCCACGCGATTCTTCTAACAGAATTACTCACTAGTGTACAAGGCTGCAAGTGGCAGCTAGTGTGAACGGAGGAAGGCGGACTCACTCTGGACCAGGAGGTAGGACTGCGCGGCGCGCGGCGGGTGCGTCGACACCTGGCACTCGTAGAGGCCCTGGTCGCGGATGGCGGCGCGCTGCACCAGCAGGCGCCAGTTGTTGGGGTACTGGAAGTCGACCACGTAGCGCTGGTCGGCGCTGTACGTCGCGTGGCCCACCGTCAGCAGCTGCATATCTTCAGAGCCCTCCTGCCGGAACACCCACGACACCTGCAAACCACCGCCTCCGGCAATTAGCCACCCCTTCACCGCCGTCACAACGGCGGAGGATAAAACTCGACAAGAGAAAAGTTTGTACGAACCTCCCAATTAAATAATCACAGGCACACAATAGAAACTGTGTCAGCGAAAATTATTAAACCACAATCAGTGTTTGAAGGCCATATTGTACAGCATATTAAGATGGTACAAACGCAGTGGGGAAGAGATCGGAAGAAATGCACACCAGGATACGAACATTTTTCTGCATAACAAGCTTTTTTTTCATATCAAGAGACCGAAAAGAATGTCCCTCATATAAAGAAAAGGAAATTTCTGATTATCTTATCATTCTCAATAAATAATAATGCTGCTAAAGCGATGGACGATATTTGACAAAGTGTGAGATCACATACAATTTGTGACATTATTCTTTAGCTCCCTTCGTGTGGTACTGTAAACAAAGCAAGGTAGCAGGTAGAAATCACACAAAACGGGTTGGCCAATACCTGTGTACCCAGGGCGGTAGCTGATGATGGCTGTGGTGGGGGCTACATAGTGATGGACCAAACATGCCTCATAAAGAAGAACATTTCCTGCACATATGTTGAGTGAAGATTGGAGTCCTGTGTTGTCCATTAAACGTTCATGTGAACATTTGTTCGGAGGCAGGAGGCGGCAATCCCTTCAGAACAATGAGGTGGAATCACCCAGCGCTGACGACGACAATGCGTGTCTACGCCCGTGCCATGTTACTGTGCGCAAGCCCTACTCTAGTAAACTACCAGATTTTCATACATAATTCACTTATAACCTTATGGCGCAAAATGGGCTATTAAACTATGACAGTACTGTAATGCTACTAAGAAAAAGATTTAATGACTGTTGTGGATCGAAACTGAAGGAAACAAATAGGATGAATGTTGTTCTAGCAGGATGAGATCACTATTGATATAGACAGGAATGGTTCACACTCAACGTAAGCATATTATCGAGGTGTTATAACATTCTGCGACTCATTCTAACGTTACAAAGGGCTTACATTTTCTTAAACAGAATTTCGAAATCCCTTGCTGCTATATTTTCTAGACTGTTGCCCATGAAATGAAAGTTCATAAATTAGACGTGGAAAGTAAGTGTGGTTTGTTAACTTTTTTAACAATATGGTAAATTGATGAGATGAAATACGAACAAAATTGTATATTTTCGGATATGACAAGAAGCACAGACGGATGTGCGATCTTGATTTGAACTGGTAATTGGAACGTAGTCATGTAGTAAGAATGATCCATGGCCACAAGGAGAGGAATTTCTGAAACTATTTACGAAGGTCCGTGATTGCGTGTCGAATTAAGTGTTACGATAAACGAGAACAAAAGATCTGAAGTACATTAAGAACCTAAGATTAATAACTGTGTCATCTCTCGATTCTATTTGATCATAATGTAGGTGGTTCCAAGCTGGAAGAGCAAGGGAAAGTATGAATTTCGATACGTAGGTAGCGCAGTTATCTGTCTCTTCTTTTGACTAATATTTTTAGCTGGATGCGAATCTCCGTAATAGGTAATGGATGTCCTGCCATTATTCGAAAGTTTAACGTAATTTTGTCTGAAAAACGATACAGCAGATCTCAACTGCTATTCGCTTCCAGTCATTGTGGGAAAATAAATTAACTTTACGGTTCTCTAAAAAAATGGTTCAAATGGCTCTGAGCACTATGGGACTCAACTGCTGTGGTTATAAGTCCCCTAGAACTTAGAACTACTTAAACCTAACTAACCTAAGGGCAGCACACAACACCCAGCCATCACGAGGCAGAGAAAATCCCTGACCCCGCCGGGAATCGAACCCGGGAACCCGGGCGTGGGAAGCGAGAACGCTACCGCACGACCACGAGATGCGGGCTTACGGTTATCTCACTAAAGGTTAATGTTACCGGTAATTTCTGAAAAGTGTTCCTTTAAAAAGTGTAATGCTTATTTCATATGTAGAAATAGACGACGGAAGAAATGGAACTTTGTTCTAACCACAATAATGAAAGACGGTTGTGGGGATGCTCATGAAATCTCAGATCAATTATGAAGGCACGATTTTGAACTATATAAGAAATATTCCACAGCAGTCTTGTAAAATTACTCGTAAATGAGCAAACCTTCTTATCAACAGGTAGCCTTTTGTGAAAAGAAAGAGAAATAAAATAAACAGCAGTAAATCCCTCAACTGTACTGTAAAGGGAGATATAAATGTAAAAGCAGGAAAGGTTATAGATAATGGTACCTCATAGGGAATTTTGTATACTATACCAGAAATGACACGTATGATACGTCAGTAGATTTTGTAGAGGTTAAAATATCTGCACCAAACACATATTTCAAAAACAAATAAACAGCGAATAGAAAAGAATCTTAGCGAGAACCGAATGTAAATAAAAATGAAAATTAACGAATTTTTATTAAGTAATGAGGAGCGGGTTTAGGCTACAGTAGTCCCAAGCGTATTTCGATTACAAAGAAATCTAGTATGACATGGAATAATACCGAGAAAGGAACCGCAGTGGTCAGTACACGTGACTCGAGTTCTGGAGAACGACGATTCAAATGTCCATCCGGCCAAGCAGATTTCCCCAAATCGCCTCAGGTAACTTCTGGGATTGTTCCTTTGAAGGGGCCGATTTCCTTCCCCAGGTTTCCGTAATCATAGCTTGCTCTCCGTCTCTGATGACCTCGGTGTGCACGGAATGTTAAATACTAATCCTCAACCATAAACTGCTAGTGTAAAGTAGATATATAGTAAGAAAGAAATAGGCAGAAAGCCATAAACATTAACCATGTATATTTATTTAGATATAGGCAAGTATATCACATAATGTTAAGCAACAGTTTCGGCATTTTCCGAAAATAACGACTATACATAAATGGCATACAATGACAAAAGTAAGCAATTTTTTAAAATGGTTCTTTGGAAAACCGCTAAAATGTTGTATATCTAGGAAAATAACTGGTTTTTGAAGCTATAATGTAATTTCATTGATGAAAAATCTAATCATCTCACGTGCATGATGTTTTGGCAGTGTTCTCTGTATTGTATCCTTTGAAATTTAAATACCTTGATATGTGTAATCTGGCGACGTTATTATTCTCGGAAAGAATGGTCCCCCTGGAACATTAGCAACTGAATGGTCAACAGCGCTGTGCTTTGAAACGTTCTGGATCGGCCGGTACTGTCTGACAGCGGTCCTCAGCTAAGTAAAATCGGGCTGATGAAGGAAAAACATTAGGCTACTAAAAGCTACACTTTTATACTTCGTACTGCTTATGCCTCTGTTTCTCCCTGATACCCATACCTGCTGGAAACCTTTAGCACTGAAAAATGGTATCCTGTACATATTCTCATTCGTCAGAATTCGTGTTACGCGTTAAACTAGCATTATTTCATTTCAAGGTTTTCCAGAACTGCTTCTCAGAAGAGTGACATCCCTAAAGCTAGTATGTTAGATTGGTTCTAGCCACTCTTTGACGGTTTTTCCTACTGATGCCCTCATACCTATACCCGCCAGGAACTTTTATCGTCTGTTTCTGGTTAGATTTACTACCACATAAGAGATGTTCACGATACTGATTTCGAAACAAATTACAGGAACTCTGCATTGCTGTATACCCTAACCCTCATGAATTGAAAACGGAGTTCACTCATAAAACCTTCCTATACGCGTTCACAGCCCATGTGCAATTGATGCGCAGCGAAGACGTGCGCGCCGGCCGAAGTGGCCGTGCGGTTCTAGGCGCTGCAGTCTGGAACCGCGAGACCGCTACGGTCGCAGGTTCGAATCCTGCCTCCGGCATGGATGTGTGCGATGTCCTTAGGTTAGTTAGGTTTAACTAGTTCTAAGTTCTAGGGGACTAATGACCTCAGAAGTGGAGTCCCATAGTGCTCAGAGCCATTTGAACTATTTTTGAAGACGTGCGGAGCTGCTGGTTACATGTCATGGCGGCACGTGGCAAGCGTGACCTCAGCTGCTGCGTGACACCTCCAGCTGCTAACCACACAATCATGTATATTGCGTGTGCTCACGGTTAGGGGGTCACTAATACCAGCTATCAAAAACCTCCTTTTCATACTGTAAGTCTAGTTATAAGAAACTTGGAAAACACCGCCGACCTATTCCACCAAACATTTTACATTGCGGATGCTCTAAACCATGCACTCTGGCGACTTTGTCCTGCTCCAACGTTCCTGATGGATCGCAGATAGTTAGTTCACACCATTGCCTTCGTAAACCTCCACTAGGAAAAGCTATAATATTACAGATCTTATGACTGAATTGGGAAACAATCTTGGTGCTCTAAACACAGAGATCACTGTGCCCCATGTGACAGATAATGCACCATAAACAACATATAAGATAACCAGTACTTAAAATTGTGGTGATAAACCATCCCTATTATTATACACACTGCTGATATTTGAAAGCAACCAAAGGATTGAAAAAATCGCGAACAATCTCGTAAGTTCACATTTCACATGTACAAGTTGCAGAGAGAAGCAGCCTCCCATTCTTCTCCCTCCTTCCCCTGTTCTAACCCTCGCGCAGGTTTCTATGTTGATGTAGTCCATTCTGCAGGATCTTGAGACAAATAAGCACTGAACCTCACGTATACATATGGACAAAAGCAAATAGGAGCTATCGCTGCTCTGCAAAAATAGCGTATTTTCAATTGTATGTCGAATCTGACCAGTGGAACAAAACACTTCTTCATAAACAAAAACCGAAACATGGCTACCTTGTGAACAATATCAAGATATCTGTGTGCTGAGTACATGTATATGTATATTCCCGCCTCGTATTCGTAGTGACTGAGCAAACACACGCATACACATGGCTAAGGTATCGGGAAAATAATGCGCGTTAGTATGCCATATACTATATATTTCGTCTAAGTATTCTCTTATCCAGTAAGAAACAAAAAATAATCTCTTCATATCATCTTAATATCTGTTACCTCTTGCATCGCAGGACTAGAATATTATCCCTATTTTTTGCTTTTGACGGTCAGCTACGAAATCTCTTAAGGTACTGACATAGCAGACCAGAGGAGTTGTAAATATCAGGATAATAGTGTACCGTCATACATACATTAATTTGCTGTATAGCTTTCATCATTCTATTTGAACGAGCCCCATTTTCGAATCTCACCATACATTCTCAATTTGCACTATAGCTCCTAGGTCATTGTCAGCTGCTATTCCAACACATAATGGTGAAGAGTAACATCGATAAGTCAGCTCGACATTGCATAGTCGTTGTATACCAATTCTATGGGCCCACATCTGTTTGTTATAAGTGGTTGATCTGTGAAGCGAAAGCTTCATATGGATGCTGATAGGATCGTGCAGGCTGGCATACTCCATTCGACTATGTGAGGGAAAAATAAATCACTGGGAAAGACGACATATGGTTTTGGTAGCGTTCTCAACCTCTTATCCCGCTGGATGTTAGGAAATAACACACGTTTTCCAAGCACATTTTCATTTACTATAGTGCGCTGTTACAAGCTATGGAGGGATGTGTCTAATGTTCAGAGAAGACAATCCTTTCACCATGTCTCGACATTTGCGCAAAAATATCGATGTATGTTTCAGAGCACTTTGAGAGATGTAACCGGCCGGAGTGGACGAGCGGTTCTAGGCACTACAGTCTGGAGCCGCGTGACCGCTATGGTCGCAGGTTCGAATCCTGCCTCGGGCATGGATGTGTGTGATGTCCTTAGGTTAGTTAGGTTTAAGTAGTTCTAAGTTCTATAGGACTGATGACCTCAGCAGTCCCATGGTGTTCAGAGCCATTTGAACCATTTTTTGAGGGATGTAAGAATTAAGGAGGGGTGTTTCATGGCATTTGGTAGCTCCATTCCAGCATTGTTAAAAATTAACCCCCTTGTACATGTGGTTGTGATCTCCGAGCTGCACTAGAAGAGACAGCCATCATAATAAAATCAACTATATACGAAACTGATAAAGTCGCACATAGCATAGTATATTTAGAAATCCTCTGGGCTGCTGTTTGAATACGTTAAAAGGCTTCGTAGGTGAATGAAATGAGTTTAATATTCTAATCGTGTCATACAGGACGTGACAGATATTAAGCTGACAATAACAGATTCTCTTTCTGTTTTTTACTGGATGAGAGAATACTTAGAGGAAACATACAGTCTATTACATATTGTTGTACATGATTTTCACTATACTTCAGCGATGTGAAAACATGTGTTTGCTCAGTCACTACGAATGCGAGGCAGGGATACACATTTTGGAAGGCATGGTCAGCAGAGAAGTGTTTTACTATTGATCACAAGGTACCCATGCTTCGGTTTGCGAAGAACATTTCTTCTCAGCGCTCGGGAACGTATTTGAAGCCAGAACGCTCAAAACTTCGTGGGATATTCTATATAGGAGTTTTGTTTAGGAAGAACTGTCTGGTTCCACTGGCCAAACACCAGACACGCAGGTAGAAATACATTATTTTTGCAGAGCAGTGGCAGCTTCTGTTTGCTTTCGTCCGTGTTCAAATGGTTCAAATGGTTCTGAGCATAATGAGATTTAACATCTGAGGTCATCAGTTCCCTAGAACTTAGAACTACTTAAACCTAACTAAGCTAAGGACATCACACACAACCATCCCCGAGGCAGGATGCGAACCCGCGACCGTAGCGGTCACGCGGTTCCAGACTAAGCGCCTAGAACCGCTCGGGCACAGCGGCCAACTCGTCCATGTCTACATGTGAGGTTAGGTACATATTTGTGTCAGTAGACAAACCAGCGCGAGTGTTACGGGAGGGGATGGATGCAGGAAGATAGGAGACTGCTTCTCACAGCACCCTCTAACTGTCAAATGACGAACTGACTTAGTAGGTCCTCTGATGCCTAGGTGAATAATCGCAGATGCCTCCAGTGTTCTGGCTGGATCTTTCTTTCATTACAGTGACTTTTCGTAATTTTTTTTCGTTGTTTTGGTCGCTTTAAAGTATTAGCAGTGTGTATAATGTTCTGAATGGTTTCTCATTGCAAATCTAAAGTGGCGGTTGTCTTAAACGATATTCATGGTATATTTTCTGTTACTTGGTGCATCGGGATCTGTGTGTTTAAACACCAAGGTCGTATGGCCAGTTCAGCTAAAAGATATTTAATATTGTAGCTTTTCCTAGTGGATGAGTTTTCCTAAGGTTGTATTGTGAACTAACTCCGTGCGATCCCTCTGGGACAGCGGAACAGGAAGAAGTCGCCATAGAGCATCCTTTGGAGAACGCGGGCAGTAGAGTGTTTGATGGACTAGATGGACGATGTTTCTCGATAGAGAATTGCGGTAGGAGGACGAGGTTTTTGATTGTTGGCATTGGGGACAACGTCACTGGGAGCTCGACACCGCACATGCCTGGTTTGTTAGCCAGCTGCAGACGTCGCTCTCACTGCTCCTGAGGCCACTCACACCGGCTACCTCCGTGAACTGGGCCCCGCGCGTGTTCGCTGTGCATTCTTCGTGCACGATCTGTAAATGCGTTTAGGAAGTAATTTTGAGTGAACTCCATCGTCAAATTCATGTGGACTAGGCTATAAAGAAATTCAGCGTTTCCATCAATTTTTTTTTTTTTTAAAGCGGTGGTGTGAACATCTCTCATGTGATACTAAATGCAACAAACGACCGACCATAAAAGTTTCTGATGGGTATAGGTATGAAGGTACCAGCTGTGAGAAGCGTCAAAGAGTGGCTTTAAGGGATGTCACGGTTCATAGAAATTATTCTAGAATAGCCTCAACACGGAATAACATTCATTTAAGGCAGGGCTTCACAACATACGTGCTCGCGGAGCAAGCTGTGAGCAGCAAGGAGCGAGCACAGAGCAGCGCGAGCACGCTACCCCCACTACCAGACCAGAGCGAAGAGTGGGGAGAGTCACGTGGGGCACACAACAGCTGCCGCCAGTCAATGTAAATCCGCGGCCACCTGCAGGGATATCACTCACAAATTATTACTGCGACAAATGAGACAAATAAAGGAGAATGTACACGTGCCACATAATTTTACTAGCTTAGTGTATACCTCTGCATTCGTATTAATTTGTGAACTTTTACACAATAAAAGGTGTCACTGAAGTGTGGGATTCTCGGTTATCTTGTACTTTTTGCCCTTTACAATTGCGTCTGCGTACTGAGTAATTGTTATTGTGCATTGTAGGCGCAGCGTGCAGTTTAAATTTCGATCAGGCAATGCGTTTCTCAGGCGCGTCTTGTTACATTTCATTGCAGAGAACAGTTGTTCACAAACATACGTGAAACCGAACATTGATATTATTGTAGCCGCAAGGTTGTGCAAACGAGGAAATCTATGCTGAGGGAAGTGTCTGTAGAATTCCAAATTTTTTTCTTATTCTGAAATTTGTCTCTGTATTCTCTGTCACACTTCAGGTCAATAATTTCTAGTTCCAGCTCAGGACTAATCTCTTCAATATTCGCTGAATATGGAGAGGAAACCGATCAAAATCACTGTCTAGTGCTGTCGGATCTTGAAAGCGTTGATCAAATTCTTCCTTAAGGGCAACTAAACTATTTTAATAACGTTCACAGTCTTTGTGAACATCTTGCATGGATGATAATTTAGGAAAATGAGCTAGATTTCCTGTTTCCAGCTGACTCACCCAAAGTGTCAATTTCATTTTAAAAGCTTGTATTCGATCTATGAAATGAGTAATTAGCAGATCTTTACCTTGTAGTAAAATGTTCAAAGCATTCGGATGGCTAGTTAAATCTTGCTAAGAACGCGAGATCACATTCAAACGTGCGCGCATTTCCCCTCCTTTCCCTCCCTCCCTACTCCACGACCTTGCACCTGCTCGCGAGCACGTGCCTGAGCAGACGCGAGTACTTGCGCTCAAAACCGGCCAGTTGTTAAGCCCTGATTTAAGGTGTAATACTAAATCTGATGAACTGGAATACGAACAGGAGACCATATAGCAGTGCTACAAGTTTCCAGTAGGTATCAGTATCAGGATCTGTATCTGCAGTGAGAGGTGTAAACGAGTAACTTTGACCAGTAGAATGTTTTCCCTGCCTGAGTCGGATGTTGCTTAGCCGACGACCGCTGTCAGACAGTGCCACCTCATGCAGAACATTGAAAACATAGCGTTGTTGACTGTTCAGTTCTTCATCCAAGTCGTACAGTCAGATATTTCTCTGTTGTTCCAGTGGGACCAGTCTTTTCCAGAACTACATATAACAGCTTGCAGGAAGCGTCCTGTTCTTGAGTCTTTTGTCTATCTGTGTTTGATTTCTTTAGACCGGAAACAGAAACTTGTTGTGCGACTGTGGTGTGGTGTGACCTGTGACATCACACTTCTTTGTAGGTGCTGTAGTGAGACAAGTCGTTACAAGTCTCTATCTTGGCGTGTGGCCGGTCTGGCAGGTCCAAAATCTCCAGCAGCCTCTTGTTCGACTGTGAGGTATATTGCCATTCTACACGTTTCCCGTCTTTATATGGTTGAAAGAACATCAACTGTGAAGTGTTATTTACACGGAGATGGGAAACACTGGTGGGAGAAACATTTTCTGGTTCTCTAGACAAGGGAAACACGTATGATTATCAGTATTGAAACCTTAATTGAGTTTGTAAAGTACAGGATGATCTGGTGTCTGTTATATCATTGAGAACGGTATGCGTTAAAAAATAGGATTGGTACTATCACTTTCCTCTATTTTCGAGTTTTCACATAAAGATTCCTGCAGAGAGGTACGTTTCTAGTTCCTCACTGGTTTGCAGCACATCCCACATAATGATCAGGTTAAAGTTTAGGCTCTCAGAAGACCCAATTTTCACTCTTAACCTTCAGAATTATACTAGCATTCTTCTATGCGACTGATATCGAGAACAGTCACGTAAATGGTATGATATTCCGGCAATACATGAGACAATATATGATATTCTGGATATTTTCATATGCTCTTTTATGTTTCATATGCTACTAGATGATTTAAGCATAAAATTGTTACAAATGTCGTCGTTAAGGCATGTAAAATCGTATATTGCAGCTCATAACGGTTTGTAGCCGGGCAATTTAATTCACGATTAGAGAAGCATTACTCTTCAACAGAGCCCAGAAAGTAAATATGCTTGTAATCCTAGGATATGCAGCTGGTCGCAGCTAGTTGCAGAAGCCACGGCGGCGAGCAGGCCTAGAAGGAAACTACACTCCTGGAAATGGAAAAAAGAACACATTGACACCGGTGTGTCAGACCCACCATACTTGCTCCGGACACTGCGAGAGGGCTGTACAAGCAATGATCACACGCACGGCACAGCGGACACACCAGGAACCGCGGTGTTGGCCGTCGAATGGCGCTAGCTGCGCAGCATTTGTGCACCGCCGCCGTCAGTGTCAGCCAGTTTACCGTGGCATACGGAGCTCCATCGCAGTCTTTAACACTGGTAGCATGCCGCGACAGCGTGGACGTGAACCGTATGTGCAGTTGACGGACTTTGAGCGAGGGCGTATAGTGAGCATGCGGGAGGCCGGGTGGACGTACCGCCGAATTGCTCAACACGTGGGGCGTGAGGTCTCCACAGTACATCGATGTTGTCGCCAGTGGTCGGCGGAAGGTGCACGTGCCCGTCGACCTGGGACCGGACCGCAGCGACGCACGGATGCACGCCAAGACCGTAGGATCCTACGCAGTGCCGTAGGGGACCGCACCGCCACTTCCCAGCAAATTAGGGACACTGTTGCTCCTGGGGTATCGGCGAGGACCATTCGCAACCGTCTCCCTGAAGCTGGGCTACGGTCCCGCACACCGTAAGGCCGTCTTCCGCTCACGCCCCAACATCGTGCAGCCCGCCTTCAGTGGTGTCGCAACAGGCGTGAATGGAGGGACGAATGGAGACGTGTCGTCTTCAGCGATGAGAGTCGCTTCTGCCTTGGTGCCAATGATGGTCGTATGCGTGTTTGGCGCCGTGCAGGTGAGCGCCACAATCAGGACTGCATACGACCGAGGTACACAGGACCAACACCCGGCATCATGGTGTGGGGAGCGATCTCCTACACTGGCCGTACACCACTGGCGATCGTCGAGGGGACACTGAATAGTGCACGGTACATCCAAACCGTCATCGAACCCATCGTTCTACCATTCCTAGACCGGCAAGGGAATGTGCTGTTCCAACAGGACAATGCACGTCCGCATGTATCCCGTGCCACCCAACGTGCTCTAGAAGGTGTAAGTCAACTACCCTGGCCAGCAATATCTCCGGATCTGTCCCCCATTGAGCATGTTTGGGACTGGATGAAGCGTCGTCTCACGCGGTCTGCACGTCCAGCACGAACGCTGGTCCAACTGAGGCGCCAGGTGGAAATGGCATGGCAAGCCGTTCCACAGGACTACATCCAGCATCTCTACGATCGTCTCCATGGGAGAATAGCAGCCTGCATTGCTGCGAAAGGTGGATATACACTGTACTAGTGCCGACATTGTGCATGCTCTGTTGCCTGTGTCTATGTGCCTGTGGTTCTGTCAGTGTGATCATGTGATGTATCTGACCCCAGGAATGTGTCAATAAAGTTTCCCCTTCCTGGGACAATGAATTCACGGTGTTCTTATTTCAATTTCCAGGAGTGTATATCGTAGCGGACGCCTTTGTGCCGGAGGAACCAGCCCAGCCTTTGTACACGGTCTGCTGAGGGCGTTCCAAATTGGTCGCATGTAAGACCAGCAAATGGAAGCAGTTGCCTCGTGACCAGCAGCCGCAGTGGATGACCGACCGACCTCATTGGGATGTCTACATTCGGTCCATGTGCTTATGATTTTGGAAGTTGTGTGGTTTCGTTGTGTATGTATAAGTTTCTGGTGGTCCACAGCTATACGCAGAATGCAGAAGTGACGATTTCCTATGTTGCAGGAAACGAATGTGTTTACTATAACATCGTAGCGATATGATGTGGTAGTCGAATCATTCGTAGTGCCATAACTTGTTCGCAGTTCGTTTTCACGCAGAAAACTTCAAGCTTTCCTCGACGGCAGCAGAGCAATGTAAATGACTAAGTTCCTTAGGCGATAGTTTCTGTATTTCATGGCCTGTAGACCACTGTTGCATGGTTTAACTGGCAGTGCAAATGACTGCTGTATGTTTTTTTCGATCTATACAAAATAGTTTTCCACCGAAACTCTCGTAATTTACCTGCCTGTAGAATGTAGCGGTGAGGGCTCCCACACCAGCAACAGCGTTTTAGCAGGTAATCTCAATAAGAACCAAGCAGTCTGCTCCATTCGCAGGGAGTTCTATGACGTCAGACAGTGATGCGACGTCCTTTGTTGGAGGCATAAGAGTCCCTACAGACTGGTTCGAACAAGACAGGGGCAGAACAAGGCATCTACGGAAAGTTTCGTGATGTCAGAGAGTTATGTGATGGTTTCTTTGATGGAGCGTTCAAAGACACATCGACTCAAAGCAGCCTCCTCTGATTTGGACAGGTGGGACTCTGCTTATACCCAGTATCGCGGCTTTAGAGCTTCTCCAGATCAGCAGTTGAAGGACATCGAAAATTCACAGAGAACATCAACAATTTTTCTCGTCTGTAGTACAGTACTTCGAATTATAGGAGAATCTTTCAGAGATATGATACGTTGTGTGTCTGTGGTCGTGGGTTTCGAAATGTGTAATGAATTTTTAGATACGTAATTGTTCTGATTTTCCCATCTGTGTTTAGACATTGGTGTGTGTTACCCATTGTAGAACTGTGCTTCTAAAAGTGAAGAAAATAGAAACTAAGTGCCTTAACATCCTTTATTCTAGCAGCAATTAGAAATTTAGCCTTCAGTAGGTGTAGGATTCTGAATTTTTTTTGTCTGGGACAGTGCCTCCGAGCTTAAACTCGGTCAGTGAGGCGGGGGATGGCAGAAAGTAGGGGTATAATTGTAGTATAGTCTCGAGTACCCTTTCGTGGTAGTCTTGTAATCTTTTGCAGTATGCCTTCAAATTGCAAAGCAAATATCCAACAGCACGATCTGAAAATGTGTGTGCGTGTGGGGGGGGGGGGGGAGGCCGTGTGCAGTGGAGTGGGGAGGACAGTCCACCTTCAAGGTAACTCCACTGAGAACACATTTCATGCCAAAATAAATTAATAAAGGCCTTACCTCCTTCAGCAGCTCAGCAGACACTGATAGTTTCCCATCATTTCCAGGAATTTGCGGGATTTGTGATGTCATAGGAGTTTCCTGACGTCAGTGTGATGTTGCGGCCACCATCCTGGATAAATTTGCCTTCAATTGAAGTTGTGACAGAAACCACCCAGCCCTATTACTCATGGACCATAGATTGAGCATTCCTGTTTCTATTTTAGAGCATATTACTTGGTCAACGTGTGTTATAGATTTCTTTCTCGCCAAATCGTTTCAATAAATCGTGGAGTACCAATCTAATCTTTACCATCGTTATGCAGCTCGATATTTCAAAAGATTCTAATCTCTTCTTATATGAATTGTTTATCATTCACATCTCATGTAGTAAAAACCTTCACTACAGACAAAAAGCCTTCAGGAAAGATTATGTAGCACATAAATTTATATTCAGTTCTAAGAAATTTTCTTTTCTGGCATGCATTTCTTGCTTTTGGCAGTGTTGACGGTATATCTTCACTGCTTTGCCCCAATAGTAAAACTTATATGCTACTTTCAGTAGGTTACTTCCTAATCTAAATTCATCGTCACATGCCTAAGGTAATTCGACTACATTTCATAACCTTTGTTTTACTATTGATGATATTTCTGCTATAACCTCGCTTCATGACACTGTTTATTTCGTGCAACTGATGCTTCAAGTCCCTTCCCGTCTCTGACAGTATTACTATACCTCTGGCAAAACTAAATGGTTTTATGTCTTGTCCCTTTACATCTATTCCCTTTCCAAATTACATTCCGTTCATTGTTCGCTCAGAATGCAGACTGAATGATGTCGGGGATAGAATTTAATCCTGTCTCACTTCCTTCACAAATAGTGCTGATTTGATGTACTTAGATTCTGCAATCGGATTTCTGTACGGTTGTAGATTACCTCCTTACCTCTCAATGTAGAAAAGTGTAATGTGTTTCGAGTACATAGAAAGAAAGATCCTTTATCATTTAGCTATAATATAGCAGGTCAGCAACTGGAAGCACTTAATTCCATAAATTATCTGGGAGTAGGCATTAGGAGTGATTTAAAATGGAATGACCATATAAAATTAATCATCGGTAAAGCAGATGCCAGACTGAGATTCATTGGAAGAATCCTAAGGAAATGCAGTCCGAAAAAGGAAGTAGGTTACAGTACACTTGTTCGCCCACTGCTTGAATACTGCTCACCGGTGTGGGATACGTACCAGATAGGGTTGGTAGAAGAGATAGAGAAGATCCAACGGAGAGCAGCGCACTTCCTTACAGGATCATTCAGTAATCCTGAAAGCGTAACGGAGATGATAGATAAATTCTAGTGGAAGACTCTGCAAGGGAGACGCTCAGTAGCTCGGTACGGGCTTTTTTTGAAGTTTCGAGAACGTGCCTTCACCAAGGAGTAAAGCAGTATATTGCTCCCTCCTACGTATATTTCCCGAAGAGACCATGAGGATAAAATCTGGGACATTAGAGCCCACACAGAGGCATACAGACAATCTTTCTTTCCACGAACAATACGAGATTGAAATAGAAGAGAGAACCGAAAGCGGTACTCAAAGTACCCTCCACCACACATCGTCAGGTGGCTTGCGGAATATGGATGTAGACGTAGATCTAGATTTTATCCCTGTTAACTATAGATTTTCAATCCAGTGAACATTATTAAAAGCTTTCTATAAATACACAACATCGCTTCTCCTTTCGTGAGTCTAAGGTAAGTCAAAGGCTCGGTGTTCCCATTTTCCTACATTTCTTCAGAACTAAATCGGGTATTATCCGACGTCGACTACTACCACTCGTTCCATCCAGATGTTATAATAAATCGTGTATTTAGCAACCATGACTTGTTAAACAGAATATTCGCTAATATTCGCACCAGTCAGTATATGCCTTCATTATAATTATAATTACTAGGTTCTTCTTTACATCTGAGGGTATTTTGCCTGTCTCATATACACTCCTGGAAATTGAAATAAGAACACCGTGAATTCATTGTCCCAGGAAGGGGAAACTTTATTGACACATTCCTGGGGTCAGATACATCACATGATCACACTGACAGAACCACAGGCACATAGACACAGGCAACAGAGCATGCACAATGTCGGCACTAGTACAGTGTATATCCACCTTTCGCAGCAATGCAGGCTGCTATTCTCCCATGGAGACGATCGTAGAGATGCTGGGTGTAGTCCTGTGGAACGGCTTATCATGCCATTTCCACCTGGCGCCTCAGTTGGACCAGCGTTCGTGCTGGACGTGCAGACCGCGTGAGACGACGCTTCATCCAGTCCCAAACATGCTCAATGGGGGACAGATCCGGAGATCTTGCTGGCCAGGTTAGTTGACTTACACCTTCTAGAGCACGTTGGGTGGCACGGGATACATGCGGACGTGCATTGTCCTGTTGGAACAGCAAGTTCCCTTGCCGGTCTAGGAATGGTAGAACGATGGGTTCGATGACGGTTTGGATGTACCGTGCACTATTCAGTGTCCCCTCGACGATCACCAGTGGTGTACGGCCAGTGTAGGAGATCGCTCCCCACACCATGATGCCGGGTGTTGGCCCTGTGTGCCTCGGTCGTATGCAGTCCTGATTGTGGCGCTCACCTGCACGGCGCCAAACACGCATACGACCATCATTGGCAGCAAGGCAGAAGCGACTCTCATCGCTGAAGACGACACGTCTCCATTCGTCCCTCCATTCACGCCTGTCGCGACACCACTGGAGGCGGGCTGCACGATGTTGGGGCGTGAGCGGAAGACGGCCTAACGGTGTGCGGGACCGTAGCCCAGCTTCATGGAGACGGTTGCGAATGGTCCTCGCCGATACCCCAGGAGCAACAGTGTCCCTAATTTGCTGGGACGTGGCGGTGCGGTCCCCTACGGCAGTGCGTAGGATCCTACGGTCTTGGCGTGCATCCGTGCGTCGCTGCGGTCCGGTGCCAGGTCGACGGGCACGTGCACCTTCCGCCGACCACTGGCGTCAACATCGATGTACTGTGGAGACCTCACGCCCCACGTGTTGAGCAATTCGGCGGTACGTCCACCCGGCCTCCCGCATGCCCACTATACGCCCTCGCTCAAAGTCCGTCAACTGCACATACGGTTCACGTCCACGCTGTCGCGGCATGCTACCAGTGTTAAAGACTGCGATGGAGCTCCGTATGCCACGGCAAACTGGCTGACACTGACGGCGGCGGTGCACAAATGCTGCGCAGCTAGCGCCATTCGACGGCCAACACCGCGGTTCCTGGTGTGTCCGCTGTGCCGTGCGTGTGATCATTGCTTGTACAGCCCTCTCGCAGTGTCCGGAGCAAGTATGGTGGGTCTGACACACCGGTGTCAATGTGTTCTTTTTTCCATTTCCAGGAGTGTATGTTGCATACACAACGGAACAGTTTCTTAATGGTATATCCTAGCAGGGACAGCCTTTGATGGAATTTGGTCTAACACATGCTTCTTGTTTCGATTTATGTTTTTTAATATTCTATCAAATTCGTCTAGCAGTAAAGCATTCCCTATCTCAAATTAGTAATTCTCCTCTTCACTTTCCATAGTAGTGTCTTCAACTCTGTTTCCTCTCAATAGTCGTACACAATCTCTTCACCTTCCTGCCTTTCCTTCATTGGTCCTGGTTTGCCAACTTAGCTGTTAGTGTACCTATACACGGACACTTCTCTCTTGTTCATGAACTTTCAGAGATACTAAGTTTGCAGATAACACTATTGTTTACGATAAGGTGGTAGATGATAATCTATATAAATGGATGTTAATTTTGTTGAAGTGAACCTGGAAATAAAGGTGTTGTGTTCTAAGCTTGCGATCAGGAAATATTTGGATTTTGGTTGAGCATAATAATCGGAATTGTCGGTAGTTGTTATTGGCCACGAAAAGCCACTGTTGGGCAGTAAGTTGAAGGCGAGCACAAAAAAGAGTTATGGTGACGGGAGTTCCGAGTGCAGCGTCACAAAGTTTGGCAATCTGGCATAACAACAAAAACAAGAATTAAAAATATGGCGTAGTTCGCCGGGGCGGACCCATCCTCAGATGCAAAATGATGGGAGAGACGAATGCAATACAGAAGGTGAATGGAAAAATAGTTGACCATGAAATTAAAGGTAGTCATGGTTAGGAGGTGGGAGAAATTATGCCATATGTCATTCCGAGAGAGTCTCCACTGGAAACCTCCAGTTAAGCCATTGGATGCAATTTTCCTATAGCGGATTGTCTGGTGTCACTACAAATCAGAAAGGGCAGCAATGGGGGTGGCCAGCCATTGTAGGGAGAGTGTGAGGCTGGCATTGAAATAGGCCGGTTGCACAGCTGCAAACTATTTTGTTGAAGAACATTTAAAAGAGGAAGCCGTTTGATGGACAAATGGTGTTGTCAAGGGTCGTAAAGATGAGTTCGGGGGAAATTTTTTTTTTAAATTTATTGGTCCTTGGAAATTCATCGTGAACTGGACGTAGATTTCATGGGTGGAAACAAGAATCTACGAGATTGCAAAGGTTCTGTGAATACTGAATATATTGATGCGCACATGCTTGTAGAACTGTTTGCAGTGGATGCACAGTGTGTGCTGCTGTACTATACTCATGGAGATTTGGTTACCACACCATGAGATAATAACGATGATTACGTCCATTACCTCAGAACAGTGGAACACAGCGCCATAGCCAGATGATGTTAGGCCAGTGCAGGTCATGTGCAGTTGGAGTCAAAGGCAAAACACATACAGCAGCTGACAGAGTGAAAGTCATTGTAGGGATGATGTGTGGTATCGTAATCAGTATTTTCCACATGGCTCGTTAAACTAGTGGGTTTCGAAGTCCCCAACGTCAGTGGTACAATGGCAAAGAACATTAACAGACCGATTATAAGCAAAGTGCAGCACGAAGATGCTATAGATGACCTTGGTGGTGTAAGGTAATAGCAGGCGAAGACCGTGGGTCATCCAGCTAGCCTTTCGTAGGAATGATTCACGACTTTTGTCGTTATAGAAAGACCAGTAATTTTGGAGAATGGGGACAGGGCGCACACACAGCATAGGGCCGGAGCGCCCTCTGGCGTGAGCATACATACAAGCAGTAGTTCAGGCCATCATGATATTCCTGATGAACTTCACGATAATCACACGCTTGGAATTGAGAGACTGTTTGCTGAACTGGAAACGACTGCAGTAGGAATATTAAAGAACAACAATTCGTTGCCGTGGCAACTTTGGACACCCAAATAAAATATTAAAGAGCGCACTGGCGAAAGCACTACCACATTACAAGCGAGACCTCTTGAACAAGCAACTGAAGTAGGAAGTCCAAAAGTTGATTTTGAGAAAAGAGACATTATCTACAAATTCATTATCGATGGCGATTCCGCATATGAACTTCCCTTACGGCTGGATGCTTTTACACTCACAGCTCAGTGGAGCGATCTTTGTGAATTGCAGATCGTGAATGGATGCTTAGATAGTTCTAATGATTTGCCTACGGGAAGAGTAGGAAAATTCACTAGTTATGCCAGTTTGATAGAAAGCAGTAATTAAAAATTGTTACATGTAGAGGAGCTAGTGCCGTCTGCAGCTGTTTCTTATGCTGTTGTAACAATATTAGATGGAAGCTTGAAGAGCGAGTTTTTGGTTTACATAGTTTCGAAATTTAAGTAATATCTTGAAAATACTTCCAGTCTTGCCAATAAAAATAGACATGGCAGTACCTCCTATGTGAAATGTTAGTATATTCGGTGCTACATTGTCCAAAGCAGTCTGACACGTTGTCATACTATCTCTGATATTTAAGGGGTGCAAATACGGGAAATTCCTCCATTCGTCGTATAACTTTGAAACTGTTTCTTTATTCGCAGATTTATCGTCTTCATTGCCAAGCGAAGTCCACTGAACTCATATAACCATGCACGATAACTTCAAGCATAGTTGCTGATAGAAGAACATGCCAATTAGCACGTAAGGTAGTCAGTTTGAATCTTACCTGCTAGTTAGAAGGCTGTACACATGGAAGAGACCTGCAGACTCCGTTAATTTTCACACAAATTACGTAATGTGTTTATAAAGGATAACGCTGCATGTCGTGCAATACAATCTTCACGGCTCTCTTTCCGTATGATTTCGCAGTTCCATTTGTGACTGACTTTTCTGAAAGGCTACCGTCGTTTCCCATTTTTAGGCGAAGGACCGGTTTGTTGCAGTCCGTCTCCGTAATAGGCCTGCAGCGAGCATTCAGATCTCCCAAAGCCCCTGCAAAACAATGGAACAGCCGCCCGGCCGATTGTTTTACGTAACTAGTAATTTGCTTTCGACCTTTACGATGCTGAGTGCTGCCTCTCCCGTCTTAATTGTTTCAGAGACTGGTTGCCAAGCTACAGTGAGAGCGGAACACTAATCTCGATTAACGAGAGTCGTCGTCACACGATATTCGAGTGATTCCTTAGTAATGCTCTCCTAGACAACTCAGTAGCTGATAGAAGTCTCTTCGAAATCGAAGATACGCTTTTGCGTTAAGATGTAACCTGATAACGCAGATTCATTTTCCTCCCCGACTAATACGTTGAGTAAACGTTCCCTGACACGTTAGGAGATACATCGCTACGTTAGTCTGGTGTAATGTTTTCCATGTTTTGGCGGAATGTAACAGACCCCAGGTGTACGATCTCCAAAGTTATATTTCATGCTGTCACCACCCGCTCTACACCAGTGATCCATAATGCATCTTCCGTCGCGTCAGAGAGGCTCTCTTAACTCTCAACCCATTATCATAGTAAGCAAAGAATACAAGAAGAAATTTGCAAAATATGACAACCAATTGTTTTGAGGTTGTTGTTTCAGTAGGGAACCAATGGGACATACCGTTTTCTATCACCTGTCGATGTATTTGAAAGGAATTTCACAATTTTTCGTAGATGAAATCCCACACCTCTGAACTTCCATGAACTTATAATGCCTAAAGCAAATCATGGTTCTAATTAACAAGAAAAAATGGGCTTAAAAGTTACTAAATTTATAGGAATAGTACGTACTGCTCCGGTGGGTTTCATTTCGAAAACTCTCATAACAGCAGTAGTATAAACTTAAATTTACGTACAGTACCTTCAGATATACTTACTTTCACCGTCAATGTTCTCCTCAATATGATCACTGTGAGGAAACGAACACGAGTCACAATATCCTGCAATCACTACTGTTAATTTTGGCTTGAGCCACAGTCACGGAAAATATTTTGAATGATTCTGCCAGCTTTTGACTGTAATAATTATTTTATACTTATGAGATCCAAAGTTTGGCCTTAGGCCATTTTCAACTACAAAAACTTAGTTACGTGTCAAAAGACGTCAGATTGGCATGAAATACAAGTCCTTGTCGAGAAAGCATATCTGGTCATATATACAAGATGTATCATTAGTAAAAGTTTTAGAGATGTTCTCCCTTTGACTACTGCCAGATGTAACCTATATGACCAGATATGTTTTTCTACTTAAAAATGGCGTGAGGTCGAAATCTGGATCGTATAACAGTAAAATAAAAATTATGACAGTAAAATAGCGGCAGCATCATTAAGAAAAATATCCTACAATCGCGTAGCACTATCTCCGTGCTCACTGTTGCTTTCTAATGGCTTTGAGCACTATGGAACTTAACAGCTGAGGTCATCAGTCCCCTAGAACTTAAAACTACTTAAACCTAACTAACCTAAGGAAATCACAAACATCCATGCCGGAGACAGGATTCGAACCTGCGACCGCAGCGGTCACGTGGTTCCAGACTGAAGCGCCTAGAACCGCTAGGTCAGCACGGCCGGCCACTGTTGCTTTGACCACTGTGATGCCTGCAATGTACTGCCTTCGTAGAAGGGCGTCAGTATACTAGTAGATGTCTCTGTCTTTCAATAGCATAGATGGCTTCGAGCGTAATGCACAGGTACTTAGCCTTTTACCGACATACAGAAATCTCGTACACAGGTACCATTTCCTACTCGCTTCCCCTGTGTTGAAGTATTGGAGCTGCAACCTTTACCTCTACCTAACTTTCAGTTTGAGTGTGGAGGCCGTGCAGTGAAGAGATTTTGTTTCTATCATTGTTAGTTTCCTCCTTGTAGTGTGGAACGGTCTGTGAGACTGCGGCATAGCAGTTACCTTTTCTCAGGTAATTTGTTTTCTATACAATTAAATTTATGTTTATTTGCTTAGCTTTGAATGTCGTGTAATAAAGAAACTTAGTTCCAGATTTATTCATTACAGAGATGACGGCAGAAAGACCATCTACATCGAGCATTCTAAGAGGAAATGGCCCCAATTCTGAGATTCATCTTCAGGCTTCGCTTGCTAAGCACCTAGACAATAACAGTGTCATGGAAGAATCCTACGAAGTTGAAAGCAGTCATAGCTCAGATTCCGAGCAAGAGTTGGGCAAAGTGTGAAAGATGGAATATAGGCCTACTGATGGTAGCAATAATGGGAGTGATGATGGATATAGTGTGAGTTATAGTAGGAATGATGGCTCTTACACATAATTTTACGAAAAAAGTAAGTATTTCAGGTGGTGAAGGGAACAACCGCTATTGAATATAAGGATAAGACACCGTAACAAAATCGTCCAAGTCGGTGGGCTTCGGCCACTGTCCAGAAGTTTTGGAAAAATCCAGAAATAATATCCATATGGGAACTTCTGTTTTCGGATTTATTCCGTCAGAAACACTCATTTGGAAAAATGCAGAAGTATCAAAAATGAGAACAAATTATGAGAACCCTGAGAGATATATTCATGACCTTTACATCACCGAATTAAAGGCGTTCATTCGTCTTCTTATTTTCCAATCGGTAAACGAGTCCCTAGACAATTGCTTTGCATCTGATGGGACAGGAAGTGACATTTTTCGATGTATCATGACAAAAAATAGGATGTTGTTCCTTTTGGCTGCTCTTAAGTTAGATAACCCAGGAGATAGGGAGGAGCCGGCCGAAGTGGCCGTGCGGTTCTAGGCGCTACAGTCTGGAACCGAGCGATGACCTCAGAAGTTAGATCCTGCGGCCTCAGTTTCAAAGATTTTTAATCTGTTTCTTGAAAAAAAAAATCAACACTCTTGGGAGCTGCAATGATTGTGGATGAGATGTTGGTACCGCTCTTAGAGCGTTGCAGCTTCGTTGTGTACATGCCAAAGAAACTGGTAAAATATGGCATAAAAGTAAATGCGTCTTGCTAGTGCAAGAACTAATTATCTGTATAATGCCTACGTCTACTGTGGAAGAGGGAGTGAAAGTTGGACTTTATCAAATGGTTAGATTGGTGAAACCAATAGTAGAAACTCTTAGAAATGTGACAGCAGATAAGTGGTTTCGACCCACAGAACTGGTTCAACACCTTCTTAAGAAGGGTTGATGTTTGTGAGCACAGTAAAGAAGAATAAACCATAAACCCCTAATAATGTTCTTCCTCAAAGAAGAATGAAGAAGACTGCCGCTTCTGGCTTCAGGGAAGAGTTGTTACTGCTCTCCTTTGTTCAGAATAAGGGGAAAGCTGAAATCCCCTTCTCCAGTATGCATCAGTCTGAGAGCCTCGGTCCACAGAATGGTAAACCAGAAATTGCCTCTTTCTATAACGTATAAAAAGGCGGCGTGGATTCTCTGGATCAAAAGTGTGCAGCTTATACCGAAATCGAAGGACAAGTAGATGGCCTGTAGCAATTTTTTTCGCAGTGGTAGATATTGCCTGCGGAGTAAACGCTTACGTCTGTACCAATCTTTCAAGAAGACTCCAGACATAACACGTCTTGACTTCATGAAATTGTTAGCAAAGGCGCTAACATATCCCCTTGTGACACGCCGACTGGAGATAAGAAGTCTTCCAAGGAAACTTACTCTTTCAATCACACGCATACTGCAGATACTAGACGAAGAGCAGGCACAACTTCAGGTTCTTGAGGACATTTTTGAAAAAAGAAAAACCTGTGAATTTTGCTCTCTGAAACTGAAGAGGAAGATTAAATATCGTTGTCAACAGTGTTGACGCGCAGTATGTCTTAAATGTGAACGAAAAATATGTAAAATGTCCTTTGAAACCAAAAAATAAGAGCGTTTTTATTCAGGCAGTAACAGGCTTCATTATAAAATTTAAAGTGCCCGTTTTTTCTCAATATATAATATTTTTTTTGACAATAACTACTTTGGCAATAAAATAGTTTTCAGCAAAGATGGCTCATATTTATCTGAAATAAACTTCCGAGATCTGACAGACTGCAGCGTGTTAGTTACGTGAGAAACATTAGAAATGTTAGCTCAGGGTTAAAAAAAATTAGTGCAACGGTGCTTTCAGACAGAAACACTGGTACTCAAAGGGTTAACGCGGCACTGGGAACAGTGTTCAGCAATAGAGACAAAATTACTCTGCGCTGGTCAAGAGGTGGACTAGAACCATACAGAATTAATAGGTGGCCTCGTTCGAGAATTGAAAACACAAAAGGTACTAAATAATTAAGGTTCTACAATCAAAACGGTTAGAGGTGGAGGAAAATTATTATAAAATCACGCTGCAGAAATAGCTTGGGTTACATACATGAAGACAATTTTCTGCTACGGGGAGATTTACCGCATATAGGTTATTCGCTGATAACCTCGGCGCTGAGCGCCCGTAAGCTCCGTCTATAGGATATTATGGCTTAATCAGGCCATGAACCAAGCTACCTTTGTGAGTGAATGATGCTCTGTGGACTCTTAATTTTAAAAAATACTGCAATGTCGTATTATGACCACTTCATACGTATAATAGCGTAATGACCCGCCTATGAAATTACTTTTACCACACAATTTTTTTCAAATATCCGTTAGTTACTGTCTTCCAGAAACTGACGCTCCATGGCAGTCACAGACACAGAAATTCTCTAAAATGGTCTAATCGGGTGAAAAAGTTGAATACTGACACTGCTCCGATGGTAGCTGCTTCTAATAGTATAGTTTGCCTTCACTTTGCATTCCAGATCCAGAGTTGTCGGAAACCTTATTCCTTTTGTATGTACCTTTTCATATTAGCAGGAAACCATAATCAGTTAAAGGAGAAAATTGAAATCTACTTAAGTGGACCGACTTGTGCCTAACTTCTGATGAGATACGCGTTCCTAAAATTGGGAATATAAATAACTGCTTACGAATGTATTCATCTGGCAAAGAGCTCACTGCTGTATGTACCTGCATTGATTAAAAGTATCCCAATTAACCGAGCATGCTCTAGGCTTCTACCAAATTCAGTGAAAATTTATTGATTACGTCCCTTATGTCTCTTGCTGCTCGTTACAGTACTGTTGTCTGCCTACAGCGAAACATTACATCTGTTCCTTTTATTAGTGTCCGTATAATGCGGTGCATTTAGTATGAAACGCGCTATTGGGTGGAACACGGTAGACTCGATATTTTCCAGTACATGCGCAGACGATATTGCCGGCCCATTTAAAGGAGAAAACCAGCACATTGCGCTTATCGTTAATACCCTAGTTCCGGCTCGAACGCGTGTGGGCTGCGTGTGCAGAACAAGGCGGATTCTGCTAATGAAGCCGGCCCGGGGCTTCCGGCGATGCTCGGATGTTGTACCCCTGCCAGCCCTGCGCCCACCGTGCAGGCGTTAGGTCGTGCAGCCACCGTTGGCGCAGCAATGAGGCCCATCTCCAGTGTTGGCTTCTCCACGCAAGGTACAACAGCTGGAAGCGCACGGCCTGGAGAAAACTCTCGTGACCACTCCCTACTCCCCAACGACTACAAGCCAACACTACCCTCCAACAATTTGCACTTTCAAGTAGTAAATAAGCCTACCGTGGAAGCCTTGTGCAACGTATCTGCGAACAACACGAAAGTCCAAGTGAAGACCAAATTCAGCGAGCGCAGGCATTTGCCTGCGGGAGGAAAAGCGACAGTTAGAAATTAAAACTGTAGACGAAGGAGCACCCGTAGCCAATAAATTTCGTAATAAATGGAAGTAAAATGTTTACTGTCGTAAGCGGTTTCGCTGCATTAAAACATAGTCGTAAGGTAAACACAATGTCACATTACGGCACCAAGATGCCTCCAACATTCGCAGTCAAAAAATCAAAACTATGATAAGGAGGTAATCGTCAAAATACATGAAATACAACATCGGGAAGATTAGTACGATAGTGCACTACGAGAAATAAAATATTTAAGTACCATGAGTGGAAAATAAAGACATAACTAAGGAAAGATCAAAACTGGGGCCTCCAGCGAGCTAAATAAGGAACCGCGTCAACCACCTACGCTTTCACTCGCCCTTAAACGAATATGAATAAATGTCGAGACAGTAAGACAGATTGAGCGACAAGCCGGTGAGGGTATCCATATGAAATCCGTGTAATGGAGGACCCTAAATAAAAATTTTCCTGTCTTTGGATACAGTCTTTCATTGTTAGGTCGCTCCCCAACCTTTCGTATTAAAAAATCCCAGCCCTCAGGTTCCTAGCATTCGTTTTCTGGGTACGGGCTTGGCGATCCTAGAGTTCTTGAGCTAGGAAATGATAAGCACCGCCAACATCGTAAGCTGGAACGTTGTGCGTCACAGGGAACGGGGATCTTGGCTTGTCCGCCCAGATCGCATGAATAGTAAAAACCTTTAAACCTCAAGTTGTGTTGCGCGCCTATGAGATGTATGACTGTTGTGAAACAGTTGTAAGCGGATATCTACTCGGGAACCTGCCACACCCCAGTTGTATAATACTTACCTAGGCACGCGGTACTCTGTCTAGGTGGACTCTTATTTACCTAGATGCTTGTGAAACCCCCTTCCCAGGGGATAGATACCATTACCCAAGCGACAAGTGAGTAGCCAGGATTTTTAGTCAGAGGGGTCTTCTTGAAGAAGACCAAGACTCATATTTTTCACTTATTCTGAAACTTTTCATAAAGAATTACAAACTCATTTTATTTTACAATGGTCTCGGAGTTTTCAACATGCAGAGATATAGCTCGTTACTTATGTAGGCCATATTCTGGCAAACCACTAAGAATAACTCGTGCTCCAGTCTCCCTTCACCCTACAAGGTCACTTTACACTCTTTTTCTTTAAATCTGGATCTGAGCTGAGGAGGTGATTAGGAATGGACGAATGTTAATTTTTCGGGAAACCGTAACTATTATCTACAGATATTTTAGAGTAAATATATCTGTGTTCGACAGAGAACCTACAACAATTTTTGGAGGAGAAAATTAAAAGGATCTGAAATGATTTAACTTTAGGTTTCCCAAGATATCCTCGTTTAAGTATGCATCTGACCTTCTTGCAATGTAGAAAGATCATTTTCTACATTAAAGAATGTCCCAGTAGACAAAAGCATGAGTCTAAATGGTAATATCTGGATTATTATTTATTTAACTTGCGGCTTTTAGTACCGGGAGTCTCCGAAGAAATGTTCTGCTCGCCTTCGATGCAGCTCTTTTCATTGCAGCAAAGAGACTGCATCTTAAGGGAACAGGAATCTGTCACAAAAGAAAGGAATTCAGAAGGAATTGGCTGTGGCCTACATTAAGAGACCACCCCCAGCATTTTCTTGAATTTAAAATGGGAACAAAAGCATTTTCAAGGTTACTGGAGGATGAATTCGAACCATCTCGCCTCTTGAATCGATGGATTGTTACCTCACCGCCACAACTCACAGAGCTATCCAGGTGGAAGGATAATATAGAAAAACTGGTTGTTTTACATTTTTTTAAATAAAATAAAATGGATCACAACAAAAGATAGAATTCTGGTATGTATATTTTTCCCTTACTTGTGCGTATCTGGTGCACGAATGCATGCATATTTTAAGGTTTAACTGTGCATGGCGCTACTGGCTTCAGTTATTGTGGTGTTAGAAGAGAGTAAATAGATTTCCGACGGGACTGGGGGGGGGGGCTGAGGGGCGCGGAGATGCAGTGCGCATCAGCTCGGACGATATCAAACAGACCGCTAAAATTTTTTTACAGACGAACGAATTATAGAATGTGCTATCATCATATATCCTTTCCACTCTCCACAAACTCATCCTCATCGTTAAGTAACAGATCTGGATTTCATACATAAGAACCACCTGGGCGACCAAAGTGGCAATATTTTGAAATTTGGGCTACTAATGATACAATATTTACCAAATTTTTTGAAAAGAAATGCCACGATAGACGCTTGGAGGTATTTTTGGGTGACAGAGGCAAATCCAAGAGCGGTTTCATGGACTGATTTTAATTTAATGTAATCACCGATCAGCCAGAATGTTATGAAGACTGACCTACTATCGATATAAACCCGTCCAGGCGATAGTAACGTCAGTGGCGAGGAAAAACAGACACTAGCGAGGTGCATGTAGCATCAGTGAGCGTGCTAGCCGTCTGTAGAATGGGGAAGGTGCACAATCTATCTCTTTCACTGAGGGCCGATTGAGATGGCCTGGAGGCTCCGCACAGGCATTTCGGAAACTGCACGACTTTCGGGCACTCGAAGAGTGCTATGGTCATCAACACGTAGCGAAACCAAGGTGAAACCAGTCCAGACAGCATGAGGCTGGGTGGGCTATCCCAACTACAGATGTCGGTCATAGTAAGTTGGGCAGGACAGGCAGAGAACTGTGGCGAAACTAGCATCAGACCTTAACGGTGGGCAGAGTTCAAGCGTGTCTGAACACTCCTAATGATGGGTTCTGTAGCTGAGGACCCATACCTTTGCCAATGTTAACACTAAGACATTGGTAACTACAACTGAAATGGGCACTTGACCACTGGCAGTGGGCGTTGGCGCAGTGGCAGAGTGTTGCATAGACTGATGAATCCCAATACATTCTTCATCATGCCAGTGGATGGGTGCGAATCCGTCGTATTCCAGGTAACAGCTCCTTGACACCTGTACTGCAGGAGGGAGACGAGATCTACACAATGCTCTGTGGAACATTCATGTGGGCATTCATGGGTCCAGTGGAGCTCGTCCAGGGTATCATGACGGCCAAGGAGTTTCGTACGCTGGATACATACCATCTACACCCCTTCGTAACTATCGTGTTTCCCGATGGCAGTGGCATTTTTCAGCAAGGTACTGCGCCATGTAAAAAGGCAAGCAATGTGATGGAGAAGCTCGAGGAACACGTTGACGAGTTCCAGTTGGTATTCTGGTCCCCGTCTTGCCAGATCTGAACTCAGTCGAACACATCTGGGATGTTACTGAACGTGGCGTAAGAGCTCATCGCTCCCTCCCCGGGATTTACGGCAATTAGATGACTGGTGTATGGAGATGTGGTGCCAGCTCCCTCCAGCGACTAACCAAAGGTCTCATTTCTTCCATGCCACGACCCGTCGCCGCCGTCATTCGTCCCAAAGGTGGATATACCGGCTATTAGGCAGGTGGCACAAAGTTCTGGCTGATCAGTGTATATATCATTCCGCTGCCTTACGAAATACTGAGATTCTACAACTCCAAAGGTCTGCCAGTCTCCAAACAAACAGCTCTAGACCGGTAATTATTATATCATAGTAGTGTGTGTATAGTTTTGACTTACTATGATGCTAGTGGAGGAATAAATATCGGTTTTCCTCAACTTTCTTGTCACTAACTAATCCGTAATAAGAAACTGTGTCACAAAGGCGAATAGCAGAAACAAAAAACGGCAGCACTTACTTTTAATTCAATTGCATGTAAGAGCGGAATTGATTAACAAAAAACAATTGAGCTCAAGCAAACAAAAAACGTACATTGGATGATCTTGGCTAAAACAGGGATGGGCGATTGCTGGTATAGTCCTTCTGACTCGGGAGTTAATCCGATTAGTAATGGGCCTAGTAACAGTACGTACGCTGGTCATCAGAATTGCGTAATGGAACACTGTTGGTAGAAACTTCTAGTTTCCAAAAAAGTTAGAGTCCTTCTGGAAGTTGGGTGCCTTGGGGAACATGACATCAAAACTGAGCTGCACGCACATTGAATTACAGCTAAGTTGTTGTGACGTGCAGGGATCTGGCGGTCATTCCCAAGGAGGAACTGGATGATGAGACGGCTCCTGAAGGTACAGTCGTCGTGCAAAACATAATCGAAAGGGTGGATGGGGATCTTGTAAAATCCGACTCCTTTATCGTGACGTTTGGTAGCACGAAACTTCCTGAGCACGATAAGGCAGATTTCCTTCGTCAAAGGGTGTGGCCTTATATCCTCAAAACAATAAGCTGTTTCAAATGCCAGCGGTTTGAGCATAATATCCTTGGGAGGAAAGGAGAAGCCAGTTGTGGCAGATGTGCTAAGGAATGCAACGTATATCTGGAAGAATGGTAGATACAAGTACTTAAGACTACGAAACGTATTCCACACGGTGCTGAAATTACTTCGACGCCTTTAGCTACACCCAGAACTTCAGAGAAGGCTGTAGTTGTCGACTTTGCACAGCTCCCTACCCCTCCAAGGGGTCAATCTAGTACGCATCCGCAGTTGTGTCTGCGAAGCCTACACAGGGCATAAAATAAAAGGCGAAGCGGCCTTCATTGATAGAGCCTGGAAGTAAGCAGTCCGACGATGTCGAAGTCATCCTTTCTGACGTCTGTCTTGAATCTTTTTTTAGATGCGATGGACCTTGATGTCGTACTGGGGAATCCATCTAATGCAGGCTCCCCTTCCCAGCAGGAAGACAATAGGTAAGTGCTACTCCGTGATAGATGGGTCCCGTTGTACAGCGTAACATAGTGGGTGCAGGGAACATGTGGAGAAATTGAAACTGCTATCACAGTAACGCCCGCTGGGGTTGTATTTGCAGGAAATGCATTTTAAAGCGTCTGATACCCCTGTACTGTAGGGCTATACACTCTGTCGCAAGGACGACCTTACTGGGGAAAGGATCATGGGAGGGGTCGCATTGTTTGTCAATAACGCCCAACACTCTTCTGCTCTCCCACTAACAACTGACCTGCAAGCGGTTGTAGCTGCAGTTCGTAAACGTAGGACGATCGCAGATTGTTCGCTACATTTACTTTCACACGATGCGATTCACTCAGAGGCTCTAACGGATCTCATTTATATCTTTCGTTTTCACTCACTGTATTTATATACGATTTTTTCTCGTAGTAAGCCACCACACTATTCGACCCGGCGTTTTGTTTTATTTATTTTGACGACATTCCTCTTCTGGGGTTTGATTTCTGATTACGAACGTTGGGGACGTCGTGATGCGCTAATGTGACAGTGTTGTAAGTAAGTTTGAAGTTTGATTTTTTCTGTCCTTTTAAATCCTTTGCATAGGTTCTATGAAATATTCTAAAAAAATTCGTAAATATTCTCGTAAAAGTTTAAAAATTATTTAAATTTTTTTAAAAAGATTCTTACAGCTGATTTGCAGTTCATTTTTCTTTCATTAATTATTCAATTGTGCAGCAGACACAAGTCGTTTGTAACTTTTTGTTCATTGGCACACAAGGGAGAAAAATTGATTTTTTGAAGTAGAGACGATCGACGAACGTCGATAGTAACTAAATGTGATTACTAAATGTGAGTGATAGGGATTTAAAAATCGATGTTTCTATGGCGATAACAATGTCTTTGAATCATTGTAACTTAAATGTCAAACATAAAAATGTCGGCCTTCCGTGCTGTCAAATCTTAAATAAGTTGGTAAATACACAATCCAGTCACAGTAATGTCAAAAGCTTGGATAACCATCTTCATCGTGGACTGTAGAGAGATTGACAGGTAGGAGGTCAGTGAGGTTCTGGAAGCTACGGACAGGGATGTGGACCCACGACGACTCTAGTGCCATGGCAGCTGCGCCACGTTTGTCGGTTGAAGGTCCATGGTACAGACAGCCAGATACAGGTGGTCCCGCTGATTCGAAACTCCTCCCGAACAGGCCATGAAGGCCCAAGGGTACCGACCAGCCGTCGTGTCA
This sequence comes from Schistocerca nitens, assembly GCF_023898315.1. Taxonomy (NCBI): domain Eukaryota; kingdom Metazoa; phylum Arthropoda; class Insecta; order Orthoptera; family Acrididae; genus Schistocerca; species Schistocerca nitens. The sequence goes on from NC_064621.1 coordinate 493,337,817, forward strand.
TCCTCGGCCCACAGGCGACACTGGATGTGGATATGGAGAGGCATGTGGTCAGCACTCCATTCTCCTGTCCGTGTGTCATTTTCCGAGACCGGAGCCGCTACTTCTCAATCAAGTAGCTCCTCAGTTAGCCTCACAAGGGCTGAGTGCACCCCGCTTGCGAACAGCGTTCGGAAAACCGGATGGTCACCCACCCAAGTGCTAGCCCAGCCCGACAGCGTTTAACTTCGGTGATCCGACGGGAACCAGTGTTACCACAGCGGCAAGGCTGTTGGCCCGCTGATTCTCGAATGGGTTAAATTGGGGTAGTTTGATGGCCAGGGTAGAATGGTAAACTCATCTTGACGTTCTTCGAACCGGGCACGTTCACTGCTAGCTGTGTGACACGTTGGACTGTCGTGCCGAGGAAAAACAAACCTTCCGTAAACATTTTGGGAAGAACAGCGATCTATATTCACAATTGTAGTTCGAAAAACAGTCCATATCGCACAAAGCATATTTTTGGTGACCGGTTTTAATCTAGAGATGGACTACTTTCAGACGCTACTCTCATCTATAGATTACTGTAAGTAAAGAGGGACAAACAGATACAATGTATATAACGTAATAAAAATGGGTGGAACTTGGTTTTAATGCAATAGTTTATATTTTATCTGTATGTCCCACTGTATTTATAGATTCTGTGTTGCAGAGTACAGTCTGAGGACGGTTCGCCTTTGGACTGAAGCCGGCCGTGATTTGCGCAATATACACCGTTCTTCTAAGGACGAGTGAAACACTAACTGCATCACGGGCTGGACATGGTCCCCAAGGATAGATGCATAGTTGTGTTGATCCTCTACGCCTTCTAGAATGACGACATCTCCAAGGGAGTGCCAAAAAGCATTCCACCTACCGTAACACTCCCATCTTCATCCTGGACGCTTCCGACGACTGTTGCAGGGTGTTTGCTTTCAGCTATTTCAAGCCGTAGACGCCATCTGTTCGATGAAGTATAAAACGTGATTCATATTAAATGGCCATCTGTCGCCACGCAATGGACGTCCAGCTGAGGTACTGGCGTGCAAATTCGAGCCTTCGTTGCTGATGAACAGCAGTCAGCAAGGTGTGCATAAAGCAAGCGGAGGCCCATTAGCAGCAACGTTTTCTGAAAGGTCGTTGAGGAGCCACCGTCAGTGGCCCCCTTCGCTCATCTGCGAGGTCAGTTGCTCAACAGTTGCACGTCTATTTGCCCGTACACATCTCTGCAGGCGACGTTCACAACTGTCATGTGTGGCCTGTGGTGCACGACAGTTGCCGTAGCACCGGTTTTGAATTGAGCCATTTTGCCATGCACGGTAAACGTTAATAATGGCGGCAGGTGAACAGTTTGAAATTCCGCTGTTTCGAAAGTGCTTCCACCCTTTCCCGACAGCCAATGATCGTATCATACTGCACGTAATGGAATCTCTCCATTTTCCGCATTGTGACGACAACTACAATTTTTCCCGGCCCCTGACTTCCTTTATATTCTCTCCACTGCTAGTCCTGCCAGCTCCTGTCTGTGAGTGGTTAATGCACGTCGATGTTGAACATACGTGGTGGTAACTTTTACGTGACTGATAGTCTAAATCAGACATTGCTTATTACCACTCTAAGTAATTTTGCATCATTTAAGAAGGTTTTTGTGAACATCTGTCATAGCGACACCAATACGTCACTTTTGCTACTTCAAGCGTGGGCTGGAGGGTGGCAGAGCGGGAGAGGGGGGAGGGGGCAGGGAAGGAATATTTTTGTATGAACAATGGAAGCAATACTGGATTTTGTTCCAGACCAAGAATGTGTAGACAAAGGCCTTTCACTATACATTCCTCTCATGCCTTCGAGGTGTCTAGAGTGTGCGCTTGTTTCGTAGAATTTTCTTTTATATAATGAGTATCTCAAAAAGAAATCGGATTTGCAGTTGTCATCAGTAATCATTGACGTTATGTGTTAATAGTGTGCTTTTCTTTTTCCAGTCGGTATTTGAGGAGCATTGGCATGGAAAACTAAAGTATGGAAGAGCGAGTGTTGATTGTGATAAAGAGAAAGCTTGCCGGTAACTATTTGGAAACTCCGTATTATTGTTGCACACTGCAATGTACCAAACAAATCAACTGTTCATAGGCTGATCGAGAAATTTGAAAAAAAGCACGTTCAACAATTGATATCAAAAGCTGTGGACGCCCTCGAAATTGTCGGAATGAGGCAAATGTTGCTGAGCGTGATTCTGTCCGGGAAAATAACATCGCCGACGTGCAAAAGAAATGCGCGTGTTTTCAGCAACAGTGCATGTATTCTTAACAAAACATTTGTACTTACACCCGTACATGGTAAACGACACCAGTTCATGGATCATGGAAAAGGGACGAGAGAGCCATGCTTTCGTAAAATGCACCATTTTCTTAGATGAGGCTCACTACTATTCAAACGGCTTTCTGAACAAGCAAATCTATGTGAATTCCTAAAGGACCAAACTGCTGAGGTCATCGGTCCCAATAATTAGACATTACTTAAACTATCTTACACTAAAGACAACACACACACCCACGCCCGAGGGACGACTCGAATCTCCGGCGGGAGGGGCCGCGCAATACTTGACATGGCACCTTAAACCGCGTGACCACACCGCATCACCGTTTCCTATGGCTCAGTTGGGATCAAATGAATATCTAGAATTTATTGTTCTTACAAGATGGTGCAACTTGTCCCAGTTCAGGAGACACAATCGCTCTGTTGCGTGAAAAGCTCCCCGACAGACTAATCTACACTCCTGGAAATTGAAATAAGAACACCGTGAATTCATTGTCCCAGGAAGGGGAAACTTTATTGACACATTCCTGGGGTCAGATACATCACATGATCACACTGACAGAACCACAGGCACATAGACACAGGCAACAGAGCATGCACAATGTCGGCACTAGTACAGTGATCATTGCTTGTACAGCCCTCTCGCAGTGTCCGGAGCAAGTATGGTGGGTCTGACACACCGGTGTCAATGTGTTCTTTTTTCCATTTCCAGGAGTGTAGTCGCGAGGGGACCAAAACCACAAACCTTCATCTTGTTACCTGAAGCCACTTCCTCCTATCGACGTACCAGAAGAAAAGCCGTTATCTGTTGCAACTCATACAAGAAACTGTATGTGTCCTAGAGAAAGTTGATGGAAAAATTTCATGAACTGAGCAATATCATTGTGTAGGGCTAGTGTGAGGGGGCGGGGGCGGTGTCATAAGCCCGATGGTGAGTCGCACGATTAAACCTTTATATTCCATGAGGAGCGTGGTGTGTCACCATACCTAGAAATGATCCTTCCAATTATTTAAGTACATTTTGTGTTTGTGGTAACTATGATTACACTTTATCAGTGTACTTTTGTTGGGCCGTCAGTCATCTAACCGTTTTATGCAGTCCACCAGGAGCTCCAGTCCTGCGCCAACCTCTTCACATGAGAATATCACTCCCACTCGACATTCTCATTTCTTGGGCGCATTCAAATCTCTTCCTATTGTTAGAGTTCTTGTGGTCTACAGCTCCCTCCAGTACCATGGGGGCAATTCATTTATTTCTCAAATCTTTTCGTACAATCCCATCTCCTCTCATTCTGCTCCTCGATTCTGCTCAGAATCTCGTCTTTTCTTATTTTGTCACTCCACCCAATTCAGCACCCTTCAACGGCACCACACACTAAAAGTGCTTCGATTCTCTTCTTCTCCAGTTCCTGCAAAGTCCATGATTCTCCTCCGTACAGTGCTGAGCTCCAGGTGTACATTATAGGCAATTTCTTCCGCACATTAAGTTCAACGTTTGACACTAATAGACATTTCTGAGCTAGGAACGCCCTCTTGCCCATATTAGTCTGTTTCATATGTCCTCCTTGCTTCATTCTTCATACGTTATTTTGTCTGCACGATAGCAGAATTCCATCACTTCGTCTACTCTATCGTCCGGAATTTTGTCACAAATCTCATTTCTACAGTTCCCCATTACTTTTTATACCTTTAGTATTTTTTCGATAAAGAACTGTTGGAATACTTTTTTTTTAGCTCTGAACTGTGTTTCTTGATTTGTTTCAATTTCATTATTACAAAAGCCTCGTGTGCATTACGATTCTCTCTCTAATTTTTTCTTGTTTCTCTCGTGTTCAGTCTCAGTTTACCGCCTGTCTCAGTAGACTATTCAATCCATTTATTAACATTCTGCGATTCCTCTTAGCAATGTCATCAGCGAATTTTATCGTTGATATTCTTTCAACCTGAATTTTAATCCGATTGTGGAGCTTATCTTTTATTTCTGCCATTACTTCTTCGATGTACAGTTTTTAACATTAATTGAGAACTACTGTACCCTCGTCTTACACAGATTTTAATACGAGCATCCGATCGTGGTCTTCCATACCTTTTAGTTTCTTGTTAGTTCTTATTTGTACTGTAATAGCTGGGAAAAATTAAACTATCCCAGACCGTGTTTACATTATTACGCCACGTACCTTCATTTCATCTACTGCCACGATAATTATTGCTTTTTTATTTCTAATACTTATATGACTTTAATGCTTGTTAAAGTCTAGGGGAGGCATTTGTGTAACAGTAGTTGTCGGGGGTGTGATGAAGAAGATGATGCTGATCATGATCATGGTGAAAATCCTCAATTATTGTTTGTGCCACCTCAGCTCCTGATTTCTAGGCGATGATTTTGATATTGACAAAAGCATGAGTTAGGTGCTGTAGTTGCATTGCAAAACCACGCTACCCTTTTAATAATACCGATACCTATCTCCCATCTTACGAGAGAGCAAGGCTGTAAATACCTTAATCTTGAACAATACTATCGTTTCCGCTTCATTTAGATTCCTATTCCAAGCTTTATTGTTATACCTTCAGGTGCATTAGTCTACAGTTCTGCGTTACTCAGTTTGTTAGCTCTGAACTGTCTTTCTTGATTTATTTCAGCATTTTTATTGCACTAAACTCTTGTGGATTAAGATCTTACAGTCTAATTCATTTTTATTTCTCTCAGATTTCGAAACTGCTCTTGATATTCGTCCCACTCAATGAACTTTTAACGTTATCTCACATTATCTTCCGTTTTATTTCTTTCGCACATCAGAGACGCCGAGGTTATGTTGACGTCTGCTACTTGTTAGTATAGACCCAAATCGAGCAGCACTTTACCTAAATGTTATTTTTCCATGGATTACACATAGCCGTTTCTTTTGTCATACTGCACGTTCTGGGTAGTCCCCAAGTCTGAGCTTTAGTAAATGTACATTTTACTCCGCAGAACCTATGCTATGTCATCGTTTACCCCGAGTAAGCCTCGGTTATAAGATTTTCTTCTTTTTACCATTTATTCGTGTGATTTTGTTCTTCATATGGCACTCTGTGTGCCAGCTTCAGCATATCATACACCATTTGTATCGGGTTTCCTCTGTTACATCTTCTGGACATGTGAGTAATGAGCTTGCTGTATTTTTAACCGGATGTCGTAGGTGTATCACGTATAGTGGTGGAATGAAAGCAATAGGCTCGCTAGCGTTGTCAGTCGTGAGATAATGCTCGTCTTATGTGTAAGAGATCAGAAGTTTCTTAGTCACAGTGTACTGAAAAAGATTTACATATCCGTGTGTACTCCGATAGCCGCAACAGGTTATATACCTATGAGTACACAGTGCACAGTATTATCTACCCCCCCCCCCCCTTCTGCCCTCCAACACCCCCCGTCACCCATTATCTCCCTTTCCAACCCATTCGTAAATGGTAAGCAGAAAGTAACACGGTCGGTATCTGTGAACCCATTTTTTTTTTCTTTTTAATGCGGTGTTAACTTCTTGGTAATAAGCCAAGTTTCATATTGGAGGAAATACTACCTCAGCTGACTCGAGCTTTAATGTAATTTTGTAAGCGTCTCCGAGATATATAAAGTCTTTCTCGTGGTGTCTTTCATTGTTATTTCTTAAAGACATACATGAAACACTTACATCTGGATGGACTGAACACCGATCCTCTAGATCAACTGCTTTAACTACCATGCCATCTCGACAGAAGAGGTTTGTTGGTGTTTCAGAAGTCACATATCTATAAATAAGTTTCTATTTAGAATGTACTTTCTCGTATCGTTTCTCACCGTTTTGTACGCCGCAGCTGAATACGAAGATATTGGCCGTCCACTGGTCTTGTGCTTTACTATCCCAAATACATGTTTGTAGTTATCGTACAGTAGTTCTCGCTACCACTAACCACAAAAGGAAGTGTCTATGCTGTAATTTACGTAAATGATTATAATTTTTCCTAAGCCTTCCTTTAGATAGCGATATAACGCTGCAATCATATGTTCCAGCATTTCCTGTTGCATTCAGTTCACAGTTAATCGTAATTACAGAACATATCCTGCATATAGTCTTCAATTAGTGCTAAAATCAAGCTTTGCGAAATGTTAGTCTTACTGAACACTATCTCTGTTTCTCATTTGAAGAGCAATGCACTTTCAAGAACTAAAAATACACGTAAATGTATTTCCCTTTATCGTCTCCACACACCATCATAAAACATTTGCGATTCTCACTATATATGAGCGTCGAACAACAGTAATGCTACACAGATATTTGGCAATGATATTTACGATGTCAAAGCAGGCTAAAAAGGCGAGCCTCATATCTGCGTGAAGCCACAGCAACATGCTACGAGAGACACGGAGCGATACGTACAGTTTGGTTTCTGTGCCCTCAGACTTACAGTCTGCTCGCAGCGGATATCTCTGACGATTTCATTATTTTCACGGACGTCTCTTAAAGGAAATAGCTCTTCACAAATTTCCTCTATTTTCGTCCAGCCAGCTGCCTACAAAGACAGGTATGTTTTCTTGTCGTGGAGACTTACAAGCAGCACATCGATCAGCTACACATTGATGCCAAGCAAACAGAACCTTTTCTAGAAGTTAATTCGTTTTCGTATTAATAGTGTCTAATATCAGTTCATAGTGTTTAAAGGATTTGCAACGAAACATGCGACACAGCTATCCACTTTTACGGCTACAGAACACACAGCTATGCTTCAGCTTCTACATATTTAGTGCTGATGTCCATTGAATTCCGTTAGCAATGTGACTTACTTTTGAACTCTTTCTTTAATACAATCATAACGAAAGAACTGCTATATACTTCTTATGTCTGCGAAACTGGATTCACACCTCCACACAGCCAACTCCTGAAACATATTTATGTGCAAAACTAGAGTTCTTTCCGACATGTAGATCGTTAATATAGAAAGAAACCACATTAAAAGATATTTATCCAGAGGGCTTCCACATAAGTTGTAAATAAAAGTATACACATTTTTTCTTAATTTATATTTCTAAGTAATGTGTTGTACCTACTCTTTTTATGTGTAAACTACTGAATTCTTTCCTGGGTCAGATAATGTGTGGTACAACTAATATCTGCAGTTTCCATTTAATTCCTTATTAACATTCTCTCAGACTGAAAAATTGAGTTACCAGATACTCGGTTATACGAATTCCTTCATGAATAGTGGGTTACTGGGAGTAAACATACCATTTGTATAACTTTGTAAATTTATGTCCTTTTCAGCAATGTTATGTGAAGTATTAGAGAATAACATTAATTAAATGCTGCGGACAAGAGATAAATAATGACAAGAGATAAGCAAACAACGAAAATCTTACACTTTTCTCGTAACGCATTTAAGTCGCTTCATTCGTTTTTCGAAATTATTAAGAGAGAAATAACACACGCTCATCTGACAGTAGTATCACGAACTTGAAAGGAAATACAATAAAAATGGGAACTCCAACGATAGTCATTTTGCTTATGCATCCACACACGAGCACACACACTCACAAACACACACACACACACACACACAAACACACACACAAACACGTTTCGTGGCCCTGAAACCATTAACACATTTTACTATATGCGAAATCTTGTATCGTCTTGCTCTGAATGTGTTCCTTGAGGTGTGGCTTGTCAACAGGACCTTACCATGTGTTGACCAGCCTACGTGCTGTTTCCCTTAACTACACTCCTGGAAATGGAAAAAAGAACACATTGACACCGGTGTGTCAGACCCACCATACTTGCTCCGGACACTGCGAGAGGGCTGTACAAGCAATGATGACACGCACGGCACAGCGGACACACCGGGAACAGCGGTGTTGGCCGTCGAATGGCGATAGCTGCGCAGCATTTGTGCACCGCCGCCGTCAGTGTCAGCCAGTTTGCCGTGGCATACGGAGCTCCATCGCAGTCTTTAACACTGGTAGCATGCCGCGACAGCGTGGACGTGAACCGTATGTGCAGTTGACGGACTTTGAGCGAGGGCGTATAGTGGGCATGCGGAAGGCCGGGTGGACGTACCGCCGAATTGCTCAACACGTGGGGCGTGAGGTCTCCACAGTACATCGATGTTGTCGCCAGTGGTCGGCGGAGGGTGCACGTGCCCGTCGACCTGGGACCGGACCGCAGCGACGCACGGATGCACGCCAAGACCGTAGGATCCTACGCAGTGCCGTAGGGGACCGCACCGCCACTTCCCAGCAAATTAGGGACACTGTTGCTCCTGGGGTATCGGCGAGGACCATTCGCAACCGTCTCCATGAAGCTGGGCTACGGTCCCGCACACCGTTAGGCCGTCTTTCGCTCACGCCCCAACATCGTGCAGCCCGCCTCCAGTGGTGTCGCGACAGGCGTGAATGGAGGGACGAATGGAGACGTGTCGTCTTCAGCGATGAGAGTCGCTTCTGCCTTGGTGCCAGTGATGGTCGTATGCGTGTTTGGCGCCGTGCAGGTGAGCGCCACAATCAGGACTGCATACGACCGAGGCACACAGGGCCAACACCCGGCATCATGGTGTGGGGAGCGATCTCCTACACTGGCCGTACACCACTGGTGATCGTCGAGGGGACACTGAATAGTGCACGGTACATCCAAACCGTCATCGAACCCATCGTTCTACCATTCCTAGACCGGAAAGGGAACTTGCTGTTCCAACAGGACAATGCACGTCCGCATGTATCCCGTGCCACCCAACGTGCTCTAGAAGGTGTAAGTCAACTACCCTGGCCAGCAAGATCTCCGGATCTGTCCCCCATTGAGCATGTTTGGGACTGGATGAAGCGTCGTCTCACGCGGTCTGCACGTCCAGCACGAACGCTGGTCCAACTGAGGCGCCAGGTGGAAATGGCATGGCAAGCCGTTCCACAGGACTACATCCAGCATCTCTACGATCTTCTCCATGGGAGAATAGCAGCCTGCATTGCTGCGAAAGGTGGATGTACACTGTACTCGTGCCGACATTGTCCATGCTCTGTTGCCTGTGTCTATGTGCCTGTGGTTCTGTCAGTGTGATCATGTGATGTATCTGACCCCAGGAATGTGTCAATAAAGTTTCCCCTTCCTGGGACAATGAATTCACGGTGTTCTTATTGCAATTTCCAGGGGTGTATATAGAATTTCCTCGATGACGACAAAGGAATATTCACTGGTATGCAAAATTAAATGGCGTTGGGACCTTTCTTGCGGTATATCACTGCCAGGTAACATAGCTCGATGAAGCTGGCACCATCCATAGAAAGAACTGATACTGTATGGTAAGAAGGTAATTGAAAGCAATACGTACTGAGACGAACAGAAATGACAGTTTTATTCAAAGACAATAATGACATTGAAATTCTCGCGATTTGTGATGGTTCTCTCGACATTAAAAACTGCGGGCCATGGTTTTAACAGGATATGTGATGACTACGGACGGCAATTCACACCGGCCGCTGTGACCGAGCGGTTCCAAGCGCTTCAGTCTGGAACCGCGCGACCGCTACGGTCGCAGGTTCGAATGCTGCCCCGGGCATGGATGTGTGTGATGTCCTTAGGTTGGTTAGGTTTAAGTACTTCTAAGTTCTAGGGATTGATGACCTCAGATGTAAAGTCCCATAGTGCTCAGAGCCATTTGAACCATTTGAAAGGAATTTCACGGTCTGCAACATGGTCCCTTCCTGGTCAGAAGTTTAGTAAGGAGTCCTTGTGGTAGAGTGTTAGTTTGTACTGCGTTCAGAGATCTAGAAGACAGTATGCTGCTGCAACTTTATGCCTCCTCACACCGTAACACCTAGACCACCTAGAGGACTATGTTCGACGATATTCCTGGGTGCACTACGTGTTCTCACTTCTGGCTGTCTGGGGGTACGTCCAGCACTGTTGAACATGTTCGCTTTGTTGGTCCAGATCTTGTGGTGTGGAGATCCGTAGTCCTGCCCAGGCGTGCTGAACACCAAAATTTAAACACTGTACACTCACCGGTCGACATTATTGTGACACTGTACTATTTCCCCACGTGCGTCTTTACAGGAGTGCCATCGGCCATGCGATCATTTTTATGGGTGAGTATGCTCTATCGAACTGAATAGCGCAAGTGGAGGAGATCTTGGGACGGGATGATATTCGGCGAGTGGACTGGCCTCTCCAGTCCCCAGACTTCTGACTTACATCCCACCGAACATGTGCCAGATGCAGTGAGCACTTGTGAATCGAACTGGTGGTGGACTGTAATGCCCTACCACAAGAATCCTTACTACCAACATTGTGCCCAGCATGGACGAACGTTACAGAGGAAACACTGCCATCCGTGTTGATTGTACACCCTATTAAGAACCATGATCCGCCTTTTGTAATGTCCAGGCGAGCATTAAGAATCGTGGTTACTTCAGTGTGATTATGATCTTCGAATAAAAGTGACATTCCTATTCGTTTCATTGAGTATATCTATCAGTTACCATCACTACTAAGCTGTAGCAGTTTTATCGACTTTTAGTCCTTGTTTCATCGAGGTGTGTTACTTTTCGTTGTAAGTCGTGTGACAGCTACTCTTCTGCTTAAGTTTTGCATACCAGTTTATTATTTCAGCTGCATAAAAATGAAATAGGAAGCTGGTGACCTTGTAATAATTACTCGTACCTCCAACGTGTTAATCTCGATTTAACACGAATTTTTCTCAGGTTGACTGGGTGTTGGGTGATGTCCTTAGGTTAGTTAGGTTTAAGTAGTTCTAAGTTCTAGGGGACTGATGACCATAGATGTTAAGTCCCATAATGCTGAGAGCCATTTGAACCATTTTTTTTAGGTTGTATGTAGATTTCAAGAATAAACCACCAAAGGTATCGATTCATACGAAAAAAATGGATTGTAGTGTCGAAAGTTGGAGAGCTGTGTAATGTGTGTGATAGTAGTTTTCACAGATCAATTTGCAGTAATTTATTGTTGGAAACGATGCCGTTCAGTGTACGGTATCATATTCTGTAGTCAGCTACGTCAGAATTCTGAGAGTAGCTTCCATTTTGTAAATACACTAACTGAAAAAAGAAACACAGTATTATGAGGGAGCGACCTAGTCGAAAGTTGGTAGGCACGTTCCTGCAGCTGAAGGATGATGTCAGTTCAAATTTCGCGCCTGTCGCATAAGAGTTGCGCTAGTACCGCCACTAATAGAATGCAAATCAGGCTTACTTTAAATACACGCTGTAAAATTCAAGCTCGTTAGTTAACTTTGAGACTGGACGTGGTGAGTTGATATTATTCAAGAATGCCTGTAAGTCGACAAAGACGCCATTGTCAACACTTGCCTGAGTTAGAACGAGGTCGAGTCAATGGGCTACGAGGGACTGAATGTCCGTTCTGTGATATTGCAGAAAGACTTGGCAGGTATGTAGCCACTATACATGATTGTGGCAGTGGTGGACACGAGAACGCAAATTATTAATGGCACAGGGAAGTCGTTTACACATAAAGGTTTTTATCTTCTTCAATTCAACAAAAAACATGTCAAGATGCCAATGATCACACACATTTGTTTGAATTGCTGCATCATGGACTAAATGAGAATTTTCAAAAACGGCTCTTTCGTATATAGTGTTTAGCATGCAGACGATTGTTCTCTAATGTATAATAAACAAAACTAAATCTGATAAAGTTGTAGGAGGGGAGCGAGTATTCACAAGGCTCTGATTGATCAAAACAAAGGGCAGTGAGTTTCCGACACGGAATTCTTGGAAGAAAAGTTCGTTACAGTGACATAAAATAATAAGCAGATCAATATTCAAAAGTTTTATGATTGAGACTAGGTGAATATCTTTCTTCGACGTATGACAAATCGAATGTTACACAAAAATTCAGTACTATTGATACAATCATACCATTGAGACTAGGTGAATAGCTTTCTTCGACGTATGACAAATCGAATGTTACACAGAAATTCAGTACTATTGATACAATAATACCCATCGAGCGTTAGGGATGGTGAAAGAAAACACCTGTTTTCTTTGCTTATACAATAATACCATCGAGCGTTAGGGATGGTGAAACAAAAGAACCTGTTTTCTTTGCTTACTTCTATGGCTTTATTTTCTATGGTATGTATTTTTGGGCAACTCTATAAATTTATCATGCATATTCGTGCCCAACCCTTTTGGGTTGCATTATATGTACAGCAACAGGAATTTTATAAGTCACATTTGTGTGTCGCGTTTTTAGTTGTGGTACACTGTAATATTCCATCAAAAATTTCGTTCGCACAATTTATAGGTGTTCACTAAGGTACTCTCTGACCGGCATAAATCGTTCCCAATCGACACAGCCTTAGAGGAGTAGTGTGTACCTTAGAAGAGTAGTGTGTACTTGATAAGTATTTAGATTATATTAAGAATCTGTACAGAATTTTTTTAACGTTTCCTTCCAGCTGAATTGCTGTTCTCATTGACGAGTAGTAGTCAGTATCTGTTCAACGGAACAAGTCAGTAATCGAAAAATTATCAATTCTTCTGCTCTGTATATGGGGTTTTCCTTAATATCTCAATATTTGCTTAATTTTTCCATTCCACACGTATTGTGTCATGAACGAACATAGCAGCCGTGAGAGAGGAGTAAGAACAGCCTTACAGTCTAACCATTCAGAGAAATAATCAGTTCTCCTCCGCCGTTTACGTTGTTTGCCAACACACACCTTGAGTAAAATGCATTTCGGCGTTAGGATGTAGGAGCAGATAAGAACTATAAACAAAGAAGCACATCCTGTTCGTCCGGCTGTGATTCTCTTCAGGGTGACTACATTGATGAGATCTCGAGGGAAAAAAAAAAAAAAAAAAAAGACCTCATACATCGAGGTATGCGGTACTACAGCTGCATACGCTTCTCCACAAACTCTGAGTTCTAACAAAATCCATAGGTGTACTGGATAGTGTTGTTCTACAATTAATGGGCAACCGTCCGCTTGAAAGATGAGGAAACTGGTGGATTCTGAAGATTATCCTCTTTGTTTACCAAATCCTTTCAAAGTACTGTGCCATAGACTCGTCACTGTTCTGAGCAAATCTTTTTGTCGTCAGTCTTCAGACTGATGTGATGAGTTTTGCCCCGATATATTCTTCTGAGGTAATCTCTGAATTTCACAGCGGCACCTGCTCCTCACGTCATCAGTTATTGATAAGAAATATTCGATTATATGTGTACCTCTACAACTATAGTCCTCTGCGGCTCCCTCCAATAACGTACAAGTTACTATCTAACGCTAAACACTCAGCTAAACATTCTGTCCCTTCTCCTAGTCAGTATTTTCAACATACAACTATACTAACACTGTGGAGAGTTGTTTATTTCTTATTTTCATCGTTTTTTATATTCTGTCCATACCGTTATGAGCATAATCCGTAAAATTAAATCTCGAACAAATTAATTTCCTTCCCGGTCTTTCCTCATTGGGCGATTCCGTTCCGTACGATGCTGCGTTCCAGATGCACATTCTGAGGTATTTATTCCTTAAAGTAAGGTCTACGTTCAATACTTGTAAACTTGGTTCGGCTAAGTTCGCGCCTTCTAAAGCGTCTTTGCTATATCCGCCGTGCATAGCCCGTCGTGTTTGGTTTTGGTACTCAAGTAACAAAATTACTTCACTACATCTACTACAACCGTTATAAAAACGCTATGATGCTTGAGTGATATGTTTGCGCGGAATCCATTGCTCGTATTACGGTAACAGATACTCGCCGGGCAAGAGGAAGTTGTCTGTTGCACAGGGAATAAAGGACAACATATTTTGTGCACGAAGTTTGGAGTGAGTCCTACAATGTGTGTACACATTGGTAAAAGACAAACCACCGCATATGCCAGAGACCCTTAACACAATGTGAGGCAGGGACAACTCATCAAATAAGCAGGAGATGATCGATAACTGACTATGATTGCCGCATCACATTCCAAAAGAACTTTGCGACAGACGTGGATGGAACAAACTAAAATATGAGAGGTTATTCGCTTTGCTAAAAGGGATCACAGGATTAGCAGAGAGGTTATCCTGTATCTGCAGACATACCGGAGTATTAAGCCCAGCTAGGTAGCTGCTCAGCTGCACGGAAGTAAACAGAAGACAAAAGAGAACTGCCTTGCAACACGAATGGCTTGCTGGAGTTAAACGCTGCCACTACGAACAACCTGCCGATTAGCCTTTGTCTCCCACCCACCCTGAATGAGCAGCACAAGCAATAACCAGTCGTAAAATCAGTCCACCATATATAACGACGTGTTATCACAGACCAGAGACGCCAAAGGATTGTGACGTTATTTATAACATGACAGTCGAGAAACGAAGCAGTGTATACGGAAGATCACTGAAGTATCGTCGCCCTGAAGAGGACCACTGCAACTCAGTCTAAATAGGGGTGTGTATATTTCGTCTCTCATTTACAGAGTAGCATAACCTAGTACCAAAAAAAATTAATGAAATTTGGACTGGCCGTGGATGCCTAGGACTTGCAACAAAGCAAGTCCTGTTGCATGATTTATTTTTAGAGTAAACACTTGAAATACCCAGTGTTCTGAATTTCACACTCTTTGCTCTAACAAAATGTCCAAGCCTGTCATCTGTCTTCAGTGATCTCAGTGAGTTAGTCGATGTTGTGTGCTAAGGCTTATGCAACTTGAAAATTGAAAAAGAGGCACATCTGGTTTTAATATTTTCTTGTTAAAAGGGCGTGAAGAACAACGAGCACAACGAATAGATCCGCAACGGTTATCTTTCACAGATTCCTATGTTGTACTGACATGCACAATGAAGTGCATGCTTTCTTATTCGTTATTATGTCATCTGGATCTTAGGTCTTCAGCAGTTGTTAGAACTAGAAACATTACAATGTGAACTACTGATTGATGAAATATTACAAAATAAAAATCAGCACTTTCTTGATCAGTAGTTTCTTACACCACATAGAAAGTTCCAGAGAGGTCTTGGACATCCTACACCAGGGTATCCCATTACATGTATTTTTAGTTTAATGTAGGGGCGCCTACTTTGCCAAACACTGGCCTGCGAGGGATACGGCGTAAATACGGGCCTTCATGAAGCTGCACGACACGTTCTGCCTGAAACAGGCGTCACTGTTGACAGGGTCGTTAATTTGTGATTGTGATTAAAATTACAAAACAATTAGGCACCACTGTAAATGGATAATGTTTAATTCATGTAGCGCTCGTCATGGTGGCTACAAAGGGGAAACTTGGCAAATTTGATTAAAACGTAATAAGGTACAGAGATTCAGAATTTCTAGTACATTTAATATGCATCACAGAAACAGTGTAAAAATGCTTTCTGTGTTCCTGATCCACTTACTGTGAACAGTGATATACAACGTAGCACGATAAGGAGTAGGATTTTTCGTCTGTTAAAGGGCCTTCAGGAGTGTTGAAACGCACATGTATATTCTAACCCCAACACATACCAATTCGAGTGCATTTTCGCATTGATACTTAACGAATGCGCTTCTTATTCAACAATAAACTATACCTTAATCGCAAGTCGCAACAGTATTATCAGCAACGATGTTTATTATCTACATCGTCACGAGATTAGCGTTTTGTTCCGTCAAACACAGGGATAGTACTGACTTTTCTTGGGATGTATGCAGCAATAGCTACAACAATCTCACGGGCGTCCGCAAATTATACGTGAGGAGGAGGGGGTGGGCGAGAAAGGGAAGGAATATTTTAAAAGCGTAGTTTGTGATACAAACAAACATGGTCTTCCTGAGATCAGTCAGATAAAACTACAACTAGCTAAATGAGAGGCTGGCGGAATCATGACACATTACTTAGAGAAATGTGTGAGAAATCTGTAATTAGAAAAATGTCGTGACTCCACTTTTAAGAGTCAATGGGAGCGGGACGAATATGAAGCTATTACCAATTTTTATCATCTGACTGGAGCTAACCATTATTGGGATTAATTCATAAAACAGTTGAACTACCATTTCACGAATGTGGCTGTTGGCCGCTCTCAGGATTTCAAATGCACTTATTCAGTCATATTATTTTCCCGGCCAATAAGCTTGCTTTGTTTTGGGAACACCTTTTTATACATTCAGAACGACGGACATTTAGTTGAAATTCTTTACCTTATAGCCGGTGTTCTATGTTGTAGTCGCACAATTGGAAGTACACATGACAGGACAAAAAATTGCTGGTTTCAAAATTTAAGGAAAGAATCCGGGGGCGAAACACACAACAGCAGTGACCTCTCCTCTGCTCTCCGTGTAGTGTGAATAATCAACGCCAAGGAAGCCTTCAATGCAATATGTAAGCTGCTATTAAAAATTTACTGGCTGAGGAAAGCGAATAGCGACTGTTGGCTCCATTGTTACCTGGAAAACAGAGTGGAAAAGGCAGAAATACTTTATGTGTCTGCTGATTATAAATTTTTTGTGAATGAACTGTCAGACAAGAAACATGTTTACTACCCTCAAGACAGTGAATTGGGTCCGATTCTGCAGTTAGTATAAATCAATGACTTTCCAAACAGTATAAAACATGGACGAAAATAACTCTTTGCTGACGACAGTAACATCTAATTCACTAAAAGTCGGAACCCGTGTTCGAGAAAGAAATTGAAAAACTCAGGGTGTTCACGATTGGGAAGAATTTAATAAAATATCAATACCGAACACAAAGAAAACGAGCAGTATGCACTTCAGCATAAAGATGGAAGACAACTCTATCACATTAAACATACATGATAAATTTATAGATTCGGTAATAAACACAGATATTGGCAAAACCGAATGTCTTCGGCATGTTACGGTTTTAGGGTTCTATCATCAATACGTAACAGCGAATGTCTTGTGGTTAGAGCAGAATAGATTTATGAGGGCTACCCACAAAGTACATTACGTTTTGGAAACAAAAATAAATCAAGTATTAAATTTTTTTTCAATTATATACAGATGAAAGCCACACTTCAATACTACTTTTTTACATAGTTGCCATTTAAATTAAGGCACTTATCGTACCGATAGACGAGCTTGGAAATTCCTTCGTCGTAAAATTCGGGCGCCTGAGCCTTCAACCACGTGGTTACCTCTCCTTGAAGCTGTGCGTCGTCATCAGAACGCTGCTTAGCCAACTACTTCTTCATTGCTGGGAATAAGTGGACGTCGCTCGGTGCCAGGTCGGGACTGTACAGCAGAAGAGGAAACAACTCCCACTTAAAAGATTCGAGAACTTCACGAGTGGCATTTGCCGTGTGGGCCCGGGCGTGGTGTGAATCAGCAAGATCTTTGAGCCCAACTTTCCCCTGCGCTTGTTTTGTATTTCTCTTCTGAGGTTGTGCAGGGTTTGACGATACCTTTTAGAGTTTATTGTAGTGCCTCTTTCCAGGAAATCCACAAAAATCACACCTTTTCTGTCCCAAAAGAATAGGTAACCACGTGGTTGAAGGCGAAGGCGGCCGAATTTTACGACGAAGGAATTTTTAAGCTCGTCCATCGCTACGATAAGTGCCTTAATTTAAATGGCAACTATGTAGAAAAGTAGTATTTAGGTGTGGCTTTCATCTGTATATAATAAAATAAAATTCCAATACTTTACTTATTTTTAATTCCAAAACGTAATGTACTTTGTGGATAGCCCTCGTACTTTCATTCCAATTGATCCGTAGTGAGGAGGTCCTCCAGTATGTAGAACATGTCAGAAAAACAACAATACATGACAAATATTCGCAACTCAAACAAATAAGCTAAGGTACAATTCCACAGGTCCCAAGTGGCATGGTCGTCATTTTTTAATGAACGCTATACGAAAGAATCATTTTGCAAATACTAATGCATTGAATTTAAAATAAAAAACGTTTATAATTTATTTATAGGTATTGAATAGGATTGGGGAGAAGAGAAGTTTGTGGCACAACTTGACTAGAAGAAGGGATCGGTTGGTAGGACATTTTTTAAGGCATCAAGGGATCACAAATTTAGCATTGGAGGGCAGCGTGGAGGGTAAAAATCGTAGAGGGAGACCAAGAGATGAATACACTAAGCAGATTCAGAAGGATGTAGGTTGCAGTAGGTACTGGGAGATGAAGAAGCTTGCATAGGATAGAGTAGCATGGAGAGCTGCATCAAACCAGTCTCAGGGCTGAAGACCACAACAACAACAATTTATTTATAAGGTAATAAACGTGTAATACAACTAGAAATACTTATTTACAATGAACACATTACTGCACTGAACTGGTGCAGAAGTTAGATTGTACTTACACACACACACACACACACACACACACACAGTTACTTGCAATGAACACATTACTGCTCTGAAATTGTGCAGAAGTTATACACACACACACACACACACACACATATATATATATATATATATATATATATATATATATATATATATATATATATATATATATATATATATATCAGTTGGTTCTACAGAGAAATTCATCCATGGAGTAGCAGGAGTTGGCCACCAATAAATCCTTTAGGCTTCTCTTAAACTGAATTTCATTGGTTGTTAAGCTTTTTATGTCTGCTGGCAGGTTATTGATAATGTGTGTTCCTGAATAATGCGCACCTTTTTGTACAAGACTAAGTGATTTTAAATCCTTGTGAAGATTATTCTCATTTCTAGTATTGATTCGACGAATTGAGCTGTTGGTTTGAAGAAGTGATATATTTTTAATGACAAATTTTATAAAGGAATAAATATATTGGGAAGCAGTAGTTTGTATCCCCAGTTCCCTAAAACAGGCTTTTGTAAGATGTTCTTGAGTTCACACCACATGTAATTCGTACTGCACCTTTTGGTGCCCAGAAAACTTTAGCTTGGCTTGATGAATTGCCCAGAAATAATCCCATATGACATTATGGAATGAAAGATGCTTAGTATCCCAGCTTTTTCATTTTTATATCCCATATGTCTGACACAATTCGCATTGCAAATAGAGATTTTTTAAGACGCTTCAGCAGTTCTGTGGTGTGCTCCTCCCAGTTGAATTTATTATCAAGCTGTAATCCCAAGAATTTAACACTGTCCACTTCTTCTATCTGCTTGTCATCGTATGTTAAGCATATATTCGTGTGACACCCCTTACAAGTTCTGAACTGCATGTAGTGTGTTTTTTCAAAGATTAGTGACAAGGAATTGGCTAGGAACCAGTGATTAATGTCCACAAATATTTTATTAGCTGGCGTTTCTAAGACTACACTTGATTTGCTGTTTATAGCAATGTTAGTATCACCGGCAAACAAAACGAACTTGGGTTCTGGTAATGTTACTGATGAAAGGTAATTGATATATACAAGAAAAAGTAAGGGCCGTAAAATGGAACCTTGTAGGACCCCACATGTAATTAGTTCCCAGTTGGATGATGCCTGATAGCTTGATACATGTCTATTTCCTAATAGCACCCTTTGTTTCCTGATAAAGATATAAGATTTGAACCTTTTGCAGCATTTCCTGTTACACTACAATATTCTAATTTACTTAAAAGGATATTGTGATTTACACAGTCAAATGCCTTTGACAGATCACAATATATACCAGTTGCCTCAATTTTTTGTCTAATGAATTAAGCACATTTTCACTGTAAGTATAGATAGCCTTCTCAATATCAGAACCCTTTAGAAATCCGAACTGTGACTTTGACAGTATGTTATTTGAGATAAGATGATTATAAAGCCGACTGTACATTACTTTCTCTAAAATTTTTGAGAATGCTGGAAAAAGTGAAATTGGACAGAAATTTGATGCTATTTCTTTATCCCCTTCTTAAAGAGTGGCCTAACTGAACTTCAGCATATTTCAAGTATTCAGGAAATATTCCACTCATAAATGACTTGTTAACAGATAGCTTAATATGTTACTTAACTCAGAATCACATTCTTTAATTAACTTTGTTGATATTTCATCATACCCACTAGATGTTTTTGATTTTAATGATTTTATGATGGACATTTTTTCTGCTGGGGAACTGAGGGTCAAATTCATATTATGAAAGTTACTTGAAATGTCTGGTCTGAGGTATTCCATAGAAGCATCTACAGAACCTGACAGCTCCATCTTATCAGTAACAGTTATGAAATGTTTGTTAAAAAGTTCTGCAACACTATACAGGTCTGTCACCAACGTAGCATTTACTCTTAATGCTATTTATCCCCCTTCATTTCTGGTTCTACTGGTCTCCTCCTTCACAATATCCCATATAGTCTTTGTTTTGTTATCTGATATGACTGTCTTTCCTTTGTAATTTATTTGCTTTGATGTCCGTATTACAGTCTTTAATACTTTGCACTATTTCTTGTAATGTGCTACAGCATCAACATCGGAACTGTTTCGGATTGAGAGATACAGTGACATACTACTCCCACGTACAGTCATTTTTAACTATGGGATTGTCTTCTGCAGATCGTAGGTGCAAGCCATAGACATAATTTCTGAACTGCTGAAACGGGCCGTAAGAACAATGTCTAGAAATAGTATTGGGGTTCATTGCAAGGAATCATCTAAAATACTCGTTATCCTTACTGCGCCATGTCAGTACACCTACTAATCTGGGATGTTACACAAAATCGTGAAATAAGATTCAGTTTGGCCTTACAGCTATCAAGGATAAACAGAAAAAAAAAGGACAGCAATATTCATCAGCGAATAAAATTTCCCAAGGAGACGAAAAAGATTTGTGAAACGCATCTGATGAAAGAGAAATTCCGACATCTGCGGCAATCGAGCATGCAAATAATTCCAATAGCGACAAGTGAAAAGTGGTGCCGCACTAGTACTGGCACCCGGATTACGCGCTTATCGCAAGCGCTGGCCGTAATACTCCGGCTAACAGAACACACTGACAACCCATCCAAAATATCCATGCGTCACACACTAAATACGTAGTCTCCATTGTCCACTATCCTCATTACTCCCACCCACACCTGACTCCCGCGTGACGTCGAACGAAGAGTACATTCGCACTGAAGGTATCAGTATTTAACGTGAAGCCCCTATATTTGTGTGTGGTGTCTGTTCTTGAGGCGAAAGGGTCCCAGCGTTTGAATCCATATCTCCTCAAGCAAGATCTTTTGCTTAGCAACACGGATCTTCACTGTCACTATTGACATTCTGAGATTCCTGAACTTGATGTTTGATTGGAACAGTGCTGGGAATAAGATTTGAAGGCACATTTTCACATAGCTCTTTCTACGTGCGAAGGAGATTTTGTACATACTTGCTCTTTCGTGATATAACGATCGTGTTTTTAGATGAAACTTATGCCGGAAACACGAAATCGATTCTGTGTTCTCTAGAAAACACCGATGATCATATGGTTAAGCGACGCTAACAATATCTGGAAGGGTGCTGACGATCCTGCATTTTTGCACCCTAAAATCCTAAACATCCTCATCTCAGGTGTTACGTGAGTCTGAAATCTTTATGCACACACACACACACACACACACACAATCCCAGCGTACCTACCTACAGCAAACATCCAGCGATATGACTTAACCTTTATTTAAAAATACCTTTCAGTTCTTACCCTTTAACGTGGATCAGATAACATTTAAGAATGAAGGACTTACCAGCCTGATACCAGGTTAGATGATAACTCAGCAAAGTGAATCCCAATGGGATGAGGAGACTCCAAAAAATACGTTACACATTTCATCTTACGCTAAGACTGAGCACCAAGAGAGGCGAACTTTCCGTAAAGAGCCCGTGCTCCGAATTTCCTGCGGACACAGTTACGTTGCTCTAAGTATAGCATGTGCAGCAGTGTGTGCTACTGAAATGGCGCGGGAACTCGAATGGTAGTCCAAAGCTGAGGTACGAGAGACAGCATGGATCTTGCGGGCAAAACTTTGCACATTATGGCGCCGTGTAATTCTGGCGGTATGTGGACCACAAGCTATGTCGCCTCAAGCTGTAATGGAATTATGCCAACAGACAGAATAGCGCTGCAGAGACTTCGGTGATTCTCAGGATGGAAGACCATCGACCTCAGCCACAGACGACTATGTCCAGAGAATCAAGAAACTGATTCGCAACAGTCGCAGTTTTTCCGACTACGAGGACTTTCACGCAGCGGTTCATGAATGGCACTAGGACTTATGCGACAGGTATAACTTTCCGACCGTTGTTTGCTGATGTTTCTTGACTATATTAAAATATTGTGTCATCTATCTGTGTCACTTTGAAGCATAGTACAGCATTCAGTAAATGTTACCTGTCCTGACACACTGACGGGTAACTTACTTTCTGAAGACCCCTAGTAATACTTGGGAGGCATGTGTCTTACAACCAACGCAAATCCCCCGAAAACCTTGATGAGAACCGATGCACAGGTACTTTTTTCAATTTAACTGGGATCCAAGATTTAAAAAATGGAAGCTTTGATTACGTGAAAGTGTATTTGAGGGGTATAAATTCCGGAGTAGGGCTACATATTGGTTTTCTTTGACCGCAGTCGCTACTATTCGGTCGAGTAGCTCCTCAATTGGCATCACGAGGCTGAGCGCACCACGAAAAATGGCAACAGCGCATGGCGGCCCGCACGGTCACCGATATATGATTGGAAGGATGGCATATCTGGCACAGAGCTCCATAGCAATAATCCTAATAAAACACGAATCAATCACGAAGAAAACATCCAACAGAAATCTCGTTCGAGTAACACATGAATGTCATTCACCTTTCTGGTACGTTTACCAAAGAAGGGCAGAGCGCGAAAAGTTCACAAACGTGATCATTCGCTCCCAGAGGCAAACGCTACGATAGAGCCACTGTGAAAATATTACATGCGAAATAAATGTTTTGAAGGAAAAGAAAAGGTTTACTGTCAAAATACGGAACCACGTCTCATGAAAACGCAAGTGGCATAACACTTCCAACCACATTCGTTTCACGGAATCATCATGTCGAGAGAGAGAGAGAGAGATTCCAACTCATCTGAAGGCTAATCGATAATCCAATCGTCACGAGCACTGTTCTTGAAGCGAATAGAAAAAAAAACTGGTCTCCACGAAAACTGCTCTTGTACACATTACGAATTGGTTTGCGAACTACAGCTGCTGATTTTATTGGACACCTTTCCTCACGCTAAAAGACGATGGCTACATCCAATTCTTCATACAATATTTGCAACTAGCACTGACTACTTTTCATAAAAGTATTACTCTTACATATACTCTAGGATTTTATCGCACATCCCAAATGATCGTAATAAATTACCATTTAAAATTTTTCATAACTATTTTAACAGAATTATTCTTTCTGTTTTCACGTCTTTCATCCTCGCTAGGAAGGACGTTAGGAAGAGACACGATATGTTTGTATACATACAACCAGGATTGAATAAACAAACAACTGTATTTTCATCTCTGATTAATTCCAGAGGCAACCGGTTTCGGCAATCCATTTTGCCACCATCAGACCCTATGATGAACATAGCAACAGCAGTACACCCGAGACCGCATAGAATTGTGGGTAGCAAACTTCTTATGAATTATCATTACACAAAGCTGCGGTAAAATTAACACCCGTTCTCGTCAGATCACCGAAATTCAGTGCTGTCGGGCTTGGCTAACACTTGGATGGTTCACTATTCCGGTCAGTCGGACGCTGTAGGCAAAAGGGATGCTTTCAGAACTGGTGAGGCTAATTGAAGAGCCGCTAAATAGCGGTTCACGTCCCTTCATATCAGTATCCAATGAAGGCAGCCGTTGAGGGTGACACGGCGGTCGGTCGGAGACGTTGGGACTTCTGAATCCTGTTCCAAGTGAGATTACACAAAATGCAGTGACAAAGATCATAAGATACTTCTTAACATCATGCCGACGTTCCTTTTCCACGAAGTAGTGCAGCAACTCGACGTGAGGTGGACACAACAAGCTGATCTAAGTACCTGCAGAAATACTGAGCTATGCTGCCTCTACAGCTGTCCATAATGGCAAAAGTGTTGCCTGTGCCGTATTTTGTGCACAAACTGACCTATCGAAATTTTTTTCGAATCATCAGTCATGTGACCGGTTAAAAGCGGCCCGCCATGGCTGTCCTTGCTTTGCCAACCTTTTCATGTCAGAGTAGCAACTGAAACCTAACTCCTCAATTGTGTTTTGGTTGTTTTCCAATCTCTGCCTTCCTCCACAGTTTCTACCCTCTATAGTTCTTTGTATTACCATAGAAGTTAATCCTCCATGTCTTCAAAGATGACCTATCTTCTTCCTGTGGGAGTTCTCCAAATATTCCTTCCCTCGCCGATTCTGCGGAGAACCACGTCATTGCTTACCTTATCAGTCCACCAGATCTTTAACCTTCTTGTGCAGCACTACATCTCAGATACTTCCATTCTCTTCTGTTCCAGTTTTACCACAGTCCATGCTTCATTACTATTCATTGCTGTACTCCAAATGCACATTCTCAGAAATTTCTTCCTCAAATTAAGACCTATATTTGATGCCAGTAAAATTCTGTTGGCGAGAAATGCCCTTTTTGTCGAAGCCAGTATGCGTTTTATATCCTGCGTGCTACATGCTCCATCCGTCGTGGGTTATTTTACTGTATAGATAGCCGAATTTCTTAACTTCATCTACTTCGTGGTCCCCAATTCTGAAGTTAAGATTTTCGGTATTCTCATTTCTGCTAATTCTCCTTAATTACGTCTTTCTTCAGTATACTCTCAATCCATATTCTGTACTCATTAGATTGTTCATTACATTCAGGACACCCTGCAATTCTTCTCTTTCACACATGATAGCAATGTAGCGATGTCATTATCGAATCTTATCATAGATATCCTTCCACACTGAATTTTAATCTCACGCTCAATATTTTCTTTAATTTTCGTCATTGCTTATCCAATATACAAATTGAATAGTAGCGACGAAAGACTACATCCCTGTTCCCACCCTTACTGCCCCTCTTGGCTATAGCCCACCTTTCCCTACAGATTACCCCCATTATTCTCAAGATTTCGAAGATCTTGCGCCATGCCACAATGCCGCACTCTTCTTCCAGATCGACAATGCCTATGAACCTTTATTTTTCTTTAGTCTTGCTACCATTATCAACCGCAACGTCCGCACTGCCCGTCTGGTGACTTTATGTTTCTTAAAGCGAAAATGATCATCTAACAGATTCCTTTTGTGTTCACCTGTTTATTACTCTTCTCAGTAACTTGGATGCATTAGCTGTTAAGCTGACTGTGCTGTAAGTTGTTCAGTTGTCAGTCCACCCTTCCTTCGGAACTGTGTGGATGACGTTTTTCCGAAATTCTGATCGTATATCACCAGTCTCACATAGTCTACACGCCAATGTGTATACAGTATTGGAAATTGCGATGGAATGTTATCTTACCTGTCTGCCTTATTTGATCTTAAGTCGTCCTAAGCTCCCCTTATCTCTTCTCTATCGACTCCTAGTTCATCTTCCATCACGTCATCAGAATAGTCATAACCTTCACAGATGCCTTCAGTCTACTCTTTCCTTCTATCGGCTCTCGTACATTGCACTCTCAGTGTTACCGCCCTCGATTTTAATTTTAACGATAGATCTATTGACTTTTCTATACCCTGGATCAGACAAACTTACCTTCCCCGAGCTTCCTATTCATTTAAGTGACTTGTATCCCTCTGTTCCTGACAGATGAAGTACTGTTACCTACGGTTTCGTCGTAGTTACCTCTCGTGTACTTATGTTTTTATTTCCAAATTCCGTGTTTGCCTTTTCAGAGATGTTCATTCCTCTCCAACTAAACTGGGTATCGACCTGTTCATCATCGCAGTACACACAACCTGTGAGAACTTCAAGAATATCTCTTGACTCCTTTTCAGTTCCGTATCTCACCTCATTACGCATTGTTTCTTCCTCACTAGTCTCTTAAACCGCAGCCCAGTCTTCATCATTACTAAATTATGAGCTGCGCCTAATATGCTGCTGGGTACACCGTGCAATCCATTGTCTGATTTCGGAATCTCCATCTGACGATGATGTTATCTAAATTGGTTCAAATGGTTCAAATGGCTCTGAGCACTATGGGACTCAACATCTTAGGTCATAAGTCCCCTAGAACTTAGAACTACTTAAACCTAACTAACCTAAGGACATCACACACACCCATGCCCGAAGCAGGATTCGAACCTGCGACCGTAGCAGTCCCGCGGTTCCGGACTGCAGCGCCAGAACCGCTAGACCACCGCGGCCGGCCTATCTAAATTGAATCTCCTCGTATCTCCCGGCCATTTCCAAATACACCCCCTCCTCTTGTGGTTGTTGAACAGAGTATTAGATATAACTAAACGACATTTGTTGGATAAGTCAGTTACTGTTTCTCTTCAGTCGTCAATATTACGAAATCCATTTTCTCCTATAATACTTTTTTCTACTCCTTCCCCTACAACAGCATTCCAGCCCACTTCACTAGATTTTCATCCCCTTACGTATTGGATCACCTGTTCAGTATCCTCATATAGTGTATATATTCGTCTTCTGCTTGCGACGTTGGCATATATACCTGAACTATTGTTGTCGATGTTGGTTTCCTGCCGATTCTGATGATAACAACCCTGTCACTGAGATGTTCACAGTAGCTCAATTCTGATCTACATCCTGTTCATAACGAATCCTATTTCCGTTATACTATTTTCTGCTGCTGTCCATATTACCCTATGCACGTCTGACCGGAAATACTGGTCTTATTTCCAGTTCATGTCACTGACCTCACAATAACGAGATAAGCCTTAGCACTGACTTTTTCAAATTTTATAGTGTCCCTCCACGTTCAAACTTTTGATATTTCACGCCCCGACTCGTAGATCATCCAACCTATGGTTACTCAGTTTTTTTTCTTATGATCACCTCCCTCTTGGCAGTTGCCTCCCGAAAATCCGAATGGGGACTATTACGGATACTACTGCCAATGCAGATATCATCATCGCACTTTAACAGTTTCAAGCCACATGTCCTGTGGATATGCAATATGTGTTTCTAATGCAGTGGTTTCCACAGCCTTTTGCACTGCTGATTCTTCTTCCTTAAGGGGTTATTTCCCAACCCAAGGTCAAGAGACTGACCTGAACCTCTGTCCACTTCTCCCTTCTGCCTAACGAGGCCGTTGGCAGAACAAGAGTGACTTTTTTAAGAGGGAAGTCTTCGGCCGCCATTGCTATTGATTTTTATTCAAAATTTATGCTGTAGCGTGGTTTGAAATCGACACGTTTTATTGCTCGTCAAGAACACTAACCCAACGCCACAGGTAGTGTCACATAAATGTTCGATGTGATTCATGTCGAGCGATCTGGGTGGCCAAATCATTCGCTTGGATTGTCCAGAACGTGTTTCAAACCAATCGCGAATTATAGTGGCGCTGTGACATTGTATCCATAAGAATTCCATCGTTGTTTGAGAATATGTATCCATAAGAATTCCATCGTTGTTTCGGAATATAAAGTCCACGAATGGCTGCAGATGTTCTCCAAGTAGCCAAACGTAACAATTTCTAGTCAATGATCGCTTCAGTTTAGCCAGAGGATGTAGCACATTCCATTTAAACACAAGCCACACCATTATGGATCCAAGTTGCACACAGTGTTGTTGACGATCTGGGTTTATGACATCGTGAGATCTGCGCTACACTCGCACCCTACTTTCAGCTCTTGCCAACTTATATCATGAAGCACCTGAGCAGGCCATGGGTTCTTATTAAGTTAGGATCCAACAAAAGCCAGAGCACAGAAACCGCTGCAAGGAATTTCGTGCCGCCACCAAAGACAACAGCGTAGGTCGTCTGCTGTAATAGGGAATTAACGCTTATTTTCGCCGCAGTGTCTTAACGGATACGCTCATCGCACATCCCACATTGATTCTGTGGTTATTTCAGGCAGTGACTTGTCTGTCAGCACTGACAACTATACGCAAATGCCGCTACCGCCGCTCGTTTGAGTTGTAAGTAGCCTGCTTATGTGTTTCTACGAGAGGAGTTCAATAAGTAATGCAACACATTTTTCTTCTGAAACAGGGGTTGTTTTATTCAGCATTGAAATACACCGGGTTATTCCCCAATCTTTTAGCTACACAACACTATTTTTCAACGTAATCTCCATTCAATGCTACGGCCTTACGCCACCTTGAAATGAGGGCCTGTATGCCTGCACGGTACCATTCCACTGGTCGATGTCGGAGCCAACGTCGTACTGCATCAATAACTTCTTCATCATACGCGTAGTGCGTCCCACGGATTGCGTCCTTCATTGGGCCAAACATATGGAAATCCGACGGTGCGAGATCGGGGCTGTAGGCTGCATGAGGAAGAACAGTCCACTGAAGTTTTGTGAGCTCCTCTCGGGTGCGAAGACTTGTGTGAGGTCTTGCGTTGTCATGAAGAAGGAGAAGTTCGTTCCGATTTTTGTGCCTACGAACACGCTGAAGTCGTTTCTTCATTTTCTAAAGAGTAGCACAATACACTTCAGAGTTGATCGTTTGACCATGGGGAAGGACATCGAACAGAATAACCCCTACAGCGTCCCAGAAGACTGTA
This sequence comes from Schistocerca nitens, assembly GCF_023898315.1. Taxonomy (NCBI): domain Eukaryota; kingdom Metazoa; phylum Arthropoda; class Insecta; order Orthoptera; family Acrididae; genus Schistocerca; species Schistocerca nitens. Next base: position 493,366,695 of record NC_064621.1, read on the forward strand.
ACCATGACTTTACCGGCTGAGGGTATGGCTTTAAAATTTTCTTGGTAGGGGAGTGGGTGTGGCGCCACTCCATTGATTGCCGTTTTGTTTCAGGTTCGAAGTGATGAACCCATGTTTCATCGCCTGTAACAATCTTTGACAAGAAATTGTCACCCTCAGCCACATGACGAGTAAGCAATTCCGCACAGATGGTTCTCCTTTGCTCTTTATGGTGTTCGGTTAGACAACGAGGGACCCAGCGGGAACAAACCTTTGAATATCCCAACTGGTGAACAATTGTGACAGCACTACCAACAGAGATGTCAAGTTGAGCACTGAGTTGTTTGATGGTGATCCGTCGATCATCTCGAACGAGTGTGTTCGCACGCTCCGCCATTGCAGGAGTCACAGCTGTGCACGGCCGGCCCGCACGCGGGAGATCAGACAGTCTTGCTTGACCTTGCGGCGATGATGACACACGCTTTGCCCAACGACTCACCGTGCTTTTGTCTACTGCCAGATCACCGAAGACATTCTGCAAGTGCCTATGAATATCTGAGATGCCCTGGTTTTCCGCCAAAAGAAACTCGATCACTGCCCGTTGTTTGCAACGCACATCCGTTACAGACGCCATTTTAACAGCTCTGTACAGCGCTGCCACCGGTCGGAAGTCAATGAAACTATACGAGACGAAGCGGGAATATTTGAAAATATTCCACAAGAAATTTCCGGTTTTTTCAACCAAAATTGGCCGAGAAAAAAAATGTGTTGCATTACTTATTGAACTGCCCTCGTATGTTGGCAGCGCTATGTAGCGCTCTGCTGTAATAACTCTGACAGCGCTGTGCGCACTCTGTAAGAGACTCTGTGGCTGGTCGGACTAGCCGTTGCAGGTGAACAGCCAGCAGTGATGAGTAGGCAGCAGTGATGGAGGTTAGAGGTTAATAATTAGCATTGTTGTAAGTTTGCAGTATCAACGCGAGCGGACGGTATGAATGTGTATCCATCAGGGAGGTTTATTACTGATGATTATATAATTTTTTTGACCCGGTTGCCACTTGATTAAGGTAAAATCTGCAGAATACATTGTTTGCTCTTCAACAAAATCTTTCCTTTGCTAACCACATGCCTATTAGCAGTTCGAGCCTTCAGTAGTTAGAATCTTTTATTTAGCTGGCTGTATTGGCTCTTGCTGTATTGCAATAGTTGGTGTAATGAAGATTCTCTGTGACGCAAGTGATTTATGAAATGTATAGGTTATTATTAGGATTTCTACTAATTCAGAGACATTCTCTTGTACTAATTATTTAAAGTCGGCTTATCAATTTTAAAGCAGTCAGATCGCGTTATCCTTGAATATTGTGAGTAATTAATGAATAGGAAATGTATGAGTTCTGTTTATCAGGACCGATTATGTAGGTCAGTGTTGAAATAATAAGAATAATAAAAATGAAAGTAGGCTCAATACGTTCAGTTTCACTCAGCGATATAAGCAGAAAATCATTTTGTTATTAAGTTTAAAATTGAATGTCATCGGCCACTGCGTTGTCCATGGTCAGAGGTCGGAAATCTTTTCATATGAATCACCCCGGTACGCATAACAATTTCGCCAATGCACTACCCTTTTGTACCTCGTGCACGCAATTTTACCGCCGTCTGTATATGTGCACGTCGCTATCCCATGACTTTTGTCATCTCGATGTATAACTAACGGTAATCTGGACTAGATGTTTATATGCTGTGCTGTATCCGTAAAATATGGTTTTAATGTCTATGCGTTTATGGTTGGGTAGCTGCGATTGCGGTGTGACATGATATGTAGTTTCATATTTCTTGCTGTGGAAAGCAGGTTAGCTACGTATCTGCTCCTTTGTAGTATGTTGCTATTCCATAATAGGCACGTTGTTCCGTATCAGACATGATGAGTGTCCTTTATGTATATTGTTTCGGCTACATTTGCGTCATTGTTTGCGGCTACATACAGATGTTATTAAGAGGCTTTCCTTGGTCCCTTTACTGCCTCTTTCTGGCATTTTAACTTTTATTGCGGGTTTTTGGTTTGGGGACTTTCACCCTGTAATATGTCCGTTTCCTTCTTTGTGGTACTGAGCAGTGTTGCAGACAGATAAATTTCGTTGTTGCCTCGTACACATAAGCAAATGTTAACTGACCTAAGAAACGACATTATTTGTTCTTGTCCCTTTGGTTTCCTTGACAGGGCTTCAACACAACGATACGTGTAGAGTTTGAAACCGATCAGGATTATCTTTCCTTCGATACCACACGCTGCATTTGACACGGTGCTATTTCTGCTACATACTGCATATTTTATCTGTCGTCTTTTAGCTACGATTACCATGGAATTACATACCTGTGGTCTCCTAATGCAAGTTTATTCGTCGCTTTCTCTGGCCTAGATTAGGATGATAGTCTATTTCATTCATTTCTTACTTCATTTCCTTTAGCAAGTAATATATCTGGAGCCTGCAATACTACTTTCAAATTTTCCTATACCAGATTGTTGTATTTAGTTGTACACTGGTCAGTCAAAACATTATGACCACTGCCCACGGCGTCATTGGATGCCACCTGGTGGCGTTGCTGGCACATGAAGCGGTAACAAAAGTAGGTAAGAGGAGCAGACAAGGAGGGGGGATTATCCTAGCGAAAATGAGCGGCGATTGGGGAAATCCATTAAGATAAGCGTCTTTGACAAAGGGCAGATTATTATTACGCAGAGTTAACGAGTATCTAGAAAACGGTGAAGCCGGTAAAATATTCACTTGTTACTGTCATTAGTATCTACGGGAGGAGGTAGAAGGACAGTGAAACTAACACTAGGCGCTAAATGGTTATACGTCCATTTCACAAAAAGTGGGCCTCGGAGGTTTGTCTACTTTGTAAAGTATAGGTGGTGATCTGTGACATCCATAAGAAAAGAGCGCAATGGTGGTAAACGCAAAGCGTTTCGAAGCACATCGTTAATTGTACATTGTACACTGTTGAATACGAAGCTCCGCAGCGGACTACCCCTACGTGTTCCCATGTTGGCTCAACTACATAGTTAATAATGATTGCAGTGGGCAAGGACTCATCGAGATTCGAAACATTTGGTTTCAAGTGAATCACAGTTATGCTACACCAGGTAGCTGGTCGTCTCCACGAACACCGTCATCGAGGTGGCCGGCCGGTGTGGCCGAGCTGTTCTAGGCACTACAGTCTGAAACCGAGCGACCGCTACGGTCGCAGGTTTGAATCCTGCCTCGGTCATGAATGTGTGTGAAGTCCTTAGGTTAGTTAGGTTTAAGTAGTTCTAAGTTCTATGGGGCTGATGACCTCAGAACTTAAGTCCCATAGTGGTGGTGGTGGTGGTTAGTGTTTAACGTCCCGTCGACAACGAGGTCATTAGAGACGGAGCGCAAGCTCGGGTTAGGGAAGGATTGGGAAGGAAATCGGCAGTGCCCTTTCAAAGGAACCATCCCGGCATTTGCCTGAAACGATTTAGGGAAATCACGGAAAACCTAAATCAGGATTGCCGGAGACGGGATTGAACCGTCGTCCTCCCGAATGCGAGTCCAGTGTGCTAACCACTGCGCCACCTCGCTCGGTAAGTCCCATAGTGCTCAGAGCCATTTGAACCGTCATCGAGGTGAACGGCGGCACTGAACGCAGTGCACCACGGATACCGGTTGGTGGGATTAGTACATTCTCCTGCGCTGTGGAAGTAATCGAAGTCACGCTGACGGCTGCGAATCACCTGCATTTCTTAATGCTTGATGTCTTCCCCGACGGCGATGTCATCTTTCAGCAGAACAATTGCCAGTGTCTCAGAGCCACAACCATGCTACGGTTGTTTGAGGAGCATTATAGTGAATTCACGTTGATGTATCGACGACCAAACTCGCCTGATGTTCATCCTATGCAGTCCATCTTGCTAGCGTAAATAATTTACGCTAATTACCGTTCACAGAAGGGTTCCGTTATCGAAGCGTGCTAATTTGATAACTGTCGGTAGTGTTGCAACACAAGACAACTTCCGTGTTCGCAGGGCAGCACAGATGCGTTCCATAACCTACCCCTGTAGCATCAAAACTGAACCGCTGAATAACCAGATTTAAATGTCTGGGACTATCTGAAACAGCGGATGAAACGAAACAATTGACATTCCTGCAGTTTTTCAGCTCTAATGGGATGATGAACAACGAGTGACTTCAGCTGGATATGGTATATGGGGCTAAGCTTGTGGATTCCCATCCTGTCCATTACCAAGGCTAGTGACGGTGTCATATGGTATTAGTCTGATAGCTCCTAAGGATCGCTGATTTTTTCACCGTTATGTTTTTTATCTCTTCCTGCGCCACATTAGCTAAAAGACGTTCTAACTGAGCAAAATACTGCTTCATCTTTCACTGAAAGCATAGCGTGCCGTGGAGGCGGGAAAAGATCAGATTTTGGTTCTCACGCTGGCACAACTGACGCTGGCTGATGGGCCGAGCGAACAGTGTACTTGCCAAATGTTGATTGCAATATGTTACACATACTCTCTATGAATCTAAGTAAGTACTATTAAATATTAATCAATCGTTATCATAGTTAGTATACCGAATTCTATGGATAACACAACAATACATTTATAATTTCAAATCACTAACTTCAGCACTTTCCGATATACTACTTTTTACGTAAAACACATAATAACCGTTCTGTACTGTGGTATTCATCTATAGTACCAACTGAAGCTACAGCCAGGATGATTGGTTGATATAATCTAATTATCTGAATTTTTCTTTGGGTTCATTACACGGATTTATGATTTCATTAAAAGTGCAGGGTGATTCAAAAAGAATACCACAACTTTAAAAATGTGTATTTAATGAAAGAAACATAATATAACCTTATGTTATACATCATTACAAAGAGTATTTAAAAAGGTTTTTTTTTCACTCAAAAACAAGTTCAGAGATGTTCAATATGGCCCCCTCCAGACACTCGAGCAATATCAACCCGATACTCCAACTCGTTCCACACTCTCTGTAGCATATCAGGTGTAACAGTTTGGATAGCTGCTGTTATTTCTCGTTTCAAATCATCAATGGTGGCTGGGAGAGGTGGCCGAAACACCATATCCTTAACATACCCCCATAAGAAAAAATCGCAGGGGGTAAGATCAGGGCTTCTTGGAGGCCAGTGATGAAGTGCTCTGTCACGGGCTGCCTGGCGGCCGATCCATCGCCTCGGGTAGTTGACGTTCAGGTAGTTATGGACAGATAAGTGCCAATGTGGTGGCGCTCCATCCTGCTGAAATATGAATTGTTGTGCTTCTTGTTCGAGCTGAGGGAACAGCCAATTCTCTAACATCTCCAGATACTGTAGTCCAGTTACAGTAGCACCTTCGAAGAAAAAGGGACCAAAAACTTTATTGGCTGAAATGGCACAGAAAACGTTCACCTTAGGCGAGTCACGTTCATACTGAGTTGTTTCCCGCGGATTCTCAGTGCACGCTGAACAACTGTCGTCGATTCACTTCTGCCGTACTCAATAACACAAAAAGCTTTCTGTTGAGCGGTCGCCATCTTAGCATCAACTGACGCTGACGCCTAGTCAACAGCGCCTCAAGCGAACAAATTTACAACTAAATGAAACTTTATAGCTCCCTTAATTCGCCGACAGATAGTGCTTAGCTCTGTCTTTTGTCGTTGCAGAGTTTTAAATTCCTAAAGTTGTGGTATTCTTTTTGAATCACCCTGTACAATGGAAAATTATTATTTCGTCATGTTTTGACTCTGTCAGTGTTTTAGAGGGACAGAGAGTGGATGTGGAATATACGCCTACTGAGGACGCGATATTTCATTAAAACTATGTAAATGTATGTGTGAAAAAATTGTTGTGCAAGAAGGAAATTTATGATGAATGTCCGAGTGAGCTTGATTTTTAAAAGGCAACCAGAAGGGGCATTGAGTATTAAATTTATCGGTAAATTACTTTGTGGAAAGGAATCGTTTTTTGTTTTCATTGAATTTTATTTAGTTTCGGAATTACGAAATTTCTAGCCTAAATTACTTGTGGTAATCTGATTGGCTGACATTACAAATACCGCAAGTATAGAAGTGCTCGAGGTGATGTGATTGGCTGCTTAACATATTAGCCAATAGGAATTCGACATTTCCCACGTGTTTGAATAGTGCTTTGTTCCTCAGATCTATGAGTCGGGAGGCCTCTTCTGCTAAACGCGTTTGCTAAATCACGCTGATGAAATTTGTACCAAAATGAAGAAATTCGCGCGTTTCGTCGATTCTCGTGTCGTTGACGAAAAGCGACTAATGTGTTGAGTATTTTGTGAAAGTTTCAGCTTTGTGAACAGTTTATTTTAGGAGATATTTGCGTGTGGACATTTCATGTCGTACGTTAACTCCACGTGGCGTGTTTGACGCAGATTACGGGACATTATAGAGAGCACTCCTTACAAGAAGCCCACTGAACGACTGTGTGTGTTGACTCGCAAGTAGTAGTAGGTCAGCGGTTGTTTAGGACGTTCAAAACAAATTTCTTCTCGATGCCTTCCAGTGTGAACTTCTAACAGAAATGAACAGTAACATTGCATAATTGATGTTGGGTTATTAAATACGGACTTGGTACCCAAGTTCTGTGTTTTAAAGTCAATAAACCAATTTAAAGGAAATGCTAGACATTTTTTCAAACGAGTCATGAAAGCATCCCGAACGCTCGATAGTTTAAGTAACTTTCAGCTACTGCCCACGAACTGGAGTTATGTGGCCTTTGCGTGGTCGGTATTTCGTCGAATTTTCGTCAACGCCACTTTCAGAATGAAATTTCACTCTACAGCGGAATGTGCGCTGATATGAAACTTCCTGGCAGATTAAAACTGTGTTTCATTCTAGAAACATCCCCCAGGCTGCGGCTAAGCCATGTCTCCGCAATATACTTTCCTCCAGGAGTGCTAGTTCTGCATGGTTCGCAGGAGAGCTTCTGTGAAGTTTGGAAGGTGGGAGACGAGGTACTGGCGGAATTGAAGCTGTGAAGACGGGGCGTGAGTCGTGCTTGGGTAGCTCAGTTGTTAGAGCACTTGCCCGCGAAAGGCATAGGTCCCGAGTTAGAGTCTCAGTCCGGCACACAGTTTTAATCTGCCAGGAAGTTTCAACGCTCCTTTTGTTGGCTAAACCAGTACCTATCATCGCCTAGTGAAGGGACAGACAACCTGAAACCTATCCTGGAAGGTGGACTGATTGTGTAAGGGATAGTGAGAGGACAACCCGGCCCGCCGCAACGTGATGACTTTCGATGACTCCGCAACGTATGTGACACACGGTGACTTACCACTTTGTCCTGCAAGAGGCTGATCTTGCAGTTGAGGACGGCGGTGTCGCCGACCTGGACGGTGACGTTGGTGACGTTGAGGCCGTCGTCCTCGAAGTGCGGTCCCCAGCGGTGGTCGTGGTGGTGGTGCTTGTTGGCGGGCGAGTGTGTGTCGAAGATGTGCGCCAGCAGCAGTGGCGCCACCGTGTGGTGGCCCGGCCGCCTCCCACTGCCAGCGGCACCGGGCGTGGGCGCCGCGGGAACGACGTGCGGGGGCGGCGGTGGCGGCGGCGGCTGGGGGGAGGCGCCGCTCTGCAGCTGCGCCACCTCCGGGGGCTGCGGCGCGCCAGCGGCGGCCGGCGACTCGCTCAGGCTGCCGGCGGGCGTCGCCGTGGTCGCCGCGCTGCTGCTGGAGGCGGTCCCGGGTTCTGCAGGCGCACCAACAGATCTGTTTGTGTGCAACTAATACCTAGGAACAGCATGGAGTACAACTGTAGATTTCACAGATTTTACAAGATGTGAGGTGTGATTCACATTGCGGGTAGGTTTTTTCCCAAATTCTGGATTTATTGAAACTCGGCAGAAAAGCGAAGTCAGTACACTGCATTAAGCAGTGCTGCAGAATAAGCTGGCAGTTTGCAGCAAGCTTTTCATAAAGAGGCAGTGGTAGCAATCGGACCTGACGTCGCAGCAGACTTCTTTTAAACAAAACGATGATCAAAGCAATCGCTTGGTTAAAAAGAAGTCTACAGATATGTGCTTGCCTCTGTTTCAGTTGTACAAGAGGAGGGATTCTTCCTTCACATCTACTTCTACATATACGTCTACGTCATTACTCTGCTATTCACAATAAAGTGCCTGGCACAGGGTTCAATGAGCCACCTTCAAACTGTCTCTCTACCGTTCCGCTCTCGAACGGCACGCAGGAAAAACGAGCACTTAATTTTTTCTGTGGGAGCCCGGATTTCTTTCATTTTATGGTGATGATCATTTCTCCCTATGTAGGTGGGTGCAAACACAACGTTTTCACAATTGGAGGAGGAAACTAGTGATTGAAGTTTCATGAGAAGATCCCGTCGCAAAGAAAAACGCCTTTGTTTTAATGATTGCCACGCAATTCACGTATCATGTCTGTGACACTATCTCCCCTACTTGGCGATAATGCAAAACCAGCTGCCCTTCTTTGCACTTTTCCGATGTCATCCGTCAGTCCCACCTAATACGGATCGCACACCGCACAGCAATACTCCAGAATAGGGCGGACAAGCGTGATGTAAGCAGGCTCTTTTGTAGACCTGTTGCACCTACTAAGTGTTCTGCCAATGAATCGCAGTCTTTGGTTTGCTCTACCCACAATATTATCTAAGTGATCGTTCCAATTTAGGTTATTTGTAATTGTAATCCCTAAGCATTTACTTGAATTTACAACCTTTAGCTTTGTGTGACTTATCGCATAATCGAAATTTAGCTGATTTCTTTTAGTACTCATGCGAATAACTTCACACTTTTCCTTATTCAGGGTCAATTGCCACTTTTCGCACCAAACAGATATCTTATCTAAATCAGTTTGCAAGTCGTTTTGATCATCTGATGACTTTACAAGACGGTAAACGACAGCACCATATGCAAACAATCTAAGACGGCTACTCAGGTTGTCTCCTATGTTGTTAATATATATCAGCAACAATAGAGGGCCTATAACACTTCCTTGCGGAACGCCGGATATTACTTCTGTTTTACTCGGTGACTTTCCGTCTATTACTACGAACTGTGACCTTTCTGACAGGAAATCACGAATCCAGTCTCACAACTAAGGCGATACTCTGTAGGCACGCAGTTTGGTTAGAAGACGCTTGTGAGGAACGGTGTCGAAAGCCTTCTGGAAATCTAAAAATATGGAATCAATTTGACATCCCCTTTCGATAGCAGTTATTACTTCATGAGTATACAGAGGTAGTTGTGTTTCACAAGAACGATATTTTCAGAAACCGTCCTGACTATGTGTCAATAAATCGTATTCTTCGAGGTACTTCATGATGTTCGAATACAGTATATGTTCCAAAACCCTACTGCACATCGGAGTGGGGCATAAAGATAGTGTAGTGTAAAGGCGAAACTGGTAGCAAAAATAAAATAAAGCTGGACATTTCTATGGCTGGAGATATTTTGATTTACCATTTTACACTGAATAGCCAAGGTGTTCCAGCCATCCTTTATAAAGATGGATTTACAGTTAAGGCCCAGAAAGTGGAGACGGGAACGCGAGCCTTGAGAACGGGTTTTCTTCTTTTGAGCCACCAATCTTCTGACTGGTTTAATACGCATCACCACGAATTCCTCTCCTGCGCCAACGTTTTCATCTCAGAGCAGCACTTGCACCCTATGTCCTCAATGATTTGTTGCATGTATTCAAATCCGTCTTCTTCTACAGTTTCTGACCTCTATGACAGCCTCCAGAACGATGGAGGTTATTCCCTGATGTAACAAATCTCCTATCATCCTATACTGTTTCCTTGTCAATCTTTTCCATGTGTTACTTACTTCGACGATTCTGCCTACAACCTTCTCATTCTTTATCAGTCCAAATAAATTATCAACATTCTTCTATAGCATCACATCTCACACGCTTCTATTCTGTTCTCGTTTTCCCACTATCCATGATTCACTACCATACAATGCTGTATTCCAAATGTACATACTCAGAAATTTCTTCCTCAAATTAAGGCCTATGTTTGGTAATAGTAGACTTTCTTTGCAAGCAATGTCCTCTTTGACTCTGCTATAATGTTTTTTATGCATTCCTCGCTTCGTCCGTCCTGCGTAATTTTGCTGGCAAGGTAGCACAATTCCTTAACATCGTGATCACCAGTTTTGATGTCAATCTTCTCGTCATTCTGATTTTTCGTACATCTTATTACCTTTGTCTTTTTCTGGTGTACTCAAGTCCATTTTCTGTACACATTAGACTTTCCGTTCTATTCAACACATCCTATAATTGATCTTCCCTTTCACTGATGATATCAGTGCCATCAGCTAATCTGATCATTGATGTCCTTTCACGGAGTATTTTATCCCACTCCGAAACCTTTCTTCTGTTTTCCGTCATGACTTCTTTGATGTATAGATTGAACAATTTGCGACAGAGACTGCAGCCCTATTTTAGACCCTTTTTAATCCACGCACACCTTTCTTGGTCTTACATTCTTATTGTTCCCTCTTGACTATTGTACATATTGTATATTACCCGCCTTCCTTTGCAGCTTACTCCTATTAGTCTCAGTCTCGAATATCATACACTATTTTGAACTTTCGAACATTTTTCTAGCTCTACGAATCCTACGAAGCGCTAGGTCTCTCTGGTGCCTCTACCAATCAGAAACCAAATCGATCGCCATCTAATAGATCTCCAATTTTCTTTACGATTCTTCTGTTTATTAGTCTTATTAGCATCTCGGATGCATGAACTGATTGCTCTCTTCGAGATTACATGGATGATATTTTTCCGAAAGTTGTTAATTTATGAATACTATTTGCTCTGGTTTTGTGAAATTTAGTTTCTACTCAGGATTAATGTAAGTTCTGCGCTACTATTTGCTGTTTTATTTTAAACTTTTTTTTTGGAATATTATTTATAAATTCTTTTATAGAACTAGCCTGAGAGAAATGTATTCTAATTAAATTCGATATTCTGTTTCTTTCTCTTGCAAGACACCCATTACCACCTTACAGGAATTAAAATATAATTCCTCTGTTTTAAACAAAGCTTATATTCACATAATTATGTGGTTGTAGATTGGTTTTCAAATCTGCTCTGCTTATAGGTGCAAACTGATGTGTTAACTAGAAGTTCAGTTATGCCCGAGGTTTAATTTTTTCTTTGTGACATGTGTTAAATGAAATTTTTATTTTCTGTATGTTTTACTAAGGCCTAAATTCATGTCGTGCTTTATTTAATTTACTTGAGGCAAGGGTCAGCTTAATGTAACGGCTGAAAACATTAACTGAGAGTAGCCTAAATTTGAAATTTTAATGTCTTATTGCTAGTTTTCTTGCATTTACTCATGGTTCTCAAATTCCACTTGTGACAAGAAATTCTTAATAATTCTTTAAAATAATTAGTTTTTTTCATGATGAGTCAAGTTTTTAGTGTGCTGGCATCTCCCTGCTCCTTGTTTGGTAACACATGTATGTGATCACATGCAACATTGAGGTGCTTTTCTCCCTTACGTTCAGGGTCGGTGTTCCTTTCATAAATGCTGAGTGTGCCGCCACCGTGAAGTAGCACGGAGATTAAGAAGACGTGAGCGGATGTAAGTGTCTAGGGAGGAGAGCGGAGTGGCGAGAGGGAGGGCCGGGCGGAGGAGTAGTCTTTTGGTGGACGATGCTGCATGTGTGAAATTAATTCACATTCAGCGCCATAAATAAATAAAGTGCAGGTAATTCTGACTTCTGAGCCTACTTTCAGGACAGATTCGAATCTAGTAACGTTGATAGCAGCCAAAGTCCACAACTCATGGAAAGAGCGTAGGGGAGCAGCAGCAGGAATCCTGCAGCGTTGATCTAGGCTTAGTCCTAGTGGAAGAGGTTTGCCATTGCCTTTCTTCTGTTTGGTATGATATGTCAAGTGTGTATCTGTGACACATGGGTTATCTGGCAGATGTAGTTATGGATGAAAGGAAGGGAGATGGTGAAAGTCGTTGCCCGCCACCGATGCCACTCGACGAACACCTAGGAAGTCCCTGGGCATAACGTTCCCATCCGACGGATCACTGTCAACAGTGCCACATGCCCTCATCTCATGAGACACCGCGGACAACTTTGAAATTTACACCAAGAAATTGGTACAAAGACTAATGATCAGGCACACCCGAGCCAAATAGTGGCAGTGAGAATATTCGACGACCAGGATTTGAACTGGCCTACCTCCGGGATGAACTGAGGGAGCGAGCGCCACCGACCTCGGCTAAATAGTGGGGTATTATGAAATGAGATTTCGTATTTCCTTTCACTTGCAAAGGATAAGATATCTCTCTCCTGGCACCGTTAATCAACTTCAAAAGTCATATTTATAAGAAAAACAAAAAGCAAATAAAATCAGTTTACAGATGCGATTGGCGATGAGGTCGTACTTTAAACAGGCCTACCAAAATTATGTCAATCTAGCTGTACGCCAAGCGTGACTTGTAAACAAGCACACATATATTGTATACGTTTGACAGAAAACTGGGAAGAAAACTGTTGTTCTACAGCTGATCACCCCAATGCCTACTTTATCATGGTCCTTGTCAGAGATGAAAGGATTGTGCATATAGCAAGGAAAGATAATGATGCGAGAGGCTCACCTCACAGAGAAGCTGCTCTCATATTGGCATGCTGGCGATGATAGAGATGAAATGAGGTAGATTGTATTATTTTAAGGAGATGCTTGCGGCATTATGTCTTCATCGTTCAAATTAATCGATTGAGCGGCTGCCCGACCAGCGGTCTTAGGATACCAACTCAAGAGAGGCTCACCTGAAAGAACCATTTCGACTGTTGCCTTTTACACACCAAGGGGAAGCAACTTTCACGTTTGACAAGACGTCGCCACATAATCCGAAGGCAGCGGATTCACATAATGTCCTGTACCCTTAGCACCAGGCTACTGGGATTTTTTTTTTATCACTGTGCTTAACGAGCTAATTCGGTTTCCTTTTTGTCTCCCCAAGGAACATTACTGCACTTATTTGCAGCATTACTGTTAATATAAATAAATGTCCTGCTGATATTACACTTCACAGAATCAAAGTAGAGATGGTTGGCAGTTTAATGAGAAGACTAGCTCGTCTTGTAACTTAATTGGTTTTCTTTTCTTAGCTCGTCTGGCAACTTAATTGTTTATTTTTTTTATTTTTGACATCAGTCTTCTGCATGGTTTCATGCGATCTACCATGTTGCTCTCCTGATGTAACCTTTTCATTTCAGACTAGCATTTGCACTCTACATTGTCAGTTACTTTCTGGATGTATTCCGCTCTCTGTCTTCCCTTACAGTTTTTATCCTTTACAGTTCCTCTAGTACCAAGGGCACTATTCCCTTGTATCTTAGCACATGTCCCATCAGCTTGCCCCTTCTTTTTGTCACTGTTTTCCAAATATTCCTTTTCTCGTCGATTCTGTGGAAAACATCCTAATTACTTTTCTTATCAGGTCACGACGTATTCAACTTTTTTCTCCAGTCACTCATCTCTGACATTTCAGTCCTCTTCTTTTCCAGTTATCTCACTAACCAAGAATCAAAACCACTCCTATGTGTGATACCACTGGGCTTCTCTTGGCCACAAAATTCCATGTTCGCCAGTCTTGGCTTCCTTTTATGTTCTTCTTGCTCCGTCGGTCATGGATTATTTTGCTCCCAAGGTAGCAGAATTCCTCAATTTCGTCTTCTGGTGACCGTCAATTTTGATGTGAAGTTTATTGCTGTTCTCTTTTCTGCTATTTTTCATTACTATCGTCTTCCTTCGATTTACTCTCAATCCCTATTCCGTAATCAGCAGATCCTGTGAGTTATCCTCAGTTTCACGAAAGACTACAATATCATCAGCGAATCTCATCACTGATATCCTTTCACCCTTAATTTTATCTCGACTCTTGAACTTTTTTCTTTTCTTTCCGTTATTCCCTCTTTGACATATAGACTCAACAGTAGGAGCGAAAGACTTTTTATTCTGAGCAGTCCGTTCTCAGTTTCTAATCTTAGTGTCCTCTTGGTTCTTATGCGTATTGTATACTTTGAAGTGATAAAATTCATGCGGTACAGATATGCACACATATACTGGTGACGGTAGTATCGCGTACACAAGGTATAAATGAGCGGTGAACGGACGGATCTGTTATTTGAACTGAGGTAATTCATATGAAAGACTTTCCGACGTGGTTATAGCCCCACGACGGGAATGATAGTTCGAGCTGGACGCATGGGACATTCCATTTCGCAAATCGCAGAAGTCAACGGCGGTCTTGGCTTGGAGATGTCATTACTAGCAGAAAAGCAACATTGTGTTAAATGTTCTTAAATCCATTGATACATTGATAACATTATACCATCATGAAAGTGTTACGTTTCCAACAGAAATGCTACATTAGCTCTATGGTATCGGTAAAAGGTCCCACTAAAGGCTTCTACAGAACATCATAGCAGCGTAAATAGTAACCTGAAAAGGAAAAGACAAGGCAGTATTCATACTATAAAGGCCTCACGTTTCAGGTAGCTTACGCTTCAGTTTCAAAAGGCTCCAGTTTCCGCTACGATTAGCGAACAGTAATGCTGAAGATAAGATGGGTAGAACACATAACTAATGAGATGGTATTGAACAGGATTGGAGAGAAGAGGAGTTTGTGGCAAAACTTGACTAGAAGAAGGGATCGGTTGGTAGGACATGTTCTGAGGCATCAAGGGATCACCAAATTAGTACTGGAGGGCAGTGTGGAGGGTAAAAATCGTAGAGGGAGACCAAGAGATGAATACACTAAGCAGATTCAGAAGGACGTAGGCTGCAGTATGTACTGGGAGATGAAGAAGCTTGCACAGGATAAAGTAGCATGGAGAGCTGCATCAAACCAGTCTCAGGACTGAAGACCACCACAAAAACAACAACATGACTATCAATAAAGCACAATCACAAACACTGCTATGGTGTGGAGAGTATTTAATGCAGGGACGGCTGAGGAGTGTCAGAGTTCAAGAGTGCACCATGTGCGGGCCACGTGCTGATCAAGGCTCGTCCTGCCACTCACCTTTGCTCTGTCTTCCTCGGAGGTGCCCGTGACAGCGCGACATTTCGTTTAGCGTTGCGGTGCGGAAATTTTGCAGTCGGCATAGCTCTCTGAGTCCGGCAGGATCGTGGTACAGGCACTGTTTATCCCTCGCTATCCGTTCGAAGGATGTTCACATATCGAGTGGCTGTTTGCACGAAAAGAGCCTGCCTAGAGGCGTATCGATACAAATCATTAAAATGAATGGGAGTAACAGAAGAGAGGGACGAGAATTCCCAATTTACTCATATACTACAAAACGCCATTACAGTACTATGCAGAATGAATTTATATTTTACATAACAATGAAAGAGCAAAAAATTACAACGATCGACACACAGGGTCCATCGTTCTGTACTTCAAGAAGTACTTTGTGCTAAACTTTCCGTACTTGAAGAAGTACTTTGTGCTAAATTTGCCTGCCTGTAGCACTCGAAGAAATTGGTGGTACGAACAGTAAGATTTCAGAAGTCGGACCCATTACTCCATTTTCAGTTGCAACAGTTTTCAGTGAAAATGAGAGAAGAGTGTGTAGACTTCGTACATCACTGCGATGTACGTCGGTATGGTCAAAGAGCACGCCTCGAGCTATTTTCCAATTTCAATCTCTCTGGTGTTGAATTTATGAAGGGAAAAGGGAGTACAGGAGCGATTACTGGAACATCTGCAATGAATTACAAACATTTTAAGAGGACTTGACTACCAACTACCCACAGTATGACATTGCAAGGTAACTTATTTCTGATTTGATGGGGATACATTAAACAAGGAAATCGTGTCGCAGAAGTGACACATTTTGAAAAAAACAACGCAATTCCATTAGCTCACTGTCGTTAAAGAATGCGTGCTCTCTGAAGAATTCATTATGGCCTTATGAGAATTACGACGACAGTTTTAGAAACTTCCTGGCAGATTAAAACCGTGTGCCCGTCCGAGACTCGAACTCGGGACCTTTGCCTTTCGCGGGCAAGTGCTCTACCATCTGAGCTACCGAAGCACGAATCACGCCCGGTCTCACAGCTTTACTTCTGCCAGTATCTCGTCTCCTACCTTCCAAACTTTACATAAGCTCTCCTGCGAATCTTGCAGAACTAGCACTCCTGAAAGAAAGGATACCGCGGAGACATGGCTTAGCCACAGCCTGGGGAGTGTTTCCATTCTGGAGTTTTAGAAACGTTTTAAGGACACTGTCAATCTTAAATTTGTTTTCGATTCCATTTCCCTTTCAGTTGGAAGCACCCATGTGCATGTGCCGAAGTAACTTGCTGACCTGTAAGGTAATTCCAGATTTGACTAAAAATATTTTACATTAAACTGTCCAGAATATCGATATCACTTTCCTCAGGTAGGTTTTCCAAATTCCATAATGAGGTTGCAAAAGTGCTACAATATTTAGATCGATGTATTTGTGTAAATGGCCTTCTTTTATTATGAAACTAAATAAGTAATGCTTACGTGACATCTTGAGTGCGAAACTCTTTGAAACTATCTGCACCTGTCGGCCGACAGTTTGTATAAGATAAAAATTGTATTAAGTCTTCAGCGCGACCAAAATAATTAACTAATTTGTTTCTGGTATATGTTGCTGAAAAATGTGAAGTATAAAACTGAGTCGTATGCAATACGACTGTACTGCCATTTAAACGCGGCGCGTACGCTGTTTTCCCATTTTCCGCCTCCTCACGCTGAGACAGTGCGGCGTGGCGGTGAGGGAAATGTGAAGTGAGCGGTTTGGTCCCGAGGCCCAGGCAAGTCCCACGAGCCGTAATCTTTGCCAGCTCTGATTTAAGGGAATCAAAAATCCCTCCCAAATCTGAACGCAATGTGTTCTGTTCCCGAAAGTGACAACCACAAAACTTATTCGTATCTGCACCCAAAAGCAAAACATTACATGTATTGATAAGAATGTAGTCTCAGTATTTTAGGTGTTACTGAGATGATTTAATCAAATTTTTTCCACTTCAAAAAAAAGTGGATAAAAAAACGAGAGCAGATGGCACTTTTCAGCTAGTAAGCTAATGATTTCGTGACTTGAGACGCAGTATTTTATTCTTATTGTTTGAACGGTCGCCCATGTCGTTGGTGATCATGCCTGAACTTGGAAAGGACCGTAGCGTCCATCACGTAAACGCTAAATTACATGCAGCATTAACGATAGATGTTCCAACTGCCGATGAAAGCAGTGTAACAATCCGAAGAGGCCACACCCTCAGCGGTCATATATGTATGACAATTACCGGCCCATCTGCACGGTAACAACTTCCAGAAGCCAACATGTTCATTCCTTGTTAAAAGGGGATGTGACGGCCAATCTAAATAGTTTTGCAGACTTCAATTTTAATCAACATCATTGATCGTCAATAGACGTGCACCAATTATCACTGAGGGGGCAGTTATGAGTAATACACTTTTTGGGAACCAACATATCATTCCAAAGTATGTAAAGAGATATAAAATTTTTTCGGCGTTAAGCTTGATTTATATGTTACTGTCAATATGTTTCTGAACTCGTAGATCTAAATTAAACAGCTATTGATACGATACGTAGTGAGAACACACACGTATAAACTCCTAGTTCGAAACGGCGGTGGACTAAGTGGTGAGGGAGGGAGGCCGGTGGTGGTGGGAGGGGGGGGGGGCGATGTGATGGGGCGGCCATCGAGTGTCTGTTCCTGAGGACTCCATATCTACCTTCCCCTGTGATTTGAGGGCTCCAGTATTTTTACTCACAAACGAAGCCTCAATATGGGTATTTTTAATTTAGAGGCCTCTATTATTAGGCCGTTGCAATTGTCCATATGTGCTTTTAATATTTTGATAAAATGTCGCGTGAAACTTAAAAATTGTAGATTGATAAGCATTTGAAACTGACTGCAGAACTGCTCTACCGCCTGAAACATACATTTAGTGTAAGGACCATGAACATAAGAGCAACTAGGCCTTCTATTGAGGCAAATAAACAGTCGTTTTTCCCTCTTTCTGCTTACTAGTGGAACAGAAAATACAAGTAGTAGTACAAGGTACCCTCCCCTTATGCACCATGCGATAGCTTGCAGTGTATGTCTGTTGTAGATGTAGGTATAGGTCGTTGGTTGGTTGATTCGGGGAAGGGGAACAAACAGAGAGGTCATCGGCCATATTCGATTAGGGAAGGGTGGGGAATGTAGTCGGCCGTGCTCTTTCAAAGGTACCATCCCGGCATTTGCCTGAAGCGATTTATGAAAATCACGGAAAACCTAAGTCAGAATGGCCGGACGCGAGTTTGAACCGTCGTCCTCCTAAATGTGTGTCCGGTGTGCTAACCACTGCGCCACCTCGCTTGGTTAGGTATAGATGTGGAGGCAGATAACCAGTTTTCAGCTAAAAGGAATTATTCTGCTTTAAATGTTTTTGATAACCATGCCATTTACATAGGTGTATTATGAGTATAGTTATGTCAGTACACAATCTTTCTTACGTTTTATATGTCGGGAAAGACTGCGTAGGATATGTGAAAAGATATTACACAGCAGCTGGAAAAAGATGGGCTGGACGTTGCGTTGCGTACGTCTTAAGGTTATGACGATGCAGCGTCAATGTCAGCTGCATATGGAGGAGTACAACAAAAAATAGAAAAGTCTATCCAAAAGATACGTTCAATTCCTGTCCTCATCGTTCCTTGTATCTGTGTGGGTTTCATGTATTCTCATGTGATCCCTCTACTGTCACGTATTTTGGAACCGTGGAGAGATTACATTCCTTCTTCTCTTTCTCTGTATAGAAGCAGGATTACTTGTAGAAGAAAAAGAAAGGAAAGAAAAAGAAAAAAAGCTTGAAGTGTTTGTATGGTACCCCCTGGTATGCTCATTACCATTTAGTTAAGGTTATAAAAGATAATGTGGAAATAATTCTAAGCACTTTGGAAATGCAATATTCTTCCAAGGCAATCCCTGATACTACATCTGTAGTGAGCTTGCTTTTTTCCCATACGTATGAGTTTATTTTTGTGACCTACATCAACTTTTGGCACGCGATACTGAAGAAAGTACATTTAATCGAAGAATACGACAGTCTCCAAAAATAACTTTTGATGAACGCCTCGCAAAATTAAATTAAAGATTGAGAATTTAATGGCGTAACGAATTACAATTGTAAACAGTTCTGTTACTTTTGACATAAATAATTATTTCGGTGTTGACATTGACCAACGAGGAAGAAGGAGGGCAAATAAAACAGTGCAGCGTCAAAGCAGTACATGCCGCTGGGTTATGGATTGAGGAAGAAGTTCGTCGATAAATGTCTGAATGCATAGACCCGATTATACAAGAATTGTGACAATGGTTCATTACTATGAAGGAAATCACTAAAATCTTCCAAATTATTGGTACAGAATTTATGATTGAAGCTACCGACGAAGCTCTAGCTGTAGCACTGGAGAGTTTATAAGTATTGTACGCATCTACGACCAACGTTGCTGTTAGATGGATACTCCAAGAAATCCTCCAATTTATAATTAAACTAGTTGTAGCTCCCTGCTTCGCTCGCGTACCACATGTAAAAGTACGATTCTCTGTTTGACATACAGGCCTTAAATGACGCCTTCGTTGTCAGTCTTCAAGCGTCTTGGAAACTGCAAGAGGCGCGTGACGGTCAGCGTCTAAAATGCGAGGGTCTTGTAACTGTTCCAATGTCTTTGCAGTTCTTACGGTACTCTGACGTTCTTCATCGCGCTTCCGGTGGGCATACGATTGCTCTGATGTTTGTTGAATTAGAGTAACTTTCGCAGCTTGAGCTCTCTTTGAACTATGCGCTAAATCAGACTTACGTTTGCGAAGCTTATAGTAATAGCTTAAAAACTGGTTCTCGGGCTTACCGTCCGATGTTATTGTTGTATCTCCACCGAAACTCTCCAGATATGCAAAGTGTTGTTGGAACTCAATCTCGAAAACCACGCACACAATAACATTGGATTTGCACTGTCACGGAATCATCTATAGACGCTAAGAGACTGTCGACCATCTCGCCAGCGTACTCTGTATACCACTCAAGTATACCATATTTTAAAATGTTAATAATACTCAAAAAGTGACGACTCCCTGAAACATACTATGCTCTTCCTCAGGATACAAGCTGTCTCCATACCAAATACCATCGGAATCCGTACAGCGGTAGAGTCTTGAAAACGTAACAGAGCGAGTTATTAGTAATACCGGTATTAGTGTGTAAGTGTGGATTAAAGATCTTGACAACTGAATAAGCATTTAATTGTTTGCGTTGAATAATATTACTCAGAATGTATCAACTAATAAAACCTTTTTCACACGTATGATAAAGTTCAAAAATGAAAGAGTAATTAGTTTTTTCAGAGAGTAAATATTTTCCTTAAATTTTGTAATATTCTTCAGGTGAAGAAATATCTCGTACTACACACTTTGTAAAGTATCCTATCTTCTTCACCAGAGTTCAAGCTATCTGACGTCAAATTTCGTGGATATCGGTTCACTGGTTCAATCACGTAAACGTAACACGGATACTTTCGCATCTATAATATTAGTATGGAAATATGGAATGGCATGAATCAAACACTTTGACGATTGTATAAGCCTTGTATTCTAGCTGTTATCCTCAGCTGCGCTCCCGTATCAGTAAAATGAAAGGAAATGTGTGTATGGCTTTTTTGGCCGGTAAACCCAGGTTCGGACGTTCGGAAGCCTGGTGCAAGTCTTTTTTCATTCGACGCCATTTCGGTGACTTGCGATAACTGAACCCGTGAACCTCAAAGTCATACAGTAACTGAGTGTGAAAATGTGTAAATTGTACTTAGTGTATTTGTTAATAAAATGTTGATTTCTGTGTTAGACAATGCCCAAGCGTAAAAGAGTAGGAGATCTTACCAGTTTTAAAGCCAAACCGTGAAAACAAAAAGAACAGCGGAGAAACGAAACATGAAGAGAGCAAAGCACGTTTAAGTTCCCAACCAACGACAATGAGTACCGCGAGACGCAGAGAAACAGAATAACAACGGATTGTAGAATCAAGAACTGCGACACAACCGTATTATAAAACACTGCGAACTGAAACCAGTCATTAGAATATCACCCTACGAGCACAAGTAAACAGAACGACCTAACAAATGAAGCTTTCCACAACGACTCGACGACGACAGTATATAACAAACACAAACACGTAGTAAACGAAAAAATGGATAACATCTATAAATTTTTCGACTAGAAAAAATTCAGTAGAGAAACATCAGGGTTGTGCTATAAGAATGGAAAAATTCGATTACCTCCACTGGAAGCACCTCGGCAGGAATTTTTACATTACAAGACCGGGAAACACCAGACTCCAGACACTCCCTTCAAAACGTAAAACCGTACAGCGTATCCAGAATGAGATTTCCACTCTGCAGCGGAGTGTGCGCTGATATGAAACTTCCTGGCAGATTAAAACTGTGTGCCCGACCGAGACTCGAACTCGGGACCTTCGCCTTTCGCTGGCAAGTGCTCTACCAACTGAGCTACCGAAGCACGACTCACAGCCGGTCCTCACAGCTTTACTTCTGCCAGTACCTCGTCTCCTACCTTCCAAACTTTACAGAAGCTCTCCTGCGAACCTGTAAAGTTTGGAAGGTAGGAGACGAGGTACTGGCAGAAGTAAAGCTGTGAGTACCGGGCGTGAGTCGTGCTTCGGTAGCTCAGTTGGTAGAGCACTTGCCAGCGAAAGGCAAAGGTCCCGAGTTCGAGTCTCGGTCGGGCACACAGTTTTAATCTGCCAGGAAGTTTCATATCAGCGCACACTCCGCTGCAGAGTGGAAATCTCATTCTGGAAACATCCCCCAGGCTGTGGCTAAGCCATGTCTCCGCAGTATCCTTTCTTTCAGGAGTGCTAGTTCTGCAAGGTTCGCAGGAGACCTTATGTAAAGTTTGGAAGGTAGGAGACGAGATGCTGGCAGAAGTAAAGCTGTGAGTACCGGGCGTGATTCGTGCTTCGGTAGCTCAGATGGTAGAGCACTTGCCCGCGAAAGGCAAAGGTCCCGAGTTCGAGTCTCGGTCGGGCACTCAGTTTTAATCTGCCAGGAAGTTTGATATGGTAGTATTTCAAACAGCCAAAGACAGTGAACAACAAACCAGAAAGGATGAGATTCTCATGAACCCAATGGGAAGATATATCAACAGTAACGAAGAACCGTGGCAGATTTTCGGTTTTTCCATACACGAACCCGAACCAACTGTGCAACATCTAGTAGTACATTCGGAGAATGGACAGAGAATTTACTCCACGTTAGACACCGTCAGAAAAATCGCAGGTGAACAACCTCAGAGCGCAACACTGACAGCATTTTACCCACAGTGCCAAACGAATCCTTTGGTGAAAACATTACCATACGTCGACCTCGCCTACCTATTATACAACAACACAACAAAAAATGTAGATCATCCCGTAATCATGAAAACTGGTGCACTAGGCCGAGTATACACCCCACATCCGAAGAACGCCGAATGTTTCTGTCTCTGGATGTTGCTGTACAAAATACGGGTTCCAAGAAGTTTCACAGATGTCAAGACTGTTGGCGGTACCTATGCCAGACGTACAGAGAAGCATGCCAACGCTTAAGACTACCAGGAAACGACAACCAATGGGGATTAACGTTAGAAAAAACCTCACTCACAGTCTCAGCCGAACAAATGAGAAACTTATTCACGATAATTCCAATAACACGAAACCCATCGATTCCAGAATAGCTATGGGACTCCTTAAAAGACAGTATGGGTCGTGACACACTGTACCAAATCCGGCAATCTCATAGTTCACTGACCATAGAATTCATCGACGACATCTTGAATGAAACACTCATTCACCTAGGAGCTACATGTTCAGCAATAAGAAACCAGACCTTAGTGCAACTTGGGATGCAATAACCACGAAAAGGTGCTATCAGTGTGCTAGAACTACTTCAGTACATTGCCCAATACATTAGTAATAACTGCTATCTCGTACTAATACTACGCAACTAACTGGTAATGTAACTGTACAAGTTTTGCTTCTACACGTATAAAAGGAAATGTAATATTGTTATTATACTTCTTAATACACTCCTGGAAATGGAAAAAAGAACACATTGACACCGGTGTGTCAGACCCACCATACTTGTTCCGGACACTGCGAGAGGGCTGTACAAGCAATGATCACACGCACGGCACAGCGGACACACGAGGAACCGCGGTGTTGGCCGTCGAATGGCGCTAGCTGCGCAGCATTTGTGCACCGCCGCCGTCAGTGTCAGCCAGTTTGCCGTGGCATACGGAGCTCCATCGCAGTCTTTAACACTGGTAGCATGCCGCGACAGCGTGGACGTGAACCGTATGTGCAGTTGACGGACTTTGAGCGAGGGCGTATAGTGGGCATGCGGGAGGCCGGGTGGACGTACCGCCGAATTGCTCAACACGTGGGGCGTGAGGTCTCCACAGTACATCGATGTTGTCGCCAGTGGTCGGCGGAAGGTGCACGTGCCCGTTGACCTGGGACCGGACCGCAGCGACGCACGGATGCACGCCAAGACCATAGGATCCTACGCAGTGCCGTAGGGGACCGCACCGCCACTTCCCAGCAAATTAGGGACACTGTTGCTCCTGGGGTATCGGCGAGGACCATTCGCAACCGTCTCCATGAAGCTGGGCTACGGTCCCGCACACCGTTAGGCCGTCTTCCGCTCACGCCCCAACATCGTGCAGCCCGCCTCCAGTGGTGTCGCGACAGGCGTGAATGGAGGGACGAATGGAGACGTGTCGTCTTCAGCGATGAGAGTCGCTTCTGCCTTGGTGCCAATGATGGTCGTATGCGTGTTTGGCGCCGTGCAGGTGAGCGCCACAATCAGGACTGCATACGACCGAGGCACACAGGGCCAACACCCGGCATCATGGTGTGGGGAGCGATCTCCTACACCGGTCGTACACCACTGGTGATCGTCGAGGGGACACTGAATAGTGCACGGTACATCCAAACCGTCATCGAACCCATCGTTCTACCATTCCTAGACCGGCAAGGGAACTTGCTGTTCCAACAGGACAATGCACGTCCGCATGTATCCCGTGCCACCAAACGTGCTCTAGAAGGTGTAAGTCAACTACCCTGGCCAGCAAGATATCCGGATCTGTCCCCCATTGAGCATGTTTGGGACAGGATGAAGCGTCGTCTCACGCGGTCTGCACGTCCAGCACGAACGCTGGTCCAACTGAGGCGCCAGGTGGAAATGGCATGGCAAGCCGTTCCACAGGACTACATCCAGCATCTCTACGATCGTCTCCATGGGAGAATAGCAGCCTGCATTGCTGCGAAAGGTGGATATACACTGTACTAGTGCCGACATTGTGCATGCTCTGTTGCCTGTGTCTATGTGCCTGTGGTTCTGTCAGTGTGATCATGTGATGTATCTGACCCCAGGAATGTGTCAATAAAGTTTCCCCTTCCTGGGACAATGAATTCACGGTGTTCTTATTTCAATATCCAGGAGTGTATATCTGTGTGCGCTACCTGATAGTTCCTCTGCTAAATGCTGATACATATTCTCAGTTTCTCATCTGTATCATTAAGTATGTTGAATACAGTCACTAGAGCAGGGAATACACACATTATAAATACTTAACTTCTTGTCAGTCTTTAACCGGTCTGATTCATTTTTTTATGAAATATACATTTTGTCAGCCATTAATCTATCTGATTCACTTTTTATAAAATGGACACACCCTCCTCAATGACAATCAAATAGAAATTTACAGCGTTATCAAGGGCCAGGTCGACAATAACACTTGCGGGATTATTTACTTGAACGCACCAGGTGTCAGCAGGTATACGTTTCTAATACATATATATATATATATATATATATATATATATTGCTTGTGGAAGTCCATGCTAAACAACACATAGCACTTCCACTAGCATTATC
Source organism: Schistocerca nitens (assembly GCF_023898315.1). Classification (NCBI taxonomy): domain Eukaryota; kingdom Metazoa; phylum Arthropoda; class Insecta; order Orthoptera; family Acrididae; genus Schistocerca; species Schistocerca nitens. The sequence continues at coordinate 493,391,709 of NC_064621.1, forward strand.
CGGCCTCACAGCCGCGCTAATGGAAAGAGGACGAACTGTCCAATCCGCTCTTCAGCTACTGTTGAATATAGCCGAAGAACAATTCCCAGTATGTAAGATCTAAAGAGCAGCTGATCGGGTGAACTTCTAAAGCAAGCTAAAATTATCTTCTGAGACGAATGCACAATGACACGTAAAAAATCACTCAAAGCCAAGGAGGAAACATTACAAGATTTGCGAGGAAACTCTGAACTGATGAAAGGAGCTCTACTCATACTCTCAGGAGATTTTTGACAAACATTTCCAAGTATCCCCAAGACAACACCAGCAGACGAGATCAATGCATGGTTAAAAAATAATATCTCTGGCCACATATACAAATACTGCAGCTAATAAAAAATGTGAGAGTTGAACACTTGAAAGACGAAACAACACATTTTGCTCAACAACCCTTAGAAAGAGACGACGGCACGTATCCTAATGACTAGACGACCATTAAACTCGACAGCGATTTCTGCACCATAGCCACTGTTGCAAACTAACTCATCGACCAAATGTATCCAAACTTTGTTCACAACTATACCAATCCAGACGGGCTATTTGAAACGGAAATTTTGGCATCTAAAATTTATATTGAGGATGATATCAGCTTTAATACGGAAAAGAAAATTCCCGGTGAGGAGAGAATAAACAAATCGACGGACACGATGGTGAACGAAGAAAGTGTGAACTCTTTGCAGATACTAGAAATGCCATTACAGTGCCTTCGACTTAAAATTGAATCTCCAGTCATACTACTCAGAAATCTCAACTCACCAAAACTATGCAATGGAACAAGGATAATCGTGAAACAGCTATCGAATAAAATCATCGAAGCCGAACTTATGACTGGAAAGTACAAAAGATACCCACTATTAATCCCAGGAATACCAGTGATCTCTATTGAACAGATATTCCGGTTTAAATGTCTGCAATTTACAATCAAATTATCCTTCAGTTTTACAGTTAACAAAGTGCAAGGACAAACTTTAAAATTCTGCAGCATCAACCACAAAGACTCCTGCTTCTTTCACGGTCAACTGCACGTAGCTTTCTCTCGAATAGTAAATTAGAATAATTTGTACAAATATACCCCGGATAATAAAAAGAAAAATGCTGTTTTTAAACAACTATTGTAAACACTTACAATATGTTTCCAATCATTCTTATACCTCTTATAATTTAATGAATAATGTATTTTTTAGAATATGTTTCTAATAAACAAATTTTTGCTTTTTGTAATTCAAAGTTTATCCTTTTATTCCAACTACCACACAATATCATATCAACTCCCTGAGCGAGGACGGATAACCTATCTAGTTACATTAAAAATAACGGCAATCTCGTACGAAAATTACGAAACTTACTGGTAATATAACAGTACAAGTTTTCTTTCCAGAAGTATAAAAGGAAATGTAGTACAGGGTGTTTATAAATGAATATCAGGGTTTTAAGGTTTTATAATATTTATTACATTAAACTTACAGTTATAAATGAAATGCCAAATGAAAGAGCAACCTAAATAGTTTTACCAAGAACCTTCTAAATGTTTATTGTGAGCACCATTTGTCACACGGCACACAAGTCTATAGCCGAGTTCTTCCCAAACGTTGATAAGTGTGTCTTCTGTGATTGTGGCAACAGCTGCTGTAATCCGGTTTCTTAACTCATGGAGGTCTTCTGGTAGCGAAGGCACGTACACACGATCCTTGACGAAGCCCCAAAGGATGTAATCACATGGGGTTAGGTAGGGTGAACGTGGAGGCCATGCAAAGCAAGCCCTGACATTGGGCCCCTTGCGGCCTATCCAGCGTTCGGCTATAGACTTGATGTGTGCCGTGTGACAAATGGTGCTCACAGTGAACGTTTATAAGGTTTTTGGTAAAACTGTTTGAGTTGCTCTTTCATTTGACACATCATTTATAAATGTAAGTTTAATATAATAAATATTATAAAGCGTTAAAACCCCGATATTCATTTATAAACACCATATATTCTAATTACATTCTTTAGTATATCTGAGCGCTCTACCTGATACTTCCTGTGCAGAATGCTAATTCATAAACTAAGTTTTTCACCTGTCCTGTAAGTGTGCACATTAAAGTTGCTACAGCATAGAATACGCACATTATAAACAGTTAATCTATCTGATTCACCTTCTATAAAATGTACACTACAAATACACAAATTTCTAAGCAGTCCTGGGCCTCATTTTAGCCGCCCCTGGATGCGAAGGACTTAATCCGCTACTGGTTCAAAACAATACTCAATCACATCATAACTGAGAATCTGACCTACATACATAAAAAACAATACTTTAATTTCAAAGAAGAAACATTTTTCACTTAAGAAGTAAGAAAGCCGCAGTGAGAGAGACAGCTAAACATGCAGCTGAACTACTTTTTGCTAAATAATCATTACAGCTCTCAACTTTTTTACACACTGCATACATTTTATGAATGCGATGCGTATCTAACCTTACACAAAATATCAGGCATTCATAACAACACAGATGTCATTTAACTAGTAAAAAGTGGTTCTCTTAATTTCTGGTGGCGTGAACTGTGTTGAGAAATATCTGGAACATGAATATAAGAAGAAAATGAGGCTCATGTTGTCCTTGTGAAAATGTTTCTAAAATTATGTGTGGAAAACCAATCAACAATCTTGTAAACTGTTAGAGCTGATAGCTCACTCGTCCTTGTTCAGCAGTAATTTGCAAACCAATATTATTAGCTTATGGCACACGAAGGGTATTAAGCATTATAAAAGCCCATACCTGTTTTTCATGTGGCAGTTCCACGTACTCGTGCTGGTACTGGTGCTCGTTATTAGTTCACTGTCTCATCTGCTTCCTTGTACCTTTAAGATCTGCCTTCATATAGAGTGATATGCCAGTCAATAACGGATGTTCAGAGTTGGCAGATCCTGTGGGTTCTCCTTTCTTTCACTTCAACTATTCAGATCACGAGGAAACATGCCATTACGACACACACCTAGTCTGGAAGTCACTGTGACCAGTACAATGCTCATGAAAGAGAGTTAACAGTGGTTGCGTACAGAGTTCATTAGTATCTAATTGCATGGAGTAATTTGAAGTGATTGAACTTGATTCATTTTTGGTAGAAAGCTTTGTAGGACGATTACGGCTGCAGCTGGGTGAATGGAAGCCGCAACTCTATTGCTACCACATCGAACTTCTGCTCACCTACCATGCTTACCGTAAACTAGATCCCAATAACACTATTGTCTTCCCTCTGAACATCAACTCTGGTATGCTGCCGCATCATTACAAACACGTGCCAGCGTCCCTACAACGACGAACACTCCATATCCTATCCCCTCGCAATGTCAGTTGACGCTAGACCGTGGCTTCAGGTTCGATCTGGTGACACGGTCACGTATCCTGGGTCGAGAGAAGGAGTGTTGTATACGTTGAGGTATGGTAGTGGTAAAGAAAGGAAAGGAATGGGAATCTATGGAGATGGAAAAGAAGAGAAGAGCCCTGACCTGGAGTGGGATATGTGTGGAAGAGTTAAAGTCACTAGGGAGTGATAAATGTCCAGCCTGATCTCATTGTCTGAGAGGGGGATTTGGTTGACATTGCGAGGGGATAGGATATGGAGTGTTCGTCGTTGTAGGGACGCTGGCACGAGTTTGTAATGATGCGGCAGCATACCAGAGTTGATGTTCAGAGGGAAGACAATAGTGTTATTGGGATCTAGTTTACGGTAAGCATGGTAGGTGAGCAGAAGTTCGTTGTGGTTGAGGAGGCGCGAGAACTTCACGAGATGGTAGCAAATTCATATGAGGCAAGGTAAACGGTTAGGGAAAGCTAGACAGAGTGCACAGCATTGGTGGGGCAGATATCCATACATTGCATGGCAGAGGATTAGTTACAGCGTGGATAGTGGGCCTCAACCATTTATTATATCCGAGCACCATAAATGAATGGATAGAAAAGACACTCTAACAACTGGTACTGTTGGACATAACCTCTACCATAAACTTCACCTCTGAATGCAGACCATAGTTGTAGATGGATACTGCTGGCTTTTACAACTGCAAAATCAGGACCAATGAATAATAGTGAAATTTTACTTATTGTGGCTATACAGTACGGTAAGAACAGTACATGATCAAATCTGATCGCGATTAGGGGTGCAAACGGCGCAAAATGAGGTTCACATGGCTAATCCCTTTGACAGCAACAAAAGGGCCAACCTGGCTGGGAATCGGATTGAATTCACCTTGGATGACAGATGTGGGTAAGCCATTTCATGGGGCTTCAGTTCTGTGCTAGGATCCCTCAACGACTCTGACTGGCGTCAGATAATAAGATTATGAAATGTTCACTGTTGTCACATAGTAACATAAATTATGTCGTCAGGCGTATTAGTATCAGTCAACAGTGAAGATTTAGTAGATTTATCTCACATCACTGATTTTATATCGCCTAATCATGCCGTTACAAATACTTTGATGGTGAAGATGATTACCTGTGGACTGATGCTGGTCGTTCAATAAAATCTCTTTACTGAGGAACCAGTTTTGTTCCACAGACAATCGTCAGGTCCATGTGATCATTTCTTTACCAGCAGCTCTTGCCGAAAAATCATGACATTCTTGAACTACTCACGACCTGTGGTGCACCAGCTTTTGAAAATTATTTTCATGTCCAAGCCTATTAGTCGGTTAGTTAGATTTGTATTACATGGATCATTTGCATGATAACTCGTAATGATGTGGAACAGGACATTTTTATTCACTTCGCAAATTAATTTCTAAATATGCCGAGATGCCGAACATTTATAAGAGATTTACTTTTTTCTAAGTACACAGATGTGATTATTTTCCACTGTGCATCTTTTACAAACTAAAATAATAGAAGTTTTTCTATGAAGCACAAAGAATTATCAAGAGAATTTTTTCAGTTTGTGTTCAAATTTTACTCTGCTGTGTGACAGACATGCTATACCACTGAGTAAGTTAGTACAAATTTTTGTTGCAGTAATGTGCACCCATGTTTGTGCTGAAGACAACCATAAAGTCCAGTAATGTAAGTAATTTTTCCTTCAGGCATTGTAGTTCTGTACAGCAGTGTTGTTTTGAACTGCGGCAGATTATTTAGAGCAACCTTCATGTTGGAATAAATACACAGTGTAGTAGTAGTGATAAAGCCTAACTCCTTAAACAGATGTCTACAAAATGATCTCGTGTAGGCATCACTTACTATTCTTACACCACGTTTTTGAACATTGGAGGTTCTCAGTCTTAAAGTGACCTACCCCAGAACTTTAATCCATAAGACATTATCGAATGAAAGTAATGAAAGTATGTAAAATTACTGATTTGTCACTGGCCTAGATTTTCAATGATTCTAAGTACAAATGTGACTGAAATAAGGTGTTTTTGGAGTTCCAAAGCTCTCTTTTCTCAATTTAAATTCTCATCAGTATGGGCACCTGAGAATTTTGAAGCTTCCACAGTATTTATTATTTTATTATTATATGTTCAACATATCAGTAGTGCAGTACACCTAGAAGTGCAGAAATGAATAATTTGTGTCTTTCGGAAATTGAGGGTGAGGCGATTCAAAAGAAACCAATTAATGATACTTTTAAGAATGATGTTTACCATTTCTTCTGTTGCTGTATGTTTGCCTGGATTGATTATCGTCTAATGTCATCTGCAGAACTAACTTATTCGGCTTGTCGTGTATTAGAGTTCGTTTACTTGTATGAGGAACAACAGTGGTCCTCACACTGAGCCTTTGGGGAACCCATACTCAATTTCTCCCTAGTCAGAAGAATATCACCGACCTATACCGGTTAAATTACTAAGTAAAACTTTCTGCATTTTGTTTGTTAGATACATTATTCTTCATCTGGCTATACCAACAGACACATAGACTTTCAATTTACCTGTGATTCACTCAGTGAACTGCCTCAGTTAGGTCGGAGACAACACCAACTGGTTCTATTTTATTAATTAATACTTGAAAACTTGGTGAGTTACCACGTAAATGGCATGCTCAAAAGAGTAACAGTTCTGTTATCTAAACTGTGATTCGCTGGGGATATTATTGTTGCTCAGGTGGGAAACTACTCTACAATGCATCAACTTCTCAAATATTTTGTGTTCTACTTCTCCACTTCATGTACTACGCAAATGGTCTTTTAAAGTACCTGTCTCTTGCATGATCTTCCTACATTTATAGTCTAGAGCCTTTACTGGGAATCTTTTTCCAGTCAGACGGTCTATAGTTCCATTTTCTCCTTTTTTCTCTATATTTTCGTTTAGTTTATGTATTCCTAAAACTTTGCTTAGTGCTGCATTTATTTTTCGGTCTTGCCTTGTACATCCTTCCACTCATCTTAGAAGTCTCCCATTTTGTGCCTTTATTCTACTTTCTTGGCGTTATGTTGTTGCCCATGCTTCACTTCCATAAGTAAGGGATGGTACTACTGTTGTTTTGTGAAACTTCAGTTGGGTTTCTTTCTTGACTTTCATCTGCAAACTTTTTCTATGCTTCCACATATGGAAGTAAATTTATTTAGTCTTTGGTCCACGTCATGGCTATATTCGTAAGTAATCCAAGACATGTAAAATGTTTTACTTGTTGCAAGGTTTTTATTGTTCAAGACTATTCTTCATCTTGCTGGTTATCTGCCTTGAAAACTTTTTAGTACACTTATTTTTACCAATTTTTACTCCCTTTTGAAGGCCCTTGCTATCCAGTAGTCTTCTATTGATGTAAAGATGCACAAGCTGTCATCCTAACTACAACAGGGACTATTGCCTTTTCTAGTCATGAAACATTTTTATTTTACTATGCTTCCACATATGGAAGTAAATTTATTTAATCTTTGGTCGACTTCATAGCTATATTCGTAAGTAATCCTAGACATGTAAAATGTTTTACTTGCTGCAAGGTTTTTATTGTTCAAGACTATTCTTCATCTCACTGGTCATCTGCCTAGAAAACATATTAGTATACTTATTTTTATCAATTTTTACTCCCTTTTGAAGGCACTTCCTATCCGGTAGTCTTCTATTGATGTAAAGATGCACAAGCTGTCATCCTAACAACAATTTGCAGACATACTTTGTTTGTCATGAAAAATTTGTATTACTATTTATTTATTTATTATTATGGTGCATTCTGAGAGTCACGAGGTTGTAATTTTATTGATGAGCGGTGTACTTTTTTGAGTCACACACTGGGCTAAAGTACACCTGCGGAGCACTTTGCGCTGGCGCGCAGCCGCACCTGGAGTGAGGGATAGGACGACGTGAGCGGCCATGGCGATGAGACAGCAGCGGCAGGCCGCTCTCATGGTGAGGCTAGCCGGGCCGGGGCGGGCGCGGGCGCATCCTCCAGCCCGGCCGCATCTGCGCCCGCGGGCCGCCGCCGCTCCGCGCCCTGCAACACACCCACCACACGCGCGCCTCAGCTCACTGTGCGTCAGCAGAGTCTCAGCAGGCTGGAAGCTAATGTTCAGTTCTGGCCACCAGTATCCTCAACAAGGAAATACAATTACAAAGACATGAATTAGAGAGATTGTGTCGGAGAGAGAGAGAGCGCTCCTGATGGCGAGCTCACTACGTTAGCCTGGTGTATTAGGCTCGATGCACACGAGCAGTTTAGTATCGCGAGTTCCCAGAGTCATGTTGTCGCGCGATCCAGCAGTGCATGTGAAACAGTCTAGCCGTGTACACTAATTCAGTGACGCTGACATCTCGCCGCGAGGAATGGAATGAGGCAGTGAAGATACGTTTGCAACTCCAGCAACAGCTGCTGTCAGCGTGTTATGAATGCAGCCGATTTGGACACAGAGTTTTTCATTGAAGGGGTGAATTAATACCCTGAAATACGGGACACGTCTCACAATAAGTATGATTGGATTAACAATAGAGTCCTATCGTTTGAAGTGAATGTAAAGTTATGTGAGGGTCTTACTGCGAAAAATAAGGAGGAGAGAGGTGATATGAGTAAACAGCATAGGTGTTAACCCACCGCTGGCCACGTTGGAAAAGTTACTTCACTTGGCACTTGGGGTCTTGAAAGACCCCAGTTCATATTACTGAAGCTCTTTATTTATTGTTGGGTTTTGTAGTCATTTCTTTGTTGTAACATCAAATTGCTATGTTCCATACTGATTTTATTATTAATGGGTCGAATACACCTAATGAGAATTTGTTTCTTAAGTTGTGTGCGAGAAAAACCAGCATTACATACTTTGCAACGTTTTGTTTTAAACTGCTTTTTGTTACAGTAAGCTTGTTTAATTTTTCACAACTTACTTGCTATTGCTATTTTCAATTATTAAAAATTTCTGGGACATACCACTTTACTTCATGTTTCTGAAGACAAAAGAAATATTTCTTTTATTTCTCAGTTTTTGTTATTTCTACAGTGATGGTAAAAAAAGAAAATGAAATACTTGTTCTGGTTTTACAGTGCTTAGAAGAGGTCATATCAGCACAATACATCTACTCATCTTCATAACATTCTAAGCACATCATAATCTGTCCGAAATGGGAACTGCATACCACTTTTCCACACTTGTTAACAGTTTTTATTTTTTTGTCTAGGGTTCTTGGATACAAAGTACATCTATGTCTTTTTTTGGTGGGTTAGTGATTCACAGGTGCAGCGTGTGCTTTACGCTCCAAGCCATATCCAAGTCCAATTATTACTCCCTTTTGTAGGCGCCTCCTATCTAGTAGTCTTCTACAACAGGAACTGTCGCGTTTTCTAAGTGGCAGACAATCTTTGTTTGTGATGAAACATTTTTATCATTATTTATTTATTTTTATATCATTATTTATATATTTCTTAAGTAAAGACCTGCTGTCGGTTATTAAATAGCAGTTCGCACATTGTGTGATTTTACATGTTCCGTTACACAAATTCATTTTTATTACTAGTACATTTCTTTTATTTTTTGTTGAAAATTTTACAAAAAAATTAATTACATACACTCCCGGAAATGGAAAAAAGAACACATTGACACCGGTGTGGTAGACCCACCATACTTGCTCCGGACACTGCGAGAGGGCTGTACAAGCAATGATCACACGCATGGCACAGCGGACACACCAGGAACCGCGGTGTTGGCCGTCGAATGGCGCTAGCTGCGCAGCATTTGTGCACCGCCGCCGTCAGTGTCAGCCAGTTTGCCGTGGCATACGGAGCTCCATCGCAGTCTTTAACACTGGTAGCATGCCGCGACAGCGTGGACGTGAACCGTATGTGCAGTTGACGGACTTTGAGCGAGGGCGTATAGTGGGCATGCGGGAGGCCGGGTGGACGTACCGCCGAATTGCTCAACACGTGGGGCGTGAGGTCTCCACAGTACATCGATGTTGTCGCCAGTGGTCGGCGGAAGGTGCACGTGCCCGTCGACCTGGGACCGGACCGCAGCGACGCACGGATGCACGCCAAGACCGTAGGATCCTACGCAGTGCCGTAGGGGACCGCACCGCCACTTCCCAGCAAATTAGGGACACTGTTGCTCCTGGGGTATCGGCGAGGACCATTCGCAACCGTCTCCATGAAGCTGGGCTACGGTCCCGCACACCGTTAGGCCGTCTTCCGCTCACGCCCCAACATCGTGCAGCCCGCCTCCAGTGGTGTCGCGACAGGCGTGAATGGAGGGACGAATGGAGACGTGTCGTCTTCAGCGATGAGAGTCGCTTCTGCCTTGGTGCCAATGATGGTCGTATGCGTGTTTGGCGCCGTGCAGGTGAGCGCCACAATCAGGACTGCATACGACCGAGGCACACAGGGCCAACACCCGGCATCATGGTGTGGGGAGCGATCTCCTACACTGGCCGTACACCACTGGTGATCGTCGAGGGGACACTGAATAGTGCACGGTACATCCAAACCGTCATCGAACCCATCGTTCTACCATTCCTAGACCGGCAAGGGAACTTGCTGTTCCAACAGGACAATGCACGTCCGCATGTATCCCGTGCCACCCAACGTGCTCTAGAAGGTGTAAGTCAACTACCCTGGCCAGCAAGATCTCCGGATCTGTCCCCCATTGAGCATGTTTGGGACTGGATGAAGCGTCGTCTCACGCGGTCTGCACGTCCAGCACGAACGCTGGTCCAACTGAGGCGCCAGGTGGAAATGGCATGGCAAGCCGTTCCACAGGACTACATCCAGCACCTCTACGATCGTCTCCATGGGAGAATAGCAGCCTGCATTGCTGCGAAAGGTGGATATACACTGTACTAGTGCCGACATTGTGCATGCTCTGTTGCCTGTGCCTATGTGCCTGTGGTTCTGCCAGTGTGATCATGTGATGTATCTGACCCCAGGAATGTGTCAATAAAGTTTCCCCTTCCTGGGACAATGAATTCACGGTGTTCTTATTTCAATTTCCAGGAGTGAATATATATATATATATATATATATATATATATATATATATAGTCACATACATTATAGGTTGTGAATGTATTTTAATTTAAAAGTTTGTCTAATGGAAGATATGATATGATATGTTATGAAAGTTCTTACCTTTATTCCTTCTGCCTACATGGTTATGTCTCTTAAAAATGTGTTGTGTTGACAGTGGTAATATTTAATTTGGTTTATTGATTAGTTACATTATAATGTGCTTCCGAACTTAAGGTAACAGTGGAGATTGGGAATTGATTTAAATGTCATAGTTAGCTGCATCAGGTGCAAGGGCTCGGTAAAACTTCCAGCCAGTCACACCTGATGCCACGAAAGAAGAAGAAATGTCATATCTTCAAATAGTGTTACATACTACGAAACGTTATAACAAACAGCTGCACATAGAGGTTTTCTTTGTCAGAATAATCCGACGTAGTGTTGTAGAACCTTTGCTTTCTTTTGCTATGATTGTGTGCTTGTCTCGTCTTCACTTCCTGTGTGTGATGTAGCATCCGATTCCGTATCTGTGCTTGTATCTGCGTCGTTTATTGTGTCCTGCTGATCTGTCCCACTTGGAGCCTGTCTTACTCTAGCATATGGTCTCTGTTGTTTTTATGTCGCATAAGGTGTTCGCGATACTTCGTCTGCGATGTTGTTTGTAGAGTTCCAGTCATCTTGTCTGCGTATTAACTGTCCTGTGTCCTGGTTTCCTAAACTCGGTGTTATGTTTCTTAGGGCATCGCAGAGGAGCATTGTATGTTCAGGTGTACCATTCCCACCACAGGCACGGGTGTGAGTCTGTTTTAGGCCAAACCGCTGGAAAATCCATAAAATATGTTGCATTTGGGGTCCATCTCTGAGTTATTGACAGAACATAAGACAAAGGTTTTGAAATGAATGTCACTGGAGAAAGTTGTAATGAGTATAACCCTTGCTTCTTGGTATTGTTTTGAAATAAGTTTTTGAGTGGTGAAACAAGTGACGACATGTGTACACCCTATTTCAGAGTGGATCAGGAATGTGTGAAAAAAGCAATTAAGGATTCCACTATAGATCTGAAGGAAAAACACGGGAAATCTTAGCTCTAATGAAGAAAATGTTCCACTACCAAGGAAAAGCTGACACATATCTTCATTATCCATCAGAGTGGATGATGAGGACGCTCCAGCGGATAGTAATGAGAATAAATAAAACTACGCTCAGGCTCAAATTTTAATGTTACAAGATAATTGCATGATAGATTTGGAGACCTCACGTCACATCTCCAGGTGTAATATAGTATGCTTCGAAGCTACGGTAACGTGTTAATTTCTCGGAGCACAGTAGGTTTGCAACCGAAATACAGGTAATCATATTCTACATCGGTAGCACCAAGTTACCATGTTCAAATGTGTATGAGTTCCTAAGGGACCCAACTGCTGAGGTCATCGGTCCCTAGACATACACACTACTTAAACTGAGTTGTGCTATGAACAACACACACACCCAAGCCAGAGGGAGGACTCGAACCTCCGGCGGGAGGGGCCTCGCAATCCGTGACATGGCGCCTCAAACCGAACGGCCACTCCGCGCGGCTTACACAGATGAGCAAAAGAAGAACGCCTACAGTGAATCGATCAGTAGTTTGATACATTCAGCTTGCACAGAGTGGGAAAAATTGTTACATTTGCAACTCGTTGGACATTTTCCGTAAACATTATCCCTTCAAAGACTAATTGTATTGTTCATCATGAGTAACCCGCTGGTTAGTACGTGGCCGGTGCAACTCCGTAATGGTTTCGTACATGACGTCATGATGTGTTTGATTGCACTTATCTAACATTACAGGCATAATACTGTAATTATAGTTAATTGTCCAGTTGTTGCCGACTTGGGCAAAATATCGAGTAACCACAGTTTTGTTGACGCAAGGTACACATCATATCCGATGAAGTACTTGTAACTATCGCTTGTCACATCGCAGAATCTGCAGAGGCTGTACTTCGATTCTGGAAAACGCCGTCGCCCGTCAGCCGTCACGTGATATGGTAATGGCACGAGTCGTATCAGTGAATTGGCCGATACCGTGAAGCAGATCAGTTGCATTCCGTTGGTGGACAGTAGCCGTTAAATACAAGCAGGGTGGTGATAACTAAGATTTAACTTTCAAAAAATATAAAAAAGGAAAAAAATAAGAACCGCTGCTCATGGCGACGTCAGATTTGAACGGAATATTATCAAGAAGGAGAAAACTTCATGGAAACCGAAAAGTTAACGCAAATGTTCCACCTAGATGGTACTGTAAGCGTCATAATGTAAATGGGTTTGGTTACAAATGACAGATGAGTGACAAAACGACGGCTATGGTGTAAGTTGTACATGAAAGACCAATATTGTGCAATATGTGTGACCGCACATGTTTATCATTCAACAACTGTGGCACGGTCCCACATCTGACGGGAAAAATCGTTTATTATTTTTCTGATGGAAAAAAAACGCAAGGAAAGCAACGATCAATTTGGATTTTAACAGTCGTGAGACTGTCGTGAGACATAACCAGTAGGTTGTCCATCTCCTTGCCCCAAGTTAATATCGAGATATAGCATGTCCCTCAACAAATAGTAGTGTCTAACGAGCCACGTTCATGATGCGTTGCGCAATATGTGCCTTCAGTTCACCTACGTATGTAAAAGGAGCACTGAACACAGCATCGTTCAGATAACCCTACAGCGAGAAGTCATACCGATTAAGGTCAGCTGGTGTGGACCGCCAGGCTGTAGGGAAATGAAGGCTCATAAGCGTATAATTTTCAAAATGCATCTGCAGCAGTTGATTCATTGGCTGTGCAATGTCCGGAGGAACACCATCTTGCATAAAAATGATCTTAGTCGGATATCTGCGCTGTTGAATGCGCGGAATGACGTTGATGCACAAAAGACTCTCATGGCGTTTCTCCAGTAACGGCACAGGTAACCGGACCTGGAGGACTCAGCTCCTCCGATACAAAATACCGTCAAACTGCACGAAACTGATACCTTCGTAGAATGAGCGTTGTCCGTTCATGAGCCAGCAGATTTTTTTGTTGCCTGTATTCTGCAATTCTGTATATTGCCGTTTCCTTCGAGATGGGAATGAGCTTCGTCTGTCCACCGAATGTTCCATGGCTATTCCATGTGAGCAAGAAATTCTACAGTCAACACTTGCCTCACGGCAAATCAGCAAGAAGCGATTCCTAACCATGGCTGATTTTGTGTGGATAACAATGCTGGATGTTTTGCAGAATTATGCCCTATGCTCACATGCTTGTCCGAAGTAAGGGCAATTACCCGTGCACTGCCTGTTTTCATAGTACCCCCGACCCCTCCTGCAATGAAGAGGCCACAATTTCTATTAATGTCGGATCAATTGCTTTTCTCTCTCACCTGAACCTGTATTTCTAATTTCGTTATCATTTTCTCCAGATACTTGGCAGGCATCGGACCAATGCCTTTTTGCGTTCTCTTAAGGGTCTGGAATTCCTCCACAGTTACTGTTGTATAGTCAACTTGTTCGTAAAACAACTTTACCAGCAGCTTGCGACTCTGCATCGAGAAAGTCATACCGAACGTCTGAGACGCAAACTGAGAAACACACCCAACGTAATTTACTCTGCATATTCTTCCGCTGGCAGTGCCATCTAGCGGTTAAATTTTCATTAAATGTCTTTGTTTCCATAACGTTCACCCTCAACAATAATGCGTCCTAATTTGACGTCATTCTGAAGATAACCTTCCTTTTTTTTACAGCGTTTTGAAACTGGTACTTTAATTACATCATACAGTACACGAACAGCCAAAATATTATTACCACAGCCCACCGCGACTTTGGACGCCGCCTTGTGGCGTTGCGGGCACGTGACGCGGTAAAAAAAAAAATAATGTAAGCAGATTAGGCACGAACAGGGAATCACCCTAACGAGAAGATGGGCTGCAAATGGGGAAATATATTGAGATAAACCACTTTGGTAAAGGACAGATTGATATTGCACAGAGCCTGTGAGCGAGTATCTCGAAAACCGCGAAGCTGGTCGAATTTTCACGTGCTACTGTTGTGAGCATCTACGTAAAGAGGTAGGACAGTGAAACTACCACTAGGCGCTAAATGGTTGGATGTACACGTCTCTATATAGAACGTGGCGTTCGGAGGCTTGTCTGCTCTGTTGAGTAGGATAGATGGTGATCTACGGCATCTCTGCCGAAAGAGCACAATGCTGGTACACGCACAAGTGTTGCGGAGCACACCCTTCGTCGTACATTGTTGAACATGAAGTTCCGCAGCAGACTACTGCCCTACGTGTTCACATGGTGACCTAACGACATCGTCAGTTACAAGTGCAGTGGACGTCGATGTCACTTTTCAGCAGTATAATTGTTCGTGCCTCGCAGTCAGATCCGTGCTACAGTTGTTTGAGGGGCTTTATAGTGAACTTGCGTTGCTGTCTCGGCGACCAGGTTCGTCTAATGTAAATCCTAAGGAACCCCTCCGAGTATCTATCGGGCGCCATCACCGCGTGCGCAATTCTGCTTCCCGCTATTTATTCGAATTACATGACCTGTGTGTGGGCACCTAAACAAAGCACATAAACAAAGATCACAATCAGAAAAAGATTCTTAATAACACAGACATTACAAGTAATACGCGTGTGTAAGTCAGAGTATTTTAACCTGACTAATCTTTGAGCAGGGCGCAGAGAGGCAGAAACGGAGGCAAATTTGACACATAGAGAATGATGGTGGGGCGAAAGTACCCCCCACCCAGGTTCAGGTTCTACATGCATCATACTTGTGTTATTCAATTCGTAGAGATAGTATCGAACTTAACTCTGGTTGCCATATAATGTGTAATTTTTGTGCAGTACTCATGATTACATTCACATTTCCTACTACTATTATTATTGTTATTATTAGTAGCAGTAGTAGTAATATTGCTATTAGAAGTAGCAGCCAGCCAGTTATTACAAAAGGCCTAGGATGAATGCCAGTATTCCTTCTAGATGCTCTAACACAAAAACAGGTTGCCCATGTAACTCTGGCATCTGGAAGAAATATGTTGAGTCTGATGTGACAAGAACAGAGTCTGGACAATGGTTATTTAGTTAAAATCTTTTGAACTAAATGTTCCAGAATACAATATACAAAGTGCAACAGTGTTCTTTTTTAAAGGGGATCATGGAATTTTTGCAAACACAGTAGCACATGTGTATGAGCAAGTTCAATAATATAACTTGTTTATAAATAACACAAAATATTTCCATTGTAATACACTTTTTAAAAAGTCTGACATTTGAATGGCACGCCGTCCGGTTGCTAATCTCACTCGCACCTCGTTACTCTACGTACAGAGTGGGACTGGTTTGAACAGCACCATTCATTCAGCTTTAAGCCAAAACACTAACATTAGTAACACTTACTTCCATGTACAATGCTGTCTTCTGACAACGGCCAGTGGTTCGATGTTGGACTATTTAATTGTTTCTCTTCTTTTAAGTATTATCGTGACAGTACTGTTAAACTCAGTTTTCTTCGTCAATGCCTTTCATAAGATTAACAAACAATTTAACATACGGTACCAATTACAACGTGATAATAAGATAATGTGTAGCTGCTGTATGTTGTTCCTCTAGCGAGTCATAAAAGTGTGCAGGTGTGTTACAATTAAGCGGAGTTAGAAGGGAAAATAATTTTTTTCACATTTTTGGATTTTTATCTCATAAAATTTGCAATTTTCCGAATATTTTAAACTCACGTGGGAAGTATTTTATTTTATTTTTTGTTAATATAATCTACACCGCCAGAAACTTAAAATTTCTACGTACCTTACTTCAAGATCTAATAAAATCGGCAATTCTTTATGTAGAAGGCTGTGGATTGCTGTGTTACATAGGTCATGTCCAGAAGAGGATAGGCTCAGGTTGAGGAAGTTAAAACAAAGTCTGAGAGACAAGAAACTTTCAGATGGTAAAACCATAAGGGGCAGGCTGGCAGACAAATTGATTTATGAAATACAACAGTATTATGGGATGGGAATTAGAAATAATATTTAGGATTTGTTGAAAATGAAACAGGCAGTATGGGCTACTTTCTTCCACAGACTGTCAACTGATGAAAAACCAATACACACGTTTGCCCTCCTGGTCCTCATTCATGGTGCAATTACCGCAATACCCAGTACTTAAACGGTTCATACAGCCATAAACATTCCATCCCAGCAGCAGTCGTGGATATCATAAAACCTATTTAGAGAGAGGCCTGGCAAATCCTGGATTACTGAAGAAGTGTCTGCATGGTCAGACTCAAAGTCCCAATGAGTCGTTCAATAACCTTACAAGGATTCGCTTACCAAAAAATGTTTTTGTTCGAATGAAGATACTAAAGTGACGGAGGGGCGGGGGTGTCAGGATAGCTGTTATTGCTTTTAATGATGGCAACATTGGTAGGGTGAACCTGCTACAGCATATGGGAATTAATTTCAGAGAACTTGAACAGATGAACAAGGTTCGCATTGTTAAAGCAGAGTATGTAGCACAGTTCGCCACTAATGAGTCCAGAAAGAAGAAAAGAAGAAAAGATTTGGGAACAGATCAAGATGATATACAGTATGGTGCAGAGTACTTCTGAGTGACTAAAAATAAAAAAGATAACAATATTTTGAGATATAGTCTTTTGAAACTTTAGAAGCCGTTCCTGAAAATTTATATTTTCTGTTGCATTTTTCCCTAAATCTGAGAAACCACTTACAGTAGAGTATTCAAATTTTCATGGAGTAATAACATACACATCCTGAGTCTACTGAACTAAAAGATGAACATAATGTTATGTATTTCCGAAAGCAGTGCCTGAAATGCAGTTATTGTAGTTCAGTAGATTCAGGACATAGAGTTTAATGTCCTGTAAAAGTTTCTTGACAATGGCTACAGTGGTTCCTGCAATACAGGGAAGCCCAGTTACTAAATTTATCATTGTCGGGATAGGGCGTTCCAACTCCCCTTAAATTCATTAACACAGACAGTAACTAGCAGCATTAAATGATTTAAATTTTGATTTTCAATGAAATAGTTTCGTTAACTGCAGGATATCCGCAGGGCAATACGCGTTTGTGGCCTTAGCACCTCTATGCCTTCGCTTCAGCTATGGACATTTGTTACAGTATGCTGCGAGGAGTCTCAAAGGAATACCTCCGAACGTGATTTTTACGAAACACGACGCTCCGCAATAATGAGAAAGCCAGTAGTTTCGGAACTATAACTCTCCGAGATTATGCTCCATGTTCCGTCGGGTATTAAGTGGCGACTGGAATTGTCTTGTTTTCCCAACGTCTCCCCTTCCTCCTGTGCTACAAGTAACTTATCCCGAGCGTTTTATCTGTATCTCAAATAGATATATATGAAGTGAAATACGATTTTACAATTAATTTTTCTATATTGAAAAAGAAAGGAAACAGTATCTGTTCACCCAGTTTTTTTAAGCAAATTGGCATTTACTTACAAGTATTAGTACGTTAATGAAGGCATAGCACAGTACGGGGATGAAATGAATAGGAAAACGTAGCAAACACGATACATTAAGAACAGACGAGATGAAGCGGTGGACAGAACAAAAGAGGAGACGGGTGTGGGATATACCACTCCGGCCGCCGCCAGGCCTTGATATGGAAAACTTGAAAGAACAGGCAGCCATACTCTATTTTGTTTGTCCTGTAAATGCTTCAAAATAGTACGCATACAACAGTAAGCGCTACCTAGTGTGTGTCATAGCGCTGCGCATAAAATCGCAATTTTTCATGGGATCGTTCCTCGGTTTCTTTTGATGATAAAAATGCTGATTCGAGTGTTTTAGGTAATCTTTGGGCTAGGGACTATTTGTGTACCCAGCAGAAGACTCGTCCTACTGTAACCATCCTACAATGCAGGATCGAAGTCTAAGTATTACACGCTTCTTCGAACTTATGAAAATGGAACAAATCGATTGGTGCTTATAGCTATGTTGGGATTCAAGGGGTTTATGAAGACGCTAGTTAGTTCATGAAGGTATGTCAAGAAAACCCGAAAGATTTGGTCTTTGGGGACCAAAACCAAGGCGCTGTTTCTACGATGACCATGCACAGTAAATGGCTAAAATTTTTACGATATATTTCTAAGATCGTCATTTTGAATAAACCTGAATACTTTCGTGATATCTGTACCCGTTTCCGTGGTACAGAGGTTCTGAGTGGTCGCAGTTGGGGACGTAAAATCTGGTGTGAGGTACCTAGATTATAAACGGACGTGGTACGGAGACATTTGCTGCAAAGTGCCTCGTAAGGGCTCTAGAGACGCCATATTATTATAGCACTGAAGTAAATGCAAAATTTTTGTGCTCATAAAATACGGTCTGAGGTATTAAATTTTGAAATTTTGCGTTGATTCAATTTCACATAAACAAACCATGACAGTACTGGTGACCCATAAAGTTCTGTTCATACGAGCAACATGCCCCGTTGTAGTAGGAAAAACAACGCAACCAATGAAAAAATGCACGTATCGGAGCACAAAAAACGTGAATGTACTCCAGTATATTATAAGTCTCCGACTGAAAAGTGGACTACTGGGTACCAAATTCTCTTCCCGACCATCTTTAAAAATGTTATCAAAAATTTAGGCATGCGAACATATTCGCAAGTTTTAACGCTAAAGAGCGAAGGAGAGAGTGGCAGTGGGAAAGACTCTAAAAAGTAATAAATACTGGAAGATAGTAGGCAGTGGTTGTGGTATAGAATGAGCGAAGGAGATAATATCAGTGTGAGAGAAAGGAGGAACACAGTTGAGGTGGAACATAGTTGAAGGTGACAGAACAGTGCTAGGGAAAGAATGAAGGAGACAGTGCCAGTGGGACAGGATTAAAGAGGAGAAAGTGAAATTGATGAGCGATGGACTGGTGAGTATGAGTGAGTTACAGTTAAAAATGGCTAGGTCATTTTATTCACAAATTCCGTAATAGGTAGTTCATCATTGTAGGAGTATACAGTAACAAATTTAGACCGAATGAAACACACGTCCCAAAGTAGTGGTTGACCGAAGAGTCGCAACAATACACAGTATAGCTGCATCTGGCTGCAACGCATGCATGCGCTCTTGCACACAAACGATGCTAAATGTGTCGAATGGCCTTCTACGATAGACTGTCGCAAACACAGTACACTTCTGTTGCAATTCGGCAGTGTTTCTGGCAGGTCCTGGAGAACGAGCAAGTTCTAATCACGTCCGGTACGTGTTAATTGGTGAGACATCTGGTGGGTTTATTGGCCAAGGTAGTTGCTGTACACCACGAAGGGTCCGATGTTTCGCAGCTGCTGTACGTGGCATATCACCTTCCTGTCGAAGAAATTGAAATTGCATGAGGATAACAGCCTATGCAGTGTAGTGCCTACTTGTTACTTTACCCTGCAGAAAAACCAAATATGACAGTAAGTTGTAACTGATAGCTCCCTACATCATGAAGGCGGGGATGGGAGCTGTGTGTCATGGGTGGATGCACACTGGAGTAGGCAGCTCACAAGGTCCACGCCGCACATGTGTACGTCCAGTACACGCATAGAGGAAGAATCTATATCATCACTGAAGACAACAGAGTGCCATTCCATTTCCAGCCAACCAGAGTACGCATGGTTACCTGGACAGAGGCATACGCAGTCGTAAACCTGCTACAAGCCGATGGAGTCCAGTGATCTCTGATCATGTAGCAGGTGCAACATGTGCCACTGTTTGGCCCCTAACGATGTTCAGTCGACCACCGCTGCTCGCACAGTGGTCGATCTTGACGTGTGTCTGTACTACGAGGCCGTCCACAAGACGGTCTCCATGTTTGGGAATGTCCATAGACCATTGTTGAAAGCAACGACACAACACCAATAGAGTGTGCCTAACATGTGCTGCAATTCTTCGATACGACCAACTTGCGACCCCGTTCATATGGCTTAAGCTGTTCCACAACGAGTACCTACTAGGCGGTGGGGTACAGTTGTGCCATAGACTTTTGCAAAAACTGTGCACTTCTAACCTCAACACAGTTTCTGCCTGTGGAGACAAATGGAAACGAGCGTAAGGCATTGTGGACCGGGAGTCCCCCATTCGGGGAAGTTCGGCCGCCGAGGGCAAGTACTCATTACATTCGACGCCTCATTGGGCGACTTGCACGTCGGAGATGGTGATGAAATGATGATGAGGACAACACAACACCCAGTCCCTGAGCGGAGAAAATCTCTCGCCCCTGTCGGGTATCGAAGCCGGACCTCTTGGCACGGAGAGTAAAAACGCAGTGTGCAGAGACAGACCTCCTGAGCGATATGTTATTGTCGATGACAGTGACAAATGAATAACTTTACAACGCTTGAGTATACACACATTATATCCTGGTGCTAATGAACGCCGTCCCCGAGGGTGTTGCTTTCCTTTTCTGGCAATGTGTTATAAACGAATCGTACCTAATGAGTGGCCGTTCCTGATAATATAAACACATCCAGCATACCATACTTTTATTATTTATTCGTTTGTTTGCATTGCTTTCTTGCGCGGCAGCTGTTATAATCAATTATTACTGGTTTCTTTCCGCCTTAAGCCCACTGCCATCTAAGAGTATTTTTGCGGTAGACGTGTTTCGCTTGTTTATTAAGTATCTTCTGTGGTCATCCTGGAACTATGGACGTATAATTTGTGTGTATGTATTGATATTTATAGATTAAAGACAGTATTTTCTTATACACTTGGCATACTTATGTAACAAAATAAGAAGCAACCAGTTGCAAAAAATAAATCGCTTTATTTACCAGTTTCGGGCAGTTATTACCGTTCTTCAGAATGTTAGCCGGCCGCGGTGGTCTCGCGGTTCTAGGCGCGCAGTCCGGAACCGTGCGACTGCTACGGTCGCAGGTTCGAATCCTGCCTCGGGCATGGATGTTTGTGACGTCCTTAGGTTAGTTAGGTTTAAGTAGTTCTAAGTTCTAGGGGACTAATGACCACAGCAGTTGAGTCCCATAGTGCTCAGAGCCATTTGAACCATCAGAATGTTATACCTATCGCATTATTTACGAAGGTCAACAATAAGAGGCATGCAACAAAATGCTGTGGTCCTAAAAATACAGGAGCAATAAGTAATACACTGCTGAAACCACGAATAAAATAAGAGCTCGTAAATGTTTACACGTGGTTCATACTGAGTGTACAAAAATAGTATACACTATGAACCACACGTAAGCATCTACGAGCTCTTATTTTGTTATTGGTTTCAGTAGTGTATTACTTATTGCTCCTGAATTGTTTAGGACCACATCATTTTTCGGCATGCCTCTTTTTGTTGACATTCACAAACAATACGATGGATACAACATTCTGATGAAGGGCACTATCTGCGCGAAACCGGTAACTAAATTAAATTTATTTTATGCAGCTGGTGGCTTATTATTTCTTTACATATAACCATAGTTGCTGAGTAGGGTTAAAATGTTAAATTTACTGAAGATGTTTCTGCCTCTTGTTCACATCTTCAGCAAACTTTTGTTCTTTCCTTCGTAATTATCGGAAGATGACATCAAAAGAAACTTACTCACATTCGCTCTTGATAATTTTTCGTGTTTTTTGAAGCCATTTTTTGTTCCTCTGCTTCATCACACTTTGTAAACTTTTTACGTGGGGAGGACCCATTCTCGTAATGTTGTAGAGAAGTACAGTGGTGTTATTGCTGGAGTCATTGCCCGGGAAGCCACCGGATATGACTTCAGGTAACTACCAACAATGATTCTATGACGGCACAAAAGTACGTCACGGGAATCCTGCGTACTCGTGTTACCTCTCTAGCGAAAGTATAGTGGTGCCAGTTTTCAACAGGATATTGCTACCCATACCTGACATGAGTCCCTATGAGCTACTTGTTACATTGAGGTACTCCAATAGCCAGCAAGATCCCCAGGTGTGCCCTCGATAGAACAAGTGTAGCAGCTTGGACGTCATCTTTGTCCCAGCGCCAGTATCCGGTATGTCAAGGACTAGTCACAACTGTTGTAGGCCAGCTTGTCTCAGAAGTGAATGCTACGGCCTTATGACAGCCTCTTCGACCTACACAGTGCATGCCTCAGGACTAGGCGGTGCTCAACGTCATACTACGTAGCAAATTGCCTCCTACTGCAAAATTAAATGTAAATTTCACTGTTTCGCCCCACAAACACTATCGTACGATTTGGAAAGTCATCATTTTCTTCCAACCTGTTTTGATAAGATTTTATGAACGTTCCATTTGGAAGTCTGTCTTTATAATTCGAAGTATTCCATCAACATTTCTCTGCTTCCAGCTATCCAGTTAACCTGAAACCATGTGGACATCTATGAAACTGACCAGTGCAGTATTATGTTCCACATGACATGATTAAGACAACGGCATCATAATTATGAACAAATTCTTTACATTCCTTGAATCATATTACTGACAATCGATATGACCATTATCAGATCTGCAAATCACGCAGTGGTGTGTATTTCAGAATAAATTATTGGATCTGCCCCAGTAAATGGTTTGAAATTGAAAATCAGATTTCAGATTCTCTGTCGGCAATATATGATGTCTTAAACATTAAGCAGTCTCCATGTGGGAGTGCATAAAGTATCTCAACGTATTTGTAGCTCTCTCATATCCTCCATCTCACAAAGACTTAACGAATGAGAGGTCCTGGACTATTAAAAAAAACTATACATCTCTTATTTTATAGTATGTGACCTATATTTTTATTGAGAAAAGAAATCTGTGAATTCCAGATCCCTCGTGCCATAAAAGATTTGAAAATTGAGCATTCGTGACCGTTACCTAAGAAGAAATAAGAATGCAATGCATTATCAGTTCCTCATTTTTACTACTTATTCATTATTGCTCCATAACGACAGGTTATAAGATCCCATAAAGACTGATCATACAATGTAAACTTTCACGGCCGGTATTGTCTTCACTTAAAACTTCAGGGCTGATAGGCCGTGGTCGACTAAAGATTATTTCTTCATGTACATTTTGTAAACATGTTTCCACATGTCTTTCAAAGCAGATTTTTACTTAATCTTCATATAATCATGCCAATAAAAGAAGTGTTCCTTTTTCCAGCGTGCGTAGTTATATTTATCAAACATGGAAAAGAGGCATTTTAAATCTGAAGAAAAATGCAGCCACCAGCTATTCTGTTTTTTAACTACTTATTTTCAAACGTTTATCACGTCTGACGAATCTTCGTCAAACAAACGTATTATAATTCTCATATTTCAACTATGACATACCATTTTCTGATAAAATTCTATGAATGTAAAGGAATGATTTCTTTTTTTTTTTTTAAACTGCGTACATGTCAATGGAAAGCTCTTCTGTTCCTATTCGGGGAGCAGTGTTGAGATACCTCGAGGTTTTGACAAGTGTCTTATATCCATCTGACTAAGTCTGGAGATACCGTTCTCAAATGGAGATCCTCCACGCCCGCTCTAATATTTTGCCATGGACTCCGAGTACCTCTACTTCAATTAAAATGATGAGGAAGAATATCCCGACTGTAGACCAAACGATTATGAGTGTGTGACACTCGTCGGAATGTCAATGTATCCCAGCACAGCCACGAATCAGGAAAAGCGATAGCTCTTCATCAGTCCATATCCATATTTCAAGAATGTTTACAGATGTTATATGAAACAGGAATAGGAAGACTAGAGTTTAATGTCTCGTGGGTGATGAGATCATCAGAGACGGAGCTCAAGCTAAGAATGGAGGAAGGATGGGGAATAAGGTCGGCCATGCCTTTTGAAAGAAATCATCCTGGTGATCGTCTTAAGGGATTTAAGGATGTCGCTGAAAATCTAAATCAGGACGACTGGACAGATATTTCAAACGCTTTCCGTATATTGTAAAAGACGAATCGACTTAACTCCTAAGTGTTAATTATTGCTTTTCCTCCTCCCTGTAAAACAGCCACAGTATGCAAGCTAAATGTACATTATATATTCCTATATGTATACTATATATAGTTACATGAACGTTATTTTTGTTCTCTTATTATTGCACTTGCTTTTGCTCTTTGTAATAAATGCACTTATAAATTTCTCCCGTCATAAACATTTTATTCATTGAAACCAGGATGGGTTTCATGACCAAAAATAACAAAAGGAAACGACTGCACTCGCTTTTATCTCAAGACTATGAAACAATTTCTTTCTTTCATTTTGATAGATGAGTGAATTTTACATTTATGCAGAAGGCTACCACCTACCAGTAACAGTTTCTCAGGTTATTTTGTAAACATTTCACGAAATAGGAATCTACTAAGAAAATGAAATGGCTGTCGGAGGAATGATACGCGTATTAATTAATAGAATAAACTGCAGCATGGACCTTGGAACCCCTATATAGTAACGATAAATGCTAAACGAGAAACCACCGTCTCTTACTCTGATTCCCTCTTGAAAGGTCTACATCTTAAAAACTTGCCTTTCTTGTTGGAAAGAAGTTCTTACACTTTAACACTAATTGCGAAGAAAGAATAACGCCACGCGGTATTCAAAGAATATTATTTCAAGCAAGAGATAAAAGTAAACTGTTGAGGTAGTGTCGCCTCATAACATTACCTCAAAAGGAATAAAAGAAGCGAGTTTAAAGAAAGTGTCTGTCAAAATTTCTTGGATCTCTGCTAATAAGGTAACATGAGTCGGTACTGCCCTTAAGGAAAGTAATTAGCAACTCTGGTGGAAACGTTGTCCACTTACTTTAAGTTGTGGAGAAAACTGTGCCGTTTCAACAAAATAGACCCAAAATGTGACATAAAAAAGTGAACAATATTGCTTTATAGCTCACAGTAGCAGTACTAAGTCAATTCCGTCCACGATATGCATATGGTGATTTCGTTTTCTGTGTTGATTGTTTCACTATCTGTAGGTTGGTAAAAATGGCAACTAGTTCACACTATTGCAGAGGCCTACTTGTGAGTAGGTTGATTCTGAGTATCTTGTGAAACATGTGAGATGTGGCAGATATTTTGTGTTTAAATGTATGTTTTATCAAGTTTACAATATGTATTTGTTTTCGAAAATCGTTAATCAGGTAGGAGTATACACGGTTTGCTGCATCCGTTACTGTTTAGTTTTCTAACCTATTCTTGATGAAGTGGGGAGGTTCATCACTTTTAGTCTTAAAAATAGTTTTTAGTTTGCCATGTGGAAGTCTCTAACTTTCGTTACCGTTTGGCACTCACGATATCTTCCATATGAATGGGTTACTTCCTCTCATTTGCCTTTCAGATTGCAATTTGTTATTGAAACGACTTGAGTGTTATTGAAATTAATGAAACTATCTACTATCGTAACACCCAGAATACTGATGACGATTCTGATACGAATAAATTCTTTGGTATTGTAGAAATTATTCCTAATCGGTAGACGATGTATCGGACTGTCTGCATATTGATAAAATGTATTGGAGGAAGAGCTTCCACCCAGCGTACCACTTAGATCTGGTAGCCACGAACAGACCAGACCTCATTGGCGGTGTTAGTGTTGAGACAGGGATTAGTGAACATGATGTTGTCATTACGACTATGGTTACGAAAGTTAAAAAGTCGGTCAAGAAGGCTAGGAGAGTATTCTTACTAGAAAGAGCAGTTGTTAGCATCCCACTTAGTAAATGAATCAACTTCATTTACTTCCGGTACGATGGACGTGGAAGAATTATGGGCAAATTTTAAACACATTGTAAATCACGCATTGGACAAGTATGTGCCGTAAAAGTGGGTTACGGACGGAAAAGACTTACCGTGGTTTAACAGCGCAATTTGGAGAATGCTCAGGAAGCAAAGACAGATGCACTCGCGGTACTAGAAAGATTGGGAGAACGAGGACAGGCTGTAGAGATTCGTGCTGCTGTAAAAAGAGCGATGCGCGAAGCATTCAACCACTACCACCGTCATACCTTAGCAAAAGATCTTGCTGAAAACCCAAGGAAATTCTGGTCTTACGTAAAAGCGGTAAGGGGGTCGAAGGCTTCCATCCAGTCACTCACCGATCAGTCTGGCCTGGCAACGGAAGACAGCAAACCGAAAGCTGAGATTTTAAACTTAGCATTTGCGAAATCTTTCACGCAGGAGGATCGTACAAACATACCGCCGTTTGATTCTCGTACAGATTCCCGTATGGAGGACATAGTGATAGACATCCCTGGGGTTGTGAAGCAGCTGAATGGGTTTAAAATAAATAAATCGCCAGGTCCTCATGAGATTACAATTCGGTTTTACAGAGAGTACTCTACGGCATTGGCTAATTACTTAGCTTGCATTTATCGCGAATCTCTTGCCCAACGTAAAATCCCGAGCGACTGCAAAAAAGCGCAGGTGACGCCTGTATATAAGAACGGTAGAAGGACGGATCCTCAAAATTACAGACCAATATCCTTAACATCGGTTTGTTGCAGGATTCTCGAACATATTCTCAGTTCGAATATAATGAATTTCCTTGAGACAGAGAATTTGCTGTCCATGCATCAACACGGCTTTAGAAAGCATCGCTCTCGCGAAACGCAACCCGACCCTTTTCTCACATGATATCTTGCGAACCATGGATAAAATCAGACGGATGCCATATTCCTTGACTTCCGGAAAGCGTTTGACACGGTGCCCCACTGCAGATTCCTAACTAAGGTATGAGCATATGGGATTGGTTCCCAAGTATGTGGGTGGCTCGAAGACTTCTTAAGTAATAGAAGCCAATACGTTCTCCTCAATCGTGAGTGTTCATCGGAGGTGAGGGTATCCTCTGGAGTGCCCCAGGGAAGTGTGGTAGGTCCGCTGTTGTTTTCTATCTACATAAATGATCTTTTGGATAGGGTGAATAGCAATGCGCGGCTGTTTGCTGATGATGCTGTGGTGTACGGGAAGGTGTCGTCGTTGAGTGACTGTAGGAGGATACAAGACGACTTGGACAGGATTTGTGTTTGGTGTAAAGAATGGCAGCTAACTCTAAATATAGATAAATGTAAATTAATGCAGATGAATAGGAAAAAGAATCCTGTGATGTTTGAATACTAAATTAGTAGTGTAGCGCTGGACACAGTCACGTCGATTAAATATTTGGGCGTAACACTGCAGAGCGATATGTAGTGGGACTAGCATGTAATGGCAATTATGGGGAAGGCGGATAGTGGATTGTCGTCTTCAGTTCATTGGTAGAATTTTGGGAAGATGTGGTTCATCTGTAAAGGAGACCGCTTATAAAACACTAATATGACCTATTCTTCAGTACTGCTCGAGCGTTTGGGATCCCTATCAGGTCGGATTGACGGAGGACACAGAAGCAATTCAGGGGCGGGATGCTAGATTTGTTACTGGTAGGTATGATCATCACGCGAGTGTTACGGAAATGCTTCAGGAACTCGGGTGGGAGTCTCTAGAGGAAAGGAGGCGTTCTTTTCGTGAATCGCTACTGAGGAAATTTAGAGAACCAGCATTTGAGGCTGACTGCAGTACAATTTTACTGCCGTCAGCTTACATTTCGCGAAAATACCACAAAGATAAGAGAGATTAGGGCTCGTACAGAGGCATATGGCCAGTCATTTTTCCCTCGTGCTGTTTGGGAGTGGACCAGGGAGAGAAGATGCTAGTTTTGGTACGAGGTACCCTCCGCCACGCACTGTATGGTGGATTGCGAAGTTTGTATGTAGATGTAGATGAGAGGTGCTAACGGTGATGTCACCTATTAAGCAACAAAATATTGTGGAATTCGCACAACGTCATCCGGCGGCAAACCCGTGACGACTGTTTGCAACTTATCCTCCCGGAAAGCTTGAAGAGTCAGTTGTTGAATTGTTTAAGACATTTTTTTGATGTATCAGTGTTGGTTCTGGTTGTCACTGAATGTGCTTAGTATTCATTGTGTGTTTTCCATCCTGAAAAAAACTGCCTCACAACGGTTACATGGATTTGTTTTAACGAGGATACCACGTCCTCTTACAAAAGTAACTGTACTCGAAAGAAAATGAAGGTCTAGAAGTAAGGCGGTACTTACATCTGGACGATTAAGCACTCTCTTTTATTCATAAATGTCTTGATTGATTTGACAGATACTTTACAGTTAACCAGTCGCAACTCAGTCAACATCAGAACAAAAAATTCTGTATCATATTACGATAATAAGGCGTCAAGTATAACAAAATGCAGCATGATGAGTTATTTTTCTATTTTTTTTGTTTTTTTGTTTTGACGAAGACTGTATGAAGTTGAAAGCTATTAACAATAAGGTATCTATCAAAAGCTAGCGAGACAGTTACAGGTGAAGGAGTATACAGCAAATAGGTAGTGTGGTCCATGTTGACAATGTCAGTAGCAGTAATAGACCTTAACAGCCCGCATCTCGTGGTCGTGCGGTAGCGTTCTCGCTTCCCACGCCCGGGTTCCCGGGTTCGATTCCCGGCGAGGTCAGGGATTTTCTCTGCCTCGTGATGGCTGGGTGTTGTGTGATGTCCTTAGGTTAGTTAGGTTTAAGTAGTTCTAAGTTCTAGGGGACTTATGACCACAGCAGTTGAGTCCCATAGTGCTCAGAGCCATTTGAACCAAGCCAATAGACCTTAACAAAGGGACAAACGCTACAACATTCGTCTCTTTATTATTCATATCTACGACAGTTTCTTGAAATCCGCAGAGTACTCCAAACGCCTAAACATCGACAAGATAATAGTTTCATACTGTGGTCATTACCTTCTCAAACAGTTCCCTAGAGGGAAGCCAGTGACATTTGGGTTCAAGCAGTGTGCAACACGCTGCTCTTGAAGAGGTTACTGCCACTAAAAGACGCTACATGAAGGAGAAAGGAGCAGTTACAATGAAGTTTCAGTTATTGCGGTAGGAGCTACAGAAGAAGAGTTCCTTGTTGGACAGTCCAGAAGATGATAAAATCTACTTCAGCCATTTTATTACGAGTTTTCACCTGACAGATCTTCATATTTCACAGCCAAGACTGATTCAGAACTCAACAAGCACACGCTAGGCGATAAGCTTGAAAGTAATGTGCTCGTACATAGGACCTGAATTGCGGGAAAGCTGCTGCAAAGCGCAGTAGGTATGACAGGGGTCAAAGCATGTGTTATCCGTTATCCTGGAAATCAAAATATTCCTGTTATTCGATTCCCAAGACTGATACAAGAGCTCACCTTTCCGTTTCAGTTTCTGTTTCTGATAGGAATGGGACTGGAAGTACGTTATATATAAAACCATGAACATTATGTATTGCGGTATAAATCATAACTTTCATAGGTACATATACGATTGGAAAGGCAGGAGTGGGAATGCAAATAAAACTCAAAGCAACTATGCTATGTTTGTAATATCGGACCTCACGTTGACTGTTTTGCAGTTTAGTGCTGTGTCGAAAGAACGTATTGAAATATTAAGCTGTGTTCGTTAAGATCCACCTGTCGAGACGGCTAGAAGTGTACTATTTTTCTTAGATTATTAGTAGTTTTTTACATTTATTTATTTAATTTAACCTGTAAACTTAAAAAGTATTACATATATGAAGTAATTGTCATTTATGTGTTAAAGGTTTACTGAGGCGTAAATAACGGTGCTACGTGTACACGGTTCACACAGAAAGGTCATTCTCTTTCTGTATTGCATAATCTTGATAAGGTGCAGCATCTTGACACAGATTCGAGTACGATTCTTGTGTACATCATTTGTAGGATATGTGTCATATATTCCCACAACGTGACTACGTCAGCAGTCAGGGTATCTCATGACCTACTCCAGGGCTTAATCCCGACCGGAACTCCGGGTATAATTTTTAACTCACTAGAACAAGTCGGCACCCGAGATTTCAAACTACACGCGTGTATTAAATTCCAAAGTAACTATAATTTAATTTACCGTTGCGCCGACGACACCGATGACACGCTATGGCCGGGAGTGGGGAGGGAGGGGGGGGGGGGGGGCATTGTGTGGTTGCACGAGCGTGTGTGCGTGCGTGTGTGTGTGTACAGTACATCGGAGATAAGTAACCGTCAGGTAGCCTGTCTTTTGCTACCAACAATCATACAGATCCACAGTATAAACGAGGGGACTAATGACCTCAGCAGTTGAGTCCCATAGTGCTCAGAGCCATTTAGAGCCACAGTATAAACGAGGTAAGTTGAGCTTCACATAGATTACTTTCAACTGCCTCCTTGTACTTAAGAAATCAATACCGTATACACTTTCACCGAGCAGCTACAACGCAAATGACGTTAAGGCTGGCAGCTGTTGAAAATATGACTTCACAGACATCAAGATTACCGACTTGTGTCGACGTGTATCGAGCAGAACTAGGGAGTATAGTGACACTGCTACGGTGACAGACAGTAGCACCTGTTGTTTACATTAAATCTTGCCGTTTATTTATTTTTATCATAAGAAATCATGCTTTAAAAACCGAAATATCAAACAGCGTTTTCAGAACACGATTTCTCGTTGTAAGGTTTATCACATGTTTTCGAAAACCGAAGCGTGTGATTCATGTAATTGGTGGAGGGAGGAAGTGGGGAGGTTCTACAGTTGAAGAGGTGCATACTGGCACCGAACATTTTGTCCGATCCAAGGATATCTCGTTCTCTGCTACGCAGTTATTGAAGAGGAATCTTAGCCAGACACTGCAGTACAGGTTTCCATTCTATAAAGATTCATTTCTTTTTCATTATTGAGAAGTTAGGATTTCATGAATAAGCTTACCCAGAATATCATGATTCCTTTTTTTTTATCATTACCTGAAGAGAGAAGAATGCATATTTCTACATCTGAGAGTAGTGCTTGCAGCCTAAGTCTTCAGTTATTTTCTGGATGTATTCGAGTCTCTGTCTTCCTCTACAGTTTCACCCCCTACCGTCCCTCTAGCACCATGGAAGTTTATCCCTGATGTATTAACAGATGTCGTCTCGTTATATCCTTTCTTCTTGTCAGTGTTTTTCATATGTTCCTTTCCTCGTCGATTATGCAAAGAACCTCTTAATTCCTTACCTTATCTATCCACCTAATGTTCAACATTCTTCTGAAGCACCACGTCTCAAAGGCTCCGATTCTCTAAGTTCCAATTTTTTCACAACCCATGCCTCACTGCCATACATTGTTTTACTCCCAACTTACATTCATAGAAACTTCTTTCTCAAATGAAGATCTACTCGTACGTTTTACTATTAGCAGACTTCTCTCGTCCAATCTGCTTTTTATGTCCTCCTTGCTCTGTTCGTGGCGGGTTATTTTTCTGCGAATAACGTTTTTTACGAATAACGTAACTACTTCTACTTCGTGATCCCCTACTTTGATGTTAACTACTTCTTTGTTCTCCTATCTGCTAGTCCTCATTACCGTCGTCCTTCTTCGGTTTACTCTCCATTTACAGGGACTCAGGGACTGTTCATTTCGCTCAACAAATCCCGTAATTCGTCTTCAGTTTCACTTAGAATACCAAAGTCATCAGTGAAATTTATTTTTGATATCCTTTCACCCTGAATTTTAATCCTACTATTGAACCGTTCTTTTATTTGTCTCACTGCTTCTTCGATGTATAAATTGAACAGTAGGGCGAAACACTAAACCTCCGCCTTACACCCCTTTCGTTCTTGGTCCTCCAGTCTTATTGTATATACATATAGTATACTACCCGTCTTGCATTATAACATGCCCCTAGTTTCTTTCTCAGAGTTTTGAACATCTTCAACCACTTTACACTGCCGAACACTGTTTCCAGGTCGACAAATGCTATGGAAGTGTCTTGATTTTTCTTTACTCTTGCTTTCATTATCACTCGCAATGTCTTAACTCCTGCTATGATGCCTTTACTTTTCCTAAAGGCAAACTGATCGTCCTCCGATAGTTCGTTTTCTTTTCAATTCTTCTGTATATTAGTCTTGTCAGATACTTGAATGCATGAACTGTAAAGCTGAATGTGTGACAATTCTTGCTCTCGTCGGCTCTTACTAACTTTGGATGATATTGTAAGGCGTTCGTATTTTATGGAGCTTACATGAGCTTGATCCATAACGACAGGACGATACAGTATGAGATCTTCAGAAAATAATGATTATATCAACATAAGGCCATTGCAGTTAATCTTATGTACCGAAAACCAACAAAACAATATCTACCAATATATGAACTGGCATGAAAAAACAACTTAAAGTGAAACACATTTTGGAGATGACTGAGCAGTTGGTTAATGATATTGCAAAACTCCCATTTAGCAAGAGAACGGCGAGCTTCAGCACAGAAGGGGATAAGGTTAGAACAGTACATTATTACTTTGAAAGTAAATTTGGGCGGGACCGAGAATAAGCGGCTACACATCATTAACAGCGCTAGGCTGACACCCAGCAAGAAGAATAAAAATATATTCACCTCTAGCGACACAGTGATTGGTTGAAGCCATACTTGGCGACTCAAACGCGACACAGTGGGGAGATACCCACTATATAAAAGTGTTTTGAGACGTAAAATATCTATCTCTTTCCCTCGTCTCGCGGTGGACCGTACAAGAGTGTGGAAATGCGCTGAGAGCTTTGCTTTCTGCAAAGTGAGGACGATACGCTTCATGCATCGTGGCGACAGATAGCAAAGCAGTAGTTAATTATCCATGTGGGAATTTTTGAGGGCAAAGAAATTGTCACGTCGCTCCAACCCACTGCGAGTTTGCAATAGCCATTATTTTGACTGGGGAACGATTAATGTTCTATGGAATGCAGGAAATATGCAACTGAGCGAATTCAGTGAAGGCCAGAGTGGGGAATTAGCGTTTCAGTTCCAGCACAGAGACAACACCGTTGCAGATGCTGCTTGGTAAAGTACCATTGTGCACTAGGCCACAGTAAATGTTGAGTGCAGATTTTGCTCACTCTAACTTGCGTACGCTTTGATCATTGACTATCAAAAGCTATGATACTAACCTACCCTCACATTGAATACATGAGAGGTTTTTTTTCATTGGTTGAAACAGCGAATTTATTTTGCACCAGCTCAATGCATTGACCAGCTATGACAACGTAGATTTATATGAGCTGATGAGGATTTTCAATAATCATTCTTTCCTGTGATAAAATTTTTCATATATAGATATACCAGTTTTAATAATCGTCATTTCAGTATGTCCAAGAATTAAATATCTTGTTATTGAGTGTCAGAAGTAATTGAACATGATTGTTGTTTATCACTTGACCCCTGCAAGCACAGTTGATAAATTAAATGTAGAATAAAAAAGGGAATAGCTGTGTTGTATTTCTATAACAGACCCCAAACCTTCACTTTTATTAATTCATGCATTATAGGTACGTGACAGTATCATTTCCAATGATTTTGTTAAGATCCACACCTAATATTAGCTGCCTTACAGGGCCAGGGTCATAGTTATTTAGAATGTCTGTTTGACACCCTGGGCTTGAGAAGACAGTTCAGATGTTTTGCCCATTTGTGCTCTAATTGGTAGGCTACGTTTGCACACATTAGTACACTCACTGTGCAGATACAAAGGTTGGAAGTACGACAATATTTTTCCAAAACTCTAATATTACATCGCCAGTCTTGTACATTCAAGACAGAAATGTGAATAGTCGTTTTTAGCCACTTCCCCAACGATTTTAGAAACACCGGTGGAATGCTATCTACCCGTTTTGAGTTATATGATTTTATGTCATTCGAAGGTCTTTTAAATTTTGATTCTAGTACTGGATCTCCGTGTCTTTCCTGTTATCTCACGTTCCCTCGTTATCACGTCATCAGACAAGTCTTCCTCCTCACAGAGGTCTGCAGGATACTCTTGCAACCCATCCCCTCTCTCCTCATAGTGAAAATCCCTTTATACCATCAATATTACTGCCATGGCCTCCAATTTTCAAAAAAGGTAGTTTTGATTTTTCAGTGTGCTGAGTTATTCCCTCCAACAATCGGTTCTTTTTCGATTTCTTCACATTTTTCATATAGTTATTTCGCCTTACCTCCCAGCACTTCCTACTGATTTCATTCCTAAGTGACTTGTATTTCTGTGTTAATGAATTTCCCTACACATTTTTGTACTCACTTCTTTCGTCGATCAATCGAGTTATTTTCTCTTTTAGCCACGGTTTATGGCAGTTATCTTCCTTGTAACTGTGGTTGTTTTTCCAACTTCTGTAATCGCCCTTTTTAGAGGCGTCCGTTCCTTTTCACCTGAACTGCCTAATGAGCTATTCATTATTGCAGTATCAATAGCCTCAGGGAACTTCAAGCCTGCCTCTGCATTCCTTAGTGTTTCTGTATCCCACTTTCTTGAGCATTTATTCATATTAGCTTTATTGTGTTCTGGGCCTATAACTGCTCCTTGGTGAGCCTTACAACACAACGTGTGATTTGAGAATCTTTGCCTGACACATTTTAATCTAGCTGTAATCTTGACGCATCTCCCAGCCTTTTACAAGATACCTCCTCCTATTGTGATTCTTGGACTGAGTAATCTCTATTGCTAGCTTACATTTACTGCAGAACTCAATTGATCTTTCTCCTCTTCAAGTCCTGTTACCAAACCCATATACTCTTGTAACATTTTCTTCTATTCCCACCCCTAAAATCACGTTCCAATCCCCCATGACCATTAGATTTTAATACCCCATTTACATACTGAATTACCCATTCAGTACCCTCGTATATTTTCACTACCTTTTTGTCCCATGCTTGCAATTTCGATATGTATAGCCCAACACTAAATCAAAACGTTGTGGATAATGAGGAAGCCAAAGGAAGTCCAAGGATTCTAAACAAACAGTGTTGTAGCGGAAGCCTACATATGCAAGCAGTTCCGAGTC
The DNA here is from genome assembly GCF_023898315.1 of Schistocerca nitens. Taxonomy (NCBI): domain Eukaryota; kingdom Metazoa; phylum Arthropoda; class Insecta; order Orthoptera; family Acrididae; genus Schistocerca; species Schistocerca nitens. The sequence continues at coordinate 493,426,989 of NC_064621.1, forward strand.
ACACAGTAGCACTTGTGACCCACAACAGGTCAACTTCAAATCAGAATCCACAAGGATCATAAAATATTCACAAAGCTACAACTATACTAAACCACTGCGCCACCCGGTCACAGTTATCAGAATACTAAACCAACGAAACGAAACTCACGTGACGCAGACAGTAAACGCCCAATGCTCCACACATGACCCGGATGATATGTCAGTTTGAGTCTAAAAATGTAACAGGCTAAAGTGGTATAAAAATGAGCTGATTACAAAAAAGCAGACCATAACAAAGCAGCAGCAACCTCACCCTCCTTTGAATCAAGAAGACATCACTAACATAAGGAAAACTTCATCACAGATGCATATAAGCCTACAAAAGACAAAAACGTTGTCAATATCAAAAACGTGCTGCGTACCAATAGTACAGAGCGTTATAAGGCGAGATTCACAGAGTTGCAGAAACAACAAAGATCTGTGAGCTGTACGAATTCCACAGACAGACAAACCAACGCATTCCAATAATAGTAACATAGCACATGCATACTAAGAATCGAAGATAAATTACCATACATAAAGAAAGGTATAGAACATAGGAAACATAATGGTCAAAGACATAGGAAACTGAGTTAATGAGAGAGTACACAAATATAGGTAAACCAGGATACCAGGTATTTTAGTATGATTTCTTCTGTTATTTAGTTGTATTTCCTTTGGCTCATAGACCCAAACTGACATATTCCCGATGGCTGGGTGTTGTGTGCTGTCCTTAGGTTAGTTAGGTTTAAGTAGTTCTAAGTTGTAGGGGACTGATGACCGTAGATGTTAAGTCCCATAGTGCTCAGAGCCATTTGAACCAACATATTCCCCAGGTCCTTTGGGGAGTATTCGGCGTTTCTTGACTGCATGTCATGAGTTATATTGGTTGGCTTATTATAGATCTAGCTTTGTGACCCTTACTTCGAAATATAACTTATGGAGAATTTTATGATGTTCCGCCCCCCCCCCCCATGAACCATGGACCTTGCCGTTGGTGGGGAGGCTTGCCTGCCTCAGCGATACAGAGGGCCGTACCGTAGGTGCAACCCCAACGGAGGGTTATCTGTTGAGAGGCCAGACAAACGTGCGGTTCCTGAAGAGGGGCAGCAGCCTTTTCAATAATTGCAGGGGCAACAGTCTGGATGATTGACTGATCTGGCCTTGTAACATTAACCAAAACGGCCTTGCTGTGCTGTTACTGCGAACGACTGAAAGCAAGGGGAAACTACAGCCGTAATTTTACCCGAGGGCATGCAGCTTTACTGTATGATTAAATGATGATGACGTCCTCTTGGGTAAAATATTCCGGAAGTAAAATAGTCCCCCATTAGGATCTCCGGGCGAGGACTACTCAAGAGGACGTCGTTATCAGCAGAAAGAAAACTGGCGTTCTACGGATCGGAGCGTGGAATGTCAGATCCCTTAATCGGGCAGGTAGGTTAGAAAATTTAAAAAGGGAAATGGATAGGTTAAAGTTAGATATAGTTGGAATTAGTGAAGTTCGGTGGCAGGAGGAACAAGACTTTTGGTCAGGCGAATACAGGTTTATAAATACAAAATCAAATAGGGGTAATTCAGGAGTAGGTTTAATAATGAATAAAAAATAGGAGTGCGGGTAAGCTACTACAAAAAGCATAGTGAACGCATTATTGTGGCTAAGATAGACACAAAGCCCACGCCTACTACAGTAGTACAAGTTTATATGCCAACTAGCTCTGCAGATGATGAAGAAATAGATGAAATGTATGATGAGATAAAGGAAATTATTCAGGTAGTGAAGGGAGACGAAAATTTAATAGTCATGGGTGACTGGAATTCGTCAGTAGGAAAAGGGAGAGAAGGAAACATAGTAGGTGAATATGGATTGGGGGGGAAGAAATGAAAGAGGAAGCCATCTGGTAGAATTTTTCACAGAGCATAACTTAATCATAGCTAACACTTGGTTCAAGAATCATAAAAGAAGGTTGTATACATGGAAGAATCCTGGAGATACTAAAAGGTATCAGATAGATTATATAATGGTAAGACAGAGATTTAGGAACAAGGTTTTAAATTGTAAGACATTTCCAGGGACAGATGTGGACTCTGACCACAATCTATTGGTTATGAACTGTGGATTAAAACTGAAGAAACTACAAAAAGGTGCTAATTTAAGGAGATGGGACCTGGATAAATTGACTAAACCAGAGGTTGTAGAGAGTTTCAGGGAGAGCATAAGGGAACAATTGACAGGAATGGGGGAAAGAAATACAGCAGAAGAAGAATGGGTAGCTCTGAGGGATGAAGTAGTGAAGGCTGCAGACGATCATGTAGGTAAAAAGACGAGGGCTAATAGAAATCCTTGGGTAACAGAAGAAATATTGAATTTAATTGATGAAAGGAGAAAATATAAAAATGCAGTAAATGAAGCAGGCAGAAAGGAATGCAAACGTCTCAAAAATGAGATCGACAGGAAGTGCAAAATGGCTAAGCAGGGATGGCTAGAAGACAAATGTAAGGATGTAGAGGCTGATCTCACGAGGGGTAAGATAGATACTGCCTACAGGAAAATTAAAGAGACCTTTGGAGAGAAGAGAACCACTTGTATGAATATCAAGAGCTCAGATGGAAACCCAATTCTAAGCAAAGAAGGGAAGGCAGTAAGGTGGAAGGAGTATATAGAGGGTTTATACAAGGGCGATGTACTTGAGGACAATATTATGGAAATGGAAGAGGATGTAAATGAAGACGAAATGGGAGATAAGATACTGCGTGAAGAGTTTGACAGAGCACTGGAAGACCCGAGTCGAAACAAGGCCGCAGGAGTAGATAACATTCCATTAGAACTACTGATGGCCTTGGGAGAGCCAGTCCTGACAAAACTCTACCATCTGGTGAGCAAGATGTATGAGACAGGCGAAATACCCACAGACTTCAAGAAGAATATAATAATTCCAATCCCAAAGAAAGCAGGTGTTGACAGATGTGAAAATTACCGAACTATCTGTTTAATAAGTCACAGCTACAAAATACTAATGCGAATTCTTTACAGACGAATGAAAAACTAGTAGAAGCGGACCTCGGGAAAGATCAATTTGGATTCCGTAGAAATCTTGGAACACTTGAGGCAATACTAACCTTACGACTTATCTTAGAAGAAAGATTAAGAAAAGGCAAACCTACGTTTCTAGCATTTGTAGACTTAGAGAAAGCTTTTGACAATGTTAACTGGAATACACTCTTTCAAATTCTGAAGGTGGCAGGGGTAAAATACAGGGAGCGAAAGGCTATTTACAATTTGTACAGAAACCAGATGGCAGTTATAAGAGTGGAGGGGCATGAAAGGGAAGCAGTGGTTGGGAAGGGAGTGAGACAGGGTTGTAGCCTCTCCCCGATGTTATTCAATCTGTATATTGAGCAAGCAGTAAAGGAAACAAAAGAAAAATTCGGAGTAAGTATTAAAATTCATAGAGAAGAAATAAAAACTTTGAGGTTCGCCGATGACATTGTAATTCTGTCAGAGACAGCAAAAGACTTGGAAGAGCAGTTGAACGGAATGGACAGTGTCTTGAAAGGAGGATATAAGATGAACATCAACAAAAGCAAAACGAGGCTAATGGAATGTAGTCAAATTAACTCGGGTGATGCTGAGGGAATTAGATTAGGAAATGAGACACTTAAAGTAGTAAAGGAGTTTTGCTATTTAGGGAGTAAAATAACTGATGATGGTCTAAGTAGAGAGGATATAAAATGTAGGCTGGCAATGGGAAGGAAAGCGTTTCTGAAGAAGAGAAATTTGTTAACATCGAGTATAGATTTAAGTGTCAGGAAGTCGTTTCTGAAAGTATTTGTATGGAGAGTAGCCATGTATGGAAGTGAAACATGGACGATAAATAGTTTGGACACGAAGAGAATAGAAGCTTTCGAAATGTGGTGCTACAGAAGAATGCTGAAGATTAGATGGGTAGATCACATAACTAATGGGGAGGTATTGAATAGAATTGGGGAGAAGAGAAGGTTGTGGCACAACTTGACAAAAAGAAGGGACCGGTTGGTAGGACATGTTTTGAGGCATCAAGGGATCACAAATTTAGCATTGGAGGGCAGCGTGGAGGGTAAAAGTCGTAGGGGGAGACCAAGAGATGAATACACTAAGCAGATTCAGAAGGATGTAGGTTGAAGTAAGTGCTGGGAGATGAAGAAGCTTGCACAGGATGGAGTAGCATGGAGAGCTGCATCAAACCAGTCTCAGGACTGAAGACCACAACAACAACAACAACTTACCATACAAGCGCATTTTATGATCTTTGTGGATTTTGGATTGATGTCGACCTCATGATAGCTGTGAGTTTTGAGTATGTTACGTGTTACTGCTGTGGGTCACCAATTTTGCTGTGTGGCTCGAGGCTCCTGGCATATTCAGGCTCGTGCTATTACATTGTTTGGTTTACAGCCTTGGTTTCCATCATTATTTATAAGGTTTTGATATAGTATAGTTTCTTTCCGTGACTGGTTTATAGTATGAGGCTATTTAACAACTTGTTTTTCGTTCAGATTTGTTGCCCCTCTTTGCATCAGTATGTTCTTTAATTACTGGGCTTATGCTTTGGCGTCTTGTTGGTCTTCACACACTTACCTCGCCTTTAACTTGCTTCAACTTCATACAACCCATTGCGATATAACTTGCTATGTCAGTTCTGCTTTGGACGGGTTGGTCATTTTATAGTTTAGTGACTTGCGTGATACATTTCCAGGGAAATGAGGTTTTGTAGGACTCCCCTTGATTAATATTGATTGGAGATCCTTGTTTGTTCCACTATAGTAATTGCCCGCCCATTAATTGATGTAAGAGCACTTAGTCATTTCTTTTTATTTTTTTTTGGTTTGGTATGTAACATGTGTCCTCTAGGCATTTCATAAGTATTCTTCTCATGTTCCTTGCATACCGTTAATCACTTACCGTTTCGTCGGCCGTTGGGTTTCCCATTTGGCTTAGTTTTTGGTGTTGGGACAACTAATTATAATATATCTCCATAAGTGATAATATTAGGCGATAGATAGGCACACTATTGTATATTTCATAGGGGTACATCACGACGTTTTTCTTTGGACGAGGGTAGATTTTCGTAACAACTGGGGTGTGTCTCGTCTATAAGAATTATGTAGGTTCTCTATATTTAAATAGTGGAAATAATCATAATAATTAGAAAAAGATACAAGATGGAGGAAAAACATTACATAGCTTTATTCGTTTGTGCTTCTGATCGTATGTTGTCTATTTTTTTTTTTTTGTGATGTTTCGCATAATGTTTGGCATGTTCTGCTATAGCACTGTGATGTCAAAATAGTTTCAGTGTTAGTCAGTATGTGTAAATATTCTGCTTTGTTGTGTTTTATGTGCACAAGCACTTGTCTTAACGCTGCATTCTGAGTTATGTAGGTTTCAAGAACTTTTATTATAGTGCTTCATTTTCTGTATACTCAGCTATAGTATATCTTGAAGAACACTGGTTTTCAATATGCAGCGGTCAGCAGATGCCGTTGTAGAGATGCCGAAACTGTTTGTCAAAATAAAATAACTTCTCAAAACGTACGACTGTTTGGCGATTTTCATTGGTAAATATTGGACTGGCCGATATCCCGTATCCACAATGGACCAACAAAGACTATCACGGAACTGGTCACGGTAGGCCTTTCTCTGCCTACCTTCCTGTTCATAACGAATCCTACTTACGTTCTATCATTTTTGCTGTTGTTGGTACTACCCTACACTCTTTTGTCCAAATATCCTTGTCCTCTTTCAATTTCACTTCATTGACCATACTGTATCTACACGGAACCTCTGCATTTCCCTTATCGGATCTTCTATCTTCCCTACCACTTTCAAACTTCTAACATTCCACGCCACAACGTTGCCCTTTTGTTGGTTATTCAATCTGTTTGTCATGGTCGCCTCCCACTTAGCAGTTCCCTTCTGGAGATCCGAATGGGGGAATAATCTGAAATCTTTTGCCAATGGAGAGATTATCATAACACTTTTTTAATTAGAGGCCACATCTCCTGTAGATGTGTCTGTAATACAGTGGTATCCATTGCCTTCTACGTCCTCATGCCGCTAACCTTTGCTGATTTCCATCTTGTAAAGGGCAGTTTTCAGTAGAAGGGCAAGAGGGCCCTTAACCTCTCTTCCTCCCCCCTCTTGATAAGGCAGTTGGCAGACGAGGGTGACTTCTTTGCTGAGTCATCGGCCGCCATCGCAGATGATATTTGTTCAAAATTTAAGCAGCGCAGAGGTTGGAGCCCCAGACTGAGAGCGTCTTGATTACTTATCAATGATGCTGCATTTCCCTTATCGGATCTTCTATCTTCCCTACCACTTTCAAACTTCTAACATTCCACGCCACAACGTTGCCCTTTTGTTGGTTATTCAATCTGTTTGTCATGGTCGCCTCCCACTTAGCAGTTCTCTTCTGGAGATCCGAATGGGGGAATAATCTGAAATCGTTTGCCAATGGAGAGATCATCATAACACTTTTTTAATTAGAGGCCACATCTCCTGTAGATGTGTCTGTAATACAGTGGTATCCATTGCCTTCTACGTCCTGATGCCGCTAACCTTTGCTGATTTCCATCTTGTAGTGGCAGTTTTCAGTAGAAGGGCAAGAGGGCCCTTAACCTCTCTTCCTCCTACCTCTCTTCCTCCCCCCTCTTGATAAGGCAGTTGGCAGACGAGGGTGACTTCTTTGCTGAGTCATCGGCCGCCATCGCAGATGATATTTGTTCAAAATTTAAGCAGCGCAGAGGTTAGAGCCCCAGACTGAGAGCGTCTTGATTACTTATCAATGACGCTATCCTTGTTTCTTTTTTTTTCTTTTTTTATTATGTGGAACCTTCCTGAGTCGCAAACGAAGCTATGTTGACGAAGTTGGCAGGGGACGCATCCCGAGGCTAGGCACCATGTCGCGTTCCCTCCCACAGTAACAAAGCAAAACGATGAGAACGTGGAGTAAAGGTACAAAGCACATAAATGAGACAAATTTTTTTCTATCTTCTGCGATGAGTAGAGAATCGCAATTTGCCACGCTCAGTGGGACTGTCGACGCATAGACGTTCAGAGTAGAACATTACTAAGAGTGAAAAATGCGTGGATCAACTCCTCACTGCAGTGACTACCCCAACTCTTGGGTAGGTTAAGAAAGACACTACAAAGAACGGTATAGAGAAGCTGTCTGTATTTCGGATGTCGGACAACTGCACAATGCCATTCATTAGGCAAGTGCCAAAAATCACGAACGTTTGTATCATAAATGAAAAGCACTAGTTTGGTTTTGTTCCTCAGTATTACTTTTATTGTATTAACCGGTTTTTTGGCTTACAAGGCCATCTTCAGACATTTACTATTTTCACCAAATATGTTACAATGCTTGTAAACAACATTGGAAGAGAAGTTAAATGTCTGGATTGAAGCAGAAACATACAGTAAGTAACATCTTTGACTTTATGCTGGTAATGCAATGAAAAAGTAAAACATTGAACAGTAAATACTGTAGAACAGAAGCAAATTTGAGCTTTTCATTTATTATAATGCTGTTCTACCAATAATCGACGGAAGATTGAGATAACATTTTTATCGTGGTCAGCAAACAAGTAGTGAACCGTATGTCCACAAATCCACTCCAGGGAGTCGATTTCGTTTGTGCGAAGTACCACGAGTGCCGAAAGAGGAGCAGATGAGGAGAAAAATGATGAGAAGTCGTATGGATATTTAAGGCCACCACCTGCCGCACCAAGAACCAGACACTTATCGCCGATCCGCACACCGAGCGGTGGTCGTCGGTGTCCAGAACATCAGAGTCGGCACGAAACAGGGCGTCTGCAAGGCGAACCATGTGGAGGGGTGACTGGCATACTTGCTTCTCATTGACAGTGAGGTAACCTGCACCCCGGATGTCAGTGGCAAAATATGGAGCGAACGCCAGTCGTTAAATGGCACGCCAATTAACTTGCATTTCCCCTAACCACATTCGGTGACCTGTTCTGCCGAAGAAAGCCATAGCTCGCCTTCGTGATTATAGAAGCGCGTTGGCAATATTACAGTACGGAAATACCTCATCTCGAAAAAAAATTGGCGGAAGTAAAAGTAGGGTGGCGGCACATACGAAAGCTGGATAGAGGCGGAGTGAGGACGTAGAGCAAGAGCCTCCAGAAACATGCCGGTAAGACACATAGAACAACAGCGTACAGTTCCATATGAGAGCTGACCAAAAGGGCTATCTCTCTGTCAGGGACATGATATAGGCCTAAACCGCCCTGCACCGTGGGAGGTTGAGGCTCTCACACATCATCTTAAACAGCAACCCATGGTAAACATATGAGCGCAATGCTACTAGCATTCGCCAGGTCATGGATGGCGGAATGGGGAGCGTCGGCACGACGTGATAATTTATTGCGTCTTTCCTACTAATCCTATTCGCAACGTGTTTCGCTCAGAGCATCCAATTTTTGATCATCAGTCTACTGACTGCTTTGATGCGGCCCGCCACGAATTCCTTTCCTGTGCTAACCTCTTCATCTCAGAGTAGCACTTGCAACCTACGTCCTCAATTATTGGCTTGACGTATTCCAATCTATGTCTTCCTCTACAGTTTTTGCCCTCTACAGCTCCCTCTAGTACCATGGAAGTAATTCCCTCATGTCTTAGCAGATGTCCTGTCAACCTGTCCCTTCTCCTTATCAGTGTTTTCCACATATTCCTTTCCTCTCCAATTCTGCGTAGAACCTCCTCATTCCTTACGTTATCAGTCCACCTAATTTTCAAGATTCGTCTATAGCGCCACATCTCAAATGCTTCGATTCTCTTCTGTTCCGGTTTTCCATGTTTCACTACCATACAATGCTATACTCCAGACGTACATCCTCAGAAATTTCTTCCTCAAATTAAGGCCGGTATTTGATATTAGTAGACTTCTCTTGGTCAGAAATGCCTTTTTTGCCATAGCGAGTCTGCTTCTGATGTCCTCCTTGCTCCGTCCGACATTGGTTATTTTACTGCCTAGGTAGCAGAATTCCTTAACTTCGTTGACTTCGTGACCATCAATCCTGATGTTAAGTTTCTCGCTGTTCTCATTTCTACTACTTCTCATTACCTTCGTCTTTCTCCGATTTACTCTCAAACCATACTGTGTACTCATTAGACTGTTCATTCCGTTCAGCAGATCATTTAATTCTTCTTCACTTTCTCTCAGGATAGCAGTGTCATCAGCGAATCGTATCATTGATATCCTTTCACCTTGTATTTTAATTCCACTCCTGAACCTTTCTTTTATTTCCATCATTGCTTCCTCGATATACAGATTGAAGAGTAGGGGCGAAAGGCTACAGCCTTGTCTTACACCCTTCTTAATACGAGCACTTCGTTCTTGATCGTCCACTCTTACTATTCCCTCTTGGTTGTTGTACATATTGTATATGTCCCGTCTCTCCCTATAGCTTACCCGTACTTTTTTCAGAATCTGGAACAGCTTGCACCATTTTATATTGTCGAACGCTTTTTCTAGGTCGACAAATCCTGTGAATGTGTCTTGATTTTTCTTTAGCCTTGCTTCCATTATTAGCCGTAACGTCAGAATTGCCTCTCTCGTCCCTTTACTTTTCCTAAAGCCAAACTGATCGTCACCTAGCGCATTCTCAATTTTCTTTTCCATTCTTCTGTATATTATTCTGGTAAGCAGCTTCGATGCATGAGCTGTGAAGCTGATTGTGAGATAATTCTCGCACTTGTCAGCTCTTTCCGTCTTCGGAATTGTGTAGATGATGCTTTTCCGAAAGTCAGATGGTATGTCGCCAGACTCATATATTCTACACACCAACGTGAATAGTCGTTTTGTTGCCACTTCCCCCAATGATTTTAGAAATTCTGATGGAATTTTATCTATCCCTTCTGCCTCATTTGACCGTAAGTCCTCCAAAGCTCTTTTAAATTCCGATTCTAATACTGGATCCCCTATCTCTTCTAAATCTACTCCTATTTATTCTTCTATCACATCAGACAAATCTTCGCCCTCATAGAGGCTTTCAATGTATTCTTTCCACCAATCTGCTCTCTCCTCTGCATTTAACAGTGGAATTCCCGTTGCACTCTTAATGTTACCACCGTTGCTTTTAATGTCACCAAAGGTTGTTTTGTCTTTCCTGTATGCTGAGTCTGTCCTTCCGACAATCATATCTTTCTCGAAGTCTTCACATTTTCCCTGCAGCCCTTCCTTTCTAGCTTCCCTGCACTTCCTATTTATTTCATTCCTCAGCGACTTGTATTTCTGTATTCCTGATTTTCCCGGAACATGTTTCTACTTCCTCCTTCCATCAATCAACTGAAGTATTTCTTCTGTTACCCATGGTTTCTTCGCAGCTACCTTCTTTGTACCTATGTTATCCTTCCCATCTTCTGTGATGGCCCTTTTTAGAGATGTCCATTCCTCTTCAACTGTACTGCCTACTGCGCTATTCCTTATTGCTGTATCTATAGCGTTAGAGAACTTCAAACGTATCTCGTCATTCCTTAGTACTTCCGTATCCCACTTCTTTGCGTATTGATTCTTCCTGACTAATGTCTTGAACTTCAGCCTACTCTTCATCACTACTATATTGTGATCTGAGTCTATATCTGCTCCTGGGTACGCCTTAAAATCCAGTACCTGATTTCGGAATCTCTGTCTGACCATGATGTAATCTAATTGAAATCTTCCCGTATCTCCCGGCCTTTTCCAAGTATACCTCCTCCTCTTGTGACTCCTGAACAGGGTATTCGCTATTACTAGCTGAAACTTGTTACAGAACTCAATTAGTCTTTCTCCTCTTTCATTCCTTGTCCCAAGCCCATATTCTCCTGTAACCTTTTCTTCTACTCCTTCCCCTACAACTGCATTCCAGTCGCCCATGACTATTACATTTTCGTCCCCCTTTACATACTGCATTACCCTTTCAATACCCTCATACACTTTCTCTATCTGTTCATCTTCAGCTTGCGACGTCGGCATGTATACCTGAACTATCGTTGTCGGTGTTGGTATGCTGTCAATTCTGATTAGAACAACCCGGTCACTGAACTGTTCACAGTAACGCACCCTCTGCCCTACCTTCCTATTCATAACGAATCCTACACCTGTTATACCATTTTCTGCTGCTGTTGATATTACCCGATACTCATCTGACCAGAAATCCTCGTCTTCCTTCCACTTCACTGACCCCTACTATATCTAGATTGAGCCTTTGCATTTCCCTTTTCATATTTTCTAGTTCCCCTACCACGTTCAAGCTTCTGACATTCAATCTTTTTCTCGTGGTAACCTCCCCCTTGGCAGTCCCCTCCCGGAGATCCGAATAGGGGACTATTCCGGAATCTTTTGCCAATAGAGAGATCATCATGACACTTCTTCAATACTTGACGCCAAATATACATGCACATACTGTGCCCGCTGCAGAAGATCCAGGGCTTATAAGCGATAATCTGGGAGTTCAACTCGTAACTGGGACTGTAGGTGGTGGCGGTTGAGGGCAATCGTGCGACGCAGATCACTCTCGAAGTCGAATCTTAAGCATCGGATAGTGCAGCTACACGCAATGGAGCAGCGCAGTCCTCAGGAGGCCCCACACCTGTTGCCATAGCGCTCGTTTTCGGACACTAAGTCAGCTACGAGAAGCTTCTCCGTTGGTGGTAACCCATGTCAATGGCTCCCTGACCTCAGCACCGCTTCGAAGAACGAGGACGTGATCTTCTCCTTAATCAGTGCACCAAAGTACAGCGCCACCGAGAGACACCACGGAAAGGCGTTAATGGAAGTCGCAGAGCAACAGCTCCATGGGGAAAGCAAACAACATTGCAGAGAGCGGTCAGCCTTGACGCACCGAACAACAACAGATCACGATGGGGAAACTGAGATCGTACGTCGCTTCGCGAAGTTTATGCATTGCGACCTCGACAGCAGTATCACGGTATCCTATACTACGGAGTACCCTTCCAAGTAGTAGTGATCGACCTGATCGAACGCCTGGCTGAAGTCACGAGTGGCCAAAAGTCCAGGCACACGACGAGCGTAAGCAACAGCGATTATGCCTTGATAGTGACAGAGAGCACAGAGGATGTTATTGACACCTACCAAAGAGGTTTGATAAGGGGAAATCACATACCGAGCAGTTCGTTTAATCCGTGCAGCCAACGGCCTGGTAAAGATCTTTGTCTTGCTGTTGAGGAGCGTCAAGGAGTGGTAATCGTAAATCCATGATGCACCTCGAGTCCTGTGGATGTCAAGAGGAGACCGTCGAAGAAACCGTCTGGGATTTGCATTAGGCGACGTTAAGGTCCTGGCAAATGTCCGACCACACCGGCGCCAGCAGGGGAGGAAGTGTACGATAAGACTCTAGTGGGAGGATGTCAAGGCCGGACGACTTCCTCGTAGAAACCCACTGGACTGCATCATAGACTTCTTCCTCTGTGACGTCGGCAAGCAAATCCATCGTTGCTTCCCCAGGAACGGACCAACAGGAGAGTCCGTAGACCACCGTAATGTTGGCAGTGTGGAGACGTTGTGCAGAGTACAGTGTAACGTATGTGCATGGAGGACAGACCCTACATTGCGTTGAGTATCTGAGCGCCGCTCATCATATGTCGTGAGAACAGTAATCAACGTCCTCCAATGGTGGCGCTGTTCCGCTGTCACGAAGTGCATATACTTTCCTAGACTGAAGCTCATGCACTAACCCGTCGCGTGCGTGCGCCCTAACCAGAAATTCCTTCAAGGTAACGTTGAGAGAGGGCAGTGAGCTGAGGCATGGTACGATTCACCATCGCCCTACGCTCTTGCGAATACGGCGTTACAGTACGTTCTCGGCAAACACTGAAACACGAATCATGGGTACGTCGCCGCCACGCCGCGACGCACCTAGACCGGGTGTATGTTAAAAGATGTACAGTTATACATTTGTTCAGCATTTAAAGATGTTAATTGTTTTAGTTAGTAATTTCTCTAATGGTAGTGGGCTTCACGAATCGGTAGGGCGAAGAGGAGCAATCCGCTCAAAGCAATGGGAAGGTCACATAACCAGTCATCTTTGTGACTAACGTGGCAAGTGCGATAGTCTCTTCAGTAAAGGCTGTATGTTCCAGTAACGCTGGTCTGCTGGCAACGCACCTCAGTGCTCTGCTGCCGGTAGCCAATAGGGTGTGAGGGAGATAAATCACGTGTTATCTGGTGGCTACCACGTGAAGCATTAGTTCCAGGCTATACGATCTCTCTGGCACCGGTATCGAACCAGCAATGACGTGAATCCTCTCTTACACCTTTTGCCCGCTCTTTGAACCGACGCCGTAATTATCATCCTCTTACGACCTCCATGACATAGACACGCTTTTACGAATTAAATTACAGACTACTGATAATTTATTAACTTTTAAACAATTCAGTCATTGGAAAAAAACTCTCTTTCGATGTCCACATCATGTGCAACCTGACCAGGAAAATGTCTGCGCCTATAAAGCGACATCTGTTAACACATTCTTCAAAAAATAAAATTTCCATATGATGAAAAAGCATCAAGTGGAATTTTTGTGGTCTGTTGAAGGAATAAGCCCATATATTCTAAAATAAACATAATGAAAAAATTTACAAATTAACAATGGATTCAGAGCGCCAGTTGCGATGTTTTCGTGTACAGAGCAGTTGAAAACAATGGCATGGTAGATAGGAGAAGAAATAAACAGGACACAAAAAATGGCCGGTGTGCTTCCGATAAACAAAGTAGGGTTGTCACAACAGGTCTCCCTATGTGCAAACTGTGGTGTTACCGCCAGAGACCACACTTGCTAGGTGGTAGCCTTTAAATCGGCCGCGGTCCATTAGTATACGTCGGACCCACGTGTCGCCACTGTCAGTGATTGCAGACCGAGCGCCACCACACGGCAGGTCTAGAGAGACGTCCTGGCACTCGCCCCAATTGTACAGCCGACGTTCATAGCAGTGGTTCACTGACAAATTACGCTCTCATTTGCCGAGACGATAGTTAGCATAGCCTTCAGCTACATTTGCTATGACCCAGCAAGGCGCCGTATTCAATTGATATTTATTATGTGAAGCATGTACCGTCAAGAGCGATGTACACCAGTTATGGATTAAAGTTAAGTATTCCAAGAACTACGTTCTTTTCTTGTTAGACTCAACTCCTTTAATTGTTCCAGACCTCACGCCAGTCTGCGTGTAATTAAACGCGTGCATTTCGGCCTCCTCTAGCAACACGGTGTTGGCTCTTCTGCCAACACAACATTGGCAACGAGGATTTCGCGTTCGTATTGCCCTAATTTACTTGTCATGGCTTCGCCACACTCTCCAGATGTACTGTCCGAATTTTATCGCTTACAGAATCAACAGACGCAGGCCTTATTGAATGCCCTGGGACAGCTCGTCCAGGGTCAACGTGCACTGCGGAACGATGCGGCAGCCGCCGCTTCACCGCTACCACAGCCGCAAAACGCAGTTGCACCACCTTTTCGTCCTTTTGATGCAGCACTGGAAAGCTGGACGGAGTGGTCACGCCAATTTGAATTCCATCTCGCTGCCTACAGAATTCAAGGTAACGAGCGGCATCCTTTTTTGTTAGCATCCGTCGGGGTGCACACGTACCGAGTGATAGTGAAATTATTTCCCCGACACGACGCAGCAACTCTGTCCTACGACGCAATTTTGTCGGCATTACATGCATATTTCAAAGAATCTGTCAATGTAGTTGCAAAAAGGTATACTTTCTTTCGTACTAAACATACGGCCGGTCAGACTAATCGGGAGTGGGTTGCAACTTTGCAAGGCCTTACTAGGGATTGTGCTTTTGAGTGTGAATGTTGACTCCCTTATTCAGATACTATGGTATGTGATGCAATTGCACAGAACGTTTCTGATGTTCGTATAAGGGAACAGATTTTGAAACTAGTCAATCCCTCCCTTCAACAAGTGATGGACATATTGGATCGGCAAGACACACTTGCCTTTGCTCAGGAATCATTTGAAACTTCGCCAGCTGTGTGTCACATTAACCGGCCCGCCGGGCGAGCTGCACGGAACAGTAAACAGCCCTCGCGCTCGTCCGCGCAGCTGCCGCCAAGCTCTCCGCTACGTTTGCCGCGCCAGCAAGCAAATGCAGTGCTAAAGTCATGCCCGCGGTGTGCTACTAGACATTCGCATGAGAATTGCCCGTCACGCCAAGCTATTTGCTTTTTCTGTAATAAAAAAGGACATGTTCAAAGTGTTTGCCAGAAAAAGCTTACATCGGACACTAACAACCATTCCAGACCCTTTGTTTCGCGCCGGAATCGAACCAAGCATACTCGGGCTCGTGAGCCTTCGCCCATGGACATTCATGTAGTTCATTCCACTCCGCCCAGTGCCACTCTTTCTAACAGTGGCTGTGTTCGTCCCACAAAAAGTGTTCGTCGACATCGACGGAAATCACGTCAAGTCGCAAGTGATTCTGTACCAGGTTTAGATTTATTTCAGTTGTTTAACTTGTCTATAGTCAATCAGGTCCTATCAGTGAACCAGACTGTGCCTTCAGCCAGTGTTTCTCATCTATGTGAAGAATTTGCTGACACTTTTGCACTGGGCCTTGGCTGTGCTAAGAACTATGAAGCACATTTGGAACTGAATGTAACCGCGCAACCGAAATTTTTCCGAGCGCGCAATGTTCCCCAAGCATTGCGTGATGATGTCGCAAGAACATTACACGATTTGGAATCACAAGGTGTGATTGAACGTGTGCAGGCTTCTCTCTGGGCATCACCCTTAGTCATTTAGCCAAAACCTTCTGGAAAATTGAGACTTTGTGTGGACTTCAAGGCAACGGTGAATCCTCAACTAGTGATTGCAACTTTTCCTTTACCCCGCCCGGAAGATCTTTTTAACAAACTGTGCCCGGGTAAATATTTTTCGAAGTTGGACCTAGCAGATGCGTACTTGCAAATACCAGTGCACGACGAATCCCAGCGTGTCTTGGTGGTTAACACGCATCTTGGTTTGTATCGATTCAAAAGACTGCCATTCGGGTGTGCATCCGCCCCTGCATTGTTTCAGCAATATCTGCAAACAGTTTGTGCGTCGGTCCCTACTGCAGCAAACTATCTGGACGATATTGTGATCTCCGGAAAGACAGAAGAAGAACATGTAGCCAATCTCAGAACATTATTTCAGGTCTTGCGACAAAATGGTCTTCGCTTGCGGAAGGACAAATGTGTGTTTTTTGCTCGTGACTTACCCTATCTGGGACATGTAATCAATGTCCAAGGCATACATCTCAGTCCAGAGCACCTCCGTGCCATACAAGACTTGCCTTCGCCGCAGAATTTGAAGCAGCTACAGAGTGTGCTGGGAAAAATTAATCATTACCACAGATATGTACCGCATGCCTCATCCATTTCAGCTCCGCTTCATCGCTTACGCCTTAAAGGTGTTCCGTTTGTCTGGACAACGGAATGCGAACGCGCCTTTCGCCAGTTGAAATCGGCGTTGCTTTCAAATACTTGCCTTACGCCATTCGATCCCCAGAAACCCCTTTTGTTGCTGGTAGATGCATCGGATTTCGGGATCGGTGCTGTGCTTGCGCACAAAGATGGATCGCATGATCGTCCTATTGCCTTTGCGTCCAAATTGCTCTCGTCTGCGCAAAGAAATTATTCACAGATTGAGAAAGAAGCTTTGGCTCTCGTATTTGGTGTTACTAAGTTTCATGATTTCTTTTATGGTCGTCACTTTACCATCATCACAGACCACAAACCTTTGACATCGCTTTTTCATCCGAACAAGCCTGTACCTCCACTTACAGCGCAGAAATTCATTCGCAGGTCTGTTTTCCTCTCGCAGTACCGCTACGATATCTTGTATCGGTCCACTGCTAAGCACGGAAACGCCGATGCGTTGTCCCGTTTGCCTGTTGCTGAGGATAGAGCATTCGATTCTTCCGAACTTGCTTGCATGTTCATTGATTCGGAAACCGATGACGTGGTCGAATCGTTTCCGATTGATTTTCGTCGTGTAGCTACAGCCACAGCTGCTGACCCTGTCCTTGCTACCGTTTTGCGTTTTGTTGCTACTCAATGGCCCTTGTCAAAGACACGGATCGAGGATCCGTTGGTTCGCCGATATTTTGCTCACAAGGAGAGACTTTTTGTTCGACGTGGTGTTTTGCTGTTGCGTTCTGATAATGATCAGTCCAGGGTCGTGGTCCCACGTTCGTTACAATCCTCTGTATTACGGCTTCTCCACCAAGGACATTGGGGTATAGTGCGAACGAAACAACTTCTCGTCAGCACTGTACATGGTTCGGAATCGATGCTGCGATTACGAATATGCGCTCTTCTTGCATGGCGTGTGCCGAACAACAATCCGCACCACCGCGGAAATTCTTCGCATGGCCGAAAGCCACTTCCCCTTGGCAACGCTTGCACATCGATTTTGCTGGTCCATTCTGGAATGCTCGATGGTTGGTTGCGGTCGATTCCTTCAGTAATTTTCCTTTTGTTGTCCGGATGTCTTCCACGACGTCATCTGCCACCATCCAAGCGTTATCCGCTATCTTTTTCATTGACGGTCTTCCACAGACTATTGTTTCCGACAATGGCCCACAATTCATGTCCGCAGAATTTCAGTCCTTCTGCAAGGCCAATGGTATTCAACATCTGCCATCCGCGCCGTTTTCGCCTCAGTCAAACGGTGCCGCTGAACGATTGGCCCGGACTTTCAAGTCGCAGATGTTGAAGTTGAAAGAGTCGCATTCTCGGGAGGACGCGTTATTGCTCTTTTTGTCCTCGTATCGCTCTCAGCCCCGAGCTGGTCGTTCGCCGGCTGAGTTGCTCCACGGTCGTCCTCATCGAACCTTGATGTCTTTGCTACATCCGCCGCATCAGGTTCCTGTGCAGCGGCAGCCACCGGCTTTTGCTCCAGGCGACGTTGTCTATTATCGCAACTATCGAGGTTCACGGCGTTGGCTCGCAGGGCGCATTCTTCGCTGCCTCGGCCGCGCTATGTATCTGGTTTTGGGGGCCTCTGGTGAGGTGCGTCGGCATCTCAATCAGCTGCGCCTCTGTCGTCGCACGGGTTCTGCCGCTCCCCGTCTGCTTTCAGCGACGGTGCCGTCATGTCAGCGCCCTGGGGACCCATCTACTGGCTCGCCTCATCCCCAGGTGTTACCGACGCTGCCTTCCATTTTGCCCCATGGCGACGCGCCGCCGCCGCCGCCTGTTCTCCCGCCGGCGACGCCCGCATTGGACGCGTCGCTGCAACCGCCGATCGCTTCCCGTGACCAGCTGTCCTCCGACTTGGAACTCTTGCCCGCTCCGGACCAGATGTCGTCTTCGCCCGTCGGGCACCCCGACACGATGGAGGTCGACCCTTCAGCCCATCCTGTCTCTCTGCGGGCACGAACACCGCATGTTGGCGTGCACCTTGGACTAGGTTTTCAGGCGTTTCCTAGCTCCCCTCGGACCGAATGGTCAGGTGTGGGTGGCACGCCATCGCCTGTTGTTAGGCTCCCCACCTCGTCGCATACGTCAACATGGGGTCCTCCCCACGGCGGGCGGAAGCCTTATAACACAACCGTTCGCCGATTTGCGGGGGAGGAATGTGGTGTCACCGCCAGACACCACACTTCCTAGGTGGTAGCCTTTAAATCGGCCGCGGTCCATTAGTATACGTCGGACCCACGTGTCGCAACTGTCAGTGATTGCAGACCGAGCGCCACCACACGGCAGGTCTAGAGAGACGTCCTGGCACAAGCCCCAATTGTACAGCCGACGTTCATAGCAGTGGTTCACTGACAAATTACGCTCTCATTTGCCGAGACGATAGTTAGCATAGCCTTCAGCTACGTCATTTGCTACGACCTAGCAAGGCGCCGTATTCAATTGATATTTATTATGTGAAGCATGTACCGTCAAGAGCGATGTACACCAGTTATGGATTAAAGTTAAGTATTCCAAGAACTACGTTCTTTTCTTGTTAGACGCAACTCCTTTAATTGTTCCAGACCTCACGCCAGTCTGCGTGTAATTAAACGCGTGCATTTCGGCCTCCTCTAGCAACACGGTGTTGGCTCTTCTGCCAACACTACACAGACAGTTAGTGTGTTACCCAGTTTTGATTTACATAAGTTACATAGAGTCTTCTTGGGAATTCGAAAATTAAGGGCGATCGGCGGGAACTTTAGATACATGTAGCGCATTATCAGGAGAGAGATAAAAGGAAGCAAATGGATATGGGAAGAAACTGGAGCAATAGATGCAATTTTGACCGTATAGAGATTCATATGAAAGCGGGTGTGACCCTCTTTTAATCACTCTTCACACTGGATCGATGCAGCCCGCCAAGACTTTCTCTCCTGGGCCAACTTCTTCGTATGATAATAACTCTTGCACCTAACAACATTATTTCTTAATGTATTAGTATGTCTATTCTCGCAGAGTCTGCGGAGAACTTCCTCAGTTAATATCAGCCCATCTAATCCTCAGCATCCTTCTACACCACCACGTCTGAAAGCCTTCTATTCTGTTCTTCTCCGGTTCCTGCGTAAGCCATTATCCACATCCATACTATGCTCTGTTACGGACTTTCCGAATTACCTCCTAAATCTATAAGCAGGCAAATTGATCTTAGACCCCGAAGAAAATTCTTTATTGCAATCCAGGGGATAATGAAAGGCAAAACTGACCGAGTAATCGATGGAGGGTGGATAAAATTTGGAAACCTCTTTGAGAAATGTAGCAGCGTGCATCGAATGATGGTACTACAAGTTAACATCTAGGGGAGGGTACCTTTATCCAGAAATTAATGTTAAATTCCTCACAGGCGAGTTAAATAGCAGATTCTGTGCAAACAATGAGTCGAAATGAAACAAGAGACAGAAACAAACGAAAGACAAGCGTGTTATACATGTAAAGAAAGTAATGGAAGCGTTTAGAAATACGTCCACTAGACACTTGGGGACAATACGATCACGATAAACGTAGTAGTTGTAAATCCGCATTTTTGAAGCCAAAAATAGAAAATAAACTCCTGGCCATTAAAATTGCTACACCACGAAGATAACGTGCTACAGACGCGAAATTTAACCGACAGGACGAGGATGCTGTGATATGAAAATGATTAGCTTTTCAGAGCATTCACAGAAGGTAGGCGCCGGTGGCGACACCTACAAAGTGCTGACATGAGGAAAGTTTCCAACCGATTTCACATACACAAACAGCAGTTGACCGTCGTTGACTGGTGAAACGTTGCTGCGATGCCTCGTGTGAGGAGGAGAAATGCGCACCATCACGTTTCCGACTTTGATAAAGGTCGGATTGTAGCCTATCGCGACTGCGGTTTATCGTATCGCTACATTGCTGCTAGCGTTGGTCGAGATCCAATGATTGTTAGCAGAATATAGAATCGGTGGGTTCGGGAGGGTAATACGGAACCCCGTGCTGTATCCCAACGGCCTCGTATCACTAGCAGTCGAGATGACAGGCATCTTATCCGCATGGCTGTAATGGATCGTGCAGCCACGTCTCGATCCCTGAGTCAACAGATGGGGACGTTTGCAAGACAACAACCATCTGCACGAACAGTTCGACCACGTTTGCAGCAGCAAGGACTATCAGCTCGGAGACCACGGCTGCGGTTACCCATGACGCAGTATCACAGACAGGAGCGCCTGCGTTGCTGTGCTGAACGACGAACCTGGGTGCACGAATGGCAAAACATATTTTCGGATGAATCCTGGTTTTCTTTACAGCATCATGATGGTCGCATTCGTGTTTGGCGACATCGCGGTGAACGCACAATGGAAGCGTGTATTCGTCATCGCCATACTGGCTTATCAACCTGCGTGATTGTATGGGGTGCCATTGGTTACACGTATCGGTCACCTCTTGTTCGCATTGACTGCACTTTGAACAGTGGACGTTAATTTCAGATGTGTTACCACCCGTGTGTCTACCCTTCATTCGATCCCTGCTCAACGCTACATTTCAGCAGGATAATGCACGACTGCATGTTACAGGTCCTGTACGGACCTTTCTATATACAGTAAATGTTCGACTGCTGCCGTGGACAGCACATTCCCCATATCTCTCACCAACTGAAAACGTCTAGTCAATGGTGCTCGAGCAGCTGGCTCGTCACATACGCCAGTCACTACTCTTGATGAACTGTAGTATCGTGTTGAAGCTGCATGGACAGCTGTACCTGTACACGCCATCAAAGTTCTGTTTGACTCAATTCCCAGGCGTATCAACGCAGTTATTACGGCCAGAGATGGTTGTTCTGGGTACTGATTTCTCAAGGATCTACGTACCCAAATTGCGTGAAAATGTAATCACATGTCAGTTCTAGTATAATATATCTGTCCAATGAATACTCGTTTATCATTTATTTCTTCTTGGTGTAGCAATTTTAATTGCCAGTAATGTAAATATCAGCTTATAAGGAAAAGTAATACATAAGAATTTTTTATAACTATTGTGCACAGATACTTCAGAAATACGCATATTTTATATTTTTCTGTCGTGAAGGCTCATTGGCTTGCTGCAAGTCTCTCCATAGGACGCCACTTGGGCGACTTGCTTACCTGGCATACCCCAGTTATCCAAGCAGGAATCGAAACCTACAGCTTCACGTGCAGCTCGAACCTCATGAACTTCTGGCGGCTCCTCACAACATTGAGAAGTGATGGGTAGGTTGAAACGCAGAAAAATTCAAGGGCCGACCAGGATTCGGTCGGCGACCTCTCCGTTTCCACTCAAGCGCGTTACCTTTTTCTTTTTTCTTGAAATGTGTCATGGTCGTTGCATTCGTTCCTTTGAAGCACATAATAACAATACTACTACTAATACTAATATTAATAACAATAGTAATAATGTTGTTGTTGTTGTGGTCTTCAGTCCTGAGACTGGTATGATGCAGCTCTCCATGCTACTCTATCCTGTGCAAGCTTCTTCATCTCCCAGTACCTACTGCAACCTACATCCTTCTGAATCTGCTTAGTGTATTCATCTCTTGGTCTCCCTCTACGATTTTTACCCTCCACGCTGCCCTCCAATGCTAAATTTGTGATGCCTTGATGCCTCAAAACATGTCCTACCAACCGATCCCTTCTTCTAGTCAAGTTGTGCCACAAACTTCTCTTCTCCCCAATCCTATTCAATACCTCCTCATTAGTTACGTGATCTACCCACCTTATCTTCAGCATTCTTCTGTAGCACCACATTTCGAAAGCTTCTATTCTCTTCTTGTCCAAACTAGTTATCGTCCATGTCTCACTTCCATACATGGCTACACTCCATACAAACACTTTCAGAAACGACTTCCTGACACCTAAATCTATACTCGATGTTAATAAATTTCTCTTCTTGAGAAACGCTTTCCTTGCCATTGCCAGTCTACATTTTATATCCTCTCTACTTCGACCATCATCAGTTATTTTACTCCCTAAATAGCAAAACTCCTTTACTCCTTTAAGTGTCTCATTTCCTAATCTAATTCTCTCAGCATCACCCGACTTAATTCGACCACATTCCATTATCCTTGTTTTGCTTTTGTTGATGTTCATCTTATATCCTCCTTTCAAGACACTGTCCATTCCGTTCAACTGCTCTTCCAAGTCCTTTGCTGTCTCTGACAGAATTACAATGTCATCGGCGAACCTCAAAGTTTTTACTTCTTCTCCATGAATTTTAATACCTACTCCGAATTTTTCTTTTGTTTCCTTTAGTGCTTGCTCAATATACAGATTGAATAACATCGGGGAGAGGCTACAACCCTGTCTCACTCCTTTCCCAACCACTGCTTCCCTTTCATGCCCCTCGACTCTTATAACTGCTATCTGGTTTCTGAACAAATTGTAAATAGCCTTTCGCTCCCTGTATTTTACCCGTGCCACCTTCAGAATTTGAAAGAGAGTATTCCAGTCAACATTGTCAAAAGCTTTCTCTAAGTCCACAAATGCTAGAAACGTAGGTTTGCCTTTTCTTAATCTTTCTTCCAAGATAAGTCGTAAGGTCAGTATTGCCTCACGTGTTCCAACATTTCTACGGAATCCAAACTGATCTTCCCCTAGGTCGGCTTTTACCAGTTTTTCCATTCGTCTGTAAAGAATTCGCGTTAGTATTTTGCAGCTGTGACTTATTAAACTGATAGTTCGGTAATTTTCACATCTGTCAACACCTGCTTTCTTTGGGATTGGAATTATTATATTCTTCTTGAAGTCTGAGGGTATTTCGCCTGTCTCATACATCGTGCTCACCAGATGGTAGAGTTTTGTCATGACTGGCTCTCCCGAGGCTGTCAGTAGTTCTAATGGAATGTTGTCTACTCCCGGGGCCTTGTTTCGACTCAGGTCTTTCAGTGCTCTGTCAAACTCTTCACGCAGTATCTTATCTCCCATTTCGTCTTCATTTACATCCTCTTCCATTTCCATAATATTGTCCTCAAGTACATCGCCCTTGTATAAACCCTCTATATACTCCTTCCACCTTTCTGCCTTCCCTTCTTTGCTTAGAACTGGGTTGCAATCTGAGCTCTTGATATTCATACAAGTGGTTCTCTTCTCTCCAAAGGTCTCTTTAATTTTCCTGTAGGCAGTATCTATCTTACCCCTAGTGAGACAAGCCTCTACATCCTTACATTTGTCCTCTAGCCATCCCTGCTTAGCCATTTTGCACTTCCTGTCGATTTCATTTTTGAGACGTTTGTATTCCTTTTTGCCTGCTTCATTTACTGCATTTTTATATTTTCTCCTTTCATCAATTAAATTCAATATTTCTTCTGTTACCCAAGGATTTCTATTAGCCCTCGTCTTTTTACCTACTTGATCGTCTGCTGCCTTCACCACTTCATCCCTCAGAGCTACCCATTCTTCTTCTACTGTATTTCTTTCCCCCATTCCTGTAAATTGTTCCCTTATACTCTCCCTGAAACTCTCTACAACCTCTGGTTCTTTCAGTTTATCCAGGTCCCATCTCCTTAAATTCCCACCTTTTTGCAGTTTCTTCAGTTTCAATCTGCAGTTCATAACCAATAGATTGTGGTCAGAATCCACATCTGCCCCAGGAAATGTCTTCCAATTTAAAACCTGGTTCCTAAATCTCTGTCTTACCATTATATAATCTATCTGAAACCTGTCAGTATCTCCCGGCTTCTTCCATGTATACAGCCTCCTTTCATGATTCTTGAACCAAGTGTTAGCTATGATTAAGCTATGCTCTGTGCAAAATTCTACAAGGCGGCTTCCTCTTTCATTCCTTCCCCCCAATCCATATTCACCTACTATGTTTCCTTCTCTCCCTTTTCCTACTGATGAATTCCAGTCACCCATGACTATTAAATTTTCGTCTCCCTTCACTACCTGAATAATTTCTTTTATCTCGTCATACATTTCATCTATTTCTTCATCATCTGCAGAGCTAGTTGGCATATAAACTTGTACTACTGTAGTAGGCATGGGCTTTGTGTCTATCTTGGCCACAATAATGCGTTCACTATGCTGTTTGTAGTAGCTAACCCGCACTCCTATTTTTTTATTCATTATTAAACCTACTCCTGCATTACCCCTATTTGATTTTGTATTTATAACCCTGTAATCACCTGACCAAAAGTCTTGTTCCTCCTGCCACCGAACTTCCCTAATTCCCACTATATCTAACTTTAACCTATCCATTTCCCTTTTCTAATTTTCTAACCTACCTGCCCGATTAAGTGATCTGACATTCCACGCTCCGATCCGTAGAATGCCAGTTTTCTTTCTCCTGATAACGACGTCCTCTTGAGTAGTCCCCGCCCGGAGATCCGAATGGGGGACTATTTTACCTCCGGAATATTTTACCCAAGAGGACGCCATCATCATTTAATCATACAGTAGAGCTGCATGTCCTCGGGAAAAATTACGGCTGTAGTTTCCCCTTGCTTTCAGCCGTTCGCAGTACCAGCCCAGCAAGGCCGTTTTGGTTAATGTTACAAGGTCAGGTCAGTCAATCATCCAGACTGTTGCCCCTGCAACTACTGAAAAGGCTGCTGCCCCTCTTCAGGAACCACATGTTTGTCTGGCCTCTCAACAGATACCCCTCCGTTGTGGTTGCACCTACGGTACGGCCATCTGTATCGCTGAGGCACGCAAGCCTCCCCACCAACGGCAAGGTCCATGGTTCATGGGGGGCAATAATAATAATAATAATGCTAAAATATTTCCATTCTTTCATCACAATAGAGTCATACTTCATATAAAAGTGAGTGGTATCAATGGCCCCAGCACATAACTTCAATAAGTATTAAACTAATTTCTACTTTAGTCTCCTTCAGATTTACAATAACAATCACTGTATTGTATTTTGCTTGCCATTTCCACAGCTGCACCGGCTTCTGTTTCTGTGTCTCGAACACTTTGGCCCATGGACTGTTCTTCCACTCCTGGTTCTGGGCCTACTGTGCAGGCTTCTACGAGCTTTATTAGAAAACATTTTTGAGCAGACAGCATATGAAAATTTCTGGAAGTTGTGCATGTTTCACTACAGTGACCACTTCCAAATTCAGCGTCCAGCTACTGTCGAAAGTAACCATGTTGTCCAACTATTTCTAGACCATTTGGCAAAGTCTGTTCCTGGACATTAAGTTACTGACAATGATCATCGTAGACGAGAAACTTCTACTGTCACCAACAAAATTTTTGCTTGTGCTCCAAATGCAGGGTACAAAACCTCCGAAAACGTGCCCGTATCTCTCTCTCTGTCATAGTGACAACTGTAGGTCCCTTGTTCATTATGATACAAACAGGTTTGGAAAACGTTCACCACGTACAACAATGGAGTGCAGTAGCTAAATTCACTCTGAAACAAGGAGGAATTCATGCATTCAGAAAGACGATGCTTGACCGTGGCAGTACTGATGGGAACTTATCACTTGGGATCCTTTTTCCAAACTTGTATTGTGCTGTATTCTTCCATTGTATCTTCGTCTAGAAAATTGTATATCTTATTGAAAATTACTTTCTGCAGTAGAGTAAACAACAAATATATGTCGTCACACAAGTAGTCATGCCTGAAGGAGGCACCGCACTGCACGTAGGAAAATCTTGGCACAGATGTTGGGCTAGTACCTGGAGCTGATCTACCTGTATCATTATGTTCTGTACCACTTTCCACTATTCAGAGTCTTTTTTCTCCTTGGTTCTGTATGGTTTTACATACGGTGTGAAAATGCCTTCCGCATTCAAATGCATTGCTGAGACCGTAACTTCCTTGCTTCCTGCTGAAATCATTTTACAAATAGCAGTCACTTCTCACCTTCACTCAATTTTCTTATATAAGAAAGATGCTATAAAAACTACACAAAACTTATGTCTGAATTACCTTGAAACAAATAACTGAGAATTGTTTGCAGGATATATTCATCAAGCCCTTCGCTTCATGCAGACTTAGTCTCCTTTACTTACAAGTTTCATTCATTTACAAATAGTTTTGAAAACAGTCAGAACTGCTTTTCCTTCATTATTAGCAAGACTTCTGTATCAATTAACACTTACTCCCTTGAATGCCATCCTTTTTTACCCGGTTAATTTTATTTCGTAATTTTTAATAGCATACGGTACCTTGTATCCACTAGAACACCACTCTCGTTTAATTGGACGTGATCTATGTACTGAACTCTATAGAAGGAACGTGACATGGTACAGTTTATCTCAATAATGGCAAAACTTATGGAATGACCAGACTTATATGAGAAAAAATCTAACAGTAGTTTATATTTTCAACTATCGACGTTTCATCTACAGAGAAATGTACAGTCTTACACGAAATACTTCTATTACAACAGGTACTAATTAACTACGATCTGCATTGACAGGTGTAGTTTAAAACTCTACAGAAAAGCGTTATAGATACCGTACAATGAAGTGTAGCATACGTGTAATGACATACCGAAGAGGAGCGCACATCGATCAGGGATTTGTCATTTCGTTTGACAGTGTACACATCGTCGCGTAATTTGGTAATTAGTGCTGACAGATTGATGTATAAAGCCGTACACCTGGCTATTATACAGTTTGCATCTTTTCCGTCCAATTATTTTTGGCTCTACACTCGATGCAGTTTTGTGACGAAATGAGGGACAGGATCTAGCAATGCTAATAACCTCGATTTTGTGCTGCTAAAGCCAAACAAAACAAAGAATGTTTCTGGGCAAATGTGAACCAAACGCGTGTATAAAGCGCCTTCAAAGCAGATTTTAACACTGTGATCGAATGGCCAAATATGTCGATAATTTCCCGTTTAGTTTAAGCGTGATATCGATGTGTTAGAGTAGAGATCGTCCGCATTTCCGGTAAAGATATAGTTTATTCGTGAATCACCAAAGATGCAGACCTATATTGAAACTTCGAAATATATAAAAAAAAGAGTACCGAAATGTTAGTTTGAAATCTTACAATAACAACACAAACCACTCTTTGAACTTTCAACATTGCGACCAATAATTCCGAGTACGCTGTCTTATTATTAAGTACTGCATGTGGCTTGTCATATGCTCTCCAGTATGAGGGGTCTTACATCTCGAGTGAATCTCTCTTAGTCCGAGGTATAATTCACATATTAAGTACCGGTACGCTAATTTACAAATAATTGATTTATTCCATAAGGCTACAAGATTTAAGCGAAAGTGTTTGATATAACAATATTTCAAATACTATATACGTAGCAAACCTATGAAAACTCCAGCTCACTTTGATCTTTTCCTGTCAGGTTCTCTACATGAAGGGGCAGATGCTGGTTACATTATAGGAACAATGGCGTCATCAATGACCTTAAACACATGACTTCATCGATACGTCAGGTAACTGGAAACTTAAAAATTCAACATGGCTCACGTAAATTTAATAATCCAAGATGACGAATGGACAGGAAATTTAAAAATTGAAGACGGTGATTTGGCGGGAAATTTCGAAAATCATAGGTGGTGGATGATGGGATATTTTAAAATTATAGATGGTGGAAGGAGCAAAATTAAAAACTGAGTATAACAGTGGTGACAAATTAAATGATAAAATGTCATTGGCGGAAAATATAAAAATCAAACTTGGTGAGCAGTGGTACGTTTAAAAATTAGATATGAATAAAGACATTTTAA
The DNA here is from genome assembly GCF_023898315.1 of Schistocerca nitens. NCBI lineage: Eukaryota > Metazoa > Arthropoda > Insecta > Orthoptera > Acrididae > Schistocerca > Schistocerca nitens. The sequence goes on from NC_064621.1 coordinate 493,455,170, forward strand.
CACCCCAGTATGGTGGAACTAGCTCAGTTGTACTTTCTAACACATTCCCCTATCTTCCCTAGTCTTCTGCCCCAATCAGTCTAGTACTTTACTGACCATTAAAATGAAATAGCCGGTCACAATGTAACCATTTCCCTGATGAAAACTACTCATAGCTCCTGATTTCTTTGAGCTGTGTTTAAAAATACATATACAAAAAATTGTGTAGAAGGCGCAACTTGCAGTGCTAAAGATAGATTACTGAGCATTGTAATGACACTAAAAATCATGATGTAATCATATTGCCTGTGCTCCAAAGTACGCCGACATCTCGAATTTTAAAATCAAAGTTTTCTGGAGATGGTACCGACATATTGGTGCACTAGAAGATCCGGAAGAAAAACACGGTAACCATGATTTATATATTGGTTTCGCCAGTAAAAGTTTTTGACTGTGTGACACAGTACCTTACTCAGAAAACTTTCGTGTTAATTGTCTCTGGCCAGTGAATCCAATCATATTGACAAACTGAGTTTTCTATGCCACTTAATCAGGCATCAACAGGACAGAACTGGGTGGGTAATTTGTTTGTTTCGACAAGTCTTGCCTTCCGTACATTCAATGCATTTCCCTCTCGGCCAGATGTAATACGACACGCATTCCACATGGCACAACACGCTTGAGCACTCCTGCTGATCTAAGTTACAGCTTAAAGTGTACTTGTCGACGGCAGTTATGAAAGTGAACAATATTATACTCACCTCAAAAGCTAGCCACTAAAACCAATATCAAAGTCAGCCAAGCATCTCGGTGACGTCCATGCAGGGTATAAGCTTTAATTTGGATTGACAAAAGTTTGTCACTTTTTCCCGATAATGTCACATCATGTCGTTACGCAGTGGAAACAAGTATTCACAAATTACATACTTGTTAGAAATTTTGTACATCACAGTTCTTCTAAGAGCTTTATACAATTTACCAGCACTTTCCCTGTGCTGTCAGCTATTATGGGACGATATTCAGACGTAACCAAGAAACGGACAGGAAAGGGTATCAGTAATGATAAACAGTAAATGGCTAACTGAAAACGGTAAATGGGAAATTAACTAATGCTGGATGCTAAAAGGTAAATGGATAACGGGTAATGTGTAATAGATAAAGATAAGAAGGTAAGAGTAATAAGTTTTATATCTTACTTTCGAAGTCAGTCAAGAATTATAGTGACCCCACGCTACAGTAATAACTTTATCTAGCAGTAAAAAACTTTTTCATATTCTGCTAATAATGCTGAATCACGTGGTGACACTGTAGAAATTGCATGACACTTCGACGAAAGAGCATAATGAACGTAGCTGGTGGCTACCATTATTCCATTACCCTGAATGTGTGGTGAATATTATTGCTGTTGGGGAGAGGGTAGGTTAATAGGTGACTCCCATTAATCCAGTCATGATGACTACCATTATCCTAAACACACATAGTGACTGCCATTACCTATACATGATAACTGTTGTTACTCCAAATGGTTGGTCCCATTAGCCCAAAGAGCATTATCCCATTACACCACTCCACCATTACCCTATTACAATGTTATACCATCATCTCACTACACTGCTGTCTGACTACACTGCACTATACTTCTCTATTAACCCGTTACCCTTTTACCCATATATTGTTATCTATTACTATTTACACCATTGAAGCTTTACCTCTTATGCAGTTCTGCAACTATATCACTATGCCATTATCCCACTACACCATTACCCCATTACCCATGTATAATTTACCATTTACTTTTTACTATTAGCTGTTACACATTACTTGCTTTGTTGTTACACTGGAAGACTGCCATCCAGTATCTGACACTCCCAGTAAATGACAATCCCTGTAGCTGTTATGTCATAGCAAATTCAATTAAAACGTCAAATTTCCCAGTTCAAACACAATATCTCCACTGTGTGGCAGCATGATTTAACACTAATACAAGATGGTACACTTTTGTTCTGCAGGATACATGGGATCACAACAATATCTGACTGAAAATACATCAATCCTCTGTTCTGACCTATAAAAATATGTATTATGCTGTTGCATCACAGTGTCATGTAGGCCTAGCTTCCACTACAAGACAGTAGACGATGAAACGTTTTGAGCAACAAGATGAGGATAATACTCTACCACCAGAATACTATAATGTTTGACTAAAGGGATTGGGAATAATATAGCCTACCTTGGTAAATCAAGTTTACTAGTGCAATCTAACCTGAAACGTAAAGCAACAGTAGAACACATGCGTGTTCTGCAATGTGTCATTAAGTTTTACTAATACATTGTGATGATAATTAAATGCGTTGCTTGGCAGTAACACAAGACTTGTCTGAACACGCAAAACGATCAATCAACAAGTTCAGTCTTGGCGATGATTGCCTGCCTGCCTCGTGACTCTTGACAAGAATTTAGCTCTGGAAAATAATTAATTTGAGGGTCCGGTGTGCCTTAAACCGTCTTTTGAATAGAAATGGAATTTTGCAAGTGTGGAAGTGATATTTTACATGATTTTTGAATAAATACTTTTGAGCCTGGCGTAAAAAATTCAGAGCACATGGATCCTTCTGGGACAGGTAAAAAATGTTGCCAGTATTGCCATTTATGTAATTTTTATTGGTAAATAGTTGCGTTCAGTGACCGAAATAATTCGTAGTGTTTGGGCACTTCCGAGAACCAAGATGGCTGCGTTGAGACTGGCTGTCTCATTTTAATGGCCCATAAACTAAAATCATTGGGGGAAGTGGCAACAAAACGACTATTCACGTTGGTGTGTAGAATATATGAGTCTGGCGACATACCATCTGACTTTCGGAAAAGCATCATCCACACAATTCCGAAGACGGCAAGAGCTGACAAGTGCGAGAATTATCTCACAATCAGCTTAACAGCTCATGCATCGAAGCTGCTTTCAAGAATAATGTACAGAAGAATGGAAAAGAAAATTGAGAATGCGCTAGGTGACGATCAGTTTGGCTTTATGAAAAGTAAAGGGACGAGAGAGGCAATTCTGACGTTACGGCTAATAATGGAAGCAAGGCTAAAGAAAAATCAAGACACATTCATAGGATTTGTCGACCTAGAAAAAGCGTTCGACAATATAAAATGGTGCAAGCTGTTCCAGATTCTGAAAAAAGTACGGGTAAGCTATAGGGAGAGACGGGACATATACAATATGTACAACAACCAAGAGGGAATAATAAGAGTGGACGATCAAGAACGAAGTGCTCGTATTAAGAAGGGTGTAAGACAAGGCTGTAGCCTTTCGCCCCTACTCTTCAATCTGTACATCGAGGAAGCAATGATGGAAATAAAAGAAAGGTTCAGGAATGGAATTAAAATACAAGGTGAAAGGATATCAATGATACGATTCGCTGATGACATTGCTATCCTGAGAGAAAGTGAAGAAGAATTAAATGATCTGCTGAACGGAATGAACAGTCTAATGAGTACACAGTATGGTTTGAGAGTAAATCGGAGAAAGACGAAGGTAATGAGAAGTAGTAGAAATGAGAACAGCGAGAAACTTAACATCAGGATTGATGGTCACGAAGTCAATGAAGTTAAGGACTTCTGCTACCTAGGCAGTAAAATAACCATTGACGGACGGAGCAAGGAGGACATCAAAAGCAGACTCGCTATGGCAAAAAAGGCATTTCTGGCCAAGAGAAGTCTACTAATATCAAATACTGGCCTTAATTCGAGGAAGAAATTTGTGAGGATGTACGTCTGGAGTATAGCATTGTATGGTAGTGAAACATGGACTGTGGGAAAATCGGAACAGAAGAGAATCGAAGCATTTGAGATGTGGTGCTATAGACGAATGTTGAAAATTAGGTGGACTGATATCGTAAGGAATGAGGAGGTTCTACGCAGAATCGGAGAGGAAAGGAATATATGGAAAACACTTATAAGGAGAAGGGACAGGATGATAGGACATCTGCTAAGACATGAGGGAATTACTTCCATGGTACTAGAGGGAGCTGTAGAGGGCAAAAATTGTAGAGGAAGACAGAAATTGGAATACGTCAAGCAAATAACTGAGGACGCAGGTTGCAAGTGCTACTCTGAGATGAAGAGGTTAGCACAGGAAAGGAATTCGTTGCGGGCCGCATTAAACCAGTCAGTAGACTGATGACCAAAAAAAAAACTTTTAGATTAAAATTAAAGGGGGACTCGAGGGGCAGGGAAGTGTTACAGTGCACAGCTGAGTTAGAGCTGCCATTTTGGGATTTTGATGTTCTTTTAATCATCGTTGAACACCAACCCTGCTCTGGGCTGCAATAATAAATTTTCAAAGCTATAGCTCGACGCAAGGAGAGCAAACAGTGGAGTATGACTGCACCCAGGTCGTCGTTCTGTCACGTCTACAGTACAGAGTTATAGCATGCAACATGTTGGCTCTGTCGCTCCAAAGCATTATAGTACTTATGAGAAACGGAGAGGAGGGGGACTTATCCGTAACTCAGAATTCATGGTGTGGACATGACCGCTCATGTCAGTTATTAAAACGAGGGCAAAAGGCCACCTAACAAGCTACAATGGCGTGACGTCCGGTTTTAAAGATCCCTATTTCAGATATCTCGTCCTACATGTCTGGTCATTCTGTCTGCATCACTGATCCTGATGGAATGACAGGTTGGCTCTGCTCTTGTGAACCATGATGTTCTGCTTGCTGCCTGTATGAAGGCATCAACTAAAATACTGCAGCCTGCGAGCCATGTTTGAGTTTCGTCGCTCCGTGCTACTGTTATCGATGGGACACAGCTGTGACTGACAGACCTACTAGGACTAGGACTGTATCTGGGGAAGGGTTAAGCTGACTGATGCAAGCTGCATCTTCTGCATATTGGGTGGTGACCTGAGTGCCGCCTCCTAGGCTGTATGTGTTCAACCTTCGTGGCTGTATCTTATGTGTACTCAGGAATCTCTGGGCTTCCACCTTCAGAACAACTGCCATCCTGAAAACGCGCATCTTCGAGAGCACGGACGCCCACTGTATCCACAGAAGCACTGCAATGGGCAACCTCTCTGGCTCCCGCCACCTCACCCAGCACTATTTCGCTGTCAGACAGTGTGCGTGACCAGCTGGAAGGTACGTTAATTACTGGCGCCTGAGTGAGCAACCTGGCCCGCTTCATGTGCACAGAAGGAAACCATTTTCATTGTAGTACTCATGTTAGTAACCTTTTACTAAAAGTACCATGGTGATAAGCCTGGAACATCCACCAGCCCTTGGAGTTCTGCCTCCGACACTTGTAAAATCACTGTCTCCCCGTTGAACCTCAATGCCCACTAACCTTGTGTTCTGAAGGGTGACCATCATGCCATCTTTAGTTTTTAAATTTACCACCAGCTGCCATTTTTAATTTCTTAATTTATCATCAGCATCATCTAGCCCTTTTTATATTCATCACTGCCAGAATCTTTAATATTCAGATTCTCACCATCTGCCGTACTTAACTTTTAAATTCCCCACTCTCATCCATCTACGAATTTAAAGTTTACAGTCCATCTGTCACCATTAATCTTTACACTTCTTCCCCATCACTCATCTTTAATTTTAAATTTCTCACTCATCTGCCAACTTGAATTTTTAAATGTCCTGCCATGTTATGTCTCGGATTTTTAATTTCGCACCATGCATTATCATGGGTATTTCAATATCAGTGTAAAACAATTCCCCACAGACAGTTCTTCATTGCTTTCTATGGTCTTCTGTTAGGCGACGAGGAATTCTGGAAGAACACATCCTTCAGTACTCGAACTGGAGGATGTGTGTGTCAGCACTACTAACAGATACTTCCAGCTGAAGAGCGAGGTGTTTTCTTATGATCTGTCGATCACATCGAATGAGAGTGTCTACACTTTCCAGCAGTGCAGGAGTCACAACTGTGTGAGGCCAGCCGGCACACAGGAGATCAGACGGGTTTGCCTGACCTTCTTGCAATGATGACAGACGCCTCGCCCAACGATTCGTGGTACATTTGTTCACTGCCAGTTCTCCGTAGACGTTCTCCAAGCATCTATGAATATCGGCGAAGTTCTTGTATCCCGGCAAAGGAATTTCAACGACTGCACTCTATGTGGAACGCACCACCGTTATAGACGCTATTATGAAGCCTATATACAGGGTGGTCCATTGGTAGTGACCGGGCCAAATATCTCACGCAATAAGCATCAAACGAGAATACTGCAAAGAACGAAACTCGTCTAGCTTGAAGGGGGAAACCAGATGGCGCTATGGTTGGCCCGCTATATGGCGCTGCCAAACGGATATAAACTGCGTTTTTTTTTTAAAGTAACCCCCCTTTTTATTACGTATTCGAGTAGGACGTACATAAATTTGATTGTTTTAGTTGGACCACTTTTTTTCGCTTTGTGGTAGGTGGCGCTGTAATAGGCACAAACGTATAGGTACGTGGTATCACGTAACATTCCGTCAGTGCGTACGGTATTAGCTTCGTGATAAATTACCCGTGTTAAAATGGACCTTTTACCAACTGCGGGAAAGGTCGATATCGTGTTGATGTATGGCTATTGTGATCAAAATGCCCAACGGACATGTGCTATGTATACCGCTCGGTATCCTGGACGACAAGTGTCCGGACCGTTCGCCGGATAGGCAAGTTATTTAAGGAAACAGGAAGTGCTCAGCCACATGTGAAACGTCAGCCGCTACCTGCAATAAATGATGATGCCCAAGTAGGTGTTGTAGCTGCTACCGCGGGTAATCGGCACATCAGTAGCAGACGAATTGCGCGAGAATCGGGAATCTCAAAAACGTCGGTGTTGAGAATGAACATCAACATCGATTGCACCCGTACTATATTTCTATGCACCACGAATTGCGTGGAGACGACTTTGAACGTCGTGTACAGTTACGCCACTGGGCACTAGAGAAATTACCGGACGATGACAGATTTTTTGCACGCGTTCTATTTAGCGACGAAGCGTCATTCACCAACAGCGGTAACGTAAACTGGCATAATACGCACTATTGGGCAACGGAAAATCCACAATGGCTGCGACAAGTGGAACATCAGCGACCTTGGCGGGTTAATGTATGGTGCGGCATTATGGGAAGATGGATAATTGATCCCCATTTCATCGATGGCAATCTAAATGGTGCAATGTATGCTGATTTCCTACGTAATGTTCTACGATGTTACTACAAGATGTTCCACTGCATGACAGAATGGCGATGTACTTCCAACATAATGGATGTCCGGCACATAGCTCGCGTGCGGTTGAAGCGGTATTGAATAGCGTATTTCATGACAGGTGGATTGGTCGTCGAAGCACCATACCATGGCCCGCAGCCGGCCGAAGTGGCCGTGCGGTTAAAGGCGCTGCAGTCTGGAACCGCAAGACCGCTACGGTCGCAGGTTCGAATCCTGCCTCGGGCATGGATGTTTGTGATGTCCTTAGGTTAGTTAGGTTTAACTAGTTCTAAGTTCTAGGGGACTAATGACCTCAGCAGTTGAGTCCCATAGTGCTCAGAGCCATTTGAACCAAGCCATGGCCCGCACGTTCACCGTATCTGGCGTCTCCGGTTTTGTTTCTGTGATCCACCGACAAAGCCTGACAACATGCGTCAGATAATTGTCAATGCATATGCGAACATTGCGGAAGGCGAACTACTCCCTGTTGAGAGGAATGTCGTTACACGTATTGCCAAATGCATTGAGGTTGACGGACACCATTTTGAGCATTTATTGCATTAATGTGGTACTTCCAGGTAATCACGCTGTAACAGCATGCGTTCTCGGAAATGATAAGTTCACATTGGAACAACCGAAATAAAATGTTCAAACGTACCTACGTTCTGGATTTTAATTTGAAAAACTTATCTGTTACCAATTGTTCGTCTAAAATTGTGAGCCATATGTTTGTGACTATAACAGCGCCATCCATCACAAGGCAAAAAAAAGTGTCCCATCTAAAACATTCACATTTCTTTACGTACTACACGATTATGTAATAAAAATGGGGGTTCCAGTTTAAAAAACGTAGTTGATATCCGTTTGCCCTATGGCAGCGCCATCTAGCGAGCCAACCATAGCGCCATCTGGTATCCCCCTTCAAGTTAGACAAGTTTCGTTGTTTGTAGTGTTTTTCGTTGGCGCTTATTTCGTGAGATATTTGTCCCGGTCACGATCAATGGACCACCCTGTATATTGCTTCCACCTATCGGAACTCAAAGAATCTATGAGGGCTGAAGTGGGCGTATTTCACGATGTTACAGAACCAATTCGCAGCTTTAAAACGGACATTCGTCGAGAAAAAAATGTGTCGCATTACTTATTGTGTGCCCTTATACTAACGTGAGTCATTATCCTAGAATGCGCAGTCAGGAGTAGTAGGGTAGTGATGACCTCAGTGAAATTTTTATATCAAATTGTCATGCTAATTAATTAAAATGGTCAATTAATCGTCCCGCCCCCACCCATCCCTGCCCCAAACCATGCGCACCCCGCCCGTGGATGACGTCAGGTTTTTTCTCAGCTGCACGTGTGCCCCAAAGGACGGTCCACTCCCCAAGTGCAACTTGTTCATCCAAAATAAAGCGACAGTGCCCACACGCACTTCCTCCCCTATACTGAGAGCGGCTGTGTTCAGCGCTCTCTACTGCTTTTCTACTCACCCTCCTGCAGCTGCAGGCCCTCCACGGCACTAGCGATATGTGACATGCCTTCAGGTGGCAATCCTAGACAACACAAAAGGGAAATTAAGTAGTATAACCCCACCCATCCGTAGGACACTCCAGATGGGATCGAAGGAGTGCCACGTCTTCGTAGGGAAGTCACCCGCCGATCTGCACTGGACTATTTCACATCAGCTCGACTCCTGTAACAAAGCAACTATTAAATAAAGGAAAAACATTTGTGATGATAATAAATGTCCTGTTTCCACGAAAAAAGACAAAGTCCACTTTCATTTAGTTTTATGAGCAAAATAGGTATAGTTTTTACATTCGACTGCAATCGCATCTCATTATTTTATGACGTCCAGCGAAGTGTACCGCCACCAATCACAAAATATCAGCAAAGACATACCCACCCTGCGTAGAATCAGGAAAGAAACCTTGACTATTTTGATGCGAAAACTACCGATCACCACAGAATGTCCGCGTTATTTCGAAATTAAATTGATCATGAGAGTCACTTTGCATGACGAGTAATTTTGTAGTTTTTTTTCTGTAGTTGGATTATACTTAAAAGGTAGGTCAAGTGGGAATCCGTGGAGGGAAAATGATGTTTTTTCGAGGAACGCTATTGAGAAATAACATGTGAAACTGACCACAGAGGGATTCTACAGCCCACAAAATACATTTCACGCAAATACCGTGATATTACAATTACGATAGTCGGGACTACGTTAACATCACCCTGCATAAAAAGCAGTCTTGAGTCTACAGGTACAAATATGAGCTGCTGATAGTGTAGCGCTTTCTCGTAGAAATGCTGTCCGCGATTTGGACTTAAGTCTATTCATTCAACCACTTTCTTGCATTGGATCCTGTAGAGACATCTTTAAATGATTACAGCCAGTGGTGAATCATATTTGTGGCTCTCTCATATCTCGAAATGAGTCACCATTTTCGAACCTATCTGCGTATTTTTATTTTTCGAGTCCAGGAAATAAAATAATTACATATACTAACAAGTATTGATTCACAAACAAATTTGCAAAATTAAACACGTACAGTAATATTTATGACACAGATTCAATAATATATAGAAACACGCAGCAGATAAACAAACAGCAAGATGATTATATTTTTGACGGGCCCAGTATTCGGCGGTTATCACAGCAGTTTCGCTGGCTGCAGCAAGAACACAGACAGTGCATGCAGCCGATAGGTTCCTGCAGACAAGCAGATGTTGTTCGTCCTGTACGTCACCACACTGACAAGTTTCCTCCTCATTACTGAAGCCCCACTTCCTGAGGTTGGCTTTGCACCTTGACACCCCAACTCGCAGTCTGTTCAGAGTCTTCCAGGTCACATATGACAGATATGACGGCTACTCCCTCCTTGACCGTTATGTGATTGTCTTCGGCTAGAGAGTCTCGCTAAAGCTCGTTTCTGCGAGTTCTGGGAGATGAATGAATTGCCATAGTTCTCTGTAGGAAGCTTTTTCTTGAACTCAGTCTTGGCTGTTGAGGGTCATGTCCGAACAAAGTACGTCTACTGTAGATTTCTTGTTTTTTCTTCTCCACTTCTGTTGTAGCTTGCCTTCGAATGCATGGCGGTTCTATACCCACAATTTGGTACAGCTTATTGACAGGAGTAGGTCGTAAGCAGCTAAGCAGCCTGTAACAATGAGTCCTGTCTCGTTCAGGGATCAAATGGTTGAAATGGCTCTGAGCACTATGCGACTTAACTTCTGCGGTCATCAGTCGCCTAGAACTTAGAACTAATTAAACCTAACTAACCTAAGGACATCACACACATCCATGCCCGAGGTAGGATTCGAACCTGCGACCGTAGCGGTCGCCCGGTTCCAGACTGTAGCGTCAAGAACCGCCGGCTGTTCAGGGCTGTATCTACATGTTTAACCAGACGGGTGCAGCGTTTTCTGCGGCGGAGAAACATAGTGCCAAGGCAGATGTTCTAAGCACTTTTGGCTGGGCACCCCAGGTGGTTCCTGTAAATCTGCGGATGATGTTGTTCTGCGCTTTTACTTTGAGGCTCGTTTCTTCACAGTGGGCTTTAAAAGTGAGGGAAGGGTCCATCTACACCCCAAGTGATTTAGGAGTTTCGCAGTGGAGTAGTTGTACCCAAGTGATGTTCAGTTTCTTTTGGCTTCCCTATTTCTAAGATGGAATGCACAGACTTAGGTCTCTCCGGGGTTCGGTTTCAGTTGGTTTTCATCGTAATACTTGGCCAAATTTTCAAGTGCTGTTGTCAGTTTCACCTCTACTTCCTCAAAGGTCTCACCTTGGGCAGCGAGTGCTGTATATTCGCGTATATGAATGCCTTAGTTGAAGAGTTAATTGGCTGGTCATTTGTGTGGATATTATATAACAGCGGAGACAGCACACTTCCCTGAGGGAGACCTTTTTTCTACATTCTCCATCGATTCTTCTGGTCTTGGAGAGAGACGAAGTATCTCCAGTTTTGCAGCATACACTGAAGGATCTGAGTTAGTCGGTAATCCTTTATAGCTAAGTATACTTTACTAAGCAGATTTTTGTGGTTAATATTATCATAAGCCGCCGTGAGGTCGGTGAAAGCCACACCTGCTATTTCGCCTCTCTCATACCCATCCTCAATATGCTGAGTCAAATTAAGGATCTGTCCACAGCAAGACCTTCCCGGTCGGAAGCCGGACTGCTCTTTTATGAGTATTTTATCAATATACTCTGATATTCGAGTTAGAATCAGCCATTCCAATATCTTGCACAAATGACAAAGTAGTGAAACCGGACGGAAACTTTTTGTGGCTGTTGGTTTTTTTCCAAGGCTTTAAAAGTGCTATTACCTTGGCTTTACGCCAGATCTTGGGGATTTGCAATTTTGAAATGCAGGTGTTCATTAGGTTTAATATCCACTGTTTTGAGGCAGATCCAAACTTTTTGATTTGTTCCGTCCGTATTTCGTCTAGGCCAGCAGTTTAATTACTCTTTATAGTTGTGAAAGCTGTTTCCAGTTCTTTTAAGGTAAAAGGGGTGGTGAGATACTCCTTTTGATCTGCCTGTCTAATGAATTTAGATTTTTCTGATCTTCCTTTTGTCTTGCCATTGAGGAGTAACTGATGAGCAATTTGATCAACGGTTAGCTTTCAGAGGTCAGGGGGGTAACGGTTGGGTCATTGTTGAGGGCCTTCTGTTATTTCCACGCTTTTCCGCTATTCTGTTTCATGTCTAGGTTTGATACCAAATCACACCACTGCTTCTGACAACTGGTACGGAACTTAATAGATCCTCACCAGTTTTTATAGTTTCATCAGAGAGTGGATTTATTTCAAATAGTTGTTCATATCTCTCCAGCAGAGATTTGGAGTCCTCATAGAGTCCTGGGATATAGTTCGTTCTGCATCCTCTCGGGATATATTTACGTGCGATGGCTTGGACTGTTTTGACAAAATCATCATACCTCTCTGGTGATGCGTCGAGATTTAAGACTTCCATTGCAGGTTCTTGTGTGAAATTCTCCCATTTTGCTTTCTTGAAGTTAAATTGTCTTTTGAGCTGGACGCACTCTGGTTTCACAACTGATTCAACAGACCAAACAGTAGGTCGATGTTGCGTGCGTGGGATTATGTCTGTAACGTACTTCTTTACTTGTTGTTGTTATTGTGGTTTTCAGTCCTGAGACTGGTTTGATGCAGCTCTCCATGCTACTCTATCCTGTGCAAGTTTCCCCATATCCCAGTATGTACTGCAGCCTACATCCTTCTGAATCTGCTTAGTGTATCCATCTCTTGGTCTCTCTCTACGACTTTTACGCTCCACGCTGCCCTCCAGTACTAAATTGGTGGTCCCTTGATGCCTAAGAACATGTCCTACCAACCGATCCCTTCTTCTTGTCAAGTTGTGCCACAAACTCGTCTCCTCCCCAATTCTATTCAATACCTCTTCATTAGTTATGTGATCTACCCATCTAATCTTCAGCATTCTTCTGTAGCACCACATTTCGAAAGCTTCTTTCTCCCTTGTCTAAATTATTTATCGTCCATGTTTCACTTTCATACACGGCTACACTCCATACAAATACTTTCAGAAACGACTTCCTGACACTTAAATCAATACTCGATGTTAACAAATTTCTCTTCTTCAGAAACGCTTTCCTTGCCATTGCCAGTCTACATTTTATATCCTCTCTACTTCGACCATCATCAGTTATTTTGCTCCCCAAATAGCAAAACTCCTTTACTACTTTCAGTCTCTCATTTTCTAATCTAATTCCCTCAGCATCACCCGACTTAATTCGACTACATTCCATTATCCTCGTTTTGCTTTTGTTGATGTTCATCTTATACCCTCCTTTCAAGACACTGCCCATTCCGTTCAACTGCTCTTCCAAGTCCTTTGCTGTCTCTGACAGAATTACAATGTCATCGGGAAACCTTAAAGTTTTTATTTCTTCTCCGTGGATTGTAATACCTACTCCGAACTTTTCTTTTGTTTCCTTTACTGCTTGCTCAGAATACAGATTGAATAGCATCGGGGAGAGGCTACAACCCTGTCTCACTTCTTTACTTATTGGGCAATATGTTCACTGGCGAAGATGTTATCTGGGTTATAACCTCTATGCCATCTGCCACTATTGTAGGATGGTGGTAGCTTCGGGTGATGCATTAACATCAGTCCCATCGTTGAATCCAGTCTTCCAGATCTTCTCCACTATTTTTAGTTTCCTTGTAGCCCCATGATGTACTGTGGCAGCTAAAGTCACCGATTACTAATTTTGTTGGTTGAGAGTGGAAGTTAGGTGGTTCCTTAAGCAAAATTTAGCGTTAGGCGGTTTATGTATGGATGTTACTGTACACGACTGGATTTCCGCTGTCAGGATCTCTCTGTCGTTATCTGACGCAGAACCTACTGAGATGATGTTTATATTAAGTTTACCAAACACTGCACTACCGTATGTCATACTTGGTCTTTCAGTGATAAGTTTCATTCCATTTACTTTTGGTCTTCGGTCTTCTGGACCTCTATGGGTCTCTTGAATTAACAGAAAATCACAGGCTGTTTGTTTGCAGATGTTAGGTAATAAAACGTCTTTATCAGATGAAATACCTTCTTTTTAATGGATATAATTCTAAGGATCCAATACGGCAGATACTCCAGTGCTGTTTTTAGACAGTCCCTCCTGTAACTGTACCTAAGTCTATGCCCCCGCCATCCATGCAGTTTAGTTTATGTGATTACCCCAATTGAAGTCTGACTTGTATGGAAGTTGAAGAGTGCTATATCAAAGACCTTCTGCATCCTGTAGGGAAACAGTGGAGGTAAGTTAATGTGACAGGCGCACTTGTTGACCACTTAGTAGAAATGGGAACATGATCTCATATCTCCATGCAGGAGGACAAAGATTCGAGTTCCAGAAAGGGTACTGCCAATTTTTAATTTCCCTTCGGTTCGCAGGGGTGGGATGGGGTGGGCATATCAGTACATCTCTGGGACAAAACAATTCCCATGGTAATTCTAAATTCCCGCCAAAATTCGAAATTCCCATCAATAGGATAGGTTGGGTCGGTGGTGGTGGAGGGGGAGGGCGATGAAGGGGCTGGGGCACACGTGCAGTTGAGGAAACATGTTATGTCATCTGGGGATTGGGGTTGAGCTTGATCGAGGGAAGAGGTGGGCAGGGTGGGCGTGATTAATTGATCAATTTAATTAATTTGCATATCAGTTTGATATAAAAACTCCACTGAGTTCCCCACTAACCTACTGCTAATAGTGGACCAAACACGCTACCATTACATTTTGTTAGTTGCCTACATCAGGCACAGGTATGCACTCATGGGCAAACCTATTGTTCTCGTTTGAGTGACAGGTACTTAACCTATTGTGCTCCTTTGATTGACAGGTACTTAACGCATTGTTCCGCTAAAGGGATCCTTATTTTTGATTGACAGGTCCTTAACATATTGTTCCCCCACCTATGAGGAACCCACCCCCCGATGCTGCAACAGGTACACTTTTAGGTATGAGGTACTCTTATAGCCCTCTCTTATAGGTACGACAAGGAGGTTGCTATACTTTCGATTACCTAGTTTCAAGTACTTTTCCTGGTCACCCAGCTACCTATTTTTGCTGCTTCCTACTATAATCATGCAAAAGACGTGAATGGATTGTCGTAAATAGACTATTTACCGATTTTTGGCAGGATATCGTGTTCTTGCAAAGCAGTGGGTACTTGGGTGACCTGGAAAAGTAGTTGACAGTCGGAAGTATAGCAACGCCCTTTTTGTATCCATATGAGCTTTCCACCCAAGAGGACCAGGGTTCGAGTCCCAAAAGGGATACCACGAATTTTAATTTCCCAACAAAACTGGGATTTCTCGCCAATAGGGTCGGTTGGGGAGAGGTGGTTGTGAGGGGGAGGAGGGGGCTGGGGCACACGTACAGCTGAGAAAACACATGACGTCATTTGGGGGTGGGGGTGGTCAGGGCAGGGGTGCGCGTGGGTGTGCAGGGAAGGCCGGGGGGGGGGGGGATGGGCGAGGGCGGAGGTGATTAATTGATCAATTTAATAAATTTGCCTATCAGTTTGATATCAAAATTGCGCCAAGGGCCTAAATACCATGCTACTTTCAGGCTGGTTTTTTTAATCAGGGTCCACAAAGTCTTGTTCAGAAGCACTTCCTGGTAGTTTAACGAGAATGTTTTCACATATGGGAACGTGTCAGCGCTAGGCTATTGTCTGCAAATGCAGAAGAACTTGAAAAACATGTTCAGTTGCTTTACTTAATGGTAGCTTTCCTAAAATGTTGATAATGTGAAATAGTATTCGTAGGAAGCAGAAAGCACCATATCGTATCAGACTACAGCGGAAGTAGGAAACATCTGGAGTCGGTCACTGGTGTATACACCTGTGGGAAAGGCTACAAACTGTCGTACAGGGGTTGGATAAAAAGTCGTGGGAATACTTTATAATGCATACCAAACGCGTCCGACAGTCGTTTACCATATTAGATGCCCTCAATATAACCGTCACGCCTCTGGATTACCTTCCCTCAAACAGACGGAAGGTGTAATACATCGTCAGCGTGTCCAGTTGCCTATGTCTCGAAAAGACCACCCTACGGCACGACTGACGTTTTGTGTTGTTGTGCGTGTCACAATAAGATTTTTTTCATTTTGGCGAATAGGTCGTAGTCGCACGGACTCATATTTAGTGAACACCACCGTAATGTACGCTGGAGCTCCTGCACGGGGTTCGCCATGTAGCACGTGCAGTGTCATAGAAGGTGATGGGATGCAGTGCTAGTTGGTGGTGCCGCTCTCTTCACAGTGCGGGACGAAGACGACGTTGCAAGAAATTGCAGAAGTAGACCATCTGCTACGGCTCATGAGCTGGCCTGTTGCACTTTCAGACAGTACACACTGGAAATGACTTCGACAGAGCCGTGCCGTCACTGCACTGCTTCTACTAAGCCACTTAGGTTTGTTCGAGGATCCTGTGAAAATTTTAAAGAATCCCCTTAGTAGTCTCTAAAGGGGTGGATAGCAAACAAGTGCAGATTCGGTGTTGCATCTCCTTATCAAGTTCTCCTACTGGAAGCATTCACTGAAGTCTGAAGCGCTGCAAGGATCTGTAAATCCGAACATCCGAAAGTACGAGAGGCAGTCAGAATGTTTTAAATACCACTCCTCAACAATTAAGTTTTTTGTTTGTTAGTAGGAACGCGTCTGTAATCCATTTACACATTGAAACCCCCACGACGTGATACCGTATCACGCCGCTAGAGTATCCACATCAAAGTGAGGCAGCCCACTAATAAATTGGTTGATTGTGCGATAATCCGTTATTTGGATTTGCAAGGCAAGAACACAACAAAAGTCCGTGCTGTCTTGGAAGTGCTCGGCAGCATTACAGCATCGTATTACTCCATGGTTGACATGACGCAGGCGCATAAAGTGTGGTCAAGCATCTCTGAATGACGAAGAAAAAAGTAGAAGATCATCTTTTTGTGAACAACCGCCTACGGCCTGAATGCAGCGTGACAGAGACCGGGGAGAACGCTCTATGACGTCATAAACTAGGGGCCGCTGTAGTGTTTGGAACAACCGGTCGCGGTGACCATCGGTTCTAGCCTCTTCAGTCCGGGACCGCACGACTGCTACGGTCGCTGGTTCTAATCCTGCCTCGCGAATGGATGTGTGTGATGTGTCTCAGGTTACTTAGGTTTAAGTAGTTCTAAGTTGTAGGGGGACTGATGACCTCAGACGTTACGGCCCATAGTGCTCAGAGCCATTTGATTTTGAAGTGTTTGGTACAGCACTTAGGTTGCGATCACAGTGGGGCTGATATCGGTGCATTCCGCCGACGAACGACATCAGCCGGAGAAGACCGATCTTAGAAAATCAGTACGCCACTATGTGCACGATCACATTATGGCAAATCTTATCTCCCGACCTTACAGACTTCGGATGACAGTCGGTCAAGTCCTAATCTGTTTTCTTCGGTGACATCGACCGTTGTTCTCCAACACGAAATATGGAATCTGAGAAACTGATAGTTTAGTCCAAGAAAGAGTGAGTTTGTGCCATCCTGAGGATGAAAATATCATAATCGCGATACAGTTCGGAATCTATGGACTGGAGTGTCAGGTTTATTCGAAACCTCAAGTAGACAAAACCTTTATTGAAAATTTTAGGCATAGATTATAACCTTAAAAATAATTTGTTCAAGTGAAAATGGTGGCTTGTCTTATATGCTTATACAGGGTGTTTCAAAAATGACCGGTATATTTGAAACGGCAATAAAAACTAAACGAGCAGCGATAGAAATACACCGTTTGTTGCAATATGCTTGGGACAACAGTACATTTTCAGGCAGACAAACTTTCGAAATTACAGTAGTTACAATTTTCAACAACAGATGGCGCTGCGGTCTGGGAAACTCTATAGTACGATATTTTCCACATATCCACCATGCGTAGCAATAATATGGCGTAGTCTCTGAATGAAATTACCCGAAACCTTTGACAACGTGTCTGGCGTAATGGCTTCACATGCAGATGAGATGTACTGCTTCAGCTGTTCAATTGTTTCTGGATTTTGGCGGTACAGCTGGTCTTTCAAGTGTCCCCACAGAAAGAAGTCACAGGGGTTCATGTCTGGCGAATAGGGAGGCCAATCCACGCCGCCTCCTGTATGTTTCGGATAGCCCAAAGCAATCACACGATCATCGAAATATTCATTCAGGAAATTAAAGACGTCGGCCGTGCGATGTGGCCGGGCACCATCTTGCATAAACCACGAGGTGTTCGCAGTGTCGTCTAAGGCAGTTTGTACCGCCACAAATTCACGAAGAATGTCCAGATAGGGTGATGCAGTAATCGTTTCGGATCTGAAAAATGGGCCAATGATTCCTTTGGAAGACATGGCGGCCCAGACCAGTACTTTTTGAGGATGCAGGGACGATGGGACTGCAACATGGGGCTTTTCGGTTCCCCATATGCGCCAGTTCTGTTTATTGACGAAGCCGTCCAGGTAAAAATAAGCTTCGTCAGTAAACCAAATGCTGCCCACATGCATATCGCCGTCATCAATCCTGTGCACTATATCGTTAGCGAATGTCTCTCGTGCAGCAATGGTAGCGGCGCTGAGGGGTTGCCGCGTTTGAATTTTGTATGGATAGAGGTGTAAACTCTGGCGCATGAGACGATACGTGGACGTTGGCGTCATTTGGACCGCAGCTGCAACACGGCGAACGGAAACCCGAGGTCGCTGTTGGATCACCTGCTGCACTAGCTGCGCGTTACCCTCTGTGGTTGCCGTACGCGGTCGCCCTACCTTTCCAGCACGTTCATCCGTCACGTTCCCAGTCCGTTGAAATTTTTCAAACAGATCCTTTATTTTATCGCTTTTCGGTCCTTTGGTTACATTAAACCTCCGTTGAAAACTTCGTCTTGTTGCAACAACACTGTGTTCTAGGCGGTGGAATTCCAACACCAGAAAAATCCTCTGTTCTAAGGAATAAACCATGTTGTCTACAGCACACTTGCACGTTGTGAACAGCACATGCTTACAGCAGAAAGACGACGTACAGAATGGCGCACCCACAGACTGCGTTGTCTTCTATATCTTTCACATAACTTGCAGTGCCATCTGTTGTTGAAAATTGTAACTACTGTAATTTCGAAAGTTTGTCCGCCTGAAAATGTACTGTTGTCCCAAGCATATTGCAACAAACGGTGTATTTCTATCGCTGCTCGTTTAGTTTTTATTGCCGTTTCAAATATACCGGTCATTTTTGAAACACCCTGTAGCTGCTGTACTGAACCTTCTTTGTGGTAGATTGTCATTAGTTGTCTACAAATTATTATATTACTTACTGGCGTTTTAGGCCATTTGTGCAGTGATTCAATTAATATGAAGTGGTCTGCAAATGTGGTGTACGGTATGTATTTCCACTTTAAAGTGCTTCTGGTTTTCTGTCAATTGTGTGCTAAATGATAGTCATAGACGTTTAATTGTACGTATGCACAACTTTAAATAAATACAGCCAAACAGAGGGTTTATAGCTTGCTTTTCAACGTCAACACGATTTATCTCGAGTATCTAACAGAACGTTCCTCCCGTCATCTCATATATTCGTAAAACTTCTCAGGTTAATCCGGTATCTGAGGAGAGAGTGTACAGTACTCGCCACGTACTTCACGAGACAGGAAACTTCATGCACATGCTTTCGGCGTCTCTTCAGTAGCAGAAGCTGCTATGTACGATGGCAAGTCACTTATTATCCGCAAATTTCTTATATTTTTATTTATTCTGGTAGTACTGTCGTTTTACGTTGACGGCGCATGCTTTGTTTATTTTTTGTTATATATCTACAATATTCAAACTACTAGGTTAGTTTCGTTATCGCTGCCGTTCTGTTAATCATGGCTGCTCCGCTGTCAATTTACACCAAAGAAGAACAACGTTCAGTGATCCGTTTCTTTTGATGTGAAATCGTATCTGGTGCCGAAACTCATCGCAGATTTTCTGTACAGTACGGGAACAGTGTTTTGCCACAACGGAGTGTCTATGAATGGATTGAAAACTTCCGAAATGGCCGCACAAGTGTTAAGCACGATGAAGGAGCCAGACGACTGTTTTCCGTCAAAAATGAGGAAACCATTCAGCGCTCACGTGAAATAATTCTCTCAGACAGATTCTGCAAATTAGTCACGGCTCTGCTTACGAAATCAGACTTGGGTTTCATAAAGTTTGTGCAAGATGCGTCCCAACACAACTCACACAGTAGCAAGAAAAAGTCCAAGACCGTAGGAAAACGCATGCTTATGGTTTTCTGGGGCGCACACGGTCCTGCACTGGATCATAATTGGGAAAGAGGCACAACAATAAACAGTGTACTTTACAGTGAGATGCTTACTGCCAGGCTAAAGCCTGCAGTTTGATGCAAACGACGAGGATTGCTGTCAAAAGGTGTTGTGTTGTTGCACGACAATGCCCGTCCGCATACTGCTGCCCGCACTGCTGAACCACTCCAGAAACTCAACTTTGGAGTACTGGATCATCCTCCATATAGTCGGCATCTTTCCCCTTCTGACTGTCACTTGTTTCCCACTTAAACAGGCATTAAGGGGCCGTCGATTTGCCTCGAACGAAGCAGTGAAAGAACCGGTGCATTCCTGTCTCGCAGCTCAACTGAGAACCTCTGTTTTATGAGGGCATCAGGAAGATTGTACAACGATAGACCAAGTGCGTTGAAACGCAAGGAGATTATGTCGAAAATGATGTTCTTGTAAGTTTCCTATTTGATTACAATAAAATTTTATAACTACTTTGCGGATAATAATTGACCTAACCTCGTAGTACTCGCATGGAAGTAAAGAGGCGTCGAGATATTGTCCCACACAAATAGGTTGCAATCTAACAAACTCCATACATAGAGTAGATTCTAGCCAAACCTAACCCCCTTGAACCTGGCAGAAACTGACGAATGGCATCGGAAGCACTATGATCACACGGTCGGGCGATGTTATCGGACCGTTGTCGGTGCCACTGCGAACGCAGCCTTATTTGTTCAGCGATGTGCACTAGCGTTCCGCAGATATCACACAAACAATATAGACTGATGCACTGAAGTTCAATTTGATACTGGAAGGAAACACATTTCTGAAAGTCCATTTATTCATGGTAAGGTAAGTTCCAAGTAATCTTGTGAAATAGAGACAGTTGTTTGAAGAGTTTAATTCATTGTATGAGAGGTTACGATCAGATCCCGATAAATTCTATGAATGTACGATTATGTCTCTGTCTACATTTGATTACGTTTTGAAAGCGATCGGTGTACGCCTGAGAGTACCCTCCACTTTCCCATTCAAGTACGTGGCCAGAGAAAGAACTTACAGTTACCCCGATGCAAGTGAAAGTGAATTCAACAATTTTTTTTTCAGATTTAATTTTAAACTAAAATAGTACTGCTCAGTTTAAAAATTTGCATCTGACATTACTAGTGGCATGTTTGTGAATTACTTTCGTCAGAACAGAAAAACACAATAAAAATATTTCCACAAGGTGGGGTTCAACAGTCGTAAAGTATTTTATAAAATGCATTTTAACCATCAGCTGTTTTTCTGTTCCATTTGTCATCTACCGGTTTCGGTTATTAACATCATCCTCGATGTAGCGTACAAGAAATTTGTTAAAAGCGCCCCCGAAGTCATCCACAAAGTTATATGGGATACTGTTAACTGGCCGGCCGAAGTGGTTAAATTGGCTCTGAGCACTATGGGACTCAACTGCTGAGTTCATTAGTCCCCTAGAACTTAGAACTAGTTAAACCTAACTAACCTAAGGACATCACACACATCCATGCCCGAGGCAGGATTCGAACCTGCGACCGTAGCGGTCTCGCGGTTCCAGACTGCAGCGCCAGAACCGCGCGGCCACTTCGGCCGGCCCGGCCGAAGTGGCCGTGCGGTTAAAGGCGCTGCAGTCTGGAACCGCGAGACCGCTACGGTCGCAGGTTCGAATCCTGCCTCGGGCATGGATGTTTGTGATGTCCTTAGGTTAGTTAGGTTTAACTAGTTCTTCTAGGGGACTAATGACCTCAGCAGTTGAGTCCCATAGTGCTCAGAGCCATTTGATACTGTTAACTAATCTGTTGCACCCTACATCCTGGATGATGGTTAATAAGCGAAGTCGGTAAATCGCTAATGAGACAAATAAACAACTGATGGTTAAAATGCATTTTACACTGAACAGCTAAAGAAAGTTGTACGCCTGTCTAATATCGTGTGGGGAGTTCGGAGGCAAGCGGAAGTGTTTAAACCTAGAAGAGTGTTCCTGGAGCCACTTTGTAGCAATTTCGCACTCACCTGCTGGAATCGCCCAATATCGTCGTAATGCACAGTGGACGTGAATGGATGCAGGTGATCAGACACGATGCTAGCATACGTGTCACCTGTCACAGACATATCAAAACGTACCAGGGGGTCCCATAGCACCTGCCGCACACCATTACAGAGCCTCCAACAGCTGGAACAGTCCCCTACTGACATGCAGGGTCCATGGATTGATACCCGAGAAGACTAGTCCGACCAGTCAACATGATTCTAGTCATCATGAGTCCAATGTGGGTGTTGTCAACACCCAGGCGAGGCGTAAAGCTTTGTGTATCGGAATCATCAAGGGTGCACAAGTGGGCCTTCGGCTCCGAAATCCCATATCGATTATGTTTCGTTCAATGGTTCGCACGCTGACGTATGGCATCGCGGTCCGGGAGGCCCCATTCGAGGAAGTTTGGCTGCCAAGTGCAAGTCTTATTTCATTCGACGCCACATCAGGCGACTTGCGGGCCGGGGATGACGATGAAATGATGATGAGGACAACACAACACCCGGTCCACGAGCGGAGAAAAATCTCTGACCCGGCCGAAAATCGAACCCGGCCCGCTTGTGTGGGAGGCAAGCACGCTGCAACCCAACTAAGCAAGCGTACACAGATACATGTTGATGGATAAGCATTGAAATCTGCAGCAATTTGCGAGAGGGTTACACTTCTGTCACGTTGAACGATTATCTTCAGTCTCGTTGGCCCCGTTCTTTCAGGATCTTTTTCCGGTCGCAGCGATGTCGGAGATTTGATGTTTTACCGGATTCCTGATATTGACAGTACAGTCGTTAGATGGTCGCATGGGAAAGTCCCCACTTCATCGCTACCTCGGAGATGCTGCGTCCCCTCGCTCGTGCGCCGACTATAACACGACGTTCAATCTTACGTAAATCTTGATAACCTACCGTAGTAGCAGTAGTAAGCGGTGTAACAAATGCGCCTGACACTTGTTGTCTTATGAAGGCGTTGCCGACTTTAGCGTTGTATTCTGCATGTTTACAAATCTCTTTCTTTAAACGCGCATGCCTGTCCCAATTTCTTTGGCGCTTCAGTATATAAAACTATAAAAATATTTCCTTACTCTCAGTTTTAGCTTCATTGCTATTTTACTTCATATCTTCCTTCCAGTCGACACATTTTTATACTGAGAATGATTAAATTACCAAATTTCTGTTGTCTCTTGTACCACTGTGGTAATTTCTTCAAAGAACGTGGCTCGCCGCTCGCTGCACGCTCGAGCAACACAGGCTGGTTTGTGTTGCTCGCTGCATGCTCTTACTGCCAACTGCACGCGCCTACCGAAACGCTTGCGGGCTGAACACACCGCATCGACAAATAGCTTTGTGTTGCATCCTGTGTGGGGAACCACGTTCCACGCTGCCCGCCCCGCTCCGCTCAGCTAAGAGAGGTGTGCAACAGTCGATGCGATAGTGAAAAGAATTGAAAATCTGTTTTGGATCCGTTTTGCAAGTCTTGCATAACATTTTGAATATGACAGTGATCGTCGCTCGCTAGTTTCCGCGACTGCACACACCCATTTAAAAGCCTGATGGATCGCAGCAGTAGCGGGTCTGCTACATCTGTGTCAGCTTGATTCTTTCCGGCTGTCAAATTTTGCCCCACCCCAAGTATTTTCCCGAAATGGCACTCAGTAATATCTTCCTCTTTACTGGTATGAAGAAGCAATTGCGTGGCGACACTTCCCGAAAGACGTTGATGTGATTTTCTAGTTGGAACGTTTCCTGATTTTTGGAACTAAGACTCCTCCAAGTCATCCATCGGCGGTGAAAAAAAAAAGTGTCACATTGAAAGGTGAATATTTAGCAGCATAATACTATGGCCAAATTTCATTCTCGCAGTTAGATTTTTTCGAAAGGAAGAAGGTAGAAAGATTATGGTTTACCGTCCGGTCGGCAACGAGGTAATTAGAGACGGAGCACAAGCTCAGATTGTTTCATGGATGGAGAAGGATTCTGTCGCTCCTTTCAAAGGAACTGTGTCGATATTTTCCTACAGAGACTTAGAGAAATCACGGGAGTTCCAAACCAGTGTGGTCTGACACGTATTTGAACTGTCGTCCTCCCGAACACGAGCTTAGTGTGCTAAGCACAATACTATCTCGATCGATGATGTTTTTTTCAGAGGTGATATCTAAAAATATTTGCGTATAGTCGACACAGGGTAGCCGGCCGAAGTGGCCGTGCGGTTAAAGGCGCTGCAGTCTGGAACCGCAAGACCGCTACGGTCGCAGGTTCGAATCCTGCCTCGGGCATGGATGTTTGTGATGTCCTTAGGTTAGTTAGGTTTAACTAGTTCTAAGTTCTAGGGGACTAATGACCTCAGCAGTTGAGTCCCATAGTGCTCAGAGCCATTTGAACCATTTGAATCGACACAGGGTAGAAGATCCATCACAGCTCATAGTGCTCTTGGAAGATTTCAACTGCAAAGCCCTAACGGCTGCAGGAAAAAACAGTAGCCATCGACAGAGCTATGACAACAGTGAGGCGTTGCCATGGAGACATTTACAAAATCGCGTTACTTTACTGTCTGAGGTAGGCCTGCGAAGCTGCCACGCCAGCGCACTGCAACTGCCAGATACCAGCCTAACGCCAACTCTAAAAGTGGCGCTCGTGAAGAGTAACATTTTCCTTGCGGAACCTACAGGGTTATTATTGGACGAAGCTGCCATTTTTTGGACGAATCTCTGGTAAGTAAATACATGTGAGGAATAAACTCATAAGTAGCGATTATTGTTCCGCATCACTTATACAATACTTCAGAACTAATGAAAATGTATGCCTAACCGGGACTGGAACACGTATTTCCCACTTGTCGCAAGCAGTCGTTTTGACCATTTCGGTTAGCCGAGCACGCTCACAGCAGCAGATCTAATCTCCATTCGTTCTGATATTTACTTTGCCTTGTGCTCGCTCTGTGTTACCATGATTCCTGCACAGGACACTGTTAACTCTCGTAATTGCCTTGCTAGGGCATGAAATAGTGCAGTGCAATGTCTGGAACAATTCGCTGAAGAACTAGAGACGCTTTAAATTCAGAATGAACTCTAAATTTACAATTTTGATTCCGCAATAGCTCGCGACAAGCATGAAATCCGGGTTCGAGTCCCGGTTGGTGCCATTTTCAATTGTTCTTAAATACTGCACAGATGATGCGCAACCATAATCGCAGTTTACGAGTTTAGTCTTAAATTGATATGGGTGCGGATCGTCAACGCGCTGACTCAGACACTGCACTGCAGCACAGGATAAAGAGTAAAATAGTGTATTGTATTGTTCGCACCCTTCATTGACGTAGAGGTCATCAGAGTGAGATAAGAGATAATTAATGACTTTTGTCCAATGCTCATTTTTTAAATAAAATGGATTCACTATTTGTAAGACATGAGGCCTGCTTTCTGGCGTGGGTGTTTAGAATCATTTGTGTCAATATAACAGGATCTGTGTCTGAGCGACAAGCCCTGAGAATTTGCGGCTGTAGCTGATTGCTGTTAAACTATGCTTCAAACGCCAGAGTCTTCGCTGCCAAGTTATTCCATTTTTGCTCGGGACGTGGCGAGCAAGGGATAGCCGACAACCTTTGTGGCTGCGATGAGCCAGGGCAAAGTTCCGGAGAAACTTGTTCTACAAGACCTTTCGAAACTTTGTGTGTTACAAACCACAGACGTTGAATATTTCACGAGCGACGTAGTCAGACTTGTAATCTCATTCTCGTGTACTGGCCTGTCATCGCCAAATTACAAGAGTTGACTTATATCTAAAACATTCGTGGAACGTACTATGAGTATTTAATTGTTGTTTAATTTCCGATGTTGTAATTTTGTTTCCAAAGCAGAACCTTTTTGTGCTACAAGTGGTGTATATCATTAATCTTGTCTGACATTACAAGTAAGGAGTGGCAGGTGTCTGTACGAAAGGAGAAATAGGAACAGAAGAGAAACTATTCTATCAGTTTTCTCTTTTTTGCCTCGTTAGATTTAAACCAGTATACCACCGATTCTTTAAAGAACACCACTTCCTTGTACAAAAGAGCTTCAAACGTTTGAGTACTTTGCAGATTAGTTAATCCTGTCAGCGAGAAAAAGTTTAGGCTATATTTTATATTATTTATTATGTTTGTTGTATATCGCTAAATTCTTTCGTTATGAAACACTGGATGAACATGGTTTGTGTCATTTGGGCTCCATTTTAAGCAAAAGCTAGTTTCTTCACGTATGTCAACATTTGTGACGTCATATCTCTGAAATACATGTCGCACAATGATGTAATTTTAGAAGCTTATTAGTTGCTATATGTGGATACCGACTGCAAAATGTGTTGCTAATTCAGTTAGTTGTAAATAAGTAACAAAGTAAAACGTCTAGCCTGTTTGTAAAGTTGAAATGCAAGAACAGGGAATGTATCGTAAGCGATAAACTTGTTTCCTTTCACTATCTTGTGCTGGGAGTAATGAGAAAATATTCGATACAGGTTTGAATTTATGCTTAAAGATTTTTGGAAGTTGCTAGGTGCTCTCATTGTCAATTACTGGATGACTAAAGTCCGAGTGATCTGCACTTGATGATCTACGCTGCCTCTGGACATATACACAGTTTCTAAGCGTAATATTTGTCTTACTATGGTATACCCTTAATATA
Source organism: Schistocerca nitens (assembly GCF_023898315.1). Taxonomy (NCBI): domain Eukaryota; kingdom Metazoa; phylum Arthropoda; class Insecta; order Orthoptera; family Acrididae; genus Schistocerca; species Schistocerca nitens. The sequence continues at coordinate 493,481,877 of NC_064621.1, forward strand.
AGATTACACCTAATAATGAATAGATTACTAATGCTTCTTAAAATTTTAAATTCGGTCAATAATTAAATAAAATATTCAAAATCAAATTTCTATTGGCCTATGAATTACGTACCGTTTGCTCGGCTAATAATAAAGATGATAAATCTCGCTTTCGAAGATCTCACCCGTCTTCATTGTCAGGAACAAACTGTCTAATTGCGATTTCCCTAATCTGTCTGAGTGGCATGTGCCTAGAAGCCTCTTTTTTCGATGTAGCCCTGCAGAACGGTGAAAAATGTCGTAGGTGGATCACTTCACGATGATTGAGAAAATATATGTTTTCGTTTCTTTAGCAAAGATAACGCATTAGTCCGTTAGCCATACCGAGGAAAACAATCTTACAGTGTCCACTCTCGATATCCAGGTTGCACATGTAAGAGTCCCTTTGTGTCACAGCTTTCGTCATTCAGTCCACGGAAGAGTTTTTTTTTTTACAAATAAATGAAGAAAGTAACATTTAAGAACCACCATGCGCTGCTGATGTTACTAGGATGGCACATATCCCTTAGCTTGCAAAATTCCAATATTCTTTGTGCAAATGCTCCCCACAACGTTCTGAAGTAACATTTAACCTACATTGACGGAAAAATATCGCAACACCAAAAATTAATCAATGTAGAAATTTCGTGAATACATTTATCCAGGTAACATATTTAAGTGATTAACAATGCAAGGTCACAAATTTAATGTAAGTGCGAGATAAGCCAATGCAAAAGTGAAATGGTCGTATATTAATGGTGGTTCTGAGTATTATGGGACTTAACTGCTGTGGTCATCAGTCCCCTAGAACTTAGAACTACTTAAACCTAAGTAACCTAAGGACATTACACACATCCATGCCCGACGCAGGATTCGAACCTGCGACCGTAGTGGTCGCGCGGTTCCGGACTGTAGCGCCTAGAACCGCTCGGCCACTCCGGCCGGCTCGTATATTAATAACAGCTTAAGCTGCCAGACTGTTGAATGCAAGCTTGTAAACGTGCATGCGTTGTGTTGTGCAGGTGCTGTTGAAACCTCCTCTTAGAAAAATTAATGAATTGCTGTGCTGATAAGCCTCTTACGTTATTTGATTTTCAACAGCTGAGCAGAACTTAACGTACTCAGACATTTCTCTCTTTACTTATTCTGATCAACACTAAACTGACACACAATATCTTTAGCGCTACGCAATCTAAATTTCAATAATCCCTACAAGAGAATGGCCCTAACTAACAATAACCTATACCTTTCATGAATCACTTATCTCACAAAAATCTTCGTTACTCGAGCTACTGCAATACAGCGATCGCCAATACTCCAGCTAAATTAAAAGATTCTAACTACAGAAGGCACTAACTACTGATATGCACAGTTAACAAATGAAAGATTTTGATAGAGAACAAACAATGTATTTACCTTTATAATGTTCAAAAGTCATTATATATATATATATATATATATATATATATATATATATATATATATATATATATATATATCAGTTCGTGATATCCTGTATTACAAATTTACTATTTATGATGGACGCACGTCCAGATCGTCCGCTCTCAAAATTCTGCCATCTCTCTCCCCACATCCACCACTGCTGGCGGCTCACCTCCAACTGCACAACGCTACGTGCTGTTCACATCCAACTGCCCAACACTACAATAGCGAATATTCCAACAATGCCAACCAGCCACAGATTGCACACAGCACAGCCGGTGATTTTCATACAGAGGGCTACCTGACGTTACCGATATGAAACCTAAACAGCCTACTTAGCTGGATGTCATCCATGCCCGTTGCACATGATCGGTCAGTAGACTGACCATTAGCGTTGGTTGCCAATGACGCTGTAATTCTCGTCCGTTGGTGTCCCACGTGTGCTTCATTGGAGTAACATCTGGCGATCGAGCAGGCCAAGGAAACATGTCGACACTCTGTAAAGCATGTTGGGTAACAACAGTGGTACGTGGGCGAGCATTATCCTATTCGAAAACGCCCATTCTAATGCCGTTGATGAATGGCAGCACCACAGGTCGAATCGGCTGACTGACGTACAGTTTCGCAGTCTGGATGCGTGGGATAACCAGGAGAGTGCTCCTGTCGTACAATATCCCACCGCAGACCATAACTTCAGGTGTTGGTCCAATACGTCTAGTACACTGACTTGTTGGTTACACGCCCTCAGCTGGCTTCCTTCTAACATATGCCCATCACTGATACCAACACCGAACCAGCCTTCATAAGAAAACACATCCTGTGCTCCAGTGAGCACTCATTTGAAACAACAGAAGTCGCAAAGGGTGCCGGTTTTGGGTAGGTGGGACGCTCGCTCCAGAGCGTATGGGTCGGAGCTGACCTTGGAGTAACCGATTTGTAAGGGATCGTTGTGTCACTATTGTGCCAACTACTGCTCAAACTGCTTCTGCATAATGTCATATGGGATTATCTTTTGGGGTAATTCATCAAGCCAAGCTAATGTTTTCCGGGCACAAAAACGTGCAGTAAGAGTTATATGTAGTGTGAACTCAAGAACATCCTTCAGAAGCCTGTTTAGGGAACTAGGGATACTAACTACTGCTTCCCAATATACACTCCTGGAAATTGAAATAAGAACACCGTGAATTCATTGTCCCAGGAAGGGGAAACTTTATTGACACATTCCTGGGGTCAGATACATCACATGATCACACTGACAGAACCACAGGCACGTAGACACAGGCAACAGAGCATGCACAATGTCGGCACTAGTACAGTGTATATCCACCTTTCGCAGCAATGCAGGCTGCTATTCTCCCATGGAGACGATCGTAGAGATGCTGGATGTAGTCCTGTGGAACGGCTTGCCATGCCATTTCCACCTGGCGCCTCAGTTGGACCAGCGTTCGTGCTGGACGTGCAGACCGCGTGAGACGACGCTTCATCCAGTCCCAAACATGCTCAATGGGGGACAGATCCGGAGATCTTGCTGGCCAGGGTAGTTGACTTACACCTTCTAGAGCACGTTGGGTGGCACGGGATACATGCGGACGTGCATTGTCCTGTTGGAACAGCAAGTTCCCTTGCCGGTCTAGGAATGGTAGAACGATGGGTTCGATGACGGTTTGGATGTACCGTGCACTATTCAGTGTCCCCTCGACGATCACCAGTGGTGTACGGCCAGTGTAGGAGATCGCTCCCCACACCATGATGCCGGGTGTTGGCCCTGTGTGCCTCGGTCGTATGCAGTCCTGATTGTGGCGCTCACCTGCACGGCGCCAAACACGCATACGACCATCATTGGCACGAAGGCAGAAGCGACTCTCATCGCTGAAGACGACACGTCTCCATTCGTCCCTCCATTCACGCCTGTCGCGACACCACTGGAGGCGGGCTGCACGATGTTGGGGCGTGAGCGGAAGACGGCCTAACGGTGTGCGGGACCGTAGCCCAGCTTCATGGAGACGGTTGCGAATGGTCCTCGCCGATACCCCAGGAGCAACAGTGTCCCTAATTTGCTGGGAAGTGGCGGTGCGGTCCCCTACGGCACTGCGTAGGATCCTACGGTCTTGGCGTGCATCCGTGCGTCGCTGCGGTCCGGTCCCAGGTCGACGGGCACGTGCACCTTCCGCCGACCACTGGCGACAACATCGATGTACTGTGGAGACCTCACGCCCCACGTGTTGAGCAATTCGGCGGTACGTCCACCCGGCCTCCCGCATGCCCACTATACGCCCTCGCTCAAAGTCCGTCAACTGCACATACGGTTCACGTCCACGCTGTCGCGGCATGCTACCAGTGTTAAAGACTGCGATGGAGCTCCGTATGCCACGGCAAACTGGCTGACACTGACGGCGGCGGTGCACAAATGCTGCGCAGCTAGCGCCATTCGACGGCCAACACCGCGGTTCCTGGTGTGTCCGCTGTGCCGTGCGTGTGATCATTGCTTGTACAGCCCTCTCGCAGTGTCCGGAGCAAGTATGGTGGGTCTGACACACCGGTGTCAGCGTGTTCTTTTTTCCATTTCCAGGAGTGTATTTATTCCTTAATGAAATTTGTCATTAAAAATATATCACTTTTTCAAACCAACAGCGCAATTCATGGAATCAATACTAGAAATAAGAATAATCTTCACAAGGATTTAAAGTCACTTAGTCTTGTACAAAAAGGTGTGCATTATTCAGGAACACACATTTTCAATAACTTGCCAGCAGCTATAAAAAGCTTAACAACCAATGAAATTCAGTTTAAGAGAAGCCTAAAGGATTTATTGGTGGCCAACTCCTTCTACTCCATTGATGAATTTCTTAGTAAAACCAACTGATTTGTATATAAGTACAACATAACTTCAGCACCATTTCAGTGCAGTAATGTGTTCATTGTAAATAAGTATTACAGTAATTGTATTACATGTTTATTACCTTATAAATAAATAAAAATCTTTTTTATTTTAAATTCAGTGCATTAGTATTTGTAAAATGACTCCTGTGTTCATTTAAAAATGACGATCATTCCACTTGGGACCTGTGGAATGGTACATTAGCTTATTTGTTTTAGTCGTAAATATTTGTCATGTATTGTTGTTTTTCTGACATGTTCCACATCCTGGAGGACCTCCTCACTACGGATCAATTGGAATGAAAGTTAATCTAATCTAATCTAATCTAAAAAAGTACAATGCACGAGACCATAGGCCGAACACGATGGTCTCCCCTCTCGGTAGTGCCACGTGACCTCCTAGAGCTCTGTCTTTTTGCGACTGTACATTCTCATGACCACCGCTACCAGCATTCATACTTGGTGACTACACGCTGGGCAAGTTTTTTTGCAGTATGCCAGAGGGAACATCCAGCTTGTCGTAGCCCAGTTACACGACCTCGTTCAAACCCAGCGAGGTGTTGATAATGGCGTCTTCGTCAATTTAAGGGTATTATTGACTTAAATCACGACGCAAATCTCAGAGGTAAGTATCGTTCACGATGGTTACAGTCTGCATTTGAAGCGAACCTGATGTATGTCCTCATATTTGCGATACTCTCCACTGGTGCGACATTTCAATAGACATCATCTTTCAGATGTAGAAATACGCCTTGGTAATACGATTTTTTTTCTGTTATTGTGTGTGATCCTGCAAAATAGCTCTCTGTATGAGGCCAAACATTTCAGTGACATTTATCTTTATTGGGGGCTTTGCATTGTTACCGTAGAGTTGAAATATCTTTGGAGTGAGCACTGAGATGCTCGAAAAGGGATTTTTGTTTCAATATACTTTCCTGTGAAGACCATGCGACACTGGTACGCCTTCAAGTATGACCGTAACTGCTCGGCAGGTTTTGTATGTGTTAACATCGCTGGTACAGACAGATCCACGTTAAAAGTATCGTCATTTCCATGTGCGCATCGTGAGACATCGTAATAATTTATGAAGGTAATTCATGTGCTTATTTCCAACTGAAAACCCTTCGTAAACATAATAAATATTGAGAGAATATGTAATTCTGTGTACTCCAAAACGCAAAATTCATTTAATTTATCCTTTTTTTCACACGTTTCATTCACAGTACATGAGAGCTGAGCGAGATGTAAAACTGTGTTATTTTCAAGCAAATATTCGAATAGGCTGGGAGATGGATAGAGGAGGTCCCAATTGGAAATATTTGGGAGGGAATTTCTAATTACAGCACTTATATGATGATCAAGGAAAGCCTCACGGAAAACTTAGTCGGAACTAGGGAACTGGTACCATTTTCATTTATTTTTGGTAAAATGGTGTCTAATGTCTAATTCAACAATAAAATTCTATGTGTTTGTGTCATTTTTATTTTACAGGGAAAGAAGGAATAACCATTACCATTCTTCAGATTTTCTGCTTCACTTGACAGTTTCTGAGGAGTAACAGGAAAAATTTTTACCTATTTTGCCAGCTCATTTACACAAGCCCAAAATTGGAATTTGGAGCTATGAAAAGCAACTAATTATCGACTCATATTTTCCCACTACACTTTTTTGTAATTGGTTTCGTCTTTATCATATTCTATCACGCAATACGTTTTACATTTTAGTGTATTTATTTTCTGAATTTTACGTAAAAATGTACCTTTATCAGTATTAAATATTACATACTTTCTTAATTCAGGGACTTCAATAAATATAATGTTCTTTTATCCTTATGGAAACTAATGTCGTACGTAAAATGTATGAACACTACAAATAATTCAGTACGTTCTTTTGCTGACAGTACAAGTAAGTAACGGATGATGGTAACCAGAAGGCCGAAATTCTAGACTCAGCTTTCAAAAACTCGTTTAATGTAGATGACTGCAGCACCATTCTCCCTTTCAATTATCGAATAAACGCAAGGATGGCTGACATAGATTTAGTGTATCTGAGCTAGGAAAACAGTTAAGATCGATAGATGCCAGGAAGGCATCTGGCCCAGACAGTATCCCCGTAAGATGCTACAAATATAACACCATTCTTACCCATCATTTATCAGAGATAACTGGAACAGCGGAAAGTTGCATGGGACTGGAAAAATGCCCAGGTCATATCAATCAATAAAAAGGGTAGAAAATCGAATGCACATAATTACCGGCCAATTTCACTGACATCGATTTATTGTAGAATCATGGAACATATTTTGCGCTGAGACATAATGACCTTTTCTAGACTCTGAGAAGATCATCTGCAGAGACCAGCACTGTTTTAGGAAACAGCAGTCATGCGAGACACAGCTGGCCTTCTTTGTGCATGATATAAAACAGGCTCTAGATACCGGCTCCCAGGTTGATGCCATATTCCTCGACTTTCGAAAGGCGTTCGACTCCATCCCACACTGTCGCTTGCTCCAAAAAGTTAGCGCTTACGGTCTATCCGATGACTTATGTGGTTGAATAGAAAGTTTTCTAGCAAACAGAGAACAGTATGTCGTTCTGAAGGGGGTGACTTCAACAGAACCAAGCGTAACATCAGGTGTGCCCCAGGGCAGCGTAATAGGTCCGCTGCTTTTTACGATTTACATAAACGATCTGTTTGATGGCAGTGACAGCGGCATTAGACTGTTTGCCGATGATGCTGTAGTCTACAGGAAAATAGTATCACATGAAATTTGTGAACAAATCAATGAGGATTTGCAGAAAATAAAAGAATGGTGCAATGACTGGCAGTTATCTCTCAATATTACTAAGTGTAACCTCCTGCGTATAACAAAGCTACAATCTCCATCAATATACGAGTACAAAATAAGTTCTAAGTCTTTGGAAGCGGTAACATCCGTCAAGTATCTGGGTGCGACTATTCGATATGATGCAAAATGGAACGATCCGATTACACAAGTAACGGGTAAGGCGAACTCTAGATTGCGATGCAGTCCTTCAAGAAAGGAAATAACTTATAATACTTCAATTCGTCCAGTATTTTTCGTCTGTATGGTACCCTTACCAGTTGGGTCTGATTCAAGATATTGAGTAGATCCAAAGAAGAGCGACAAGATTCGTGACTGGTACATTTAGACATCGCGAGAGCTTTACAAATCTCATAGAAAGTTTGAAGGGGGACACATTTGCAGATAGACGACGAGCTAAACGGAAAGGGCTACTCACTAAATTCCTAAATCCGATCTTCGCCGAGGATGTAGAGCATATATTATTACCACCAACATTCATATCGCGCAATGATCACGATTCAAAGATAAGGGAAATTAGAACTCATACTGAGGCGTTCAGACAGACGTGTTCCACTCGCGCGATCCGCGAATGGAACTGAGGGGGGTAAATATGACTTTGGCGCGAATAGTGCCCTCCGCCACACACTGCTTGGTGGCTAGCGGAGTATATATGTAGATGTAGATGTAGAATGTAATAATCGTACGGTACTAGTAGTATAGATTGCTGTTGTTTCACAAAGGATCCGAAATCTGTATAATATGGGAAATGAGACAGTGACTGTTATATAGTGTATGTCATATTCGCAAATAAGCTTCGTCCTAAAAGGAGTCTTGTTTTATCGGCTTAACAAGCGTCACATTGTCACACTACCAAATTTAAGTATCACGTATCTCGTATACACAAACATCAAAAAATGTTTCGCATCACCCCGGTTCCCAGAACTCCTGAAGATAGACGTTGACTGCGGATATTGTATCACAGACACTTCGACTCTTTAGAGATGTCGCTAAAACCACCCAAAGATGTAAAGAACCATGCATGAGCAGCGCCTAATAGACGGGTGGGTTTCGACAGCCGATTAGTTCAAGTCAGTCCACCTGGAAGGAGGTACAAGCCTCATGTTGTTTGTAGTTCAACCATGCCTAGACGCTCAATACCGCGGTTCGATCGCGTCCGCATTGTTACTTTGTGTCAGGAAGGGCCCTCAACAAGGAAAGTGTCCGGCGTCTCAGAGTGAATCAAAGCGATAGTTGTTCGGACATGGAGGAGATACAGAGAGACAGGAACTGTCGATAACATGCCTCGCTGAGGCCGCACAGGGCTATTACTGCCGTGAATGATCGCTACCTACGGATTATGGCTAGGAGGAACCCTGACAGCAACGCCACCAATGCTTTTCGTGCAGCCACAGGACCTCGTGTTACGACTCAAACTGTGGGCATGATGCGCAACTTCACTCCCGAAGTCTATGGCGAGGTCCATTTTTGCAACCACGACACTATGCAACGCGGTAGAGATGGGCCCAACGACATGCCGAATAGACCGCTCAGGATCAGCATCACGTTTTCTTCATCGATGTGTCGCATATGCCTTCTACCAGACAATCGTCGGAACGTGTTTGGTGGCAACCCGGCCAGTCTGAACGGCTTAGACACACTTTCCAGCGAGTGCAGTGAGGTGGAGGTTCCCTGGTGGAGGTTCCCTGCTGTTTTAGGGTGGCATTATGTGAGGCCGATATACACCACTGGTGGTCACTGAAGCGGCCGAACGGCTGTAAGATACGTGAGTGCCATCCTCCGATGGATAGTGCAACTATATCGGCAACATATTGGCGAGGCATTCGTCTTTATGGAAGACAATTCGTGCCCCCATCGTGCACATCTTGAATGTCTTCCTTGAGGATAACGACGTCGCTCGACTAGAGTGGCCAGCATGTTCTCCAGACATGAACCCTATCGAACATGCATGGGGTGGATTGAAAAGGGCTGTTTATGGACCACGTAACTCACGAGCCACTCTGAGGGATCTAAGCCGAATCGCTGTTGAGGAGTGGGACAATCTGGACCAATATGCCTTGATGGTATTGTGGAGAGTATGCCACGACGAAAAAAGGCAAGCATCAATGTAAGAGGACTAGCTACTGGCTATTAGAGGTACCGGTGTGTACAGCAATCTGCACCACCACCTCTGAAGGTCTCGCTGTATGGTGCTACAATATGCAATGTGTGGTTTCCATGAGAAATAAAAAGGGCGGAAATCATGTTTATGTTGATCACTATTCCAGTTTACAGTACAGGTTGCGGAACTGTCGCAACCGAGGTGATGCTAAACTTTCTTTGGTGTATTTATATATGGCTATAAAACACATAAATTTGCCATATTGTATTAAGCTTATATTAATTCTTCATTACACTGCATCTCAGTAGACTCTGTAAGACAAGGAAAAAGGAAAAAAAAAAGAAAAACAACACACCACAAAGAAATCATCAGAATGGGACGAAAATCCGTAGATGTTCATCTATAGAAAAACAAATGATTAGAATTTCAGAAAAATTGGATGATCTATTCAAGAGAAACAGCTTCACAAATTGAGCTAGTTAATAAAGCGTTAGTCCACATGTGTTCCCTATGCAAGCTGCTGTTCGGCTTGTTACTGATAGACGGAGTTGTTGGATGTCCTCGTGTGTGATATTGTGCCAAATTATGTCAAGTTGGCGCGTTAGGTCGTGAAAATCCTGAGTGGTTGAAACAATTTTACATTTAACGCATGAGAAAAAAGTTATTTTGGGCGAGCAAGATAAATGGGACATCATGTACTTTTCAGAAATATATAGTCTATGTCCGCCCGAACTTTCATTAGAGTGCCTTCTAAAAATCTGCAGTAAATTGGTCAAGAACTGTTCGAGATTTTCGAAAGCAAATTTTCCCCTTTATATATATATATATATATATATATATATATATATATATATATATATATATATATATATAAAGGGGAAAATTTGCTTTCGAAAATCTCGAACAGTTCTTGACCAATTTACTGCAGATTTTTAGAAGGCACTCTAATGAAAGTTCGGGCGGACATAGACTATATATATATATATATATATATATATATATATATATATATATATAATAGACAAACTGATTTTTTTGTTATGAAAAGATGTGACAGAAGAAATGTCAAACTGAAAGCATTTTATTTTTAATTTTCTTTTTCATACCAAAAATACAACTATCATTCACAATTACGAACACAGAAATAAAAAAAAAATTACCAGATCGGTTGAGCTTCTCTCAAGTGATGATCTTCCACAATTTAATTTCCGACTCTTCTGGTGGATTTTCGAAAAAAATTCTTTGATACAAACCTTTTCCTGACAATTACGGACACAACAAAGACAAAAATCAGCCAGACCTGTCGAGCCGTTCTTAAGTGATGTTACTCGCACATGCGACAATTGCAGCTAATTACCGACTTTTTCGTAGGATTTTCCGAAATTGTTCTTTAGAAACTTTGTCCTAACAATAACGAACACAACAAGAAAATAAAGTCAACCAAATCAGTCAAGTCGTTCTCGTATGATGATCTCTCATACATACGGCAATTGATTTCTATTTATATAGATTATAGTAATTTTCTGTTAGCTTTCGAAATATAAAAATGTGAAATGAAATGATTTTGGTGGTGGCCCTCAGCTACGTACCCTCCGACTCAGAGTTGAAATATTAAAAGTTTTGGCTGATTTCGTTTTCTAGGGGCTGGGATACTTAGTTGCCGAATTACAGGCCAAATACTGCTGAGTCTACAGTATATGATAAGAATACACAGATGAATCGAATGGTCGAAGGTTTCTATCACTCGGCAGTTGCGAATTATGAAAGTAACGTATACATTTGTAAATGAGAGATTGCAATTAAATAAAATCTGCAGGTTCTATCTTGACGACTTTAAATGATGAGTACGATAGTAGAAATACTTTTGAGAATGTGGTATATTTCTACAAAACACTTATTGGTGACGATGGTCCAGCAGTTAAATAAAATATAAGTTGAATAACAGGGAAACCATAGATTCTTACAGCACGTAATAAGTTATGAACAACAACACAGCTAGCGAGATATTTACTTCTAGACGCACACTAGGTCTTCACCGTAGACGCCAATGAAATCTCACAACTGCACATGTCGGCACTCCAAAGCATTTCTATGTGCCGTGACCATGCGCAAACCACACCACACTCTCGAAGCCTGTCTCGCAACTGTGCGTCCGTCGCGCCGTCGCGTCCAGCACTTCCCACGTCCTCTGTGCCCTCCAACCGAGCACTCCGCCTTGTTCAGAACTCGCTTCCATCCAGTCTCCCTGTTCACGAGCGCTGTGATTGCCTAGAAAGCTCGCGCCACGCTTTCAAGCCAACGCACCCACACAAACATTATTAAACATATTCAAAATACTGGATTTACATTTAAATTACTTGAAATTAAGCAAATATTCCTACGGCTGGACCATAAACACGCTCTAACACACATTATTAGATACTTAAACAAATTACATAAATCATTTATCAAAGGAAGCCTAATGTATCTGTGCTTTCTAAAACACAGTAAATATTTAACCAACTTCTTCATGAATAGTATATATCGGATATAAACAAAGAAATAGATGAATATATATATTTATAAGCATGCTGCTACCGTTTTTTCGTTTAAGTGTTGGAGCATTTATGGCCCTATGCGATCGATAGTAATCGGCCACTTTCACCTCCAATAACTCATGTACTATTCAAGTTACATGCCTGTAACTTATACCAATTTAGGTTTACACTAATAGCTTTCTAAAGACACAGCGATCGACAAAATCGGATGAAGCGTTTGTATTTTGGAAATTCGTTGCTGGGTGTTACATATATAATTTACGGTCAGATACTAAATGGTTCAAATGGCTCTGAGCACTATGGGACTCAACTGCTGAGGTTATTATTCCCCTAGAGCTTAGAACTAGTTAAAGCTAACTAACCTAAGGACATCACAAACATCCATGCCCGAGGCAGGATTCGAACCTGCGACCGTAGCGGTCTTGCGGTTCCAGACTGCAGCGCCTTTAACCGCACGGCCACTTCGGCCGGCCTCAGATACTAAACTTTAAACTAATAAAGATATTGAAAATCTGATTACAGCATCAGAATCGTCGTGCAAATAATAGTAATGTACATGTTTCTTCTTGAGGTATCATGATTCATCTTGCTACTATTAATTTCTATACGAACTGTGAAATGTCTGCCATTAAGGTTTCACAAAGTCCGCCATCTTTGACCCTCCTGGCGCACAGGCTCAACATGGAATTCCCAGTCACGCGGCCACTGGACCCCTCTTGCTGCGACGAGCGTCCGACACCACGTGGTCGGCTCGCCCAGCGGTCCGCACCGCCGAGCGGCCCGTGCAGCCACACTAACTGCGAACTTAGAATATTTTCAGGGCGCCAAAATTCGCCCTTTACCTCACATTCCCGAGCTGTAAATGAGCACTTCGACCCCTGTTCGCGTATTGCAAAACAATAAAGTTAATAAAATTTCCAGCTGTTAATTTTCTTTGAAACTAGATGGTAATATTCAGATGAAAAAGTAAGAAAATTAATTGAGGACTGAATGTCAAATAAATGAATCAAATCATAATAAATTGATTGTAACTGAGATAACCAGAAAAAAACAGTAGCGAGACCCGTTGCACTGTAGAGTTAGTACCAGCAGTTGTCACTAGATATAAAGACGAGGGAAATCTCAGTAATTAGGCTAAATTGTGGCCATTTACTTATTACAGGCAGAGTTTACATACACTGAAGCGCCCAAGAAACTGGTATAGGAAAGTGTTTTCAAATACAGAGATATGTAAAGAAGCTGCGTTAGGCAAGGCCTATATAAGATACAAAATGCCTGGCGCAGTGGTTAGGTCGGTTACTGCTGGTACAATGGCAGCTTATCGAGATCTAAGTGCGTTTGGACGTGGTGTTATGGTCAGCGCACAAGTGATGGGACACAGCATCTCCGAGGTAGCAAGGAAGTGGGGAATATCGCAAGTGTACCTTGAATATGAGGAATCCGGTAAAACAGCAACTCTCCGACATCGCTGCGGTCGGAAAAAGATCCTCCAAGAATGGGACCAATGACGACTGACGAAAATCGTTCAACGTGGGAGAGGTGGAACCCTTTCGCAAAATACTGTAGATTTCAATGTTGGGCCATCAGCAAGTGTCAGCGTGCGAACTATTCAACGAAAATATCGTCGACATGAGGTTTCGGAGCCAAAGGCACACTCGTGTACACTTTATGATGCACGACACAAAGCTTTACGCCTCGCCTGGGCCCGTCAACACCGAGATTGAACTGTTGATGACTGGAAACATGTTGCCTGGTCGGACGAGGCTCGTTTCAAATTGTATCGAACTGATGGACGTGTATGGGTGTGGGAGTCAGCTTCATGCATACATGGACCCTGAACGTCAATGGGGGACTGTTCTAGCTGGTGGAGACTCTGTAATCGTGTGGGTCGTGTGCAGTTGGAGTGATGTGGGACCCCTGATTCGTCTATATATGACTTAGAGAGATGGCACATACGTAAGCAATTCATGTCCGTTGTGAATTCCATGGAATTTGGCAATTACAGCAGGACAATGCGATACCTCACACGTCCAAAATTGCTACAAAGTGGTTCCAGGAACACTCATTGAGTTTAAACACTTCCGCTGGGCATCAAACTGAACAGACATGACTATTATTGAGCATATCTGGGATATCTTGCAGTGTGCTTTTCAGAAGATATATCCACCCCATCGTAATCTTGTGGATTTATGGACAGCCCTTCAGGTTTCATGGTGTCAGTTCCCTCCGAGACTACATCAGACATTAGTCGAGTCCATGTCACGTCTTGTTGAGGCACTTTTGCCTGTTCGTTAGGTCTCTACACGATATTAAGCAGATGTGCCAATTTCTTTGGCTCTTCAGTGTATGACCTCCACTCTACTTGATGAACCAGAACTCCACCGACAATCTTTCAGAGTTTGTGCAGCGTTACATTATGAATATTCTGGTATAAGGAACGCGTGGTGTGCAGCGGCTCGTTACAGAGTGATAATGGTAATAGCATTTATTCGGTTTGTTGCCACAATCAGCCTCGTTTTTGTGAAAATATCTTCACAACAATGAAGTAGCCTGACTTCAAACTAAGAAGATATGTTGGGGAAAATACATGTTTAAATTCGGTGGTAGGCATAAAACACCTTCGGAAATCGTACTAAATGCTTTCTCTGAAAATTATTTAGAACAATTGTTTCAGGCACCCACTCCGAGTGTAAATGGTTTCGAAAACATAATCGACCCGTTAGTAACAAATAACTGTTAGAAAATATGGAGCATTACGACAGATACATGAATTAGCGACAAGGTCGTTGTAGCGAGACTGTATACCCTGAAACCCAAAACCACGTAAAAATAAACGCAAAGTATATCTATTTATGCCAACGGCCTTGCCACAGTGGTAACACCGGTTCCCTTCAAATTTCCGTAGTTAAGCGCTCTCGGGCTGGGGTAGCACTTGGGTGGGTGACCATCCGATCTGCTGAGCACTGGTGGCAAGTGGGGTGCACTCAGCCCTTGTGAGGCAAAGTGAGGAGCTGCTTGATTGAGAAGTACCACTCCGGTCTTGGAAATTGATATACGCCCGGGTGAGCGGTGTGCTGACCATATGACCATCCATGTCCGCATCCGGTGATGCCTGTTGGCGGAGCATGACGCGGCGAGCGGTCGGTACCTCTGCGTCCGGCGCGGTCTGTGGACGGAATTCATGTTTTTTATTTAATACCCATTTATAAAACCAGATAAAAATCCCTTGATGCCTTCTCAACTATGAGAGTGTAGATCAGATGTGGCTGTAATTCAAAGAAATGTATCAACAGAAATGGAGAGATTAATACCTAATAAATTAAAAGTAGACATAACTGAATCCTTTGGTACACAAAACAGGCCAGAAAACAGTTGAAGAAGCCACGGAAACGGCACATCAAATTTCAAGGGATGAAAATTCCCAAAGGTTGGTGATGTCTAAGATTGGTTAGAAATTTAACGCGAACTTCAGTGCGAGAAGCTTTCAATAGTTTGCACAGTGAAATTATGTCTCGAAATCAGTTATATAATCCGAAGAGCATCTGGTCGTATTTGAAGTATACCAGCGGCAAAACAATTAATACCATCACCGCGCAGTAGCAACGGTATTGAAGTAATGAAGAATGAAGGGAGATTGAGTTTAACGTCCTGTCGACATCGAGGTCATTAGAGACAGAGCAACGCTTGGATTGTGTCAAGGATGGGGAAGGGAATCGGCCATGACGTTTCAAAGGAAACATCCCAGCTTTTGATTGGAACGATTTAGGAAAATCACGGAAAACTTAAATCTGGATTGCCGGACGCAGATTTGAACCGTCGTCATGCCGAAAGCGAGTCCAGTGTACTAACTACTCTACCACATTTATAGGTGAACCGGTATTGTTACCCTTGGCAGTTCCAGTAAAGCAGAGTTATTAAAAAAGACTAAGGATAGAGGGTACTAATAAATGGTGGAAAAATCAAAATTATTTATGACTTTATATTTAATTCTATAGTCTTTCCTGATTACATTGATATATACATTATGTGGTTTCAAATGAAAAAGCCGGCCGTTGTGTTCTAGGCGCTTCAGTCCAGAACCCCGCTGCTGCTACGGTCGCAGGTTCTAATCCTGCCTAGGGCGTGGATGTGTGTGATGTCCTTAGGTTAGTTAGGTTTAATTAGTAGTAAGTCTAGGGGACTGATGACTTCAGATGTTAAGTCCCATTGTGCTTAGAGCCATCTGAAACATTTTTTTTTTTTTTTCAAATGAGAAATGACCGACATATACCAAATTTTAAAGCTACAGTCATGTGTGCCACCACGCTTCCATTATTTCCATTGCAGAAACCAGCATTACTTCGAAAAGAACTATGAACTTTCTGTTTACCTGCACTGTTACTGTTGGTAACAGTGCAGGTTTCTAGTGTCTGTAAATTATTATTTTTGCTAGTATTTACTTTTGTTTCGCTGAAGCAGTTTGGTCACGCGTTACTGAATGTTTGTTGCCCAAGTGCTACATATATTTGTGGAAGATCCTTTAGTGTACATTAAATACGAACTATGCCACACATAAAGAAATTCAGTGAAAGGAAATTCCGTGGTAACTAGTTCACAAACAAAGCAACCCACTCTGTTTAAAGTAACGTATGTATCAGTTCTTTGGGAAAGAAAATCTCATATGGCACACCTACTGGTGAATAAAAAATTTTATGATAACAATGACGTTGCAAGCGGTTCTAGGCGCTTCAGTCCGGAACTGCACGACTGCTACGGTCGCAGGTTCGAATCCTGCCTCGGGCATGGATGTGTGTGATGTCCTTAGGTTAGTTAGGTTTAAGTAGTTCTAAGTTCTCGGGGACTGATGACCTCAGATGATAAGTCCCATAGTGCTGAGAGCCATTTTAACGAGATGAAAAATGACGGTGTTTGTAGTGGATTTGTTGTTGTTGATGTGGGCATCTTATCTTCTTTGATACAGGAAGTGGTGAAATGTAAAGAATGTGATGGTGTATGCTGTCTGGAAACAACTGAACAACAAGGTAGCAGGAAGGGTTTAGCGTCAAAATGAGTTGTTCTGTGTAGAGCATGCAATAAATCTATCTCGAAAATGACCTCGGTCACTGTGCACAATTCATATGAAGTGTATTTGAAGTTAGTGTATGCAATGCGTGCAATACGAACAGGAAAAAAGGCTGCTCAGACGTTTTGTGGTTTGATGGACCTTCCTCCTCCTCTCAGTAGGTTCAACAAGTACATAAAAATACTTTTAGGTACCTTGATGGTTGTTTCTAAAGCATCTATGAAACGTGTAGTAGATGAAACTGTAAATATTAGTCGAACCACTAATATTTCACAATCACAATCAAGTTGCACTTGATGTGACCTAGCAACGTCTAGGACATCGTTCCTTGCCGGCCGCTGTGGCCGAGTGGTTCTAGGCACTTCAGTCCTGCTACGGTCGCAGGTTCGAATAAAGCCTCGGGCATGGATGTGTGTGATGTCTTTAGATTAGTTAGGTTTAAGTAGTTCTAAGTTTAGGGGACTCATGACCTCAGATGTTAAGTCCCATAGCGCTTAGAGCCATATTTTGAAAATTCATGAATTCAATGTTTATGGTGATACCTTTGTAACAAAACTGGAGAGTTGTGAAATTGTGAAAAAGAAGGTGAGTGCTAGATTTATGAAGGTACGGAGAGAAACGAAAGGAAAGTTTCTGTCTGATGGAAAATCTCTGTCTGGCCGAGGCAAAATGGTTCAAATGGCTCTGAGCACTATGGGACTTAACTTGTGAGGTCATCAGTTCCCTAGAACTTAGAACTACATACGTAACTAAACTAAGGACATCACACACATCCATGCCCGAGGCAGGATTCGAACCTGCGACCGTAGCGGTCGCGCGGTCCCAGACTGTAGCGCCTAGAACCTGTCCGAGGCAGATTGACAGAAAGTGAAACAGACTTTCTTCAGAGCTTTTTATGGGCTGGCCATTAGACGAACTGTACCTCTGAATGATGTTACAGCAGTGAGAAAATCTGTATGTGCCACCTACTTTCATACATTATCCACAGATGATGGCTGTTCACGGACTTAGCCCTAAAGGAGCAGATTCTTGGTGTCGTTACCAAAAAGCAAAAGAAAGTGGTCAAATATGTCATCAAAACTATTCTCATCCTGAATCTGTTATGAATGAAATAAAACCAATTTTAAGAGACCTGTGTGACACTGTTTTTCTTAGTAAATCTCTACATGGGTGCACTCAGAATACAAATGAAAGTTTCAGCCATTGCATATGGGAAAGATTACCCAAGAATGTTTTTGTGGAACTAAACACATTAAAAGTTGGTTTACTAGATGCAATGATATGTTTGAATGATGGAGTGATAGGAAGGTTGTAAGTCCTGAGAAATTTGGTTATAACATGTGGCTCTAATACGGAAGATCAATTGCTTGCGTCTGACAATGGGTGCATGAAGTTGAAAGATTCGCTCTTCAAGTTACCAAAGAAGAAAGAAGTGCTAAAAAGGAATGCCAAGAGGAAGTTTGAGGATGAAGAAATGCTGCAGAATGAAGACTACGCTTCAGGAATATTCTGAGGCATAGTTTAACTGGACTCATATCTTCAGTCGCAATTTCCTGCAAGTTGTATTTTTCAGAATTCAGGTACAAATATTTCCTAAGATTATAAAGCATTGCTCAAATTTTTTTCTCTAACTTGCAATAGTCCATACTTACGTAGTAGACCTAAGCTTTATTGCAGAATCAACTAAAGTATAGAAAAAATAACATTTTTATCAGGAAAAAGTTATAAAAATTAAAACGTAAGATGTGATACATTTAAACCTTGTAATATACATAATAGGTAGTATTAAGTAGGTCTAGTATCTCAGCCATTATGTAATACATTCGTGGTAACAATTTTGTCTCCTTCACATCTATAGTATTGGATTAAATGGTACATCAATTTGAGGATACATATTTACTTTCAAATGGCGGCTACCGATTTATTTCCCCGTCTTTGGCCAAACTGTGCTTGTGTTTTGTCTCTAACGATCTCATCATCAGGTAATATTATTCACATTTCCTGCTCTTTTTGATTACTGTTCCACATTCCCACTAGCCTGTGCTTATAATTCGTTAACTTGCTTGTTTTAGTTTAAACAAGTTTTCGAACTACTCGTATGTTAGAGTCAAAGTGCTTCATAGAAGTGGGTGCTCTCTACAAACATTGGAAGTGATAGAATAAGACAGGACAAGATAACAACTGAAAAATGATAAAATTATTGTATGACAATTCTTCTCCTCGCTAAACCAGTGTCTCTTCCGTAATGAACAACATAATTATGGTTCTAAAATAAGATCAGTCATGTTTAGCATAATCATGCTAATTTTCTTTGTTCGTGTGTCTTCCAGAGCCCTACAGAGGCTCGTACAAAAGAACAACAGATCATATGCTACGAGGCATGACAGCCTTTTCACACTTAAATTCTACACCGCGTGTATATTCACGACGTGAAAGCCCAACATTTTGCAATCCAGTACTCTCTTGGTCCTTGAAACACCACTCAAATCGCGAAAATAGCATTTTTTTCCACGACCACTCCGCATCACGGTCCACAGTCAAGTCAATGGAAGGGGCAGCTGCAGAAAGTCTTTGGACAAACATTATTAATATAAATTAATGCTTTGTGATACTATTCAAGTTTTTCCTTTTTCTGATTCCGAATTTTGGGTTGTCCAGGCACTGTTGCTGTATAACTGCTCTACCTTCTTTCAAGCCGAAGAAAAAACAAGGATACAAAAATGGTAAAATTAGCCTCAATAATTGACTCACAAAAGACGTTGCTAGTAACAAAATTTTTGGACTTCTTAAGTTATTTAATGAAGCTGTCTGTTTCAACGTATAAATCTCATCTTGAGGTCATAACGGCAGTTATAAAACATGGATATTAAGCTTGTTTTGTACAGTATTGGTATGTGCTGTGTAAATCTTTTTCCAATTGAAATGGCTGTCTCCTTGTTCAGTTATCTGTACTGCTATAGCACTTTGGATCTTGTTAACCTCTGTCCATAAACTTGTTAAGCATATTTGAAAGAAGACTTCACAATTAACTCTACTGTGCAGCAAAAACAAGATGGAAGACAAAACAAATCTTTCATCAATTTAAGTGTCGATATATCTGTCCTAGTGTTGTCAGTCACTTGCATTGTCTTCTGTACATTTCTGACATAGGTAGACTAAATACATTACAGTAAGAGAAACAGTGACAATTTTATGTAGAAAATGAAATTATATAAATTATTTTAGAGAATTACGAATATATTTCTTGAATACAGATTCATATTTTCTTCTCAGTTTATAAGTATTTCCTGTTTCAACAGTATTGAAACTGGCGAAGATATGTGTGTGCTTGCAGTCTTTAATTTCCTTTAGAATCTAGTCTTTCCACTTTTCGCCATGGTTGGACGTATTCTGAAGCGCCAAAGAAACTGGTATAGGGAAGCGTATTCATATGCAGAGATATGTAAACAGGCAGATTACAGCACTGTGGTCGGCAACTTCTATATAAGACAACAAGGGTCTGGCGCAGTTGTTAGATCGGTTACTGCAGCTACAACGGCAGGTTATCAAGATTTAAGTGAGTTTTAACATGGCGTTTATGTCGGCTCACGAGCGATGGGCACACCATCTGCGAGCTAGCGATGAACGTTTCACGAGTGTACCGTGAATATCAGGAATGCGGTAAAGCATCAACTCTCCGACATCGTTGCAGCAGGAGAAATATCCTGCAAAAACGGAACCAATGACGACTGAAGAGAATCGTTGTCGTGTGACTAGGGCCTCCAGTCGGGTATACCGTTCGCTGGGTGCAAGTTTTTAAATTTGACGCCACTTCGGCGACTTGCGTGTCGATGGGGATGAAATGATAATGATTAGGACAACACAACACCCAGTCCCTGAGTGGAGAAAATTTCCGACCCAGCCGGGAATCGAACCAGGTCCCTTCGGATTGACATTCTGTGGCGCTGACCATTTTATTTTATCTATTTTTTGTTCTGTATTGTTCGTAGAATTTGTTTGTGGCGGACGTCCGAGGACACCCGTTCAGGTTGTTCGTTGATCCGTTCACTCAGTTTTTTTATTACGGAGAGTAGCTAAACCCTCTGACCGAACAAGCTGAGTTACCGCGCCAGCGGTAAACAAGAGAATGGTTTGAAGTGACGGAAGTGCAACCCCTCCGCATACTGCTGCAGTTTTAAATGCTGGCCCATCAACAAGTGACTGCACGCGAAACATTCAACGAAACATCGTCGATATGGGTTTTCGGAGCCTGTAATGGTTCTTTATTTACGTGACCAGTACGGCACTCGAATCCCAGTTCTCGATACCAGTAAAATTAATGACTTTTTTACAGTGACTTCATTATTTCCATTCTGACGATACCATCGATAGTCAATAACTTTGTTGTTGCCGATAAAGCGAACATATGCTGCGTGAGCAACATTAATAATCTTATTTCAAACCTACTTTGCAAGTGGTGGTATTGTTAGAAGCCGAAGGCTCAGTCGTGTACCGTTGATGACCCAGGCCCTAAGGATCGACATTCTGTCACGCAGAACTTTTTTTTTTACTTTCATTTTGATTGATATAGTTCGTTGCATTTGGTCTGAGCGGACGTCAAAAGACACCCGTTCAAGTTTATCGTTGATTCCTTGACTCAGTTTCTTTTTATTACAGAGAGCACGCAGCTCTCTGACCGAACACGCTGAGCTACCGCGCCGGCATTGAGCTACCGGGGGCGGACATTTTGAGCTCATTTTAGTAGATTGACACAAAAATGACAACAACGTACACAGACACGCCGAGGGATTGTACTGTATTTCAACTAAGCACTTGAGCGACTGGTAATGAAGTTGTCAGTCTACCCACAGATGGCACAATATTTCTCAGATAGCGCTACACACTTCGAAAACTTTTGATATCTTTGAGTTTTACTGCGCAAGCTCTACACGTAACTTACATATTTTAAATATTACTGCGCGGACGGAAACGGGAAAGTAATGGGCTACGCCGGCCTCTGTGGCCGAGCGGTTCTAGGCGCTTCAGTCCGGAACCGCGCTCCTGCTACGGTCGCAGGTTCGAATCTTGCCTGTGATGTGTGATGTCCTCAGGTTAGTTAGGTTTAAGTAGTTCTAGGTCTAGGGGACTGATGACCTCAGACGTTAAGTCCCATAGTGCTTAGAGCCATTTAATGGGCTACAATACTGACCGTCTGGAGATCGATTTATGCTGCTTCAGTATAGACCATTGCTGCGAAGTACTTCACATAATATTTGAACAAATAGCATTATTTGACCAGCAATCGTGTGCTTCTCATCAACGGCGAGCCACACACCATGCGGAAGAATAGGTTCAAGGAATAAACAAACATGTATAATATGGATATATTATGTGCACGGAAATACTGCCGTTATAATTTCATATGTATAATAAACGGAAAATATTTCTAACCATTCTAAATGTATATTTCGGATGTATATTAATAATTAACAAATATCCGCGATAAAGAAGCAATATTTTATGTGTAATTAACTGTCGTACACCACGGCTATCAGTACAAATACAATACATTCCTCGCCGTCATTATTGATCATCCGCTCATAGCCGCGCGGAGTGGCCGCGCTTTTTGAGGCGCCATGTCACGCACTCGCGGCCCATCCCTCGGGCATGGGTGTGTGTGTTGTTTTTATTATAAGTTACTTTAAGTAGTGTGTAAGTCTAGGTACCGAAGACCTCAGAATTTTGGTATCTTAGGAATTCACACACATTTCAACATTTTTTTCTTCTGCTCTTCGACACAATGACAGCAATACAAAAACGAATCTGATGTCTTGAATTATTTTTATTTTCGTTCCTCTCGGGTTCTGCGTGGCATAATACGAATGTACTGGGTTTGTGTGGGGTTACGAACTTTCATTACGCTGTACGTGAATGATTGGTCTGTAACTGGTTTCATGATTGAAATACATGGTTGTAGCTCCGCCACAAACTGCATTAACAAGTATCTTTTTTATTGCAGTTTTTCTGGCTTTCCCAGCGGATCTGTTGTAAATACAATTCTCGGGTTTGCCGCCGGATCGTATTGTCCAAATCCCAGAGTGTTTCATCACTGCAACTGCTCGACATCTCCAGGTGGTGGTAGTAGCTGCAGTCACTGCAGTCACTCAGTTATGTGACTGGATTGGCGATTTCCCATCAGAGAGGTCACAGTTCGTAGTAATTGACGGAAGTCATCGAGTAAAACGGAAGTGATTTCAGGTGTTCACCAAGGTACTTTTATAGGCCCTTTGCTGTTCTTTGTCTATATAAACGATTTGGGAGACAATACGAGCAGCTGTCTTCGGTTGTTTGCAGATGACGCTATCGTTTATCTACTAATAAAGTCATCAGAAGATCAAAACAAACTGCAAAACGATTTTGAAAAAAATATCTGAATGGTGCGAAAAGTGGCAGTTGACCCTAAATAACGACAAGTGTGAGTTCATCCACATGAGTGCTAAAAGGAACTCGTTAAACTTCGGTTACACGATAAATCAGTCTAAAAAATCTGAGTACACTACGCTTGTCTGTCCTCTTTTAGAGTAATGCAGCGCGGTGTGGTATCCTTACCAGGTAGGACTGACGGAGTACATCGAAAAAGTTCAAAGAAACGCAGCACATTTTGTATTATCTCGAAATTGGGACCGAGTGTCATAGAAATGATGCAGGATTTGGGCTGGAAATTATGAAAGAAAGGCGTTTTTCGTTGCGACGGAATCTTCTCACTAAATTCCAATCTCACGAAATTCCAATCACCAACTCTCTCCTCCGAATGCGAATATATTTTGTTGACTCCGACCTACATAGGGCGGAACGATCACCACGATAAAATAAGGGAAATCATTGCTCGTACGGAAAGATATAGGTGTTTATTCTTTCCGCGAGCTATACAAGATTGGAATAATAGAGAATTTTGAAGGTGGTTCGATGAACCCTCTGCCAGGTACTTAAATATGATTCGCAGAGTATCCATGTAGATGTAGAAGACACGACTGATAATCTTCAGAGAAACCTGAGAAGGGTTTTTTTTTTTCCTTGCTGTTTACTACTTTCGGGCACCTATGTCCATTCACAAACCATCCGTCTCGTTAGTGTGACATTACAAGCGAAAGCCTATGCACAAAAGTGCGTCGGCCATAGTACCTTTTCATCGTCACTGCAGGGGCAACTTTTGTACATAGACTTTCACCTGTATTGCCACACTTACGATACGGATGGTCCGAAAGTGGACATAGGTGTCCGAAACTAGTTACCATCATACTACGGAGCTACGACAATTTACTTCTATTGTGTAGAGTTCAACGGATAGGTGTAGCTCGTTATCAGACAGCTGTCGTATACGATAAACATAATTTCGAGTCAGTACAGATAATACGCAGTTTACGAGTTTTTGTCCTACATGACACTGTGCATTCAGTACATGTATTGACTGGTAGAATATCATATTTCCATGAAACTGTAAATTTATAATCAGTCACTCCACTCACCCAGAGCATAATTACTGAACGCGACAATGAGACTCATCGCTCGCCGGCCGTTGTGGCCGAGCGATTCTAGGCGCTTCAGTCTGGAACCGCGCGACCACAACGGTCGCAGGTTCGAATCCTGCCTCATGCATGGATGTGTGTGATGTCCTTAGGTTAGTTAGGTTTAAGTAGTTCTAAGTTCTAGGGGACTGATGACCTCAGCTGTTGAGTCCCATAGTGCTCAGAGCCATTTTGAACCATTTGAACTCATCGCTCATACAATTAGGTGAAGGCTGTTTACCTTGATACACATCAGGAAGCATTATTTAACGCCACGAGGTAAGTCTGCCGCGAAGAAATCCGTGTACCGAAAGTAACGCTATTGCTACATGCCTATAAATTTGGCGTGACGAACTGGCTTTCTGTTGACTTGGGACCGCACGTGGAAAAGAGAGAGCAGAGAAACCTTCCTGATGGCAGCGATTCGTGCCGTGAACGGTT
Organism: Schistocerca nitens; assembly: GCF_023898315.1. Lineage (NCBI taxonomy): Eukaryota > Metazoa > Arthropoda > Insecta > Orthoptera > Acrididae > Schistocerca > Schistocerca nitens. The sequence goes on from NC_064621.1 coordinate 493,506,745, forward strand.
TGCGATTTCGCCAGCACATTTATTTATTTATTCGAAAGGAGCGAACACTGCCGAAGCGTGCGATACGGTATTTGATTTTCCGAAAGCGATTCCGCGGCGCAATATACCGGGACAGGTTATCTGCGCGGCCTGTTGACAAATGGCGCGCGGCAGGGCGCCCCGGTGCGGCTATCGGCGAGCGACAGGCCACCAAAACGGTTCCCTGCGGGCGCGGCCGGCCCCGGCCTATGACACCGGAGACCCCGCCGCTCGCAGCCGTTCCGTTGTTGCAAAAGCGCTGCGGGCCGCTTCGAGTGGCAGATAACGCGCCGTAATGCGAGCCATTTGCACATCTCTGGCGATTCCCGTGCCAGCGACGGTCTGTGCCAGGTGAAACCCTGTGTGGCTGCTCTTCATATCGAATGCCATCTGGGGGAATCACGACCATTTAGAAACTTAGCTGAAAACAGCCGAGAGCTGTTAGCAGTGAATATTTGTGGCCCATTGGAATAATATTCAGTTTAAGCTTTGTCGATATATAAGAGCCGGTTTCAGGTTTCGCGGGACCTCAGCACTGATAGACTGGAGTCTTTGTTCAATAACAAGGGCTCATTGTATGCTCAAAAATCACGACGCTTTTGGGGAACGCCGCGCGGAGTGGCCGCTCAGTTTAAGGCGCCATTTCACGGATTGCGAGGCCCCTCCCAACGGAGGTTCGGGCCCGGCCCCGGGCATGGCTGTGTGTATTGTTCTTAGCATAGGTTAGTTAAGTATTGTGTAAGTGTAGGGACCGATAACTTCTGCAGTTTGGTCCCTTAGGAAATTAATGCCATGTTCCACTACTTCAGAAAAGTGTTTAAGTGCTTGGCACCGTCTCGCAATGCAGGTTAGTAAATAAAAAAAAGCCTATCTAGTATCGGAACAGATTTGCGACTGGATTCAAGAGTTCCTTGCAGGTGGAACTCAACATGTAGCCCTTAACGAAACAAAGTCGACAGATGTAAAAGTGATTCCCGGAATAGCCAGAGAAAGTGTCTTAGAACCCGTTCTATCTACAGAGTGTATAAAATGTGTGGTAGAAAGCGTCAGTAGCTCTTTAGGGATGACAATCTTTTCATATTTTTTGGGTCGCATTTATGTTATAATATTTGAACGATATTTCCGGCACTTGATGCACAAACTTCGTTATTTTATATTAAAATTATGATTTCGTCCTTAAGCCATTATGAAGCACAATAATGTTTAAAATAATTAATTTTTTAAGTTAAATCATCGTCGAGACGTACTGAGCAGGGTGTCCCAGTGTGTAAATAAGTACAACATGAACAGAAACTTTTGACACAAGAGTGGCAAAGGCGTTTTTCAGCCATAGAACAATTGAACCAGAGAATGAAGATAACTACAGTGGTTTCATGTGCAGTGAACATGCTGAAAGTATATTTTCAGACCATGTTCACTGCACAATTAACCACTGTATTGATGTTTATTTTGCGGCATAATTGTTTTAGAGCTGGAAATCAGGACTGATTCCTGTCTACCGTACATTTCGATGATTTTGTATTATTTACACCCTGGGACACCCACTTCAATACGTTTTGAGGACGGCTTCAATTAACTAAGCGTAATTACAACAAAATTGTTTTTAAATGGCTCTGAGCGCTATGGGACTCAACTGCTGTGGTCATAAGTCCCCTAGAACTTAGAAATACTTAAACCTAAGTAACCTAAGGACAGCACACAACACCCAGCCATCACGAGGCAGAGAAAATCCCTGACCCCGCCGGGAATCGAACCCGGGAACCCGGGCGTGGGAAGCGAGAACGCTACCGCACGACCACGAGATGCGGGCACAAAAATTGTTGTAGTCGATAATGTAATAATGGCTTAAATGGCTCTAAGTACTATGGGATGTAACATCTGTGGTCATCAGTTGCCTAGACTTAGAACTACTTAAACCTAACTAACCTTAGGACATCACGCACATCCATGACTGAGGCAGGAGTCGAACCTGCAACCGTAGAAGCAGCACGGTTCCGGACTGAAGCGCCTAGAACCACTAGGCCACAGCGGCCGGCAACAATGGCTTAAGGTCGAAATTATTACGGTAATGTAAAGTGAAGAAGTTATGTCAAATGGTGGGAATATCGTTCAGTCTCTTTAATACCATTCGTAGATAGCAGGTTGTCTGTAAAAAAGTACCACACCAGACGACAGCATCGGTTTGCAGAATGGCCTACGGAGGACTGCTGAATGGTGCAGGCTCTGACAGTTGACCGTGAACGATATTGAATGTAACACGGTACACATAGGTAGGAAAAAGAAATATGAAACACTACACCTACACTTTTGATCAAAAATTGCTGGAAACAGTGTCTACCATAAAATATCTGGGAGTAACTTTCCAGAGCGAACTTAAGTGTAATTACCGCATAAAACAAAAAGGAAAAGCAGATTCCCGATTGAGACTCATAGAAATAATCTTAAGGAAATGTAACTCACCTACTAAGGAATAATGTTATAAATCACTATTGAATACTGTACATCAGATAGAAGAGATAGAGAAGATCCAACGAAGAGCGGCACATTTCGGCATGGGACCATCTAGTCGGTGTGAGAGTGTTACGGAAATGCTTAGTTAACTTCGGTGGCACACGTTACAAGAGAGGCGTCTTGGATCAGGTAGATGTTTAATATTGAAATTTCGCTGGAAGACTTTCCGGGAAGACACAGCATATTCATTCGTAGCATATAATTTCGCAAAATAATCACGACGAAAAAATTCGAGAAAGTAGAGCCACTGGAGAGGCTCACCAGTAACGCTTCTTCAAACGCGCTATTCGCGAGTGTAACAGAACAGAACGGTTAATGGTACCAGAAGTACCCTCCGACACACACGATTAGGTGACTTGCGGAGTGTGATGTAGATGCATACGCTTTTTAGGAATCCGTACCTCAAACACTAGAAACGGAACCCTAACCGGATCACTAGTTTGTTCGTCTTGTCTGCCTTTCTGTCCGTCCGACTAATAAGACCCATTTTTCTCAGGGAGCGGGGTGGTATCAACTTAAAATATTAAGGTATATTGTCCATTGGAGGTGTACGTGTAAATAATCTAAGCATCTAGATACGGCCACATTCATAACATGATTTGATACTCACACACCCTGTCAGCAGAACCTATCGATTAACTATCGTTACGGATGTCGGGCCTCGTGGTGTATATGTAAAGCTCATCACGTCGCAGGATTGAATACAGGTCGAATCACAGATTTTTTCCAGTCTTCGCTTTAACCAAGACTTTGTCTCCCAACGAAGTGAGGAGACACGAAAAAAACATGTGATTCGTATTCCGAGCTCAAGCTGGTAGGGTCCAGTAGAAGACTGGCACCAAGCTATTGAGACATACGAAATTAGAGAGCGCGAGGCCTACTTGCACTTGTGCGGCTCTATATTAATGTACTTCATATTACTTTACTTCTAAATAATACGAGAAAATCCGGCTTATATATTTTATTTTGAAAAAATAAACAATATTGGAAATACAGCACTATGCCAGTGACTTGGCAAACAGCAGTTCTTATCCCATTATTTAATAAAGGGGACCGGTGGTTGAAAGTCTGTTACCGAGTTATTAGAGGTTTGAATTCTATATACAATATATACGCGAAATTAATAACAAATAGGTTGAAAGGAGGAAGCCGTCATTTGCTTTAATCGTAAATATATGTAAAAATTATGTTATATGTTATTACCTTTTCATAAAGAAAAAGTATTATCTTCTTAATAACCTTCAAATCGTGAACTACACCCTTATAAATGAAAGTACTGAATTACCTCATTGCACTTTTGTTGCCTATGTCTGCGGTCACTGTCAGAACTCAAATTAATAATCAGATTTACTAATTTAATAAGATTTAACCTATAACTGCTAATGTATCCACGTAACACGACAACGAAACAAAAACAGTGGATGGAGCATGAGTATGAGTGAGAACAGTGGCGTATTTAAGTTCAGAAAAGTAATGATAAGTTTTTATTAAACCCTCTACAACTACAAAAACCTGATAAATAATACAAAATAACAAACAGATAAGGAATGGTGCTTGACAGGCAAACCATTCATTAGGGTAGACGCTATACATATTCTCCCCTGAATTAATACCTATTAGATCGCTGTGATGACCAATTACATTGAAATGGAATCAGCTACAACCAAGTACACCACACTCTACGGTTCACGAAGAACAGGGAGCCGTGAATATCATTTACCAACGCTACCCTGGTGCAGCAATACTTTTACCCTCTCACCTTGTTCAGGCGGCAGCAGCAAACAGTGAGCTGCAACAACTGTCCACAAAAATTTGCAAGCTACGACGGCGGCCCTACTGATTATTAGAATGCACGAAACTTCTCTAGCAGAACCCAGAAATCCCGGCAGATTTCTGTGTGACGTGCACCTCTTCGTTGGTATGGTCAAACCAATTTGAGTCACAGATACGACGGTGCGTGCTGGAAGTGTAAGACGTCAGATGGCCGACTGAGAACGAATAAGTTCACTTTCGTGACACATGATATGTCTTATATTATAAGCAGTTCCACTGTTGGTGCAGCTGGCAACTGCCTCTGACTGTTAGTCCCCACCAGGGGAGGACCAGAAGACGAAGCAGGCAAGGAACCCCATCTATTTTCCACCAAACGTAGGCAAAGGAGCCGAATTAGCAAAAACGAAACCACATCAACACTGAACAAGCCAATCAAACTGTCCTCTACATGTTCGATCTCCCTATAGACTGTTCTCTTTGCTTTGTGCCGATCCTGACACAGTACTGGGGTTCCAACGCTGGGGGAGCAATTCTTTGCTTTGAATATACAGAGCGAAGCCAATCTCTCTTGTATGAAAAACGAAAATTGTAGACTAGGTATGCGTCGTTCTCACGGTAAGCGCAGACATGTTTCTAAAAAACAATTCTATCTAAATGGGACCACAGTCTCTCATTTATAGAGAGATCTAATTTTCAGATTGACCATTTCCAATTTCTGAAAGAAGGCCGTTAAGCTTCCCAGAAAGTGTCGTGCTCATGAGATATATGTTTTGCCCCTGAAGAACCTGGCGACTTTCTGGCGTCAGGGGACATACAGTCTTCTGTCCACTAAATACGTGCACCAGCCCCTACGTATGTGCCGTCCCAGTTTCTATCATGTGAATGCTCGGAGATTTATTAACTGCCCACTATTGCACAAAAGCTCTGATTACACCAGTCTCTCTTAAACGGCTTCCTGCACTCACTTTCCACTAACTTGCTACCTTTGCGAAGGACTGTTGCCTGGCCCAATTAAAATGTTTTGCGAAATGACGCCCTGTTGCTCAGACCCTAAGTGGAAAGAGGGGAGTGTTACGGCCCGTAACCCCACTACAGGTACAGTCCACAGAGTGTGGTTTCCTAAAATCAGTCGCTCAGCCAGGTCGATGGACGCAACATTTATGGCTCGCATATCATCTCTGTCCTCGTTCTCCGTCGCCACCACTACAGCCCCATGGGTACAAGTTCTCCACCGGCTACACATGCAGTTATGATCATTCTGCCCACAATTTACTCGCGTAAAAAAGTCGTATACCACACATACCAAATGTAGTACTGGTAAACACCAAGATCATGACCTAAAATACACTATGTGATCAGAAGTATGCGGACACATCCAAACACATACGTTTTTCATATTAGGTGCATAGTGCTGCCACCTACTGCCAGGTACTTCATATCAACGACCTCAGTAGACATTAGACATCGTGAGACACTCAGCGGAATTCACGGCTTCGAACGTGGTCAGGTGACTGGATTTCACTTGTGTCATACGTCTGTACGCGAGATTTTTACACTCCGAAACATCTCAAGGTCCACAGTTTCCGATGTGATAGTGAGGTGGAAACGTGAAGGGACACGTACAGCACAAAAGCGCAAAGGCGACCTTGTTTGTTGACTGGCAGAGATCGCCGACAGTGGAAGAGGGTCGTAATGGGTAATAGGCAGACATCTGTCCAAACCGTCACACAGGAATTCCAAACTGTATCAGGATCCACTGCAAGTACCATGACAGCTAAGCGGGAGGTGAGAAAACTTGGATTTCATGGTCTAGCGGCTGCTCATAAGCCACGAATCACGCCGGAAAATGCCGAACGATGCCACGCTTGCTGGACGATTGAACAGTGGGAAACGTTCTGTGGAGTGACGAACCACGGTACAAAATGTGCCAGGTTGTGGGTATGGCGAATGCGCGGTGAACGTCATCTGCCAGCGTGTGTAGTGTCATCAGTAAAATTCGGAAGTGGTGGTGTTATGGTGTGGTCGTGTTTTTCATGGAGTGGGCTTGCACCCCTTGTTGTTTTGGGTGACACTATCGCAGCATTGATGGTTTAAACACCTTCTTGCTTCCCACTGTTGGAGAGTAACTAAGGGATGATGACTTCGGGCCAGGCCCAACGACTGACTTCGATACCTCTCCTGAGTGCAGCACTCCTTGAAGAATGGTCTGCCATTCCCATAGAAACCTTCCAGCACCTGATCGAATGTATGCCTGTGAGAGTGAAAGCTGTCATCTTCGAGGCTAAGGGTGGGCCAACACCAGCATTACCAATGGAGGGCGCCACGATCTTGTAAGTCATTTTCAGCCAGGGTCCCGGATACTTTTGATCACATAGTGCATGATTATTAATCTGACTGAAAGTGTCGTTAAAGTGAGAGGGTGGCGTGCCACCTATCCAATAATTTACGCATAGGGAGTGTCACACTTCAGTAAAGATGTTAGTGTGCCAATGAGCAGAAGAATTATGGCACTCGAAGTTTGTCTCTGAGAATGGCATCCTGGAACACGATAGCTTTACTAACCAAAACAAAAGCTACCCTCTGCCTTGACCTCTTTCAACCTGGGGTCATACTCACTCATGCTGCATGCCTGAAAAAGTTTTGTATTTTTTTGAGTGCAAAACGACTGAACAGTTAAGAGATCATACAGACATTTAACTAACCCATTCACACCGAAACTTAGATATAATTGGTTTCCCTAACCACAATACAATATTGTTGACCACTGAGCATTCTCTGCCTCAGTGACTATGTTACCTTTGCCGAAGCATTCACAGTGATTAAATCTTCCATAGACACAATAACGTGACAATTTCTACACAGGCATTAAGTGTATCTAGGTATTTTAGTACAACAGAGTAAATGGTGTTAACATAAAATTAAGAATAGTTAAATGATGTGTGTAATATAGTGAAACCTTACGTAAATGACAAAGACAAAATAAATACATGAGCGAATTTCAAAATTTGTTTTGAATATTAGTACATTGGTTTTGTGAGACCTTGTATCCCATTACACATGTATAAATAGTTTTGTCTCTCAAAATATTACCTTTAACCTAATGAAAGAAATAAAGCAAGGCACACAAAAATAAGAAATAATAAACAAAACCTAAGTCTCGCACCTCTCCTTTCTCAAGGGTTTTTAGGGAGCGGAAAAATTACCTGAAACAGAAGGTGGATAAATAAACACAGCATTACACTCAAGAGGTGCTTAACAGGTTGGATGTGGCAGGTGTAGTAGATGAGTTGGTTCTAAAAGAAGGGTTACCCTTATACTTAACATCATCAGTAGCGGCAACAATGTCAGATGTGGGACCTGTCCCCAGGCTTTGGCAGCAACTGGTAGGCATCTCGGCTATTGACAGACCTTAGATGGGTCAGGTGAGGACAAACGGTTGCTTTTGTTGAAGACAGTCCACCAGCAGCAATTATCGGTGTTGTACCAAGTGTCCAGAGATCTCAGTCGCTTCTTATGGAGCTCTCCAGTCCCTCCTTTCTGATCGGCAGTGGAGCTACATTCAGGTCAGGTCCCTTGACACTCTCGCTTCAGAGCCGCATCTGCAGCCTGTAAAGTCATGGAGACGGTCTTCTGGGACACTGAAGGGGCCTGGTGTCCTCCCTCGTGGTTCAAAGACCAACTCTGACGTGTATTGCGTTACCCTCACAAAACTGAAGAAACGACCTCAGCTTGTCTGTTGCCACAAAACTGCAAATGAAGACGCGAGGCTCGCATGTCTGCGCACCAGACAGGAACTAACAAAACTTCATTGGACTGTTGTTCTCTACCCACCGTACAGCCCGGACCTTGCACCTACCATCTGCTTGGCCCTGTGAATGATGAAATCTGCAGGAAGCAGTACATGGATGACGGAGAGGTTACTGATGCAGCAGACGTTGGCTCCGATGTCGACCTGTAGAGTGGTACCATGTCGGTACACCGGCCCTCCCAGAAGGTGGCGTGAAGTCGTCGCATTGAACGGAGATTACGTTGAAAAATAGGTTTTGTAGGCGAAATGTGGGGAATAATATAGTGCCTCATTAAAACCAACCTGCTTGCAGAACAATCGTGTTGCGTCACTTACTGAACACCCCTCGTACTTCCCTTCAGGTAACTGCATTTAATATTAGTACTGTCTGCCATGTCATAAATACACAGCATGAGCAGCAGGCACATCCAAAGCTACTTTTATGTCGGTCGATGGTTCTCCATTCAAGATAAATCGCTGCCCATCCAAACGAGGGGAGAGACAAGCTTGTAGGACACATCTAAAGACACAGTAACATCTTCGTAAAAATAGCAGAACGAGCTATTGAGGAAAGTAGTCGCCAGCGGCGACCAATGATGTCATAAATGCAGCAGATTATGAGTGATGTAGGGTGTGCTACGTAAGCGGAAGTGAAGAGGATGTCGGACAGAAGTTGGTTTGGCGTACTGCTGGAAACGAACCTCTGTGTTGAACGATGAAGAACAAGGTCACGGCAGTAATGAGACGTTTGTCGTTCGTCACTAGAAATACTCTACTTTTGCACATGATCAAAGGAAATCTTCTTTTTACCGTGGCAACATACACCTCCGCTTTCGGCCATATTGGGGAAGCACCTTCCGTAGACTTCCATCGCTTCGCTAGTGTGAATTTTTACCTCTCTATCTACATTATTCCGTGGTTTATTCTGTTTTCAAATTTATACTCACTTTTGATCACCCGGTACATTTTCGCTGCTCATGCAGTAATGTTTTAATTTATAACTTATTTACTACTAAATGCATTCGATACATACCGTGCAGAAAACACTCAACTGTACCATTAAATGTACCAACAAAATTATATCATTGTACGAAACATAGTTCAGGAGACACGACGTCATAAACATAAGCTGCGTGAAAATGAAACTGCAGGACGATATTCGCTGGATGTTCAGGGGAAATATATCTACAAATACTTGCGATATACGTTAAGAATTAGTGATCCATGTTTAACAAGTGCGTACGTGGCCAAAGCTACAGGGGAAAAGCTCATCATAAACCGCTGGAATGATTCCAGTTACATTTGGAATACATATTAGTTATGATTTTGAAAGAAATACTGTGGAGGTAACAACTACATGCATCTTATTGGCTTGAGGGTGATAACATAGAGAAGAGTGCAGGAGAAGATGGACAGAGAGAAAGGGGGACGGAAGAGATGCGCACATATGGGGTTGAGGGGGAGATGGACAGAGAGGGGAAGAAGGAGAAACGGACAGAGAAATGAAAAGAAATGGGCAGAGGGAGGGGAGAGGAGGAGATAGACCGAGATACGAAAGAGGGGTATATCAATAAGGAGAGGTTGGGAAGGAGATCGGCAGTGAGAGGGGGTAGGAAGAGATGGACAGAGAACAGGTGAAGGGACGGATGGACAGAGATAGGGAGAGGGATGTGATGGACTTATAGAAGATTTATATAAATAGATATCCGAGAAACTTCAGGCACTCAGTTAGCAATTAAATAAAGGAAATAAATATGGCCATAGATAAATATCATCGTGAGCTTGGGATGCTCGAAATTTTACGGTACTTGTATCAGGCATGTAATTGTTTAGGAGGAGTGTGTTAGTTTTCCCTTTCCAGATTCAGCGCAGGATGACGATCGCTGTTGTACGACAGTCTGTGCCGACATGGAAAAAAAATGGAATGGAAATGAAGTCCCATGCTTCTTTACAGAGCGTAGAGGAACGATGCGGGAGACCCGTACCGCCTTACTAGGCAAGGTCCTAATGGAGGTGGTTTGCCGTTGCCTTCCTCCGACCGTAATGGGGATGAATGATGATGATGAAGACGACACAACAACACCCAGTCATCTCGAGGCAGGAAAAATCCCTGACCCCGCCGGGAATCGAACCCGGGACCCCGTGCTCAGGAAGCAAGAACGCTACCGCGAGCCCACGAGGGGCGGACGGGAGGCATGAAAATAACGAGGATACATAAAAAAAGGTTCGCGATACTGTAGATGCATTGGATGCGAAACGCATCTGGATTTACAACAAGCTCAATTTTTCCAGAACGCGTGATAGACTTGTTTATTACAGAGAAACACAAACTTGTGTAGTTGCCACAGGTCCCTCCAGCGACTTATGGTGCAGCTCAAAGGATACGTACGAAAATTCTAATTTTATACTGAACAGGTAATCGGTTATCAAGTAGGAAAGATTCAAAATTTTCATCTTAGCTCCGCTACGAGAGAGGAGAAGTTCGAAATAGAAATTTATCCACGGTACCGACGACTATGGAGAATTTTCCGTCGTTTCATTCTTACAGATTGTGTGTAGTCTATGCAACATGAGCATGTGTTAAATACGAATCTGTAACCCAATGCTCCGTTCTTTGTTATATAGTCAATGTGGTACATTTACAGTACACAATATCAGATCCCCCCCACCAAGAGATTGTCACATAACAAAAGACAGAAGCTGCGGCGCAGAATTTACGTTTTGTAACTATCCACTCAACAACCGATCTGCTCTATTTGTTGTTGTTATTGTTGTTTTGATCTTTAGTGCGAAGTCGGTATCCTCTGCAAGGATAGTTGCTAGAGGAATATTATTATGAAATTCGGCAGAGAACCTTGGACCACAAGAATACTTGATTCCGAGTGCATACCGCCCGCGGACCGCATATTCACGAATCCTGTCATACGCTGTAGTACGTACGAGTACTTAGAGTACGTGGAGATAACGAAAATAATCGAGACTAAGGGTCCTCTTTAAGTTGCCCAGATTTTTATCTATCTACACGTTTACCATACACTTAAGCAGCGGAACCGGTTTAATTTATTGTCAGAGGATACATTTGATGAAGCGCAGCGTTAAGAGATGTGGTCCTCTACGTCTAGGATAGCAGACGCATATTCAAAAGTACACACGTTTGATTACGTCTGTTTTTATCAGTCGTGAATCACACCGAATATCTGCACGATTTTAGGACGGTATATTGCCTAACATGCAAGTTATTTAGTTCGGTACTTCCTCTCTGTTGTTGTACGGGTGGTTGGCGGCATGAATTATAATACAGATGCAAATCTTCCCCGCTAATGAGAGGTATGCAAATTACTGCGACCAGTTCGGCCAAATCGCTACTGGTGGTGCTTAACGCAGGGTGACTAACACAAATTAAGCTCTGATCTTTCATCCATGGACGTTTCATTGCAGCGTTCCACTGTAGCTTTGAATTTGGGATTCATTTCGTGTAATCAGGTTATCGCGTAGCACTGAGGTTTCGCTATTACGGTGCATTTGCAGATAATTCGGATACATTTAATGTCATGTTGTCCTCAATTCACTGAAAGAGAGTATTTGAGTGTCTTTTTATTATAATTCGTATTAAATCGTTACATTATAATTCCAGTGCACATTCTGATGCTTACTACATCGACCTGCTACTAAATTCATCCTCAGACTTTTACGAAAGGTTATTGCGAAATCAGTAATAGAGTTGAGGAGGGATAACACGTAAGGCAAAGATGAAATTTTATCTCCATAATATTTCAATGATGAATTTCATGTGAACAAGTAATTGAATTTTGACTCATAGTAGGTGACGTCCGGTCTGTGTGTAAACGCAAAGGATTCATATATTGTACGCGATAATATGCAGGACTCTGTGTATTTATGTAAATAAGAGTGTGAGTATATGTCTGAAAGACAGTTCACAACAATATGTGCTGGGTACTCGGAAATAATCTGAGAAGCCCGTGCAGGCGTTGCACTGTAGGCTGTGCTGACAAATAATCGTTAAGAAAAAAATTCGATACGTTTCGCCGTTTCCGAGATAATTATCATTGCAGTTAGCCAGTCAGAGCGTAGCGCTCACAAATTCAAGCGCCTCGCAGGATACAATTGAGGGACTCAGAAGCAAAGGAGTACAATTTAAGTTTCAGAATTCTCTAGAGATTGGAAAATGGAATTTCAATTTTTGGGGTACGCTACACATAAAAATACTTTGTAGCACTTTCTGTTTACATGTTGAAATAACAAGACAATATAAATGAGGTTTTGTATCAAAACTTTTAAAAGTATAATGCAGAATATTGTGAATTAAGACGAATGTGATTTAGCTTTCAAATGATAGAGCACAGCAAACAGAAGTCCTTTTCTTTCACGTTTTACACATATTTCGGCTAGTGCCTAGGCATTATTAATGCACTGTTTTATGATATCAATGTACTGATACCATGAAATAGTGTATTGATATTGGCTAGGCGCTTCCAGAAATCTATATTTGCCTAATAAAACCTGTAAGAAAAGGACGACTGATTGCTGTGCTCTGTCATTTTAAACTCATATCAAAGCCGTTGAGTGAACCCACATTCCTAATGTAAGGTACATTGATGAATGTGACCTAGGTTTTCTGTAAAATGCTTTCTTGATTGTTGTTACCGATTCAGGTATCGTCAAATTGCTGTTTAGAGCTATAATACCACACTTATGTAATTCTACATGAACACCACGCATTTTGTGGCTTATATCAGCGAAACAATATAAGAAAGAATACTGTTTGATGCATTACCCATCATTGAAAATATTTCACACCGTCTGGGTCACTTCAATCTTTTCTTGCACCATAAGAAGATTATTTGGATAATATACAACGTAAAAACCAGTATAACCCTACACGAACGTAACTGTTTCGTGATGTCTTTTAACTAGTTTTCTTTTGTTCACCATGTGCACAGAGTGGGACTTCATTGGTATCTCTTTGGCTGAATAATTTTGCATGTCTTACCAAGCTCTAGATGCACTTTTCTTATTTTTGTGGGATATGTCACTAGTACACCTTTGCTTCTGACCCCCTCAATTAGTGTAAGTAGTTCCCTAGAATAGATGATAGCGCACCAGATTGCTCAGCCTTTGGCTCGTGGGTGTTCCTTACTACCGTACTCTGTCCAGCTTTTCTATCGTTCTCTTGTTCGATTTTAGGGAACCAAAAGAAGAACACGTTTGCAGCTACCATCTCTGGCGGGCCGCTTGAATTTGCTCGTGTAACGTCCTGATTGCCAAACTTCATAGCTAACTAACTCGAAAATGGCGCATAGTAGCGTATCTTTTCCTTAAAAATTATTTATCAGTACGAACTACCCTTCAACACCCTTACAAGCTTCTCGGTCTGCATTTGATCGCCCTGCATATCTACATTTCAGCGTTACACACACAAAGATTGCTGCTTATGAAGGCAATTAGCTTTATTGAAATTTTTGTTCAGTCTTTGGTTGGTCGGCTTGTAAATCCCTTTGCCCACTTATTTCAGTCACTGGACACTCCTTTCATGGACGAATGACAGCCAAAGCCGTTCCTGTTAAGTAGTTTTGTTATACTACCTTAGCAGGTGACAGCCATGCTCTGACTGTTTCATTGTTATATTATCTTCAGAAGTAATATATCCATTGTAATGCTCGCCCCGTTACCAAATTAGCCTTTTGTATTACTAAACGTTTCGCCACGGACAAGGTGCCAGGTACAGGTTTTCTACCTAGAAGCAGGACAAAAACTTGAATTTCGATGTTACAGACAGTTATAGACCGTATTTAAAACTAAAAATTCTGTCGTAGTCTCTTCCGTAAAGGGTATACCAAATAACTTCTCTGCTGTGCCTGCAGCCTACATATAGTCATCATGTGATTTCTTTTTATACTTTTACAAGATTATCTGGGTTCACGGCAAGCTTGTCGGCATTTGTGCAATTTTATCATACAAAATAAACAAATTGTTAAAGAATACAAAAATACAACTATCTTTTCGAACTACCAATAACTTACAAACAAAGGCAATATAAGGAAATAGCGACGTCCGTACCATTGCTAATCCAAGTATATAAAATATACCCTGTGACGACTGCAATAGTTTTTAAATTGGACAAACAGGACGAACTTTTAGTATAAGATTCCGAAAGTAACCAATCAAGTTTTTACCCACACTTAAGAAATAAAAAGCACAGGCTGCACACACTCGAAAACGCTCTGAATATTCTACATAGGACACCAGAAGATCAAACCACGAAAATTTTGGTAGAACAGACATTTATAGATGCTAAATGTATATCAGAATGACATCCTAAACAAACATATAGACCTCAAACATAAAAATTATCTGCTAAACTTTATTAACGTAACAGAGAAAGAAACGAGATGAACACTACATGATAAACAAAAGTCGATAGACAACATTAAGATTGCATAATGAAAAACATCTCTGGCAAAAACATATCTCTGACTATCTAAGATATAATTTACTTGTAAACGTAATGCATTAATGGGACAATCTGTCATTCGGCAACTGTCTAAAAGTGACACAAAATTCCTATAGAAGGTAAATACAAGGCGTACATGAACAATGCTGTCTGGTCGTAAGTATTGTATAATACAGGATAAACGCGTTATAGTACTGTTACATAGACGTAGAATAAAATGATTCATAAATGTAAAGTTAGAAGGAACACTTCAAAATGGCGAAATCACCGAAACAAATCTGTTATGAATCCATGTAGGAACAGCAAGAAATAAACAGTTTGTAGCTAATTTTGTAAAAGCATAAGAAGATATCACATTACTTACGGAACCGTTTAATACATTGAGTCAAGTACTACAGTTAGAAAATGTAATACATCTTGATGCAGCGTAACTCACTAAGTGAAAACTACCAAAATTACACTCGTTCATTGTTTGGGAACGAGAGAACTTAGTGACTTACAACAAACTTGACACATTATTCTCGCTTACACCCATCGCAAATGACGGAAGGAGAAAATGTGTATTGCATACGACATTTTCGCTGTTCACGCAATATAATTGTAAGCTGAGAATGACGTTGGAATTTATTACCTCTTCGCTACTTACTCTACGGGCGACATATTTTGCAGACGGTATCCACATATACCACTGGATATACTTGCGAAATCAGATCAGCGTGCGAAATTAGATCGGGACGAACCACTTTTGTACATGGGAGTTTGATTATTGTTATACCATAAGCGCACCTGAAACCTGAGACACTCTGTCCCTGCATGTGTGTGTGTGTGTGTGTGTGTGTGTGTGTGTGATGCTCCCTCAAGGAAAGATTTCTACGTCAGCATTTCTCCTGCAATCATTTTACACTGCTCCTTTAGATGTCCCCGTCGTCGTAACGTCCTTCTACGAAATCCATGTGAAATTACTTCAGTTCCTATCTTCTGATATCAGCGCTGATAGTAAAGGAAGACTTTTTGTCAAAAGAGCTTTAAAATATTCCTTTTCTTTTGTGTATGTCGTAGAACTAAATACGACTGTCAGCGGTTCTGACGCAGAGTAAAGCGCCACGTTTGTATCGGTGGCACTTTGTGATGTAAGTAGCCTGTTTATACGTCTGTATGTTGGTAGCGCTATAGACTGCATTAATATCACCGACAACGCTCTGCGCTCTCGCTAAGAGACTCTGTGGCTGGACGCTCTTGCAATTAGAAGTTAATAGTTTGCAGTGATGAAGATTAGCAGCGCGAGCGGACGGTTTGGACGTGTGTCCTTCATGAAGATTTAGTATCGGTTTGACATGGATTGTAAATTGATGGTTCACGTATTTGCTAATGTTTAGGAAATGGAATTATTGACGATTATATAAGTTTTGGAACTGAATGTCACATTATTAAGGTAAAATCTCCTAAATACACTGTTTAGTCTGCAACAAAATCTTTCCTTTGCTAACCACATGCCTATTAGAATTGGGAGGCTTTAGTAGTTAGAATCTTTTACGTAGCTGGATGTATGCTTACTGTATTTGCTGTACTTCTTGTCATGAAGATTGTCTGTGAGGTAAGTGAGTCACGAAAAATTGTAGGTTATTGTTAGGATTTCTTCCAATTGTTTGAATAATTAATGCATTAGTAGAGATTAGTTGTTGGTTACTGCTAGCGTGTAATTGTATTTGGAATTTTCTTTGTAGTTGTAGTCTCCTATTGTTGTATGGTATTGTAGTGAGTAAAGCATTTGTGGCATGAATTGGGATTTCCACAAATATCTCGCAGTCGTTTTTATAAATAATTAGATATTTATTATTTTCAGTGCTAGTTTAGTGTGTGTACTTAGTTCCGCTTTTCAAATTGTGTTTTTTTTTTTGTTACGGTGTGAAACAGTTTGATAATCAGGGCGTGTGAAAAGCGTAGTTCAAGGCTGCAAAGCAAATTAGGAAGCGACAGTGACGGCGAGTGTAGCTTGTTAGAAACACCATGTAACGAATTGACAAATTTTCAAAATAATAATGTGATAATAGTGCATAGGGACACGGACCAGGCAGTAAATAACGGTGTAGACAGTGAAATGATCAGTGAACAGGGAAGTATTGTCAATCGATCGGTCCGTAACTGATCGCCTCAGGAATGCGAAATAACAGAACCAAATCGTGTAAATACGATAGATTCAGGTTTTGCGTTATTACCATTTTCTCAATTAAGTCAAGATTCATTATTTGCTCTTCAGAATCAGTATTTTCCGGTGAAAATGCACTGCCGAAAAGCGAAAAGCTATATGTTTCATTTACTAATACATTGTTATTGCAATTAATGCAACAAAATCAGAAACAAATTAAAGAAACTTGAACAAACACGTAAAGTTTTAACCTCCGACTTGCTCAAAACGGAATCGAAATACCAAAAAATTTCTGAATGTGTAAAAACACACATTTGTGAGCATTTTCAGCCTATTTTTACGCGACATGAAAACACATTACAAAACCATGAAGCAGCCATAAAAGAACTGCAGATCATTGCACATGAAAATCACGACACCTTGCAAGCTAAAATTGACTCTGTTGGTCTACCGATAGGATCACACTGCCGTCCGCTGTGGTCTAGCGTTTCTAGGCGCTTCAGTCTGGAACCATGCGGCTGCTGCGGTCGCAGGTTCGAATCCTGCCTCGGGCATGGACGTGTGTGATGTCCTTAGGTTGGTTAGAATTCAGTAGTTCTAAGTATATGGGACTGATGACCTCAGATGTCAAGTCCCAAAAACAGGAAAACTTAAAAAGACACAGTAGATACGATTATGACACAAATGGACACTCTAAAACTTGGCTCAGAAAAACACACGGAGGCAATTAGCATATTATCGGAAAAGTTGCCAAAATTTCAGATCTCTTAACAAATTTATCTACGAAGGTGGATGATGATTTCAATGATACAAGTCCGGTAGCCTTTACTGACACAGAAGAGTACGAGAAAATTAGAAAATTCAAACGGAATCAGAAACAAATTAATACGCAACACAAAAGAGAAATGAGGGAAGTACAAAATCAGCTGGTACACGTGATATAAGAATTATATATTTCAGGGGATACTCGCATTTCGACAGGGGAAGAGGGAATTAGAAACACAGATAGGTCACAAAGTAATAACACTGGCTATTTTGAAAAGAGTTGGCAAGGTGCAGCGAGCCTTGAGATTGAACCGCCGACATGACGTAAAAATAATCGATTTGCGACTCGGCGTTACGATGACTTTGACTACAAGCTCTTCATCACAACATGTAAATTTAAAACATCCAAGAACTCTGGTAATGACATACATCCACAGGCTTGTCAGCATTAATTTTATCAATGTTTTCTTCCTAATTGTTTGCTAGAGCACAAAAAAATTAACAAAGAATTACAACATATTTCCCATGTAAAACCATTTATTGAGATATTATTTGCTTTCTGACTTAGTTGTTGGTATAAATTTTTTCACTTCATGTCACTATTAAGCTTTGTCACGTTTACCATGCAGTGATGTTTCGAAGTCAGCTGTCTAGTCAACAACCTATGGAAGTTATTAAGACAGTAATTTTACGATCTCACTTTTATAGGAAAAAGACGATAAAGTCTTATTGTGTGTACATTTTTGCTTGTTAATTTCACGATTACGTCACGACTATAATGATCACATTCTTGGAACATATACTGATAATGAGGTTGTACTGCAAATTTTGGTTTACTTATAAAATACAGTTTTAATTAAAATACCTTATGGGGGATCACATATGACAGAGTATTTGGTTTATTTGACAGCTACATTATTATACTGTGACGCTACTAATGAGTGACACAGTTTTTATTCTTGCTTTTACGCTGTATCTGTTTTATGTCTGCACAGTTTTTCTACGTTCTTCTGGAAAGTAAAACACGCTTTGGTAATGATTTTTGTGGCATATCTACAATGAGACAGATATTTTCGTAACACACCAATACATTACAGTATTGTACTTTCAAGGTCATGGCAATGAACGTAATAACTACGACATTTATACGCTTAACACTTTATTTCGTATATGACACGCTAAGTAAATTGACTTTTGGAGAACTCTGCTTATAGACGACGGTAACTACGACACTTGGTAGGTATATTTTTTCCGTTAAGCAATGACAGAAATTTTCTTACAGCAAGAACTATAGTTCAGCGCTGCAGGAGACGCATTTGAGTGATTACTTTTTGTACTTGGAATATTTTTAGGAATATTTTTTGAACTGCAATGATACAGAGAAGGTTTCCGGTAATACATTTCGTTCCACAGTTTAATCTGTAATATCTGAGGCATAATTACATTATCTATCATGGGGGTACGCCTACTTTGTGTACCACGAATGTGGCATGCACAGGGAGCCCTATTAATGTGGTATTTGCTTATACAGTTTTATACATCTGTACCCTATTTCTCTAACACAGAATTGCACAGCGATCTGGTCCTTTATCTGAGAGAAATAAACATGTCTAGTTAATTATGCAGTTGGATTACTTTGCACATATGAAATTGTACTATGTTTGGATGTTGGGAAGAGTTCACATTTACTTTAGGAATCATGGTAATACTGCGAGAGTTTTGTGTATGTGACCTTGACGTAATGCTCTGCTGCACTGGGTTGCGCGCTAGCTACCAGGAAAAACCCATTTTTGTGTTGCCTTTCAACTTAAATGGTGTTGCTTTAGCTACTTTTAATCTTACTGCACTCCCGCAAACACTGACACAGCTGTAGAAAAGAGAGGTCGTTGAACTCGCTATTGACATTTCTTTACATAACACACCACAAACACGACACACTATTACTTGGAAACATATGATTACACTTTGGAGTTTGTACTTTGTGTCACTTACCGAAATGCTTATGAATTGATGAGAATTGTTTTTACGTCTGCACACCTGATTATGACAAGTGTCTCTCTATGAGAGTTGCAAAGATATTTACTGGCTTATGATATCCTATATGGCTATTGAATGACGTTTTTATGCTTTCCTTTGTACATAGTTGCTTATTTTATTTGATAACTCGTTTCCAGCTGCGCTGCAGCATTGGTTTTATAAAATAAATTTTAATACTTATGCTAATGTGAACACTTTCTGTCAACAGATCTATTAAATAATCTTTTTGTGATTTACTTTCTTAGAAAAGAGCACTTGGAAAGGATAGAACAGTGAGGACGAACAGTAACAGGAACTGCATACACAATTTTAATTTGAAGAACTTCATATTTTTTTTTTTAGGTACAATAAGTTGTTGGGGTGCACGCACGACTTTAGTGTTAAGATGTGACACAGACATTAAGATATGAATAGTCATTTCCTTTATCTGCGTTGCTGTCTTTACTGTAATATTCCTTCTACCTGTACTTTGTCATCTTTAGGTATAAGTTATTGTATTTGCTGCTGCTAGTTGTCAGGCATCGTCATACTGATTTTTATTTTGTATTCCTGTGCTAAGCCAATTTTACCACCGATTTATTTTCCTTGTTTGCTGCATATTGCCTTATATTAGTTGTAATATTGTATTTGCTTTGCTAATTTAGATATGCTGCTGCTTGCTTTGCCAAGTTGTATTGCCGGCCGAAGTGGCCGTGCGGTTAAAGGCGATGCAGTCTGCAACCGCAAGACCGCTACGGTCGCAGGTTCGAATCCTGCCTCGGGCATGGATGTTTGTGATGTCCTTAGGTTAGTTAGGTTTAACTAGTTCTAAGTTCTAGGGGACTAATGACCTCAGCAGTTGAGTCCCATAGTGCTCAGAGCCATTTGAGCCAGCCAAGTTGTATTTTCGTCGTTGTTGTTTGTGTTAATGTTTTGTGCTGCTGCATTGCCTCATTCTGTAGTTTATGTATCTGACTTCAGTAGATTTAATTAGCTTAAGAGGGGGTAAGCTATATAAGAACATGTGTTGTGATCAGTTGGGAAGAAATGTATTGAGAAGCTATAAGGAAAATGTCTGGCTAAAAAAGCATTTTATAGTGAGGAATAATTGTTTTGAAAGAGGAAATGAACAGATATAAGTAGGCCATAGAGACAATAGGTTTAGGTAGGATTTTCTGGGAAACGAATGAATAGCTAAGAAGTATATGAAAGTAGAAATACAGGTAGCATGCTTAGACAGAATTTTTTTGTGAGAACAAATGCTGAAATAAGAAGAGATTTGCGAGAGTTAAATGATGTTTTGGTTGTAAATGAAGTAGTTTTGAATGAAAGTAAACGAGGTATAAGCATGAAGGATATTATTGAAAGGACACAAATGAAACAGAAGTATGAGATGCTCACCACAAGTACTGCAGTACTAAATGTTACACTAAATACAGAACCTGTCCTTTTCTTTTATGTTATTCCGCTATGTCCATATGTACCCTTGTGTTTCTGTATTCTTCCTGTCTCTGTGTGTCTACCTGAAAAGATATATTTGGTAGAATTTTTTTCTTCTAATACTAAGCTGTATTCACTGTGATGAGGAACACTGTTATCCTCACATCTAATCTGTTTTTGTACCACATTCTTTGCTTTGGGATGATGTTCAGACTTTATTTGTTCTATTACGTTGCTCATGTGTCAAGTTAATGTTTCTACTGATATTCATATTTTTCATTTATTTACTTATGTCATAATTGCTGTGATACTCTTATATATGTTTATTTCTAATCTTTTGGTGAAGCCTGTATTACTACCAATGTAATTTGTTTTACCATGTTCTTTACCGTAGTGACGTTTACTTTACATTTGTGATTGTATTCTTATGCTGTAAAACTGTAATTGCATAGACACCAGTTCCCCAACTTAGATAAATAGAAGGTATTCATTTTACTATACACATCTGTCTGTTGGTCATACCGTTTCAAAGATTATATTACTGTGTTAGTGTTTGCATGTGTGTTGATAATTCAGCAAAGGACTGGTTAACAGCATTGCTCGTTCTAAGGATAAGGCAAAAAAAAATTGTGAGTGCACAAGTGGTGGCTCATGGACTTGCTACATTATCCTGAAGACCCGTCAGTTGTGATTGTGCACCTGAACAGTCGCAACGGATGGCTGCTGGCCAACTCTACAAGTACTAAAGTAGGTCTGCACCGTTGGTGGCCCATTACTAGCATAATTTCTACAAGGACTACAGTGATTCTACTCCTTTGGTGGCCTATTACTACTATACTCTTCACAAGGAATACTGTGGATCTGCTCTGTGGTGCTTACCAATTCTACCAATATTCTTCTAGACTTCGACTGACTCTGCTGTGGGTCTGCTCTGTTGTGTCTTCTCAACTGAAATCTTCATATCAAGAGGCAGCACTGTGTTTCCATGGGAAGGACAACACTACTTCTTCAAGGCTACATGGTGAACCACTACTTACATGTGCATTTGTTTTTACTGCTCAGCCGTTATGCATAAAACTGTCATAGACTACTCATGAAGGATTAGGACTGTCTTTAGGGACTAAGAGGAGAATTTTTGCTTTATTCGCCATTAGTATATTACTAATTCTGTGCATCGATCTCTTTGATATCGTCAATGTAAAAAATTTTAATGAATTAGTATTGGCCACTGCCCAAAACACTTTGCAAAATGTCTGAGAGGAGCAGAGAGGCTATGTAAGCAGCCTCTTTAGATGTATGTATGTTGGCAGCATTAATATCACTGAAAGCGCTCTGCACCGACGCTAAGAGATTCTGTGGCTGGACGGTCTTGCAGTTAGAAGTTAATAGTTAGCGGCGATGGAGGTTAGCAGCGCTAGCAGACGGTTTGGACGTGTGTCCTTCATGAAGATTTGGTATTGCTTTGACAAGGATCGTAAAATGATGATTGATGTGTTTGCTAATGTTTGGGAAATGGAATTATTGACGATTATATAATTTCTGGAACTGGATGTCACGTGATTAAGGTAAAATATGCTAAATTAATTGTTTGCTCGGCAACAAAATCTTTCCTTTGCTGACGACATGTCTATTATTAGTAGTTAGAGCCTATAGTAGTTACAATATTTTTGTTTAGCTGGCTGTATGCTTACTGTATCTGCTATAGTTCGTGTCATGAAGATTGTCTGTGAGGTAAATGAGTCATGAAAATGTGTAGGTTACTGTTAGGATTTCCTCTAATTCAGGGCCATTGTTTTGAGTTAATTATTTGCAGTCAGATTGCGTTGTGCTTGTATACTGTGTGTCATAAATGAATTGGAGAATTTTGAGTTATATTTGTCAGGAAAAATTCTGTAGGTCCGTGCTGAAATGATAAAAACATGCAAAGAGACTGTAGGTTCAGTTGCACTCATCAGCATTCAGCAGTTTCAGAAATAAATGTGGAAGTTTCAGTGGTACCATTCCTGTAAGACTACTACTAAAATGGAGAGAGCTTACGCTCCAGAACACGACCAATAAACATTCAGAAATCATAATATTACTCGTAATAGCGACAACGCAGTCTGTTCATAATGCAGTTGTAGGCCACTTTTATGAACATAGTACGTTCATCGAACTGTCATTTATAGGCACGTATTAAAAAAATGGATACGCCCGAACCAATTGAAAGCAACGTTTACAATGAGCAAATGATAAAGGAAAGTTTCCATATGCAATATATACTGTCTGTTGCCACGGATGTTCTAACTTAAAGTTATAAGAATCTGCTAAATGAGATATTGTGTACTAGAGATCATCCCTGTGTTATAAGAGACAGGTTTTAACAGTTTCTCTACCACTCCAGCACAATGGTTGCCAATATTTCTGACCACATGGGAGCAATGAAATGACGTCTAACGCCCCTCCCCCTCCCCCTCCCGCCACTTCCCACGCTTCCCACGCCATAATCAACAGCAGCGTAAAATAGAATTTATTTGAACAAAGGCAGCCTCGGGTGCAACCGAGACTGCCTTAATTTTAAAAAAATCATACTGGTTGCTGTACCAAACCGTCAATGATGAAATGAGTATAGATTAAAATTAATTATTTGGACACTTTCATTTTTAAAACGATAAAAATATATTTAGAATTGTATCTGTTTTATTAAATGACAAATTAATGATTCAGTGAGACAACTGGCACTGTCTGTATCCTAAAACCTTTGTCTTACAGAATAATAATGCTGTTCTTGATGCATCGCGAATGCTGCCTACCACTCCGTCTCAGGCAAGATAACTTACTTTTCACAGTGACGGCAGACACTTTTTCAAAAACGTTCTTGCTTTGCCCCACGCTTCTCCCTAGCGATACTTGATTCACCCACACACTGTATCCATATTTCAAATGAACAAAAAAATTCGACCTGGTATTTGTAAATCACTTGACAGCGAGGTTACTGGCTTTTGAAATGTCATGAACTGGAAGACTTCAGAATGTCAACGCTTAATAATAATACTGCGTACGCCCTACACTTGTATAATAGCCTCAACATAGTTACTGTTGTGTTGCTCTGTCAGTTAGCTTGTGTACTGTTGCGAAATGAATAATGAAGGAATTTCTGCTCTATTGCGGTAACGATCTGCAGCCCGGAGATATATGAGCATATCTGATAAAAGTTGTCTCAGTTTTGCTGTCAGGGTCACGTTGCTTCCGATGTATCTGAAGTCATCGACGTCGCCTAGTTCGTGATGTTAAATACTGAATTTAAGTCTCTCGCTGTCCTGGTTTCTGGGTGTTCTGATTAATTTCGTCTTTCATCGATATACTTTCAAACGAGATTCTATACTGATTTCGCGGTTTATTTAGTTAAACAGACTGGAAGACTTCAGGATGTCAACGCTCAATCCTTCTTCATTTGCATTAAGGGAAGAAATGTCATTACAGAATCTTATCGTCGATGTCCTTTCATACTGAATTTTAATCAAACCTTCCTCTTATTTTCGCTGTTGCTTTTTCGATGTGTGGAGTGAACAGTGGAGGTGAAAGACTACATGCGATTCTCACAGCCTTTTTAATCAGAGAACTTCGTTCTTGGCCTCGCAGTCTTATTGTTCCGTCTTGGGTTTTGTACACGATGTATATTAACCGTATTTCTCTACACCCTACCCATATCTTTCTCAGAATTTCGAATATCTTGCACCATTTTAAATTATCGAACACTTTTTCCAGGTCGACAAATCCTATGGACGTGTGACTTTGCTTTTCCTAAAGTCAATTTGATTCTCATCGAACAGATCTTCAATTTTCTTTTCCATTCTTCTGTGTGTCATTCTTGTCAGCAACTTGGATGAATAACCTGTTAAGTTGATAGTGCAATAAATCTCATACTTGTCGGATCTTGCAATCTTTGGAATTCTGTCTATTATGTTCCGAAAGTTTGGTGGTATATCACCAGTCTCATACATCCTACACACCAATGTGAATAGTCGTTTTGTTGTAACTTCTTCTAACTATTACAGAAACTCACATGGAGTGTTATCTATCTCTTCTGCCTCTTGCCGGCCGCGGTGGCCGTGCGGTTCTGGCGCTGCAGTCCGGAACCGCGGGACTGCTTCGGTCGCAGGTTCGAATCCTGCCTCGGGCATGGGTGTGTGTGATGTCCTTAGGTTAGTTAGGTTTAAGTAGTTCTAAGTTCTAGGGGACTTATGACCTAAGATGTTGAGTCCTATAGTGCTCAGAGCCATTTCAACATTTTTTTCTTCTGCCTCATTCGATCTTAAGTGCTCGAAACCTCTTTTAAATTCTGATTCTATTACTGGTTTCCGTATCTCTTCCCTATCGGCTAATGTCTCCTCTTCTATGACGTCATCAGACAAGTCATCCCCATAATAAGGGAATTCAATATAATCTTCCCATCTATCTGCTGTCTCCTTTGCACTTAACAATGGAATTCCCACTGCATTCTTAATGTTGCCATCCTTGCTTTTAATTTCACCAAAGGCTGATTTGACTGTTTTCTGGTGTAGTCCTTCCAGTAGTCAATCCTTATTCGATTTCTTCACTTTCGTCTTGTAGCCATTTCGCCCTAGCTTCCCTGCAGTTCCTACTGATTTCATTCGTAATTGACGTGTGCTTCTATATTTTTGAATTTCCCTGAACATGCTTTTACTTCCTTCTTTAGTCGATCAACTTAGAACTACTTAAACCTAACTAACCTAAGGATATCACACACATCCATGCCCGAGGCAGGATTGGAACCAGCGACCGTAGTGGTCACGCGGTTCCAGACTGTAGTGCCTAGAACCGCACGGCTACCACGACCGCCTAATTGAAGCAGGTGTTACGTTCGAACATATGGTGGAGGACTCTACTCCTTTTTCACTGTGCCCTATTGTTCTGGCTACTTGGGCTGGACAGAAGTCACATGTCCACTCCTCAAGTTCATTCGCTCAGTTTCTTTTCTTAAAGAAGGCACTCAATCCCCTGACACAAGATGCTAAGCTACCGAGCCGGCCGTGTCCTAGACCACGGTACAAAGTATGTGCGTAGTGAATAGACTGAGGAAACGACGTTAATAAATTCGTTTCACGAGCTGTAACATCTACCAAATTGTGTCACACGTTAATGGTAGCATTTGAAAAACAAAACGTAATTGCTCGTAACTTTTGTAATAAATATTTTAGTCTCATTATATAGCGAAACAGTAATGATATGTTAACCGAAATTTCATCCTTCAGTCAGTAGGCCTACAAATGTGTACATTAATGTTCACTGTGTATTAGCTGCAACAGAAACATTTTTCCTCAATGGAAATCTCATGTACACATTTTCGAATGTTTGGGCCTTTCATCATGCACAAGCACTTCCAACTATTGGGCATATCTATGAAAGTATCATAAAGTGAATATATCTTGTGGCTGCGAGAATAAACAGAAGTGGTTGGTTAGTTCGGAAGTGATTGGTTAGTTATATTCCACTATATAATTAAATGTTATAATTGGTATTTTGCATGGTAATTATTGCATTATCGGTTTATTTATTATGACAGTGAATATTTCATAATTATTTTAGTCCATAAAAAGATGCCAACTGTACAAATTATGTTCCGAAAGTGGACGTATTTGTGTACAAATCATGCATCTAAAATCATTAAAAATCATCTAAGAGCATCAGAGCACAAAGAACAATTTTCCTTCCTCCAGAAAAAATTGAGGTCTGAAAGTTTTAACTTCGGGACCGAAATACGAAGTGAACCCTTTTGTTTCTACCCGTCAGAAAATTACATTTTATCCGTCAGGGTATTATTGCAACACTTTGGGATCCACTAATCCAGCAATGTCCACACATGCATTACTACCAACAGATAGCGTAGCCGTTATCCTTACATTATATTACCAAACCAGTGGATATAGTCAATGCAGAAAAAACCAAAACCCCTAACTTCCGTTACCGTCAATTTTGCTCATACCTTTTCTTCATCACACGAGCATTCAATATGATGAACTAGCAAACACACAGGTAGTGAATGTTTGCATCTGAGAAAGGTTAATTTTGACACCGGTTTGTACGAGTATAATACTCCCATCTACTGTAGAGTGAATTCGGAACTACACGTACATCCGATTACACAGACATAATGAAACATTAGTGACAGTGACACATACAAAACAGCTACCTACCGTGGATTAATATAGAGTGTGTTTAATGTAAAATGAAGCAGAAGCTGCGGATCTGATCCATTTTATCGCATATCAGCTGGATTAGGAAAAATAATTTTATGAAATGAATTTCCGCACGTGTACTGAATTTCTTTATGTGTTGTATTTGTTATTCAATTTCTATAAATATGCAGGCAGTGTTGGATAAAGAAATAAATCATGTTCTGTGGTGCCCTTGATAGACGGTAAAAGCTCAAATTCGACAGAAACTAAATCTTGCGCAAGCATTAAATTTGTTTACAATTTGAGTTTTATTTTATGTCATGATTATTCGGCTATGACTGAGACAATAAAATTCGTTATTTCTGAGCATTCAATACATGTTAGCGCAGTGAAACGGTGCCAAAGTAGGCTGTGCAGAACAATCGAAAAATCCTTGGTTCACCTCGCTGCCATTACCGTATTATATTCATGTTACGAAAGCCAACGTCTTCCTTAACATTTCTTACTCCTTATACGATCCTTTTTATCACGGTGAAGGAATATGTCGCCGTGCTTGTAAAATTTCGGGCCTTGATAAAAATTATTTTCAATCTGTCGGCGGTAAGTGGCTGTTTGAAAATAACTTTTATCAAGTTTCCAAATATATCCAGTTACACGTGGAGAAATTTTATACCTCGTACATCTCTTCTTTCCAGAATCGAGACAAGACCGCCTCTAATGACCGCGATGTCGACGGAACGTTAAACCCAACCTTCCCTCCTTCTTTCTGCGAAACAGGCTGACTTTTTGTAGTGAAGAGATATTTCAATCGGTGTGATTCCAGATCGACTGGCGGCATAAGCCACTTAGGAATGGATGCGACAGTCAGAGAGATAAATTCGGACCAGCCATAAATTCAATGCTAGCGTGAGATACTGCACTAGGCATAACTCTCGTAGACCAGCTTGACGTTTATGGGATCCGTCACAGAAATGCTCTGTCAGTTTGAGACACTGCACAGACGTTGCTCCGCTCTCTGTGGCCGAGTCGTCGATAAGTAGCCTGAGACATACATCTACATCTACATTTATACTCCGCAAGCCACCCAACGGTGTGTGGCGGAGGGCACTTTACGTGACACTGTCATTACCTCCCTTTCCTGTTCCAGTCGCGTATGGTTCGCGGGAAGAACGACTGTCTGAAAGCCTCCGTGCGCGCTCTAATCTCTCTAATTTTACATTCGTGATCTCCTCGGGAGGTATAAGTAGGGGGAAGCAATATATTCGATACCTCATCCACAAAACGCACCCTCTCGAAACCTGGCGAGCAAGCTACACCGCGATGCAGAGCGCCTCTCTTGCAAAGTCTGCCACTTGAGTTTATTAAACATCTCCGTAACGCTATCACGATTACCAAATAACGCTGTGACGAAAAGCGCCGCTCTTCTTTGGATCTTCTCTATCTCCTCCGTCAACCCGATCTGGTACAGATCCCACACTGATGAGCAATACTCAAGTATAGGTCGAACGAGTGTTTTGTAAGCCACCTCCTTTGTTGATGGACTACAATTTCTAAGCACTCTCCCAATGAATCTCAACCTGGTACCCATCTTACCAACAATTAATTTTATATGATCATTCCACTTCAAATCGTTCCGCACGCATACTCCCAGATATTTTACAGAAGTAACTGCTACCTGTGTTTGTTCCGCTATCATATAATCATACAATAAAGGATCCTTCTTTCTATGTATCCGCAGTACATTACATTTGTCTATGTTAAGGGACAGTTGCCACTCCCTGCACCAAGTGCCTATCCGTAGCAGATCTTCCTGCATTTCGCTACACTTTTCTAATGCTGCAACTTCTCTGTATACTACAGCATCATCCGCGAAAAGCCGCATGGAACTTCCGACACTATCTACTAGGACATTTATATATATTGTGAAACGCAATGGTCCCATAACACTCACCTGTGGCACGCCAGAGGTTACTTTAACGTCTGTAGACGTTCCCCATTGATAACAACATGTTGTGTTCTGTTTGCTAAAAACTCTTCAATCCAGCCACACAGCTGGTCTGATATTCCGTAGGCTCTTACTTTGTTTATCAGGCGACAGTTCGGAACTGTATCGAACGCCTTCCGGAAGTCAAGAAAAATAGCATCTATCTGGGAGCCTGTATCTAATATTTTCTGGGTCTCATGAACAAATAAAGCGAGTTGGGTCTCACACGATCGCTGTTTCCGGAATCCATGTTGATTCCTACATAGTAGATTCTGGGTTTCCAAAAACGACATGATACTCGAGCAAAAAACATGTTCTAACATTCTACAACAGATCGACGTCAGAGATATAAGTCTATAGTTTTGCGCATCTGCTCGACGACCCTTCTTGAAGACTGGGACTACCTGTGCTCTTTTCCAATCATTTGGAACCTTCCGTTCCTCTAGAGACTTGCGGTACATGGCTGTTAGAAGGGGGGCAAGTTCTTTCGCGTACTCTGTGTAGAATCGAATTGGTATCCCGTCGGGTCCAGTGGACTTTCCTCTGTTGAGTGATTCCAGTTGCTTTTCTATTCCATGGACACTTATTTCGATGTCAGCCATTTTTTCTTTTGTGCGAGGATTTAGAGAAGGAACTGCAAGCGGTCTTCCTCTGTGAAACAGCTTTGGAAAAAGGTGTTGAGTATTTCAGCTTTACGCGTGTCATCCTCTGTTTCAATGCCATCATCATCCCGGAGTGTCTGGATATGCTGTTTCGAGCCACTTACTGATTTAACGTAAGACCATAACTTCCTAGGATTTTCTGTCAAGTCGGTACATAGAATTTTACTTTCGAATTCACTGAACGCTTCACGCATAGCCCTCCTTATGCTAACTTTGACATCGTTTAGCTTCTGTTTGTCTGAGAGGTTTTGGCTGCGTTTAAATTTCGAGTGAAGCTCTCTTTGCTTTCGCAGTAGTTTCCTAACTTTGTTGTTGTACCACGGTGGGTTTTTCCCGTCCCTCAGAGTTTTACTCGGCACGTACCTGTCTAAAACGCATTTTACGATTGCCTTGAACTTTTTCCATAAACACTCAACATTGTCAGTGTCGGAACAGAAATTTTCGTTTTGATCTGTTACGTAGTCTGAAATCTGCCTTATATTACTCTTGCTAAACAGATAAACCTTCCTCCATTTTTTTATATTCCTATTAACTTCCATATTCAGGGATGCTGCAACGGCCTTATGATCACTGATTCCCTGTTCTGCACATACAGAGTCGAAAAGTTCAGGTCTGTTTGTTATCAGTATGTCCAAGATGTTATCTCCACGAGTCGGTTCTCTGTTTAATTGCTCGAGGTAATTTTCGGATAGTGCCCTCAGTATAATGTCACTCAATGCTCTGTCCCTACCACCCGTCCTAAACATCTGAGTGTCCCAGTCTATATCTGGTAAATTGAAATCTCCACCTAAGACTATAACATGCTGAGAAAATTTATGTGAAATGTATTCCAAATTTTCTCTCAGTTGTTCTGCCACTAATGCTGCTGAGTCGGGAGGTCGGTAAAAGGAGCCAATTATTAACCTAGCTCGGTTGTTGAGTGTAACCTCCACCCATAATAATTCACAGGAACTATCCACTTCTACTTCACTACAGGATAAACTACTACTAACAGCGACGAACACTACACCACCGGTTGCATGCAATCTATCCTTTCTAAACACCGTCTGTACCTTTGTAAAAATTTCGGCAGAATTTATCTCTGGCTTCAGCCAGCTTTCTGTACCTATAACGATTTCAGCTTCGGTGCTTTCTATCAGCGCTTGAAGTTCCGGTACTTTACCAACGCAGCTACGACAGTTGACAATTACAATACCGATTGCTGCTTGGTCCCCGCATGTCCTGTCTTTGCCCCGCACCCGTTGAGGCTGTTGCCCTTTCTGTACTTGCCCAAGGCCATATAACCTAAACAACCGCCCAGCCCACGCCACACAACACCTGCTACCCGTGTAGCCGCTTGTTGCGTGTAGTGGACTCCTGACCTATCCAGCGGAACCCGAAACCCCACCACTCTATGGCGCAAGTCGAGGAATCTGCAGCCCACACGGTCGCAGAACCGTCTCAGCCTCTGATTCAGACCCTCCACTCGGCTCTGTACCAAAGGTCCGCAGTGAGTCCTGTCGACGATGTTGTAGATGGTGATCTCTGCTTTCATCCCGCTAGCGAGACTGGCAGTCTTCACCAAATCAGATAGCCGCCGGAAGCCAGAGAGGATTTCCTCCGATCCATAGCGACACACATCATTGGTGCCGACATGAGCGACCACCTGCAGATGGGTGCACCCTGTACCCTTCATGGCATATGGAAGGACCCTTTCCACATCTGGAATGACTCCCCCTGGTATGCACACGGAGTGCACATTGGTTTTCTTCCCCTCTCTTGCTGCCATTTCCCTAAGGGGCCCCATTACGCGCCTGACGTTGGAGCTCCCAACTACCAGTAAGCCCACCCTCTGCGACCGCCCGGATCTTGCAGACTGAGGGGCAACCTCTGGAACAGGACAAGCAGCCATGTCAGGCCGAAGATCAGTATCAGCCTGAGACAGAACATGAAACCGGTTCGTCAGACAAACTGGAGAGGCCTTCCGTTCAGCCCTCCGGAATATCTTTCGCCCCCTGCCACACCTTGAGGCGACCTCCCACTCTACCACAGGTGAGGGATCAGCCTCAATGCGGGCAGTATCCCGGGCAACCACATTCGTAGTCCGATCGGGGGATGCGTGGGACGAGCTGGCCGTCCCCGACAAACCCCAATCCCGACCCCCACAGTGATGCCCATTGGCAACAGCCTTAAGCTGTGTGACCGAAGTCAACACTGCCTGAAGCTGGGAGCGAAAGGATGCCAACTCAACCTGCATCCGAACACAGCAGTTGCAGTCCCTATCCATGCTAAAAATTGTTGTGCAAAGAACGTCTGAACTAATCTACAGAGAGCGCAAACAAATCGACACAAAATTTAAACGGTTATTAAAATACAAGATTGCCTAGTAAATGCAGTAATGCTGCTACTTGCGCTCTGCTGACACACTGCTCGGCGGCGGAAGGAGACTACGCGATTTTACACTATTCAGGTACTAAAACGCGATGCTACAACTCTCAAATACTATAATACGCCCGAAATTTATGAATTAAACAATGCAAGTACCAAAAACACGCAAAGAAATTAAGAATTAAACTATGTAACGAATGAGTGAGCTAGGAGTATACGACTTGCTGCTGCAGCTGCTTATCCAATGGCGGCAGGGAGCACACACAAATAGCTCCACTCGAGAGAGTGAAACATTACCATTTATGAAATTACACGAATAGTGGTAATCGCCGACAGAGGGGGGGTGGAGAGACGATGGCTGGAATAAGCTGTCACTTCGGGTCAGATTGCACCCTCCTCTGTCATCGGCGACCTCGAACACAATACCGTCCACAAAAGCTTCACTACTTAGTTATACGTAAATAATAAACCATACAACCGGAAGTGGCATTATGTTCGAGAAGAGGAAACGAGTGAACTTCCATGAGGCAAAGTGTGATACAAATTGCTCGACAGAAAAGGTGAAGAACCCAGAAGACATGGTCGATGTCAGTGTTACTTCTTACACATAAAATCATTGCGGATATGTAAATAGATTTGCAATTCTTTGTGACAGGTAGAATGGCAGACAAAATGCATTAGTGTTCCGTGTTCTTATTTGCCTGTTACAGTTTGTGACGATGGTGAAGGAGGGTGAACAGCATCAGATGTTGAGTGATCATTGTGAAGAATACATACCGCGTACTCGCGTTGGATAGCGTTATCAGCATCTGACAGAGATTCAAAGAGACCTCATTGTGGGTCTCCACTTTTCCAGATGGTTGAATCGTGTAATATCCAGATTTCTGGGATATTCAGATGTAATAGTGGCATGGAAACGTGGATTCAACGTTCCCGTCCACCACGTCTAACCACCCCAAGGTATGATCACAGTGTTCTGTAACAAGCACAGGTAAGTGAAGCCATCGAGAATGAATGCGGGTCACGGCTAATAGTGATCGTGCGAACGCTGGTGGAACAACGGAACCTCATGGATGTTTTGTGTCTTCGTTTGTTACGTCTAATGCGACAATATCATGGTTCCATATTTAACTAATGCGACAGTATCATGGTTCCATATTTCATTGAAACATTGGTCGTCCACAAGTGGTGCTAGTCTCGATGAACTGCCTGTGCGATGTGGAAGTACCACTGTGTCAGCAGTTTCCAAGATATCAACCAAGTACCAGTTGCAACAGTTGTGGGCCAGCTTGCTTCATGAGAGGATACAACGGTCTTGAGGCACCCTTCCATACGACATTAGTGCTTGCATCCAGGCCAGAATGGGTGCATCGTAATAATTATAAGTGATGCTGAAGTTTAGTTTGTAGGGCTCTCAACTGCGCGGTTATCAGCGCCCGTACATATTCCCAATCTTGACGCACTCCAATCTCGCCGCTTTCACTAATGATGATGGAATGATGAGGAAAACTCAAACCCCAGTCCCCGGGCAGAGAAAATCCCCAACCCGATCGGGAATCGAACCCGGGACCCCGTGATCCACAGGCAGCTACGTTAGCCACTAGGCCACGAGCTGCGGACTTAATCATAAGCGACTCATGTCTCGATTTTCATTGGAACTGTGATTCGATTTAACAATCACTGAAATGACATCACTCACCTTCTCTTTTCATGAAGTTTCATTTCGTTTTCTTCTCCCTTTCTGGTGGTTCAGGTTTTTACTCAAATTATTATTATTATTATTGTAAGCCTACGGCCTATGATCTCATTAGCCAGGGCAGTACAGTATATCATTGCTTTTGTTCCACCTACAGAATTCATTGGCTTTTTATCCATTGTACCCGGCATTGACCAGGTATGTATTTATTTCAGTATTGTATTAGTCCTCCTCCCCCCACCACTCTGCCCATCTTCTCCACCTCCTTCTCTATACACTCCTCCTTCCCTCTCTCTACCCATTTTCTCGTCCGACTTCTGCTCTATCGACCACTTCCCCCTTTCTATACATCTCCAACACGGTTCTTTCTCGGCCAGCTTCTCATCCCCATCTGTTCATCTAGTATCTCACTCGCTCTATCCTTAACCTCCCCCTTCCTTTCTCCATCCACCTGCTCTTTGCCCTACTGTCCATATCTAGGAAGATATGTGTACTATCGTGCTCAAAGGTATCCGAATGGCCTGAATTCTGTTTCCCTTGTTTTCTATGTAACCCAATTAACGTAACTGTCTCGCAGGTCCTCTGCTCTCTTTTCGGTACAGTAGATTTACCATACAAAGTGGTTACAGGAAGAGGCCATAAGAGATAACTGCCCTGTACAGATTTAAATTGACAATCGAATTAATCTCACGATAATGGAAATATCTGAAAACTGTTTATTAGGAAAGAGTCAGAAATTTATTACAATCAATGACGTTTCAGAACGCAAGTTTCAACTGAAATTTTATGGTGAAAACTTTTGTACTGGTCTGGTGTCCAGGACTTCACTGCAAAAAAAAAGAAAATAATAATAATAATAATAATAATAATAATATCCTCTTAACTAACCACAAAAGAAGTTAAATGTGATTTTAGGCACTAGCAAAATAATGCACACGGTTTTAAACTTGAAATGATATGGCATAAAGTTATGTGTTGGAGAGACATTGGAAACCAGAACTTAATCGGACTGTTAACTAAGCACGATCAAATGTTATAAATTGTGATTTTTCACCAATAATGATATGATTGAAACTGAAATGACGAGATGAAAAATTTTTGCCCAACCGCGATTGGAGCCCAGCACCTATCGTTGTTGATTTCTAGTCACGAGTAGGCGTGTGCTGTCTGGGGGTCGTTCCCTACACATATCATCGTTAGAGGCTACACATGAAGAGACGTTGACTATCGAATTGTTTTTTACCAGTAACTACGACTGGGATGTTGGAACCAGAAATGAAATGACGGAAACTTCTGTGTCTGACTGGTGTCGAAATCGGCACCAATCAATATTGCTGGAGACGCACGAGGGGCGTTAAAATTCATAATTATTTCTCACCTGTGGTTTGGTGTACTCGTGCAACAGCTTGTAATGATACGGTATAAACTTTCGTGCGAGACCAGGTTTGTAATCCAGACACGCACTTTCCGTGGAGACCTAGATGATTTTAGAATCGTGGAGAAACGACGAAGCGGTGTAAATGCATTATCTCAAAGGGGTCTGACCTGGCGGAAGAGGGGATCTGAGTTCGAATCTGAGTCCAGTACCAATAGTTTTCGCACCTCAAGCTCAAATATAGTAAGAAATAAGTGCCGTGTGATCTTACATGACGTCTGGCTCATTATTAAAAAGAAAACGCTGATCTAAGGAAGCTTACTGGTGACAAAATTTCAACCTGGCGTGATTTCCGCCTCTGGCATGACCCAACCTGCACCGACTCTCCTCCGATAGATAGCGGAGGGACGTCGTGTTTAATGTGCTTTTGAAACCACGATTCAATCGTACATATTTCAACTCTCGTTATCAGACGTGAAGCAGGGCTGTTTGCGCTTGTTAAAAATGATTGCCTGGTGAGATAATCGGACCAAGGCCTTACGCATATGTGGCTATCATCATTCTAACAGACCACCAACCTACACAGAGCATTGGTTCATGGTCGTGTTGTTATCAGTGATGCTCTACACTGAAAGAGGTTTCTGATTCCCTGTAAGAACATCACAAGCTGTTCGAAACATTCATTTTCTTGTTCGTTCACATCGATATTGGCTAGCTGCCTTGGCGACCCAATGGGTGCTTTTGACTTGATTCAATAATGATCGAAATAAAATCACATAACAGCCAGCTGCACGAACTGAAATACAGTTGATGCAGTAATTCCTGTAGGAAATGTTGCTTTCCTTGTGCGATTTTGTGCTGTTGTATGTATTTATGGTCTACTCATAAATATGGCGCAGTGGAAACGCATAGACCAGATATCGAGGGCGCTCTCATCCTTGTGTTTTTAGGTTTTTAGCTGCATTTTGTCTCATATTATTACATAGGTAACGGTGTAGTGACCTTTTCTCATACAGCGTGTTATGTGAAGAGTACTGACGTACCCAATCCACCAGGGTAAGATTTACGTTAAAAAACCGGATAAATGTATCACTCAAGGTCTGAGGCTTTCGTCAAAATTTGATTTCTGTTTATAGGTAACATTAATAATTTCGTGTGGTTAAGTCCCCTGGTGCAAGGCTTTCGAATGGACGCCGCTTCAGCGACTTTCATGTCCTAGTCTGGCCAAGACATCCCACTGAAGAAAGTGGACCTGTAGTATCACGTGGAATCCGAACCACATGTTGTTTCTGGCGGCTCCTGATATTATCGAGAGGTTAAAACAGGGTTGACAGGAATACCGAAAAATTCGTGATCCGTCCAAGACTCTTCCTTGCGAATTGTTAATTTACAGGCACGCACTTTACTACTAAAACACAGAGACCTTCTTCTATCGAATTTCATGATTCAGTTCGCGATTATCAAAATACGAGGTGCATTCAAGTTCTAA
Organism: Schistocerca nitens; assembly: GCF_023898315.1. Classification (NCBI taxonomy): domain Eukaryota; kingdom Metazoa; phylum Arthropoda; class Insecta; order Orthoptera; family Acrididae; genus Schistocerca; species Schistocerca nitens. Next base: position 493,543,425 of record NC_064621.1, read on the forward strand.
GGCCTCCGATTTTTTTTCTCCGGGCTGGAAAGAGATAGACACATGCGCATTGTTTTAAAATGAGGCCGCGTTCATTGTGAATACGTCCCAGAGATGGCAGCACCGTACGGCAGATGGAATTTTACCGCCAGCGGCGAGAATGAGAACTGTTTTAAATACTTAAAATGGCGACGTTTTCCTTACTTGAATGGTGTGCAATCATTCGTTTTCTGAATTTGCGTGGTGTGAAACCAATTGAAATCCATTGACAGTTGAAGGAGACATGTGGTGACGGAGTTATGGATGTGTCGAAAGTGCGTTCGTGGGTACGACAGTTTAATGAAGGCAGAACATCGTATGACAACAAACCAAAACAACCTCAGGCTCGCACAAGCCGGTCTGACGACATGATCGATAAAAGTGGAGAGAATTGTTTTGGGGGATCGCCGAATGACTGTTGAACAGATCGCCTCCAGAGTTGGCATTTCTGTGAGTTCTGTGCACACAATCCTGCATGACGACCTGAAAATGCGAAAAGTGTCATCCACGTGGGTGCCAGGAATGCTGACGGACGACCACATGGCTGCCCATGTGGCATGTTGCCAAGCAATGTTGACGTGCAACGACAGCATGAATGGGACTTTCTTTTCGTCGGTTGTGACAATGGATGCGGCATGGATGCCATTTTTCAATCCAGAAACAAAGCGCCAGTCAGCTAAATGGAAGCACACATATTCACCGCCACCAAAAAAATTTCGGGTAACCGCCAGTGCTGAAAAAATGATGGTGTCCATGTTCTGGGACAGCGAGGGCGTAATCCTTACCCACTGCGTTCCAAAGGGCACTACGCTAACAGGTGCATTCTACGAAAATGTTTTGAAGAACAAATTCCTTCCTGCACTGCAACAAAAACGTCCGGGAAGGGCTGCGCGTGTGCTGTTTCACCAAGACAACGCACCCGCACATCGAGCTAACGTTACGCAACAGTTTCTTTGTGATAACAACTTTGAAGTGATTCCTCATGCTCCCTACTCACCCGATCTGGCTGCTAGTGACTTTTGGCTTTTTCCAACAATGAAAGACACTCTCCTTGGCCGCACATTCACCAGCCGTGCTGCTATTGCCTCAGCGATTTTCCAGTGTTCAAAACAGACTCCTAAAGAAGCCATCGCCGCTGCCATGGAATCATGGCGTCAGAGTTGTGAAAAATGTGTACGCCTGCAGGGCGATTACGTCGACAAGTAACGCCAGTTTCGTCGATTTCGGGTGAGTAGTTAATTAGAAAAAAAATCGGAGACCTTAGAACTTGAATGCACCTCGTATGTGATAGATATAGTTCTATGTTTTGATGGGATTGACTTAAAGTCTTACACTTTTTGCATCGCCAAAGATCGCAGACATTTGTATTGCCCTAAATTTCGACGTATACCGCTACAAGTTCCTGAGAAATCGAGGTCTTAACAGACGGACAGACATACAGACGAACTACAACCGCTGATTCATACAAAATAAGAATTACCTCTGTAGAAACACAAAAGGCAGCAATAAGAGATGTGCGAATCTGTAGTTTCCCCACTTTTAGATCTAAAGTGTACTGAATCAAGGTAGAAAGAAAATTTACGAGCGAGAAGTTTTCTGAAGACTTCTTCACTGATTGTTGACCTGGCTGAGTGTATCTTTCTCACAGAAGAAGCAAAAATTGAGATCTCAACTGCCAGCTACCACAGTCTTCCCTTTGAAGGGTGTACACTTGACTGCACAGCTGGCAGTCAACTGACGCATAGAGCTCTCTCTTTGCCCCCGTGGTGGCCAAGATAGATAGCCTGTAATGTGAAATACGCAAGTGATTATAGTTTCAGCTTTGAACGAACTTCCAAAGCTGTGAAACATAAATCTTCTAACTCTGTGTCATCTCTTAAACAATTAGAGCATTTAATGAAAATCACAAGAAAATATCAAGTAAATATAGCAGGATATTTCTCTGCCACTCGATCAACTAAGAAAAAGGTCCGAGTGTTGGGAAATACATTTTGGGATGTTGTCACGTCTGTATCTAGTGTCAAGAAAAATGTTTCCACTGCTTAGCTGTATCACGAGCGTCTTCTGCTTAGTTTAGAAAGACACACAACAGGCATGAATTTTATTTGCATTTCTGTAATTGGGGGTCCAGGCTGAAAGATAGTTATGAATAGTTTCCAGATTCCCCGACTGCAGCCCAAACGCCATAAATTAAGATTAGAGGAATCATTACAGTGGTCCATCTCTTCAGTGGCGGCTGCAAATTATTATTTTCTGTCTTATGTGTGACGCAAACTGAAAAGCTCCTTTACTGAACATAGTTCAGCAGCAGCTGTTTATTGCGTCATTGTAGCCCATACTTCATCTCTGATAGGAAAGGTGTTGACAACTATGTGATAATTCCATCGACACCGCATGATCCCACACACTACACAGTCGCCCAATCATGGTTGGTAAATAAATAGCTTACACTGTATGTTGTTCGTGTATCTGAATGTAAATTTCTGCTGGTACTAAATACCTTTGGCTAAGAACTGTTGCTACAAGGCTTAATACTGAGGGCAGATTTAGTGATAGATAAACGGAGTCCTTAGAAGACACATGAGTTACCGAACTGGTCTGACAAAGCATTGAATCACGTAAGTAAAAAGAAGAGATCTCGAGTAGACGACGTTGATTTATTGACACCCTCTGTATAAACTACCATGGCCAATTATTCCATCGGATATACAAGATACACTACATAGGAAAAATATCCTCCGTCCTCAAGAAGTTCGTACTAATTCCCACGATAAAAGTTGCAGTTGCTGACAGATGAGGCTCCTATCGAACTATCGCTCTTACAAGTCATGGGTGCAAAATGCTCACATGAATTATTTACAAAAGTATCGACGAAAATAACTTGTACAAGCTGGGCTCAGTGACGATCAGTTTGGATTCCGAAGAACTGTAGAAACACGTGAAGCAAATACTGACCCTATCTTACACAACAGGTAGAAGAATGGCAAACTTATGTTCCTGGTATTCATCGATTGAGAAAACATTTGACAATGTTGACAGAAAAACACCCAGAAACTCTGAAGTTAGCAGAGATAAATTACAAGGAGCGAAAGGTTACTTATAATTTGCATAGAAAACGAGATCGTGGATGAAGATCATGAAGGGTAGCAGTTGTTGAGAAGGCAGTGAGAGAACGTTGCAATCTATTCGCGACGTTTTTTAGTCTGTGCATCATGCAATCGGTCAAGGATATCAAGGAAAAATTTTGAAAGGAAATTGAAGTTCAGAGAGAAAAAAAATGAAAACTTTTAATTTTGCCGATAACGTTGTAATTCTGTTTGTAAGGGCAAAAATCTTAGAGGAGAAGCTGCATGGAATGGATAGCGTCATGAAAAAAGGTGATATGATAAACTTCAACAGAAGGAGAACAAGGATAATGAAACGCAGTCGAATTGAAACAGTTGATGCAGAATAAATTCGATTAGGTAACAAAACACTAAAAGTAGTATATGAGTTTTGTTGAAGTGAAGATGGTCGATGTAGAGAGAATACGAAAATCAGGGTTCAACAGCAAGAAAAACAGTTCTGAAAAGGAGAAGCTAGTTTACATCTAGTAAAAATTTAAATGTTGGGAAGTTATTTCGGAAGGTATTGCCTGGGGTGTAACCTTGAACTTAGTTGAAACTGGGGCTATGAACAGATCAGACAAGAAGAAAACAGAAGATTTTGAAACGTGGCGCTTCCGCAGAATGCTGAAGACTAGAAGCGTTGATCGGACAATGAGCAGGGGAAGAAAAGAAATTTATTCTACAAGCTGACTAAAAGTAGGAATCGTTTGGTCGGACAGGCCCCGAAGCATCAAACAATCGTGATTTGGTAATTAATGGCTGTGTGTGTGTGTGCAGGTGGGGGGCACAAAGTTTGGATGAAGCAGTAAGGTTCAAGTTGATGTAGGATGCAGTAGCTATAGTGCATGTGTTGGGTTAGCGTAGAGAACTGCATCAAACCAATTTCGGAAAGGGGTTTTTTCTTCCAGTCACCTAAAAGTTTTTATGCACCTCGTCACGACTTCATCTCCTGTGCCAACCTCCCAATTTGCATTAAAAGTTTCCTGTTACACGATGCATGTATTTCAATATCTGCCTTCCCCTAAGGCTTTTGCCTTATACGGCTCTCTACAATGCCATGGATGTCTCCTCCGAACTATCATTATATGTGTTCTTTCACCTGTTTTAATTAATATCTTCTACGTAGCTCCTAATTTCTTATCTTACAACACATTTAATTTTTATCGTTCTTCTGTGAAAGTACACATCAAATGAGTCGACTTTCTTTCCTGGTTTTCAGCTGAAAATATAACTGTTTCACAAAATTGTCAAAGGCGTTAGTTCCTTTGCAGAAAGTTTTAAAATGACTCATTTTAATGGAATAAGTTAACCACTGGTCTCATATGATAAAATATTGAGGAGCAGCCACTATTTTGGCTTTCAGAAATTGTTTTGAGCTTTTGTAAACATGAGCTAACTTCTGTTGTAGCGGTAGTGCATAGCAAGTGAGATGTAGACGGGAATGAGTCCCGAAATCTGTTTTATACTCTTGAGAACTTTCATGCAGAACGTGCCAACTTTCAGTAGCCGGCCGCTGTGGCCGAGCGGTTCTAGGCGCTTTAGTCCGGAACCGAGCTGCTGCTGCGGTCGCATGTTCAAATCCTGCCTCGGGCATGGATGTCTGTGATGTCCTAAGGTTTGTTAGGTTTTAGTAGTTCTGAGTCTAGGGGACTGATGACCTAAGATGTTAAGTCCAATAGTGCTTAGAGCCATTTGATCCATTTTGAACTTTCAGTAAAATTCTGATTGGGGAAAGGAAGGTGGCAGTGAACTGGTTATTTATAAAATTGTAACACACAGAACAGTTACCATCACTTCGCCTGTGTACCGGATGGTAAGATTTGTTATGTAAATTATCCACGGTATTAACATGGCTGGTTTTAGGCCCAAGCTGCCACTTGGAGCGCCGAATTGAGAGGGGTGTCAGGGGCGCCACAGATGTGACATTACTATACAGAATTTGTCACAATCAGTAGCGGCCGCATGCGGCGCCGCTTTCACCTGGATGCAAGATTTGTATACTGTTCACATCGACGTTAGTATAGAAAATGAGTACGGGTGCGAATGTACGAGGGAAAAGGGGGCAGAGAGGGCAAGCGCTGAATAATAAGGCTTTTGTGCCGAAAATTGTTCTAGAAGCGGACCTAGGAATTAACTGCAATAAGCAACGAATTACGGTTCTTTGCTAAGAACAGATAATCGCCTGCCGGAGTGGCCGTGCGGTTCTAGGCGCTACAGTCTGGAGCCGCGTGACCGCTACGGTCGCAGGTTCGAATCCTGCCTCGGGCATGGATGTGTGTGATGTCCTTAGGTTAGTTAGGTTTAAGTAGTTCTAAGTGCTAGGGGACTGACGACCACAGCAGTTAAGTCCCATAGTGCTCAGAGCCATTTGAACCATTTTTGAACAGATAATCCCGTGCAACAGTGAAGAGTTTGTCTGCAACTAGTTCTGGTTTTCAGCCGGTGCAACACTGTCTTTGAGACTTTGACAAGGCAGGCAACACTATTTTCAGAGCAATTCTGACTCGTACTTTATGTCATCAGCAGATGAAATCAAAATTATGGTCACTTACTGAGCCATATTCACCTACATGTAGAATACTATTTAACGATGTAGTCTGTTTTGAGAATTATACTGTGTTGTTTCTCAAATGAAGTTTCGGATAGCCTTGAGACTTCACTAGCTTGAGTCAACGAGGAGCTAATGGTAGAGCAAACATTGCCAATTGCCAAACGCTCCATAGAGACTTCACCCCACTCTCAATTTGATGGACTTCATACTGACAATTTTGTTTGCCTCCATCTGAAGTGTACTGCAAGTTGACACAGCCATGCATCAGGCACATATTGCTTCCACTGACACATCAATACCAGCGATTATATTTAATCACTACTGGTAGATGATGTTATTCGTTAATTTAATTATCTTACACTGAATGGCAGTTTCGCTTAGTGAAAATTCATTTCAGACAATATAGACAATACTCTCAGCGTGCGTGTTTCTGTTTACATGTGCTGATGACAGGCGCTTCTCCCTTCGTGTTCGCAGACACGAATCCAATTAGCTCTGCACACACTCGCCGTGCCCGTTTCTTTGTGTGTCTCTGACCGCTCTTCGTTTCCTTGATTTGAAACCTTCTGTTACTCGCAGCTTTCCGGATGTGACAATGTAAGTTATTTTAATAATAAGTGTAAGTTCATGATGAGCAAAAGAATAAAAAGTGTCATCCCCTTGTAATTTTTAAAATATAACCAATAATGATGGAGGCAAATGAAAAGAAGTTAATCGAGTCTGCCGAATGATTTCCTTAATTCGATAAAAAACAATAATTACGGCAGCTGCCGAAGAGTAGGGCTTTCCAGATAATTCCCCCTCCTCTTTATTTATGATCTTCGATTTACAATTTATGATTCAGGATATTATTTGTAACTATGCTTTCGATGAAAATCATAGTTGCCGAAATGCGAAATAAACTCAACGGACTATATATGAAGATGGTATCTGATCTTTCAGATATGTCCGAAAGAACAGACAGCCGGCCAGTGTGGCCGTGCGGTTCCAGGCGCTTCAGTCTGGAACCGCGTGGCCGCTACGGTCGCAGGTTCGAATCCTGTCTCGGGCATGGATGTGTGCGATGTCCTTAGGTTAGTTAGGTTTAAGTAGTTCTAAGTTCTAGGGGACTGATGGCCACAGATTTTAAGTCCCATAGTGCTCAGAGCCATTTGAACCATTTTTTGAACAGATACCGTCTTCATATATAGTTAAGGCTGACCACCATTCACCTTTTTCATCTGTGATGGATGCACACGCATTGCCTGAACTCTTAGGGGACTCGGTAAGATGGTCTGCTGCGAGTAACGAGTGTAATGGGCAGGGGCACTACGAATGTAGTGTGTGGACATTAAGCTGAGAATGTTGGTCTCACGGGGTGCGTGAAAGTCCCTCAAGTCTCCCTATCCTCTGTGCCCACGTTGGCTCAGATGGATAGAGCATCTCCGACGTAAGCAGAAGATCCTTTGTTCGAGTCCCGGTCGGGGCACACATTGTCAACTATCCCCGTTGATGTATATCAACGCCTGTCGACAGCGTAGGGCCTTGATTTAAATATCATTTTAATAGTCTGTGTTTCAGATATTTCGGCTAACTGTAGCGCGATAGCAGACAGCTTCCTCACATCTTCGAAAGGGGAGATTTCCAAGGGCTAGCTGGCTAACCACATCATCTGAGCAAACATAATCTTCCAGTCAGTAGTCTAGTGAAGATTCGGCAACACTGGTTCAAAATGGTTCAAATGGCTCTGAGCACTATGGGACTCAACTGCTGAGGTCATAAGTCCCCTAGAACTTAGAACTACTTAAACCTAACTAACCAAAGGACAACACACACATCCATGCCCGAGGCAGGATTCGAACCTGCGACCGTAGCGCCAGAACGGCTCGGCCACCAGCGGCCGGCGGCAACACTGGAGAAAAACTTTGGCGACTTTCTGGTGTGTATGAGAATTGGCCTGCCATTTTCGCTTGATACTTCGTTAAACTGCACCAAGCCGGTCCTCCGAAGAATCCTGATTACGTATGGTTATTAGACCGCTGCTTGGAGGCGGCGCACTCTCGATTTTTATTTCACCGCCCCTCGAGAATATGCCTCCTTGCCATCCATGCCGGAACTATAGATGGCAGTACACCGTGCGAAGGCACAGATCATAGCCCATACCGAATGCTCCAACACCTCGAATGGACGATCGTCCGAGCTCGAACATATGACAGAACAGCAAACTGAACGACACACCATGTACCACGTCATTCGAGAACGTAAACTACGACGGCGGGCGCTGATATTGGACATCACCATTGCATACGGCCGTCGCCTCACTGTGCAACGCGGTACTTGTGTAGCGTTCTTCGACCATTACGCATGACTTTATTCGGCTCAATGTTCCGGCCCGACGACGGTGACAGCAATATCACCACTGGCTTATGACACTGTGCCACAGGCCTTACATACTTAGTTACTGGACGAAATGACGGAAGACGAATTTATAGACGCCACAGGTAAAAGAGATTCGAGCAAGTCTCCTCGCCTCGACTGGCTTCCTGTGAAGTCTTATGGCTCTTTTCAATATTTACTGGCTCCCAGGTTGACGGTCATCTGTCGGGAGCTTGTGTCCCCATCGGTGACGCTCTCCGCAACTTTCGTAGAAGGAATGTTTGTCACGGTGGCGCTCCAATACATGATTACCGCCTGCGGACACTCCTCAGCTGCCACATGAAGACATTCACTAGACTGCTAGTGAACTGTATGCGACCGACCCTACCTCACAGCAGCTCACCAGATCAGGATTCCCTAGCGGGTATCAATAACATCCACACAACACTGTGTCGATATCGTGACAGAGTAGTCCTAGAGGGGCACACCTCATCCCGGAAGCGCTGGCACCACGAGATTTTAGCCAAGTTTTCGATTGGGTAGATCACCTATACCCGACGTCCACTCTACAATGAATGCAGTATCCACAGCAATTCATAGGCCTCATGATGCGCCTTCTCCGAGGGGCGACCTCCAAGGTGGTCGTCAATGGGTGTCTAACGCATTCCCTCCCGATTTCCAGATCGGAGCATCGTGGGTTCGCCTGTCGACCTTACATTACGCTCTGCCACTGGCATCGCTCCTCTGAGGCCTCGGTCGACGTCTAGCCGTACTAACTTTACGAGGCGTCAAATTTCGCTTTATAGAATATGCAGACGGCCTACTTCTCGTGCTCTACAACCCTGACGATGTAACCAACGCACTAGAATGGATTGGCACATAAGGTGTGGATTCCGGCGGCTATCTCATCGTCACCAAACCGGTAGTCATGAAAAAAAGGGGACGGTTTGACCCCTGTGTGTGTCGACCTCCTACAGCTGAGTGGTACTATCACGTGCATCGGAGCAGAGTTCGCGACGCACGGCGCACTCTGGTCCTGAACGAGGTATCGAAGCTTGTTGCAACAAATTCTGGTCCAGAATGCCAACCTTCGTCTGCGGATTCTCGACTTTTTTGAAAGGAGACACATCGTCAGTATTTATCTAGCATCACGCATTCCAGATCCCTTAATCGGGCAGGTAGGTTAGAAAATTTAAAAAGGGAAATGGATAGGTTAAAGTGAGATATAGTGGGAATTAGTGAAGTTCGGTGGCAGGAGGAAGAAGACTTTTGGTCAGGTGATTACAGGGTTATAAATACAAAATCAAATAGGGGTAATGCAGGAGTAGGTTTAATAATGAATAAAAAAAATAGGAATGCGGGTTAGCTACTACAAACAGCATAGTGAACGCATTATTGTGGCCAAGATAGACACAAAGCCCATTCCTACTACAGTAATACAAGTTTATATGCCAACTAGCTCTGCAGATGATGAAGAAATTGATGAAATGTATGACGAGATAAAAGAAATTATTCAGGTAGTGAAGGGAGACGAAAATTTAATAGTCATGGGTGACTGGAATTCGTCAGTGGGAAAAGGGAGAGAAGGAAACATAGTAGGTGAATATGGATTGGGGGGAAGAAATGAAAGAGGAAGCCGCCTTGTAGAATTTTGCACAGAGCATAACTAAATCATAGCTAACACTTGGTTCAAGAATCATAAAAGAAGGTTGTATACCTGGAAGAATCCTGGAGATACTAAAAGGTATCAGATAGATTATATAATGGTAAGACAGAGATTTAGGAACCAGGTTTTAAATTGTAAACATTTCCAGGGGCAGATGTGGATTCTTACCACAATCTATTGGTTATGAACTGCAGATTGAAACTGAAGAAACTGCAAAAAGGTGGGAATTTAAGGAGATGGGACCTCGATAAACTGAAAGAACCAGAGGTTGTAGAGAGTTTCAGGGAGAGCATAAGGGAACAATTGACAGGAATGTGGGAAAGAAATACAGTAGAAGAAGAATGGGTAGCTCTGAGGGATGAAGTAGTGAAGGCAGCAGGGGATCAAGTAGATAAAAAGACGAGGGCTAATAGAAATCCTTGGGTAACCGAAGAAATATTGAATTTAATTGATAAAAGGAGAAAATATAAAAATGCAGTAAATGAAGCAGGCAAAAAGGAATACAAACGTCTCAAAAATTAGATCGATAGGAAGTGCAAAATGGCTAAGCAGGGATGGCTAGAGTACAAATGTAAGGATGTAGAGGCTTGTCTCACTAGGGGTAAGATAGATACTGCCTACAGGAAAATTAAAGAGACCTTTGGAGAGAAGAGAACCACTTGCATGAATATCAAGAGCTCAGATGGCAACCCAGTTCTAAGCAAAGATGGGAAGGCAGAAAGGTGGAAGGAGTATATAGAGGGTTTATGCAAGGGCGATGTACTTGAGGACAATATTATGGAAGTGGAAAAGGATGTAGATGAAGATGAAATGGGAGATAAGACACTGCGTGAAAAGTTTGACAGAGCACTGAAAGACCTGAGTCCAAACAAGGCCCCGGGAGTAGACAACATTCCATTAGAACTACTGATGGCCTTGGGAGAGCCAGTCATGACAAAACTCTACCATCTGGTGAGCAAGATGTATGAGACAGGCGAAATACCCACAGACTTCAAGAAGAATATAATAATTCCAATCCCAAAGAAAGCAGGTGTTGACAGATGTGAAAATTACCGAACTATCAGTTTAATAAGTCACAGCTGCAAAATACTAACGCAAATTCTTTACAGGCGAATGGAAAAACTGGTAGAAGCGGACCTCGGGGAAGATCAGTTTGGATTCCGTAGAAATGTTGGAACACGTGAGGCAATACTAACCTTACGACTTATCTTAGAAGAAAGATTAAGAAAAGGCAAACCTACGTTTCTAGCATTTGTAGACGGAGAGAAAGCTTTTGTCAACGTTAACTGGAATACTCTCTTTCAAATTCTGAAGGTGGCAGGGGTAAAATACAGGGAGCGAAAGCCTGTTTACAATTTGTACAGAAACCAGATGGCAGCTATAAGAGTCGAGGGGCATGAAAGGGATGCAGTGGTTGGGAAAGGAGTGAGACGGGGTTGTAGCCTCTCCCCGATGTTATTCAATCTGTATATTGAGCAAGCAGTAAAGGAAACAAAACAAAAATTCGGAGTAGGTATTAAAATTCATGGAGAAGAAGTAAAAAATTGAGGTTCGCTGATGACATTGTAATTCTGTCAGAGACAGCAAAGGACTTGGAAGAGCAGTTGACCGGAATGGACAGTGTCTTGAAAGGAGGATATAAGATGAATATCAACAAAAGCAAAACGAGGATAATGGAATGTAGTCAAATTAAATCGGGTGATGCTGAGGGGATTAGATTAGGAATTGAGACACTTAAAGTAGTAAAGGAATTTTGCTATTTAGGGAGCAAAATAACTGATGATGGTCGAAGTAGAGAGGATATAAAATGTAGACTGGCAATGGCAAGGAAATCGTTTCTGAAGAAGAGAAATTTGTTAACATCGAGTATAGATTTAAGTGTCAGGAAGTCGTTTCTGATAGTATTTGTATAGAGTGTAGCCATGTATGGAAGTGAAACATGGACGATAACCAGTTTGGACAAGAAGAGAATAGATGCTTTTGAAATGTGGTGCTACAGAAGAATGCTGAAGATAAGGTGGGTAGATCACGTAACTAATGAGGAGGTATTGAATAGAATTGGGGTGAAGAGAAGTTTGTGGCACAACTTGACTAGAAGAAGGGATCGGTTGGTAGGACATGTTTTGAGGCATCAAGGGATCACAAATTTAGCACTGGAGGGCAGCGTGGAGGTTAAAAATCGTAGAGGGAGACCAAGAGATGAATACACTAAGCAGATTCAGAAAGATGTAAACTGCAGTAGGTACTGGGAGATGAAGAAGCTTGCACAGGATAGAGTAGCATGGAGAGCTGCATCAAACCAGTCTCAGGACTGAAGACCACATCAACCACAACAACGCATTCCACACATAGAGCGCGTACTTCCAACACCGTTACTAATGGCTCGAAGTATATTAGCGCATTCGGAGTCTACGTCAATACAGGCATGTTCTTCATAGTTATGAAGCGTTGAACCTTCCCTCAGACAGGAGAGGTCTTCGACTAGTCCATGTCCACGTCAGAGCCGTCGCCCTGTTTGTCAACTCGCACATCAAGCTGTGGCGCCACTCCCCGGAAAGTTTGACGGGTTTTCTGATGGAGTCATTAGCTCCACGCTCCCCAGTGACGACACGACGTACCCCCTCCTTTCTGCTACTTCGATCACTTTTACATTGAACACAGTTATATCTGCATCGCAGTATCAGCGACTAAACAGGCAACGGTACGTGAGATCTACGAGGCATGTAGCAGAGGCGTCGACAAAACGTCGTGGAGGCCACGAACCCTCATGTAAGTTGGAAGGTGCTGTGGCGAACGATACACACGGTTACACTGAATACAGACGTACGATCAACATAGTACATATTAGAAAACGATAAACAGACGAGCACCGTCTCAGATGTGGTGCGGAAAAATATGTATGGCGCCTGCTGCGACAAATTTTGGTGTATTTTGTATCGTTGACCCCGAACATATCGCACTTCGGCTTCTAATTTTTCCAGATGAACTGTATTTCTCGTGCACCGAAACCGACGCAGTCGGTTGGATCCGTGGCCACTGGGTGAAATATTTATTTCACGATGGATCTACAGATTTATTCGAATTTTGGTAGTACTTACAAGAAAGTAGTTGTAAAATTGCGCGGAAGCCAAAGTATAGGCGATATTTTTCTAATTAGTTAGGGAATGCCTTACGTGAACCTCTACGCAGCTGGATCATCAGCGAGTGAGGGAAGATACCCATTGACCGAGCATACAAGAAAACGACCGATTATCGCTGGAATAACCTACGATATGCTTGAAGATATACTTTGATGACGAAGCGTAAGCAGAGTAGCGACGAACCCATCCGCACTGTATACGAAGCACATTTCTCCTTCCCCCATTACACATTTAGTCGCTTAGGACAGAAACAAAATTATTTGTTTTGTTTACTTTGTGCACGATTCGGCACTAGTTACATGTATTTTGGACGTGGTATAAAGAAAATACAAATAAAAAGATTAAAAACATTTCCCAGAGTTGTTCTTCCCTCACCATTCCTAACACAATTCCTTGGCGGCGAAGGGAAGATTGGGGCCAGGCCTCTGCTTACGGCCACTGTTCAATCTGCCCTCCACTACAATCCCTCCTTCCTTTTTCTTTTTTCTTTTCTTAAAAAAGAAAATGTGGTTAAGGCAACCGTTCTAGAGGAGCTGAGCATTTGGGTTCTCGTCCTGGTCCGGCACAAATTTTGAACTCTTGCCTTTGCATTGCCGTAACGCCCTCTGCGACTGGAAGTAGCTATATCTACATGTACATCTACATCTACATCTACATGTTACTCTGCAATTCAAATTTAAGTGCTTGGCAGAGGGTTGATCGAACCACAATCATACTATCTCTCTATTATTCCACTCCCGAACAGCGCGCGGGAAAAACGAACACCTAAACCTTTCTGTTCGAGCTCTGATTTCTCTAATTTTATTTTGATAATCATTCCTACCTATGTAGGTTGGGCTCAACAAAATAATTCCGCATTCGGAAGAGAAAGTTAGTGACTGAAATTTCGTAAATAGATCTCGCAGCGACGAAGAACGTCTTTGCTTTAATGACTACCATCCCAACTCGCATATCATATCTGCCACACTCTCTCCCCTATTACGCGATAATACAAAACGAGCTGCCATTTTTTGCACCCTTTCGATGTCCTCCGTCAATCCCACCCGGTAAGGATCCCACACGACGCAGCAATATTCTAACAGAGGACGAACGAGTGTAGTGTAAGCTGTCTCTTTAGTGGACTTGTTGCATCTTTCCCACTTCTTTCCCATCCCGTTTCTTTTCAATTTCTTGAACCTAAATTATTCATGCAGTTTACGATTTCGTAGGATCAACACAGAAACACTGATGGGTCGTCTACTGTGCAGAAACATGTTCAACAATCTGCGCTGGAAGGTATGCCCCAAAATGCGTGTACGTACACTATGTGATCAAAAGTATCCGGACACCCCAGAAATACAAGTTTTTCATATTAGGTGCATTGTGCTGCCACCTTCTGCCAGGTACTCTATGTCAGTGACCTCAGTAGTCATTACACATCGTGAGAGAGCAGAATGGGGCGCTTCGTGGGACACACGGACTTCGAACGTGGTCAGGTGATTGGGTGTGCACTTGTGCCATACGTCTGTACGCGAGGTTTACACACTCCTCAATGTCCTTATGTCCACTGTTTCCGATCTGACAGTGGATTGTAAAAGTGGAGAGACACGTACAGCACAAAAGCGTACAGGCCGACCTCGTCTCTGCAGTCATAGACTGTGAGGCTGATCCCGGCGGAGGTTTTGGTCCTCCCTCTGGCATGGGTGTGTGTTTGTCCTTAGAATAGTTTAGATTAAGTAGTGTGTAAGCTTAGGGACTGATGACCTTAACAGTTATGTCCCATAAGATTTCACAAACATTTGTATTCGACCTCGTCTGTTGACTGACAGAGACTGCCGACAGTTGAAGAGGGTCGTAATTGGTAATAGGCAGACATCTATCCAATTCATCAACCAGGGATTCCAAACTGTACCAAGATCCACTGCAAGTACTATGAAAGTTTGGTGGGAGGTGAGAAAACTTGGATTTAATGGTCGAGCGGCTGCTCATAAGCCACACATCACGCCGGTAAATGCCAAATGACGCCTCTCTTGGTGTACGGGCGTGAACATTGGACGATTGAAAAGTGGAAAGAAATGTGTGTAGTGACGAATCACAGTACACAATCTGGCGATCCGATGGCAGGGTGTGGGTATGGCGAATGCCCGGTGAACGCCTTCTGCCCGCATCTGTGGCGCCAATAGTAAAATTCGGAGACGGTGGTGTTATGGTGTGGTCGTATTTTTATGGAGGGGCTTGGACCCCTTACTGTTTTGCGTGGCACTATCACATCACAGGGCTACATTGGTGTTTTAAACCCCTTCTTGCTTCCCACTGTTGAAGAGCAATTCGGGGATGGCAATTGCATCTTTCAACACGATCGAACACCTGTTCATGATGCACGGCCTGTGGCGGAGTGGTTACAAGACAATAACATCCCAGTAATGGATAGGTCTGCACAGAGTCCTGACCTGAATTCTATAGAACACCTTTGGGATGTTTTGGAACGCCGACTTCGTGCCAGGCCTCACCGACTGACATGATACCTCTCCTCATTGCAGCATTACGTGAAGAATGAGCTGTCAGCCCCAAGAAACCTTCCAGCACCTGATTGAACGTATGCCAGCGAGAGTGGAGGCTGTCATCACGGCTAAGGGTGTGAAAACACCATACTGAATTCCAGCATTACCGATGGAGGGCGCCACGAACTTGTAAGTCTTTTTAGCCATTTGTCCGGATTCGCCACATATCGCCACCTCATAGAGAGCAGCCAAACCTCTGACCTCCACGTTCTATTATGAGTCACGAATGTCCAACACTTAGTCCCCAACACGTAGTTTCCCCATCTTTCAGCCACGTCCCACAGATTCTCTGTGTATACATCGTGGATACTGGTCATCGCCTGTCAGATATTTACCGAGGAAATATTTTCAGATAGCTGTATATTTTCAGAAGTTGTTATTTTGTTTTCGCCACCAGGTACGGCTTCCATTAATACCATCTTCAGACCTTTGTGCACTCCATGTATAGAAAATTATATATCAGAGAGATCAATAACTGGATTCTGGAAATTTTTGTGATTTGTGCACTTGGAAGACTTGACAACAAGGTTTAGGTATCGATGGCTCCCATTATGCATGCATAGGTATGTCTGATACTCTATACATGGAGTGCATAGAGTCCTGAAGATAGCATTAATGAGATTCCGAAAATGGTCGTAGAAATAAAATAATGACTTCTGAGAAGATATCGCTGTTTGGTGATTTTCCTTTGGCAAGAAATTTTCCATATTTGTTCACGACAGCCGACAAGCTTTCCAGTGTCCGACATCCTCGCTCCTACGTGTCTCTCCATAACAATTCTTCCCTTGTCCAAACAGGTTACGTCAGTGGATTTCCCTATTTGGGGCCCGTATTGTGTCACAATATGACGATCCCCGGGGCGCCGTCCCAGTATGGAATAATCTTACATCTCTGAGCCACAAATGGAACTATTTCAAAATTATTCGCATTATTTAGAGACTAAAGGTAACATAAATGAAGAAACTCAGATCTCTTGAACCATCCCCGAGTAATTTGTTACGTATCGTAAAAACATTTTCGGTGGAAAGTTTTAACCTACAGACTGGTGCAAGGCCAGACTCATTGCTACATATTCTTTACTGTTCTTTTGCAAATATAATATCGGTGATAATAACAGGCAAACATACACAGAACTCTTAGTCTGAACTTATAGCTTTTCCTTCAGTGATGTCAGTCCAGTTTTCTTTAACTGAGCGCCAACAAGAGTGTCTTTAGGGAGCGTTGTGTGGTTAGTGTAATGGTGGAGTTTGAAATTAATGGCCTTGAACTGTGACAACGCCATTTGACACACAGGACACATGGGTTTCCTGTGTCTCCCTACAAAACGAATTCCTCTTCCCATTCCTTACCAAACACTCTATTCTCGTCATATTTATGCCTCCTGCACTACTTCGTAACCATTGGGCATCACCAATAGTTGCAGTTTCACTTAATCCATATTATTACTGCATGGAGAACAACAGCCACGCTTCTCGCTACGAGACTGAATACTTACTGCTGTGTACAATGCTATCAAGGCATTAAATATGCGTGTAGAGCATTGCCAAGTAAACTAGTGCTTCGTTAGATGGGGCAAAATCCACATTCTGCACGAAAACAGCGTTGTGGCCACTTCTGTTCTACTGTAGACACTATTGAGTTTGTAAGAGTCAGATATCGCATGACTGAAATGGGGGCTACTTCAATAAAATGGCGGTGCAATTCAATATCTGTCTAACGAAGAAATGCTTAGTTACAAAACTAACGTTTTTTAAGTCGTCCCAGTCGTTTTCACAAAAGCAGTCGTGGATAATTTTGTTTTCTTAATGTAGATACAAGAGTTTAACATTAAAGATAGTCAGAATCCGTTCTTGCCCGGCCTTAAAGTATTCACGTAGTACCGATGTTACCACCGTAATTTTTTTCGTAAACGGAAAGAAATGAAGCATTGAATTTGACAGTCAGTTGTACCCTCAGGAATCAGAACGAATCAGTTTGAATATGAAAACTACACAGCAGAAACTTCCTGGAAGCTTGCCAATAGACAAACATGGACGTCTTAAAATGTACGACTTTTTTCGATCCTATTTGTTGTTTTGTTAGTGAAGTTACTCAACGCCAGCGAGGGATATAAAGGACAGTCGGGGAGAATAAATCTGAATTTCTCATAAATTTGATTGTGGCGAGATGTGTTACGCTGTACATAACTCAGACACTTCGTTTTCCGAACCCAGTAAAATGCACAGTGGCTGCTGGACAGAGCGATATCCACGCAAGAGAACGCGAGTGCGGGCTTAACCCTCAAGCACTGCTACACCACGACATTCGTGTATTACTGTCTGTGCCGAGTAGCTCCGAAAGCAAGCCCGAAACTCAGAATACCTATACGAGTTTCAGCTAGTTCTTTACGCTGATTCAGAAAGATTTCAGCGCGCAATTTGAAGTGTTCAAAAGCGACGGAATATAGGTAGGAATTAAATTATTAGAATTATAATCGTAAGCCCCAAGAAACTGGGTTACTGGTATAAATGTAAACCTCTCTATGTAGACATAATTCCGAAGAAATAAAACCTGTAAGACGTGAATATATTTACTGCGAAAATCGAGAAAGTAATGAGAATTAAATATTACAAGAATAGTATAACTTACGTTGAATTGAAAAGTTAAGAACCCTCGTTAAATGAAAAAACAAAAGAAGCTCCAAATTAGACATCTCAAGGAAATAAGAATATGTGAAATATTCAACCACTTTAAATTCAAAATTGTACTAGACAGAAAGGGCAGTCAACACTGGAAATACAAACAATGCTCTGAAAAAAAAAACAGTCAACAACAGTAACAAATGTTCAAATGTGTGTGACATCGTATGGAACTTAACTGCTAAGGTCATCAGTCCCTAAGCTTACACACTACTTAACCTAAATTACTCTAAGGAGAAGCACACACACCCATGCCCGAGGGAGGACTCGAACCTCCGCCGGGACCAGCCGCACAGTCCATGACTGCAGCGCCTAAGACCAACAGAAACATTTATTCTTAATAACATGGTAAACAATGGTCTTTGTTGAGATTCCTTTATAAATCAGTTAAGGTTTATTCGTCCACGTGAATGCGTAGGGTATTCAAAACGCACGATAAAAAATACGGGGAGACTACGAAAAGTAAGTTACTCATTATTATGGCAGGTAAGTAACTTTTATTGACTGGTGCATTACTCTTCAAAGTGGCACAGATGCATGAAACTATTTTTCAACCCAGCACTAAGTCTCTGTAAACAATGTTCGGAACGTTGTACAAATCGTCCCGTGCCTCCTCCTCCCCCTTCCCCCCCCCCCCCCTCTGTCCAACACCAGAAGGTTTTTTAGATTCCAGAGTGAGTTTTCGCACTGTAGCCGAGTGTGTATTGATATGGAACTTCTTAGCAGACTGAAACTGTGTGCTGACCAGACGGAGGATCGAACCCAGGACCTTTGTCTTTCACGAGCAAGTGCTCTATCGACTGAGCTACCCGACCAGGAATCACAACCTGTCCTCACAGCTGTGCTTCCGCCAGTACCTCATCTCATACCTTTTCAAACTCTACAGAGGTTCTCCTGAGAAAAGCAAAAGACGGAGCTTCGAGTCCCGGTTCGACGCACAGGATTAATGTGTCGGGAAGTTTCTTCCACACAGTCCAAAAGATTGAGATCGCACTCTGAAACAGCTGGACAATATGGCAGATGCTTGCAAACCTCTCACCGAAAACAATGAAGCAAAGTTTGCGTTAAGCGCGCTATGTGTGTCGTTGCGTTGTCTTGCAGGATATAAATGTCTTAGCTCTATTTTCAGTGCTTCTTGTTCTTCCTGTTTTGCCCACAAGACTAGTATCATCCAGCCCACTTCAGCACTGGAGTACGTTTCCAGTTCCAGCACCATTTAACTCGGACCCAGTCATACACCTGTCGTCCGTGCTGACAGGAAGCCCAGTGCACCATTCCTGTTGCGCAATGGTCTTAGCGTGAGACGGCTTGTGTACTTTACTTTCTCAAGAGACTGATACCAACAGATGTGCGGTGACTCATGAAATACAATAAATTGAGAACGAGATTCTGAGAGAACAGTGCAAAATTAGGCGTTGTCCGCCCCCGGTAGCTGAGTGGTCAGTGCGAGAGAATGTCAATCCTAAGGGCCCGGGTTCGATTACAGGCTGGGTCGCAGATTTTCTCCGCTCGGGGACTGGGTGCCGTGTTGTCCAAATAGTCATCATTTCATCCCCATCGATTTTCAACTCGCTGAAGTGGCGTCAAATCGAAAGAATTGCACCCGGCGAACGGTCTACCCGACGAGAGGCTCTAGTCACGCATTTATTATTTGGTCTGACATTACTGCAGAATCTTTGGGAAATTTGTAAACGTGTTAGCTGAGTTGTTTACTTCACAAAATTAAATAAATAAATTGATTTAGAATGTCATGTATACACCGTGCCTTGCAACGAATGTATAAATCCCTAAAAATGTTTGTACCATCCACTTGCATAGTTCATGAGACTGTGCGGGCATTGTTATCTCAAGGCAAAGAAGTAAGTAATTGGAATATTCAACCGCTACCATGAGACTTAAAACACTGATCTCTCTCATAGTTGTTGCTCATTGTCAACAGACTAGCAGATGACCACATCTTTCAGGTAATTGCCACCTAGATACGCCGAAGAAAATGCAATTAATCTGCGAGCTGGCTTTACGGCGGCAAGGGGGAGGGGGGCGGCGGACGGGAGGTGGGGGGGTCACTAAATTGTGTGGAGCCGCACAACACGTAATCGTTGCCACAAGATGAAAAAACGTCCTAGGTAATTACTGTGAACCGCAATTCCAACTCCCGGCACCGTCGTGTGTGCGAAGATGTTGGACAAGAGAACACTTGGAGTGGAGCGTGAATCACTGACTTTGGGGTTTCGACGTCAACGACTGAAGACCCTTTGTGTCGGTACTATGTACGAACGTGCACAACTCTTGTCGCTATCGGCGATAATTTGAAGCATATGGAGTACTAGGACAGGATCCTCCAACCTAATATCGAAGACCCTAGTCAAATTTTGAAACTATGAAAAACGAGCACTCCGCTTCTATTCCGTCAATATGCACATAAGGGACAGTTGACACAGCCACCTTGCGGGCAGCAAGCCAAGGAGGGTACAAGCATGTTACAATGCGTATTGTGGAGCAACAAGCCACTGAATATTACCGAGTAGAAGACTTCATTTCACGGAAATGCACAGATGTGAAATTTAGAAAAGACTGCATTTGGTTTCGTTATTTTCACACTGTCAAAATTTATTTTTATTTCAACCCTAGATCACAATCCTAAAATCTGCGATAACAGATGGTATCAGTTCGCGGTTCCCGTCAGCCTGGTATTGCCAGTATAAGGTATAAAATATGACATTTTGTACTTATTTTGTATGTGACACACCATTGGAGGCCTTTTAATTGTAATTAATGGGTGCATAAACGATAAATTATTACTTCCTTTGAATAAAATATAGAGCAGTAAAATTTATGATGGTTTAGTAACAATGTAATTTTTCTCCCTTCTTGTTGCAGGGTTAATAAGTATAATTTCATTACGTACTCGTATTTAATGTAAGGAAACTGACGTTCGCAGTGGTGAAATACGTTTTCTTGCAATTTATAACACCTGCTGATTATAATTAAGTCAAAGTTTCAAACGGCTGTACAAATAACACCACTGGTCAGAATGACGTCAAATTGCAACTGAATATTATCTGAGAAGGGGAAAACGTATGATAGAAGCAAACTAAATAGTTACAAAATGTGGCAATAGATTGCACTGTAAGCATCATAAGTTAATAGTGGTCGACTACAAATGACAAATGAGTCATTCAACAATGCCTAAAGTGTACGTTTAACATTAAACTAACTATACTATTCAGTGTGCATGGGTGAACCGGTGAGATACTGTTAGTTAAGTAAGCCCATCCACCATGGCCAGGTCATCTCACATCCGGTGTGAAAAATAATATTTTAATTATCCTGAGGACAAAAACAGCATACATCATCTCCTGCCACCCCTTCTATGTTACCATCCATAATGCCGATTCCCACACCATCTACCCCTCTGCAGGTATGCCTCAGGGCTCTGTCCCCTCCCCTCTCTACCTCCTGTACATGGCACATATGCCATGCCCACTCCCCAGTGCACCTCCTGCAGTATGCCGATGACACCGCATTCCTTGGCCTCGCTTCTACCCTCCAACGGTTCCATCGCCTTCTCAAGAATCACCTTTACCTTTTTGATGCATGGTGTAACCAGTGGCTCCTGAAAATCAATACTTCCAAGGCCCAGGCAACCATTGTGGGTCATACCACTCACTCCTTTCCGGCTCCTTGATTTCTCCCTCACCATCTGCACCTTTCCCGTCTGCTTCACCCCCACCCTCACCTATCTTGGCCTCAACAGTGACCGTCACCTCACCAGGACCCTTCATCTCTGCTCTATCCAATCCAAAGCCCACAACCGCCTCAGATTCCTCAAACTCCTCTCTGGCCAGACTTGGGGTTGAATCCCTCTACCATCCTTCACACCTACTAATCCTTAGTCCGTCCCATCCTCTGTTATGCCTGTCCCACCTGGATATCCGCCCCCCCCCCCCCCCCCGAAATTCCCTAACTCCCTCCAGATCCTCGAGCGCCATGCACTCCACCTCGCCTTCCGTATAAACCTCACATCTCCCACACAGATCCTCTGTGACCTGGTTCCTTTCCCCCATCTGCTCCTATTCCTTGAGGATATCCGCATTCCAACCCCCGTCCTTTGCTGCGAATTCACCGTTGTGTCCCCCCTACCCTCCATCTCAACACCCTTCATTTCCTTTCCCAGGTGGCTTCTGTCGACTACCCCTCCCAGATCATGCCCTCTCTCCCTCCATTTCTCCCTCCTATCAACTCTGATCCTCACCTACCCCTCCCTTCCTCTGTCTTTTTACTGGGCTCCCTCTACCCCTCTTCCATCCTGTTTATTCCCCACCTATCCTCTCTCTGCCTCCTTGCTGTCCCCCGAGTCCTTTCACATTTGCCTCCTCTGCCTTTTCCCATTCCCTCTCACGTCTGCCCTGCCCCCTCACCCCTTATGAGTCCTCTACCTCCGTCGGTCCCCTTTAGTTTGTTCTCTCCTTCCCCTTTTTTCCCCTCATCTGTTCAGGTCCCCCCATCTGCGCTTGGCTGTGGTGTGTCATCTTCATGCCGACTTTCTAGTGCTGAGTTTACAATGAGTGTTCAGTGAAGTGTGTCTTTTCCGAAGTGTTGCGAGCAGAAATTATACTGTCGCTGGGTGTGATTTTTATATCCCTTGTGAACAGAAACCAGACTGGCTCTGTGTTGTTTAATTGTCTGTCTACTATTTTACCTGTCTGCGTCCTGCATTATTAGCATCGCCAACCCTTTGTTTTCTGTTGTAACTTTTCACAATTTTCCACCGTTTTACAATTTATGTCACCGTTTTATCGCCTGCTTTTATTGTTTCTTATCTTCTTATGTTTTAAAAATTCTGTAGGCTGCAGAGCAGCCACCCCGCCCCGTTCGGAGGGGGGGGGGGGGAATCGAAATTCAATAAAGGAAAAAAAACGCATACAAAGCATGACTCACATCGGTTTTTAATTGTCATGAGTCCTAAAACCGCATAAAAATCATCAATCACATCGGTTCTTCATTATCCTGAGGACAAAAGCTCATAAAAAGCATCGGTCAAAATAAAATCGGATTACTGATTTCCGTCTGACTGGCCCAAAACATGTTCCGTAAGCTGTCCACCGTTTCCTGCAACCAGTTCCACAACTGACTGAAGTGTTACCGGGGTCACGTTCAGAATGTGTTGCGAAATTTGTGCCTTCAATGCACTTAAGTCTGCTATCGCAGCACTGAACGCAACATCTTCCAGACAACCAAACAGCCAGAAGTCACACGGATCAGGTGATCGATACGGCCAGGCTGTAGGGAAATGGTAGCTGATAATTCTAGCATTTCCGAAATGGCGCTTCAGCACCTGCTTAACTGGATTTGCCGTGTGCGGAAGTGGGCCATCTTGCATAAAAATGATCCCTTCCACACATCCGGGCTGTTGGAGAGCTGGAGTGACTTGGTTGCACAAAATACACTCATAGCGCTTACCAGTGACAGTACAGGTAACAGGATCAGAAGCACCTGTCTCTTCGAAAAAATATGCCCCTACGATATATGATGCCGTAATCCCGCAACACACAGTGAGATTTTCAGGATGAAATATATCTGGTTGATTTGCGTGGGAATTTTCCTTTGTCCATTATCGACATTTCTGTGTATTGACATATCCTGTCATATGGAAGTGGGCTTCGTCTGTCCACGAAATCTTTCACGGACAATAATTGTCCGCTTTCATGCGAGCAAGAAAGTCTAAAGCAATGGTCTCTCTTACTGTCACGTCAACTGGAAGCAACTCGTGCACATGGATAATTTAGAATGGATAGCAAAGAAGGATATTTTGTAGGATTTTAAGCACTGTGCTTGCGTGTATGTCCAATGTTGGGGCAATTCTCCGTTCACTACACGTTTGCACACCACCACTCGTCTCCTCCTGCTTTGCTGTGGCCACTGCTTCCACTGACGTCGATCAATTCATTTCCTCCCTCTACCAGGTTGCAAACCAAAAGAACCCGTCTGTTCTAATTTTAGAATCATTTTCTCCAGACCCACAGCAGCCATTGGACCAACGCCTTTTTCCAAACCCTTCAGTGTCCGCAACTTCTGCAGAGTGACGTGCGCACAGTCATCATTCTTGTAATACAGCTTTACAAGCAGAGAGCGATCCTGCCTTGAGACAGTAATGGCGAATGTCGCAGACGCGAAAGGAGGAAAATCTGTGAACTCGGCATGTTTGTACCAACTTCAGTGGGTCGTGCACGTGACAGATGTTTTCATTTACGTATTCTGACACATACAGAGCCATCTATTGATCAATTTTCACGCCATTTTTTTCTTCTTCCATACGTTTTCCCTTTCTCCGATAGTATTCCGTTCCAACTTGGCGTCATTCTGACAATAGGTACTATTTCTACAGCGTTTTGAAAGATGAAATGGTGAAGGCATCAGATCATCAAGACGGTAAAAAGACAGGGCTAGTAGAAATCCTAGGGTAACGACATGGCTGAGCGATTATAGGCGTTTCAGTCCGGAACCACGCTGATGCTACGGTCGCAGGTTCCAATCCTGCCACGGGCATGGATGTTTGTGGTGTCGTTAGGTTAGATACAAGTGTAGAGGACTGATGACCTCAGATATTAAGTCCCATAGTGCTTAGAGCCATTCGAACCAAAGTGACGGCAAAATCGAAAATAAGTGTACGTATAGCAAATGTATGCTACGCTACATATCAGTATATTACGGCAATCGTATTTTCTTGTTAATATCTGTTGGCTTTGCCAGCTCACAGGTAAATTATCTCAATCTAGCCGAACCTATGCCTTGTACTATGCTACAGATCAGTCAACCAACATATCTAGTTCTCTTCCACTCACATTCACTGGGTTCGCTAATTCATAACCAAACTGTTACATTTCAACCTAACACAGGTATCTGGCTACGCTACAGGTCAGTCTGTCAGTAAATTTAGTTTTTTTCGTGTCACTAAAGAAATATGAAAATAGGCAACCAACCTTGAAATTTAATATAACCAGATTAGTATATGCTATTCTGGCGCTCTCCATATCCCAATGGGGTCTGTTCTGCAGAAAGAAATCATTAGCATATATGCTGACTGAAGCAACGGATGAAAAGTTGTGCCAAGTCTGGGATTCGAAACCGCGTCTCCTGCTCGTAAGGCAGATCCGCTACCCACTATGCCACCCTGGAACAATGGCTTTGCACAACTACAAAGACTAACGTAACACACTTCTCTCCTCAATCTACGTGTCCATTAACACCTCAGCCCACTTCGTATCCCGCCCCTACACTCGAACAGTATTGCAGAGGCTCTGCATCTGCACTAGAATAGCACATCAGCATTGAGTGAAACGGGGTATCCTGCCTGACTCCCAGGCCTAGATGCGTCAATCAAATGGAACTACATGATTCGAGAGCCCTTTTCAAGTCTCAAACAGTTGTGATATACGCAAACTGGACGAATGATTGTGGAGGAGCGCGTGCTAGGGTAGTTCGTGCAGTTGTGCAAAGCCACTATGTTAGGTTGGGGTAGTGGTTAGCGCGTCTGCCTAGTCAGCAAGAGACTTAAGTTCGAACCCCGGCCTTGGTACAAATTTTCATTCGTTGTTTCAGTCTGCATATATGTGCCATATGTGTTTTAGCCGTGAAACGGTCTTTGGAACCACAAAGTTTCAGTAGTTTAGGAGTCATTAGATTCAGCAACACCCATTGGCTTTCGTATAATGTCACTTGACTGCTGACGACCAATGTCAGCACTTAGCATTAGCGCCGACGACATGGTAAGTGCTCTGTAGCCCCTTGAGTACATGATCAAGTAGCCGTGACTAATAGAAATTCTAATGTTTTACTCAGCTTCTTTATCGTGATGTACTGTTGTATTGCCCAAATGTCTAACATGTCATTCTGCCACAGATGCTGTACGAACGTCTTTATAAGTTGTAAATTAATTCCCGAAGGTTGAAGCCTTCAAAGATAAGCAATAAAATGAAGTAGGGAACAGACTGGAGTATTGTAGATAATTGTTACTGTAATGAAATTAATGTGGTAGTCGTCAGGCACATAACCAAGCAAACGGATTGTAGTGTGACCAAGAAAGTCCTTTTCTGAGATGCGGGACATCTGAAAGGACGGAAAAGACGACGTACTCCATGATTAGCCCAAAAAAAAAGTTAAGAAGAAGGAGCAGTATCGATTCTTGTAGCTGAAGACCATAACAGATAGTGAAAGTGTGGAGAAGGCCTTTGTCCAGCAGTGGATGTAAATGGATGACACTGAAACTGATGATTTGCATTAAAATCTCACTAACAGAACAGAAATTCTCGTTTTAAAAAGAAACGAAAAATTCTACATGAACGTCGTTTTGATCTGTACACCAAAGTGCTCAGCTTTTGGTGAGGGAAAAGACTTCTGCAAAGAACTGGAAGAACTAATAAATGACAGCACGTATCAGTACAAAGTGAATTTACTTTAATGCGTAAGAAGGTCAAATAATGAAAAAGATTCGTCAATGGGAAACTTTGGATAAGTTCTCGTAAATTACAGAGGTCAGGCATTATTAGAATATATTGAGAACTATAAATTGCTAGACCGTAATACTTTTTTACAGGAGACAACAAACTAGACATGGTTTTGGGAAAGACCAACAGGAGATATAGGCGATTTTGACAATACTGTAACAAATAGTAAAGGAACTTCAGTATCTAACATTGATTTGGGTTACCTATCCAGCCAGGTATCGATATGGAGGAAAGGTCAGATATACTCTGCTCCATACCAAGGCTGCAGTTTGCTCCCGTGTAGAGCGGTTCTGCGGGCATGTCACGCGAGTCCTCCCACTGGCGCAGTAATGTCCGTCAGTTTCTGTGACACTTTACTTGTCCAGTAGCGCTCGGTAGTCTTTGAAGACTTCACATTGACGCGTCTCTACGTAAGTCATCTCACAGACTTTTTAAGGTTGGTACCCACTTTTACATTTCTGAATCGCATCACTTAGGTGTCGGTGCAGCTATAAATTCAAACTGAGAGTGTGATCATTTGAGTGCTATATCCTGCAGCCACCCATCTATGGTGATATTTCAATTTTAAATCACCATATTTGAATTGTATTTTATATCTAAATCATTTTACAAGATTGGCTAGGTAAAAATCAAGAGTTTAACGTGATACAGAAAAGCAGTCACCATATATTTGCGTTGGCGCACATGTACCTTGTTCCATTCTTCTGGTTGTGTGATTGGAAGCGTGTTTGTCTTCTGCGGGAGTAGGGACTTGAGATAATTTTCTCTGAATGTAGAGATAGCTTAGCAAACGTGTATATATAGCAAAGGGGAATTCTTCTTGGTCAGAGAGACACCGGCGAACGATGATAGTCGCGTTTGTTAAGGTGGCACAGGTAGAGTGTGCATGTTGTCTTTGCGCCGGCTTCTGGTTCACGTGACTGTTGGCGAATAGTGAGCAGACTGGCTGCGCCGGGGATCGTCGAAGAGGTAACATCAAGTTTTAGTTCTAAGCGTTGTAATTTTATGTAGGTGTAAGTTTCAGTTTAGCTGAGTCCTTAATTCATTTCTTAGTGGGTTTCGGTTACAGCAGAATAACTCGGGAGATCTTGGATAAGCAGGAATTGGGAATAATCTCACGAATTTTGGAATTTATAGCAGCGTTTTCGTTGTACTGCATAACTTTGGGATTGTGGGGCACTAGGCCAAATGGAAACTATGAGTGTGACTAGATTCCTGAGTATATCGTGCAACTGATTATGAGCAGTGAGTATTGTTTTAACATTTGTGCATGGTTGGTAGCCGTTACCCTGAGCTTGTTCGTGAGATTGTGCTTCAGTAGTGTGTGCTTGCAGGTGAACCAGTTTCCTTGCTTGGATAAATTCTCGTGCTGTATTGTATGACTTTGCTATTTTGTCATGATATTTGTATATTTAGTAGATTACTCCTTGTAGTGGGAAGCGACGTGATTACTTGTGATTATCGGTGGGTCCTACCTTACGAAAGAATTTTTCGCAGGACGTATTTCCTTTACATTCTTCTTAATAGCAATCTCACGTAATTTATTACAAATGTGAAAATAATTTTCTGTCAAAGTACTCGATCATCGGGGCTACTCTCTCTCTGGCGCAGTTTAGATATTGTTTCACTTATTAAATTCTTGAGTAGCTTTTTTCTCTGTGATGCGTGGTTAGTCTGAATTTGTGCGTGTATAGTCCACCTTTTCCACATAACTTCCGATTTCAAATGCTCTTGTTATTCATATATGCATTTCAGTCCGTTTTACCAGCAATATTCGGTACCAACACTCCACGGTAGGCTAAGGTTTTCTATTTAACACACGTTTGTTAATGTGCTTCCCTTTCAGATAACTTACCCTGAAATAAATCTATAGTAAAAGGCAATCCTGATGTTCAGTAACTAAGTTGTTATTTATACAGTTTCCTAACGTGGATCTTAATAGTATGATTAATAGTGTATTTAAGAGCATTTCCCAAACTGATTCTCCTACTCAACTAATCAAGAACTATCAAAGTGTATCAAGATTTGATTAATTTTTCCTGAATTGAAGCCTTTTCACTAGCTGGTTTTTAAGCAAATGTTCAGGGCAACTAAGTGGTAGGTAAAGGCAGATGGCGACACAAGGCACAAGGTATCTTCTGTAATACATTCCCGATTTAAAGTAAGTTGATAATATGCCAGGCTACATAACGCAATAATTTTACATCAGCCAAACTAACTAAATAAATAAACAGGTACTTTACAACAAGCTGCTTTGGTAGTAGGGTAATAGACCTAGCGTATGTCTACCTTCTTCGATCTGGATCGCACCCTGGACTTTTTTGCACACACTTACGACGGCTTTCACTGCGGTCTGAGCTTCGCTTCTGGCTATCTGTTCACTTTGTGAAATACCACCTGTATTGACCTCAGCAGCCGCCTGCTTGTTCTAGTGATCTTTGTGTCTCTACCTGTGTATGTGATCAGAAACTGAGTTCTACCTACGCAGAGTAGAACAGAAAGGAAACTATATTGGATTTGGCGAATGTAATTTACTAGTACTTTTCAGATGCTTTTATTTAGCCAGTTGTATTGCGAAGTTTCTTAATGAAAGAGTTAATGAGGATTCAGAAATGAGAGCCGCAATTACACATCTGTCTGACATTCGTCACACGAGCGTCACCAAAGTCCTCAACAGTCTACAATGAGATGGGCTAAAAAATTACTGTAATATGTCGGAGACAAGACACATATTCTTGTGCAGCAATTGCCGATGCGTTTCGATACTGAGCTGCAAGTTCTGCCGTTCCAGCCCTCTTGCAAGGACCTCTGCTGCAACAATTTTATCAGGAATGTCTACAGGAAGCGTTCCCCTCAGGGACCACTTGTCGAATGTCCAGCAACAATGGCCAGCGACCGACCCCTTCCGACGACCGGCCGTTCCTGTATCGCGCGACCCACTTTCGGGCTCTCCCTAGGGTCTCGGGATTCCTCGGCGGCTGGGGTTTTGTCGGAGGAGGGGGATCGGGTGGGCGGCGAGGAGAGAAGCGGAGGGTGTGGGAGAGGTTAGTGGCTGCTGCGCACGTCGCGGGAAGATGGCGGAGCGGATGCTCGTGTTTTTATGATGCGAGCCCCGCGTCGTCGTCGATCGGCCCGGAGCGCCTTATGGCCGCGGCGCACGCAGCTCGCTCGGAATTGTTTCCATTCCGGGACACGGCCGCCCTAATGGAATGCGCTATACCGCCGCACCACGCCGCGCGCATCCGTTGGCGTCGCACGGCCACCGGTCGAGCCGAATACGCTGCAGTGGTTTGTAAAATTTTATCGCGGCGTGTATCGAGAAATTCCGACGAGCTCTGTGTGCGTACGTGGCGCCACCCCCAAGCGTTCCCCCTCCATCACTCCCTCTTCTTCCATACCACGCTCAAGGACTCCCATTTCGCACCCACATCAAAGTTCCTCGGCCTTGTCCGAGAGCCGCAGGCTTGCTCGATACGAGATTCAGCTCCTGTGTGCGGCGATGTTCGCAGCATAGCAGAAATATATTCGTCGGGAAAGGGGGTGATTGAATTCTCCCCGTCCTTTCGCGGTTTTGCATTTTCGCCGGGAAACGAATAAGCAAGCCGACAACGGCAACAGCTCTTTTCGCAGGTGCCAAATTACTTCGCCCTTCGCTTTCCTTTGAAGACTGTGTCACTGCTTTTCCGACTGCTGTTGAAGCGTCAGTTATGCGGCAGAGGGTGTCGTACCTTTGATATACTCGTAAGCCACTCAGGTTTCGTGTTCGAGCGTAGGTTGTTTGGTGAGTGACAGAATGTGGTAAAATAGTTATATACGAAACGACATTGACTCGTGAATAAGGAATACTTCCAGAATTACACATTGCGTACTATACTGACATGTGGACGACCGATCCATATGCCTGAAACCATGCTCAGAATATGAGTAGTATTCCGTTACGAAATAAATTTAAAGGACGCTGGTGCGCAAAACTTAAGGACTAGTCACTGACAAGTAACGTACAGAGTCAGCCAAAAATCTGTTACCACCTGTGAACTGAATACTTGACCAAACAATGTAGGGAGAAAGGTAAAAATTTATACATGTTTGAAATTACTTGGAGTTTTATTGAAACAGAAAAAAGATGCGCCCAAAACGACCAACTCTTGGTGCTTCATGTGATTCAAAAGCAGCAATTAGCAGCGAAATTGATTTTTAGCAAAGACGATGTTCTTTATAACAAATGCTCAGAATGTCGACTATCAAGCAAAAACAATACCTGCAGTAGTGAGATAACGTTGTGAACAGCATTGTACAGCATATCAGTAGGTAGGATGAGGAATTGCCGTCGGATGTTGTCTTCTAGCACCCCTAATAAGGTCGGACGATCACCGTTGACTTCCAGCTTCAAGTAAGCCCTCGACCAATAATCACAGGAACTGAGGTGTGGGGAGATGGGAGGCCAATCATAATGGACGGGGCCGTTCAGCACGCGATCCTCACCAAAAGATGTG
The DNA here is from genome assembly GCF_023898315.1 of Schistocerca nitens. Classification (NCBI taxonomy): domain Eukaryota; kingdom Metazoa; phylum Arthropoda; class Insecta; order Orthoptera; family Acrididae; genus Schistocerca; species Schistocerca nitens. The sequence goes on from NC_064621.1 coordinate 493,574,480, forward strand.
CACAAGAGGTCTTTCACGCGTGTAGCAATACAGGGAGGATCACCATCCTGCATATGAGTCGCAGCTTCCAAGAGGTGTTTATCAGACAAGTTAGGGATGATATGACTCCCTCTCTCACTACAGCTCATTTTATACACAATTCTCATGCTGCATCACTGACATTATTCTGTCCAGCCCCATCTGTTGGCTAGTTTTTGCACTCGTTTTCGGTTCCAATAAAACTACATGTCCTTTCTGGTTTCTGTGTCAATTTCTTTTTATCTACCTACGTTATTCCATAATCTAGCGAATTTTCAAATATTAAAGTAATTCTGGATCACCCTGCAGATCGATGAAACCTTGGGTCCTACATAGGAAGAACTGTTGCAGTAGACTACAGAAGGTAATAGAAAGAAGTAAGTAGTGAAACGAACAGAAATTACACTTCTATTCAGAGACATTAATTACACTGAATTCACAGCGATTAAGGGTGGTCCCGTGCACAGTACAAAATGAGGAACATAGTTCTTAACAGGGTGTGTGACCATCACGGACAGCAATGCCTGCCAATTATAATTTGCTAAATGCTATTTAGTAAACAAGTACGCTTATCATTGAATGTAATATGATTTTAGGTGATCGAAACAATATAGTTTTTCGGATACAGTAAGTAATCATTTCTAAACCTAACAACTTTGAAGTCGGACAATGTGATGGTGTGGAAGGTAAGAAGCTGTCTTCTCAATGGAATTACTGAGGTAACCTCGTCATCTCCCCTCTTCCTCGCGACTATCAAAAGTCGCAACCTGCCTTAATCAAACGATAATTTAATACATCTACCACATTGTATACTTTAATTTTTTCGAAATTTTTAGTGAAAATACCGTTACCATTCATCTTGAGAGATGCCTTGAGTTGCAACTTGATGAATAAAAATGTTCAAATGTGTGTGAATTCCTAAAGTTAAACTAACTTATGCTAAGAACACCACACACACCCATGTCCAGAGGGGGACTCGAACCAACGGCAGGAGCGGGGGGAGGGAGGGGGGGCGGGTTGGGCGCTCAATCCATGACATGGCGCCTCAAACCACGCGGCTACTCCGCACGGCTTGATGTAAACTCTGGGGTCATACTTCGAAGTAGTAGTGTTCAGGCAGTCAAACGAAATACCAAAAACTGGTTTTCTCCTGTGATGAAATAATGCTGTTTGAAGTGATAACGTGCAAACAGGAAGAGAACAGAGCAGTAGCATTTTCCTTTCTTTCACTTTATATCATGCTTTGAAATGTAGGTTATGATGAGAGATTTGTAGTGTAGCTTGAGGTATAGCCTGGCTTGGAAGGTTACAAATCGTTTATGATTCACTGAAGCCAACGAATGTGGATAGGATATCTTAGTTGCAGTGAAATAGGAAATGCTGAACTGTAGCGTAGCGCGAGGGCTACGTTAGGTTGAAAGACGACCGTGTCGTTGTGAGTTGGTGACGCATTGTGGAAGGCTGCAGTTATTCCACATTCAAATCCCAATCTTGCTGTGGCCGACCGGTGTGACCGAGCGGTTCTAGGTGCTTCAGTCTGCAACCACGCGACCGCTACGGTCGCAGGTTCGAATCCTGCCTCGGGCATGGATGTGTGTGATGTCCTTAGGTTAGGTAGGTTTAAGTAGTTCTATGTTCTAGGTGACTGATGACCTCAGATGTTAAGTCCCATAGTGCTGAGAGCCATTTTGAACCATTTGAACCAATATTGCTGCAATGATTTAGATTATTCATATAGTTCCTAAAGTGCTCACATTCTGGCCACCAAGGTTGGTATGGAGCTCCTGTGTTGGGGCGTTCCATACATCAAAAATGGTTCAAATGGCTCTGAGCACTATGGGACTCAACATCTTAGGTCATAAGTCCCCTAGAACTTAGAACTACTTAAACCTAACTAACCTAAGGACATCACACACACCCATGCCCGAGGCAGGATTCGAACCTGCGACCGTAGCAGTCCCGCGGTTCCGGACTGCAGCGCCAGAACCGCTAGACCACCGCGGCCGGCGTTCCATACATCCACCAGCCTGGTTGATAACCACTGGATAGTCGTTGCTGCTTGTGGGCATGCTTGCGGGTGCGCATTGTCATCCATTAAAATGTAGTCAGGACCGAAAACACCTCTCGAACACCACGTGCGAGGAAGCAGTACAGTGCCACAATAACGTTGATCGGTGAGAGTGCAATGTTCAAAGGTTTGTAGGTCGGCACACTAATGCAAGATTATGCCTCCCCACATCACAACACCTGGACGATCAGTGCTCTCACGTGCGACAGCGTTCCTGTCTCCATTACATGTTTCCTCCTCTAAGTTCCTCCACAATGAGCTGTAACCACAACAAGTCATCCATTACTATGACTAAATTTATCACTGTTGAACTGGGCAAAATTCAAAATATCACCAATAAAAACACAAAGATCATCAAGTACAGCATGGAAACCAATGATTTTCAACTTCACTCTCTTCTTCTCCTTGGGCCCTGTATTAACTTTACTATTGTTCAAAAATGGTTCAAATGGCTCTGAGCACTATGGGACTTAACATCTCAGGTCATCAGTCCCCTAGAACTTAGAACTACTTAAACCTAACTAACCTAAGGACATCACACGCATCCATGCCCGAGGCAGGATTCGAACCTGCAACCGTAGCGGTCACGCGGTTCCAGACTGAAGCGCCTAGAAAAGCTCGGCCACCAGCGGCCGGCTTCACTATTGTCAATAGCATTGTAAGGAGTAGCGCTTGATTGTCACTACCCATTTTCAATCTGATCTCACCCGAGAAGAGTACGCCGCCGCCTCCTCGTTGGTCCAGTCTGTGTGCTTCTGGCACACCCCAAACGTTGCCGCCGATGTGCTGCCGTCAACAGAACACGACGCACTGGTCGTCGGGCAAAGAGCTCACGCCAATGCAGTGGCCGAGCCGCTGGGGAACTTGCGACTGTGTGCATTGCAGTCCTGCTAATGTGACTGCATTTCCACCCACTGTTTGACGTGGGTTCCTATTTGACTGTTCCACAGTGTAGCGGTAGCCAGCTGGTGCACTTGACCGTGGTCTGCCACCTCTTCTCCTTCTTCCAGCAGTGCTTGTGGTTTAGAACGCTCTCCACGCACGTGAATCAAAGCTGTAAGCAATACCACGCTCCTGGTCTACACTCGTCACACCTCCTCTCTGTCCTGTTCTCGGATGATTCTTTCCCATGTAAAGTCATCAGTTTGTTGTATCCGGGCCACGTTATAAAAAACACAAACACCACAGTGCACCGTAACCGCTCGCTATTGACACAAACCGTCTTTTCTCGTTCCTTCAACTGCCTCGTGTTGCTGGGCATTTCCATTTGGCAACGTAGTCACGCTGACCTCGCGCCCAGCTTTCTGTGTGCAACTGGAAAATCTCTTCCATTTATTTCCACCGAGTAGTTAATATGTGAACATTACTTTATGTAGCTTTCCTTTATGAATTGTGGAACACAGTACTCATATGAACGGAGCAGAAGCAAGAGTCTCCTCGCGATTATAATTACTTCATACACTGAAAATTTTCATTCTTCAATAAGCGATTGGTTAAAGCACTGGACTCGAATTTCAGAGGATGTACTGTCAAAACCCCTATACACTGACGATTCCCAAGATCCTTATTATCCCAATACGTCACCTAAATACACTGAAGCGCCAAAGAAACTGTTACAGGCATGCGTATTGAAATAGAAAGATACGATAACAGGCAGGATATGGCGCTGTGGTCGGCAACGCCTATATAAGACAGCAAGTGTCTGACGCAATTGTTAGATTGATTATTGCTCCTACAATGGCAGGTTATCAAGATTTAAATCAGTTTGAACATGGTGTTATAACCGGCGCTCGCGCGATGGGAAACAGCATCTCTGAGGTAGCGATGAAGTGAAGATTTTTCGATACGACCATTTCGCGAGTGTACCGCGAATGTCAGGAATCCGGTAAAACATCAAATCTCCGTCATCGCTGCGACCAGGAAAAGATCATGCAACAACGTCACCGCAAATTGCTGCAGATTTCAGCGCTGGGCCATCAACAATCATTGAGCAAAACATCATCGATATGGGCTTTCAAAGCCGAAGGCCCATTCGTGTGACCTTGACGTTTGGACGACAGAAAGCTTTGCGTCAGGCATGGGGCCGTCAACACCGACTTTGGACTGGAAACATGATGCCTCGTCGGACGAATCTCCTTTCAAATTGTATCCAGTGGGTGCTCGTGAACGGGTATGGGGACAGATAAATGATTCCGCGGACGCTACATGTCAGCAGAGGACTGTTCAAGCTGGTGGAGGTTCTGTAATGGTGTGGGGTGTGTGCAGTGGGAGGGATATGGGCCCCTTATTCGCCTAGATAGTACTCTGACAGGTGACACGTACGTAAGCATCCTGTCCGGTCACCTGCATCCATTCATTCCATTGTGCATAGAGATGGACTTGGGCAATTCCAGCAGGACAATGCTACACCTCATGCGTCCAGAATACCTACAGAGTGACTCCAGGAACACTCTTCCAGGTTCAAACACTTCCGCTCGCCACCAAACTTCCCAGACCCCAACATTATTGAGCATATGTGGGATGCCTTGCGGGGTGGTGTTCACAAGAGATCTCCATCCCACCGTACTCTTACGGATATATGGACAGCCCTGCTGGATTTATGGTGTCAATTCCCTACAGCACTACTTCAGACATTAGTGGAGCTCACGCCACGTCATGATCCGGCACTTATGCGTGCTCTCGGGGGCCATAGACGATATTAGGGAGGTGTACCGGTTGCTTTGGCTCTTCGGTGTAAGACGACGCTGTTTTGTCTGAAACGTCTCCGCCTAGCTCAATATTTAGCTTTGCCTGTAGGTATTTGTTGTGTTGGCAGAAGAGCCAACACGGTGTTACTAGAGGAGGCCGAAATGCACACGTTTTAGCTCACGCAGGCTGGCGTGAGGAGGGAGGATCTTTACTGACGTAAGGTCTGGAACATGACAAGGAATTAGAATTCAGAAAGCGGACGTAATTACACTCCTGGAAATGGAAAAAAGAACACATTGACACCGGTGTGTCAGACCCACCATACTTGCTCCGGACACTGCGAGAGGGCTGTACAAGCAATGATCACACGCACGGCACAGCGGACACACCGGGAACCACGGTGTTGGCCGTCGAATGGCGCTAGCTGCGCAGCATTTGTGCACCGCCGCCGTCAGTGTCAGCCAGTTTGCCGTGGCATACAGAGCTCCATCGCAGTCTTTAACACTGGTAGCATGCCGCGACAGCGTGGAAGTGAACCGTATGTGCAGTTGACGGACTTTGAGCGAGGGCGTATAGTGGGCATGCGGGAGGCCGGGTGGACGTACCGCCGAATTGCTCAACACGTGGGGCTGGAGGTCTCCACAGTACATCGATGTTGTCGCCAGTGGTCGGCGGAAGGTGCACGTGCCCGTCGACCTGGGACCGGACCGCAGCGACGCACGGATGCACGCCAAGACCGTAGGATCCTACGCAGTGCCGTAGGGGACCGCACCGCCACTTCCCAGCAAATTAGGGACACTGTTGCTCCTGGGGTATCGGCGAGGACCATTCGCAACCGTCTCCATGAAGCTGGGCTACGGTCCCGCACACCGTTAGGCCGTCTTCCGCTCACGCCCCAACATCGTGCAGCCCGCCTCCAGTGGTGTCGCGACAGGCGTGAATGGAGGGACGAATGGAGACGTGTCGTCTTCAGCGATGAGAGTCGCTTCTGCCTTGGTGCCAATGATGGTCGTATGCGTGTTTGGCGCCGTGCAGGTGAGCGCCACAATCAGGACTGCATACGACCGAGGCACACAGGGCCAACACCCGGCATCATGGTGTGGGGAGCGATCTCCTACACTGGCCGTACACCACTGGTGATCGTCGAGGGGACACTGAATAGTGCACAGTACATCCAAACCGTCATCCAACCCATCGTTCTACCATTCCTAGACCGGCAAGGGAACTTGCTGTTCCAACAGGACACTGCACGTCCGCATGTATCCCGTGCCACCCAACGTGCTCTAGAAGGTGTAAGTCAACTACACTGGCCAGCAAGATCTCCGGATCTGTCCCCCATTGAGCATGTTTGGGACTGGATGAAGCGTCGTCTCACGCGGTCTGCACGTCCAGCACGAACGCTGGTCCAACTGAGGCGCCAGGTGGAAATGGCATGGCAAGCCGTTCCACAGGACTACATCCAGCATCTCTACGATCGTCTCCATGGGAGAATAGCAGCCTGCATTGCTGCGAAAGGTGGATACACACTGTACTAGTGCCGACATTGTGCATGCTCTGTTGCCTGTGTCTATGTGCCTGTGGTTCTGTCAGTGTGATCATGTGATGTATCTGACCCCAGGAATGTGTCAATAAAGTTTCCCCTTCCTGGGACAATGAATTCACGGTGTTCTTATTTCAATTTCCAGGAGTGTAGTTTGATACTTTAATCCATTAATGATGAACGTCGCTCTTGACGGTACATGATTCACAATATTATCTGTTCAGAATACATTCTTGAAGAATATGGCGCCTAGCTAGGTCGTAGCAAATGTAGCTGAAGGCTATGCTAAACTGTCGTCTTTGCAAATGAGAGCGTATGTAGTCAGGGAACCATCGCTAGCAAAGTCGGCTGTACAACTGGGGCGAGTGCTTGGGAGTCTCTCTAGACGAGACCAGCCGTGTGGCGGCGCTCGGTCTGCAATCACTGATAGTGGCGACACGCGGGTCCGACGTATACTAACGGACCGCGCCCGATTTAAAGGCTACCACCTAGCAGGTGTGGTGTCTGGCGGTGACACCACAGTATTCATAGGGAAGTGGTGTTAATGACTAATTTTTCGTCAGTCTAAATATTCTCTCACGTTTTCTCGGAGTGGTTGATGAATGGTGAGTTTCAAAGTGTTCATCCAAGTTATTGTTTCCGCTTCATGCATAATATTCCGACGACAGACCCAATCGTCTTATTCAAGTGCAGCGAATTGTGCTGTTAAGTATTCTCCTGCCTCGGTTACATCCAGAACGTGAACTGTTAGTGATCTCGCGCAGTTGCATGTATAACAGAATTCGACTCCCGGCAGTCGATACGCGTTAAATGCTCGTTTGTTTTTCGAAGACCGCAGTTATATTCCGTAAAACACCCATGCCCTGAGTATTTCCCAGCTGTGTTGCATTTTATGGCCGGTGCCATCTTAATAAATTCTTTTTACTCTGTAGTGAACACATTTAGAATTTTCCCATTTGATTATAGTTAAGGAAAGTTAACTTCTAGTTAAGGAAAGTATCTTGCCAACGATTTTTGTGTTGTGCATTAAACTCGATAGACGCTTAAACGGCTGGAATTGCCATTTCCACTGATTTAATATCCAGCTGTGGTCCATCAAATTTTCTACTGCTAGTTTACACCAGTCCGTAAAAGCAAGAGGAGAAACAGGGATGTATAGTTTGAAACCTACCTCCATCAAAAAGTTAAGGGGCTGAATGGGACACTATCCCATTCTCCCCCATCCCAATCCGTACCAAGAGCCTTTTCCAGGGTAACAACGTCCATGGGATATAATTACTAAGGATTTAAACGTATTATGTAACTAATGTATACCAAAAGGGATTCATTTTAATATTAAGTGTTATTTAAGGGCATACAATTAATAATTATGGGCTCGCCTTGTGTTTAAATTCATCAAAAACCTATAAAATACAAGTGCAAACGTGAAGGACAACCGTTCACTTAAAACCCGCACTCGAAACCATGTCAAGATGGCTGTCGCCTCCTCCCTTCCATTCAGAGACACACTTACAAGTCACTGCAATAGCTTCCAGCATCTCCAGCCTAAAAAGCACACAGCCCCGTTGTGCCCCTCTATTCCATACTGTCATGATTTCTCTCATGTTAAGTTTTTAAGTATGATATCCGAAATACTGAGTTCATCAAGGGCACTGATGCCACTATGTCTAACTCTATGTCAGCAGTAAAACATTTTACCATCGCAACGTTTTAACCGAGAAAAGATGCTTGTGGTTTAAACTTGCTGACCGTCAAATTAAAGTCGAATAATCAAATTTATACTCTTCCTCCATTTTCCCTGGACTTGCATTCGGGAGGAAGGCGGTTCAAATCCGCCTTCGGCCGTCCAGATTTGAGTTTCCTGTGGTTTCCTTAAATCGCTCCAGGCAAATGCCAGAATGGTTCCTAAGGGCACAAAATCAGTTCGAGCTTGTGCTCCGTTTCTAATAACATCGTTGTCGACTGGACGTTAAATTATAGTCTTCCATTTTCGTCCCACATTTCTCAGGCTATTAAAAACACTTTGGCAATATAAGCGACAGTGACATATCTATGGTTGTATATGGTGTAAGACCGTTAAGTGTTACTTGTGTCTGTAAATACAAGAGGCGTTCAGTAAGTAATGCAACTTTTCTCTTTTCTCGACCAATTTCAGGCGAAAAAATGCGGAATTTCTTGTAGAACATTGTGGAATTTTCCTGCTTTGGAGTTCCGATAGGTGATGGCGCTATTCGTAGCCTTTAAAATGGCGCCTGTAACGGATGTGCATTCCAGACGAGAGATATCATTGAGTTTCTTTTGGCAGAAAACCAGAGAAAATAGCTCTGAGCACTATGCGACTTAACATCTGAGGTCATCAGTAGAACTACTTAAACCTAACTAACCTAAGGACATTACACACATCAACACCCGAGGCAGGATTCGAGCCCCCGACCGTAGCAACAGCGCGGTTCCGGACTGAAGCGCGAAGAACCGGTCGGCCACAGCGGCCGGCGAAACCAGAGAATATCAGAATTCATAGGTGCTTACAGAATGAATACGAAGGGCTGGCAGTAAACAAAAGTACGGTGACTCTCTGTCATCATTGCAACAAGGTCGCGCAAATTCCGACCGATGTCCGCGTGCCGGCCGGCTACACTCAGCTGCGACGCCTATAATATTGAGCATTGGAAAACGAGTTCAGCGCATTTGTCACCACAAAAATGCAAACGAACTTTTACTATTCCATGACAACACACAGCTTCTCACAAGCCTGCGCACTCGAGAGGACCTCATGAAACTACGTTGGACTGTTGTTCCCCATTCACCCTACAGCTTGGATCTCGCAACTTTCGAGTTCCAGGTATTAGGCCCTTTGGCCCGATTAAAGATGCTCTCCACCGGAAGCAGTACATGAGTGATGGAAAGGTTGTTGATGCAGCACAATGTTGGCTCCGACATCGACCAGCAGTGGTACCAAGCGACCATACAGCGCGCCCAGTAAGGTGACGTAACACCGCCCCATTAGACGGAGATAAGGTTGACAACAGAGTTTTTAGCCAAAAGAGTGGGGAATAATATAGTGTATTGGAGTCCCCCAAAAAAAAAAAAAACAACTTGCTTTCGGAAAAAACTGTAACATTACGTATCGAACGCCCCTTGTACATTGTCTGACAAAAAACGTCGATTACCCACAAGACACGGCAAAATTTCAACTTATCTTTTCACACGTACACACCATGGGCGAGTATGTAAAATATTTAAGATACAGTTCTCGGTAACGGCTTGAACGGCCACCAGAATACGTATGTGTGGTTCGTGTTTGGTGTTGTTACTAGGCTTACGTTACTGTATAAGGGGCGTGAATGTTGAATGATCACTGTGAAGGACAGGGAAATGCCGTATACTCGTGTGAGACAGCGTTACCAGCACCTGACAGAATTTGAAAGTGACCTCACTGTGGGTCTCCATTTGGCTGTAATACATTCTGGTTTTAGGAGTTTTTGACCTGGCAGTGTCCCGATGTGGAACTGCATGAGAACATGAGTTCAAGCTCACTCGCCGTCAAGGTTAGACCACCACATGGATGGACCGCCGTACTGTGCACCAAGCACTTCGTGGCGCGTACACATCTGCGCCTGCCGTCCGAGACCAAGTGATGCACTCCCTGCAGTATTCTACGTCATTCCACACCATTCGTCGGAGACTGACGCAGCTTGGCAAGGGTATTGCCGTCCCATGCGCAGTCTCCCGTTAACACCAAAACACAAACGGAATGTGTGGAGTTGCGTCATGAAAGGAAATGTGGACCGCTGATGAATGGCGTCGCATTGTGTTCAGCGCTGATTCGTGTTCTACGCTATACCGGATGAACATGGTCAGCGAGTATGGCGGCCACCTGCTAATAGGTCTCATTTTTACAACGTTTTGAAGACGCAGAGCGTTGCTACTCCTGGTGTCATTATGTGGGAGTCATCGGGTGTGACGCCAGATCACGGCTGCTGGTGGCTGAAGGAACTCTGAAAGTACAACCTGGGCCTTCATGTGTTACCACTTATGCTACAGTACTTTCAAAGTCTTCTTTGGTGATCTATCATTTGTACCTGGCATATTGTCAATTTCAGGCCAGGTGCTGTTCGTCTGTTCTGTATTACGCTTTCTTGAGTGTGGCACATTTTCCTAAAAGTTGTCGTCTCGCAGATATATTCTACAATATCTTCTAAGAAAGTCCATTCCTACAACACTCACTTTGTTTTTATTTTTCCGGCAAGTTTGCAACTCTTGCAACCCTAAGCTGTTACAGGCTCTTACAATGCTTCTATAGAGCATTTTTCTATATTTTTCAACTTACGTTAGAAGTTCATAACGGAGGGTTTGGCTTCTGAGTTGCTGTATTCCCACGGGGTATTCTTTGCTGTATATCACAGTTACTTGTTCCATCTCCCGATAGTATGCCACATATTAATGAAAATTTTGTACGTTGATAGATGTGCTCGCCGTCTGATACTATGCTTCCTAAATATTCTTTATTGCAGTGGTATCCAGTCTTTTGAAAATTTACTTTCAGTCCCTGCTTATCATATTCTTCTAACGATGTTCTTAACGTACATCAGATATCATATTCTTCACTAGCCACCACTGCCCCATCATATGAAAAGAACAAAGTGTACATACATTGATCCTTTATCATCTTAGTACCCGCTGCGCCACATTTCCACCTCTGTAAGTCTAAGACTTTTTGAATGCATGATTTAAGCAATGTAGGAGATAAGCAGTATCCTAGTTTCGGTCCCTTTGTAATTTTGAAAGGCTATGACGAAATTTCATTCGTCACTTTGGATACCGACTCTACAAAGTTGTATAGGTAGCTCATACTACTAACATATGTCTTTACAAGCCCGTCTACCCTCAGATCATTGAAGCAGTTCCTTCAGCGACCCTGTGTCAGACGCTTACACGACATGTATGGAAACTAAATGGCAATTTGGATTCCTTTCCAGTGTGGTTACCACTAATCATCTTAAAAAAAAAAATGTTGTCGTTACAGTACCTCCCCTTCTGGTACCCACTTTTGTCTTAAACGTCCATCAATATCCCGTCTGTCCTCTCTTTAGGACCCAATCATCCATTACACCAATATAGTCTGTAACACTGACTCCATTTCCACATGTATAACTTATAAAATGAGTATATTTTCGCCAAATTCCATTCCTTTAGGACGTCTTCCCCCTCTAACATGCATATACTGAAGAGGTTACAATAATATGCCCATAACACTCTGCCCACACTCCACTCATTTTATTGATTTGTTTCGTGCGCTGGAAGATTTTCCATTTTTCAGCCTTTCACAGATCTTCCTACTTCTACTCCAGGTGCTGAGTCTTCTTCTTCCATAGATAATTCATTCTCGAAATCCATTTCTATATCCTTATACCTGGTAACCCTTTCCGTAAGCTGCGTCTCGAAAAGAATTTCCTCCTCTTAAAGCGTAAATAACTTTTAGTTTTGTCCCTTATTGCACATCTCTTCTTATATTCTTCACTTCTCTTCCAGGCTTCTGCCACCTATCTCCTCATAGCTCTTTCTCCACATCTCATCTTTCCTATTAATAATTTTGGAATTTATCTCCCTGTTCATTTCCATGTATTTTCTACTTATCATCTGCGCCCTTGTTCTCAGCCAACTGTTATACATTTCGATCTTCACTTTTACCTTTTACCGGTGTTTTCTGCCCACCACTCTGGGCTTTTTTTTTCTTTGTCTTGTTGACTCAGTGCATAATATGCTGCCCCTTAAATGAGACATCACTTAACCGAAGCGCTCTACATGGGGGTAAGGTAATTTTTGAGTTCTAATGAACTAGAAGGCTGTATCAGCGGGCACGCCTAACTGGAGGAAACAGACGAAATATGTCTCAAAAAGCTCCAACATTGCTTTAACCTGTCCTGATTTTTTTCCCTATCAAGTCGGACAGGCTGAGTTCAAAAGTCTTCAAAAGCAGTCTGCCTAAGGCATGGCACTCGCAACATTTCTCGGATCTCCAGAGCGAGGTTCGAGCCGTTGGGACAGTTCCCACCATTCGTAAAACACAGACCCGTGGCTGAGTATATCTGTCAAAATGGTTCAAATGGCTCTGAGCACTATGGGACTCAACATCTTAGGTCATAAGTTCCCTAGAACTCAGAAGTACTTAAACCTAACTAACCTAAGGACATCACACACACCCATGCCCGAGGCAGGATTCGAACCTGCGACCGTAGCAGTCCCGCGGTTCCGGACTGCAGCGCCAGAACCGCTAGACCACCGCGGCCGGCCGATATATCTGTCAAAAATCTCTTACGAAAAGTGGAACATCACGGAGACGAAGACTACTACGGAATGCTGTAAGCATGGAATGCTGAGGTCTTCAAATTTTGACCATTGGATGGTTATTATATCTACAAATGCTATAATGTATAGTATCCTTTCATCACAATGTTTTCGAAGATAATTCAGAATTTCAGTATTGCCTCTCGTATCGCAAATTTTTTTTCCATGTCCTGTGTTTTCTCGTATGAGATTTGTAGCCCAGTTTTCTGTGAGATTTCGTGTATTCTTTCCCATGCAAGTTTGGCTTCCTGTCTATAGTTGTCAGAATGACAAGATCGTCCACGAAAGCGAGACACTTCACCCTGATTCTGTGCTCTTCCTTTATCCCAAGCAAAATACCTTTTACTTCCTTTTCCCATGTCCTCACAATTTTTCCCAGAACCAGATTAAACAGAAGGGGCGACATTCCATCTCCTTGGCGAACACCAGTATGGATATGAAATGCTTCTGATCTTTCTCCCAAGAATTTAACTTTGGGCGTTGTATCTGTTAAAGCCTGTCGAATAATTGACTTTATCTTCCTGTCAATCCTGAACTCGTCTAAAGTATGGACTAATGTTTGTCTATCTATTGAATCGTAAGCCTTCTTATAATCGACTAAAGTTACTACAGTATTTCTACATCTCCTCATTTGCAGAACTGTTCTTAAGTTCCATATCCGTTCGATGCAACATCGACCTATGCGAAATCCTGCCTGATAATCCCCTATTAACTGGTCCGCTTGTTCTTCTAGTCTGTTTAACAGGGCCTTTGAAAGAATTTTGTAAATTACAGAGAGCAGTGAAATTCCCCTGTAATTATTTGGATCGATTTTTGTACCTTTCTTGTGGAGAGTGTGAATTAATGCACATTTCCACTCTGCAGGTATTTTTTCAGTTTCCAAAATGTTTGCTATAATTCTGTGGGTTGTTATGTGAGGTAATTGTCATTTAATTTCCATACTTCTGCTACGATTCTGTCTTCCCTTGGAGACTCGTTGTTCTTCAAGGAATTCATTATTTTCTTTACCTCTGTGATGGTGGATTTGAATCGGGATTGGATGTGGGTTTTTCGTAATCTGATTGTTCTGTCGGAGGATCGCAGTTGAGAAGTGAGTGAAAATATTTAGCTAAAATTTGACAGTTCTTCTTAGGGTTGGTTTCCAGTAATCAATCGGGCCGGCGAAAGCACAGATTAGGTGTTTCATACACTGTTATGTTGTCTTTGAAAATTCCGTAAAAATTTCTGCTGTCGTTCTTGATAAATTCTTGTTTAGTTTCTTTAAGCTCGCTTATATCATATCTACGTTTCCTCTTGTTGTTGCCTTGGATGAATTCTTCTGTATTCCCAAAAATTCCTGCCATTTTTCTGTAGTGTTGTTACTACTGAAAGTTTTCCCAGCTTGTATTCTTTCTTCCATTGCTTGATCACATGCGCTGTTGCACCATCTTTTTTTCTCTTTCTTGGGGGTTTGCCAAATTTTATAGTGTTTTTCAACACCTCTGCAAGTTCTTTCCAGTTCGTTGCGTTTGATTGCCCAATTTCCTGGAGAATTTCCCTCTTGTTAAGTTTAAGCTATTCTAGATCAAATCTGTTTTGTTCATTGGTGATTTCTTTCTGTTAGGTTGAAATCCAACCTTTATTTGTAGCAGATCTGTTTCTTGTTCGTCCGTTGAGTATTCCGTGACCTCTCAGTTTCCAGGAACGCGCTTTACCACGTTTTTTCGTTTATTATCGGACCGACGTAGTACTTTCATGAGAATCCAGAAGACCATAGACAAAATCATCATGTAGTATGAGTTGAAAATTGAGAAAAATAATAATTGTTAGTAACAAAACAAGAGATAAAGATTCTGATCCACCAGGAAACTAGCAACCTACAGTATATTTCTTTTTGTCTTTCATTTCTATTTTTCACTTTATACTTCTTTATTTTTGTGTAAGGAAGAACAAAACAGAACAAAACAAGGCTTCATGTGATTGGGCACCAGAAACAGTGAGGAATAAAAGATCACAGCGGTACTTAACTAACAGTCTGTCGACTAAAAACAGAAAAAGGATATCTGCAAAAAGAGCTTGATAACGTGACAACCGCAGCCACCTCGAATGCGCGGTATTCAGATACAAGTAAAAGGCACGAAAATCAGGGTCGTTCCCTCCTTCAACAACTTAGTCCATGAGCCAGATTCATGTATCCGTTTTCTTATGAGGAAAAAAGGATACGTTCCGAAGAATAAGAAATTCATCCGAAAGAGCGGATCCAGGCACTCGGGAAAGAAGAGCCGACTGTCGACGAATACAAGACCAATGGTCCCGTCTAAAAGAGACCGGCGTTTGAAGTAAAGTATCTGTGTGATGGCATTCGTCACGCTGACCAGTCGAGTGACGATCTATGCGAAAAACATCATCGCCAGTTGGTATCAAACGATGAATGATCCTAAACTACGACGAAGTGATCTCAGTCGGTAACACAGGAAGACTAAGATAAGACCAAACAGTTTTCCGAGATGCTGATGGGAGAGCTGTTTCAATAGGGGAGAGGTAAGGTGGTCAATTCCGAAAGGGATAGTAGGATTCCCGTACCGAGGTGCGTCTGTGAAAGTATATTCGCACCTAAGAAACTGACAGTTGTAAAACATTCGCGAATATGTCGCCATTTAGAGTTAATCCGTACAAAGTGAACGGAAGGAGTCAGAGTGATGTGCTGGAGAAAGAGACATAATCGAGATGTAATGGAATACGGCGCCTGTGTACACATTAAAACTTTGTGTCGTACAAAGAAGATAGACGCCTTCACCTTAATATCGGGAAGACCTAAGCCTCAGAACTTCTGGGGCCTGGCCACAACTTCATACTGAAGTCGAAAGATATGTCGTCTCCATAAGAATTGACTGGATAGTTAGTCAGGTGCCACAAATTTGGTCGGGTTGCGATCATTATGATCCCTGAAGTCTTGCAGCGATCGACCACCATCGCCCAAGGCAACGACAGGTACGTGCATTTTCGATCATTAACGTTGGCGCCAGCAAGACGACGAAAGAAATCCAAGGTACCCTTGAGCCTGGAAATGCTGTCGGTTTTTCACTCAAAAACCGTGACGTCATAGGCGTAAGTGCGGCCCACAAATCGTTCCCACAATCCACAATATAGTCCAGCCACGTAGTTGCATGGCAATAAGCCGAAGCAAGAGTTATATGGACAAAACAGAGAGTGACGTGGATAAGGGCTTCTCTGGGCTAGACCCCGTCGGACTAAAGTCCGGGGGGGGGGGGGGGGAAGATGACCGTTCACAACCGCTGATAAATGCATACCAGTGGAAAAATGTGATAAGAGATGGCATGTTTTGTGAGTAAAACCCAAAACGATTAACACACTCTTTAAAAACCTGTAGCGACACTGTCAAGTGCCTGAAGTCGAGGAAAAGCAAGGACTCCGAGATATTAGTGGCCGCAGCCACCGAAACCACATCTCGACATTCGATAACAGAAGTCAGTATCATGCATCCAGGCACACAACTTTAGTGAACGGCATTGATTTTGTCGAGCAACTTAGGGAGACAGGTGTTAAAAGCTCGAGCGACAATTTTGTAGTCGGAGTTTAGGAGAGTAATAGAACTAAGTGAGTCAAGATAAAGCAGACCTTTGATTTTAGGTATGAGGATCACTTAATCCTCCTTGAAAGGAACGAAAATCGAGACACATTGTATCACTTTGTTAACCATCGACGTTTTTGTGTCACCAATGGGAGACCAAAAATGAATATAAAATTCTTTGTAAGTACCATCCAGTCCAGCTTACTTTCGTGATTGAGACAAACTAACAACATTATATAAATCGTCCTTGTGGAAGTCACTCAAGAAAAGGCAATTAATTCAGAAGTGACAACGCAATCCAGCAAAGAGAAAAAGTTATCATCGAAATTTTCAGCCGGAACGTGGCCAACAAACCATTCAGTAACGCAGTTAAAAACTGAACTGAAAATGTCACGATGACGCTCGACTACCAGAGTTAGCGTGGCATGCAATGCAAGCGCGTTTCATTTGCGCCCACATATGAGTAAGACAGTATAGTGAAGTCAGTTCACCTTGTGAAACGGAACGTGGTTGACATCTCACCCGAACTCCCTCAACCCGAAATTGTTTTAAATGCAACAATTTGGCTTTAATTCGCCGTACATGAATGATCCGTAGAGGAGGTTGTCTAGCGCTATCGTGAAGTTGACGCAATACGGAGAAATTAAATTCTTGAGTCCGCCGGGAATCCGCCACCTTCACGCCACTAAAACGCATAAGAGCTTTACGAATTTGTGGCTTCACAGTGTCCGCCATTCCACAACAGACGGGTACTTTTCTATAGAACAAGAGCAACGGGACGATAATTCGTGAATGACAATACCAATGGAATGGTCTTGTAGATGGTCTATACTGAGCATCCACAGAAGACGATACAGTTATACCGGCTGCTGCACATAATTAAAGATGTCGGCTACGGCACAATGATCTGTGAAGCAGACGGGTATCACGTATATGTCCAAAAGTGGTCATCACAACGAATGGGAACGATGACAGTGATCAATTCGACTGCAAGAGGTGATAGGAAAAGAAGTTCAACGGACAAGTGTAGGATACAGACAAACGAACGCGTCACGTAGGTGCAAGGAGTGGACCATGTCATCGAGTTCTTTACTGAAACGAAAATTAGGAGAATGATCCAGAATACAAGTAAAATCATCACCAAATTGATTCTTACGGGGTAGGTAAATGGCTTCGTCTTTGTAGAAAGACCAGAGCCAGAATGGCCATAGAGAAGAAGTAAAGCTCAATCGCAAAAGTTAAATCGTATATCGAAACTGTCATCGAGAATTACGAAATCTCGTAATGGAATTCCTTCCCTATAAAACAAAGCAGTGCCCGTTGACAGTTTGGAACCTACACTGAGAAAGATCGAGACCTCAGGAGTTGAAAAGTTGTCAAGTAATGCTTCCTGTAAAAAGTGAGAAAATTATATGCTTGCATAGGCAACTGAGCCGGAAAAAAACTATGAAATTACAAACCCATCATATAACGGAGCTATGCACTAGTATACTTAGCAGAATCAGTGGACGAAACGGAGTGAGCAGTGTGGACATCTATCCCACCTTCCTATTGTTTTTTTTTTCTTTCATGATGCGTCTCTCTTAGGGTGGATACGTTGTTTACTGTGGCTCTTCGGAGTTTCCGCTGCCTCGTGCAGTTATGTGGATATGTCATGCAGAAAATCCGCTTGAAATTGGGAGGGAAAGACCTCCGCAGCCCATACGTCGACGAAAAGGTACTCGCGTATGGAGATTTGTTTATTAACGACGGGGTCCTCCTGTCCTTCGGAATCAGTGAAATTACTCTCATCAAGAGTTTGTGACGTGGAGGCTGCGACAGATGGCGCAGAAGTAGTCTGCGAAGCTGATAACTGGAGAGGTATCCGATAGAGCCGGAGGAGACAAGTGGGCTCTGGAAACAGACTCCTTAACAGAATGAGATTTTCACTCTGCAGCGGAGTGTGCGCTGATATGAAACTTCCTGGCAGATTAAAACTGTGTGCCCGACCGAGACTCGAACTCGAGACCTTAGCCTTTCGCGGGCAAGCGCTCTACCATCTGAGCTACCGAAGCACGACTCACGCCCGGTACCCACAGCTTTACTTCTGCCAGTATCTCGACTCCTTAACATGCGGCCCCAACGAGGCGACTTGGACTGACAGGAAAATCGTCAAATGACTAGTGTAACAACATCTGGTGCAGAAGCATCCACGGCGTCCTCGTCCACAAACTCAGGGTGGAGAAGATGGTCGTTCAATGGAGGGCTATCCGAAGGGCGAGCCAAGGGAAAAGGCTCATCAAGCTCATCATCGTCCTGCGTTGTGCGACCCTTGCTCTGAATAACTGGGGCCGGCATCGCGGGAATGAGAAAAATCACGAACATTATCCCTCAAAGATCCACTTTTATCTTCAATAACCGGGGTGGGTTCGGATATAGATTCCTGTTGGAGAAGATCCGCTAAAGTAAATTTTTTACGATGTTCTTAAGCGGCTTTTAATACCACCACAGAACGCGGACAATCGGTACAGAAGTGGGCGCTCTGATTACGGATAAAGCAGATTCTTTCCTTGTAGCTATAACGATTAAGAAACAGATAAACACAATCCTGTAAGGTAGAGGAAATATTTTTTTGATCAACATTTCTACCGTCCGAATAACACTACAGATGTGTAAGCGGTGCTGAGCAGACTAGCGTTTTCTACGAATATTTCGTATATCTCCATAAGGGAGCGGGATTGACCTTTGGCGGAAGATTTACCATTCAGCTAAGAAAGCGTATTACTTCGGTGATACTTTGATATTATGCGCCAGTAATATCTTCGGTTTGCGTGAGGATATTTGAAGAGTGTCTCGTCCTCTCGTGTTGGCAGTAGGTGCGGTTGATTTCGCCCGATCCAGCGGTTTTTCGACGAGCGCCGAAGCAATCAGTGGTCTCTTAGGGGTTTTCTCGAATTCGTAACTGCAAACATCGTAAATAAAATGACGCAAAAGTAAATATACAATTATTTCAGTAATGTCTTTCCTGTATGGCTTTGTGCAGCCGTGTACGAAACGCATAACCACTCTCACAGTCAAACTCAGTCCTGTATAACATTAGAGGCCTAACATCGACATGATGTCCATGTATGTATTTTGACATATTTGGTAATGCAGAGCACAAGCCCCTTCAGCGTGACAATATCATCCGAAACACGAGCGTCGCGACATCTGAAAGAGTCTGACGACTTCAATTCATTGTCGTCGATCATTCTCCATAAAATTCCTGCTTGGCTCCATTCGATTTTCGTCTGTTTCCAAAACTTAAAGATCACCTTTGAGGACTCCACTTTGATAGTGAAGACACAGTGCAAGCAGAGTTTGTGGCTCCGTCAACGAAGCCAAACATTCTACAGTGACGGTATCAATGAACTGGTCTCTCGTTCAGCGATATGTGTTCGTCGCCAGGGTGACTGCTTTGGGAAATAAATATGCACACATGAATAATGAGGACGTAGAATGTCAACAGTTCCAGTTTTATTTGAAGAGCTTTAAAAGGTTTCAGATATAAAATTCAGAGGCGTTTCTTTTATGCATACTTTCTTACCTTATAATATAGCTCAACGTTCACATATGCAATGTATCGTATACAGTCTTCTGGAGATGACTTGCTATTTCCTAATGCTCTGCGCAGCACATGTATTGCTTTGCAAATGAAACCATTATTAAGTTTCATGGGCTTGTCTTTCAGAGAAAGAGGGAATAAAAGTTCTCACGCTACGAGCAAGCACGGCTGATTGATATGCTTGGGCTTTGGTGAGAAGTATGTTGAGCACCGTAATGCCACCAGCTGCACCACCACCAGCAACATCAACAGCAATATGCTGGGCTCCTGAAGTATGCTGTTGAGATGTTTTCTACATGCTGCATACAACTCACCGCTGTCGCTATCAGTGTTGGCAAAACATTCAGTGGAGAGGTAAAAAAGATACAAACAGAAAGAAATAGCGGATCAGGAGTGATAAAAATGCAATGTAACGTATTTGGAGGACCTCTTCTGCTTTCCACCAATTTTTATTTATTTCACACTCCGGCTAAGGAACAGGAGATTGTTATTTTCGACTGAATGTGTTTCATTCCCTCCAATATATAAAATCTAGACTAGAGCTATGCCACAAATGTCATCGACTACTGAAACCCTCTTGAGAAATATCTGCCATGATGTATAAGCAAAATAAGCATAATTGTGCTGTCTTGAAACTTCCCGTCAGATTAAAACTTATTATCGTAGTTTTTAAATCACAGTTTTCGATCAAATATCTACAAGTAGTGACAAAAGACTTGTAGTATGCCACAGCAATAAGGGCAAACAATATGAAACTTGTGAAGAAAAATGTTCGGAACATTAAAACGTGATGATGTTTCGTAAATGAAGTTATAGTGCTACCACTAGCACGTGACTGGATGGGAGGAAACGCAGATGCCAACCAAAACACGAAGAACTATCCCACTGAAGATGTCTTACAGTCAAAAAACGAAATTTGTCTGGGAGAAATAAAATACTGTGCAGAAAGAAAACGCGGTTTGTATTTACAAAACATGTATAGATATCAACAACGAAATAAAGGGAAAGCATCGTGAAAGAAAGGAAATAATTTCTTCAAACATTGTTTCTGTTCAGTAACTCCTCGGATTAAGTTAACGATATTGTGCTGTTACTAACTGTTGAATACAAGATTTATTCAAATCAGAAAGATTGGTAAATATGAAGTTTGGTTAATGTTTGAAAATCTTGAAACTTTACTTTTATCCATCTGTCTGTCCATCTGTTAAGACCCCTTTTTCTCTGGAACAGGTGGGCGTATCAAATTACAATTTATGTCATACACTAAAATCTATGACCAGTTGCCGGTGTAAAACA
The DNA here is from genome assembly GCF_023898315.1 of Schistocerca nitens. Lineage (NCBI taxonomy): Eukaryota > Metazoa > Arthropoda > Insecta > Orthoptera > Acrididae > Schistocerca > Schistocerca nitens. The sequence goes on from NC_064621.1 coordinate 493,595,592, forward strand.
TTTAAGCTTCTAAGTAAAATAAGTCAAAATATTCGGCCATTTATGATACATGTTTTGAAACTAATAAACCCACTTAAAAATTTATAGCGTTATCTCCGTTGACATGGAATTATGAAATTCGAAAAGAAGCTAGGATTCACAGTACAGGTAAAGGGGAAAGTCCGAAAATTTTTAATTAGTAATTATATAGTACAGGGTGATTCAAAAAGAATACCACAACTTTAGGAATTTAAAACTCTGCAACGACAAAAGGCAGGGCTAAGCACTATCTGTCGGCGAGTTAAGGGAGCTATAAAGTTTCATTTAGTTGTCCATTTGTTCGCTTGAGGCGCTGTTGAGTAGGCGTCAGTGTCAGTTGATGCTAAGATGGCGACCGCTCAACAGAAAGCTTTTTGTGTTATTGAGTACGGCAGAAGTGAATCGACGACAGTTGTTCAGCGTGCATTTCGAACGAAGTATGGTGTTAAACCTCCTGATAGGTGGTGTATTAAACGTTGGTATAAAAAGTTTACAGAGAATGGGTGTTTGTGAAAAGGGAAAAGTTCTGGACGGCCGAGAACGAGTGATGAAAATGTAGCACGCATCCAGCAAGCATTTGTTCGCAGCCCAGGAAAATCGACTCGCAGAGCTAGCAGAGAGCTGCAAATTCCACAATCAACTGTATGGAGAGTCCTACGACAAAGGTTAGTTATGAAACCTTATCGACTGAAATTGGTTCAAGCACTGTCTGCAGCTGATAAGATTAAAAGAATCGATTTCTGTGATTTTATCCTTGCTCAAATGGAAACAGATGAATCTTTCGTTTCAAAGATTGTGTTTAGTGATGAAGCAACTTTCCACACTAACGGGAAAGTCAACCGTCACGATGTCTGTATATGGGGCACTGAGAATCCGCGGGAAACAACTCAGTATGAACGTGACTCGCCTAAGGTGAACGTTTTCAGTGCCATTTCAGCCAATAAAGTTTTTGGTCCCCTTTTCTTCGAAGGTGCTACTGTAACTGGACTACAGTATCTGGAGATGTTAGAGAATTGGCTGTTCCCTCAGCTCGCACAAGAAGCACAACAATTCATATTTCAGCAGGATGGAGCGCCACCACATTGGCACTTATCTGTCCGTAACTACCTGAACGTCAACTACCCGAGGCGATGGATCGGCCGCCAGGCAGCCCGTGACAGAGCACTTCATCACCGGCCTCCAAGAAGCCCTGATCTTACGCCCCTGCGATTTTTTCTTATGGGGGTATGTTAAGGATATGGTGTTACGGCCACCTCTCCCAGCCACCATTGATGATTTGAAACGAGAAATAACAGCAGCTATCCAAACTTTTACGCCTGATATGCTACAGAGGGTGTGGAACGAGTTGGAGTATCGGGTTGATATTGCTCGAGTGTCTGGAGGGGGCCATATTGAACATCTCTGAACTTGTTTTTGAGTGAAAAAAAAAACTTTTTAAATACTCTTTGTAATGATGTATAACAGAAGGTTATATTATGTTTCTTTCATTAAATACAAATTTTTAAAGTTGTGGTATTCTTTTTGAATCACCCTGTGCTAATGAATTTTTTGTCATTTCTATCCGCCTGTCTGGCTCTCTGTCCCTCTGTTAAGACCCAATTTTCTTGTGAACCTGTTGCAATATCAAATTCAAGTTTATGTCACTTACTAAAGTCTACGTTCCCTTAGCAGTGTAAAATATTTCAGCTTCCAATTCAACACAGTCAAAAGGTTCAACCATTTGTGTTACATATTTTGATACTCGCAGACTCACTCATCACAACCTACAGCGTATTTTCCGTTGTCTTCGAATTATAAAACGTATCAAGAAGGAAGGTTTCCAGTACAAGTAAAATAAAAAAGTTGAAAATTTTTAAATTATAATTATATCACATAAAAATATCTTTTTGCTGTTAGAACATACATTGCACTCATTATCCTTCAAAAGCGAAATAGAAGAGCGTCACCGGGTGCAAATATTAAATGTAGGCTGTAGTCATGTCTTAGTAATAAAAAAATATTTTATTAAATTGTCTATGCTCTTTGTCAGTATTTCTTTAAAAAATTGATCCAACCTTTATCTGGTTCGACGTTTCTTTAAAACTGAAAACGGAGGTCAGTAAAGATGAACGTTCCAATCAAATTTACGTCATCCGAGGAGTAACACCAAATAACGCTGGTTAAACGGCTGCAGTATGGTTTGCAGTTTAATGTACTACATATTTTCATCGTCATTTCTGTTCTGCGTCTGTTTTCATCATATTTCTCATGCTAAACTCGACCCAACATTTCTGCAAACTACCATTTTGCAGTTGCTACAGAAAGTTTTCCATTAGAATATCTGTAGCTTACAGATCATGCTAGATATCTCTGTGATTAACACTGGTAATTCGCACATACGAGCGGAATTGAACCCCCTATTCACCAATTCAGAGATGTTTGTGGGCTTAGTGCGTCGCTGAAAGCGGATCCCAGAATTAATTCTTCATCGGGGCCAGGAGCGATTACCGCACATCCGGCAGAAACTAATCTAGTGCTCAATCTTCTGTAACGACCCATATCTCATTGGGGCGTTAAGCTCTACTACCAGGCGTCCCGACAGTACTTACCTATTACAGATTTAACGTCCAACCCACATTTATTTTACTGTATTTAAAAATCCTACAAGGACTAAGAGACTTTCAAATGGTAATATAAGCGCTGATCGGCTGAAGAGAAGAGAACTCATAATCAGGAAGGTACGACGCGGGATAGAGTAATCGGTAAGTAAAAAGTAATTAGACTGTCTATTCATCACATATTAAATTATCGGTGAAAAAATCGTATCCACTTAACTGTAAAGTGACAATAAGAAACAACAGAAAGAAAACAAGAAGGAAAAAAGTTATACTTAGTGATCACCGCATTTAGGGAGTTACGATACTAGATGTCACATTAAGTGATTTCAGGAGATCGACGTTTCTTTAAAACTGTAAACCGAAGTCAGTAAAGATGAAAGTTCCAATCAAATTGGCGTCATCCGAGGAGTAATACCAAATAACACGTTTACAAGTGTACAGCCGTTGCTTTTACATATGAAAAAACGAGAGGCACTCGAAGATTATTGTGTTTCACTAGGAAAAGTAATCCAAAGGAACATACAATATTGTTTATACACTGTCTGTGGAGGAAGAAAATTCCACAAACTCGGAACAACGAAGTAATTTTTCTACTGCGGAGTAAAGCAGAGAGAAAGAATCTACAGGATATAAAAAAAAGGGACTCTATAGACCTGTCATCTTCCTCTTCATCCTAAAGAAAAGAAAATCACTAGAATATCACAAGTCATGTACAAGAAACAATGGATTTTATTAAAGTAAAGGCACAGTTGCTTTATAAGTGGATATACAAAAACAGACAGTTTAGAAGTCGAGAACGAAACAATTTATCGAATAAAAGTGTATGATTTGCCCCTGCGGTCTTAATTGATTTTGACATGTTTCATAATTCAGTTCCAACAAATCGTGTACCAACAGTCTTATAGCTACAAGGCAGGATTCAAGCTATTTTAGTACACTAAACAACACATACGCGAATGCTGCATCTTCCATTCTTATTCTCCAGTGCAGAGGTAACCCATAATTGGCAGAGTGGCCAGGTGAGAAGACTCTGCGTCTCAAATCTATTCTCATCATCCTAGAGTCTCAGACCGCTGCACTCGGAATATAAAGATAGAATGCGTCTTAAAGAAGGATATCGGAAATACCTACGTTTTCCTGATGACACCTTAGTGTCTGCTTCTGCTGCAGATGAAGTTTATACCAAGGGACGAACATAACAGGCCAGCTATGAAGGTAAATCTAGAAAATATACAATGATCACACTGAAAATAAATTAGTAGAAATTAGCAAAGACGAAATTTGTTTCTTTAGTGTCCCATTTCACATCAGTTGTGAGTGGTGTCTATTTCCCGCTGTATAAAAGCACATTGGATTTTGTTAGCTGAAGTGCCGGTTTTGTAAGTACGTTATGTGTACGTTCACTTGTATTGAAAGAATTACAAATGTTGTGAAAAGGTGAGCGAAACGAAAGAATGGATATCAATATTTTAAGTGTCCAGGATATGTGTAGAGAGCAAGATCACGTGTAATTGCTTGTGCACTGGTACATGTTGGTCAGTCATTGTAGAACGTAGCATGAAATCTACGTACACGTACCTGTGTATGCAGCGTGATAATTACTATCCGTAGGTGGCCGCCAGGTTCCGTTCTCGGGAGGATCGGTGACTTTCTGCACTTGTGGGATGGGTGCTCATTCCATCTCGTCTTCTTCAGGAAGATGTGCAAGTTAAGAAGTAGCGTCAAGAGAAAGGCTTGCACCAAGCTGCCGAACCACCCCTGACGTTCTCCCGACCAATAATGCCTTTGTATTGTGTACTGTGCGTTGAACCGGGGACGTAGAAACGATGGAGAGTCTTCGTCCCGCCGTAGGCCGCAGTGTTTCACAACCCTACAACAGGCCAGAGCAGTCCACCCACCCCACCGCCGGCCCACACCGAACCCAGGGTTATTGTGCGGTTCGGCTCGCAGTGGAACCCCCTGGGAACGTCTCATACCAGACGAGTGTAACCCTAAATATTTGCGTAATAGAGTAATTATTCTGTACGCTTACGTGGAGACGGTTTGCGCAGCAATCGCCGACATAGTGTAACTGAGGCGGAATAAGGGGAACCAGCCCGCATTCGCCGAGGCAGATGAAAAACCTCCATAAAAACCATCCACAGGCTGGACGGCACAACGGACCTCGACACAAGTCTGCCGGGCGGATTCGTGCCGGGGACCAGGCACTCCTTCCCGCTCTAGAAATCCGTGCGTTAGACCGAGTGGCTAACCGAGCGGGCTAATTATGTCTTTACTAACAACGTAAAAGGTGCTGCATTATCGGGGTAATGCAGTATGGTGCAAAAGCATATGGGCATTTTCTTTCCAAATTTTATTCTGAATGAACAGGCGAACTATAAGAGCTGTTCGGAAAGTAAGGTCCGACCGTGTGTGAAATGGAACGCATGGTGAAAATCCAATGAAGATTTTCGGAGATGTCTTGGGCAGTGTCTCTAGTGCGCCCGTTGATTACGTCACGTCGCCGTTTTCAGTTATGAGCGCACAGCGAGCAAGTAAAGATGACTAGAAGATAGTGTCTCAGGCTAAATATGAGGGCTGCTGACTGATTTCTCCTGTCATGCGTTTCTTTCTTTGTGACAATTCTGGGCCGCATTCTGCATGGGCAACGAAGATGCTCCTGCAGGGTTTTCGATGGGAAGTATTTGATCACTCTCAGTACAGCCTTTAATTAGCTCCCGCTGAGTTTAGTCTCTGGTCACATGTGCCGCTGGGTGTGAAGACATTTTGGCGCAGAGAGTGAGAGCTGCTGACTGGCGTAGAGAATTGCCGGAACGATCACGCGGCTGCCTTCTGTAACGAGGCTGCTGGTAATTTGGTAAAACGCTACGACAAAAGTCGTAGAGAAGTAGCTGGAAGATGTAGCTAATTTATACAAATGAAAGATTTTTTTTTAATTTTCACTGTGGTCTCCATTTGACGACCGACCAGACTTTATTTTACAAATAGCCCAAGTGTGTGATAGAGATATAACGACGGAAAAGATGCAAAGAAAAGAGAGACGCTGGGTTTAGAAGTTGATGTAGCATGTTCTTCCACGCCGTGACTAAAATCATAAAATAAACTCTATTTCGACGAAGTTTCTTGGGAACATTGTGATTTTCAACAAATTTCATGGAATGTTACTGAATCGGCGTTGTCCTTGCGCCACAAACGTGTAGAGAAGCGAAGTATAGCAGAAGTGTTTCTTGATAAATCCATGACTGCATATCTCTTGACTCCCGTGTCGTTTACAGTCCTTATACTCTCTTGAGGTAATAGTTAATTGTTTCTACTTGCAATACTTATTTTACTTTATCACAAGCACCTTCAATAAGTTTGCAAATTTTAGTGGGTTTTACTTCTAATGGAATATTCTGCTTCGAAGACAGTATATGTAGGACTAATCCTCTTGATACAAACACGTTTGCAGTACATACGTAAAGAAATAACTGGATCATTCTGCAGAATGAAATGTGGCGGAAAGGAATGTGAAGCCCAGTATTAGTTAAAAACCTTTCAGGGGCAAGAAGTAATTCGGTATATTTTCTCAGAGAGACCATGATCATAAATGTTTCCATTGCCTTCACTATAATTTTTGATGTTGGGTCAGTTTCGTAAATCATCGCATACGCATCTGTGATAACTGATTCGGCACTGTAATGATGCCGCTATTTGCATATGTAAACACTGAAGTAACTATAGTCTGATAAAAATTATTTTGGTGCCTTTCAATCTTGGACCACAACTGCAACATAGTAGTGTCGGCATGTACTCTCTGCAGACAGCTATTAAAGCGCTCCTCTCTCTGCCACGATATAAAACAGATATAATGTTTCTGTCTTCTAAAATAGTCAGCGTACACTCATAAATGTGCGTATGATGTAGATCTATATAGCATCTCAAAGCATTCGGTTATTATTTATTTGTTTGGTGTTTGTCCTTTCGGACAGGTCCGAAGGAACACAATCGATTGGTTTTTGATCCGGCACCCACATATATAGCGTGGTCAGAAACAGTCTAAAAAGTTTGTAAGGGTGCTACAGGATAAGTTGTGCTGATAAATATTTGTTAAGAAAAAAATTCGATACGTTGCGCCTTTTCAGAGTTATTTAAAGTTGATGTTGAAAATTTAGGTGGCCGTGCTCTGAAATTCTAGCGACCCGCGATTTTAGTAAAACAAAAGAAGAAAACGTGTGGAGAAGTTGTCTCTGGTGGTCCGCTTGAATCTCCGCACGCAACGGTCTAACTGGCTAAATTCAGCGCCTGTTAACTCGGGAACGGCGCCACTTACGGATTTTTTTTTCTTTTGTTTTTCATAAAAAATATTTCCCAGCACAACTTAAACTGCGACACCCTTACAAGCGTTTCGGACTGTTTCAGACACTGCGGGATAGAAAGTTAATATGAATGTACGTCTTGATGGCCCTTAATGGTCATTCAGTGCAGATGTACTCTTCATCCGACATCTTGCGGGAATCAGCGTGAAGTGGTGAGCAGTGAGGGTAATGGGCAGCAGACGCTACGTATGTAATGTGTGACAAGGTGGGAATTTGGGCTGGACGAAAAGCGCGCTCGGATAGCCAGAGTGGTTAAGGAGACCACTTGCGTAAAGCGAGAGTCGAGATTCGAGACCCGGTCCAGCACAAATTTTAACTTGTCACCTAATTAGTCTCAATAACCGATTGCGGCTGATGTCGGAATTTCAGTTTTGTCATTCTGTTATTAATTTTAATAAGAGGGAGCAGTTACGGTCCTTTTTTTTAAACGGGCGAACTTTTTCCATTCGAAGAAAATATCTCAATAACGACTGAGTTCACTCAAATTCTTGTTCTGTTTTTTCGTTGACTGATAGCCCGACAGCTGTTCTTTAGAAATTAGCGTATTCACTGCATTTGCTCTGTATAAGATTTAGAAAATCTCTTTTCTCTGTTTTTTAAACATTTAACTCGCAACAAGTATGTAGTTTAACGTCTCTATCTTCTACACAACTCATGCAAAAGTTCTGAAGCTCTCACATGATTTTAGTCTCTAACAAGTGATGTCTAAATTCAGAGCTCAGTTGTATTTACGAAGGAGGTTATGTTGAAATACAAGGAATTTTCGAGGCGGGAATAGTTTCTGATCAGAAATGACATGCACAATGGTTTTCTCAGCTGAAGTGGCAACGCGGTGGCAGCTCACGGTGCTGGCTCTCATTCGTGTATTGGTAAGCAAACAACAACTACTCTAAATCAGATTATAATAGCGCGAAAACCGACAACACAAAGCATGAGGCTAGAAGGATTAGCAATTCACGAACATTGGTAGTGTGTAATAGTTCACAGTACCGGTTATTTAGAACTGTATAGCGTTACTTAGGGATTTCCTGAAACCCAATGACATTGACGAACTGTCTACTGATTACAGAAAGTCGCAGTTATCCGTAATTAAAGTTAGTGTTCTCGTTTTCATCATTTACACACAACGAGTCTTCGCAACGTTTTATGTACCCATATTATGTATAAAGTGTAATGACCTTGGACCAATCTCCGTCGATGAATAATTCTTGTTCACAATCCAAGAATATTCAGGATGAAACATATGACATTACAGTGATTTAATATCTACAGCTTAAGATCTGACAAGATACTACCAAAGTCTCCTGCAAGAGAAATTTTGCGTCTCTTTCTACGTTTAAAACACCAGCTATGCACCGAGATAGTCATAGAAAAGATACAAGTTGACTAAAGTGTAACAGCCTGTGGAGAGGAAAGCTCTAGGTTTTCGAGTGCGTAAAAGTTGTGACACAGGACATCTGCAGGGAGAGTTATGTCGCCTACAAACAGCGATCCATAAAAACGGATCGTCAAACAGATGGACCTGGGGTTCCCTCCGCGGCAGAGGCTAAGCTTTACAGCCATAGGGGAGAGTAGTCGCAGGAAGCAGGAAACCTTCTTCCTGTTGTCGGTGAAGTATCGAACATACCGGGAAAATCCTGGAGGAAAGGACAAGACATAGAAACTATAATAAAAAGAACTAATGCTTGTGGACGAAATTTAAATATGGTAGAGAGGGACAAGGTAAGTCCCACAGGGCTGTAAACAGTCTTCTGTATTCGAGACGGAATTCACACAGGAGTAGCAACGATCCACGGAGTGCGCGAAAGGAAACAGTCATTGCCTCAGTCTTGTTATTGCATATGTCGTGGAATATTAACTGTCAACACGGTGTTCAGGAATGTGAAGCAGTTCAGTGTAATTCTTACTGAATAATAACTTTACGTTAAATTTTGTGTCGGAATCGACCAAATTCCATTACAATTGTAACTAGTTAATTTTTCTGCTTACATAGTATACAGATTGAAGATTCCAAAGAGGCTGCTATTTTTCTGTCAAAAAATTTATTCGTACTTATTGATGATGTTTTATTACTATGTTGTTACTTTTAATTTACTTTTGTCCTTTTTTCGTTTCTAATTTGCTTCTGACACCACTGAAATGTATTTTCTTCAGGATTTATTTTTCTTTTGACTTTTAGCATTTGCGTAAGACTGATATTATTCTGAGATCCCAGATGGGGACATTCAACTGCTTCAAATTTCAGTTCTTCATACGAAACTTGTAGTAACCGTTTGATGTACTCGTATCCACCTTTATAAAAACTGAACTCCCGCAATTTACCGCAGCTTACAACGGTTTGGAGAAGTAAATTTTTTTTTTTAAGAAATCAACGCTTTAAAACGCGCTTGATGAAATGCAGTAAATAAATGAAAATAAGGAAGTAACAGGGAATGTGAGGAATACTAAGTTTTTCACGCAGTGCATTGGTGGACCAGTGATAATCAGATGTTCTTTTATGGTTGCGGAAAAATAATAACGCCTTGCAGAAACCTATTACTCTAATTTTTTTTATTCGTAAGCGTTTTCGTTTTCAGTGGCATCTCACGTGCTTGAATATTACTGCTTCTAAATGTTTACTTGTTATCTAAACTCAGTATCGATATCATTTCCTACGTCGGGTCAATACTGGGGAGGAAACAAAAGACACTTCTCTGATTTACTTCATATAAAGAAGGAAAAGTTAGTCTTTATTATTAACGCAGCGCAGATGACTCTTAAATATAAAAGCAGGCTGGTCCAGTACAATATCCATTTCATAATGTGTATTAAAACAGTGTTTCATGTTATCCCTCCTGATTAATGTAAGAAAGTAGGTTAGCTATCCGATTTCCTCTCTATACATTATAATTCTTGTTATGAAACATAAATACCGTAAATAATAGTTATTTGATCAATTTAGAAACGTAGGAAATGAAATCGTGACATTGCAATGGTCCCATACCATTCACGTTGAAGAGACATGGTTAACGATCTCACTTACTGATTTTTTTTGTCATCAGTCTACTGACTGGTTTGATGCGGCCCGCCACGATTTCCTTTCCTGTGCTAACCTCTTCATCTCAGAGTAGCACTTGCAACCCACGTCCTCAATTATTTGTTTGACGTATTCCAATCTCTGTCTTCCTCTACAGTTTTTGCCCTCTACAGCTCCCTCTAGCACCATGGACGTCATTCCCTTATGTCTTAGCAGATGTCCTATCATCCTGTCCCTTCTCCTTATCAGTGTTTTCCACATATTCCTTTCCTCTCCGATTCTGCGTAGAATCTCCTCATTCCTTACGTTATCAGTCCACCTAATTTTCAACATTCGTCTATAGCATCACATCTCAAATGCTTCAATTCTCTTCTGTTCCGGTTTTCCCACAGTCCATGTTTCACTACCATACAATGCTGTACTCCAGACGTACATCCTCAGAAATTTCTTCCTCAAATTAAGGCCGGTATTTGATATTAGTAGACTTCTCTTGGCCAGAAATGCCTTTTTTGCAAAGCGAGTCTGCTTTTGATGTCTTCCTTGCTCCGTCCGTCATTGGTTATTTTACTGCCTAAGTAGCAGAATTCCTTAACTTCATTGACTTCGTGACAATCAATCCTGATGTTAAGTTTCTCGCTGTTCTCACTTCTACTACTTCTCATTACCTTTGTCTTTCTCCGATTTACTCTCAAACCATACTGTGTACTCATTAGACTGTTTATTCCGTTCAGCAGATCATTTAATTCTTCTTCACTTTCACTCAGGATTGCAGTGTCATCAGCGAATCGTATCATTGATATCCTTTCACCTTGAATTTTAATTCCACTCCTGAACCTTTCTTTTATTTCTATCATTGCTTCGTCGATGTACAGATTGAAGAGTAGGGTCTTGCTTTCTCGATGTACAGATTGAAGAGTAGGGTCTTGCACCCTTCTTAATACCAGCACTTCGTTCTTGATCGTTCACTCTTATTACTCCCTCTTGGATGTTGCACATATTGTATATGACCCGTCTCTCCCTATAGCATACCCCTACTTTTTTTCAGAATCTCGAACAGCTTGCACCATTTTATATTGTCGAACGCTTTTTCCAGGTCGACAAATCCTATGAAAGTGTCTCGATTTTTCTTTAGCCTTGCTTCCATTATTAGCCGTAACGTCAGAATTGCCTCTCTCGTCCCTTTACTTTTCCTAAAGTCAAACTGATCGTCACCTAGCGCATTCTCAATTTTCTTTTCCATTCTTCTGTATATTATTCTTGTAAGCAGCTTCGATGCATGAACTGTTAAGCTGATTGTGCGATAATTCTCGCACTTGTCAGCTCTTGCCGTCTTCGGAATTGTGTGGATGATGCTTTTCCGAAAGCCAGATGGTATATCGCCAGACTCATATATTCTACACACCAACGTGAATAGTCGTTTTGTTCCCACTTCCCCTAATGATTTTAGAAATTCTGATGGAATGTTATGCATCTCTTCTGCGTTATTTGACCGTAAGTCCTCCAAAGCTCTTTTAAATTCTTCTCCTATCACATCAGACAAATCTTCACTCTCATAGAGGATTTCAATGTATTCTTTCCACCTATCTGCTCTCTCCTCTGCATTTAACAGTGGAATTCCCGTTGCACTCTTAATGTTACCACCGTTGCTTTTATTGTCACCTAAGGTTGTTTTGACTTTCCTGTATGCTGAGTCTGTCCTTCCGACAATCATATCTTATTCGATGTCTTCACGTTTTTCCTGCAGCCATTTCGTCTTAGCTTCCCTGCTCTTCCTATTTATTTCATTCCTCAGCGACTTGTATTTCTGTATTCCTGATTTTCCCGGAACATGTTTGTACTTCCTCTTTTCATCAATCAACTGAAGTATTTATTCTGTTACCCATAGTTTCTTCGCAGCTACCTTCTTTGTACCTATGTTTTCCTTCCCAACTTCTGTGATGGCCCTTTTTAGAGATGTCCATTCCTCTTCAACTGTACTGCCTACTGCGCTATTCCTTATTGCTGTATCCATAGCGTTAGAGAACTTCAAACGTATCTCGTGATTCCTAAGTACTTCCGTATCCCACTTCTTTGCGTATTGATTCTTCCTGACTAATGTCTTGAACTTCAGTCTACTCTTCATCACTACTATATTGTGATCCGAGTCTATATCTGCTCCTGGGTACGCCTTACAATCCAGTACCTGATTTCGGAATCTCTGTCTGGCCATAATGTAATCTAATTGAAATCTTCCCGTATCTCCCGGCCTTTTCCAAGTATACCTCCTCCTCTTGTGATTCTTGAACAGGTTATTCGCTATTACTTTGCTGAAACTTGTTACAGAACTCAGTTAGTCTTTCTCCTCTTTCATTCCTTGTCCCTAGCCCACATTCTCCTGTAACCTTTTCTTCTACTCCTTCCCCTACAACTGCATTCCAGTCGCCCATGACTATTAGATTTTCGTCCCCCTTTACATACTGCATTACCCTTTCAATATCCTCATACACTTTTTCTATCTGTTCATCTTCAGCTTGCGACGTCGGCATGTATACCTGAACTATCGTTGTCGGTGTTGGTGTGCTGTCGATTCTGATTAGAACAACCCGGTCACTGAACTGTTCACAGTAACACACCCTATGCACTACCTTCCTATTCATAACGAATCCTACACCTGTTATACCATTTTCTGCTGCTGTTGATATTACCCGATACTCATCTGACCAGAAATACTTGTCTTCCTTTCACTTCACTTCACTGACCCCTACTATATCTAGATTGAGTCTTTGCATTTCCCTTTTGAGATTTTCTAGTTTCCCTACCACGTTCAAGCACCTGACATTCCACGCCCCGACCCGTAGAACGTTATCCTTTCGTTGATTATTCAATCTTTTTCTCATGGCAACCTCCCCCTTGGCAGTCCCCTCCCGGAGATCCGAATGGGGGACTATTCCAGAATCTTTTGCCAATGGAGAGATCATCATGACACTTCTTCAATTACAGGCCACATGTCCTGTGGATACACGTTACGTGTCTTTAATGCAGTGGTTTCCATTGCCTTCTGCATCCTCATGTCGTTGATCATTGCTGATTCTTCCGCCTTTAGGGGCAATTTCCCACCCCACGGACAAGAGAGTGCCCTGAACCTCTATCCGCGCCTCCGCCCTCTTTGACAAGGCCGTTGGCAGAATGAGGCTGACTTCTTATGCCGGAAGTCTTCGGCCGCCAATGCTGATTATTTATCATAATTTAGGCAGTGGCGGGGATCGAACCCGGGACCGAAGACGTTTTGATTATGAATCAAAGTCGCTACCCCTAGACCACGGGTACTGAAAGTCTCACTTACTTATTGTTTAATATTTCTCAACCGAATAATGACGTAGTATAGTAAATTTGAAAATTTGTCGATGAAGTTTTGCATTCAGGACTGCTAAAGAAAACGACTGACTGGACATGAAAAGACATAAACTAAGAAGTAAAATTAGTTGCAAACTTTTGATGCACAACATTAATTTTCCGAAATGAAATAGAAATTTATCTGATACGGAAAGTTTTTCTTGGAAGAAAATGACATTTCATTTCTTATTTTTGACACAATCACTTTCTTTATGACATGTTATAGCAGTTTTCGGTTTACAATAGAAATCTTCAGACGCTATGAGTGGCATATGTTGAACGAGTGTTCGTTCATTGTCAAGTTGACATCACTTGAATACTTGTTCACCAAATGCTGCCCATAACATCGGAAGACTAGCATTCTATGACGAAACCGGTTATGACTATATCATAAAGAGGAATGATTGGGTCTAAAATTAAAAGTAATACCTTATGAAAGGTTAATCACCAGTGAATGTTACCATTTTTGACATGTGGTAGTGAAACGTGATTTAAGTTCAAACAGACAGTAACTAATGGCGTCTTGTAGTTTAACAATTACTAGGAAGGACTGGAAAAACTACAAACAGGGTTAAAAAAAGTTTCTAGTCCAGAGAAAATGATAATGAGGTCGGATGGACGTATAGTATGACGATGGCTGGTAGAGGCACCAAAAATTTACCAGTAACTTCTTGGATACCTAGACTTAGGAACACGCGAAGACGATGACCTAATAAGAGCGCAATAAATTACGTCGGAACACACTCGAACACATGCAGGATGCATAAAAATGAACACAACTGGACCCCTTAATACATAAAAGATCTAGAACAGACCTCATTTCAGCAGTGGCTGCTGAGCTCTTTCTATGTTTGCTTACTAGCGTTCATTCTAGTCTCCTTTCGAAGATGTCCAAAACCACAATTTTCGTTATGTTAGTTGGTGTGGTTTGTCCAGAATTATAGGGTCCACAGCTTGTAACAACAACAACTGTACATATAATAATTTTTTCTTCTGATTTTCGATAAATTAGTGTAAGCGATGTTTCGATTTCATTTCTTTTTCTTTTCATGTCATTATGTTAAAGAAACTGTAAGCAACTTTCGATGTGAATATTAATATTTATGTCAAATCTCAAGCAATGCTATAACAGAATTGAAGTGTAACCCATGTTGAATCTATTGTAATATGTTTAGAATTGTAATTGTGCGTCTGGCCCATACGTAGGCAATGTATTAGGATATGTGGAATGCAAAACCTTTGGTGAATACCCTGTCTGTAGGGGAGCGGTAAAAGGTGGATGGCAGGCGAGCGCGGGAAAATGCACACGGGCGCGGCACGGCATAACGGGCTCAGCAATACAGTCGGAGTTGGGCATCGGTCTGAGAAACACGCTCTGGATCGAGGAGGCTCTCCTGGAAAACGTGAATTCATTGAGCCTCGGATGTGCCGTTTCCGACGACTACACAGCATGGCTATATTCTATAGGCACTAAAGTGAAAAGGATGGCGACGCTAAGAAGAAGCAAAGTGCCGATACACCAAGAGCCATAGCTGTGGTTGTATGTGTGCTGTGCGCCTCGCCATCTCGCCGTCCGCCAACCGTCGCATCGACACGAACAGGTTGAATCTTTAGAATTGTATTCTTGTGGACCAGTGTTAATTTTGTTCCTGACTGTTCAATAACAACTTAACTTTTACCAGAATTGTCCTATTAATTAATTATCCTCGTCACTAACCTAGACAGGGTCCTTTCCACATGTTGTGCAATCCGAGTGTCCAGAAATGAAGATTTAAAGTTAATGTTAATAAGAATTACCTGCAGGCCTATCTATGCTAGAAAGATGTTTAAGGAGCTTTATTGTTAATGAAAATATAAGCAAAGAACAAAGGTCTGACAAAGTTGGAAGATGATTTTGGAATTGGTTTAGTAATGAAGCTTAATTAATTTGAGACAAAAATAATGGTGGTTAAATAAGCAAGAAATAAGACAAAAAGAGTAGAAATTCATATATTGTAAATCTTGAGTGCTTAATGCTTCCAGTAGTTAATAGTTTCAACACAGTGATCATAACAGTTTCAGGGTCCCCCCTCCACTCTTTTCTTTTCTATTCATTTAAATTCTGAAGTGTACTGAACTGATTTGACCAGCAAAGTTAAAGTCAATATAAAACCTAAATTTATCAGTGTTTTACCCTTATTAAAATTGACATTGTATGTGTGTTTCAAAAGTGCTATTTCTAGGGTAACTTGTGCCCGATTTCAGTCGGATCAATAGACAAAACGCAGTTTGTAGTAATCATTATAGTGTCATGTTGTGTATTTATAGCTTGTCGAAATTAGTACAGAAAGGGAAAATATTAGTTCAGTAGATTTTTCTGGTTCTAAAATTTACCTTATAATGCAGTATTACCACGTGTTGTTATGCTTGTACGTACATCCGCTTGTACAAGGAAAAAACTCACTTAATGCCTAATTAGGCTGGCGACCGTATTATTAACAATTGGTAACATCTGCTGTGTATGTTTCTTGCCCGTCTTAACGTGCAGTTGCACTTTATACTTGCTTGACGTATCATTGTTGTTACTGAGTGGATGTAAGTCTGATTTTGCCTCCATTCAGGTACACGCGGTCAACATATTTACTAAAATCCTTTCTTATAAGGTGAAGCCCGTGAACTTACCATAGTACAGGCTTTACAGAGTTAACGTACGCATGAGCGTAGACGTTACAAGCTCCGTTTAATTTCTGAGGAAATAATGTTGTTTGTGTACCGAAGAAAAACTTTGCTTCGTAATTATTTACTGTGTTAAAAGGCAGTACTAAGAAAAGCATATATCGGATTCAAAAAAGGCATAGCTACTATCAGTGTTACGATAATACAATGATTTGAATCGATTTTACAGTTCCATGACTTCACTGCAGCTGTTGCACTGCTCCGCTATCTGTCGCTGTCCACCTTCAACAGAGGCAGGCTATTACGTAAATGTGGCGAGTGGCGCTTATGTAATAGTGTGAGCCAGACAGTATGTCACGATCACAACAAGTGATTTAGAAATTTTGGAAATTTGTGGTAAGGCCTTATGGGACCAAACTGCTGAGGTTATCGGTCACTAAGCTGACACATTACTTAATCTAAGTTAAATAAATTTACACTAAGGACAATACACACACCCATGCCCGAGAGAGGACTCGAACATCCGACGGGGCGAGCCGCCTGGGCCGTAACACGTGATTTAGATCAAATCACGATAACGAAAAAGAATCCCTCACACATTGGACAGTCAGTTTACATTCAAATGATATTAACAGCGTATTAACTGATACGACTTAGAGTGAACACAGGAAAGCTAAATACACTCCTGGAAATTGAAATAAGAACATCGTGAATTCATTGTCCCAGGAAGGGGAAACTTTATTGACACATTCCTGGGGTCAGATACATGATCACACTGACAGAACCACAGGCACATAGACACAGGCAACAGAGCATGCACAATGTCGGCACTAGTACAGTGTATATCCACCTTTCGCAGCAATGCAGGCTGCTATTCTCCCATGGAGACGATCGTAGAGATGCTGGATGTAGTCCTGTGGAACGGCTTGCCATGCCATTTCCACCTGGCGCCTCAGCTGGACCAGCGTTCGTGCTGGACGTGCAGACCGCGTGAGACGACGCTTCACCCAGTCCCAAACATGCTCAATGGGGGACAGATCCGGAGATCTTGCTGGCCAGGGTAGTTGACTTACACCTTCTAGAGCACGTTGGGTGGCACGGGATACATGCGGACGTGCATTGTCCTGTTGGAACAGCAAGTTCCCTTGCCGGTCTAGGAATGGTAGAACGATGGGTTCGATGACGGTTTGGATGTACCGTGCACTATTCAGTGTCCCCTCGACGATCACCAGTGGTGTACGGCCAGTGTAGGAGATCGCTCCCCACACCATGATGCCGGGTGTTGGCCCTGTGTGCCTCGGTCGTATGCAGTCCTGATTGTGGCGCTCACCTGCACGGCGCCAAACACGCATACGACCATCATTGGCACCAAGACAGAAGCGACTCTCATCGCTGAAGACGACACGTCTCCATTCGTCCCTCCATTCACGCCTGTCGCGACACCACTGGAGGCGGGCTGCACGATGTTGGGGCGTGAGCGGAAGACGGCCTAACGGTGTGCGGGACCGTAGCCCAGCTTCATGGAGACGGTTGCGAATGGTCCTCGCCGATACCCCAGGAGCAACAGTGTCCCTAATTTGCTGGGAAGTGGCGGTGCGGTCCCCTACGGCACTGCGTAGGATCCTACGGTCTTGGCGTGCATCCGTGCGTCGCTGCGGTCCGGTCCCAGGTCGACGGGCACGTGCACCGTCCGCCGACCACTGGCGACAACATCGATGTACTGTGGAGACCTCACGCCCCACGTGTTGAGCAATTCGGCGGTACGTCCACCCGGCCTCCCGCATGCCCACTATACGCCCTGGCTCAAAGTCCGTCAACTGCACATACGGTTCACGTCCACGCTGTCGCGGCATGCTACCAGTGTTAAAGACTGCGATGGAGCTCCGTATGCCACGGCATACTGGCTGACACTGGCGGCGGCGGTGCACAAATGCTGCGCAGCTAGCGCCATTCGACGGCCAACACCGCGGTTCCTGGTGTGTCCGCTGTGCCGTGCGTGTGATCATTGCTTGTACAGCCCTCTCGCAGTGTCCGGAGCAAGTATGGTGGGTCTGACACACATGTGTCAATGTGTTCTTTCTTCCATTTCCAGGAGTGTACATACGAAAATATAATTATTCGCAAAAAGGTCAAAATTTAATATTAATTAAGACATTGTGTTTCATGCGAAGCTAGTTATCACTTTCGAGACACCTGATTTACTTCGAAAGGCATCGTAATTTCAGTAGTGATATTGTATCAGACTTCATAGTATTAGCCCATGTAATTGATTCCCATAAAACCTATTATGTCACCACGTGCACTATCTGATCACAAGTAACCGTAGACTCCCAAAAACAAACGTTTTTCATACTAGGTGAATTGTGCTGCCACCTACTGTCAGGTACTCCATATCGGCGACTTCTGTAGTCATTGGACATCGTGAGAGAGCAGAATAGGGCGATCCGCGGAACTCACGGATTTAGGACATGGTAAAGTGATATTTCTGTACGCGACATTTAAACACTCCAAAACATACCCAGATCCATTATTTCCGATGTGGTAGTGAAGTGGAAACGTGAAGGGACACGTACAGTACAAAAGCGTACAGGCCGACATCGTCTGTTGACTGACAGAGACAGCCGGCAGTTGAAGAGGATCGTAATGTGTAATAGGCAGTCATCTATCCTGCTATCACATGGGAATTCCAAACTGCCTCAGAATCCACTACAAGTACTATGACAGTTAGGCTGGAGGTGAGAAAACTTGGATTTCATGGTCGAGCGGTTCATAATCCACACATCACACCGGCAAATGCCAAACGACTCCTCGCTTGGTGTAAGGAGCGTAAACATTGGCGACTGAACTGTGGAAAAACATTGTGTGAAACGACAAATCACGGTACACAATGTGGCGATCCTATGGCAGGGTGTGGGTATGGCGAATTCCCGGTGAAAGTCATCTGCCAGCATGTGTAGTGCCTACTATAAAAATGGGAGGCGGTGGTGTTACGATTTGGTCGTGTTTTTCATGGAGGGTACTTGCAACCCATGTTGTTTTGCGTGGCAATATCACAGCACAGGCCTACATTGATGTTTCAAGCACGTTCTAGCTTCCCACTGTAGAAGAGCAATTCGGGGATGGCGATTGCTTATTTCATCACAATCGAGGACCTGTTCATAATGCACGGCCTGTGGAGGAGTGGTTACACGACAATATTATCCCTGTAAAGGACTGGCCGGCACAGAGCCCTGACCTGAATCCTATAGAACACCTTTGGGATGTTTTGCAACGCCGACTTCGTGCTACGCCTCACCGGCCGACATCGATACCTCTCCTCTGTGCAGCGCTTTGTGAAGAATGGGCTGCCATTCCCTAAGAAACATGCCAGCACCTGATTGAACGTATGACTGCGAGAGTGGAAGGTGTCATCATGGCTAAAGATCGGCCAATATCATATTGAATTTCAGCATTACCGATGAAGGTGCTACGAACTTGTAAGTCATTTTCAACCAGAAGTCCGGATACTTTCGATACCATAGTGTATATATTGCGATTCTGACTAGCACATAAATTTTATGAAAGTAACTTTCAGAGAAACCAAAAGAAACATATAAATAATACGTTTTTGGTATGATAAGACAAAGATGATTTCAAGCAATTTTATGTTGCAACTGAAAATGTTGAGAACCAACTTCTAATATCTGAACACTCTCTCGGATTGCAAGCATACGTCACCCTTATGTAATGCGGAACTGTCCACTATATGCTACGATAGTCGGACCCTCCGGCATAAAAGGACGAGTGTGTTATTGTGTTGTTGGCAGAAAAGCACTAACAGCAGAATGCTTCGGACAGCAGACCTCAGTGACTTCGAACTTGGACTAAAATTCGATGTAACCTGAGGAATAAATTTGCCAGGGGAATTTCAACGCTTCTAAAGCTGACCAAGTCAACTTTGGTCATATGGTTGTGACGTGGAAACACGAAGTAACAACCACAACCAAACCAGGACAAAGCAAATCTCATGTACTGACGATGAGGGGCCGTCAAGAACTGCGGATGGTGACTGCGAAAATTGAGATGAAATCAATGGAAGAAATCACTTTTGATCTCCAAAATATTAACAACATTCCAGCTGGAATAATGACTATGCGTAGAGAGTTAAATGGAATGTGGAGTAATGCCAGTGTAGCTAGACTGGTCACTGGATGACTGAAAATGAGTGATTTGGAGTGAAAAATAATGCTGTATACTGTGCCCATCCGATGGAAGGGTTTAGGTTTGGGGAATGCCTGCAGAACAAAAAAAAAAAAAATGGTTCAAATGGCTCTGAGCACTATGGGACTTAACTTCTAAGGTCATCAGTCCCCTAGAACTTAGAACTACTTCAACCTAACTAACCTAAGGACACTATACACATCCATGCCCGAGGCAGGATTCGAACCCGTGACCGTAGCGGCCGTGCGGTTCCAGACTGTAGCGCCTAGAACCGCTCGGCCACCCCAGTCGGCTCTGCAGAATTATCTGCTATCACATGTAGTGCCAACAGTGAAATACGGAGTGGTTTGTCTTACGACTTGGGTGTGTTTTTCGTCCCTCCACCGCGATTAAATAAATGCTAAATACTCAAGGATGTGAACTCGTCTTACAGCATTTCCTACGGCGTGCAGTAGAACGATTATCAGTACGACAATAAAAGATGTCGTAAATGAGATTTTGTGAGGAAATGTTTTGTGGACAGTAACATTCGAGAAATGCACTGGTCTGTCTAAAGTGACTATCTGAATCCAGAGAAACACGTCTGGGATGAGCTAAAACGTGGACTTCGTACCAGTTCCCAGTGTCCAACATTACCATCTTCTCATGTTTGGGCTCGTGTGGACGGATGATATGCCGTCCTGTACAGACTCGTCGCTCAAAATGTCCCCAGCAGAGTTCAACCCATCACAAAGGCGAAGGGCAGAACACCTCATACCAATGTCCACTAACAGGTGACCATCTGAATTTGATAAAGTATCCTATTCACGTTATGATGCACAGAAAGCTTTTAGGGTGGAGCAATCGGTGAGATGTACATCGTTAGGTTTCGAAATCGTCGCTCATCATTCAACCACAATGCTATTGAGGGGGGGGGGGGGGGGGGAGTTTTACACAGGTCTGTTCCAGACCGTGCTGTCGGCTCGCAGTCTGCTACCCATCTCACTCATAGTTCCTAGACAGGCGCTGTACGTTCCGTATTTGGAGAGCTACATGACCGTGTGCTGAATACCGAGTAGGTTGAGTATTATCAACCCTGAAGAGTACGTGTAAACTCTCTGTCCCTCTGAATTTCACTCCCATAGTTGCTGCTTCTCATCTCTGTAAGGATGGGCAATAACACCGTGCCTCCAAGAAGTCCAACATCCCGCCACTCAGGCGCTATGGAGGCGGTCTAGGTGAGTGGCGGTGAAATAATTTGGGCCGCAAAAACATCCTCTTTCAACTGCAGCGACAAGTAATCGTGGCAAACACGTCAGATGGGAATGGCCATTGACACTCTAAAGGAAACAAATACAGCGGGCAGAGTAATAGTTCGGTATGCCGATTCACGAACACTTTGGTAGCCGTTAAAATTAAATAACACGAAAGACAGCTAACAAAGAAATTTTAATTATTCTTTACCATGATAAATACATGGCTGAATTAGCGGTATATGGGTTCCGAAAATCTATACGGTGTTGCCACTTCTGGCAGAATTAGTGGGTCTAACCCAGATGGGCACTGACTGAATTAGGATTGTGTGTTTTTGAATGCTGCTACAAATACATGCCAGTGATAGTCAATAGTAATGGCTGCCAAGTGGTGATACTCAAGTGCCTTGGCAACCCAAGACCAGATGTTTTCAGTGGATGAGGGACCTAGGAAATATACTGACCAGAGCAACTCTTGAACACCCTGTATTGATGTAGTTCAGGACGGCACAGTCAACTATGAGCGTTGGGCGTCATTGGCGGGAGGTCCCATGCGGGGCAGGTCCGGCCGCTTTGGTGCAGGTCTTATTACATTCGACGCCACATTGGGCGACCTGCGCGCCGGATGGGGATGAAATGATGATGAAGACAGCACAACACCCAGTCCCTGAGCGGAGAAAATCCCTGACCCAGTCGGGAATCGAATCAGAGCCCGTAGGACGGCAATCCGTGACGCTGAACACTCAGCTATCGGGGCGGACAGTCAACTATGGTCTTGCGTTATCTTGTTGAAAGATTATGTCTTGGCGACGCTAAAGAAAGGGTTGATCGACAGGGTTTAACAGATTATAACTTTATTGGCTGGCATTAAAGGTACCTGCTATGCTATCCAGAGGTTATCGCTTTGTGCAACTAGTGACGTCTGTGCTTTATCCTTTAGGGTAAGTTTATGCTGCAGTGCCGCTGCTGGCGCCCCGCTGCTTGCTGTTGGCACATCGCATCTCGCTGCTAGCTGGTAGCATTGTTGGATTTACGATGAAGTCTCGCTGTTCGCTGTGAGCAATCAGGGTGCAGCTGTTCATATAGCTAGCAGAGTGCTAGCACAGTCAGACGTGGCACTGCAGGAGTGACCCTGAAGCAGCCAATCACGGCTCAAGTTTTTGGACATACAGCAACGGTCGGAGCGCGAAACACAAGCCAGCCTTGATATCATCGCCTGGCGAGGATTATATCGAACAGCGCAGCGAGCAGTGTTGGTTGACGTTAAATGGAACGGCAAGACATACTGGGTTGGAGTAGTGATCGCTGGGCGATTTTGGGAAGTAACGAGCAGTGAGGTGGCAGCATAAACGCACCCTTACCGGCACATAAGCAGCACCATCGCTGTTCACCTCGCTACTCACTATGATCCTCGCAATAGGATGGTTCGAATATGGTTCAAATGGCTCTGAGCACTACTGGACTTAACTTCTGAGGTCATCAGTCCCCTAGACTTAGAACTACTTAAACCTAACTAACCTAAGGAAACCACACACATCCATGCCCGAGGTAGGATTCGAACCTGTGACCGTGGCAGCAGCGCGGTTCCGGACGGAAGCGCCTGGAACCGCTCGGCTACCCCGGCCGGCGACATAGGATGGTAACAAGCAGGTTTGCCTTCCGCGTCACGGTCATCGCCGTATCTCCTGAAAACTCACCTACGATGGCCTGCTTCATGGTCACTCTAGGTGTCTGACACTGCTTGCACTGTTTGCTACGTGAACAGCTACAGGGTAATCACTTTTGTAAATTGCAGCCAATAGCGAGGCTGCAACGTAAAAGCAACAAGGCACCCGGTGGACGACGAGGTGCGGCGTGCTATCAGCGGGTTGCCAGCAGCAAGGATGCAGAATAAATGTATCCTTATGCCACAGGCTACGTAGAACAGGAACTCGTCTGAGAGGATGAAACGGTGGCACTCCTGTGTTCATTATTGTCATTGGGTACATCACCGTCAATGCCTCTTTCTATGCTGCTGCAACAAGTCAAGACTTTACCAACGATCGCCATTCTGACAGTCCTTAGTTCTCTAGGCGTCCTCCCAGAGTCCGCATGGACACTTCTCTCGCAGCTCAAAGTACTCAAGGTACATGACTTTTTGGGTGATCTCATCTTGCTTTTAGCTGTTAGTGTTACATTTTACGATTGCAGTTTCGGCGTTTGTACCATGTACTTACAGACTCACATTATGCAGAGGTAACAAAGTAATATGTTGCTATCTCTGCCTAACAGGAGCCCATATGTCAAACGTCCTATGCCTGAAAATGGCACAAAAGCCGAAATTGCATTCGTAAAATATAACAGTAATAGATATCACAAAAAAAAAATTTGTAGCTGTCGACCCATGTTACAAGAAAGTAATATTTGTGACTTGGTTTCACGACCTCGCACGGCCGAGCTAGTTCGCCTCAACGATTCAGCTCCGGTTCAGAAATAATTATCATGAGAATTAGTTAGGTTCCTTCACAGACGGTATTTTACACTTAGGAGGTGGAGGTAAGCTTATAGATACGCAAATATAGTGAGGTACGAAAGGAACACAGAAGAAAACCTCTGGAATAAAATCGTCGTTGATGAGGGAGACTTTACAACAGTTACGCTGCCTCCATCGTATGTCTGTTTTAGGACCGACAGAAAAAGATAAAGGATATTAAGACACGTAACAAGATATAGTATCACATTACCGCCGCTTTAATGCAAATGGAATGGGGCAGAAAAGCTGAAAATTAAGAGCAAGTACTGTAACTGTACACTCTGAAAAGGCTTGGGTCGTACGCATGCAGATGCAGAGGAAAAGAGCATTGTCCATCGAAATCAGCATGGATTCTACTACACACAGCGCTCTTGTGAGCTCTATTTTGTGCAACTGCGGCAACCAGTCAGATTTGTTTTTAGACTTCGAGAAACTTTTTGAACTGAGTACCACACCAACTAAGGATATTACGTGCACGGAGACGAATCCAGCAGTTTTCGACTGAAATGAACATTTTTCGAAAATGACTGTTTCCATTTTCAATAAACATTCTTGTTTTTTATCCGCAACAATCCGACGTCTTGGGTTCATTGTCATGGATCATCGTCCATATAGTCCCGTCTTGGCCACATCCGATTTTCACCTGTTTCTAAAACTTGGAACATGTCTTCGAGGGCTTGACTTTGACAGCGATCAAGCGTTGTTAGTGGAGCTGACATTATTTCTCCGTCAACAATATGCCTGTATTTATGTTAAGTGAGACTGAAGTTGTCATCTCAGGAATTCGTAACAGAAACGTTAAAAAACATTAACTCGCTGACGCTCGATGTAAATACCTGTAAAACCCCAAGAATCGGGTTTCAGTGTAGATTCTACATATACACTGCACAAAAGATGTATCACGGTTTCAAATCACAGTAATTCTCTACCATTGCGACGCATGTCTGAAATCTGGGTCAAAGTTACCTAAAACGTTCCTCCGTAACTCCAGCCACTCATCTCAAACTATGTCGAAGTGCCTGACAGAACATTTTTAACGTGATCAAGAAAGGTGCTTTTGGTGACACCGAATATGTAACCGAACTGGCGGTTTTGGATAGGTTAGAGGAGTTCCTTTTCCTTTCTGTTCACATACAAATCAGTGTTGCTCTCATCCGTGAAGGCGCCGTGGGACAGACATCGGCTGCATTCAAAAGACATAGCGTTTCTACGCCAGGAATAAAATCAGTCCCGGACTCTTTTCTAGCGCACAGAGTAAAATTCAAATGGCTCTGAGCACTATGGGACTTAACATCTATGGTAATCAGTCCCCTAGAACTTAGAACTACTTAAACCTAACTAACCTAAGGACAGCGCACAACACCCAGTCATCACGAGGCAGAGAAAATCCCTGACCCCGCCGGGAATCGAACCCGGGAACCCAGGCGCGGGAAGCGAGAACGCTACCGTACGCACAGAGTACTTCGTTGCCGATTGGAACGAGGTATTCCTGTGTGATGGGTTTCAGATAGATTATATAATGGTAAGACAGATATTTAGGAACCAGGTTTTAAACTGCAAGACATTTCCAAGGGCAGATGTGGACTCTGACCACAATCTATTGGTTATGAACTGTAGATCTGTCGATTAAAACTGAAGAAACGGCAAAAAGGTGGGAAATTAAGGAGATGGGACCTGGATAAACTGACTAAACCAGAGGTTGTACAGAGTTTCAGGGAGAGCGTAAGGGAACAATTGACAGGAATGGGGGAAAGAAATACAGTAGAAGAAGAATGGGTAGCTCTGAGGGATGAAGTAGTGAAGGCAGCAGAGGATCTAATAGGTAAAAAGACGAGGGCTAGTAGAAATTCTTGGGTAACAGAAGAAATATTGAATTTAATAGATGAAAGGAGACAATAAAAAAATGCAGTAAATGAAGCAGGCAAAAGGGAATACAAACGTCTCAGAAATGAGATCGACAGGAAGTGCTAGATGGCTAAGCAGGGATGGCTAGAGGACAAATGTAAGGATGTAGAGGCTTATCTCACTAGGGATAAGATAGATACTGCCTACAGGAAAATTAAAGAGACCTTTGGAGAAAAGAGAACCACTTGTATGAATATCAAGAGATCAGATGGAAACCCAGTTATAAGCAAAGAAGGGAAAGCAGAAAGGTGGAAGGAGTATATAGAGGGTCTATACAAGGGCAATGCACTTGAGGACAATATTATGGAAATGGAAGAGGATGTTGATGAAGATGAAATGGGAGATACGATACTGCGTCAAGAGATTGACAGAGCACTAAAGACCTGAGTCGAAACAAGGCCCCGGGAGTAGAGAACATTCCATTAGAACTACTGACGGCCTTGGGAGAGCCAGTCCTGACAAACCTCTACCATCTGGTGAGGAAGATGTATGAGACAGGCGAAATACCCTCAGATTTCAAGAAGAATATAATAATTCCAATCCCAAAGAAAGCAGGTGTTGACAGACGTGAAAATTACCGAACTATCAGTTTAATAAGTCACAGCTGCAAAATACTAACGCGAATTCTTTAAAGACGAATGGAAAAACTGGTAGAAGCCGACCTCGGGGAAGATCAGTTTGCATTCCGTAGAAATGTTGGAACACGTGAGGCAGTACTGACCTTACGACTTATCTTAGAAGCTAGATTAAGGAATGGCAAACCTACGTTTCTAGCATTTGTAGACTTACAGAAAGATTTTGACGATGTTGACTGTAATACTCTCTTTCGAATTATGAAGGTGGCAGGGGTAAAATGCAGGGTGCGAAAGGCTATTTACAATTTGTACAGAAACCAGATGGCAGTTATAAGAGTCGAGGGGCATGAAAGGAAAGTAGTGGTTGGGAAGGGAGTGAGACAGGGTTGTAGCCTATCCCCGATGTTATTCGATCTGTATATTGATTAAGCAGTGAAGGAGACGAAAGAAAAATTCGGAGTAGGTATTAAAATTCATGGAGAAGAAGTAAAAACTTTTAGGTTTTCCGATGACATTGTAATTCTGTCAGAGACAGCAAAGGACTTGGAAGAGCAATTGAACGGAATGGACATTGTCTTGAAAGGAGGGTATAAGATGAACATCAACAAAAGCAAAACGAGGATTATGGAATGTATTCGAATTAAGTCGGGTGATGCTGAGGGAATTAGATTAGGAAATGAGACACTTGAAGTAGTAAAGGAGTTTTGCTATTTGGGGAGCAAAATAACATGATGGTCGAAGTAGAGAGGATATGAAATGTAGACTCACAATGGCAAGGAAAGCGTTTCTGAAGAAAAGAAATTTGTTAACATCGAGTATAGATTTAAGTGTCAGGACGTCTTTTCTGAAAGTATTTGTATGAGCGTAGCCATGTATGGAAGTGAAACATGGACGATAACTAGTTTGGACAAGAAGTGAAGCTTTCGAAATGTGGGGTTACAGAAGAATGCTGAAGATTAGGTGGGTAGATCATATAACTAATGAGGAGGTATTGGATAGGATTGGGGAGAAGAGAAGTTTGTGGCACAACTTGACTAGAAGAAGGGATCGGTTGGTAGGACATATTCTGAGGCATCAAGGGATCACCATTTTAGTATTGGAGGGCAGCGTGGAGGGTAAAAATAGTAGAGGGAGACCAAGAGATGAATACACTAAACAGACTCAAAAGGATGTACGTTGCAGTAGGTATTGGGAGATGAAGAAGCTTGCACAGGATAGAGTAGCATGGAGAGCTGCATAAAACCAGTCTCAGGACTGATGACCACAACAACAACAACGGGTAGCCGATTGGAACGAGGTATTTCTGTGTGATTTCGTTACCCGTACGTGTCGCCCTATGCTAGCACTGCTTTTTCAGCTGATCCCAACGAGTCTAAGGTAGACACAAATGTCTTCACACATGTGACGAATCCAAATTTTTCAGTGTAACAAACGTTTGTGGTGGTGGTGGTTGTTGGGATGTTTAAGGGGGACTAAACAGCGAAGGTCATCAGTCCCCCACAAACGTTTGTAATGACCCGCCAGAAGAGCGAAACGCGGCAATAATAGTATTGTTTCCCTGAAAGACTGATTTTTCTTAGAAAAAGTTGATTTAGAAATGTTGCGGCATTGCGATTTGTAACACAAGTAGGATGTCACACTACTGTCGAACGTCCACTACTTACGCTGCCTACTACAACTGACTGGCCAATTATCGAGGGTTGGAATTTAAATAGTGGCAACTAATTATTCACAACCGATACAATAGAGTCATATGTTTGTACCTGTTACTGTCCTTCAAAGTAGTCACCAGAGTTGTGTAAAACCCGTAGCCAGTGATGTGGAAGGCGTAACATACTGTTAGCAGAGCCTGTTCTGTTGATGGTGCGAATGGAGCGGTCTACTGCCTGTCGAATCCCTGGAACAGTTCTGAAGCGAATGCCACGAAGTGGTTCCTTCATCTTCGGAATCAAGTAAAAGTCACAACGACTTAAGTCCGGGGAGTATGGTGGATGGTACAGTATGAGGGCTGTTCGGAAAGTAAGGTCCAAGTGGTCGCGAAATGAATACCTCAGTGAAAAACAAAAATTTTTTACTCCCAACACTTAGCCACACCTACCATCTGCCTATTTAAATATTTGCCCCTCCGACTTAGACATTTATCCTGCCAGTACCCTAGTCACAGAAAGCAGCCTCTTGTTCTCTCCGCCAATTCTCTACGCTGGTGTTCCTTTCGTTGTTTGTGCCAAAATGCTGTCTTCGTAGCCAGCGGTTCTTTCGAGCAGACATGAACAGCAGAAGGAGCCAATAAACGGCTGTATTGTGGGTGATTAAACACTTCCCATCGAAAACGCTGCAGGACCGTCTTAATTCTTCCTTTAAAATGCGGCTGAAAACTGTCTTGGAGAAAGATATGCATGACATTTATGTTATTTGGGCTGCATACATTCAGGCAAAATCTCTCACCAAATCCACATACTTGGCCAGAAGCACTGTTTTTTTCACGCATTTCGACGTGATCATTTTGCGGTCTGAACTGAAAAGAGCGGCATGAAGCGATGGACAGATACACCAAAAACACTGCCCAACACATCTGTGCAAAGTTCCATCGGGTGTTCACAGTGGTTTACATTTTGCTCGTAATCGGACCTTACTTTCCGAATACGCATCGTACTTCCCAGTCCCATCGACCATACAGAGCAACCACAGCTTGCGCTGTATGCGCCCGCGCATTTTCGTGAAAAATATGGGTGGGTTGCGCAGAAAGTGTCGCCGCTTCTTTCTCATAGCTGGTCGCAGGCGATGCTCCAGAAACGAACAGCAATACTGTGCAATGACGGTCGGCTGTGGAGGATCGTAATGCCTAGGATAATACCATCACAGTCGTACACAAGAATCACCATAACGTTAGATCGCTCCATTCGCACCATGAACGTAACAGGGTCTGCTAACGGTATACTACACCTTCCACATCCCTGGCAACAGGTTCTACACAACGCTGGTGACTACTCTGAAGGGCAGTAACAGGTGCAAACATGTGACACTTTTGTACCGGTTGTGAATAAATAGTTGCCACCATTTAAGTTCCAACCCTCGTACATCAGTGGGTTACGTTGTTTGTTCAGGCTGCCGGCGTATTTGATGCGCTGATGTCGTTTGTACGCCAGGAACAAAATCAATCTCGGATTTATTTATTTATTTATTTATTTATTTTGGCACACGGTGTATTCACTTGCTGAAGCATTTGCACTAAATTTGTCCCCGTGCATCCTTGCTAAAAATGTGTTCCTGGCTCCACATATTCAAATCTGTTGCTATCCGACTCACATTAGACCGTTGATAGCTCCGTATTCCTCTAAGGAGTCGACGTGACGCCCATTCGTCAAACACTTGCGGTCGTCTTGCGCGGTGGTTTATGTGTGGAAACATCGTCGGTGCGATACTGAAGATCCTTCCTACTATCTTTTGAGCACAGAACAGCGAATTCTTTAATGATCAAAGACGGAATATGTCCCATTCATACTTCACAGATTGTCATACTACATTAAATGGGTTAACTCGCAGGGCGCTGCCATGTTCACTCTACATCTGCCTGTAACGCATCGTGACAGCCCTTCCCGTGACTTTTGACGTCTCAGCGTGAAAATTTTATCGCAGAAAGTTTACTGTGTGGCACAGAAGATACCGTACGATTAGGTTAAAATACTGCTTTGAAGATAATATACTTTAAAAAATTAGGTATCCCGTGGATCATTTTGATCCCCGTCGAGCCTTACGCAGAGATCTGTACGCCTCCCTCTTCTCATTGATATCTTGTGGACCATCTCAGGATTTATGCATCGAAAATCTTTCTTAACCATATTTAATTAGTCTTGAAGCAACGTTGTTTCTGTAATGACTTCTCTGGTTTGACAAGATTTGGGTTTAGTAGCCGCTATTTCAGTTGAACTGGATATGTTGCTGAACCACGCCCTAATCCTGCAGCCTCGAAACTGTTCAACTAGGAATCAGCAAAGTATTCTGAATGTCCATCTAGTTTCGAGCTGAGATGTTAACTACGTTTGCAGTTCGTCCAAATAAAAGTGTCCATGGACGTAACCTTCAAAAAATATAGACCAGTAGGTACTGTGATGACATTCCACCCGATATCATAACATCAAGCGAGTTCCTTTCCAAATCATGCACGAAATGGAAATTTTTTCTTATTAGAAAACCACATTCCCCTGTGTAAGCTGCGGGATATCACACATTCATCAGAAAATAACAGCTTTGAGCAGGACACTAACTGTGACAACAAAGCACTACAACCTGCAACTCATTGCTCCATGCAGTTGCCTCATAATTCATTCACAGTACTAGTCTAAAACTTTCGTTTTCCAATCAACTCTATTCTAGTCATGCACTGTAGAACATGGTCTATGATTTTCAGCTCCTAGTTTACGAATGGATTCCATTACAAAGTGCCCAATTGATTAAGCGTCGATGGGACACGTTTCCTCTCGTGTTTGCATCCGCTACGCAACCTGCCTTTGACGATACATGAAACTAAAAACACGTTCCATAAATCAGAGTTCATTTATGAGATGAGGCCTCACCAAAGAGATCTCTAAACGCTCTCATTACCTCTGTTATTGTTTTCCCTGTCTGTGAACATACCACGCAAGCACACGAGCACACAAACACACACACACACACACAGTTACAAACAGTGTATCTTCAGGCAACGTAACTGACGGCGTGAAAATGCCTGGACTCTTGTTCATCCACTAATTGAATATAAAAACACTAAGCGTCTTGTACGAAACTTTATACTTCCTTTCTGATCTTTGTGACACATTTTCTCACTGACTCACTCTCGCCGCGCGGGGCCGCGCAGTCTGGGGCACCGTGTCACGGTCCGTGCGGCTTCGCCCGTCGGGGGTTCGAGACCTCCCTCGGGCATGGGTGTGTGTGTGTTGTCCATAGCGTAAGTTAATTTAAGTTAGATGAAGTAGTGTGTGGGCTTAGGGACCGATGACCTCAGCAGTTTGGTCCCATAAAACCTTACCACAAATTTCCAAATTATACTAACGCCCTGTCCCTCCCATTCACACATCATTTTCGCTGTTCACGCGATAAAACTGACACACCAGGTATGAAGTTTTAATTTGTAACTTCCCTACTTCTAACTGTATTGGCGACACATTTTGCAGACAGTATCCATATACAGCAGTGAATGCACCAGAAAAACTACATCATTTAACGACCCATAGTTTACAGGATATGAGTCATACACATTGAGATGCATGAAAAACCAGCTTCTGTAGTTAGAAACTGTATACAGTGTGGCCAGAAAATGTCTGAAACGCTTGTAGGGATGTTGCGGGGCAGGTTGTACTGAGATATAAATGTTACAAAAAAAAAATTCGATACGTTGCGCCGTTTCTGAGTTATTTAGCATTGAAGTTAGCCAATCAGATCGTCGTACGCATAAATTCAAATTTCAGCTAACGAGACAAAGCAATCGTTGGGCAACACGGCCCCTGGCAGGCCGCTTGAGTGTGAGCGCGCGACGCCCCGATTGGCTAAATTCTGTGCTAAATAACTCGGACACGGAGCAACGTATCGAATTTCTTTATTAACATTTATGTCTCAGCACAGCCTGCCCTGTAACATCCCTACAAGCATTTCGCACATTTTCTGACCACCCTGTATACGGCTTGTGGAAAATACCCAGACTACACTGACAAGCCAGAACATTTTGTTCACCTACCTGTTGTCGATATAGATCCGCCCAGGCGATATCAGCATCACCTGCAAAGAGTGGTTGCTAGTCGCACATACGCAAGGTGCATGTAATATCAGCGAGAGTGCTGTCCTTGTGTAGCATGGCGAAAGCGCGCGGGCCTTCCGAGTCTGACCGAGGGCAGATTACGATGGCCCGGTGGCTCGGCACGAGCATTTCGGTAACTGCACGGCTTTTCGGGTGTTCGAGGGGTGCTGTGGTGAGTGTCTGCAACACGTGGCGAAATCAACGTGAAACCAGGTCAAGGCGTCGTTGGGCGGCCACCCATCATTACAAATTTAGGACGCCGCAGGATGGGCTGATTGGTAAAACAGTACAGGCGACGAACCGCGGCGGAACTAACATCAGACGTTAGCGGTTGGCAGAGTGCATCTGTGCCTCTGAACATACAGTGACCCGGCCACTTGTAAAGATGGACCTCTGCATCCGACGACCCAAGCGAGTCCATTATCCTCTGCGGGACATTCACGTCGGCATACGTGGGTCAGAGGGAGACCCTGGAAGGCACCATGACGGGCAAGAAGTTGCGTATACTAGTGCGGACCACATACAACCCTTGGTGACGAACATGTTTCCCGACGGCAGTGGCATTCTTCAGAAAGGTAATGCGCCATATCATAAGGCCAGGAGAGTGATGGAGGGGTTCGAGGAACACAGTAGTGGTTTCCAACTGAAGTGTCGCCCCCTTGCCCCCCAACTCTTCATATTTGAACCCGATCGAACACATGTGGGATGTGACTGAAGGTGGCCTCAGAGCACATCGCCCTCCTCCCTGGACTTTACGGGAGTTAGGAAACTTGTGCGCCCTCTTGTGGTGCCAACTCCCTCCAGCTACCTAACAAGATGTCGTTGATTCCATGCCACGACGCGCCGCCGCTGTTATCTGTGCCAAAGATAGTCATACTGGCTATTAGGTAGATAGTCATAATGTTGTTGCTGACAGCGTATCTTCATGCAGCATTTGAGAATGACAGTACATATCGATTTTGAACGAACTTAACACATTATTTCGAACTTTTACGAAAATTTTTCTGGCTGTTGCTACCCATAAACTTATGAAAAGATAGAAGTTAATCGCTTACCGCACATTCGTTGTTCACGCAATAAAACTGCAGCTGCAGAAATGATGTTTTCTTTATTTCTTCTTCACTTCTGACTGTATTCGAAACGTGTTTTGGGGACAGTACTCATATATAGCACTGAATGTACCTGTAAAATTACTTCATTCAGTGATACAGGATTTAGGAGATATGGCGTCGTTAACACTGAGATACAGGAAAAACTGGAGTTGCTTAAGACGGAACCCGAATGACCCAAAATAAACTCGTCCTGCGTTTGATAATAACAAGAGCACTCAGAAACTTCCAACAAGATTTAAACATAATTTCAAACATTATCCAAATTCTTTGTCGGTTACATGATTAACGTCAGATATTTAACACATTAACTCATTTTTAAAGTAGTCAGAAGTTTGAAGATGCTTTATACATGGAAGTTCGATTCTTTAGAGTATCGGTGTTTTACTGCTCGCACCTAAACACCGTTTGCCTGCTTAAGTCAGTCATTTCTTGAAATGTAAAACAATGCAATACTGGTATCATACAATGTATTTTGTCATTTTTAAAGCATGGATGCTAACGAAGGAACTACAAGTTTCCCAACTGTACAAAATCAAGAGTCATACAGAAATGTTTTGGACAGCCGGTTGTAGGTGGTAACCTCTACATCGGTGAGCCAAAACATTGACCACCTGTTTAATAACTTGTCGTTCCACTTCCCAAACACATTACAATAGAGATTTTTCTTGGCATGAAGTCTACAAGTCCTTGACAGGATTCCAGGCATATTGCCGCACCAGATGTCTACGCACAGGTCAAGCAATTCCCACAAATTAAAGGATAGTGGTTTACGGGCACGCAGCTGGTGCTCGATATGGATTCCAAGAGGGTACAGATTAGGCACATTTACTGGCCAAGACGTCAGTGTGAGTTCACTATAATTCCCCTATAACCGCTGTAGCGGGATACTGACCTCGCAACATGTTGCAATTATCCTGCTGGAAGTTGTTATCGACATGGGGGAGGGGTGGGGGAGGGGGGGGGAGAGACTTCAAGCATGATGTGATGCAGGTGGTCTGCAATAATGTTCACGTAACTTGCTGATGTCTCGATGCCTTCAGTTATCACCACAGATCCTATGGAAGCCCAACTCAATGTACCCTCAGCGGCCTTCATCTGTGGCATGGTGCACGTTTCGTGCAGCCAATCGCGCAGATGATGCCGTGTAAGCAGCCAACCATCGGCCTGGTGTAACAAGAAATGCGGTTCATTCGACAGGCTACACATTTATGTTGATCCATGCTGAAAACTCAGTGATCCCGTGCCCACTGTAGTCAAACTGACGATGTCGTTGAATCAACACGTAGGGGTTTGGTGATGTGGAGCTTCATATTCAACAACGGCCATTGAACAGTATGCTCCTAAACACTTGTGCGTACATCACCACTGTACTCTGATCATTGCCTATTATGGATTACTTAGTTTTGTGATGAGACGTGGTCGTCCAATACCATACGTAAACTTGTTATTTCGCAACCCTTCAGCCACTTTCCATAGGTGCTCACGACAGTAGTACGCTAACAGGCGACAACTTTCGCCGTTTCAGAGATTCTCGGTTCCAGCCGCAATGCCACAACAATGTACCATTTGTTAAAACCACTTATATCAGTAGATTTACCCATTTGCGGTCAGCATCTCCGCTACAATGACTGCCCATTCGTCTCTCTTATGCTTATATTCTTTCCTTTCTAAGTTAGATGCCCACCATACTAGCAGTCAGCATGCAACCTTGTAGTGGGCAGTCGCAAATTGTTTGGCCTCATCAGTGTATCTACTTATAAAAGGAAATGTCCTGACGGTTTCACTGACTTCTCATCGCCCAGCACATACTGCTAGAGATACAAACCTGAAATGTATAGAGCGTTGATATTATACTGTACGCAAAGTTAAAGAATGATTTTTTTGTTTTTTTTTTAATTCCATCTTTAGTGATGGAACTGTGGATGATACGTTTTTTTTGAAAAAGTCTCCTTTAAAGGAATTTTTAAGCTATGGTTACAAAAATTCGTATCTGATTCCTCGGTCAGAAATAAAAATATTTATGTGTTTCAGAGTTATTGTAAGCTGAACCTGTATGAAGGTGAAATAGGGGATGAAACGTTTTACAAAAATATTTCATTATGAAAGCACTTTTAAAGACAAATGTATGAAAATATGTAATTGTTTTCTCGGCTGAAAATAAAAATGTGCACCTCTCAATGTTGTTTGGAAGTTCAAGGAGGTGAAATAGAGTATAAATATTCTTATGAAAATATTTTGTTACCTTAAAACGTTTTTAAGCTGAGGGTACGAAAACTATTAGGGTATGGAAGGTTTCCGTGGAATTTTCATCACAAGAACAAAAGGCACGATTAATGAAAACTTCCGACTCCAACAACAAGAATTGTTTTTCAGTCAGTAGTACATCCGAAAAAGACCATGCTCTTATAGCCTCAATCAGCGTCAAAAGTTTAGAAGGTGTTGCAATTTGTCAACTAAATCAAAGAAAGCTACCTAATAGTCACCATGACAAATCGTATTAGTCATAATGGCATAGAAAAAGAAACGGCTCTGTAATATATTAATTCTTTGGTAGGCCTGGTATATGTTCACAAAATTATTTTTGTTGTAAATATTACGCAAACGCGAGCGAATCAGAGGGTGGTAAACTAGTATTAAATAATAGTACGCTGTTACATGCACATAAATTTAAATCACAGAGTAGTTGTAATACAATGTAGCGTAAATCGGGATAGAGTCCGCAGAGAGTACAAGTAAATGAATAACCCTCGCTTTAGTAGCACTGAAAGACTGTTGCAATGCGGTAACGTCCCTGTCGTTAGCCTGTCATTCAGGAGAGCTGCTCGTTTTGCACTAGAACGTTCGTGTCACTGGCGTGAATAGTGGCGTGATAGTGCACTACCGTCGATTCCACAGTCCCCGGGGAGCTCGGCGCCGCGCTTGCGAAGAAGGCTCTTTGTGACACCCGCCGCCCTCCGGTCACGAGACTTTTCCGCGCAGAGCCAAGTTTCCCGCCGAGTTTTCCCGGCGGAGGCTCGTGGCTCACAGCGACGCGGCACCCATAAATTCAGCTCTCCGGAATTTCAGGGCCACCACGCCGCGCCGCGCCGCGCTTTCGGTCGTAGCTTATGGGGTTCGTGCAGCCATACGTCGGAAAGATATATGCGAAATCTGTTATGCCCTAATGCGGTTTAATATGGTTTATGTTTGGAAATGGGCTGGAATGAAATGGACGCCTTTTCCGAGCTTCAGTGATCGTGGCTACAACCGCGTGACTTCCACATGACCTAAGGCTGAGTTCTGCTTGCTTTGCACTCGGAAATCTCTGTAAATGAATTGACTGGCAGGCCGGATCGCTAGCATAATTTGCGCGCTTTAACTCAATACTGTCATGTGGTGTAGTCTTCTCGGAAAGGCTGCTAGGGTTTATGTATAAGGGGCGATCAGGAAGTATCCGTTAGTATGCGTTGCTGTAGCGTACATGCAAATTACTGCGAGTCCGATGCAGGTGCATAAGCACCGAAATTTAAACGAGGGGTTAGCGTGGCCTTCGAACGGAAACTTTTTGATTGCCCCCTATATTTATTCAATAGAAACGTGCACAACAACGTTGTGTTAAGTTAATTACCGAACATATTGCAGAAGCTCCTTCATGGATCTAGGGTTTCTTAAGCTTTCTTGCCCACGTCTTCACTCCGTAATGTTATTTGCCTTCAGTTACAAAAATGACTTTAGGGTAAACATTGAAATCCGCTACCATAGAAACACAAGTGACAAATATTTCTGTATACACTACTGTCACCACCTAGGGTTCAGGGTTGAATTCCGTATTCTAGTGCTGATGTTTACAACAGATTGTCCGATTGTCAGTGGATATCAGACAGAAAATCGAAAATCCTCAGACGGTTGAATTCCGTATTCTAGTACAGATATTTACAACAGATTGTCCGATTTTCAGTGGATATCAGACAGAAAATCTAAAATCCTCAGACATTCAGACACAAAATCAAGGAGTACCTTATTAATAACTCTTTCGTTAATTTATCGGAGTTATTTACCTAAAAGTAGCGTTCATTATTGAAAAGATTTTGCTTTTGCCATTATACACGGAGAGAAGCCTAGCTTTCTGACCTCAAATTATTTTTGTTCCGTTAAATTCCTTTCAGGAGTGTTGTTGTCCACAACTGTTGTCTCACAGATGCTGCTACATAACATGCAAAAAATGAAATGAGCGTATGGCATCGTTGAACGGTAGACCCCATTCGGGGAAGTTCGGCCGCTAAGTGCAAGATATCTGTAACCTGTTTTCTCCTATTTTAATAGTGATCAGGGGATCATCAGACAGGCAACAATGAATTCTCATAATGTCTTAAATAACCGAGATGCCCGCACCAAATTTTTTAAGGGATTTATATATATATATCAGTATGGGGAAATTACAACTGTTATTGCGGCCTGTGAATGGACCACCACTAGCAATTTTCAGTGTATAGTTATTGTATTATTTCTTATTAGCTCAAGAAAACAGTTATTCCATTGCATTTTTCTGGTAGAGGTCCGTTATTCTGGTGGCAAAAAACGGTCTTGGTGAAAACACAGAACAAAACACTACGGCTAAAAAGTAGTTCGGGATGAAAAAGTTAGGCACCCCAACCTGTAATAGAAAACTATTAATGGTCTATGCTAAATTACGTAAGTGCATAGTTTAACATATCAGACAAAAACAGTCGCGCGGTACTCTAAATGTATGGATCCTAGCTTTTCTAGAATAGTTGCATTTATTTACATCATATTCAAATAAGTAAACAGAAACTAATCTAGGGTAATTCTCAATAGTTATAATTGCTTGCCTGCGTACTTTCTGTTGTGGGTCCTTCTGCCTACTAATGTATTATTTTATTTCTTCCACAACTCTGAAGACGGTAATTTTTTCCGCACGACATGACAATGAATGAAATAATTATTAATATAGCGCTACTAAAATTGAAGAACAGTTTCGTTGCATGGTAAGTGCTTCCACTTCACCTGCCGTAGAAGAATTATTCCGGCTGTATGTCTTGTCATGGGGTGACTATTTATATATGCACTATGTGATCAAAAATATTCGAAAACCTGTTAGTGGGCATTAATATGAGATTTGTTCACGCTACACCGTTGTGAGGACTTGAACTCTGTTGGGGACACTTCCAGTGAGTTCTCAGAGGCTATGGAGGAATGGCAGTCTTACTCCAGAGCCGAAACCAGAGAATGTTCGATGTTGGGGTCTTGAGCGAAGTCGACGTTCCAACATCTCATTCCGGGGATCTTCCTTTGGGTTCAGATAGGGACTTCGGGCAGGCTAGTCCCTTTCGGGAATATATATTAAGATGGTATCTGTTCTTTCGGAGGTGTTTCAGTACCCGAGCTCTCACGGGAATCGGCAAGAAACCGCGAGTAAAGAGTATAATGGGAATGGGCACAACGAATATAGTGCGGGACAATAGACTGTGAATGTGAGTATCATGGGAGGGGTGTCAGTGATAAGTCACGGCAGTCGCACTATCCTCCGTGTCCTCGGTGGCTCAGATTGATAGAGCGTCTGCCATGTAAGCAGGGGATCCCGGGTTCGAGTCCCGGTCGGGGCACACATTTTCAACTGACCCCGTTATATCTACGCCTGTTTGCAATTGCGGGTATTCATTTCATTGTAATTCCTTTCAGGAGTGTTGTTGTCCACAACTGTTGTCTCACAGATGCTGCTACATAACATGCAAAAAATGAAATGAGCGTATGGCATCGTTGAACGGTAGACCCCATTCGGGGAAGTTCGGCCGCTAAGTGCAAGTTTTATTTCGTTCGACGTCACATTGGGCGACTTGCACTCCGGATAAGGATGAAATGACGATGAAGACAACACAACTCCCAGTCAACGAGCGGAGAAAATCTCCAACTCGCCCGGGATCGAGCCCGGGCCCGTTTGCATGGGATGCAGGCTCGTTACCACACAGCTAAGCAGGTGGACTCATAACATGCAGTGTCATGCTGACACAACCGTCGTTTCCTGTCTGTTCCTGTACCATATTCAGAACATATAGAGCTCATATTCTTTTGCATGTAGTGTTTTTTAAGCGCAGTAAGGCGACCACAGCCTCACCACTAAAATTACCCATTTAGCATAAGACCGCCTTCTCGATACTTCACAGACGTCTCTACACATGGTCTCCACGTATTCGCCAAACCCAAATACATCCATCCGATGGCATCGGACACAAACTGATTCATCACCACAAATTCCTCGTTTCTCCTCATCCTGTGTCAGGTGGCGTCATTCCTCACACGACGTCAAGCGTAATTTAACATTAAATACAGAAATGCTTTTGTGGAGCTATTCCACCATTATGCGAACATTCTGTTTAACCCAGTACGCATAGTCATTGTGCTAGCTATATTACTGGTCGCACTTTGGAGTCGACGAGTAATTCTTTTCGCTGAATTCTTGCGTTTTGTTACAACTGGGTTCTGCAAAGCTCGACGGTCCCTGTCTCTGCTCATCATTGTAAGAGGTCGGCCTGATCTTGGTTTAGCCATGGTTGCTTCGTCGGGATTCCATTTCACAATCACATCACCACCAGCAGAGCTGGGTGGCGTTAATACTGTTGAAATGTCTCTGATGAATTTGTTACTCATGTGACACACTGTGACGAGCCACTGAGTTCTCCTGATTGAACCATTCCGCTGTTACTGTTTCTCTACTGACAACTCGATGCCCTTCCCCCCCCCCCCCCCCCCGCCCTCCACATCCTTTTTTACTGGCAGATCCGCCACTCGTAACGTTTAGTAACCAATTCGGCATTACACAGCGGTGTCCAGATACTTTCTATCAGACAGTGTGCTGACTAGTTGAATCACATAAGTAAAATAGAACCAGACTTCACGCTTCGAGTGGAGACATGTGACAGGATGTGCCAATAACTTAGAGTGTTTCTGAATCATAATAATATGTAAAATACGTTAGGCAAGTTTCTTGAAACTTCAGCTTATGCTTCTAATGTAAATCTCCAAACACAACGATGACAAAAATTTGTGCACTGGAACGTGTAGGTTAACTGATACATTTGGCGTTTCGATG
Source organism: Schistocerca nitens (assembly GCF_023898315.1). Taxonomy (NCBI): domain Eukaryota; kingdom Metazoa; phylum Arthropoda; class Insecta; order Orthoptera; family Acrididae; genus Schistocerca; species Schistocerca nitens. The sequence goes on from NC_064621.1 coordinate 493,636,022, forward strand.
TGTGTTAAATGTCATCTATATGAAAGGTGATGAGTTTTCAACTTGTTCCCAGGGTCGCCAATTGTAGACGATTATAATGAAAATAATGTGGCAACAGTAAAACATGAAGGATTACGAAACGTAGTTTCCTTTGAAAAGAAGTCCAAAGTGAAAATAGACAACTTCTGTACCATAAATTCTTCCAGTTAACTATCATAAGTTTATTCTTTCGATTAATTGGAATGGAGAGTCTGGAAGAGCCTAAATAGACTTAGATGTCAAATGGGAAGATCACAGGATAACCTGATCAAGTGGGGATACGCCGAAGAAGAGCCCTGTCAATGTGGAGGAAAACAAACCATGACACACCTGCTGACCTGTCCATCTTTGCTGGCCCCATGCACTTTCCAAGACCTGTGGTTGGCCAACGACGCTGCAGTGAAGTGTGCCGAGCACTGGAGAGAGATATGAGCCTTGCTTTAGACAATAATGACGACTTACAATATGTGAAGATCATGAATGTATATATGAATGAATAACTATCATTTACTTGTATTTGTAATCTAGCATACATAGCGTATTAATTAATTAGAGATGTAGCTCAGACGCAATTAAATAAATAAATTCTTTCGATTTGGAATATAAAACAGCAGGTATGTATGTCCAAGATCTCCACACAAATATCTTGGTCCATTTCATCCAAATGTAGCACACAAACTTAAGTAGTATAAAAAATGCATGGTTTATAGACTCCTAGATGCAGTAGCAGCATTCCCTACCATACTCTATATGATAGGGCATAGTATTGGCCATACATACCGACCTTCGTTGGAGGGCACCTTACACATTAGGGTTAAGGAACCGCTTTCGAGTCCCCAACATTTAGACAGTCATGTACTTCAAGCATGTTGTGCCGGAGTAATAATGGCCTGCATTATCGACCTGTTTTGCAGGGGGTACACGTGTGGTTGGACACGGATGTGGTAAGAGAGGGGGAGATAATGGGCAGACGAAGGGGGATGAATGAATGAATAGAGACGTGGCTATAGGAGGAGGAACAGGGAGATGGGAAGGCGCAGACAGGCAGAGAGGGAGAGGACGAGGTAGAGAAAGTGAGTAGGTGGGAAAGGAATAGAGGCCAAAGGTAATGAAGGGAGGGAGGAGGATGAGAAGGATATGGGCAGAGGAATGGGGAGGGAGATAGCGTCAGAGAGGGGCGCTGAGGAGATGGACGTTGAGAGGGGAAAGAAGGAAATGGGAGAGTTAGAGATAATGGAGAGGAGGATATGGAACAATAGAGGTGGGAGGAAGAGAGCTGGGAGAGGAAAGAAAATAGTGAACAAAGAAGGAGGAAGAGAGGGTCACATGTGGGTGGGAGGCAGATATGTCTGCAATATGAGTGAAACGTGTAAACATGTGAAGCAATAGGGAAAAGTATAGTTAACAATCTCTTGATGGATACAGCTCCATTTACCTTAGGCAATCAACATGAACTTATCTCATATTTATCGATGATGGCTGCACGAAGCATAGTACAGAATAACATTTGTGCAATATGAAAATGCAGGATTTCTCGGTGAATCTCGATGATTAAATCTTATTGGGTTGACAGCCAAGTCAATGTGTCGTTCTCCGGCAACACGAAAAAATTTCATCAACATTTATGATAGTCAGTTATAGGTTACCAGTCATCTACGAGCTATACTAAATGAGAAACCAAGATCTCAATAAAATTGTAAAGTGCAAAGGTAAAACAGGACACCAAGGAAACAAACATTGGCTGTTCCTTCTGTTCAATTTAATTCGTACACAAAAAGGTTTAGCCTTCAGACGTAAGATAGACTTTGTTATGCTAGTAAAAAGTGAAGGAGTTTCTGACTGTATACAACAGAAGAAACAGAAGGAACTGACTGAAATATGTACAATCTTTCTTGTGATAAAATGTATTCTCTTACTCTACACGAAGTAAAACCATCATTACACGTGGCATCATGACCTAGGCTATGATGTGGTCGCGAATTGTTGCGTGAAAGTCATGCTCGAATGATGTCATTGGTAGCTCACTAGCTGAAACTGGAATTGATCCAAATCCGAATAACGATATGGTTCACAATTTTAGTTTACCATGTCCTAGTCGCTTATTAATATCGGCGATACTTCTCTAGGTAATCATCACAGGTAAGGAAACATTTTTGAGATCATTAACCCATTTTAAAAATTCGCATTTAATATTGTAACCAGGATATTGAAAAACTGTTACAGATGTTGATTAATTTTGATAAACAGGAGCCAATAAGTTTATACGACTGATTAATAGCTTGCAATATTCGGAAATGTAGTCTTGGTCGTCATATAGTTTACGTCCTGGGATCGCCAATTTAGTGGATTATTTGCTCAAAAGTGAGCAGATTAATTAAAGGTAACAATTAGTGGTCGATATTTTCCAAACTAAATCTCCTACTTTTCCAGACACACTCGAAAATAGTAACTGGACGACTTATTTTGGAACATAGATTGAAGAAAGCTAAACCTAAGTTAACAGCGTTTGTAGATTTAGATAAAACTTTTGACAATGTTCACCAGAATACAATCTGTGATTCTGAAGTTAGCAGCGATAAAATTCATGCAGGAAAAGGTTATTTACAGCTTCCACAGAAACCAAAGTGCTGTTATAAGAATCGAAGGCCTGAATGACAAGCATTAGTAAAGAAGTGGGTGAAACAGAGTTGTAGGCTAGTCACAAAGTTGTTCAGTATGTACATTGAGGAAGCAGTACCGGACTCCAACAGAAATTCGAAAAGGACAAGCAAGTTCAGAAAGAGGGTATACAAACTATGAGGTTGCCAGTGACACTACAATTCTTTCATATTCCTGCAGGACGTCGAACATGCTTATGAATTCGCACTAAAGTTTCTGGACTCATAGCCCATCAAAGCTTCTTAATTATATGAATGCATGGAACAGGCACCAAACAGAATCGCAGCTGTGATGTATGTTATGTAAATTGAAGGTGGAGGGGGAGAAAGGAAAGGAACGGGAAGGAACATCAGCGAAAGTACGGACATCACACATTCAAATAACTGAGTCGCCTCGATAGGCAATGAATCCACCACCTCCAGTGTGGACGCGTTATCTTGTTCGACCTCCTCCAGGAATCTCAAAGTAGCGAGAATGGACGACATGGACAGGACCTGTGGATAGGTGGCCCTAGCTGTGACAGTGAGTCGGCCAAGGGGTATACCGAGTCAGTCCCCATGCGATAAACACTGTGCCTTCGAGGCGCAGTGGCTAACACAACTATCTACTACAAGTCGGCACGGTGGATCAGTGTGTTCGGTCAGAGGGTTAGCTACGCTCTGTAATAAAAAAAAAAAAAAAAAAAAACTGAGAGAATGGATCAACGAAGAATCTGAACGGGTGTCTTTGGACGTCCGCCCCGAACGAATTCAACGAACAATATAGAAAAAAAAATGAGATCAACAAAAAACAAGAAATTAAGCAGGAGGTCCCGCGTTCGTGCCTGGTTCAGAATACAATTTCAAATTTCACTTAGCGCCACTAAATCCACATGAAGTTCTAATGCATCTTCCCTTTCCTTTCCTTTCTCTGCACCCCACGTTCAACTTACATGAGATAATAAGATTAGGAAGCGAGACACTGAAAGTAATAAAGAATTTTGCTATTAGGGCAGCTAAAATGTAGATCATGGCCGAAGAAGAGGAGACGTAAAATACAGACCTGCAATTATAAGAAAATTATTTTTGAAAAACTTAAATTTGTTAACATAATACTTCAAGCACACTTCAAGCATTAGAAGGCCTGGAGTGTAGCCTGTGCGGAAGTAAATTGTGGACGTCAAGCAGTAACTAATGAGGAATTGGAAAAAACTTAAATTTGTGGCCCGATGAAATTGTCTCTCTTTTCGATTGATTTTTTGAGTTGTGAGCCTGCTGCATATCCTTTTTAGTATGGATGTCTGAGTAACCTTCTCCAGAGAAAATACCAGGTTGGTTAACGTGTTTCTTTATCTTTGCCTTAGTTTCATTTAGGTTGTAGCACTAAAGAAAACTATCTGATTCATCTGGTCCCTTTTCAGAAAGAATCTGACGAAATTATTCTGGTAAAGCTATTGGTTATTATACTACTTATGGAAGTAACCCATACCGAATAGATAAATCGGAATAAAAATGATTTTAAAATATGGAGATTTGTGTGTTCTAGAGACGTCAGAAGCACAATTTGCCGAAAAAACAGACACTTCTGAACATCAGATTCAAAGATTAAAAACGTAGGGTATTATTTAGTTAAAAGCTAAACATTTGCTTCGAACAGTAGGTCATAATATTTGCAGTACTTAAATTTATGTTCCCCTACAAAGATATTGCTGTATTATCGTACGTTATTCCCTTATTCATAATGGAAGTTATTAAAATACATTGCATTGGAAAAGTATGCGCACTTGGAACACTATGCACAACTGAAAAGCGCAACATGTGAACATGCTACATCATTTTGTGTGGTCTAGAGCTGCAATAGGCCAATAAGAAACGCCACAGCGATCAAATTATTCGCATAATTGCCACTGGCTCCTCCAATATGCTGTGCCTGAATCACTGAAGGACAGACGTACGGAAAAACTGATTCTTATAATTAAACATATATATGTCCAAAAATTATTAAGCTACAATAGTAAAGCTTGGGACTAACATGTACAAAGTAATGGTTGATACTTTGTATTGTTTTTGTTTCAAATTACGAATCGACATACATTTTTTTAAGGGTTTGAATTTTTAGTAGTATTGCTTTATAATGAACCTTTTGTTGTAAATTGATCAAGCAATAAAACTGGAATTTCACAGTTTACATTTGCATAAGTGGCTAATAAAATGTGTAGACCACATTTTTGTTTAAGGAAGTAGTTGCTTTGAAATGAATTTTTTTTATTTTGTATTATCTGGGGCTGCTCCACAACTATCAAACTCTTCTCAGACAAAAGATAACGTAAAAGTATAGACCAGGATTATTCAGTAAGTAATTCTAAAGAAGTATGTAAAATTTCAGGACGTTCCCTTTATAGTTCCTGAGAAGAGGTACATTACACGTTAAAAAAGTCAATTTATGGCAGTAAATTTTTAAAGTTATTATTTCAGTTTTTAATAATGTTGCTCTACCTCTAGTGACTATTGCTGACCATACCCATAATCTTTACTCTCTTTCACCTCTTTCTGGAGCAATCTCTTCCCCTGCCTACTTTGCCTAGCCAACTTCTCCATTTTCTCTGCTGCCTGACATTTGTCCAGTCACGCTACATCGATGCTTCTCAGTATGTTCAAGGTCAGCGCAGCTGGATGGAAGCCTAGTCTCTGCAGGCACTTAATGTTACCTACAGAAGCCCTGAACTGAAAATCATATTTACAAATTTTACACACATTATGTATATTACTTACAATGCGAACTCTGTCACTGTCATCGTACAGTCTAAGACCCTTTGTCCAACAATTACCTCATACACAAGAAAAATTAATTACATGGGCAAGTACTTCTAACTATATTAACCTAAACCACTGGAAAACTCGTCTTTTGTTCTTCGACGATACCAGCGACTTTCTCGAAATTTGTTCTTCGCACTTACGAGCAGCACCTCTAACTCTGTTATATAATTACTTGTCTCTTTTAGACGTGAAATTCGACATTTCCTAATTTTCTTCATTAAGCATCCACTGTTATGACCCATTTCGAGCAAAACAAGTTGATATATGCAAAACTAAAAACTGAAATAGGTTTGTAGCAGGTACTACTCAACAATGGAACAAGAAAAGATAATCTACCTTACAGCCTTCTAGACTCAATAGCAGTTCCTATCGATTGCGTAACGAAAAATTAACGCATAAAAAATTTCTAGCGTAGAGGAGATGTTGATCACAGCCTAGGAAGAGGAGGCGTAGCAGGCGCAGGTGCCCAAACAATCTTTTTTAAAATATATTTGTAGCGTGTATTCTGCTATCAAACTTTGCAACGTTATTCTTAAAGCATCAATCTCATAAATTACGGAATGAAAATTAAAATTTTTTGGCGATTTTGCCCGTAACTGAAACTGAACTTTTACGTTTCGATGACGAATAATGGATGAACGTACGACAACACAGTAGCTTCCATTAGGCGAAAAATAGTTTTCAAAGGACTGTATGTGTTAGCATATATTATTTCAAACGAATACACCGAAGTGCGAGGAGCCAGTGGAACTGATCGGCTGTTATTTTAATGCACGGAATATTGTAAATAAATTAGTGTACACCTTACCAGATTTCTTAACGTCCGAATCCTATCTCTGCGCAATTTGAAATTTGATTGCAACTTGGAATACGACTGTCGAAAATGAAATAAGAGGAAGACATTGCTTGTGTCAGCGGTCATAAAGCAATTAGAAATCATTAAAATTCCCACAGTCTGCACATAAACCGGACGAGCTATCTATACCAGCCGGCCGAAGTGGCCGAACGGTTCTAGGCGCTACAGTCTGGAACTGCGCAACCGCTACGGTCGCAAGTTCGAATCCTGCCTCGGGCATGGATGTGTGTGCTGTCCTTAGGTTAGTTAGGTTTAAGTAGTTCTAATTTATAGGGGACTGATGACCTCAGAAGTTAAGTCCCATAGCGCTCAGAGCCATTTGAACAATTTTTAACTATATCAACCGTCGTAGAGTAAATGTCATCACCGTCTATGGAAGCAGCACTTAGGATTTTCAACTACTCAGGTCTACTTAGGAACTGTAAAATAATCGTTAAATTCTGACCTGTCTTTTCATGTCAAAACTAATCTGCAAACTCAAGCCCATTCCCACAGGTACTGGCCCCCTCGCACGCCATATCGCGTTTAGGGCGTTGCTTGCATTCCCGCGCTCTCTGTGTGATTGCCTTTTATAACACCACGCTTTATAGGTTACCAACGTCTTCAGTACGCTCCTTTCTACTTATCTCAACATTTGTGGCGACTTAAATTACACACTTTTGTTCCTAGATGTTAAACACCATTTCTAGAAAATCAGCGTTAAGTATTTCTACTGTAAATCAACAAAACATATATCAATGTCACTAAATTTCCAGTGATTGGGAGTATCAGCATTAGCGTAACATCTCATTTATGAAGATGAATCAGTTACTTCCCTGCCTCAACAATTTTGTTGTAAGCGTTAGCGGTAAAGAAACATCTAGAATTTTGAAGTCATTTAACAGGGCTCCGACGTCAGAGAAAACTTTTTCTTTCCACTTTTTCTGTAGTATAGAATTTGTATCGAAATTGTTGAATTGGTGTCGAACGTATTTCTGCATATTTTGGATTATCCAAGAAGTAACACATTTAAATCACTACATTTCATATTTCGCCACGCCAGATCATCATGATGGTCGTGTTGTTCCATCAGACCCCCCCCCCCCCCCCCCCCCACGTCCCGTTTGCGCACACTCGACCAATCCCCTCGCAGCAAATAAACACTGGCCTCGTGAACTAATTGAAGTTTTACAAGATCACTTAGACTTCTTATACGATTAGCACTCTTATGTATTCGGAATGACATTATTCTACAGACAGCTACCTCATTGCTGCTATTGATTGCCTGCAGTACAAGGCTGATCTCTTTCAGCAGTGACTATGAAACGGATGGCTTCTGCGATGTAAACTCTCGCAACAGTGACGCGGGGAGAAAGAGTGTGTAAGGGGGGGAGGGGGGATACCTGTACTTTGTACACATATCCACCACCTTTTCAAAATATTATAATGTAATCTTATATTTTAAAATCTTGAGAAAAATTTTTACAGGTTTTGATGAAATCTTCTGTCAGATACCATAAATGTTTTAAATTTATCGGTTGAACTTAAACCATAAATTTACGTCTCAGTAGTAGATGTGAGTTTTCACAATGAATGTCATGTTCAGTATTCAAATTCTGTGGCTCTAACTACACACCAATATCTCTTTAAAAAGTTAAAGTCAGTAATAATTAATGAAGTCCTTACTTCAATCTTTTTTGTGTTTATCACGAAGTACACCCGCTCCCTCCATAGTAGCCCCGTTTACTAAAAGTGTGTTGTTATTTCTAAGTGCGTGCTAAAAGATATTTTCAGGTTCGGACTCTACTTGCAAATCAGTGCCTCCTTAGAACGACTATCGTTAATATAAGTTAACAACAATTAGGGCATTTTACTTTTTTAATTTTTTATATATAGTAACCGTCCTTCCCTCCTCTTTCCTACCAAAGGTACGTCGGTGTTATGAGGGTTAAAGAAAGGTCTCAGTTCTAGTCGTAAATGAAACTGGTATCGCTCGCAGTAAAATCATTGCAGACTAATAGCCCTATTATTTGAGAGCTAAAAAACAGTCAGCCGGTAGCACCAACATTTTTCCTTTACAAGGTTTCGAGGCTGACTATGGGCGGTTTCATCAAAAAATCCACAAATACCTACAAGATTAAAAAAAAACAAAAAAAGCATTAACACAGAAAAAAGATAACGAATTGACAGTTTTTACTCCGAACAGATTTATACACTATGTGATCAAATGTATTGGGATACCCCCAGAAACACTTGTTTTTCATAATAGGTGCATTGTGCTGCCACCTACTCCCAGATACTCCATATCAGCGACCTCAGTAGTCATTAACAATCGTTAAAAGAGCAGAATGGGGCGCTCCGCAGAATTCACGGGCTTCGAACTTGGTCAGGTGATTTGGTTTCACTTGTGTTATACGTCTGTACGCAAGATTTTCACTCTCCTAAATATTCCTAGGTCCACTGTTTCCGATGTGTTAGTGAATTGGAAACGTGAAGAAACACGTACAGCACAAAAGCGCACAGCCCGACCTCGTCTGTTGACTGACATAGACTGGCGACGTTTGAAGAGGGTCGTAATGTGTAATAGCCAGACATCTATCCAGACCATCACACAGGAATTACAAGCTGCATCAGGATCCACTGCAAGTACTATAACATTTAGGCGGGAGGTGGGAAAAATTGGTTTAGCGGCTGCTCATGAGCCACACATCAAGCCTTTAAATGCGGAAGGACGCCGCGCTTGGTGTAAGGAGCGTAAAAATTGCACGATTGACCAGTGGGGAAACGTTGTGTGGAATGACGAATGACGGTAGACAATGCGGCGATCCGGCGGCATGGTGTGGGTATGGCTAATGCCCTGTAAACGTCATCTGCTAGCGTGTGTAGTGCCAACAGTAAAATTCGGAGGCGGTTGTGTTATGGTGTGGTCGTGTTTTTCATGGAGAGGGCTTGCCCCCCATGTTGTTTTGGGTGCCAGTATCACAGCACCGGTCTACATTGATGTTTTAAGCACCTTCTTGCTTCCCATTGTTGAAGAGCAATTCGGCGATGGCGATTGCATGTTTCATTACGATTGAGCACCTGTTCATAAGGCACGGACTGCGGCGGGGTGGTTACACGACATTAACATTGGTGTAATGGGCTGGTCTGCACAGGGTCCTGACCTGAATCCTGTAGAACAGCTTTGGGATGTTTTGGGACGCCAACTTCGTTCCAGGCCTCACCGAGCGACATCGATTCCCCTTCTCAGTTCAGAACTCCGTGACGAATGGGCTGCCATTCCCCATGAGACCTTCCAGCACCTGATTGAACGTACGCCTACGAGAGAGGAAGGTGTCATCAAAGCTAAGATGGGCAAACACCATACTGAACACCAGCATTACCGATGTAGGGCGCCTGTCAGGTGTCTGGATACTTTTGATCACATATTGTAAGAAGACTGACTTACATGTAGTAACACACGAACAAATTTAAGAGCAATAGTTCCCTCATCACATAGTACTTACATGTAGTAACAGACGAACAAATTTAAGAGCAATAGTTCCCTCATCACATGGTACTTAATTAAGAATATAATATTAAAGTCATAGTAACTAACATTAGGGCTGAGCAAACAGTAGTCGCGTTCGAACGGATTCAAGATTTTTCAATAGGCCAGACGTTTTGATACATTGTCGAGCTAGTTAGAGTAGTCGCGAGGGACTTTATTCGAGAGGTGCGAGAGCAAGGGATAAGTAAAAAACTGCGAACTAGCCTCAATAACCTATTGCTATTGAACACGGACGAAATAGCATTAAATACTACAAATTGTTATTCTGATAGACCGAATTTACGAGTTCTCATATTGTTATATAAAGGTATATAAACATTTATGTTGATTTTTAAGTAGCGGTAACCGACAAAGGAAAAAAATGTTGTTACACGAAAGATATATGTTGACGGAAATCAGCATAATATTTTATTTCCTTGTGAGAGTCGGTAATGATTTACCAACTAGGCTGTAAATGAACTGTTCAATCCACATTAAAATATTAAAATAACACAGAAAATTTTACCAGATTTTTTATCGATCTGATAACAAGAGGGCACTTTTCAGATGAATCAATCAAGACAATTATTCAAGAATTAAATGCTGTACAAATGAAGAGTATCGTAATAAAGCGAGAATGACTTGCAGCGCCCAGACCTATCTAGCATAAAAGTGTCCACAAACGTCAGTAGTTCGCGGGAGGAGCGAAAGCTCGAGATATACAGGGTGTTACAAAAAGATACGGCCAAACTTTCAAGAAACATTGCTGCCCCGCAAAGAAAGAAAATATGTTATGTGGACATGTGTCCGGAAACGCTTACTTTCCATGTTAGAGCTCATTTTATTACTTATCCTCAAATCACATTAATCATGGAATGGAAACACACAGCAACAGAACGTACCAGCGTGACTTCAAACACTTTGTTACAGGAAATGTTCAAAATTTCCTCCGTTGGCGAGGACACATGCATCCACCCTCTATCGCATGGAATCCCTGATGCGCTGATGCAGCCCTGGAGAATGGCGTATTGTATCACAGCAGTCCACAATACGAGCACGAAGAGTCTCTACATTTGGTACCGCGGCTGCGTAGACAAGAGCTTTCAAATGCCCCCATAAATGAAAGTCAAGAGGGTTTAAGGTCAGGAGAGCATGGAGGCCATGGAATTGGTCCGCCTCTACCAATCCATCAGTCACCGAATCTGTTGTTGAAAAGCGTAAGAACACCTCGACTGAAATGTGCAGGAGCTCCATCGTGCATGAACCAAATGTTGTGTCGTACTTGTAAAGGCACATGTTCTAGCAGCACAGGTAGAGTATCCCGTATGAAATCATGATAACGTGCTCCATTGAGCGTAGGTGGAAGAACATGGGGCCCAATCAAGACATCACCAACAATGCCTGCCCAAACGTTCACAGAAAATCTGTGTTTATGACGTGATTGCACAATTGCGGGTGAATTCTTGTCAGCCCACACATGTTGATTGTGAAAATTTACAATTTGATCACGTTGGAATGAAGCCTTATCCGTAAAGAGAACATTTGCACTGAAATTAGGATTGACACATTGTTGGATGAACCATTCGCAGAAGTGTATCCGTGGAGGCCAATCAGCTTCTGATTGTGCCTGCACACGCTGTACATGGTACGGAAACAACTGGTTCTCCCATAGCATACTGCATACAGTGACGTGGTCTACGTTACCTTTTACAGCAGCAACTTCTCTGACGCTGACATTAGGGTTATCGTCCACTGCACGAAGAATTGCCTCGTCCATTGCAGGTGTCCTCGTTCTAGGTCTTCCCCAGTCGCGAGTCATAGGCTGGAATGTGCAGTGCTCCCTAAGACGCCGATCAATTACTTCGAGCCGCCCGCGGTGGTCTAGCGGTTCTAGGTGCTCAGTCCGGAACCGCGCGACTGCTACGGTCGCAGGTTCGAATCCTGCCTCGGGCATGGATGTGTGTGATGTCCTTAGGTTAGTTAGGTTTAAGTAGTTCTAAGTTCTAGGGAACTGATGACCACAGATGTTAAGTCCCATAGTGCTCTGAGCCATTTGAACCATTTGAATTACTTCGAACGTCTTCCTGTCGGGACACCGTTCTGGAAATCTGTCTCGATACAAACGTACCGCGCCACGGCTATTGCCCCGTGTTAATCCATACATCAAATGGGCATCTGCCAACTCCGCATTTGTAAACATTGCACTGACTGCAAAACCACGTTCGTGATGAACACTAACCTGTTGATGCTACGTACTGATATGCTTGATGCTAGTACTGTAGAGCAATGAGTCGCATGTCAACACAAGCACCGATGTCAACATTACCTTCCTTCAATTGGGCCAACTGGCGGTGAATCGAGGAAGTACACTACATACTGACTAAACTAAAATGTCCACATAACATCTTTTCCTTATTGTGTGTGTGGAATGTTTCCTGAAAGTTTGGCCGTACATTTTTGTAACACCCTGTATACAGAATCATGATTGTAGTCTTTTATTTTTTTATTAGTTGCCTTTGTTACGCATGACCTGTATCCTAGAAAATATTTCAGTCCGTGTTTTAAACTTATTTTTATTATTAAAATACCTAGTACATTAAAAACGGTAAGACAGGACAATGTAAAAGTACCAGCAAGTCATTATATCACAGGCTAATCAAAAATCGAACAGACCCAATATATGCCGAACTATGAAGTAATCCGTTCGAACAGTTTGAATAGTATGCAAAGACCGCCCTAACTGACATAAAGCAGATAACTACCAATATGATTGTAGCTACATAATGTTGCACGGTATACGCCGCTAAGGACTGCAAGACAGTCACTGAAGGTGACGTCAGACTAAGAGGCTCACATGCCGAAGCTTGCGCCAACGAGAACACGAAAAAAAAAAAAAATACGTGCCATCCACTAACTATCGCAGATACCAACTGCTTAATTTACGAAAATTATTTTAAATAGTTTATAAGCGGTCATCTCACATACCCTATTATCTTACTTACGTATGGGTAGCATTTTTGCATGGCAAATTCATTAGAATACTCAACAAAACCTTTAATAATATGTAAAATTTTGAGCAAGAGAAACAGTGCCCGCCACCGAGTCGCCAGATCAGCAGTAGTTGCGACATTCCCTGCGGCAATGCAAATGAACTCTGCAGACATGCGTGCCCTATCTGCAACGACACGTTCAAGGTCCGCGGTTTTACCCCGCGTTTGCTGCTGATGTTATGCGGCGATTGTGGAACACACGATGCAAACGCTTTCCCGCCGCCATTCCGTGCAAAGCGAGCCCTTGCGGAAGCGCTCCGGGTCACGAGTTTCGCAGCTCATTCCGTAATGGATCCAACCGCCTTCCTTGATGTGATTGTGTTGCCGACGGCTGTGCCCTGCATTTTATAAACTTCAAACAAGACAGATTGTCGTTAAGGAAACTCGTAAAAGGAATCCCCCTACATTGCTATGAAGACGCCAGTGCAATGTTGTATTATTGTAGCTCTCTGTAATGCCAAGCGGTTACAAAAACAGACGTACGAATAAATACATATCTGAAAGTACTATTAACTATATCGATATCGAGGTGTTAAATAATGAAAACTTTGGTTATCTCTGAAAATGCAAAATGAAAACAACAGGAACATTATGACGTTGTGCTTGCCATCCCCCTAAGAAACGGTCTTCCGCATGGCGTATGTGAACCGCTACCTCCATCATTCTCTACGTTGTTATCGATTCGGTCATAAAGATGGGACACTACTTTCAAATCAAGAATCTACTCACAAACGTGCGGAGAACTTTCTCTAAGAAACACACTTGAAATTGGTAGTGGCAATATGAAGAAATACTACCACAAAACTTGCTTTTGATTTTGTTGTCTGTAATTTTTCTAAATGACTTCAACATGATTACTGAAGATATTTCTGTCAGTTCCTACCGTACTGTGATATTTTCCCCTTTGTAATGCTGGTGGTATACTAAACTTTATCACTTCCTCTCAGAAATTTCAATTGTTTTTGTACTAGCCTCAAAAGGGTTTGTAACATTGCGTTGCACTCTAGAAAGCACTACATGAAATATTTAGTAAGAAAGTGAACGGGTGAGTTCCATCGCAGTGCGCTGGGACTATAACTTATTTGTATGTTTAGCACATAGGAAAGTTCTTATGTCTGTTACTAAAATCAGCAAATTTTTTTACTTACGTGTTATAATTTAATGAAGAATAACAGAGCGAGTAAAATGAGCAAGTCTCTTTAAGTCATGCGAAACGACGTAGGTACACAATGGGGGTATGGTGACATGGAAAACTCGAGCAACGAGCCCCTCATATGGAAACTGCACACAGTAGTCTCAAATACAACACCCTGTCACACACCATCGTTTATTGTTATCTCTAGAAATTACAGACATAACGATCTGCGGCATTCTTTCCTACTTAAACCAAGAATCGTGGTTCGATTCCTGCTTATTCCCACACAGTCAACTGAATAGATACTTCATACAAACTCTAAACTTAATATGCAAGCCACTGGGGCGTCGTCAAATTGTAAGATTGGCTACAGGTTGGGATCCACACAAATCCCTTTATTATATCCGTAAGATAAGTTAAATCTATACATAGAACAATAAATGACGAAAATAAAAGAAATGTTCAAGAGTGGGATTAAAATTCATGGTGAATGGATATCAGTGATAAGATTCACTGATGACATTGCTACCCTCAGTGAAAGTGAAGAAGAATTACAGAGTATTTTGAATGAACAGTCTAATGTGTACAAAATTTGGATTGAGAACATGTAGGAGAAGGATGACAGTAATGAGAGGTAGCAGAAATGAAAGCAGCGAGGAATTAAACATTAGAACTGGTGATCACGAAGTAGATAAAGTTAAGGAATTCCGCTACCAATGCAGCAAAATAACCCATGACGGACGGAGCGAAGAGGACACAAAAAGCACTCTACCATTGGCAAAAATGGCATTCCTGGCCAAGAGAAGCCTACTAGTATCAAACATAGGCCTTAATTCGAGGCACAAACTTCTGAGTGTACAGCATTGTACGATAGTGAATCATGAACTGAGGGACAATCAGAACAGAAGAGAATCGAAGAATTGAAGATGTGGTGTCACAGGAGAAATTTTTTAAAATTAAGTTGACTGATAAGGTAAGCAATCAGGCTATTCTCCGCAGAATGAGCGAGAAAACGAATGTGTGGGAAACACTGACAGAAAGGAGGGAAGGGATGATAGGACGTCTGTTAAGACATTATGGAGTAACTTTCATGGTACTAGAGGGGCTGTAGAGGGCAGAAACTGTAGAGAGAGACCGAGATTGGAATACATCCAGCAAATAATTGACGACATAGATTGCAAGTGTTAAATAAAAAAATAGGAGAATATTATATATAAATTATAAAATAAAATTTGTTAAATCTCATTCCTTCACTTACTGCGCTTGCAGACTTGTTATAATTGACGTTTCGTAATTTGAGATAGTGCTAATTTCACAACTGATATTTAAATACACATGACTGAATCTAGTCACGCAGAGAAAGCTCTAAATGTGGAAGGATTAGGAAGCAAACTGGCCGCGTCTTTTGACAGGAAACTTCCCTGCATTCGCCCTAAGTAATTTAGGTAAATCAGGGTAAACTTAATGTGGATGGTGGGACAGAGATCTGAAAAGTCGTGTAATAGAGAAATGTTCTTAAAGCAGAGTTATTTCGCAAATCGTACTATTGAGAACAGTAATTTGTTAGTAGTTGCTTTATATTCACAAGAGATTGTTCTGTCTTTCGACCTGTCGTGAGATGATTAACAGGGACACACAACATGCGTGGGAATCATCCTAAGATCTCCGATGGTATATTAGAATAATTTTAAACAGTATGAGTCACCCTTTCGTATGAAATACCGTAAACCTGTGCTGCACTTCTCTCTTTCGCAACTGAAGCAAAATAATGGAAGTAAGTAACAGTTTTGAATATAATATAGTTCTGCAAGTGATCACTCTCACGTATGTTAAAGATTTCTCCAAAAAGACGACACAAGTTCACAGAATCTTTCGAATCATCTCCTAGAGTTAAACAATACAACATAAGGATTAATTAAGAACCAATCAAAGCACCATCCTACGTAATTATTCATATGGTCGTACGGAATCACAGCAGCACGGTAAGATCTTTATAATACATTTTTCTCAACTACCATTACGTCTTGAACGAGCTTGTCTCATTTCGCTAGCGCTGTATCAGAATAGGTGCGTCTTCTTTTATCTCAGAGTGATTTTCTTCGCGACCTTCTGTGCGAAGGTTCAAACAGTGCAAGTGATAATATGTACCTATCCACACTCAGTTTTTCTGCTACAACACGGTGAACTTAGTCAATCATGTTTGATGCGTACTTAAGGAATTTTTATATCTATAATTACACGTATAGGTATCCGCACACTTCACGTGAGTGCAACTCTATAATAAATCTGCCTAGTGCGACTAGCTAGATTTGTTCTTGACTCCCGATATTCGAGTTGCAATGAGTAATGATGCTAAGCCACAGCACAATGGCATTCAGAATAAGAATGAAACGAATTGCTATTATACTCCACTAATGAAATTTCTTTAATCAGCTTAAATGCATCTATCCGAGTTCCCTTGAAAATCATTGCCGTCAAATCATCTGTTCCGGGCAGCAGCTCCAAATGTACAACGCAGTGGAATTTCGTTAATTAAAATTTTTCTTATTCAGCACAGTTCAAACACTCCCAAAATGTAACAGGATAAAATTTCTGATGTTGAGGTATTGTTTGACTTTAGCAATTAGGCAATTAAAAGATAAACGTCAGAATTCACTGGTGAGCAAGTGCTCAGGAATTCATGGAGTCTATGCCGGTACTGTAAACGAATAATGCAATACTTCATTAAAATACCAGTAGCGAAATGGCAAACGTTTACCGAGCTGTGCTATAAAGAGGAGAAAGAATATCATGAAATTCACTGTTGACACCCATGAAATTCAGAAGACACCACTGACAGCATACGTAAGTCACGTTACCAGTGGGCATCTACCACTAGTAGATCATATTCCATCTAGTTAATGTTCTTAAAAGGAAGGACTAAGGATCAATGAAGTGATTAGAAATGTCTTAAGATTTTCAGTAGATGATCCCCTAAAGCGTGCAGATATTTATCTGAAATTTTGTTGTCCCACTGTCATCTGCTATGAAAACCCCTATTACGGCCATCAGTTTGGATGGTTAATAATCTTATCATTAGGCACGTAAAGCTTTCCATTTGCAACAACTGTGTGAACACTTACATCTCTTCCTTCTTGCTCTACATAATACTAATACACGAACTCGACGACACAATTCAATAGACAGAACTTCAAACACAAGTCTGGTACTATTACACTACTGTCACATTAGATGCTCTGAACAATGTCTAAAATCGATATACTGAGATCTGTTCCCCAATTACCGTTATTGACGTTTCATACTGTGGAAGGAAACGTTACGTATAGGTACATTCAAAAACATACTGTAACTGAAAAACTATTTTGCGCCTGATGATTTTTAGTAATGTTACAAACTGATACCAACTGCAAACAGAGGACGGTGGCACAAAATTATTTTTAAAGATATTAGAGACGGAGGTTAAGCTCAGATATCAAAACAATAGTGAGTGAAACAAATCCTCTATTTTTCAGTCTCGTGTAAATTATTCTCTCCTAGAAAACCACTGAAAATCTATATCTGATGTCCCAATAGCGATTTGAAACATGATCCTCTCGAATGCAAGTGATGTGCTTTATTTAAACTCTTCGTCATCTGAGTCGGTCTTCACATTAGAGAAATGCTTCAAAACGCTTGACTAAATTTCCCATCCGATGATCCAGAGTTATCCAAGACAAAATTATGCTCCTTGTAATGAATTGACATTGAAATCCTCAGATTGATTCGTATTGAGAATTACATTTTTTCCGGAAATTGTTATCGTTCGATGAAAGATTTTCGTTTGTGAGTTCTGTAGGAAGACCGTGCTGTGGAATGCACGGT
Source organism: Schistocerca nitens (assembly GCF_023898315.1). NCBI lineage: Eukaryota > Metazoa > Arthropoda > Insecta > Orthoptera > Acrididae > Schistocerca > Schistocerca nitens. The sequence goes on from NC_064621.1 coordinate 493,653,903, forward strand.
GTGGTGATTGTATGAAACAAAACTTGGTGTAATTGGACGCAGTAGCAGTAATCAGGAGCAAGGTGAAACTGTGCACCTGTTAGCAAAACATCAGAACAGAAACTCATTTCCCTGCCTGCAAATACTGTTTGGAAGTAATTACAGTGGCGGAGAACAGCAACACCTTTGTTCAAAAACGTTCTTTCTACAGGACAGTCCTGTTGTTAAGGTTTTAAAATAAAAGTATACGAGTGTCGAAAAGCGTAAATGGTGCTTCACTGTTGTTTGTGAAATTTAAAAGTTCGTTAGAACACTGAAAACGTAATACAAATCTCTTTCGATTTTGTAGTCGCTGAAGTGAGGGAGGTTAATCTTTTCGAGACTGCTACACTGAGAGTTCTTTAATTATCGCAAAATGGTATTGTGAAGAACTAGTGCTGAAGCTAAGAAGAGAGACAATGGGCTAAATTCAGATATCGATAAACATGTGATGTAGCACATAGACTTTGCTGATGACTTAGACGGTTGTAATAGAAGAAGCAAGTCACAGATGATCCCAGAGAGAAAAGAAATAATTTGGTAATGGATTAGTAAGTCCCAAGATTACATCGCTAGCCGTCAAAATAACAGGTGTAGCCAATTACCAGAGTACAAGGAGCACAGCATTTAATACTATTGCAGTTTTACTTTCTTCCAACTTCTTACCTTCTCCGTATGTAAGTGTCTTGTTATGAGGGACCAGAATTTCAGAAGGAAGAAACGAGGAAGATTTGAGTTTAACGTCTTGTAGGAAAGGAGATATCCACGTGGGGAATTTCAGGTCGGATTGGGAAAGGATACGGAAGGAAATCGGCCCTGCTCCTCTCAGTAGAACCCTCATCGCAGTTACTCCAGGCTGTTTAGGGAGACCGCGACAAAAATAAACATACTTGGCTGAGTGATGCGGATATTAACCCCACTCCTCCTTTATAGGGGTCCAGTCTTTCACCATTGCCCTATGTGTGCAGGTAGACTTCAACACCCTTCCCGGCGTTGCAAAAGAAGTATTCCTCTTTTACGGTCTCAACACTCTCATACAGTTATATTACCCTTTTGCGTCTAACATTATTCCGGATGATCGAACAATAAGTCAAGGTTTCGAGTGCCTAATTGACCGACCTGGCATTTTGCCAATTTCCTATTAGAAATGAAAACAAGTTACTGTGTATCTTTGAGAAGTATAGAAAAAATGTCCTGTCTATATCTTCATGGAAACAACTTTGAAAGTATGAAACAGCCGCACAAAGCAATATTCTAACGTACAAATGTGTAAGTATGCTATCTAAATTGAGAAATACGAACGATGGCAGTTTATGTACGCTGAGAGCACCTGTTTCTCGCGGCCAAAACGTGACAACGCCTGTTTATAACTCTGTAGACAGTTATAAAACTTGCGCCATTATATATTGTTGTGGGTGCATTTACCGATGAATGTGGATGTGGCCCGTGAAATTTCTTGGGAATACTGTTGTTAGCACTGAAGTAATATGTTTCAGCGTCATGCCTGATGAGGAAATTTTTGACACATCTCATTCTTTATGAAGTCATTCCTCCTTACCTATGGCAGGTAGGTCGTTCTTATCCCCGCAGCGGTTGTTGCCTGACTTTAAGCGATGTGTTTACCAATTTAGTTCGAAATCAGTCCAGTGACTTAGGAGATATGAAACGTAAATACACGTGTATATATATATATATATATATATATATATATATATATATACTATAGTGTGTCTGTAGCAAGTGTACCAATGGCACTGTACTTGAGTTACCAGTGAGAGCGTTCTGATTTATGCTCCGGCGTAACAACAAGCGCCGGCACGAAAATGAAGAACGCAAGAGCAGAGAAGTCTGTGACACGACGTAAGCCAATAACACGCTGACTAGGACGTCACCAACACAGGGGCGGCCTCTACAGAAGAGAATATAAGTGCCTCTCCAGTCAGCCTCGGAGAGTCGTCCTAACTGTTATATTGAGACTTGTGCCTTATGTTAATTGCTTGTATTGACATTGTATACAGCGAAGAACAGTGGCTGTTTGCTGTCGCCAATTTCTCGCGACCCGAAGTTAAATACTGTCAATCTACTTTGATGTAATAGGGACCATTAATATGATTTGCTTGAATTGTTGTATGGCTATTCCGAGAAAGCAACATCCTTTGGGCACCCCACAGACGAGTGGGAAGGACCTCACAATTTACTGTTTTGGACATCATCCGAAATATTAATAATTATTACGTAATAGAATCTTAGGCGTTATGACAGTAACAAAGTTATTAGAATACCCTACGGAAATTGCTGACTCTCAGAGTAGTCAACGTCACATAGTTCGTACTGAGGACGAAGATACCGAGAGCAGATGGCTGAAATGCAAGAGCATCGTTCAATATGGCTTTGAAAACTATGCTTCGAGAAAGCTGTAGGGTATGGAAAAGACTCACAGTGGTTTAATAGCCGTGTTAGAAACCTGCTATGTAAACAAACAAAGGTTCATCACGGATTTAAGGTGTGTCAAAATCTAGCCGACTAAAAAAAGCTGATCGAAGTGAAAATGAGCATAAGGACACCTAAGAAGAAAGCGTTCAATGAATCTGAAAGTAAAAATTTGCCACCCGATTTGACTAAAAACAGTGAGAAGTAATACCAATAAGCAGTCCGAATTCATGTATTCAGTCATTTAGTGACCACTGTGGTACCGAAACCAATGATGACACAGGAAATGAGAAAACATTGATTTCGGACTTCCGAAACTACACTGCTGGCCACCGTAAATGCAACACCCTGAAGGAAGCATCCGAATCGAGTGAAATTTACACCATGAGTTTGCAGCGATGAGATATGCAACTGATTAGAATTTCAGCGCAGACGCACATCACGCGCGCCTGTGGCGCCACCTCATAGCGCCATTTAAGGCTTGGCGATTTCGACGAGTGTACGTTCGGCACGTGTGTTTACCTTGTGGTTGTTTCACAAGACGATCAGTTATGCCTCGTAGACAACAGCGAACATATTTTGATCAAGTATCAGAGTTCGACAGAGGAAGGATAGTGGCTTACCGAGATTGTGGATTATCATACAGAGAAATCGCTAGTCGTGTTGGACGAAACCAAACAAATGTAATGCGGATATGTGACCGTTGGATGCAGGAGGGTACGACGGACCGACGTGGTCGATCGCATTCACCTCGGTGCACCACTGCACGTGATATAGGCAAATTGTGCGCATGGCAGTGACGGATCGCTCAGTGACATCCCGAACCATAGCACAGCACATTGCGTCTGTAATGCATCATCCAGTGTCTGCGCGTACCATTCGACGCCGTTTACAGCAGAGTGGTCTGTCCGCAAGACGTCCATTGCTTCGTCTACCATTGACGCAGAACCACAGACGTCTCCGTCGCCAATGGTGTGATGACAGACGGATGTGGACGGCAGAATGGAATGACGTTGTCTTTACTGACGAGGACGCTTCTGTCTGCAGCACCACGATGGTCGGATTCGAGTGTAAAGACACCGTGGAGAGAGGATGCTGGACAGCTACATTATACACCGCCACACTGGTCTTGCACCGGGTATTATGGTATGGGGCGGTATTGGATATTACTCTCGCATGCCTCTAGTACGCATTGCCGGTACTTTAAATAGCCGGTGCTACATATCCGAGGTGCTGGAGCCAGTTGTCCTTCCTTACCTTCAGGGCTCGGCCACAGCCATATTTCAACAGGATAATGCGCGACCACACGTGGCACGCATTGTCCAAAGGTTCTTCGTCAATGACCAGATTGAATTGCTTCCCTGGCCGGATCGCTCTCCGGATCTTTCGCCGATAGAAAACATGTGGTCCATGGTTGCTCAACGAGTGACCCAGATTACATCCCCAGCTGCCACACCAGATGATCTTTGGCAACGTGTGGAAGCTGCTTGGGCTGCTGTACCCCAGTAACACATCCAACGTCTCTTTGACTCAATGCCGAGACGTCTGGCAGCGGTGATCTCCAACAAAGGCGGCTACTCTGGCTACTGATTCTGGCAGGACCACATGTCACAGACGTCTGTAAACGTAATCATTTGATACTTGGTCAACATGTTATCTACAAAATAAATTTTGTTGTGTTACCTCTTGTCTTTCTTGGTGTTGCATTTACGGTGGCCAGCAGTGTATTTCATCATGAAAGATAATAATACGGTCCTCGTAGGTCGCCAGAACAACGATGGGTAGCTAACGACAGGAAAAAGCACAGGTCATTCTCGTTTTCAAGAAGAGTCGCGTGACAGTTGCACATAATTACAGGCACACATAGCTGTCATCATTCTGTTGTAGAATTATCGAGTATGTTTTATGATCACATAATATGACATTTTTGGAGAAGGAAGATCTCCTCCGTAAAAAATAACATGTTTTCCTCAGAGACCTTGTGAAACTGAGCTGCCTCTGTTCCCTCGTGATATAAGCTATACACGTCGGGCCTGACACTGGCCCGTGTTGCCGTTTAGTGAACAAACTATGAAGTTACCGACTAACGGAGCAGATTCACGACTGTATTCAAAGCCTGCTTACGGATAGAACTCAACACATCACGCCTAACGAAGCAAAATCGACACGTGTAATGGTAATTTCGGGAACACCCCAGGAAGGTATGATAGAACTGTTACGAGTTGTGGCTGTAAAATAACGAGACTGATGCTGGCACAGAGGAAGTACGCGTGGGCGAAAGATGAAAGAACAATAACTGTGAAACGTGAAACCTTCTCGGTCAAATGTGGCATGTCTGGTGTCCGTAGACAAATTAGTGTGGTCGCAGCTCTCGTTTGTGTAAGAGCTGTTATTTTGTTGTACCAGAAAAAATGATATGTGTAATAACAAAGGAACGAGATTTAGTGAAGTTTCACATGAAACTAGGAAAAATGCTACTGAAACCTATCTCTTGTTAAAAGAAATTTATGGAAAAACTGTTTATCACTATCGTGAGCTTTTGAGTAGTTCAAGCGTTTCCAAGATGGACGAGAGGGCGTTGAAGATGACTCACCCCGGGACCCCCTTCTACATCAAAAACTGTAGGAAATAATGAAAAAAACAGGTAAAATTATTCAGTCTGACGTTCGGTTGAGTTTTATATCGATTTCTGAAACAGCAGGAATTGAAAAAGAGTGCCTAAGGCAAATTTTACATAACATGTTTAACGGGAGGAAATTGTGTGCAAAGACAGTACCGAAGACTCACACGATCGAACAAAAAGAAGCTCGTATATAAATGACCAAGTACATGACGTCGGAGGCCCCAGAAGGCTGTTTGCAGATGGTGCGGTTGTCTATGAGAAGGTAGCAACGCTAGAAGATTGCAGCGATTTTCAGGAAGACCTGAAGAGGACTGATGAATGGTGCATGGACTGTCTGTTGACCCTGAACCGAAATAAACCTAAAGTAACGCGTATGCGTAAGAGAAGAAAGCCACTACTGAGAAAATTGCAGTAACCACTAAAAACTGCTAGAAACAGTAACCACCGAAAAATATCTAGGAGTGACCATGAGCAGCTACGTTAAGTGGGATACCATGTAAAACAAGTAGAAGAAAAGGCGGATGCCTGACTGAAATCCATAGGAAGAATCTTAAGGAAATGTAATGCATCCACAAAGAAGTGGCGTACGAAACACTTGCTCCACAGATTCTTGAGTACTGCGCATCAGTCTGGGATCCTTACCGGGATCGATTAATAGAAGGGGTACAGAAGATCCAAAGAAGAGTGGCACGTTTCGTGACCGGATCATTTAGTCGTCGCGACAGCGTTACCGAGATGCTCAACAAACTGCAGTGGCAAACGTTAAAAGAGAGGCTTTGTGTATCACGAAGAGCTTTACTATCGAAATTTCGAGAGAGTACGTTCTGGGGTGAGTAGGTAGAGTTTTTGCATCCTGACACAAGCATCCCTCAAAATGACCACAACGAGAAAATTCGAAAAGCTGGATCTAATATGGAGGTTTACCAACAAATTACTCGCGCGCACCATTCGTGAATGGAACAGGAGCGTGGGGAATCAGTTAGTGGTACCAGAAATACTCCCCGCCACAAGCCGTCAGGTGGCTTGAATAGTATAGGTGTAAATGTTGACTAGAGGTAGAGTACTGTGTGCGGTACACACGTTCATCTTGCAGGTATCTCTTTTTCAAGCTTGGAATATTAATCACTACCGCCCAGGATCGGCGAAGAAAGAGACGTTGTTTTCAAATGTAGGTTAAACATACTTCTCCGAAACAACTCATTGTTACACGATAAACTAGTACTTGAATATCATTAATTACTCATTTTTACTGAAAAATTCCTGTAACTGGCCACCATGTAACCATATAAATAGTTTTTTCATTGTACAAGTAACTAACAGTCACACAGCCTTCCTGCAGATGTGGAGCACATCATAGACTCTGCATACTCGTAAACAAGTACACTTACACAAACACTTGGCTTTCATGTTACTACTGTGTCACATATCGTCCCACAATTGAGTTTAACAAAATGCTGGCCAAGTGTTTCCAGGGTCTCCCTTCGTGATAAGGCCAATGCCGGAACTCAATACCCCCTCCAAAATATTCCCAATTGGAACTCTCTCTGCCCCGCAACCAACATGCTTCATATTTAGCTGAAAATTACTTAACCACAATGAGTCAGTTCTAGAACAGCGAAATCCATCAGTTTCATAGTACAGGACAATTCTTAAACTATACGACAAATTTGTTTTCTCACAACGAATATTGTTTCTACAAGGGGTCGACAGTTACAGCCACAATGATTCCTCATTCCACCACGGACCATGCACGGAGTCCGGTAGGTGTTAGAAGTAGACTGGCACAGATGAAGAAAACTGTCTTTAATTAAAGAGCTTTATTGGTATTAAATCATAAGAATGGACTATAATAAAATCACAGACACCAAATCAAAAGTAAAGTTTTATGGTGAAATATCGAAGGCATTCAATATAAAGACAGGTGTAACGCTAGGTGATGGCCTTTCGCCACTGCGTTCTAGAGAAAATAGTTGGAGAAGCTATCACCAATCAGACTGGGAACTAACCACAAAAGCATTAGCTTTGCGGATGATTTTGCCATTCTTTCTGAAAACCTAACAAACGCTGGAATACAAATCAGTCTCTTAGAAGAAATATCCAACAAAGCAGGTTTAAGAATATCTGTAGAAAAAAAAATTATGACAAATATAAAAAATTTCCTGGAGTCCCTAGCAACAGATACTGGCGAGATGAAGAGGGTAAATAAATTTAAATATTTGGGAGAAATTATCCAAGAAAATGGCTTAGAAAAATTCGCTATAAAAGGAAGAATACATAAAATGGAGAGATCTTATGGAATAGCTAGGAATGTCTACAACAAAAGGCGTCTGTCTAAAAATTTGAACATACAGCACTAAAACACAGTAGTAAAACCAGACCGTCTTTATGCAAGTGAAGGTTTGGTACTTAACTACAAATTACACAAACTTCAAGTCCTAGATAGAAAAGTCATTCGAAAAATATTTTGACCACCAAAAATACAGAGGTATGGAAATTGAGAAGCAATGATGAAGTTTATCGCAGCATAGAAAACATAAATGAAACACTACGAAACAGGCGACTGCTATTTCTTGGACACTTATACTGAATGAACAGCAACAGGTTAACCAAACAGATTTTTAAATATGTTTCGGACAAGAAGTCAACAATAGCATGGATTCAAGAATTCAGGAAAGATTAGGAAAGAAACAACATAAGTGAATAGATGCAACAGAAAGAGAGATTTTCAAGAGAAAAGTGTTAAAAATGGAAGGATTCCGAGGCAATATGGAGAAGAAGACAGGATCAAAATGGCCCGAGGAGAGAAAATGGGTGCATAGAGGAAAGATGAAAGAATACTGGAGGAAAAAAAAGAACGACAAAGAAGGAAGCATTGAAATTGGGACGTGGTTCTTAGATGACCCAAACGAAGAAACAAAGAAAAAGAAGAAAATCACTATAGTCAGTCACAGGTATACTGTTGAATGGTAGTGAAACGTGAAGGAAGCGAAAGCAGGTCAGAATAACAATTTGTAATGTGGAGCTACTGACGTGCTAAAATTACAATGCGCACATACAATTGAAAAGAACTAATATTGCAAAGAATACTCCAGAACATTAGCGTACAGAAAAATTACTGCAATGGATGGAATAGTGTTGTGGAACCAGTTCCAAAAAAATGGTTCAAATGGCTCTGAGCACTATGGGACTTAACTTCTGAGGTCATTAGTACCCTAGAACTTAGAACTACTTAAGCCTAACTAACCTAAGGACATCACACACATCCATGCCCGAGGCAGGATTCGAACCTACGACCGTAGCGGTCGCGTGGTTCTAGACTGTAGCGCCTAGAACCGCTCGGCCACTCCGGCCGGCGAACCAGTTCCCCTTTTCGAAATTTTGTATATGACTAACGACTAACGGGACTGTCTTTTCATGTCAAATTTCGAGAACGTTCGTACATTAAATCGCAATACCTGTAATTACGTGACTAAAGGATGCAATGAGGATACACTTTAAGTTTCCGAAACTTTTACTAATTTTAAATGGCACTCACAACAGATCTTAAAGGAACAAAACTATTTTCCTAATAAAAACTCTGAAAGTATGTTATTAAGTCTCTTGTCTATGTTTTTGTCTTTTACTTTCTTAACGCTGCTTTTCCTGGTGGCTCTACTTGTCTAATAGTAGCTTGATTTATTAGTTCTATCATGCTGACTATTAACAGTACATTTGTGACAGCTTAATACTAAGTTATTACTGGGGCATCAGTCATGCAAACAGCCGACATTTATCCTGCTGCTAACAAACATCTACACATACTACACCTGAGTAACGTAAATATTTACTAGTTGTCGCTCTGAGATGTAATTAAATCACAATGAATTTTATATCGTGAACAGTTTGGGATTTAAGGGTTTTCAGCTTTATACTACAGCATGATTATTTGTAGTCATCAGATCCAATAATTTAAGCGTAGATATTTTTACATTATGAACACCCTCGCTCGCCCCTCGCACCCTAATACAAACTCCTGTCTAATTGAGAAGTTATTATGTAACGTACTCAAGAACGTTTTAGTTATCCCTCCTGGTAGCTGTGCAGGCAGTGCGGCGGACTGCCAAGTGAAAGAGTCCGGGTCCGATTTCCTGCCATAGCGGATAGTTTATCCTCTCGGAGACAGGGTATTGCGTTGTTCTTACGTTAGTATCGCCTAATTGACAAAATGGCACTGAGCACTATGGAACTTAACAGTTGTGGTCATCAGTCCGCTGCCTAATTGACATTTCACTATTGAGATGACTGACTGGGCATGTCCCGAGGGCCAATAAACAGAAAAGGAAAAAGTACTTTCAGTTCAACATAGAAATTAGTTTACTTTGTAACTTACATTCCTAGTATTTTACTACAATAATTTTTCTTTCTTTTCAAACAGGTTGTCTACGATGGATTGATAAAAGGTCGAAAAGGGTAAAGATGCTTTTTATGTGAGCTGAACGTGAAATATAAGCTGGAAAAGTAGAACGTAAAAAAGAGGGAAACGTGTGGAAGAGAAGTATGTGACATAGAAGCAGATTAGTGATTAACGTCCCGTCAACAACGAGGTCATTACAGGTGGAGCACAAGCTCGGATTACGCAAGGATGGGGAAGGAAATCGGCCGGAAGCAAATTAGGGAAATCACGGGGAACCTAAATCAGAATGGCGGCAAGAAGGTTTGAAACATCGTCCTCCCGAAAACGAGTACTTTGTGCTAACCAATGCGCCAACTACCTCATTCTCTGACGTAGGAACACGGGAGTACGGGAGCTGATTCCTCGCACCACCCGAAAACAGAACATACATGAATCAAATTTGATACGCCAATAGCCGTCTTTGTGTTGTTGTCAGGGCAACGCATCAGCGAACTGCAGGAACTAATCACGTTTGCCGACGCGCGTCTCGGCGCCAAGCACAGCGATTCCAGCAGCCGAAACACCGATGCTCTAATAGACAGTTTCGTTTGTAATTTTCAGCGGCCGCTCGGACATATAGCCGGACACGCCCGACTGAACACCGCCCCATTCCAGTAACGTGTGCGTACCGTACCACCGCGGCCTTCATACGTGCACACGAACCACCGCACTGCCTCTGAGAACATATCGATTGCGTGTGAGCGTGGGTCAACACCACGCGAGCGTTGCCGGAGAATGAATATGCAACGGCCAAGTTATTGCAGCCGCTTTGACCGTGCATACGCATTACTTCAATATTTACGAGTCGGCTAACAGGAACAGAACTTGCACAAAGTTGTGAATTATGTTTCATTACAGTTTCATAAATGACTCACCAACCGCGCTTCTGTTTGCACTTCCCGTGTCGCTTTTGGCTTCCCCCCTAGCGGATGTGTCAACTCCGCGTGTAAACAAACCTGTTTAACCTATCTCTGCTCGTATTTGTCCCGCTCATTTGTTACTGGCGCCACTAGGTGTGCTGAAGAAGGATCCTGCTTGAGGCACCGATCCACATCTTGTCACTCTTCAACATTACGTAATAATACGCATTTACGTACACTAACCACTTTAAATGGGCCACTAAAACAACTGGCTCTGAGCACTGTGGGACTTAACTTCTGAGGTCATCAGTCCCCTAGAACTTAGAACTACTTAAACCTAACTAACCTAAGGACATCACACACACCCATGCCCGAGGCAGGATTCGAACCTGCGATCGTAGCGGTCGCGCGGTTCCAGACTGTAGCGCCTAGAACCGCTCGGCCACACTGGCCGGCTTAAATGGGCAAATCATGTCTGTAGCGATATCCTGTTATCAAATATCTCATGTATTTACACCTGTTCTATTTTATTATATTCTTCAATTAGAGGAATAGGAGTCTCAAATTAGATAGCACCTTTTAGCACTTGAGACGATATTGCGAATAATGATGAATACGGTAGCAATGGATGTCAAAGCGACACTTGTCATAATCACGCATTCGGCCTAAATTTTATCGTAAATATTTGTTATGGCACCATTTCAGCAGCTACATACTTGCAGAGTCAGCAGGCCCAAGGTAATGGCATACTGCCCAAATTGCAATGGTTAATGAATAAAAGTGGACGACTAAGATACCCTCCAAAGTCCTGTCAAATATTAATTTTGGGTACTACTCCAAAAGATTTCTTAATTTACAGTTTTGACTGACGAGGTAACCAGCTCACAGTCAAATGGCTTGAAGGCCCCGTCACTCTTCATTTATTAACAACGTTTCACAGTTGTTCAAGTGTACTGAGACATACGAGCTTAGAATCATTTATGCATAACGCACTGGCGTCGCCAACGAACGCCTGTGAGGTGGAGTTAGCGATCAAAATTCCGATTTCATTACATGAGTGGCGAGCGGATTGCAACTGATAACGTCAAGTTCCTGACCACTGTACATTATCCCATGGTCTTGGGATGAAAATCAAACCATTTCGAAATGTTTTAATGAGTGAGTGTATGCAACACTACTGATAATCATTCGTATATTAGACTGGACCGTTAATTTGGGTGCTGTTTAGGGAAGGTCTTGTGCCGGCATAAGGTTTCACCAACTTGTTTCAGTGTCATCATCATCAGCAACAACACCAACACGACACAACATTCTACACAGTCTTATCACAATTATCTTTATCATACATTTACTCTGAGACAATCTGTCAAAACTGTGCCAAGTAGGTAGGCGAGTGCTGAATCTAATCGTGTTTGATCTGCGTGGATTTTTGTGACACTGTAATGCTGCAATACAATAAAGGGGGAGGTTTTCTTTTTCAGCCCTACACTCCCCTTCCTGCCCACGTCTGTCACTCATTTCCTACTCCACCGGCGGTTGTAATGTTCTATATACTAATAACTAGGAGCTCCGATATTCAGAATGTGCAATAATTTATAATCGGACCCCATGTTTCTTCCATGAGACGTTTGTGTACAATAATCTCGGCCTAAATTGCACGAAAATCCACATATTTCGCGACGTTTGTCTTGTAGTACTTGCTATCAGATTTCAGTGAATTTATCTAAAACATGCTTTACCGTAGAAATAAATTCTATTTTTAACTACATCATTTGAAAAATATTTTGAAACGTAAATTCGCCTGATAAGACGAAAGCTTTCATTTAGTGTAATGTTATTTTCTGACTAGAAATTTATGAATCAATCGGCCTGCAGTTTCAAATCTTGAAATCAATCACTGAAATGCCGTTAACAGTGCAAAGATATAGCTATAATATTCGTGATAATGTGTGGTAAGAGAAGGCAATTTGTCTCAGTACCATTATCTTGAGGAAACATGGCATTTCTTCCATTCGACTATCGGCCACTGCATGGTATGGTACACGGCTCCTAAATTCCCCAGTGAAATATGTTTGGTTGTTGCCCTTGTGTTATTAAGTATATCCCTCCGACAAGGGAAATCGAAAGCGCCCTCTAATGATTTAGGTGTGCTGAGAAACTACTTGCTCTTTAACGAAAATGGCTCTGAGCACAATGGCACTTAACATCTGAGGTCATCAGACCCCTAGACCTTACAACTACTTAAACTTAACTGACCTAAAGACATCACACACATCCATGCCCGAGGCACGATTCGAACCTGCGACCCTAGCGGTCGCGAGGTTCCAGACTGAAGCGTCTAGAACCGGATGCTCTGTAACGTCCAAGTTGGTTCCTCAGTACAGGTTTGACGAGAGAGAAATCGTACATCGAGGAAAATGATGACTCAGAGTGATACATTATTGCGCGCTTTTGGTAATGATAGTAGCTGTGTCAAAATGTACAAAGACGCTACTCTTCACAGTTTTTATTTTGAACAAATAATTTCTCCTATAAATGATGGGAATATTTAGCCGGTACCTGAAAGAGGAAGGCAGGAAGATTAAGGTTTAACATTCCGTTGAGAGTGTGGTCACAAGAGACGGAAACGCAGAGCTATGAAAGCGTGTTGACCGACTGACTTGTTCGCCTTAGCTCAAGTGAAGCTTCCCTTATCATTTGTATTTCAGCAGAAACTTTACAGTCTTCGTAATAACGGTTAAACCAATATTCCACTTACGTAACGACCATTTACAAGACGGCGGTGCGGAGTTTTACAGGAAATACGTAACAATATCTTTGTAACATAGTTTATTGTAACTGCGAAGGCTAATGTTCGGAATGTTCGCTTATATAAAACGCGACAGAAGTTCTTTAAATTCTCCCTATTTAGTTACGTACCGCCTGGTATGAATGTGAGACGGAATGTTTATGGATCGAGGCCCGGTATGACATACCGTTTTAACCAGTTTCATTATAGAACAAAATATATTTATAAGGTCAGTAAAATAGCTTCGAAATACAAATTACATGTACTTCACATTACACTTTCTGGGACGTGTTACTGTTTGTTGACCTTGCAACAGAATAATTATTTTTCTTAGAAGTTTAAAGTGAACCATATTCATTGGTAAAACTACCGGAAGCTTAGGTAGTAAAATTTACAAGCCGTGGATGTTTCTTTAGAAACATTCTTTTGATTGAGTGCAAATATGTGTGTGTGAATAATGGAGAAATGATGATGAAAAAGTCCCATACTCCGTAACAGAGAGTAGGGGACGATGCGGGAGACCTTCCCAGCCGTACTAGGCAAGGACCTAGTGGAGGTGGTTTGCCATTGCCTTCCTCCGACCGTAATGGAGATGAATGATAATGATGAAGACGACACAACAACACCCAGCCATCTCGAGGCAGGTGAAAATCCCTAACCCCGCCAGGAATCGAATCCAGAACCCCGTGATCGGTGACGTTACCGCAAGACCACGAGCTCCTACAGAATTAACGAGTGGTAACTTTATAATGACACAAACTTGAAACACACGATATTTGCAGTGCTGAAGTATGCACGATTTCGATTATTACGTAGCAAACCTACTGTGCGTCTATTTGGTATCCATTAGATTTCTCATAGTATAATAGGAGAAGATTATGGAGACATTTATAGAGGAGAGAAAGGAAAGAGACAGAATGTTAGAGTCCTCCTGGGAAGTCTGACAGAACCGCTCGTATTCGGTACATAAATAAATGATCTGACGGACTGTATGTGCAGCGATCTGCAGCTGATTTTTGTTGATGCTATCGTGTACGGTAATGTGTCCTCGTTGAGTTACTAGAGGAGGACACAAAATATGTAGTTGGTGTGATGAATGGTAGCTTGCTCTAAATGTAGAAAAAAGTGTAAATTAATACAGATGAGTAGGAGAATCAAACCCGTAATGTTCGGATGCAGCATTAGTCGCGTGCTGCTTGATATTGTCACGCTGATAATATATTTAGGCTTAATACTTCAAAGAGATCTTAAGCGGGACGAGCATGTAAGGACGGTAGTAAGGAAGGCGAATTGCAGACTTACTTTTGTAGGAAAATATTTAGGAGAGTGTGGTTCATCTTTAAAGGGGATCACGTATAGGACTAGTACGACCCATTCGTGAGACCTGCTCAAGTGTTTGGGCTCCCAAACAGGGCGGATTAAAGGAAGACATCGAAGAAATTCAGAAGCGGGCTCCTTGGTTCGATGAGCACGAGAATATTACGGAAATTGTTTGTGAACTCAAATGAGAAACCCTGCAGGGAGGACGACGTTCTTTTCGCGGAACGCTACTGAGGCAATTTAGTGAACCGCCATTTGAAGACGACTGCAAAACGAATCTACTGCCACCAAGACATGCTTCGTTTAAGTACCACGAACATAACGTTAGAGTAACGAGGGCTCCTCTGTTGTCATATAGACTATCTTTGCCTGTCGCTCTGCTTGCAAGTAGAACAGGAAAGGAAATGACAGTAGAAGGTACCCTCCACCAGGGTCTCTCGTCGTTGGAGTTTACCTGGATATTACAGATAGTAGTAAGCGGCCAGGGAAACCAATGGTATTTCGATTTCTGACCACACAGAATAATTGAATATGTAATTGGTTTTCAATTTTAATGCTGACGATCGCTAGTTGGATGGAGAACGTCTTAAACAATTTCATTGTATATAATTTTTAGGTCCAATGCATTTAAAATCACTTTCATCAGAAAATGCGACCTATCATGAAATAAGCCACTGGCCTCACTGATAGCTTATTCAGCACAAGTCAGTAATTAATGTACGCGTACTTGCTTCCATGTGCATAATCGCGAACAGGCGTGAAAGCAGAGCAAAGTAATGCCTTTTAGATATACATAATGGCACAGTCACATTTCTAAGTTCTTTGAGTGTGGTATTTAATAATGGTCGGTTTGTGCAGCGTTCAACAGGGAGAAACATATAACGTGGTATGTTTTTGTAGGTTTACTGATTTTGCGACTACACGAATATATTCAACGTTCTCTTCGATGAATTGTTGGGTTAATTCTACTACGACACGAATCCAGACATTTATTTTTAATTTTTAAACGATTTGATGAGGAACTGCCGTAGCTGTGGTAGGTGATTGTTGCAAAATACGTTATAGTAGAATTACTTGGGGGAACAAAGTAGCTGACCTGCAAGAATCCCTGCTACGACTGACATTGCTGTTCATGGAGCACGTGTTGAAACAACGATAACAGACACCTGCAACCACTCCGAGTTACGCTTCAACAGATTGCAAGCCATCTCCGGCTATATTTGATATGAATATTTAGGAGCTGTGAACCAGACGCCATCTCCTGTTACGAGAATAGAAAGGAAAAAAATGTTACGTCGCAAACAGTTGTGAAATTGCATTGCTTCTCTACAGTCGTTTCGTAAATCAAACTTCGAAGCGTTTTGGAATCCTGCATTCAAGAACAGGGAGGTGCTGTTGCGTGGTCATGCAACCATGGCGCGAAGCGGCTCGGAGGGTGTGGTTCCCCTTGTTAACACAGTTGTGACGCAGCTTTCTGGATGTGGCCGCCACACCTGCAACGTCGCTTTTCTTGCTGAAGTTCACGGATAGTTTGTACTCGTTGTTCGATCATTCACTATTATTGTATCACAAATCCCGACAGTGTACTCAGGTCAATGAATTAAGACAAGTCGTGTATCACAGGTACGTACACAGAGTCATTTACAACGTACACTAAGCGAGATGCTTTCTTAGTCTCAGATAAAGGGTAAAACTTACATAACTACATTAAAACCGTAACGATTATAGCTAAAAAAACTCTCCAATACCTGTCTACTCGTCCTTATACCTGTACATCACAACTTTCTTATTTCCTTTGTCACTCACTGAGCAGTCAATACTGCCTATTTTGATATAACACCGGTACAAGCTGCTAATAATTTTTAAATATACAATTAGCTGTTGAGATTGTGTATGTTATGTACAGAACAACAAAACTGCCACCGTTTATTTTTGGACGTAACGTGGAAACTTCTAATAAGCTGTGGAAGATATCGAAACAGTCAGCTAAGAGAGCAGTAGTTTGGCCTATAATTTACCATTCCCAAGTTCTTTAAAAACGTAAATATTATTTTATGTAATGGTGTTAGACAGTTCGTGAAGAGACGGCTGTATAGATGTTTCACGTTTCATCGTTGTCTATGAAATATCACTCAAAAGTCGGCGGTGGTAAGCAAAATCCAACGGCGAAGCCTGCCGTCGAAAACACAGTACAAGAGCATTACGCAATGCTTACGTGACAGTGGAGTTATATCTGAGCTGCGTCCGCAGATCCCGTCTTCTCATTCACCACGGCTCTCACCCTGTTAAGCGAATAGTTTCATTACACCGCTTGTCGTACATAATACCATTGAAGTAGAAAATTGTGTCATTTTCATTTTATTCTAGAGAACTTCCGCCCTTATCTTCAGGAGGATTCCATTGGATGTTCTTTCCTTGTAAGCGCTGAGGAAGAGGAAAATGCAAGTGGCTGGCACAGGTAAATGTTTTTGGGAAACAAGGCATTTCATTTAAGGAGAAGGTGATTGACATTTTGTAATAATTGTCTATTTATTGGCGCAATCACTTTTTTATGCAACTATCGCATCCGGTTTCAGTCACACTGCCGAACTTCAGAGGCAACAAAAAATAATAATATATTATTATTTCTGTGGCATCTGAAGGTACTACTTCTTATAGCATTTGAAGATGGTCACTGTAGCTGTAACCGGGTATGATTGTTTCTAAAAGTAATGGTTGTTTCAGCAAATAAAACAAAGATATCAGATAAATGTTTCAAATCGTATTTTACTCTCTAATCAGTTTCAGTTTCCAAGTCACATTCCAAGACGACGACATATTTCTATACCGATATTCCATTCTTCTCAAAAACCTTCCATTGCCACTGTGTGAGGCGATTTAGTGCTTAAGACACTGAAATTGTTTTCGTGACAAATGGGGCCGAATCCCAATCTAATCATCCTGATTAAATTCTCGTGTACAATATGGATTCCCTATACGACCTCTTTGCTATGGTACGATTGTCCCTTCAACAAGTCCTTTGGCGCTAGTCAAATCTTCTACCAAGCCGTCATTAATGATTTGATTGTAGAAGGATCATTAAATTCGTAATGTCGTTTCTTTCAAAAAGCGTATTCAAAGGAAAGAACATATTGCCATAAAACCACACCTTACTGTGTCACTGTCTCTGTGGATCATGTAGGTCTTTGATATTAAAACTGGTCTTGAAGAAATTTCAGTACAAAAGCTGCTGTATTTTTACTGCCTGTCTAGTTTGAGGCTTTGTCCATTTTCACAAGCCACCTATTACAGACAGCAGAATTCGTTATGAGTGGATGTGAATAAGTTGGATAATAAATGGATGAGTGACGAAATAGCTTGTGTAGTGACTAGTGACATACTTGTGTTTAGAACGTGGTTAGTGTGGAGAGTTCTATTTTCATCACTCTAAAATATTTCTTATATCTGCGATAAAAGATGTCATAGCTGTAGTTACACTAAATAGTATTATCTTAATGTATGTGAGTAATATATATTTTGCTTAATTGTGGTACCTTCATTGTCCAGCATGATGTGATCCACACGAGAACACTGCTGTATACACATCGGAGAATATTTTTCTTGTTTGATTACACTGCGTCACACTGGGTTATTTATTGTAGGTGTTGTCCTATTTTTAACGATATTATCATATGAGAATTCTATTGAAATACGAATGATGTAGCATGTTTCCTCTTAAACAGCGCTGAAAAGGAAATGAAAATTTATTGAACAACTGTGACGTAATGGAACACTGTATCCCACTCTGAGCATAGTCAGTGATATCAACACAATGGCGAAGTAAAGTGAATACATCAGAGATTATAGAAAACCTGATAATGTTATTCTGTTCATCAACATCTGTCAAAATTACGCCGGCCAGGGTGGCCGAGCGGCTCTAGGCGCTACAGTCTGGAACCGCGCGACCGCTACGGTAGCAGATTCGAATCCTGCCTCGGGCATGGATGTGTGTGATGTCCTTAGGTTTGTTACGTTTAACTAGTTCTAAGGGAGTGATGACCTCAGAAGTTAAGTCCCATAGTGCTCCGAGCCATTTTTTTGTCAGAATTACGATAACACTATGATATATTAGGCAACGTGACGCACAATGTGATTCAGTAAGAAAAAATTTCTCCTTCGTGTGAACAATAGTGTTGTCACGTGGATCAGTTCATGCTGGAGAATGGAGGTACCACAATTAACCAAAAATATGTGTTATACACCTATGCTAAAATAATACTGTAAACCGTAACTACAACTGTGACATCTTTTAACGCATATGTAAGATGCATTCATGTCTGGTGATATGAACAGAGCTGTCCACGCCATTCATATCCTAAACACAAATGTCTAATCAGTTACCATATTAACCATTTTATCACTGATGCTTTTATTATACACTTTCTGCACATCCGCTCACAAACAGTTTTGTTCTCTGTAGTAGGTGGCTTGTGAAAATGGACGAAGGCCCAAATTAATCAGCCAATAAGTAGGTAGAATCTTTGGTATTAAAATGTTTTGTCTTCAGTATTTGAGGGCTGCAAGATGTAACGTACTGAAAACGTTTTTGAGAATTGGTCTCATAGAAGGCCCACACTTCGAGGAGATATCTTGAACAGTGGTGTCACACGGCGCTCCCTGTACGTGTGGTGGTTTCGCGGCACACCTACGATAGACATTAGTCGAGGAAAATTGCCGATTCCGTGTACGATTCGGACGCAACTGACAAGCAGCGCTTTGACCTCGGGTACAAAAAAACTAGCGCTGTACGTACGTCACGCCGCCAGTTGAGGTTAGTACGGCGGCGCCTTGACCGCAGGGTCGGAGACTCGCCCACCGCCGCGGCGTCCCTCCTCGGCCTTCAGCGGGCGCAAGGTGTCCGCCGCCCCGCCTGCAGAACACACGCGCCGGGAGGAGCCTCGACGGACGGTCAACCAGAGCGCGAGAGCGTCGGCCGCGGCGGCGCACAAAGTATCGCAGCGTCCGCTGGCGTCGCGTCGCGTCGCCTCGCGTCGTCGCGCAGACGGCGGCCGCGCGCGCTACTGGCGACGCCGGCCGACGCCGGGTCAGGGCGGGGCGGGCGCCGCGGCGCGGCTGCACTGCGCGTGCGCGCTGCCGGCTGCGGCGGACCTCCGGACACCTGGTCGGCCGGTGGCCGGCGCGCAGCGCCTCGAGAGTGAGTGCCTTGCCTTTCAGGCTGGCCTTCGGGGAACTCCGGACTCCCGAGTCCTACAGCACGGTCGCAGTATGTGGGCTCCAAACAGTGAGCGCTTCATAAGACTACTGGATGACTGCGCCAGGCATACGAATTATGAAAAGGGATGCACGTAGTGTAGTGATCAAAAAAAATTTTCGTGATATCACATTGCTAGCAAATTACCAATGACATCGCTCCACGTTGGGCGCCAAAATGTAGTGAATTGGGAAGAGAAGCCGCGCGGGATTAGCAAAGCGGTCTATGGCGCTGCAGTCATGGACTGTGCGGCCGGTCTCGGCGGAGGTTCGAGTCCTCCCTCGGGCATGGGAGTGTGTGTTTGTCCTTAGGATAATTTAGGTTAAGTAGTGTGTAAGCTTAGGGACTGATCACCTTAGCAGTTAAGTCCCATAAGAAGATTTTACACACATTTGACATTTTTTTGGGAAGATAGACGTTCATATGGGGAAGGTAATACCTCAAGAAAAGCAAATTTGACAGGAGAGGCAACAAACAGTTTTGGCACTACGAAATACTAAGCTGTATTTACTAACTGGTTACAGAAATACTACTGGCCATTAAAATTGCTGCACCACGAACATGACGTGCGACAGACGAGAAATTTAACCGACAGGAGGAAGATGCTGTGATACGCAAATGATTAGCATTTCGGAGCATTCACACAAGGTGGCGCCGGTGGCGACACCTACAACGTGGTGACATGAAGAAGGTTTCCTACCGATTTCTCATACACAAACAGCAGTTGCCCGGCGTTGCCTGGTGAAACGTTGTTGTGATACCTCGCGTAAGGAGGAGAAATGCGTACCATCACGTTTCCGGCTTTGATAAAGGTCAGATTGTAGCCTATCGCAATTGCAGTTTATCGTATCGGGACATTGCTGCTCGCGTTGGTCGTGGTCCAATGACTGTTAGCTGAATACGGAATCGGTGGGTTTGGGAGGTTAATACGGAACCCCGTGCTGGATCCTAACGGCCTCGTATCGTTAGCAGTCGAGATGACAGGCGTCTTATCCGCATGGCTGTAATGGATCGTGCAGCCACGTCTCGATCCCTGAGTCAACAGATAGGGACGTTTGCAAGACAACAACCATCTGCACGAACAGTTCGACGACTTTTACAGCAGCACGGACTGTCAGTTCGGTGACCATAGCTGCGGTTAAACGTGACGCTGCCTCGCAGATAGGAGCGCCTGCGATGGTGTACTCAACGACGAACCTGGCTGCACGAATATCTTCAGATGAATCCAGGTTCTGTTTACAGCATCATGGTGGTCGCATCCGTGTTTGGCGACATCGCGGTGATCGCACATTGGAAGCGTGTATTCGTCATCGCCATACTGGCGTATCACCCGGCGTGATGGTATGGGGTGCCATTGGTAACACGTCTCGGTCACCTCTTGTTCGCATTCACGGCTCTTTGAACAGTGGACTTTACATTTCAGATGTTGTACGACCCGTGGCAATACCCTTCATTCGATCCCTCCGAAACCCTACATTCTAGCAGGATAATGCACGACCGCATGTTTCAGGTCCTGTACGGGCCTTTCTGGATACGGAAAATGTTCGACTGCTGGCCTGGCCAGCACATTCTTCAGGTCTCTCGCCAAATGAAAACGTCTGGTCAACGGTGGCCGAGCAACTGGCTCGTCAATATATCCCAGTCACTATTCTTGATTGGTTTCGTGTTGGAAGCTGCATGGGTAGCTGTACCTGTACACGGTATTCAAGCTCCGAATGCCCAGGCGTATCAAGGCCGATATTACGGCCAGCGGTGGTTGTTCTGGGTACTGATTTCTCAGGATCTATGCACCCAAATAGCTGAAAATGTATTCACATGTCAGTTCTAGTCTAATATATTTGCCCAATGAATACCCGTTTATCATCTGAAATTCATCTTGGTGTAGCAATATTAGTGGACAGTAGTGTATATTTATAGTTAGATGTTGCATTTTTATAAGGAATATACTTATTTCTCATAAGGATTGTAGTAAAACTCATTGTATTTGATGTTCATCTAGTCCAAAATCACCATAAGATTTTATCTTTTAGCATCACTAATGACGGGCCTTCGTGCAACCGGCGGTAGATTGTAGGAAACGGACTGTAGAGATGTTCTCGAGAGATTTACCCTTTTTCTAAATGTTATAATCTATCCACTGCTCCACTAATTTGAACGAATCCCCTAAAACATTTAATCCAAGAAGCAGAACTTATCTTCACTGGTGCTGTACGCAATGTTTTTCCGAGGCGAAATCACAGAAATGTTCCCTCGCCATCTTCACAACATTGAATGATTTTATATCTTTTGCTTCTCTAATCACATCACGTATTTGGTCAGCAGACATAGGTTGTCAAAGCTCGTTTCCCTTCTCTATTATGCCGACATCTCGGTCACAAGGCATTTGCCAATGCCCCGGCACTTTCACACTTATATTGTCAACCATATGTCTACCACTGCATAGACTGAAGCCATTAAAACCAATTTTTTTTTTTTTCATTTCGGCCGGCGCATTTGTCCTACCGATAGTCAGAGTTTTCTCTTACGTTGACATATGTGAGCACGTTTAAAAGACGAGAATCGACCTCATTTTCTCCACGACAAGCAAGGCTCTCATGTCACAAGCACTTGAAACCCGTGCTAGTGTCTCCAGCGTGAATGCGAATATTAAAGTTCGACATATAAAGGCTGTAAATTTTGTTGGAGTGTCTGACCGTAGGCGTAAGTAACACCTGCTGCATGTCCATGCTGATGGTGCATGTATTGCTTGAGAGCATTCGTGAAGCAGCATCATCATCACTCAAACGTTTCATAGCTTTCTCAGCCTTCCTATGATGTAAGTCTCTTTTAGATAGAAGACGCAGTTTTTCTGGTGCCACTGCACTTTTGGCTTTAATTTTCAGAAGGTCACATGCCAAACAAGAGTCAGTTCGAAGGCTACTGAAGGAGAGTTTGGGAAATGATGTCCTAAAAACTATTTATTAAAATCGCTTGTTGACATTTGATTCGAGGTATGCTTTCATTAAGTCGCCATGCATTCTCTGAACATTACGATCAGGACTGAATATTGTTTAGAAGATTTCTGCCGTGAATAGTGGCCTTCCTCAGTAGCACATGGCGAAATGTGAATCTTTACGAACTCTCTGTGATATTCCTCGTATTTCACTTTACGGGCGTGGGATCACGGATCCTTATGTCACTGATCTGAAAAGAAACAAGACTGCCACTGATGTGAAAAGAAACAAGACTCTCCTCCGCTCCCATCTCCTTTTTTCAGTCGAAGTATTAGCATACGTTTCTGATAATCCTACGATATCTTCAAATGTCTTCGCACGTACTTGAACGTGTCCACTTTTTGAAGGCTAATAGTATATGAGAGATATTTTTCTTCTGCTCAAAACGGGATCGTCGATATTATGTAGCCTTTTTTTGTTTCATCTGCTCTGTACTCAGATTAAACCAAAGAGAACGCTACCTTGACTTATCCAATTTTCGTTCCAAAACTCTGAGTGCATCTCCCGTACGTCAACCTCTTCACAACAACGGCAGTTGTAATTGAATTTTCAAGCTGCCTGCACAAAGGAAGTAAAGTACTAGGTTAAGCCGTGATAAAACACAAAACGAGGCGTTACCACTGAATGTAATCAAGTAAATTTCATAGCAGACGGAAAATATGACTTATCAGTTTGTATGGAATAGGTTTCGGAGATATTTTGTCGTAATAACAACTCCTAGGATCGTTATTACCGGATAAATAACACAGTAATGATCGGTTGCTCACAGAGTGGAAACAAGCTGTTAAGTCGGCAGTCTGTAGACTAACTCCCGTATACGTGCTATTTCACGTGATAGAACCATTTTGTGTCGACTCTAAGAACGCAAATGCTCACAACTTGGATATGCTGCTACTTCTATGCCACTGGTAACATGTGACATTTTCGATAAAAAAAATCTGAAAAATTATTTCTTTTTGCTTACTATCTTTCCCTCGTCAGTGTCTCAATTCTTCTGTGCTCTGTGACATGAAATGACATGTAGATGACTGAAGAGATTGGCTCACGTCCGGAGCTAATTACTGAGTGACATCGGTAGTAAAACGAAATCAAACACAGGTTATTAGATTAGGGGATTGATAAGCGAATTTAACAGACTGTTCGGATGAACAGACATTCAAGGACTGTATTTAGTTCAGTAACTTTTGCATACAAAAGGATAATTACAAATCTGACAGGGAAGGGGAGGGGTGGGGAAGTAATCATCTCACTATCGTGGTGGCGGCGACGGGCTCTGGGTATTTAAAGCCTGGCCAGACAGAATCCGTCCTGCCGCTGCGACGGACGGCGCAGCGGGTGGCCGGGCCCGCCAGCGGCCGGGGGCAACCAACGGCCGGCCGTAGCGAGGGTTGCTGCGTGAGCTGTTACATTGTGGAAGGGGCCGAATCCCATTATTAAGCTTGCATGCGTAGCGCGATTGTCTTGGCGTTAGACGATTTGGCGATTTGGGAGCTTCACGCGGAATACATTATCTTTGTGCGAGTTTTTTTTATTTTTTTATTTTTTATTTTTAGTGCAGAAATGAGTAGCTCGGACGAGGAAGAACTCCTCCTCGCACTAGCGATACGAAATTGCACCAAGAAGACATGTTGCGTGCACGGCATTAATAGCAAGACAGAAAGCTTAGGAGAATACCATCGTCTGTGTATTGAAGTGGAGTCTGACGAAGATAGGTTTTTCAAATATTTTCGTATGTCGCGAGAATGTTTCGAAGAACTGCATCGCCTGATAAAAAGGTAGCACCGAGAAGTGCACAACGAACTGAAAAAAGCCAATTGATACAAGGCACAGACAAGCCATTTGTTTGAGGTAAGTTTTACCATTTGTGGCCTCTCTGTGCTTCATACAGAAGTCATATAAATTATTTCATTTCAGTTTTGCTGTGTCATATGAAAGGTTCGGCGGAAGAAAGTGCTATCCCACAGCGTAGTTACGAGTGGAGTGATAAATTTATCTGCGGTGTTTACGAATACAGCAAACGATAGTAACATCGAGTTCCGTATGTCCCGCTAGAGAGAACTTTATACTAAATAGATTGTTTTGTTTCGTTGTATTCATCACATTGTCATTGAATTTCAATCAACATATCTTTGGTCGTTAACTTATCTATTAGTTCTATCGGCATAATTTATTTTAATCTTTCCCAGATACTTGGCTACAGGCGGCAGTCACCAGACCATAGCTTTCTCTTTTCCCTTAGGACGTTCAACACTCTCAGAAATTGTGAAAGAAGTGTGCCAGGCTATAAGAACTGTTCTACAGCCTAAGTATTTACCTACTCCCACAACAGAGATGTGGAAGAAATCTGAAGCAGGATTTCTAGAACTTTAGGGGTTTCTGAACTGCCTTGGAAGCACAGACGGAAAGCATATCAGGTTCAAATGTCCGAAGGATAGTGGATCCCAGTTCATCGGCTATAAAGAATTCTTTTTGCTACCTCTCCTGGCGATCGTTGATCAATACTACAAGTTTACAGTAGTTGACATTGGAAGTTATGGACGTCACCGTGGCAACACTACTCTTTCTGTGTCCATGATGCGTTCACTACGAGCTACAAGACAAAAACTGCCTCACGCCGCGGCTTACAGTGTGGCAGCAGAACAGTTGAATGCGCCAACAGAGGCAAACGGCCGCTCCGGCTTGCGGCGAATCTGTAATCTGTGACAACCCGACGGCGGCCGGTGCGGCAGGCCGGCTGCCCGTCCGTCAGAGCCGCACTCTGTGTGACCGCCGCCATACAATAACGAGCGATTCAACAGTGCGGCCTGCCTCCTGCGGTTCAAGGCCACAGGCCGGACGGCCAGGCCGCATTCTGTCTGGCCAGGCCTTTCTACGGCGCATCGCCACGAAGCTGTGCGGTGGGAGACGGCTGCACGTGTCGGTGTGCTGCGGCTGCGCAGTGAGGTTCCGGAGTGGTCTTCACGTTGCCGTAGCTGAAGTGGCGTTATCGTCGTGTCGGAAGGCGGACAGAACAGTCCTCATGTCCTTCTGCTTCCGCGCCATTTCATCGGCCGTTCTTCACTTCTTATCCATCTCTACGTTCATCGACTCCTCGAAATTTTACTCCACATTGCCACTGGTGGACTACATTTGAAATGGCCCCAAGAGTTTGATCACCTGATCATCGTTTCATAACAACGCAACTCAGAGCAGTGTGGAGATTTACTATCTTGTGTGGGTTGGTGTGTGACTCGGAAATTGGCGTCTTTCTCACGATTACACGAACAAGACTGTTCCCAACGTTGGTCGCTTATTGTTTCCATGTCCATCTGCATTCTCTTGTTGTGAAAACAGCCACACAACGTTTCTTTCTAACGGCTACCTCTGCGTGAGGCCTCGAGAATCTCAGAATCTACTGGTGTTCGTGATTTATAGCGATCGTCCTTACCATAAAGAAAACACTTTCTTAAGCAGGCCTTTTTTCGTTAATCTGTAGTTTCACACGTCTCCCTGTGCCAATTCTTGGCGCTTTAGTGTCTGCAGAGGTGCTGCACTTGTCGTTACCTGCAGGTAAAATGTCTGGTGCTGACAGACCAGAAGTTTCAGAAGCCTCCACCCGTGTTTTCCTGATCCTTTTTTCCAGTGGGTGTACAGGTCCACCAACTTCCGGTTCGCTTCTCATTGTCTTCCAGATTCTTCGCATGGTGTTCATTCTTTAGCTAGGCTCGGGCGTCCTCCCGGCTATCATCTGCATGTCTGAATGGTTCCGATGTCTGTGTCTCAGGCGCTCGCCTCGTGGGGTACCCATCTATCCTCGTCCTGGGCCGCTGACATTTTTGAGTCGGTGAAATGTGGGCCTCTGGCGGAGGTAACACAGCATGTATACAGGGTGTTACAAACAGGTACGGCCAAACTTTCAGGAGACATTCCTCACACTCAAATAAAGAAAAGATGTTATGTGGACATGTGTCGTGTCCGGAAACGCTTAATTTCCATGTTAGAGCTCATTTTAGTTTCGTCAGTATGTACTGTAATTCTTCGATTCACCGCCAGTTGGCCCAATTGAAGGAAGGTAATGTTGACTTCGGTGCTTGTGTTGACGTGCGACTCATTGCTCTACAGTACTAGCATCAAGCACGTCAGTACGTAGCATCAACAGGTTAGTGTTCATCACGAACGTGGTTTAGCAGTCAGTGCAATGTTTACAAATGCGGAGTTGGCAGATGCCCATTTGATGTATGGATTAGCAAGGGGCAATAGCCGTGGCGCGGTACGTTTGTATCGAGACAGATTTCCAGAACGAAGGTGTCCCGACAGGAAGACGTTCGAAGTAATTGATCGGCGTCTTAGGGAGCACGGAACATTCCAGTCTATGACTCGCGACTGGGGAAGACCTAGAACGACGAGGACACCTGAAATGGACGAGGCAGTTCTTCGTGCAGTTGACGATAACCCTAATGTCAGCGTCAGAGAAGTTGCTGCTGTACCAGGTGACGTTGACCACGTCACTGTATGGAGAGTGCTACGGGAGAACCAGTTGTTTCCGTACCATGTACAGCTTGTGCAGGCACTATCAGCAGCTGATTGGCCTTCACGGGTACACTGCTGCGAATGGTTCATCCAACAATGTGTCAATCCTCATTTCAGTGCAAATGTTCTCTTTACGGGTGAGGCTTCATTCGAACGTGATCAAATTGTAAATTTTCTCAATCAACATGTGTGGGCTGACGAGAATCCGCACGCAGTTGTGCAATCACGTCATCAACACAGAATTTCTGTGAACGTTCGGGCAGGCATTGTTGGTGATGTCTTGATTTGGCCCCATGTTTTTCCACCTACGCTCAATGGAGCACGTTATCATGATTTCATACGGGATACTCTACCTGTGCTGCTAGAACATGTGCCTTTACAAGTACTACACAATATGTGGTTCATGCACGATGGAGCTCCTGCACATTTCAGTCGAAGTGTTCGTACGCTTCTCAACAACAGATTCGGTGACCGATGGATTGGTGGAGGCGGACCAATTCCATGGCCTCCACGCTCTCTTGACCTCAACCCTTTTGACTTTCATTTATGGGGGCATTTGAAAGTTCTTGTCTACGCAACCCCGGTACCAATTGTAGAGACTCTTCGTGCTCGTATTGTGGACGGCTGTGATACAATACGCCTTTCTCCAGGGCTGCATCAGCGCATCTAGGATTCCATGCGACAGAGGGTGGATGCATGTATCCTTGCTAACGGAGGACATTTTGAACATTTCCTGTAACAAAGTGTTTGAAGTCACGCTGGTACGTTCTGTTGCTGTGTGTTTCCATTCCATGAATAATGTGATTTGAAGAGAAGTAATAAATTGAGCTCTAACATGGAAAGTAAGCGTTTCCGGACACATGTCCACATAATATATTTTCTTTCTTTGTGTGTGAGGAAGGTTGCCTGAATGTTTGTCCGTACCTTTTTGTAACACCCTTTATATGTAAGTTTCGATTCGCAGTATGGGTAAGAACCAAGGGAGGAGGGGGGATGAAGAAGCAATGCAGCGCACGTCACATGAATACCCATACTGATGTCATCCAGTATTTGAAAATGAGAGCAGTTAGAGACTTGCAAAACATTAATTCAAACTTTTAATAATATTTTTGTTGGTGACGACATCCACGAAACGATGAAGAGTTTATCGCTTGCTACGTTCTCGTTGCTCGCGCAGTAAAACTGCCGTGTGAAGCATGACGTTTTAATTTGTTACTTCTTCACTACTAACAGTATTCGTCACATTATGCAGATAGCATTCACATGTATCACTGAACGTTCCAGATAAAATTACATCATTGAACGACACATAGTTCAGCAGATATTATGTCAAATACTGAGGTGCATGAAAAACTGCCGCATCATGCATGATATTTTAATTTTTTACTTCGATATTAGTAGGTCTATTCACAACACGTTTCTCAGGCAATGTCCACATGTATTAGCGAAAGTAACTACAAAAATATATCATTTTACGACAGGTAGATCAGAAGATATGAACTCTTAAAGACTGAGATGCTTGAAAAACTGCGGCATCATGTGTGACGTTTTAATTTATTACTTCTTTAGCGCTAACTCCATTCATGACACATTCCGCAGCCGGCTGGATGGACGCTGCCGCCTGCTGACCAAATACCGGCTCACTGCTGTGTGAACCTGTGAGAGTCTCCCTACCACCCCGCTCCATAGCCTACGTATAATTTGGAAATAAGGTGTTGGTTCTGACAGCTGCATCTTCGTGGGCGACAGTGGCCTGCCATCCCACTCACCATCGGCCACTCAGTGTCCTATCAACGTTGCTGCCTCATGATACAACCAGCGTTGGCTATCAAGTGGTATAAGAACGCTCATGTCACCTTCAACACGCAGCGCGATTTCTGAACCTATATCTGTAGTATCAACATAATGGGGTGAGTGCAGAAACTGTTTATTATTTTTTTTGTTTGTGACAGGCATGGCGCCTAAATGAGAGCAGTAAACTAAAACCTGATTGGTGGATAGTCAGAGAGAGCACAGGACAAGCTTAAGGTCGTGGATGGCGCCGTCAACAGTTACCTGTGAGTTGCACAATCAAACACAAAACTTATACTTTGTAAGAACCACTTATTTACACATTGGCTTAAGAGACCACAATTGAACAATACGGCTGAAGGCTTAGTTAAAGAAAACTTGAGATGCTTTCTGGCCTGAAGGCCCAAAATCACACAGAAAACACATGAATGACTGAAGGCCAGGCTTAGAAATAAAAAGAAATTAAAATAGAAGGTAAAAAAATTGAAAAAGAACATGCAATGACAACAATTAACGGCTGAAGGCCTACACGACTGAAGGCCAACTATAATTAAGGCGCATTGTTGTTTTGTTGTGGTCTTCAGTCCTGAGACTGGTTTGATACTGCTCTCCATGCTACTCTATCCTGTGCAAGCTTCTACATCCCCCAGTACCTACTGCAACCCACATCCTTCTGAATCTGCTTAGTGTATTCATCTCTTGGTCTCCCTCGACAATTTTTACCCGCCACGCTGCCCTCCAATACTAAATTGGTGATCCCGTGATGCCTCAGAACATGTCCTACCAACCGATCCCTTCTTCTAGTCAAGTTGTGCCGCAAACTCCTCTTCTCCCCAATTCTATTAGTTATTTGATCTACCCATCTAATCTTCAGCATTCTTCTGTAACACCACATTTCGAAACCTTCTATTCTCTTCTTGTACAAACTATTTATCGTCCTTGTTTCACTTCCATACATGGCTACACTCCATACAAATACATTCAGAAACGACTTCCTGACATTTAAATCTCTACCCAATGTTAAAAAGTTTCTCTCCTTCAGAACCGCTTTCCTTGTCATTGCCAGTCTACATTTTATATCCTCTCTACTTCGACCATCATCAGTTATTTTGCTCCCCAAATAGCAAAACTCCTTTACTACTTCAAGTGTCTCATTTCTTAATCTGATTCCCTCACCATCACCCGACTTAGTTCGACTACATTCCATTATCCTCGTTGTGCTTCTGCTGATGTTCATCTTATATCCTCCTTTCAAGACAGTGTCCATTCTGTTGAACTGCTCTTCCAAGTCCTTTGCTGTCTCTGACAGAATTACAATGTCACTGGGCGAACCTCAAAGTTTTTATTCCTTCTCCATTGATTCTAATGCCTATTCCGAATTTTTCTTTTGTTTTCTTTACTGCTTGCTCAATATACAGATTGAATAACATCGGGGAGAGGCTACAACCCTGTCTCACTCCCTTCCCAACCACTGCTTCACTTTCATGTCCATCGACTCTTAAAACTGCCATCTGGTTTCTGTACAAATTGTAAATACCCTTTCGCTCCCTGTATTTTACCCTTGCCACCTTCGGAATTTGAAAGAGAGTATTCCAGTCAACACTGTCAAAAGCTTTCTCTGTGTTTACAAACGCTAGGAACGTAGGTTTGCTTTTCCTAAAAAATATCTTCTTTTAAGTCGTAGGGTCTGTATTGCCTCCCTTGTTCCAACATCTCTACGGAATCTAAACTGATCTTCCCCGGGGTCGGCTTCTACCAGTTTTTCCATTCGTCTGTATAGAATTCGCGTTGGTATTTTGCAGCTGTGACTTATTAAACTGATAGGTAATTTCACATCTGTCAACACCTGCTTTCTTTGCGATTGGAATTATTATATAATTATTGTATTCTTCTGCAAGTCTGAGGGTATTTCGCCTGTCTCATACATCTTGCTCACCAGATGGTAGAGTTTTGTCAGGACTGGCCCTCTCAAGGCTGTCAGTAGTCCTAATGGAATGTTGTCTACCCCGGGATAGGTCTTTCAGTGCTCTGTAAAACTCATCACGCTGTGTCATATCTCCCATTTCATCTTCATCTACACCCTCTTCCATATCCATAATGTTGTCCTCAAGTACATCGCCCTTGTATAGACCTCCTCTATATACTCCTCCCATCTTTCTGCTTTTCCTTCTTTGCTGAGAACTGGGTTTCCTTTTGAGCTCTTGATATTCATACAAGTGGTTCTCTTCTCTCCAAAGGTCTCTTTAATTTTCCTGTAGGCTGTATCTATCTTTCCCGTAGTGAGATATGCCTCTGCACTCTCACTTTTGTCCCTTAGCCATCCCTGCTTAGCCAATTTGCACTTTCTGTCGTTCATATTTTTGAGACGTTTGTATTCCTTTTTGCCTACTTCATTTAATGTCTTTTTATATTTTCTCCTTTCACAAATTAAATTAAATTAAATTCAGGAGTCGATTTAGAAGAGATAGGGGATCCAGTATTAGAATCGGAATTTATAAGAGCTTTCGAGGACTTACGGTCAAATAAGGCAGAAGGGATAGATAACATTCCATCAGAATTTCTAAAATCATTGGGGGAAGTGGCAACAAAACGACTATTCACGTTGGTGTGTAGAATATATGAGTCTGGCGATATACCATCTGACTTTCGGAAAAGCATCATCCACACAATTCCGAAGACGGCAAGAGCTGACAAGTGCGAGAATTATCGCACAATCAGCTTAACAGCTCATGCATCGAAGCTGCTTACAAGAATAATATACAGAAGAATGGAAAAGAAAATTGAGAATGCGCTAGGTGACGATCAGTTTGGCTTTAGGAAAAGTAAAGGGACGAGAGAGGCAATTCTGACGTTACGGCTAGTAATGGAAGCAAGGATAAAGAAAAATCAAGACACTTTCATAAGATTTGTCGACTTGGAAAAAGCGTTCGACAATATAAAATGGAGCAAGCTGTTCGAGATTCTGAAAAAAGTAGGGGTAAGCTATAGGGAGAGACGGGTCTTATGCAATATGTACAACAACCAAGAGGGAATAATGAGAGTGGACGATCAAGAACGAAGTGCTCGTACTAAGAAGGGTGTAAGACAAGGCTGTAGCCTTTCGCCCCTACTCTTCAATCTGTACATCGAGGAAGCAATGATGGAAATAAAAGAAAGTTTCAGGAGTGGAATTAAAATACAAGGTGAATGGATATCAATGATACGATCCGCTGATGACATTGCTATCCTGAGTGAAAGTAAAGAAGAATTAAATCTGCTGAACGGAATTAACAGTATAATGAGTACAGAGTATGGTTTGAGAGTAAATCGGAGAAGGAGAAGGGACAGGATGATAGGACATCTGCTATGACATGAGGGAATGACTTCCATGGTACTAGAGGGAGCTGTCGAGGGCAAAACCTGTAGAGGAAGACAGAGATTCGAATACGTCAAGCAAATAATTGAGGAAGTAGGTTGCAAGTGCTACTCTGAGATGAAGAGGTTAGCACAGGAAAGGAATTCGTGGCGGGCCGCATCAAACCAGTCAGTAGACTGATGACAAAAAAAAAAAATCTTCTGTTACCCAAGGATTTCTACTAGCCGACGTCTTTGTACCTACTTGATCCTCTGCTGCCTTCACTACTTCATCCCTCAAAGCTACCCATTACTCTTCTACTGTGTTTCTTTGCCTCATCCTTGTCAGTTGTTCCCATATGCCCTCCGTGAAACTCTGTCCCATCTCCTTAAATTCCCGCCTTTTTGCACTTTCTTCAGTTTTAATTTACGACTCCACATCTTCCCCTGGAAATGTCTTACAATTTAAAACCTGGTGCCTAAATCTCTGTCTTACCATTATTTAATCCATCTGATACCTTCTAGGCACATTAAGAAACAATTTTAAACCTACAAGAGAACGGCCGAAACCTGATTAACTTATTGCACGGCTGAAGGCCACAAACAGATTTGAAACAACGCCTGAAGGCCTGAAAAACAAGTCAAATAAATAATTTAGAATATACCCCTCGCTTCTT
Organism: Schistocerca nitens; assembly: GCF_023898315.1. NCBI lineage: Eukaryota > Metazoa > Arthropoda > Insecta > Orthoptera > Acrididae > Schistocerca > Schistocerca nitens. The sequence goes on from NC_064621.1 coordinate 493,686,928, forward strand.
GTACATAACAAATTTTCCTTCATAGGATACATACAGCTCAGGGCCTTATAAAGGGGTCACGCAAATCCTCGTATGAAGGCCACACATAACACATCGAGCAACTAATGGCTTAGGGCCTGGATTACAATCAGTTTCAGAGAGAACAATTTCTAAGAATATTTTTTTGTTTTGTTTTTTAAAAATCAATGCTCAAAATTTTTATTTAACACGGCTTAAGGCCTTTATGTAAAACTTAAAAAAAGCTGAATTAATACACGACCAAAGGCCTTGCACAATACTTCAACTAAAATTAAAATCACTATTTAAAACAAACGCAACAAGTGGTGCTCAGAAGTGTTCCAAGGATCGGCCTGGGAAGGTAGCTCAAACGTAGGGTGAGGCGAGACAGGTAGCTAAGAATTAAAGTTAGGCCATCGGATGGCAACCCAAACTAGGGAAAGCCCAAGGACCGACCAACAATTTATCCAATTCCCTTCTCTCCGACCAATGGCACGATGATGGATAATGTTGGCCGTCGACGAGAATATGAACAGCACCACGCCTCTAGAAATTGGCGTATGAATACAGATTCTAGCCCGAACAGCCAAGGGGGCAACAACCCACACATGAACGACGAGGTGTCACAATCGTTGACGTTTCTTAACAGATTAACTGATCACTGAACTTCAGCGTCCCGGTTCTGTGGGCAATGAACTAGTCGCTCTCGCAGATAGCGCGTCACAAACCAACAGCGCGTGCACACCGCCAGCGGCCCCAAACTGGCCTCCTGCTGTGGAGACTTCGTTGCTGCTCTATCCCAACCGGCTCACACAATCCAGCACGCACACAGCATTACAATAACTGCTCAGGCAAAACCACTCAAGCTACACACGGTTGCGCGAAAACCCGAACCAACAGGAAGAGGGCGCCGCTCTATGCCGTGACCGTGCAAACGGTCGACGGCGGGAGCGACATCTTCGCCTTGCGGAAGTTGCTGGGCTTCCCGGTTACGACGGAGGCTCTCCCGACCGCCATGGACCCTCAGCCCCAGTGCTTCAGGTGCCAGGGCGAGGGCCATGTTGCGAAGTATTGCCGCAACGCGGCGCGGTGCGTCAAGTGCTCAGGTGAGCACGACAGCCGCGCCTGAGACCGCGGCAGCAACGCTCTGCCGACTTTTGTCCGGTGTGGCGGCCCGCACGTCGCCAGTTGGCGCGGTTCTGCAGCTTTCTCAAGCCGCAACCGTGCCGGGGACGGCGAAGCGGCCGCGGCCGCACCGACGCAGCAGCAGAAGCGAAGACGACGTCTGAAACGGCGCAGGGCGCAGAACAGACCGGCGCAGCTGAGGGACGGCGCAGCAGCAGATCCACCTGCCAGGGGCGGGGACGGCCGCTCGGAAACGGGCAGCCAGGACGCAGCTCGCTCTCCCGTGAAGACATGTGACCTCGAACTCGGTACCGCCGTGAAGGAGACCACAGCAGCCCTCAAAGCCGTCATGGCGGCGGAGAAGGAAGAGGCCTTGAGGCAACTGCGAGCAGTCTTCGCCCAAGGCCTCAGCGCAGTCGTACCTGCGAACACTCCTGCGACCTCGCAGAAGGACGTTCGCGCGCCTATCCCAGCGGTTGTCCCAGCAGCACCGCAGGTGAGAGGCGCAAAGAAGACAACCGCCGCCCCAGCGGAACCGGTGGCCACGGCGACCTCTGCGGGAGCGACTATCATCGCGACAGCGAGAGCGAACGGCATATAGCTCTCCGCCGCTGAAGCGGCGCAGCTACTGAGCAAGCGGAGCTTCTCACAGCTGCAATGCAGAAGTCCTGCGCGTGCAGTAGAGGAGGACGCTGAACGGTAGCCGTTCGCCGCCGTTCTGCACCAGCCTGATGAAGCTGCACCAAGTCACTGACGACAAAGCGCAGCAGAGGGCCTAACAGCAACGCATGCGTTGCCGCGCCGGACTCTTATGTTACAGGGAAGAAGCCACTGTGGCCGGCCCAGGAGACTACAAGCGAGCCCAGCCGCAGCACCCGGACTGACCCAGCTAACGACCACGCAGCACATAGGTAACGATGCACGATTCCTCACGCTAACCTTCCCTCACCTTGCATGCTCTGTCGCAGCTAGCAAGCCGCTACTGCCCTTACTACCCGTCCTACTGTCGCAGAGGTTTTTTTCCCTTGGCGCTGGCCTTGGCACTTTTTTTCCTCTGCCCTTACAACCGCTACCCTTCAATCGTTTCCGACCACTTCTATCTCCTGATGGACCATGTTAATGAGTAATCTTACCCAGACGCATGGATAACATCACAGCCTGCATCCTGTGACGCCTGATTCAAAAACTAACATGTTTACGGAGGTGACAGTAGAACTTTTGGTTTGGTCACGACGTTGGTGCGGGCGTGGAGGGTCCCCATCCTTAATAAAAAACTTCCACAAACATCTCAAACAATCCAAAACGGCCACTGTGGAACAACAAGGACGAATTACAAGTCGACACACACAGAGAACCCAGAAGCAGTCAGCGACCAAATAAACGTCTTCCGTTGAGAGGACCGACCGAATGACCAACGAAGGCCGCCTCATTCAAATCAAGTGTGTCGACAAGGGTCGGGCAAGTCATCGCTGCCGCGACCCAACTCCCTACACACGACGACCTGTAAATATAAGCGGTCGCTCCAAAGGTAATACAACAGTGCTCTTATCAATAAGCGCTGCTGCTGCCACTCACGGACAAGCAGGCCAGCAACTTAGTCACGTCAGTAAATCGAATAACAAACGAGGCGGCAGTACCGTAAAGACGACAAGCAATAAACGGCATGAACACGAGCCGCGCGCGGCTCATAAACAGCGGTATTTAGGGCCTGTGAGGTGTTCTCACTATAATCTGCTTGGAAATTCTTCATCGTGTGCTGCATCTGTATCTATCGCCTGTTTTAGGTGCCATCCTCTCAGCCATATTGGGGAGGAATGTCAAGCATCCAGATGGCTGATGATAAGGCACAATGTATAATTGATTTCAGTTGGTCTGTTGGTATTTATTATGTACTAGTATTGTGCGAGAACGCAGGATAAAGGTTTTGCAAAGGCAGGGTATCACTGCGCCGGAGGCATTCCAGGCATTAGTTAACGACGAGTTAGCGTTATTTAGGTCACCGAGCAGTGAAATAAATCCACCGCCACTAACCTAGTCAGTCCCTTTTTCGAAATGTGTCGTTCGAGGAGGACCGGATAACGTCGGAGAGTTACGTTTAACGGGAGAGGCGCAGCCTTCTGTGAGATGCGGAGGCGTTTAAGTAGCTGATGCAGTGCCTGTCCGAAGGTATAAGAAGCAAAACGGCGAGAGATTCTTTTGCGAGCCGCTGAGTTGCGTTACGCAGAGGGCAGAGGAAGGTTTCAAATTTTTTTGCTGACAGAATAAACAAAGTGATAGTACGAACGTATGAACTGAATCAATAGTGATGATGTGAATGTAGTATTTTTTGCATGATTCCGAGCAGAAGGTCCTCGATCCTTCCCTAGGGGATTCGCCACCGGATATGTCGAGGATACATGGTCAGATGAGTACAGGGTAATACAACAGTCGCAGAAAATGGTACAACGAGACTAGGATTCGCCATGAGTTGGAAGGTGGGGCAGAGATTGAGTTACTGTGAACAGTTCAGTGATGAAGTTGTTCTCATAAGAACCAGCAGCAAACCAACACCGACAACGGTGTTCAGGTATACACTCCCACGTCGCAAACCGAAGAAGAAGAGATACAGAAAGTACGTGAGGAAATTAAACTCGTAATTCAGTACTTAAGGGGTGAGAAGTCTAATAGTAATTGAGGATTGAAATGCTGTTGTAGGTAAAGGAATAGAAGAAATGATTACGGGAGAATATGGCCTCAATACTAGAAATGAGAGAGGAGAAAGATTAATTATGTTTTGTAATACATTTCAGGTAGTAACCGCGAATACTCAGTTCAAGAACCACAGGAAGAAGAGGTATACTTGGAAAAGGCCAAGGTACGGAAAGATTTCGGTCAGATTACATCATGGCCAGACAAAGATTCAGAAGTAAGATACTGGATTGTAAGCCACACCCATGAACAAATATTGACACAGATCACAATTATTAGTGAAGAAGGGTAGGCTGAAGTTTAAGAGGCTAGTCAGGAAGAATCAATGCGCAGAGAAGTAGGTACGCAAGTACTAAGAGATGAAGATCTCAGAGGTTATAGGTATTGTGATAAGGAATACCTCAATAGGCAGTTCAGTTGAAGAGGAAAGGACATCTCTGAAAAGGGAGATCACAGAAGCTGGAAAGTAAACGTCGATCAGTTGTAGAATTTTGGAACAAGTATTATGTTCGAGTATAATGACTTTTCTGGAGACTAGAAATCTACTTTGTAGGAATCAGCATGGGTTTCGAAAAAGACGATCGTGTGAAACCCAGCTCGCGCTATTCGTCCACGAGACTCAGAGGGCCATGGACACGGGTTCCCAGGTAGATGCCGTGTTTCTTGACTTCCGGAAGGCGTTTGATACAGTCCCCCGCACTCGTTTAATGAACAAAGTAAGAGCATGTGAACTATGAAAACAATTGTGTGATTGGATTGAAGAGTTCCTACATAACAGATCGCAGCATGTCATTCTCAATGGCGAGAAGTCTTCCGAAGTAAGAGTGATTTCAGGTGAGCCGCAGGGGAGTGTTGTAGGACCGTTGCTATTCACAATATATATAAATTACCTTGTGGATAACATCGGAAGTTCATTGAGGCTTTTTGCGGATGATGCTGTAGTATATCGAGTGGTTGTAACGTTGGAAAATTGTACTGTAATGCAGGAGGATCTGCAACGAATTGACGCATGGTGCAGGAAATTCCAATTGAATCTCGATGTAGACCAGTGCAATGTGTTGCGAATACATCGAAAGAATGATCCCTTATCGTTTAGCTACAATATAACATGTCAGCAACTGGCAGCAGTTAATTCCATAACTTATCTGGGAGTAGGCATTAGGAGTGATTTAAAAGGGCATGACCATATAAAATTAATCGTTGGTAAATCTGATGCCAGACTGAGATTCATTGGAAGAATCCTAAGTAGATGCAGTCCGAAAACAAAGGAAGTAGGTTACAGAACACTTGTTCGCCTTCCCGGGTTCGATTCCCGGCGGGGTCAGGGATTTTCTCTGCCTCGTGATGGCTGGGTGTTGTGTGCTGTCCTTAGGTTAGTTAGGTTTAAGTAGTTCTAAGTTCTAGGGGACTGATGACCATAGATGTTAAGTCCCATAGTGCTCAGAGCCATTTGAACCAGCCAACTTGTTCGCCCACTGCTTGAATACTGCTCACCATTGTGGGATCCGTACCAGATAGGAGTGATAGAAGAGATAGAGAAGATCCAACGGAGAGCAGCGCGCTTCGTTACAGCATCATTTAGTAATCGCGAAAGCGTTACGGTGATGACAGATAAACTCCAGTGAAAGACTCTGCAAGAGAGACGCTCAGTAGCTGGGTACGGGCTTTTGTTGAAGTTTCGAGAACATACCTTCATCGAGGAGTCAAGCAGTATATTGCCCCCTCCTACGTATATTTCGCGAAGAGACCATGAGGACAAAATCCGACAGATTAGAGCCCACACAGAGGCATACCGACAATCTTTCTTTCCACGAACAATACGAGACTGGAATATAAGGGAGAACCGATAGAGGGACTCAAAGTACCCTCCGCCACTCACCGTCGGGTGGCTTGCGGAGTATAGATGTAGATGTAGATCAAGTTAAGGAATTATGCTACCTAAGCAGCAAAATAACCCATGGCGGACAGAGAAAGGAGGACACAGAAAGCAGACTATTACTGGCAAAAACGGTATTACAGGCCACGAGAAGTCTACTAGGATCAAACATAAACCGTAATTTCAGGAATAATTTTCTGAGAATGTACGTTTGGAGAACAGCATAGTAATAAAACATGGTCAAAAATTGGAAAAGAACAGACTCGAAGTATTTGGGACTTAGTGCTATAGAACAAAGTCGAAAATTAGGCGGACTGGTAAGGTAAGGAATGAGGAGGTTCTCCGCAGAATCGGTGAGGAAAGGAAAATACGTAAAAAAAAAGAAAAGAAGAACCAACGGTAGGACATCAGTTACGACATCAGGTAATAACTCCCATGGTACTTGAGCTAGCTGTATAGGGTGAGCCGGCCGAAGTGGCCGCGCGGTTCTGGCGCTGCAGTCTGGAACCGCGAGACCGCTACGGTCGCAGGTTCGAATCCTGCCTCGGGCATGGATGTGTGTGATGTCCTTAGGTTAGTTAGGTTTAACTAGTTCTAAGTTCTAGGGGACTAATGACCTCAGCAGTTGAGTCCCATAGTGCTCAGAGCCATTTTTTGTATAGGGTGAAGATTGTAGAGGAAAACAGAGTTTGGAATACATCCAGGAAATAATTGAGGACTTAAGCTGGAAGTGCTACTCCTAGATTAAGAGGTTCGCACGGAAGTGGAATTCATGGCGGCCACGTCAAACAAGTCAGAACACTGATGATTCAAGAAAACGTTCAAGGAAGGTGCGCACAGGGGTCTTCATTCGGCTGTGAGATTAGCGATTAAGTGTGAGGAGACTGATGTGCGTAGGGGGTGATGAATAGGCAAGGTGTGTTCTCTGAAAATGTGATTACAATTACGGGCGTGCAGGGAAAGAGCTGAAACAGTGCCGCCACCCTCCCTGGAACAGCACTGGTATGGGTCATCATCAGCATTATGTTAATGGTAGTACGGGTGCTCAGGGAGGAAGTAAGCAGCCATTAAATGCAACAGGGAACCAAGAGTCGACCGAAAGCGTTCCTTTTACAGTTACATTCCAAAAGTCTAAAGGCCGATAGGGAATGTATAATAGTGACTGTGGATGTAGACTGAGTGGGATGGGAGATGTTTATATAATGCCATTGGGGTCGACTGAAATTGATTTTCAGATGGTGGAAATTCGGTTTGTGCAGTGTGTGGGAGCAGACCCTCATATAATCCAGGGCTACAGTGTTATCCTGGGGTTAGTCTAGCGGCCTAAGGCATTGCAGTCAGGGACTGTGCGGCTGGTCCCGGTGGAGGTTCGAGTCCTCCCTCGGGCATGGGTGTGTGTGTTTGTCCTTAGGATAATTTAGGTTAAGTAGTGTGTAAGCTTAGGCTCGATGACCTTAGCAGTTAAGTCCCATAAGATTTCACACACATACAGACATTCCAGCTAGGGCAGCCGTCGCCAATGTAGATTTATTATGAGATACAACCATCGTAGTGAGTAATCCGAGTGAACCGCGTACAAATACTGCACATTAAAGATAGATTCGCATGACTGTGCCAGGTGGCACAGGCAAGTCGGTATGGGTGAGTGTGGTGCTAGACATACCAGTTCATATGTTATGAGTAACACATCCATTGAAAGGGAACTTTGTATTAGATTAAGCGAATTATTTGATTAAAAGAAGTGACATGCAGGTACGGGAGGATGGCAGGATAGTAGTACCCATCAATATTGACAATTCCGGCGCAAAAGAAGTAAGGCTGGCAAAAGCGATATTGATAGCGACGTTGAACATTTTGGAAGAGGACTGCTGCACACAAGGTGTAAGCCATAAAACACCCCAGGAAGTAACTAACAGTGCAAAACGCAAGAAGGTAGGATCTAATTAAGGAAGTGTGTCCAACCTAACACCTTGCCTGGTACATGTTTTATTTGTTTTTTTTTCTTTTTTGGACAAGCATTGTTGGAAATTGGGGATTTGTCTTTTCCCAGGGATTCGTTGCCTGCTGCGCCACTTACAGAACTCAGAATTCCGGCAACAAAGCACATAGAATACCTCAGTATTTCCAACCGATTGTGGAGAAGTTTATTAACCAAGTTGACTGATGATTTAATACGAGTAGAAGGGAGTAATGATCAGTGAAGTGCGGAGATTGTGATCGTGCCAAATAATCTACTGACAGTTCCTAGAAATGCAGATCTTTCAGTGATTAGTGCCATCTTAAGACTATGATGCCCATCCCATATCAAACACCACAGAGACCATTGCTCTATTGGGGCAAAGCTGGTATTTCTATCACGAATCAGAGTTGCCGGTATCAGCAGTTGGACCGACCGAAAAGAAATTTATTCTTACCTGAGGCAATTACCAGTATCAACTGCTTTTCATCATCTTTTTCCATGCTTATTTAATCCACAAGCCATATTCTGAACTAAATAGTAAGCTGTCTAACCCTGAGAAGACCTATGTCGTCTGCGAGTCTTAGCGTTGGGATTATGTTCTCGTGTACTTTCAATACTCTCCAGAAACGTTCATTGACTTTCTTGGTCGATTATTTTCGTACAAGTAAACAACAACGGTGATAAGCTGCAGCAACAATTTTTTAAAAAAAGATGTTGTTTTACGTGGCCTTCTACTTTTATTACTATCACTTCACTTTGTTCGTGAATATTATTCGCCTGTCGCTGTAATTTAGTGTTATTTCCTGATTTTTGTAGACGTCTTATTTTCCCTTAGTTTGTGAAGTCTTGATATAGGCCCACAAAAGATAAGGTGATGTTATTACAGTCTGTACACTCTTCTTTCCATTACCAAGCACAACGTTAAAATTTTTTCTCTGATAACTTTTCCCATTCTAAACATGAACTCATTCAACATGTCTTCCTAGAACCTTTCTACAGTTCAAGGTTTATTCTGGTATCAGTTTCCAAGTGTGAATTTTCAGTGGTATGTTTCCTCGTATACTCATTGTTCTTACACTTTTGAGAGTTTTCACCTTCTTTTCCCTACCCTTCCTTCAGGTTAAGCCAACTTCTCCCGTACACACTCAGGTGACAAAGTCGTGGGGTACGCCCTAATACCGTGTCGACATCTTTCTTCACGGCATACTGCAGCAACTCGACATGGCATGGACTCAACAAGTCGCAGGAAGTTCCTTTGCAGAAATACTGACCCTTACTGCCTCTATAGCCGTCCATAAGTACGGAAGTGGCGCCGGTGCAGGATTTTATGCACGAACTGACCTCTCCATTACGTCACATAAATGTTCGATGCAGTTCATGTCGGGCGATCTGGTTGACCAAAACATTCGCTCGAATTGTCCAGAATATTCTTCAAATAAATTGTGAAAGTTGACACCCCGTGACATAACGCTTTGTTTTAATGTTGCGGTCTTCAGTCCAGAGACTGGTTTGATGCAACTCACCACGCTACTCTATCCTGTGAAAGCTTCTTCATCTCCGAATAACTACTGCAACCTACATCCTTCTGAATCTGTTTAGTGTATTCATCTCTCGGTCTCCCTCTACGACTTTTACCCTCCACGATTCCCTCCAGTAATAAAGTTGTGATTCAGTGATGCCTCAAAACGTGTCCTACCAACCGGTCCCTTCTTTTACTCAGGTCGTCCCACAATTTCTTCTTCTCCCCAATTCTATTCAGTACCTCCTTATTAGTTACGTGATCTACCCATCTAATCCTCAGCTTTATTCTGTAGCACCACATTTCGAAAGCTTCTATTCTCTTCCTATCTAAACTATTTATGTTTATGTTTCGCTTTCATACTTGGCCACGCTCCATACAAATACTTTCAGAAAAGGCTTCCTGACACTTAAATTTATACTCGATGTTAGCAAATTTCTCTTCTTCAGAAACGCTTTCTTGCCATAGCCTGTTGGCATTCTCTATCCTCTCTACTTCGACCGTCATCAGTTATTTTGCTCCCAAATAGCAAAACCCATCTACTAGTTTAAGTGTCTCATTTCCTAATATTATTCCCTCATATTCACCTGATTTCATTCTACTACATTCCTTTATCATCGTTTTGCTTTTGTCGATGTGCATTTATATCCTCCTTTCAAGACACAGTCCTTTCCATTTTGCAGTCATGACTTATAAAAACTGATAGCTCGGCCGTTTTCACACCTGTCAGCACCTAATCTCTTTGGGATTGAAATTATTACATTCTTTTTGAAGTCTGAAGGTATTTCACCGGTCTCGTACATCTTGCTCACCAGATGGCTGGCTCTCCCAAGCTATCACTGGTTCTAATGGAATGTTGTTTACTCCCGGGGGCTTGTTTTGACTTAGCTCTTTCAGTGCTCTGTCAAATTCTTCGCACAGTATCATATCTCCCATCTCATTTTCATCTACATACTCTTTCTTTTCCATAATATTGCCCGCAAGTACATCGTCCTTGCATAGACGCACTATATACTCCTTCCGCCTTTATGCTTTCCTAACTTTGCTTAGGACTGGTTTTTCATTTGACCTTTTGATGTTCATACAGGTGGTTCTCTTGTCTGCTAAAGTCTCTCTAATTTTCCTGTGATACATGCCTTTACCTCCTTACGTTTGTATTCTATCCTTCCTTGCTTAGCCATTTTTCACTTTCTGTCGATCTCATTTTTGAGAGGTTTATACTCCTTTCCTCGTACTTCATTTACTGTCTTTTTAAATTTTCTCCTCTCATCAATTAAATTCAATATATCTTCTGTTATCCAAGCATTTGTACTTGCACTCGTCTTTCTAACTATTTGATCCACTATGGCCTGCACTATTTCACCTCTGGGAGCCACCCATTCTTCTTTCACTCTATTTCGTTCCCCTGCATTTGTCAATAGTTCCCGAATGCTGTCTTTGAAACTCTCTACAACCATCCAGGCCCCGTCTCGTTAACTTCCTAACTTTTTGCAGTTTCTTCAGTTTTTATCTACAGTTCACAACCACTAAATTGTGGTCAGAGACCGCATCTGCACCTGGAAGTATCTTAAAATTTAAAATCTGGATCCTTAATCTCTGTCTCACCATTATATAGTCAACCTGAAATCTTAAAGTGTCTCCAGGCCTCTTCCACGTATATACCCTTCTTTCATGATTCTTAATCCAAGTGTTAGCTATGATTAAGTTACGCTTGCGCAAAATTCTTCCAGGCAACTTCCTCTTTCATTCCTTACCCCCAGTCTAAATTCAGCTACTACTTTTCTTCCTTTCCCTACTTTCGAATTCCAGTCCCCCATGACTATTAAATTTTCATCTCCCTTAACTATCTGAGTAATTTCTTTATCGCATCACACATTTCTTCAATTTCTTCATCATCTGCAGAGATAGTTGTCAAATAAACCTGTACTGCTGAGGTAGGCGTGGGCTTCGTCTCTATCTTGACTACAATAATGCATTCGCTATGGTGTTCGTAGTAGCTTATCCGCACTTCTACTTTTGTATTCATTATTAAACCTACTCCTGCATTACTCCTATTTGATTTTGTATTTATAACCTTGTATTCACCTGACCAGAAGTCTTGTTCCTCCTGCCACCGAACTTCACTGATTCCCACTATATCTAACTTTAACCTATCCATTTCCCTTTTTAAATTTTCTAACCTACCTGCCCGAATAAGGGATCTGACATTCCACGCTCTGATCCGTAGAACTCCAGTTTTCTTTCTCCTGATAATGACGTCCTCCTGGGTAATCCTCGCCCAAAGAACCGAGTGGGGGAGTATTTTACCTCCGGAATATTTTACCCAAGAGGACGTCATCATCATTTAACCATACAGTAAAGCAAGTAAAGCATGCCCTAGGGAAAATTTACGTCTGTAGTTTCCCCTTGCTTCAGACGTTCGGATTACCTGGACAGCAAGGCCGTTTTGGTTAGTGTTACAAGGGCAGATCAGTCAATCGTCAAGACTGTTGCCCCTGCAACTACTGAAAAGGCTGCTGCCAGGCCTGCTGTTGGCAAATGCACGCGCGCCGGTCTCTGCTGCCAAAGCACATTAACGTCAGATATCGCCCCAATATCTAACGTACACTTTCGTCGTATGTCCCACATTGACTTCTGTGTGTATTTCAGGCAGCGTTGTTTATCTGTTAGTGCTACAACTTTACGCCAATACCGCTTCTCTTGGTCGTTAAGTGAATGCTGCTGGCCACTGCATTGTCCGTGATGAGAGGTAATGCCTGAAATTTTTTATCCTCTGCACGCTCGTCACATTGTGGATCTTGGAATATTGAATTCCCTAATGATTTCGGAAATGGGATATCCTTTGCGTCCAGCTCCAAGTATCATTCTCTGTTCGAAGTCTGTTAATTCCTGTCTGCGGCCATAATTAGCTCGGGAAACTTTGCACATGAATCACATAGTAGAAATGAGAGCTCCACTAATGCACTGTTCTTTTTTTTTATTTTTATTTTTTTACTTTGCGTACGCGTTACTACCACCATCTTTCTCGTGCATACCGCTATCCCATGACATTCGTCAACTCATTGTGCATCGGGTATTAATAGACTGTGCTTAAAATATTAGAGAACGCTAGTCGCAAAGTAAATGGTTACAGTAGGATTGGAGTACACCCATATAAGTCGCTGTAGGTGCGTAAGTTTAGGCACCATTCCCACCACAGAGCCACACTAAGAGTTCACACACTTAACAGATTTAATAATACTGAGCATATTGATGCAGAAGTAGTCGATTATACAGGGTTTCCCATGTGTCTTGACTACCCCAAATAACTTCGTGCCCAGAAGTTATATAATTAATGTGTCAACCAACTATTGGTAACCAACAGGAAGACACTATGCGGAAAGATTGCCTTTCTCGTAGCTTAGTTCGTCGTAAAGACCAGCACAGTATCTTTCTTAAATTGGATTGGACATTTTTTATTCTGTAATCCACTTCGTCTCTCTAAAACTTGTTCAAGCATGTATCACGTATTCAGGATGTACAGCATTCAATATGTAACAGAAATGGGCATCTCAAATACTATGTTACAATGCTGCAATCCATTGTAAACAATAAAAGGATTCAAACAGAGAACGATGTTCAAAGTGGTGCTCTTGGACAGTTATACACTAGTCGACGCGTTGCATGAAAAAGTCATCGCTGCGTCCATCGTTGCCTGCTGAAGTGAATTACAATCAAGCAAGATATTTTTCAGCACATTCACAGGAGCTGTTGGAATACATCGTCAGATATCATCTTTTTTATGCACCTCCTAAGTGAAACGTTAGGCCAATGCACTGTTCTCCCACAACAGATTCGACTGGCAGGTTACCTTCAGTTCAGAATATGACGTGCACACAAGACACGGTGTGTTGGATATAGGGTAGATATAGTGCGATATAGTTTATTTTCTTCTTTCATTTTTTTTCCTTTCTTTTCACATCAAAGGTAGAACTGCTACAGTGGAGGTTTTGTGTTTCTCTATATAGGTTCTACTATCACCAGCAGAAGGATTCTGATATTTCATTTTGTGCTGTAGCGTGCTTTCACATTTATTAACACGTTGGTAAAATGTTTACACATGCAAAAGGTTGTACATTAAAGTAACATTGTAAATAATGTAATAATGTAAGAGAGGGACGAGATTGAAAAATGATCGATTGGTGTTTATTTGAGCGGTATGATAGAAGCGTGGTGAGGGGAGACTGATGATGTCGCCGTGCTTACAACAGTAACTTTAGACTGCTCTTTCGTGGCATAACGTGGGCTGTTTCCGTTGTACAGTTCGGACTGTGAACTCAGTGAACGTACAGCTCCCCATTATTCTTTTTGTAGCATGTTGTCTCAGAAAATAGACGGTCCAGTCACATTAATGAGACCACCTCCTCTGTTCGACATCAACGCGCAATACTAACTCTCACACGGCAGGTGGCAGCAGCAGCAGCACCAGTGGACGGTAGATAAAGCGTGAAGGAGGGACACTAAACTAGTTCAGTCGTTGTCGTAATACGGAAACGGAGCGCATTTTCGGACTTCCAGAAGGGTATGGTCATGGGGTTTCAGCCCAAGGATGGAAGCATTTCCGAAAGGACTATGATTGTAAACTGTTCGCGTGCCGCCATGGTGAAAGCATACCGTGCATGGAAAAGTAGCGCTATCCAAAACAGGTACCTGGCAACGGTGGAGCATCATGGGCCATAGATGACAGGGGTGAACGACGACGGCGTAGATGTGTACTAGCGAATAGGCGTCTAGCTGTTGAGCAACAGACCTCTCAACTGAACCAAGGGGCTACCAACAGGATCTCCTCAGCCACCTTTTAGTGAAAATGGCTGCATATGAGGCTCCACAGCAGGCGCCTGGTTCATTCACCCATGCAGAAGACCGTTGTTCATTATCGACGAAGGCTGAAAGCCACACACCAATTCCGCATCTGGACGTCTACTATGTGGCGGCAGGTGGCCTTTTCTGATACGTTTCGTACTCTCCGGACAGATGGCCGTTGGCCTGTAGGTAGTGAAACGTCTGAAAGCAAATAAAAGTAAATATCGTCATTCTTGAATGAGCAGTGGATTAATAGATATATGCATATACCCTTGGGGAGGATGAGTTTACTGGGCACGAAACTCTCAAGATGTAAACCCAGTCGAGAACTGTGGGACTACCTGAATCAGGCTGTACGTGCTATGAATGCTCAGCCGAGAAACCTAGTGCAACGGGTCACGGCACTGGACTTGCCATGGCTCCATGTCCATATCGGTACCTTCTAGAGCCTCACTGACGCTATTCCGGCAAGCTTCGTGCTGGAAAAGTTGCTTATTCGGGCTTCTGACGCGTGGTCATATTAATCTGATTGGGCAGAGTAATAATTTTATAGCTACGGTGTTTGGACAGTGGAGCAACGTGTCTACCGTGTGGGCTCTTTTCTCTTTTCGAGTCGTAGCGCGGACTGTGGAATATAAATGTACTGAAGTTCATGTCGCGATAAACTGTGGTGAGAAATGTTTAATAAGGGCAGTGACGTCGGTAATCATCACGGTTTTTTTCTGGGTAAAGCTCGTTTGATCTTCATTGTCAGCTACAGACAATTCAGTTAATGAGGAGACCGTAAATAATGCACGTTCTGCTGCTTCTATATATAAGTTAACATATCCTAGTAGATCATTACAGTGGAAATTCATAATATTGATTACACTAATATATATCTTATGGGCCACCAACTTTGGATGACTACACGCGCTTTCCCAGATCTTAATGTTTCTTCATCGGACACTGAAACTGTTAAGAAGCTCTCGCCTAATAAATTTCTTTCAAAAATCTCCTGTAATAAACATATAATACTTTGTTGAAATTCCATTTACGACTTTTCATTGCTGTTACCTAACTCAGATAACTTAATTCCTAGTCATTTTAAATCGGACTTCTAGTAATTTAAAAAGGTTAAACTAAAACTAATTTCTTTTATTAGATGCTTTTTCGTAGCAAAGTATATATTTGTGAATATTTTCTCTTTCCGCATAGCTTCCATTCCTGTAGCTATTACGTGCGTTATACACTCATCTGCAGAGATGCAAAGTTTTCCATTTGATGCTTTCCTTATTTTTTTACTACGTATAAGTGTATATTCGAAATGTTTTCCAGTGTTACTGCTTGGTGTTCCATGTATATTGAAACAGATTGTTGCTTTACGTATCGTTTTAAGCATTGTACTAGTAACATTAGTGCGTCGTGTTATCTGTCGTGAAGCTAGGTGGCTAATACCAATCAAGAACGAGTAGGTAAATTTTCATTCATGAAGCATTTAGATCACGTGAAAGCTTTAAATCTGACAGATGCGTTTTGGGTCCAGTTCGTTTACATCTAAGAACTCGTAACACTGTAACATTCCGTAGCAATTGTCGAACGTTGCTTAATTCTTTGGCCAAAATCACAAACTGTTTCAGTGCGAGTGAGTGCTACATTAAATCTGGGGAAGTCCAAATTGTATGATTTATGTTATTCCACGATAACACAATCATTTCTTTATGAATTGGTTTAAATTTTGCTTCATTTTGAATGACCGGTTATTTTTATTATTAACTATGTTATAAGAGCACCGTCATTCAGGTAGAAATAACAGAATATCAATTCTATTGTGTAACGATACAGCGTAATGCTTAATTCTCCTGCTTCGTTACAACATCTATCCTATCACGTAACGATACAGAAAGATACTGCTCCATAATGCCCATAAAACCGTTTCCCCAGTTGTCTGTCATACTTTATGATTATATAGGAGATGGGTTAAGTATCATCCTGGCTGAAGCCAGAAAGTGCTTTCCGACGCCGTTTGTTAGTAGCTGGACAATCTTGGTTATCTCAAATCGTTTACAATTTCTTTGTCACCGTCCGTTATTAAGTAGAGTAATACCTTTCGTAATACTACGGTTTTTCATGGTTTATTTAAGAGCTTAAAAACACACTGCACTTTTCTACATATAATACGTAAGAATTTCGTATTAAACTTCTGCATCTCTGTAAGATTAGAGCCCGTAGTCTAGATGGTAGTATCTTTTAGTTGGCAAGACGTCCTCCGACCTGGGCTCGAACCCAGCCACCGCTTAAAATTTGAATAAGAATTATCAGCAATGACGGCCAAAGGCCTCCAATACGATATTTACCCTTGTTCTGCCGACAGTCTTGTCAAACAAGGTGGAGGAGTGGACAGAAGTTCAGGACATTCTGTAGCCCTTGGCGTGGAAAAATGCCCATAGAATAATCAGTAATGATCGATAGCATCAAGATGCAGAAGGCCATGGAAACTGCTGCATTAAAGACACATAGTGTGTGCTGTGGAACTATACTGTTAGGGGGTAGTTACAGAGGTGGGCAATAATTGTTTCGGAAACCGATTAACCTTTGAAACCTGCCGGAAACAAGTGTCAGGTTGTTCACGAACTAGCATCCTAGCGTCCTTCGCACACCCTTCTTTGTTTTTCCACAAATTATATGCACCTTTCCATATTTGTATGCACAATGCAGGGCGTGGTGTACCCTACCACTTCAACGCAGGACACACAACAGTTCTAAATCTCTACCAACTTAGTGTTTTGATGGTAATAACATCAGAGCAGAAGCAGCACCTAGGTCGTGTTGCCAGGCTCTCTTGTGATGAGGCTGCAATGGAAGTTGCTATCAAGGGTTACGGCGCTAATGGCTAATGAGAAGAAGCTAAGGGATGAGCAGAAGTCCACTTTAAGGCTTGCCGGCGATATAGTAAAGGTTCGACTACAGCGTCACAAGTTAACAATGCTGTTGCAGATCACAAAACTTTATATCCAGCACATTAGAAAAATTACTCCTATTCACTCAATCTGCTGTGCTTTGTGCGGAAAGTTGTATTATATAAACAGTTACGTACTTGATGTGCAAATAATATCTTATCCATGATGGATTGCCTACAACGAAAAGCATGACCGCTGCTAAGTTGGACCTCACCCATTCACGCGCCACACTCGACTCCAGCTAACACAACCCGAAACATTTTGTTCGGCTCTGATTGTAGGCTCCACATCTACATCTGCATCATACTCCGCAAGCAACCTAATGATGTGAAACTTCCTGGCAGATTAAAACTGTGTGCCCGACCGAGACTCGAACTCGGGACCTTAGCCTTTGGCGGGCAAGTGCTCTACCATCTGAGCTACCGAAGCACGACTTCTTTCAGGAGTGCTAGTTCTGCAAGGTTCGCAGCAGAGCTTCTGTAAAGTTTCGAAGGTAGGAGACGAGATACTGACAGAAGTACAGCTGTGAGTACCGGCCGTGAGTCGTGCTTCGGTAGCTCACATGGTAGAGCACTTGCCCGCGAAAGGCAAAGGTCCCGAGTTCGAGTCTCGGTCGGGCACACAGTTTTAATCTGCCAGGAAGTTTCATATCAGCACACACTCCGCTGCAGAGTGAATATCTCATTCTGGAAACCTCCCCTAGGCTGTGGCTAAGCCATGTCTCCGCAATACCCTTTCTTTCAGGAGTGCTAGTTCTGCAAGGTTCGCAGGAGAGCTTCTGTAAAGTTTGGAAGGTAGGAGACGAGATACTGGCAGAAGTAAAGCTGTGAGTACCGGCCGTGAGTCGTGCTTCGGTAGCTCAGATGGTAGAGCACTTGCCCGCGAAAGGCAAAGGTCCCGAGTTCGAGTCTCGGTCGGGCACACAGTTTTAATCTGCCAGGAAGTTTCATATCAGCGCAAACTCCGCTGCAGAGTGAAAATCTCATTCTGGAAACATAATTATGTGTGCACTGCATCATAATACTTTTGTTGTTATAACAACGTAATAGAAAGAATCTGAATATAGTGTATGATCTCTTACTGCTGAGTGTCGCTGCAGTGGTTATCAATCAAATCAAAATATAGACATAGAAATATTTCTATACCTCACTAAACCGCATAAGTCATAACAACTAAAATTATCGTTGCTGATTACAAATGAGGTATGGGAGTGATCGCTAAGATTCCCAGAGCCTTTAATCTTATATATTTCCTCCCATTCTAGATTTTGTATTAAGGTATGCTAAGGGAAATGTGAATCAAAACTGGAAAGACAAGGACCTCTCGGTACAAGTGCTATGTTAGTAGGAAAGTATCCATAACTGACCCAAAATTATCTTGCAATTAGCTATACTAAAAAGTACTGAAATACGTTACTAATACACAAAGACAAAGCAAAGTTGCTGCAAACATTGACAAAATATGTAAATAACTGACAAGCAACAGGCAAAATTAATAATTATAGTTAATTAATCAATTATAAACGCTGTATATGAGGAGGTAAGATTCCTTTAAAATAACTATTTTGTCTGTTTTTCACTATACATAGTCAAAATGAAGCAACTTTTACCGTGATTTACTAAATATCTCGATCTCTAAACTTTACCTCACGTTTGGTTTTACATAATTCAACATTGCCAAGTTTAGAATACTGTAATGGAAATAATCATTAGTTAAATAAGAACGTTTGACTGCTGGTGTGCTTCATCCCCCAGTCCACGTGAATTATAATTCATTAATGAATGAATTATAAATTTTTAATTAAAAGGTTTTAAGTCTAGAGTGCATCATCGGCTGCCTCATATGCACTATAACAATCCGGTAACTATTATCGTAATTATTCTTCTGCAACAATACATCTCTACTGGCTTTTACAAAAGCTGCCCATTAATCACTCAAAACTTTACTACGTACACAGGTACATCTACTCAAAATAATCATCTTATCCACACAGTCTTCCCCCATTAACCATGGACCTTGCCGTTGGTGGGGAGGCTTGCGTGCCTCAGCGATACAGATGGCAGTACCGTAGGTGCAACCACAACGGAGGGGTATCTGTTGAGAGGCCAGACAAACATGTGGTTCCTGAAGAGGGGCAGCAGCCTTTTCAGTAGTTGCAGGGGCAACAGTCTGGATCATTGACTGATCTGGCCTTGTAACATTAACCAAAACAGCCTTGCTGTGCTGGTACTGCGAACGGCTGAAAGCAAGGGGAAACTACAGCCGTAATTTTTCCTGAGGACATGCAGCTTTACTGTATGATTAAATGATGATGGCGTCCTCTTGGGTAAAATATTCCGGAGGTAAAATAGTCCCCCATTCGGATCTCCGGGCGGGGACTACTCAAGAGGACGTCGTTATCAGGAGAAAGAAAACTGGCATTCTACGGATCGGAGCGTGGAATGTCAGATCCCTTAATCGGGCAGGTAGGTTAGATAATTTAAAAAGGGAAATGGATAGGTTAAAGTTAGATATAGTGGGAATTAGTGAAGTTCGGTGGCAGGAGGAACAAGACTTTTGGTCAGGTGATTACAGGGTTATAAATACAAAATCAAATAGGGGTAATGCAGGAGTAGGTTTAATAATGAATAAAAAAAATAGGAGTGCGGGTTAGCTACTACAAACAGCATAGTGAACGCATTATTGTTGTGGCCAAGATAGGCACAAAGCCCATGCCTAATACAGTAGTACAAGTTTATATGCCAACTAGCTCTGCAGATGATGAAGAAATTGATGAAATGTATGACGAGATAAAAGAAATTATTCAGTGTAGTGAAGGGGACGAAAATTTAATAGTCATGGGTGACTGGAATTCGTCAGTAGGAAAAGGGAGAGAAGGAAACATAGTAGGAGAATATGGATTGGGGGGAAGATATGAAAGAGGAAGCCGCCTTGTAGAATTTTGCACAGAGAATAACTAAATCATAGCTAACACTTGGTTCAAGAATCATAAAAGAAGGTTGTATACCTGGAAGAATCCTGGAGATACTAATAGGTATCAGATGGATTATATAATGGTAAGACAGAGATTTAGGAACCAGGTTTAAAATTGTAAGACATTTCCAGGGGCAGATGTGGATTCTGACCACAATCTATTGGTTATGAACTGCACATTGAAACTGAAGAAACTGCAATAAGGTGGGAATTTAAGGAGATGGGACCTGTATAAACTGAAAGAACCAGAGGTTGTAGAGAGTTTCAGGGAGAGCATAATGGAACAATTGACAGGAATGGGGGAAATAAATACAGTAGAAGAAGAATGGGTAGCTCTGAGGGATGAAGTACTGAAGGCAGCAGGGGATCAAGTAGGTAAAAAGACGAGGGCTAATAGAAATCCTTGGGTAACAGAAGAAATATTGAATTTAATTGATGAAAGGAGAAAATATAAAAATGCAGTAAATGAAGCAGGCAAAAGGGAATACAAACGTCTCAAAAATGAGATCGACAGGAAGTGCAAAATGGCTAAGCAGGGATGGCTAGAGGACAAATGTAAGGATGTAGAGGTTTGTCTCACTAGGGGTAAGATAGATACTGCCTACAGGAAAATTAAAGAGACCTTTGGAGAGAAGAGAACCACTTGTATGAATATCAAGAGCTCAGATGGCAACCCAGTTCTAAGCAAATAAGGGAAGGCAGAAAGGTGGAAGGAGTATATACAGGGTTTATACAAGTGTGATGTACTTGAGGACAGTATTATGGAAATGGAAGAGGATGTAGTTGAAGATGAAATGGGAGATAAGATACTGCGTGAAGAGTTTGACAGAGCACTGAAAGACCTGAGTCGAAACAAGGCCCCGGGAGTAGACAACATTCCATTAGAACTACTGATGGCCTTGGGAGAGCCAGTCATGACAAAACTCTACCATCTGGTGAGCAAGATGTATGAGACAGGCTAAATACCCACAGACTTCAAGAAGAACATAATAATTCCAATAACAAAGAAAGCAGGTGTTGACAGATGTGAAAATTACCGAACTATCAGTTTAATAAGTCACAGCTGCAAAATACTAACGCGAATTCTTTACAGACGAATGGAAAAACTGGTAGAAGCGGACCTCGGGGAAGATCAGTTTGGATTCCGTAGAAATGTTGGAACACGTGAGGGAATACTAACCTTACAACTTATCTTAGAAGAAAGATTAAGAAAAGGCAAACCTACGTTTCTAGCATTTGTAGACTTAGAGAAAGCTTTTGACAACGTTTACTGGAATACTCTCTTTCAAATTCTGAAGGTGGCAGGGGTAAAATATAGGGAGCGAAAGGCTATTTACAATTTGTACAGAAACCAGATGGCAGTTATAAGAGTCGAGGGGCATGAAAGGGAAGCAGTGGTTGGGAAAGGAGTGAGACAGGGTTGTGGCCTCTCCTCGATGTTATTCAATCTGTATATTGAGCAAGCAGTAAAGGAAACAAAAGAAAAATACGGAGCAGGTATTAAAATTCATGGAGAAGAAGTATAAACTTTGAGGTTCGCCGATGACATTGTAATTCTGTCAGAGACAGCAAAGGACTTGGAAGAGCAGTTGAACGGGATGGACAGTGTCTTGAAAGGAGGATATAAGATGAACATCAACAAAAGCAAAACGAGGATAAAGGAATGTAGTCAAATTAAATCGGGTGATACTGAGGGGATTAGATTAGGAAATGAGACACTTAAAGTAGTAAAGGAGTTTTGCTATTTAGGGAGTAAAATAACTGATGATGGTCGAAGTAGAGAGGATATAAAATGTAGACTGGCAATGGCAAGGAAATCGTTTCTGAAGAAGAGAAATTTGTTAACATCGAGTATAGATTTAAGTGTCAGGAAGTCGTTTCTGAAAGTATTTGTATGGAGTGTAGCCATGTATGGAAGTCAAACATGGACGATAACCAATTTGGACAAGAAGAGAATAGAAGCTTTCGAAATGTGGTGCTATAGAAGAATGCTGAAGATAAGGTGGGTAGATCACGTAACTAATGAGGAGGTATTGAATAGGATTGGGGAGAAGAGAAGTTTGTGGCACAACTTGACTAGAAGAAGGGATCGGTTGGTAGGACATGTTTTGAGGCATCAAGGGATCACAAATTTAGCATTGGAGGGCAGCGTGGAGGGTAAAAATCGTAGAGGGAGACCAAGAGATCAATACACTAAGCAGATTCAGAAGGATGTTGGTTGCAGTAGGTACTGGGAGATGAAGAAGCTTGCAAAGGATAGAGTAGCATGGAGAGCTGCATCAAACCAGTCTCAGGACTGAAGACCACAACAACAACAACATATACACTGTGTCATCCTATCGAATTATCATATAGGAAAATCTCGTCGCTTTGATATCTTTTCTATCACAGCACTCCACCCAAAACATTTACACTTATAGTTTTAGACTATCGTCGCACTGACGATTTAATTTGTCAAACAGTGCAGCGTGCTGATGAAGGGTTTCCTTAATGTTAACCGCGTCTGGAAGGGAGTCAGCTAACTGTCGGGCCTAACGACGTGTGCGGGCCCTGTGGCGTACGCCACTGCACGTGACACTACAGGTATTACGAGTTGCAGCGACTGTCTCCAGTGGGGAGCGAGTTAGTATACAGACCACTTTTGTATGTCCTAGCTGCCCGTTTAAACAGACTCAAACTGTCGACAATGCATGAGAAAGTTAAGGACTTCACCTTTTCATCGACACACTGGTTTCTCGCCTGGCACTCGACGTACCATATCGTTTCCGATGTATGTCGGTAAGGCCACTAGTGTGACGTCAAAAGTTTGTTGTGATGCCCGTATTGTCTCAGGCAACTGTAGTGGAACGTTGCCTGGCGTCACGTCAGACTTCCCCAAATTGTAATATGAGTAAATACAGTTCCTCTCTCAAAGCGTCCCTGTCGACAGCATCTGTGTCTGTGTGTGTGTGTGTGTGTGTGTGTGTGTGTGTGTGACCAACTCACGTGTTCCTAACAAATTTGTTAAATGTCATAAAGAAGGATTGTAGGAAGGACCAACCCTGGACTATAGACATCAACACAACTCACACAGGCGGAAAGTACGTCACCTAATTGACTGTCATTACAGCAGCGTAATATTGTTCCTACTTCATTCAAACTTTATTATGACCACAAGACACCTATGACACTCCTCGTTGCCATTATTGTAAATTGCTCTTACTTCATTGTTTTGATGTTACATCATATCAAGTTACCTTGTTTGGTATCCGCTCTTTTTGGTGCGGCGGAATTGTAAAATACTGTGCAGTTCTGCATTTTTAATGCCTGTATGAACGAGCGAAAAATATCTTTACCTCTTCTTTTTACATCAAAAATGTTCTTTCACACAGAGTACTCATCAATATGTAGTATGCAACTGTAGCATATGTGTGTCAGTATATTACGAAAAGGTTGTTTCGAGGCGTGGGCTGAGCCCTAAAATATTTCATGTTAATTTTTGTCAACTGACGATTTTATTTGCTTTTGACTCAAAGTAAATATAGAGGGTGTCAGTTATTGAACTACATGAAAAAAAAGGGAAATTAGTTACAAACTGCAGCGTGCTCCAACTTTATTCGACATGTAAATGTCACCACAGATACTGGGATTTACGTAATGGCATGTTCGATGTACCTGCCGTCATTAGTGATGACACGGCGCAGACGAATAGCGAAGTTGTGCGTTTCCGCTGAAGTGTCGGAACATCGATGCTTTCGTTGACCTTCTGAATGGCTGTTTATAGCTCAGCAATGGTTTTGGACTTATTGCTGTACACCTTGTCTTTAACATAGCCCCACAAAAGGAGTCGCATGTGTTCACATTCGGAGAATATGGTGGCCAATCGAGGCGCATGCCACTGGCCTCTGGGAACCCCAGAGCCAGAATGCGGTCTCCAAAGTCTCCAGGACATCAAACACATTCCTTCTTCGATGTCGTCGAGCGCCACCTTGCATGAACCACAGCTTGTCGACATCAGGGTCACTTTGGATAATGGGGATGAAATCATCATCCAAAGCCTTCACGTACCGTTCGATAATCACCGTGCCATCAGAGAATATCGCACCGATTATTCCGTGACTGGATGTTGCACACCGCACAGTGACCCTTTGAGGGTGAAGATACATCTCGATCGGGAAATGCGAATTCTCAGTCTCCTAAGTGCACCAATTTTGCTTATTGACGAACCCATCCAAACGAAAGTTAGCTAAACCAAAGCATCATGCCCCGCCACCAACCGTGCTGTTTGAACGTCCTAACGCATAGCGTTCAGAAGCTATGACGATTTTATTTCACATAGTTTAGTAACTGTTACCCTGTATGTTCCCCTAAACAAACGTTCTCGCTGGCGTCTTATCAGTTATACCTAGTCCAGTATATCCTGTTTAAGAAATGTTGTATTCGATGCGATTTCTCATTTCAGAGCGTCGTCAGACTTTAGTATCATTAACTCACATATCGATAGTATCCTGTCACGGCCTTGTAAAAGGTTAAGAAACCTCAATTTCAGGTAAACACATTTCTTATTTATTTATTTTGACTTGCCTTGATTCTGTTAATAGTATCTTAAAGTTTATTTTTCCTTATGTCATGCTTTTACAGAAGACTTAATAAAGAAGGAAGGTGAAGTTCCGAATGAAAGATGGGAAAGAATTGACAACCCCAAAACAAAATTAAGTAGTATCAGCAACTGACTTCGGTTCCTGGTAATCGTGTATCATCTGACAGAGCGAAGAGTGCTTACCCCTTGATTTCGTTACACTCAAATTATGTACTGCAACACAACAACGTCAAATACACTTTTGATATTACTGCTCTCGTCTGTAAAACAACAATACTATGTGAATTTAGGGTAGCCAAACTTCTCATATGCGCTACAATGATCTGTGAGCAGTTTACGGTAATAGTATTTGTCATGTCCACATAGTCGGAATGTTGACCTCTAACTGAAACATGAAAGTTAGTGACCACACTTTCCTTTCTATTCACACAGCGCAGACATTGCAAGTAGCAGTACTGCGTCCAGCGGCACTTACAATAATTCTAGTGTCTCTTTTTTCTCCATCATCTCGTGATTCTGCACTGTACTCTACATTCTACTCTGTAAGTTTAGTGACGCTATTGGTCACATTTTCGATTATTACTGTGGCAGATCTCTCTACTTTTCCTCGACATCTCTCAAATAACATTTGCATTGCCTTTACTAACGGTTTCTACATTGGAAATACTATTGCTAAGTTTACATATCTGTACAGGCATGGAACAGTACTGTGTATTCTCCTGCGTACAATGTATGCTACGAATATCATGTGATGTGTTGACAACTTCACTGATTTTCGCGTCAAATATTTCGATACCAGTTTTAATTACATTCGTTTCCGGGATGAAATTTTCACTCTGCAGCGATGTGCGCGCTGATATGAAACTTCCTGGCAGATTAAAACTGTGTGCCGGACCTAGACTGGCACCCGGGAGCTTTGCCTTTCGCGGGCCAGTGCTCTACATGCGTTTTATCTTCGCCAAATAATTCCACATGAACCGTCTCTCCAAGTTTTCATTCATTAGGCTCTGGAATTATATCCTTGACGTAATGTAGTGCGTTTGTGTCAGGAAGCTGACTGAACTCACAGTGTGCACTACCCTTTCAGTCAACTTAGAGTTTAATTGCTCGATGTGTAGTTTTCTTTGCTCGACATTTAACGGTTGGTTAAAACCTTTTTTTCCTTCACCTAATTTGATTAAATTCTCTTTGCTCCTCTATAACTCAACATTTATATAATTTTCCCTTTTGTTTCAGGGACAGACGTGTATTCTGTTTCATTAGATCACCCATTTCACTCCAAGTTTTTCAGTTTATTATGTACAAACTTCATACAAAACTCTTTTTAAAAACAGTTATTACTATGGTACGGCATTTACTATTACTGCTCTCAGTTCACGGTTCGTTTTGCTAGCTGTTGCATGCATTGACTACGCCGTTCAGAGAATACCACTCACATTAAGTATGCAGCTATCTGTGCGCTGCAGTCGTGAATACCTAGTTGCAGTTGGATTGCGATGCCGGTGTGACGTCAGGCGCTGCCGCCGAGATTGCGTGCACAGTGTGGCTATACAATGCGTCTCGTTCGCTGCAGCCTTCTGCCTTCTGCGATGAGTGGGTTCGTTCTGATGAAATCTTCGCAATTATGCCACTCACGTAATCCAGCAACCGCGCACACGAATGTTAATTAAAAGCCGCTCAATAACGTCTGTTCTACATTGCGCCATCAGCCTCACACTCGACGTTTGCTGAGACGTAACAAACAATCACTCATTTTACTACGTCAAATACAGTTCAAAAATAATCCCACACAGTTCACACCCAGTTCAAGCGGTTTACTGTCTTCACTAGTCACTTGAAGCCTCACTTAATCAAATAAGTATTAATTAATGCAGCTTAAGGGATGCCACAGAGTTATAATACAGATCAAGTGGTTCACTGTCCTCACTAATTACGCCAAGCCTCACTTATTCATATAGTTATTAATGAATTCAGGGTAGGGTTGTCATAATCCCAGGACGAAACTGAAGGACAGAATTCGGTGATTACAAAGATGTGGTTGAAACACGGACCGATATCTTGTGCAAGTGACCATTGGTTTGCATTTCAGATGAATCTTTATCATTACTTTACAGTGGTAATTATGAAGATGGGGTTGAAACCTGGAATCACACCTTTTATGAAAGGTGCTATAACATTGTTAACAATTGCTTCAGTTCTAGTTTTTGCACTTGAAAACTGCACTGCTATCTTCGAATCACTAAACATTTCACTAATGTTTTTTGATATACAAGACGAAGAATTGTATGAATGGTGGTGTTTCACAGCATGAAATGCGAATGTTTCTTTTGTTGAAGCAACCTTTAAAGATTCTGTCTGATTAGCACTAGAAAAACTAGTCAACTGTTTGGAAGTTGAAGCCGAATTCACAACTCTTGTGTATTTCTTGCTTGTTATATGGTCATGGAGAGCTCCATGGCGATTCAAATCTAGCAACTGTAATGAAATGAAATTTAGTTGCCATCCAAAAGCACGCGAATTAACATTTTAATTTATGTACGGTATTGCGTAAACGTCCACAATCTATTGCGCTATGTTTGGAAGCGTGTCAAGTACTAAATTTATACGCCTCAAAACACACGTTTTTGACAGCTCTTTCATTCTATGGTCACCCGGAAAACTAAATTTGATGGCACGGTGAAAATATTTTTTCAATAACTGAAAACTATCGCCAGAAAATAAAATTACGGAAGACTTGGTTTTTAAACACTTACAGTTGAGTAAGCTGATCAAATATAATACTCATTTGTATGCTTTCTACAAATGATAGGCACTTTTTACTGTTACGTATCTACAATGCCTTGTTCTTACCCACACACTTTGCAAATAGCCTCACGTTCGTTGCTTCCACGTTTAATACTTGGAAACGCATCGATATACAGGGTGTTAGAAAAAGGTACGGCCAAACTTTCAGGAAACATTCCTCACACACAAAGAAAGAAAATATGTTATGTGAGCATGTGCCCGGAAAAGCTTACTTTCCATGTTAGAGCTCTTTTTATTACTTCTCTTCAAATCACATTAATCATGGAATGGAAACACAAAGCAACAGAACGTACCAGCGTGACTTCGAACACTTTGTTACAGGAAATGTTCTAAATGTCCTCCGTTAGCGAGGATACATGCATCCACCCTCCGCCGCATGGAATCACTGATGCGCTGATGCAGCCCTGGAGAATGGCGTATTGTATCACAGCCGTCCACAACACGAGCACGAAGAGTCTCTACATTTGGTACCGGGGTTGCGTAGACAAGAGCTTTCAAATGCCCCCATAAATGAAAGTCAAGAGGGTTGAGATCAGGAGAGCGTGGAGACCATGGAATTGGTCCGCCTGTACCAATCCATAGGTCACCGAATCTGTTGTTGAGAAGCGTACGAACACTTCGACTGAAATGTGCAGGAGCTCCATCGTGCGTGAACCACATGTTGTGTCGTACTTGTTACTTGTAAAGGCACATGTTCTAGCAGCACAGGTAGAGTATCCCGTATGAAATCATGGCGGTGAATCGAGGAAGTATAGTACATACTGACGAAACTAAAATGAGCTCTAACATGGAAATTAAGCGTTTCCGGAAACATGTCCACATAACATCTTTTCTTTATTTGTGTGTGAGGAATGTTTCCTGAAAGTTTGGCCGTACCTTTTTGTAACACCCCGTATTCTTCTCGAAAATGTACTTTTCGTTTCGACATTTTAAATTTCTAACTCTGTGCAGTAACAACACCAGACGTACAATTCGCACAGCTGATTGTTAACTTTACACGACCAAAGAATATCAGATACCGACAGCAGAGACTTTGTAAACCAACAGCGGAAATCTGAAAAAAATCATAGAGAATCGATTATTGCACTGCTTCCACAGTCTGTTCTGAAAATAGCCGATTGATTCTGAAGTGACACGGAATCTCAGCACAGGTTTCAACGGCTGTCGTCAAGTTTGCAGGAGTTATGAAACACTTGATCGGTGGCCCGTGACAAAACTTGCGTAAATTTTTTTTTATTTAGTAGCCAGTTTTTTCGCCGACATTTTACTCTTTGTCCAGAACACCCGTCTTCGAGCATAAAATCGCGGACTGTCCGCGAAATCCGCGACGTATGGCAACCCTAATTCAGGGCAATGAATGCTGCGTACGGTGGAAGACTACTGACAGGTGTCGCTATTGTGTTGATCACAATTATTTCGGAAACTGATTAACCTTTGCCACCTAATGGAAACAATGTTCTTTACAGCTAGCGTCCCAGCGTACTACATATGCTCTCCTCTGTGCTGCCATAAAATTTGTAATTTTAATGCAGAGCGTGCTGTATGCCATTGGCGTATCCTCCCGCATCAGGGTAGATCACACAAACTTCTAAATGTCCACCAACCTCGTGTCGTTATGATGACGGCATCCAATTGCAGATGCAGCACTTTGGCCGTGATGTCTAGCGCTCTTGATGTGAGGCTGTGATGATGATTACCGGCGAATGAAGTAATGGGCTCGAACTACCAAGTTAGACGTCCAGTTTGAAGTTGAGGGACGCCAACGGCTTTTATTACACGGAATGGATTACCGGATAAAGGCGTAAACCTCTTACAGCTCTTATAATAAACGTGTCACTAAAATGTCGCATGCTGTCTTGGTCATACACTTAACAATGTTGAAACAGTTCATAGAACATTACACACAGCATATTAAGAATGGTACTGCTATACATTGAAGCAGTAAAAAATGTATTTACATACTTGATGAGCAAATAAGATGTTATCCGGACATAGCCTACAACGAAACGTGTAGGCGTCGCACGCTCGCATGTTCGTGTATGAGACCTGAAGCCAGCTAACACAGACCGGAAAACTTGGTTTAGTTCCCATCGTTGCAGCGCCAAAGGCGCACGAAGTGGTTTGCCTGTGTTGCAACTTAATACTACTAAAATCAAAATACTGTTGTGGGAGGGATTCGAATATTGTGTGTGATCTCTTACCAAAGAGTGTCGCTACGATGGTTGTCAATCAAATCATTTTATAGACGTTAATGAATATTGACCAATGAACATTGTCTATACGTGACTTCGTCACTTACGTAAAATGAACTACAACTAACCTTTCAAATTAATAAGTGAGTTATGGGAGTGAACGCTGTGGCTACCGCAGACAGTAAAATTGCATTTGTATCCCCGGGATTTGTGGCAGTAAATGAAAAAAATCATAATCTTTCCATAGGCCGAAATTCCGGATTAGTCCACGATTCGGATCGTCAGGAGGGGACTGCCAACGGAGAGATACTGCCAGAAGAAGATGGAATAGCCAACGACGGGATGCCGCAAGTCTGAGTGTAGGGACAAGCCTAGAACAACTGAAGAGGAGCCAAGCATAGGCTCAGTCCAGATATCCTGTAGGGCAATGAAGTGAAATGGATAGCACAAAAGGGATTCTATTCAGCAGCTACATGGTAATATCAACAGCAGCAGAAAGTAGTATACCAGAGTAGAATTTGTTATGAAAAGAAAAGTAAAGCAGAGATCGAACTACTACGAACAATTCAGCGATAGGTTTGTTCTCATCATAGTCGACAGCAAACCGATGATAACAACGATAATTCAGGTATATATGCTAACGGCTGAAGCAGGAGATTTCGAGACTGAGAGAGTATGTAAGTATACTGAACTTTACTTCAGTATGTAAAGGAAAAAAAAATTCATCTAATAATCAGGGAGGTTTGGAACGCGGTTGTGGGGTATGGAATAAAATAAAATCTTACGATATAATGTGGGCTTGGCAGTAGAAATGAGGGAGGAGAAAGATTACTTTAGTTCCGCAATACATTTCAGACGGTAATACCGAATACTGTGCTCTAGAATCACAGGAGACCGACATATACTTGGAAAGACCCTGAAACGTCCCGGTTTCTATGTGCTCGTCCTACAGAAATAATGTTCACTCCTCTTGCAGTGATTTCTTCTTCTACAGTCCGGTCCACAAGCCTTCCCTATTAAAAACGAACAGTGTTCATGTACAGGAAAACTGTTGTAGAACCAGTAGCAATATCTACATCTACATGGATACTCTGCAAATCACATTTAAGTGCCTGGCAGAGGGTTCATCGAACCAACTTCACAATTCTCTGTAATTCCAAGCTAGTATAGCGCGCGGAAAGAATGAACACCTATATCTTTCCGTACGAGCTCTGATTTCCCTTATTTTATCTTGGAGATCGTTCCTCCCTGTGTAGGTCGTTGCCAACAAAATATTTTCGCATTCGGAGGAGAAAGTTGGTGATTGGAATTTCGTGAGAAGATTCCGTTGCAACGAAAAACGCCTTTGTTTTAATGATGTCCATCACAAATACTGTATCATTTCTGTGACACTCTCTCGCAATTTCGCAATAATACAAAACGTGCTGCCCTCCTTTGAACTTTTTCGATGTACTCCGTCAGTCGTATCTGGTAAGGATCCCACACCGCCCAGAAGTATTCTAAAAGAGGACGGACAAGCGTAGTGTAGGCAGTCTCCTTAGTAGATCTGTTACATTTTCTAAGTGTCCTGTCATTAAAACGCAATCTTTGGTTAGCCCTCCCCACAACATTTTCTATGTGTTCCTTACAATTTAAGTTGTTCTTAATTGTAATACCTAGGTATTTAGTTGAATTTACGGCATTTAGATTAGACTGATTTATCGTGTAACCGAAGTTTAACGAGTTCTTTTTAGCAATCATGTGGATGACCTCTCACTTTTCGTTATTTAATGTCAACTGCCACTTTTCGTACCATTCAGATATCTTTCCCAAATGGTTTTGCAGTTTTTTTTTGTCTTCTGATGACTTTATTAGTCAATAAACGACAGTGTCATCTGCAAACAACCGAAGACGGCTGCTCAGATTGTCTCCAAAATCGTTAATATGGATAAGGAACAGCAAAGGGCCTATAACACTACCTTGGGGAACGCCAGAAATGACTTCTGTTTTACTCAATGACTTTCCGTCAGTTACTACGAACTGTGACCTCTCTGACAGGAAATCGCAATTCCAGTCACATAACTGAGACGATATTCCATAAGCACGCAATTTCACTACGAGCCGCTTGTGTGGTACAGTGTCAAAGGCGTTCCGGAAATCCAGAAATACGGAATCGATCTGAAATCCCTTGTCAATAGCACTCATTACTTCACGTGAGTAAAGAACTACTTGTGTTTCACAGAAACGATGTTTTCTGAACCCATGTTGACTGTGTGTCAATTGACCGTTTCCTTCGAGGTAATTCATAATGTTCGAACACAAGAGATGTTCCAAAATCCTGCTGCATATCGACGTTACGATATGGGCCTGTTATTTAGTGGATTACTCTTACTACCTTTCTTGAATATTGGTGTGACCTCTGCAACTTTCCAGTCTTTGGGTACGGATTATTCGTTGGGCGAACGGTTGTATATAATTGTGGAGTATGGAGGTAATGCTTCAGCGTACTCCGAAAGGAACCTAATTGGTATACAGTCTGGACCAGAAGACTTGCTTTTATTAAGTGATTTAAGTTGCTTCACTACTCAGAGGATAATTACTTCTACGTTTCTCATGTTGGCAGCTGTTCTCGATTCGAATTCTGGAATACTTACTTCGTCTTCTTTTATAAGGTAACAGCGGGTGCAACAAACGTTTTCAGTGTTAGGTTAACTGAGTGATTGATTAAAAGATAGCTTGTGAGTGAAAACTTAGGTATACTGGCACCTGTTCGCTACAAAAGTCACTGCAAGTCCATGCTAGTCATAAGTTCTAGTTTCGACACACACACGTATTCGTAGTCACTTCTAATAGCCAGTTTATGGATTCAAAACAAACATAATACCAGAAACTATTACAAAACGGATTATCTGTGACGTAATACTCGCTCAAATATTATGCGATCTGACGAATGTTAATGTTTAGTTTGCGATCACTGTTTGTATTGCATGAAACGCAGATTTTGGCTATTCGAAATTCAAAGTTTGAGTATTAAAATCGGAATTTATCATGTTCGTTATTTTCACACATTGGCTTTCACTTTTCGGCATTTCACGGTCAAGTTTTAATCAGTATTTTCCCAAATTATTGCACCTATTGAGAGCTGTTTATATCCGAATCTGAGTTTGATAATGGCTGACCACCGAACTGACCTTAAGCTTCACAAAGCAATTCTCTTAGCCCAGAAAATACCGCGACAGTGCAATCCTGCGCCTTTACTTTTGATCAAACACAGCTTAATAGCAGTTACGAACAAGCTGTCAAAAGAACAGATTATAATCACCACAAATATCGAAATAACTCCCTCTTTAAATAACAAAGTAATTGTAAAATTGGTCTTGTTTTATCAGTCGTTTAAACTGGCTTTACAGTTTTCCTGAGTACAATTCATTCTCTCAGTACAGAATTCTTAAGCTAACGTATACCAGTTAATGAACGTAACAATATCCATTTATTTAATACTTCGTATTCACATCATCATTCACTCTAATAATTAAACTTATTAGGAATAATTAACGAAAGTCGCAATAATCGCAATAAGCATCGTTGTTGGTTCCCAAATATACTGTTTGACATACATGATAATTTTAAAGTCCGTAAGACGGTGACACCCTTCGGCCACAGGTGAAACTACTTGTAGATAGCTCCTGGATTCGAGCACGTCTGTCATACGGGGCATGAGCCTTGTATGAAGCTGTCTACCTGCTACTGTCACTTAGTTACATGGGCGCAATACAAGGCGCCACGTCTCACATCCCCTATAATTATAAAAAAAATATTGCAGACAAATTTTTAATAATTACAACTTTGCCACTATTATGCAAAACATTATAAATTTCTAAATGCAAACTTAATACAGTAAAGTAAATAATTCATACTTTGGTCTTGGCAGCTCTAAAACTAACCTATCCTACGTTACACAAAAATCCTCTTTTTTACGTTTTCACAAATTTCAGATTACATAAACAGGTTTTCAAAACCACAAATTAACTTTTGTTTCTCGATCAGTTCAAACTGTTTACATCATTTTAGTTAGACATTGTATTTCATTCTTTAAATTTTTCCTAAACTTTTCGCTTTATAGTGGGGCCATGTATGTTTGTAGATTCAGCCTAACTCATAGTCGCCACTTCACTATTATCATGCTGCATTACAAATCATGTGTCTTACATTGTTATGGCACGTTGTGTGGCATCCACAACAGTTCAACTTCACTTGCAATACAGTGCAGGCTGAAGACACATGGTCATTTTTCTGAAAACACAGTTTCGTTTAAGACTACAGTTTTACACAGCATCTTACTGAACGATAAATATTAGTACACATATTGTCCTTAAATTTTTTCTTTTTTTATGTAACTAATGACACATTTAAATATTTTCAGTATTCTTCTAGTCTGAATTAATTAAAAGAGAATATTTTCGGTTGGGTACCTCAATATGAAACTACTTGAAAAACGATTACCTCTCAAAAAGAGAATTAGTTAAACAGTTTGCTAGGTAAATTCAGCCTATTTACTCTATGCTAGGTTTGCAAAATTTTTCGAAACTTAAAACTAGCAAAAAATCAGTCTTTTAAAACTATTCAACATAACATACACTGGTGTCCAAAATTAAGGCAACAATGTTCTGTTTATTTTGCCGCAAAACAGTATATACAGGTGACAGTAAAGTAGAAACAATGCAAAGAATACAGAAATGTAAGCTACTGCAACATACATAATGCTAGACAAAAATGTTCTTCGTGTTTTCCGTCTAACGGGTTTGCACAAAAATTCTGATGACTGGTTAATGTGCTCAGTACGAGGTGGGACCACCTCTGGCAGCAATAGAGACATGGCAACTGCTTACCCCAATATTATTTGAAAAATGCTTCTTTAAACTTTTCTAACTTGTCATACTGCTCAGTGGCAGTAACACCAGATGTTCTAGCTTCACTCATGAATTTTAACGTAATAAACCTAATCTTTTGTCTCAGTCAATAAAGGAGACAAAACGTTTGCAAAGTCATTCCAAAATTCTTTTGGATACACTTTTCCAAACGGATCAAAGCATAAAACCTGTCTACTTGAAATATAAGCCACTTCAGAAGATTTCGTCACCAAATTACGACCTTCACCGCTAGTAACACTAATAATGTTATATTCTACTTTAGACAAGGTATTGTCAAGCTCAACAGTGTACTGTTTCAGTCTGATTAGTCAACTGATCTGCATTAGGTTGTGTCACTTCCACACGATCAGATACATCCTTCACAGATTTTAAACAATTTGCTCTTTCAGTATTAATTTTAGTGTGTAATACATTGTGGTCATTTTCGCAAACAAATTCTATCACAGCGAGTTTTTCCCCAGTTTTATTAAATCCTCCTTAACTTGATCTGTTCTTTTCTTGCTTTCGATAGCCAAGTTTTAATAACCTCTGTTTACTGATTTTTAACATTTTCTGAGGATTTCTTACATTTTTTCTCAACTTGAGAAATTCATTCATAGGCCTTAGTACCAAACAAATATAAATCTTTTTCCCACATTTTCTTTAACTCAGAAGCCTGGTTTTTCCAGTTGCACGTTAGTTTCAGATTTAAGCTGTTTAAGTTCATCATCCAAACTATTAATACTACAAGACTGCTGTTCGAATGTTTAAAAAGATTATCAGTCCGTTGTTCGATATTTTTATTTTCTTCAGCGAAATTTTTGTTCATATTATACTTCAGTGCCGCAAAATTTTCCTGCAAACTTTCTGGTTTATTTCATCCCCAATACAGTTCCCCGTTCTGTTTGCTTTACAGGCAACATACCCTGTTGGGCATCTGTTTGAACAGTTTATTGCTCATTTGCATTAAATTGACTAACATAAAATAAATTATTGTCACTAAAATCACTCGACCGATTATTTTGTAAATTTAAACTGTCTCACATAGTTTCATTTATCGAAATATTTCGTTCCATTTCTACCCCCACGATAGTAGATAACTGAGGTACACCATCAACTGAAACTTCTTTACGTATTTCACATTTACAGAACTGTGACTCACTTCCATCCTCTGAAGACTCTTAATACAAGTTCAGAATAAATAAAGTACACTTAAATTGTCTCCGGTTGTCTGCTGTTGTCGCGACGTGATGCGTCTGCGGGTCCGATATCTTCATCTATACCATTCGGTGCGTGTTGTCAGCGCTGCACTGCAGAGGCGAATGTCAGCTGCATCTGTTGCTATCTTGTGCAGTTCTACACTGCACCTTTCGTTGTCCTGACGACGTTTGCCATCTTTTTAGGTCGTAAAGTTCGAGTCCTCTTGGTATCGACCTTCTTTTTCACTTTCACATTCACTGTCCCATGCTACCGCTCGCGCACAACGCTACACCGTTCCCTTTCGACGCACTACTCCCCGCGGTTTCTAGGTGATCGTCCAGCAAAAATCATATTCACTCATATTGCAGTGATTTCCACTCCTCCAGTCCGGTCCGCACGCCTTCCCTGTTAAAAACGAATAATATTCCTCAACTGCAAAAGTTGTTGTAGAACCACTAGCATTATAAGACAACAGCGGGTGCAACAAATCTTTCAGTATGAGGTTAACTGATTGACACGTAGCTTGTGAGAGAAAACTTCGATATATTGGCGCTTTTTTGTCACAAGGAGCACTTCCAAACCCGTGCTAATCTTATGTTCTACTTTCAACACTCACTTGCTATCTTAGTCACTCGTAATGGCCGGATTACGGTAGCAAACCAAACCTAATACCTAAATGGATTATCTGTGACAAATGCTCGGTCAAATATTATACAATTGCACCACAACGAATGGTTAATCTGCGTTCATTGCTTGCATAACATGCCATGCTGATTTTGGTTATTCAGAAGTCACAGTTTTCATATTAAAATCGGAATTTCACGTGTTCGTTTTTCCCACACATTCGCCTCCACTCTGCGGCACTCCAAGGTCAAGTTTTAATCACTTTTCCGCGAATTATCACACCCATTCAGAGCTGCTTGTATCCAAATGTGAATATGATGATGGCTGAGGTCCGAACTGAATTTAGGGTTCACAAAGCAACTCGCTTAGCCAACAAAACACGCGCTAGCGTACTGTCCTCTGATTGGCTGATATACATCGTTGCCAATCCAATATTGGTATTAAATCGTGCAATACCGCGTCTCTTACTTTTGACCAATCACAACGTAATAGCTTTTACGAACAGCTTATCAAAGGAATAAATTTATAAAAGCCACAAACAACAAAATAACCGCCGGCCGAAGTGGCCGTGCGGTTAAAGGCGCTGCAGTCGGGAACCGCAAGACCGCTACGGTCGCAGGTTCGAATCCTGCCTCGGGCATGGATGTTTGTGATGTCCTTAGGTTAGTTAGGTTTAACTAGTTCTAAGTTCTAGGGGACTAATGACCTCAGCAGTTGAGTCCCATAGTGCTCAGAGCCATTTGAACTAACAAAATAACCTCCTTATCGAAAAATGTATTTGGTTTTCTCGGTCCCATAAACTAGCTAATTGCGCTTTGCAATTTCTCCTGAGAGCGATTCGCTCCCTCAGTAGACAATTCTCACGCTAACGTTCACTCAGTCAGTAGAATTAACAAAAATTGCTTCTTTTAATACTTGGCATTTACACCTTCATTCACACTAAGAGCTAAACAAATTAGCATTAGTTAATGAAAGTCGCAATCATTGGACTAAATAGAATTCTGTTTCCCACATACACAGTTTTAACAACTTTATAATTTCGTAGACCGCAAGAAGTTGAGACCCTGCGACCACAACCAAAACTATTGCAGGTAGCTGCTGGATTAGCGCGCAGCTGTCATCCGAGATGTGAGTCATGTACGGTGTCTGCAGCCTCTTGTTTACACTTGCGCGATGCAAGGCGCTGCGTCTCAACCCGGAGGCACGGGAAGATTCCAACAGGATTACGTCATGGTCGGACAGAGTTTCCAAAATCAGTTTTTCTACTGTAAGGCGTACGTACGTGCGGAAATCCACTCAGATCACGATCTGTTAATGGTGAAACGTAGACTGAAGTTTAAGATAATTGCGCGATCAGTCACTCTGAAGGGAAGGGGGATGCTGAAGTACTGAGAAATTAAGGTAAGTGTTTGAAGTTCGTTAAGGATGTGGATATTGCGATAGGGAATACCAGAGTAGGAAATTCAGCTGAAAAGGAGTGGACATTTGTTAAACGAGCAATCACTGATGTTGAAAAGACAAGGAAGGTAACTACGAAAAAACTTGTGCAACAAAAGAAACTGACCTATGAAAGCAGGATGTACAGAATGTTCAGTACTACATAGGAATACAGCAACAAAAAATTCGTTAGTAGTGAAATAAACGGGAAGTGCAGGTCGGTCAAGGCGAAACGGCTGCAGGAAAGTCAAGTCCGGTAATATTAAGAGAACAATCAAAATTCCACTGGAAACTCAGTGGACAGAGCGGATAGGTGGAAAATACATATTGAACGTGTCTTGAAGGGAGGACGCGTCAATTAACATGGTAGATGAAGAAATATGAGTCGATGTGGAAGACATAAGGGCTTCAGTGTTAAAATCAGGTTTTAAAAGAGCTCTGGGTGACTTGAGATCAAATAATGCAGATGGAACAAATACCATTCCATCCGAAATTTTAAATCGTTGAGGGAATTTGCAAACAAACGACTATTCAGATTGATGTGTAGAATTTATGAGACTGGCGACATACCATCAGACCTTTAAAAAAAATGTCCGCACAATTCCGGGGAGAGCAAGAGCAGTTAGGTTCGTGAATTATCCCACAGTAAACTTAGCTGTTCATGCACGCAAGCTGATGACAATAGTAAAAGTGGAAACGAAAACTGATGATCCGCTAGATGACGGTCAGTTTGCCGCCAGGAAGGTAAAGGCACCAGCGAGACAGTACTGACGTTGGTCTATTTGGAAACAAGACGGACGAAAGGTCAAGACATGCTCATAGGATTTGTCGGCTTGGAAAAATACTTCAACACTGTAAAATGGTGCAAAATGTCGACATTCTAAGAAAAACATACGTAATCTACAGGAAAAGCGGGCAGTATGTACAGGCTCTAGACATCAGACTGGTATCAGATACAAGTCCTGGTCGGAATAGAATGACAGATCTGGCTTTTACGACCAGATATGACAGATGTGGCCTATATGACGAGATATGCTTTTCCTACAGGGACTTGAACATATTTAATACCAGTCTGATGTCTTGTGACATTTAACAATATACAGTCAAACGAGTTTAACATCATTGAAAAAAAAAATTCTGTGACTGTGGCAGTAGCCAAAATAAAATTATCAATAACACTGTAAGACCAAGAACGAAGTGCTCTGATTGGAAATATTGTAAGATAGGGGTGTAGACTCTCGCCCCTACACTTGAATCTGCACATCGAAGGAATTGTTGTCATACATAACCTAATCAGATAATCATCCCAAACATTTATTGCATTTGTTTTTGCTATAGAGTCGACATATCAGTAGCTTGTTCTTGAGGTATGTGTAAAGAAACATTGATACGTTTCCCATTAATCTATGTAAACACAATAATACGCACTAAATTCTGGATTTGCCTGGACCACCATTTAATTTCGTATTCAATACATCACTTTTACGAAACTAACCAATATCATAATCGTGGAACTGTCCTTACTTGAAATTCAATGCTAGCGCCAACATGTCGTTAAAAATGTGTTAAAGTAAACTCTGTAGCTTAGCTTCAATAATCTTGAGCTTTCCAAGAAGCGATCTGCCTCTCATTACGTCCATTTGATGCAAATCTGGGAGCTCAAATGCAGATTTTGGCAGCGTATTATGATAAAAGGAAACAGCTGGCAACTAATAGTAGAATATATCTGCGGTGCAATCAATTAGGTCACCTAGTGTGAGACTGTCTGGAACCACCGGAACCACACGAAAGGGAAAACGGAGCTAACGGTAGGAACTGAGGGAGGGGGAGAAGGGTTCGTTCAAGAGCTGTAATAAGGTAATGGCCGTTTATACATCATGTTTACCATTTGTTTGTACCGCCTGAGATCATGAACCAAAATGCGTTTAACTTGACTATGGTAATATCATCTCTTTGCTCGGTTACCAGTGGTGCAACGAACCCCTTCACATCTGTATATTTCCTCCTTTAGAAGAAGTAATTAAGAAATTGTGTGCGGTAATGACGTGTTGTTGCCTGTACTGTACGAGATCCGTGTTAATCTAGGGATTGGGGAGCTGTCCTGGTTGATACCATAGTAAATCTAGAATTGTTTGTGACAATACACAGCATGCAAATTGCTAATGAGAGCGCCCCATACCGCGCCAAAAATATCGTGAAATGAGAATTCTTCTGCGCTCTCTGACGTGATGTGACTTCAAGATAACTAATAAGATTTCCCCACTTTGGGAGCCAATAATTAACTGACATAAATAATTAAATGAGATCAGATACGGAAGATTATGACATTAGGGAACTGATAAGCGAATGGAACAGATTGTTTAGATGAATAAAACGTGAAATGACAGCATACATTTCAGTAACTTTTGTACACAAAACAAACCGAAAATTGCAAAAACCATTAGCTCTTTGGCTCGGTATTGCCACAACTCACTTACTACGAGGAATGATGAGGGATGAACCAGTTCACCATTCTTCACGGACGTTTATCGTGTGGTGGTGACGGCGTGAGGCACTGGCTGGGGACGGCGCGTCGCCTCGGCGCTGTGCGGCGCGAGTCGGCAGCTCTCCTTGGTGGCCCGCGGCTGTGCCGTAGGGGCCCAGAATGACGTCCGCGTTGATAGATCCCCGTGTGTTGCCGCAGCCGAGGTACGTACAGGCGTGGTCGCTGATAGTTAAACAGTTGCAGACTTACCTGGTCAGCTATCAACTGGCCTAAGATGCAGTACATTGCGATGTCATATAGGAGGGCAGAATCGACTTCATCGCTCTTAACCGGGCTCCGACAGTATGTAAAAACTGTTTGTGCACACTCATTATAATGTGGTTTTATTATTACTATTAAATATCTCGTCCATTTACGAACTACTCTAGTAAACATTTGTGTCAGAATCAGACACACGCTACACACCGTGTTATCTGTTCTGCCTAATTCTTTACGTATTCCAATTCCAAGCTCCAGAGTTGCGTCTCGACTCTTCCTGCCACCACCTCAATCCTCTTCCCAGGGACTAAATGTCACCAGGGATGTACAAATGATCCCTAGGGACCCTGTAAACATTGTAGATTTGACTCTAATGTAATTAACTGCATTGTGCTATTAACACGTTATTCAAGATAACTGATATGAAGCCTTCATACAACCGTTATTGAAGCAACATTGAGAATGTTCAGCCCAGTAGTGAATCGTGTGATTATTGCCGTGACATGTTTCGGACAACATTACTCCATTTTCAAGAGCTAAAATGCAGTATTGGAGAGCCCTCTCACATGACAGTGTCGGAAGGTAGATGTTGGCGTTCGATGGAAAAGCCTCCAAGTCTTCTTGCTTCTGCGCTGTCTCAACGGTGGTCCCTCTTCACTCCTCATCCATCTCTCAGCTCAATGACTCTTCGAAATTTTTCTCTTCTCTACATCGACATTGGCGGACTAAATTTGCTATGCTGCCTAATTACTGAGCGCCGTTTCATGACCTCTCCAGGGTGGAAATATCCTGTCTTGTATCGGCTGGAGTGTTACCCGAGAATTGACGGCCTTTCCACGATTTTACTCTCAACGCTATTCCTAGCGTTGGTCGCACATTCTTACACTGTTTTTCTGCATTCCCAAGTTGGTGTGAAATTAGCAACAGCTCTCTCTGCGTGAGACCTGAATGGCCTTATATTTCTGCTTCGTCTCAGAATCTACTGACATTCCTGATTTGTAAGAGAAGTCCTTAATGTCCCTCTTTTTCAGTAGTCTGACCTCTTAAATAGTTCTTTGGTTTCACATGCCTACATGTGCGAAGTAATGTCGCTTTTGTGTGTGCATGGGTCCTGGAATTGTCGACAAGGTCTTGCTTGCTAAGATAAGTAACATGGCAGCTGCTGCCAGGCCAGAAGAATTCACAAGCCTTCAAGTGTGCCTTCCTGATGCTCCACACCGTCGCTGCAGGGATCTGTGAGTTTTGGCACGCTTCTCATTGTCCGCCAGACTCTTATCAAGTTGTCCTTTCTTTAGTGAGGCGAGGGTGTTCGCCAGGATCCCCCCTGCGCATTTGCTGAATTGCTCCGCCGTCCGCGCCTTGCGCGCACGCCGCTTGGGGTCCACGTCCCACCTGGTCGTACAAATTGGCTCTGTGAGTCGGCGAAAGTAGGCCCCGGCAAAGGTATCACAAAACATTTTACTATTTTCAAGGGTCTGTCGACCAATGTATTGACTGAATGTGATTTTTTCAGAAGAGAAGATGCAATTTAAGTATACAAGCAGAAACATCAAGATCGAAGTCCAGTTTCTTTAATTGACGCTTGACCAACAAAAACGTGATCCTAGCGTCTTCAGTAAGACTGTGTGGTTTCAC
Organism: Schistocerca nitens; assembly: GCF_023898315.1. NCBI lineage: Eukaryota > Metazoa > Arthropoda > Insecta > Orthoptera > Acrididae > Schistocerca > Schistocerca nitens. The sequence continues at coordinate 493,728,951 of NC_064621.1, forward strand.
GAGAGCAATTTTAATTGACAGGCATAACGGCATTTACTGGTATACTGACAATCAAAGTCTTTTGTTTCAGAAACCACTAAATCAACCTCGTGTGTTTTGGTGGCAATATCATCATTCGACGTACTTATACCATATTTTTTGAATCAACAGTGACACGAGAGAACTATTTAGTTATGTTTCAGAAGTACGTGGTACCAGGCCTTTTGACGTGTCCTGAAAACTTGCAAGAAATTTACTTTCAACACGATGGTGCTCCACATGCCGCGGCCGTCAGCGATTATTTAAATGAAAATTTTCAAAGAACAGTGATCGGTAGAAGGGCATGCACCAACTTGCCTCCTCGTTCACCACAAACGACGCCCATTGATTTTCTCAAATGGGGTGTCATCGAGGATTCTGTTTATTCTCAAAAGCCTCAGACCATTGCTGAACTAAAGACTACATACGTGACGCATTTCATGATTTGGACAGTGATACTACCTTACGCCATGGAGTACGTAACAGTGGTTCAAATGGCTCTGAGCACTATGGGACTCAACTGCTGAGGTCATAAGTCTCCTAGAACTTAGAACTACTTAAACCTAACTAACCTAATTACAACACACACATCCATGCCCGAGGCAGGATTCGAACCTGCGACCGTAGCGGTCGCGCGGTTCCAGACTGTAGCGCCAGAAGCGCTCGGCCACAAGCGGCCGGCTACGTAACAGTGTTCCGAAAAGACTTCAAAGAGGTATTAATGAAGACGGAAAACAGTTTGAACATAAAAAGTACGTATATTAATTGTATTTGAAATTAAACATAAATTCAGTTTTTGTTTACATCAGTACCCAGCTTCCAGCGACTTTTACGCCACACTGTACGTCTGGAGTTGTTATCTAGGTGCAGTTACATGTTCAACATACCTTCCAATAAAGACACCCAAAAAAATTTAAAGCTCTAAATGTACTTCTGCGTGAAGACACCTCGAAACAGCAGGCAATATACACTCAAGATGCAAAATTTAACTCAACACTAGATATGATTTATTGACACTAGCGTCCGTACTCGCACTATGGTCTGAACAAATGGCTGCAGTGGCGCAGTACAAAGCAACATTTACAGTACTCTCGTCTCGTCGCGACGGTCGGAATGCAGCCGCAACTGTCGGGCGACGGATGAGGGCCGTTCCGCACGCGGTACGCGCGTAGCAAAAGCGTGGGCGGCTAGCGCGGCTGGCTGGACGGTGGCCAAAATACGCGCCCCGTGCCTTGAGGCCACGTCTTATCGGACACGGTAGCACGTGGTCTGCCCAGCGGTGAACATGTGGCGGCGCCTGTGAGCGACGCGTTGGCAAGTGGGTCGCGCAGCTTGCTGACAGCATCAACGTTGCACGCGATTCGGACTCTCTGCCAGTAAACAGCGTGACGGCAAGGTTGCGGGGGATGCGACGCTGAACTCAGCGGACGGACGGCGTCAGTAGGCTACGAAGGGAGGCGACAAGGTTCCATTGGGCGGTACAGTGGCAGGGAAACGCGCCGACCGTGCTCTGCGCGCCCTAGCGCTTGGTGTATCCGTGAGCAGCACGGAAAGAATACAGATTATTCTACTTTTGTTTTTTGATCAATACACCAGCGTTTTCAAAAGTTTAAAAATTGTTTTGCATTAATGAAAATAATTAAAATCACGTACACAAGCATTTCAAATGAAGAAAGAAGAACATGAACAAAATATGCGACCTAGTGAAAAAAGTTTTTACAAAATTTCTTTGAGCAACCTTTAATACATGTATAAGGGCTGAATACCTGTAGCTCCACTCAATAACGGATTACCTCCGGGCTCTGTTCTTGTTCCAGTGTTATTCAACCACAGCTGACCTGCCGAATTTGACCTGTCGAAAAGTTCAATATGCAGATGACCCGACAATTTCATATCACATTGAAGACCCTTCTGAATGTGAAGAACACCTAACGAATAGCCTTACTAAACTTTTTGAGTATTTTGAGACATGACGACTGAGACCAAATGTTTCTAAAACCGACGTAAGCCTGTTCCACCTCTCTAATCGCCTTACATCACAAAGAACAGTCCACAGTTCGGCCCTCTTGGCACAGTCAGATACAACGAAAGCCCAAAATACCTGGTAGTCATTCTGGACAGAACATTAACATATAAAAAACACCTTTCCAACTTGTCCAAGAAGATACAAACACGAGTGAACCTTGTGAGAAAGCTGGCAGGCAGTAGATGGGGAGCAACCACATCAGTCCTCCGAGGAGCTTTCCTTGCATTGGTATACTCTGCAGCAGAATACCGTGCACCAGCGCACCAGTCCAGTCCAAAGCGCCCACATAGTGAAAGTAGACGTCCAGCTGAACTCAGTTATGAGAATAATTAGTGTTACAGTCCGGTCTATACCTACTTGTTGGCTACCAGTGCTTTCAAACATCTGTCCACCAGATCTCTGTCAGCAATATTCTGAAAACAACTCGATCCCTGCTCATGACGATTTGCTAGCACTTCCCATGAAACGCATCAAATCTAGAACACCAGCATTTGAAATGGGAATCCAAATGCTATCCACAGGATTTGACCAGGACGCAGAGCGGAAACGTGAGTGGCAAGCTACAAGAACCCGAAACCATTAACTTGTAGACAATCCAACATTTCCAGTTCCAGCCTTCCACCAACCAAGGGAGGTGTGGGTGCCGTTAAACAGATATGGGACTGAAGAGGGTAGGTGCAAATACAACATGCAATAGTGGGGTTTTTCAAGTGACAATGTGTGTCACTGTGGTGACACCCAAACGATGAGCCACATTGTGACTGACTGTCCAATCAGACGCTTCCCTGGTGGCATTGAGAATCTCCATCAAGCATCCCAATAGGCACTCCGCTGGATCGAGTCCATCAACATCCGAATGTAGTCTGAGCCGTTTTAAAATTTGTGTACCATATATAACTTCACATGTTCATTTTTATATATATTTCTTTGTTTTGCTAAATGTGTATTACTGTAATTGATGCATACGATAATAATAATAATAATAATAACTTGTTGCGCAGCGGTAGCGTTACCGCCTGCCACGCTAGGGGGCCCGGGTTCGATTCCCGGCACAGGACTAGGTGTTGTGTGTCCTTCATCATCATTTCCATCATCATTGACACACTAGTCGCCGAAGTGGCGTCAACTAAAAAGACTTGCAATACGGCGGCCGAACCCCATAGGGGATATCCCGGCCAATAAATGCCATAGAACATTTCATTTCCCCTAGCTCTTCTGCACAAAATTCTGCGTCATCTGCTGACTCGGTAGAGCTGTTTTTGACGTCCAAAGCAGCTGTTTCTGTCAAGTCAGAATTTGCCTCGTCCGATGTATCCTCAGAACCACGCTTCGAAATTTCACTGTCACTATTTGGTTGAAGTTGAATAACTGCGTCTCTGTGCCAGTATTCGTCCATAATAGTTTTCACTTTATCACACGCCATCTTTCAGTGGCCTTTCATAACGCTCCACATTGCAGACACAGCAGACACAGCCGCTGACGTCGTTCGATGAACTTTCCATTTCATTAAATTCAGATAGTAGGGTGGACGGCGGAGCACTCTATGTCGTTCCCGGATTCTTTTAGTACTCTATCTAGTGTATATTTCGGCTCGGGTTTGAAATGTTTCAAAACTTCCAAGAGACTTGTTAAATCCATACCGAACGGAGTTTTATGCTTAGTCAGTCTGGACTGTATATCTGCTTTACGAGAAGGTGAGTTAGAAGTTTTATTTTCGTGAACACACTATGGGGGGGCATTGTCTAATACCACGATACTTCCACCTGGAATATTTGGTACTAGACGCCCTTGAAACCATTTTATATAATTTTCACTGTTCATTTCGTTGTGATAATGTATCGATGTTCATCTCGATTCACAGATAGGCTCTGCACCCTCAATGAACCCCATTTCTCCTCCAGCATGAACATCTACTGCTCTTTGCCCAGAATCTTCATTTTTCCGCACCCTTGGTACGTCATCGCTGCCAAATTTACTGACAATATAGTGAGTAAAAAACCGAAGAAACTACAAAAAGGTGAAAATATAAGGAGATGGGACCTGGATAAACTGAATAAACCAGAGGTTGTACAGAGTTTCAGGGAGAGCATAAGGGAACAAGTGACAGGAATGGGGGAAAGAAATACAGTAGAAGAAGAATGGGTAGCTTTGAGAGATGAAGTACTGAAGGCAGCAGAGGATCAAGTAGGTAAAAAGACGAGGGCTAGTAAAAATCCTTGGGTAACCAAAGAAATATTGAATTTAATTTATGAAAGGAGAAAATATAAAAATACAGTAAATGAAGCAGGCAAAAAGGAATACAAACGTCTCAAAAATGAGATCGACAGCAAGTGCAAAATGGCTAAGCAAGGATGGCTAGAGGACAAATGTAAGAAGGTAGAGGCTTATCTCAGTAGGGTAAGATAGATACTTCCTACAGGAAAATTAAAGAGACCTTTGGAGAAAAGAGAACCAATTGGATGAATATCAAGAGCTCAGAGGGAAACCCAGTTCTAAGCAAAGAAGGGAAAGCAGAAAGGTGGAAGAAGTATACAGAGGGTCTATACAAGGGCGATGTACTTGAGGACAATATTATGGAAATGGAAGAGGATGTAGATGAAGATGAAATGGGAGATATGACACTGCGTAAAGAGTTTGACAGAACACTGAACGACCTGAGTCGAAACAAGGCCCCCGGAGTAGACAACATTCCATTGGAACTACTGACGGCCTTGGGAGAGCCAGTCCTGACAAAACTCTACTATCTGGTGAGCAAGATGTATGAGACAAGCGAAATACCCTCAGACTTCAAGAAGAATATAATAATTTTGATCCCAAAGAAAGCAGGTGCTGACAGATGTGAAAATTACCGAACTATCGGTTTAATAAGTCACGGATGCAAAATACTAACGCGAATTCTTTACATACGAATGGAAAACCTGGTAGAAGCTGACGTCGGGGAAGATCAGTTTGGATTCCGTAGATATATTGGAACACGTGAGGCAATACTGACCCAACGACTTATCTTAGAAGAAAGATTAAGGAAAGGGAAACCTACGTTTCTAGCACTTGTAGACTTATAGTAAGCTTTTGACAATAATGATTGGAATACTCTCTTTCAAATTCTGAAGGTGGCAGGGGTAAAATACAGGGAGCGAAAGACTATTTACAATTTGTACAGAAACCAGATGGCAGTTATAAGAGTCGAGGGACATGAAAGGGAGGCAGTGGATGGGAAGGGAGTGAGACAGGGTTGTAGCCTCTCCCCGATGTTATTCAATCTGTATATTGAGCAAGCAGTGAAGGAAACAAAAGAAAAATACGGAGTAGGTATTAAAATCCATGGAGAAGAAATAAAAACTTTTAGGTTCACCGAAGACATTGTAATTCTGTCACAGACAGCAAAGGACTTGGGAAGAGCAGTTGAAAGGAATGGAGAGTGTCTTGAAAGGAGGGTATAAGATGAACATCAACAAAAGCAAAACGATTATAATGGAAAGTAGCCGAATTAAGTCGGGGAATGCTGAGGGAATTAGAGTACGAAAGGAGACAAAGTAGTAAAGGAGTTTTGCTATTTGGGGAGCAAAATAACTGATGATGGTCGAAGTAGAGAGGATATAAAATGTAGACTGGCAATGGCAAGGAAAGAGTTTCTGAAGAAGAAAAATTTGTTAACATCGAGTACAGATTTAAATGTCAGGAAGTCGTTTCTGAAAGTATTTGTATGGAGTGTAGCCATGTATGGACAAGAAGAGAATTGAAGCTTTCGAAATGTGGTGCTACAGAAGAATGCTAATGATTAGATGGTTAGATCACATAACTAATGAGGAGGTATTGAATGGAATTGGGGAGAAGAGGAATTTGTGACACAACGTGACTAAAAGAAGGGATCGGTTGGTAGGACATGTTCTGAGACATCGAGGGATCACCAATTTAGTATTGGAGGGCAGCGTGGAGAGTAAACATCGTAGAGGGAGACCAAGAGATGAATACACTAAGCAGATTCAGAAGGACGTGGGCTGCAGTAGGTTCTGGGAGATGAAGAAGCTTGCACAGGATAGAGTAGCATGGAGAGCTGCATCAAACCACTCTCAGGGCTGAAGACCACAATAACAACAACAACATCGTGAATATGCACATATGTCTCATGTGTGTATATGACGGGTTACTTCGCACCTTCGTCGTTTTCTCCCAATGTTCTAAGAAAGCCACAATGTCATCCCTCTCAACGGAAATCTTCGTCTATTTTTACATGTTTTAAAACGGAACCCCACATATTTCAAAATTTTCTAGAAATTGGATCGTTTCCTCGTGAAATTAATGTCGTATCCTCCTTCACGCAATTGCAAAGCTTTCGAAGAGCTGATATTTCTCTTCTAACGCTATAATATTCCAGGAACGTTCTTCCCGGTAGACGCTTACCAAAGTCGTCGAGACACTTCGTTTTCTTCCTCTGTCTCTTCTTCCCTGGTGTCAAACCTAGGAAACTAATCTTTACCTCCTGTCGTGAGTATGATCTTCAGAAGAATATTGCTCAGTATTTCAGCTACATTATCTATTTGAATCTTGTTCCCTCTGTAATGAACATTTGAATCGCTAACGTGTATTTTAACATTATTGACAAAGGTGCCCAGATTAACCTAGAAAGAAGTCTTCTGAAACTGATTAATACAAATGCCTTCTATGGCTCCTGCTAAAAGTTTTCCTTAACGTGCTCGTAAACTTGCCTATAACATTGAAACACGTATGTATTCATTACCAGCGATGGCGAGGCATGACAGAATCTCTGACCAGAGAGTTATTTATCGTTGCTAGTCTGCGCTTGACCGCGCGAGACGACAGTTGCGTGTAGCGAGTCGGCAAGAACAGTAGTAGCATGTAGCGAGTCGGCAGGAACAGTTACGTGTAGCGAGCCGGCAGGAACAGTAGTAGTTGTACTCGGTCGACAGTAGCGAGTAGTCAGACGACAGTAGACGCGAGTGGACGGTTGTACTGAGCGGGGGTCGGCATGCGTCGACGGCGTGCTCTTCCTGTGAGTCTGGTCAGGATTGTGGTGGACGATGAGTTTTGTTGTAGAAGGTAATGAAGCAGCATTGCGCACATCTAATAATGTAGTGTTAATTGTAATTAATTTGTTCAAAAATGCCCCAATAATAATTTCTTTTATAAAGTAACTCATTTAAAGAAAAACAATCATTTCAATTTAAAGAATATTTCCTATGCATTTCCTCCAAGAATCAAAATTAAATATACGCCAGCATTGCACGAAGCTGTGTCGATAAATGAGAGCAGATATAGATGCAGTTTTTATTGAGGTAAGAGTTTTTGCTTTTTTTTTCAGAATACAGGGCCGAAGGTCAGCGCTGCTGTCCTTATAAAATTAATCAAGTTCAATTATTTCACAGGGCCGAAGGTCAGCGCTGCTGTCCTTATAAAATTAATCAGGTTTAATTATTTCACAGGGCCGAAGGTCAGCGCTGCTGTCCTTATAAAATTTATGAGGTTTAATCATTTGTGTTGAGATGTTACATACGGTTCATGGTTCATTATTTAATAGATATTATTGTGGTTTTTGGTCAATTTTCATTTATAAATTTTGTGGGGAGTGTAAGCTTGGTACCATTTTGCATTATTATTAAACATTTTGTGCGGGGAGGTTACAACATTCATTCTCTATTTCTGCTTGGCCTAGGCTTTTAATCAGTTGCAGACTACTTTATAACTCAAAGGCATCGTCAGTGGGAATATTGATGTACAGGTTTTCGATATGCAATGAGGCAAAACTAGCGCCATCTGGTACATCGACATCTTTTATGAGGTGTGCTGAAGACGAATTGTTTTCACTATCGTTTCAGCGTGAAATCACTATAACAAACACATCTGAGTAGGGCTTGTGCACAGTAGCAGTTTGGAGGGGGTGGGGGGGGTGGGGGGCAGGTTCGTGGTGCTCGGGTTCTCTCTGAGCTAGGAACATGGGGTGAACAAAAATTAGTTTCATCACGGAACAATGGCCACTTGTACAGAAATTTGAACATTTTTCTTAATGTAGCTATGACACAGTACATTAAGCAATGTTTGAACTGCGCACCGGAACTGGGGCAAGTTATGCGCATCATTAATGCCTTTTTCAAAATATGTTCATCGGGCTGAAATTAATGTTTAGCTAATGGCACCATCAGCATGTGCACCGTTCTGAGTTTACGTGCAAATACGTGAAAAAACACGATTTTCAGGTAGGTTCGGAGGCGCGCCACTTCTAGCACTAAACTTATTTGGATTGGTTGAAACTTTGCTCTAAGGTAGGGAAATGGATAAAATCGAAACACATTTTTTGATCCATGAATCATTGTCCCATGTAGAGATACGATAGATTAAATACGAGGTAAATGTACTACGTAAAAGCCATTCCTGCATGAGCTCAATGCGAAGAAACGGTTTAAATCGATTCAAATAGATAAAAAATGCATTATTACGATGAAACTGAGAGCGTACTTTCAAAAACATGGTTGTTGTTGTTGTTGTGGTCTTCAGTCCTGAGACTGGTTTGATGCAGTTCTCCAAGCTACTCTATCCTGTGCAAGCTTCTTCATCTCCCAGTACCTACTGCAACCTACATCCTTCTCAATCTGCTTAGTGTATTCATCTCTTGGTCTCCCTCTACGATTTTTACCCTCCACGCTGCCCTCCAATGCTAAATTTGTGATCCCTTGATGCCTCAAAACATGTCCTACCAACCGATCCCTTCTTCTAGTCAAGTTGTGCCACAAACTTCTCTTCTCCCCAATCCTTTTCAATACCTCCTCATTAGTTACGTGATCTACCCACCTTATTTTCAGCATTCTTCTGTAGCACCACATTTCGAAGGCTTCTATTCTCTTCTTGTCCAAACTGGTTATCGTCCATGTTTCACTTCCATACATGGCTACACTCCATACAAATACTTTCAGAAACGACTTCCTGACACTTAAATCTAAACTCGATGTTAACAAATTTCTCTTCTTCAGAAACTATGTCCTTGCCATTGTCAGTCTACATTTTATATCCTCTCTACTTCGACCATCATCAGTTAGTTTACTCCCTAAATAGCAAAACTCCTTTACTACTTTAAGTGTCTCATTCCCTAATCTAATCCCCTCAGCATCACCCGATTTAATTTGACTACATTCCATTATCCTCGTTTTGCTTTTGTTGATGTTCATCTTATATCCTCCTTTCAAGACACTGTCCATTCCGTTCAACTGCTCTTCCAAGTCCTTTGCTGTCTCTGACAGAATTACAATGTCATCGGCGAACCTCAAAGTCTTTACTTCTTCTCCATGAATTTTAATACCTACTCCGAATTTTTCTTTTGTTTCCTTTACTGCTTGCTCAATATACAGATTGAATAACATCAGAGAGAGGCTATAACCCTGTCTCACTCCTTTCCCAACCACTGCTTCCCTTTCATGCCCCTCGACTCTTATAACTGCCATATGGTTTCTGTACAAATTGTAAATAGCCTTTCGCTCCCTGTATTTTACCCCTGCCACCTTCAGAATTTGAAAGAGAGTATTCCACTTAACGTTGTCAAAAGCTTTCTCTAAGTCTACAAATGCTAGAAACATAGGTTTGCCTTTCCTTAATCTTTCTTCTAAGATAAGTCGTAAGGTTAGTATTGCCTCACGTGTTCCAATATTTCTACGGAATCCAAACTGATCTTCCCTGAGGTCCGCTTCTACCAGTTTTTCCATTCGTCTGTAAAGAATTCGCGTCAGTATTTTGCAGCTGTGACTTATTAAACCGATAGTTCGGTAATTTTCACGTCTGCCAACACCTGCTTTCTTTGGGATTGGAATTATTATATTCTTCTTGAAGTCTGAGGGTATTTCGCCTGTCTCATACATCTTGCTCACCAGATGGTAGAGTTTTGTCATGACTGGGTCTCCCAAGGCCATCAGTAGTTCTAATGGAATGTTGTCTACTCCCGGGGCCTTGTTTCGACTCACGTCTTTCATTGCTCTGTCAAACGCTTCACGCAGTATCTTATCTCCCATTTCATCTTCATCTACATACTCTTCCATTTCCATAATATTGTCGTCAAGTACATCGCCCTTGTATAAACCCTCTATATACTCCTTCCACCTTTCTGCTTTCCCTTCTTTGCTTAGAACTGGGTTTCCATCTGAGCTCTTGATATTCATACAAGTGGTTCTCTTCTCTCCAAAGGTCTCTTTAATTTTCCTGTAGGCAGTATCTATTATACCCCTAGTGAGACCATCCTCTACATCCTTACACTTGTCCTCTAGCCATCCCTGCTTAGCCATTTAGCACTTCCTGTCGATCTCATTTTTGAGACGTTTGTATTCCTTTTTGCCTGCTTCATTTACTGCATTTTTATATTTACTCCTCTCATCAATTAAATTCAATATTTCTTCTGTTACCCAAGGATTTCTATTAGCCCTCGTCTTTTTACCTACTTGATCCTCTACTGCCTTCACTACTTCATCCCTCAGAGCTACCCATTCTTCTTCTACTTTATTTCTTTCCCCCATTCCTGTCAATTGTTCCCTTATGCTCTCCCTGAAACTCTCTACAACCTCTGGGTCTTTCAGTTTTTCCACGTCCCAATTCCCACCTTTTGGCAGTTTCTTCAGTTTCAATCTGCAGTTCATAACCAATAGATTGTGGTCAGAATCCACATCTGCCCCTGGAAATGTCTTACAATTTAAAACCTGGTTCCTAAATCTCTGTCTTACCATTATATAATCTATCTGATACCTTTTAGTATCTCCAGGATTCTGCCAGGTATACAACCTTCTTTTATGATTCTTGAACCAAGATTTAGCTATGATTAAGTTATGCTCTGTGCAAAATTCTACAAGGCGGCTTCCTCTTTCATTTCTTCCCCCCAATCCATTTTCACCTACTATGTTTCCTTCTCTCCCTTTTACTACTGTCGAATTCCAGTCACCCATGACTATTAAATTTTCGTCTCCCTTCACTACCTGAAAAATTTATTTTATCTCGTCATACATTTCATCAATTTCTTCATTATCTGCAGAGCTAGTTGGCATATAAACTTGTTCTACTGTATTAGGCATGGGCTTTGTGTCTATCTTGGCCACAATAATGCGTTCACTATGCTGTTTGTAGTAGCTAACCCGCACTTCTATTTTTTAATTCATTATTAAACCTACTCCTGCATTACCCCTATTTGATTTTGCACTTATAACCCTGTAATCACCTGACCAAAAGTCTTGTTCCTCCTGCCACCGAACTTCAGTAATTCCCACTATATCTAACTTTAACCTACCCATTTCCCTTTTTAAATTTTCTAACCTACCTGCCCGATTAAGGGATCTGACATTCCACGCTCCGATCCGTAGAATGCCAGTTTTCTTTCTCCTGATAACGACGTCCTCGTGAGTAGTCCCCGCCCGGAGATCCGAATGGGGGACTATTTTACCTCCGGAATATTTTACCCAAGAGGACGCCATCATCATTTAATCATACAGTAAAGCTGCATGTCCTCGGGAAAAATTACGGCTGTAGTTTCCCCTTGCTTTCAGCTGTTCGCAGTACCATCACAGCAAGGCCGTTTTGGTTAATGTTACAAGGCCAGATCAGTCAATCATCCAGACTGTTGCCCCATCATTCGGATTTTACTTGCAAAAATCCCATTTCTTATGAGTGTTTTTTGCGCGTATTCTATATGATTCAAACTTGTGGATTCGGATCACATTTTGTAAGGAGGTGAAAAAATATATGTAATTAGTGGTCGTCCTATTGTTTTTAGAATGTTTACCCGTTTCCACGATGTAAGCAGTACGTTTCTAAAGTCAAAAAAAGCCTATATTGGATCAGTGTCTCCCGAGTGAACGAAAATGTACATCGGCCGTGAAACTGGGGTGGTCTACAGTTGAAATTACTGTAGATTAAAAGTTGGGAACCAGAATAGGTAATGCTTTATCATAGTGCAAAAAATGTGAATAAGTCGTGGGTAGAGTTAGGGATATAGAAGAAGGGAAGTAGCGTTTCGACTTCAGAGGCATTGAAACCAAAACATATTCATGCTTTTTTTACGAGCTGAGTTAACCCTACTCCCTCTTAAATGGCTCTGAGCACTATGGGACTCAACTGCTGTAGTCATCAGTCCCCTAGAACTTAGAACTACTTAAACCTAACTAACCTAAGGACATCACACACATCCATGCCCGAGGCAGGATTCGAACCAGCGATACTCCCTCTTACCTGCAAGGCGTTGGAACATCTGCATATTGAAGATTATAGGCTGCAATCCTCTGTCCTGCATCCAAAATCCGCAAGAATCGCCAGTCATGGTAAGCAATATGTGGTATAGTATGGCTGGATAGCATACATTCAATAGGTATAAAAAATTTCTTGAGTAATAAAAGTTCTGGGTGGTTTATTCTTGAGGACTGCATCATGTATCATGTTACTTTTCCTGACATTATGTAATATATTACGTGACACATGTGTTAATATCAACAAGTAAAAAAGCGAAGATATCTAGATATGATTTAAATGTCTTTGAAGCTGCCAATGAAGTCGAAAAAATAGTTCTCCCCTTTTAAATTCCTAACTTGCGCAGCACATATCCACCTTTTTTGTTTTATGGGAGCAGTAGATTTTGTTCTCATTACGAATTAAGGACACTTCATGAATATAATTCCCTTTCAGTTCTTCTTTGTGATTTCTATTTATTTTATACGTGTGTGGGAAAAAAATATATTATTAGCTACACATTACTGAAACATAAAATACTGACACTGAAATATTTCATTGCACAGAAACGGAGTCGGTAGTCTAATCGCAGTCATTGGAATAGAATCGTTAACAAAATATAACTTACAGTGGGAAAAAGTGTGTAGTTACTTCCTCGAACTGGGTTCTTACGACAGCAAAGAATTTTTAAGTGAACTGCGATTCCCTTTATTTGCTTGTATAAGTATTACCTCTTATACCATGGGAAGAATTAATCCGTATTGCTACTTTCAGTGGCAATGGTTGTAGATTATTCAAGCTTCTGCACCCAATCTACAAACGACATCTGAAGCTGTACATGAATAAGTGGCCCGTTCGCACCTACTCTGAAACACATATTTCAGTAAACCATAAATTTGGTTCTCTATTAATTCGCGAATTTCGTTGGAGGGGCAGATTTAAGTAAATGACAGAGATCATATTAAAATACCATTCGTGGTACTTCAGTCGCGAACGATTTAAATTAAACTTTAATGGATCCAAAATGTGATTCGCCAATAAAATTATCTCTCTCTGCATAGCCCAATATTCTCGGGTGAAGTAGCATCCAAAATTTCAACAATGTATTAGAGATATTACTAAGGCAATCAGTATGGAAAGGCAATTTCTTCCCACTGCCTGGGTTGACAGTACTGACTCACCAGTGATATTCCAACATCACTGTTGTCCCTCCGCTTTATCTGTTTCGGTTTAGTTAATAGATTTATTAGTAGTTACGTCCGAGGACTTTATTAAGTGTCTGTGCTTCGCATATCCAAGGAATAAATGAAGAGAGTCATATATTTTATTTATTCTGAAGGGACGAGACTGCAGAATTTATTCGCGGATTCTAGCTTCAGTCAGGTGAAATCTCTGTTTGTGGGAGAAAAATGAACGAGGAGATAAATAGTTTCAAATGTGGGTGTGCACCTGTCTGCGATGAGAAGCTTTCGAGTAGGCGCTCCAGTTCGCAAACGGGCAGCAACATCAATACAGCAGAGCGAATGGCTAGCGAAGACCATTATGTGAGAATTGATGATATTGCGCTTGAGTTGTACGTTAGTCACTATTCAACATCTGCAATCCTCCACGAATCTCTAAAATACCTCAGAGTTTGTGCTCATTGTCTATCACTCCAACTGAAAGACAAACACAAACACGAACGTTTGGTAAAATAGAAGTCAAATACTGTATAAGGCGTACTAGGAGGAAGAAGTCTTTCTCATCGTATAGTAGCCACGGAAGAGGCGTAGGTACATCGCTACGAACCACACAGTTAGCAGCAGAACGTGGTAGGGAAATGTGCTCCTTCGCCTACATCAAATGATCGTCAGAAGCCAAGCTTTTATTTGAAAATTGATGATTACAGTGTTTTGTTGTATGAAAGATCCACTGTAGACTTATTGTACTGTTAAAAATCGAATTGCGAATCGTAGCAACTACTCCAAGATCTGAATAGGGATGCTTTCACATTGCGTAATATTTATTCAGTCAAATCCCAGCTCTCATACAGATGGAGTTACAGTCGTTTGCATTCAGAATCTTGCTTCTGAGCTTCTGGAGCAACTTCCGCACAGTCCTGCATAGCTCCAACTGGTGTTCACCTTTGTGGCCCTATGACTGTACACCTGCGTGGATTCAATTTCTCGTCAGAATACGAGTTTATGGAGCTAGTGCTACACTGAAGTTTTAAGTTTATCAACCTTTGTTAACGAAAGGAAGCTGCGGGGGACCGATCGAGTGTCACACACGTTACTGCTTCTCTTCGAGAAAGCTTAAGTGATATGTGCCGTTAAACTGGCAAACTATCTTTGATCCTCTTGCTTTCTCTTTAGTTAAAAAGCTTCCGACTGCTCTTCTGGACAAAGAACTCCAGTGAGAAGGTTATGTCCTCAAGTTACATTTTTTCTTTCCACAGCGCAGGTCTTGTCGTTATCACATTGTGAAGTTTGACACATTAAACAGTGTCACCCGAAATATTGTTACTCACAATAGCCTTTCCTGTCTACATGTCCGCAAGAGTTAGTGCTACTACCTTTCCTCCTCATATTTTTTCTGCCTTTTCTTTTTATTCTTTGCGTTACACATAAACGCTCCTTCGACATTCGCTTCTTAGAATTCAATTATGTATAATCCTCTAAGTTAATTCTAAACAAATTAGTGTCTCGATATAAAATTAATGTTTTACATTTTGATGAAGACAATAGTAATACTCGTAAAGGTGCACATTAACAAATTTTACACCTGTAGCAAAGCACAGTTAGTTTTAAGAACTGTTATACTATCACTCTCCTATATAGCCTCGTTCAATGATCCGAATCAGGCGTTTGCTTGTTTCAAGTCTTGTCTTCTTTGTTAAAGTAGAAGTCATTGTAACATTACAGGATATTGAATGTGAGGCCTAAATACACTCCTGGAAATTGAAATAAGAACACCGTGAATTCATTGTCCCAGGAAGGGGAAACTTTATTGACACATTCCTGGGGTCAGATACATCACATGATCACACTGACAGAACCACAGGCACATAGACACAGGCAACAGAGCATGCACAATGTCGGCACTAGTACAGTGTATATCCACCTTTCGCAGCAATGCAGGCTGCTATTCTCCCATGGAGACGATCGTAGAGATGCTGGATGTAGTCCTGTGGAACGGCTTGCCATGCCATTTCCACCTGGCGCCTCAGTTGGACCAGCGTTCGTGCTGGACGTGCAGACCGCGTGAGACGACGCTTCATCCAGTCCCAAACATGCTCAATGGGGGACAGATCCGGGGATCTTGCTGGCCAGGGTAGTTGACTTACACCTTCTAGAGCACGTTGGGTGGCACGGGATACATGCGGACGTGCATTGTCCTGTTGGAACAGCAACTTCCCTTGCCGGTCTAGGAATGGTAGAACGATGGGTTCGATGACGGTTTGGATGTACCGTGCACAATTCAGTGTCCCCTCGACGATCACCAGTGGTGTACGGCCAGTGTAGGAGATCGCTCCCCACACCATGATGCCGGGTGTTGGCCCTGTGTGCCTCGGTCGTATGCAGTCCTGATTGTGGCGCTCACCTGCACGGCGCCAAACACGCATACGACCATCATTGGCACCAAGGCAGAAGCGACTCTCATCGCTGAAGACGACACGTCTCCATTCGTCCCTCCATTCACGCCTGTCGCGACACCACTGCAGGCGGGCTGCACGATGTTGGGGCGTGAGCAGAAGACGGCCTAACGGTGTGCGGGACCGTAGCCCAGCTTCATGGAGACGGTTGCGAATGGTCCTCGCCGATACCCCAGGAGCAACAGTGTCCCTAATTTGCTGGGAAGTGGCGGTGCGGTCCCCTACGGCACTGCGTAAGATCCTACGGTCTTGGCGTGCATCCGTGCGTCGGTGCGGTCCGGTCCCAGGTCGACGGGCACGTGCACCTTCCGCCGACCACTGGCGACAACATCGATGTACTGTGGAGACCTCACGCCCCACGTGTTGAGCAATTCGGCGGTACGTCTACACGGCCTCCCGCATGCCCACTATACGCCCTCGCTCAAAGTCCGTCAACTGCACATACGGTTCACGTCCACGCTGTCGCGGCATGCTACCAGTGTTAAAGACTGCGATGGAGCTCCGTATGCCACGGCAAACTGGCTGACACTGACGGCGGCGGTGCACAAATGCTGCGCAGCTAGCGCCATTCGACGGCCAACACCGCGGTTCCTGGTGTGTCCGCTGTGCCGTGCGTGTGATCATTGCTTGTACAGCCCTCTCGCAGTGTCCGGAGCAAGTATGGTGGGTCTGACACACCGGTGTCAATGTGTTCTTATTTCCATTTCCAGTAGTGTAGAATACAAGTTTTGTGGTTTCATTGCAGTATCTTCCGTTGGATTTTGTTTTCCAGTGAGGTAAGTAAGTGGTGATTTATCCACCTTCAGAATATTTCACTAAACAGTTATAAGTTTCTCCGAGCTTTTAAACTCTCCAATAGCCTCACCTGATGGGCCAATTTGACGGAGACTGTGTAGACTGAAATTATGCAGATTTACATAGCTCACGTCTGGTACACATTGTGTAGACTGGAATTATGCAGATTTACATAGCTCACGTCTGGTACACATTGTGTAGACTGGAATTACGCAGATTTACATAGCTCACATCTTATACTAGGTGTTATAATGTCACTTAACCTTAGAAGGATCAGAAAATGTAGCAACGATATGATTCGTTTCTCAGTAGGATGGGGATAGCCGCCAGATACAGAACAGTATATTGAAAGCCTGGGAACCTCTCACGTTGAAAGCACTGACTGCGATACAAGAATGTACGGGACTGCTGCGCGATTTTCTTTTGAGTTATTCGTCTTCTTGTCGGTTTGATGCGGTCCAGCATGAATTCTTCGCCTGTGCCAATCTTTTCGTCTCAGAGTATCACGTGAATAGTACTTCCTCAATTATTTTTAGGGTGTGCTGCAACCTCTATCTGCCAATTACGCCCCTCCCCCCACTTCCTCCACCCCCCTGAGGTACGGAGCACACTGGACGCCCATTTGGGAGGAGGACGGTTCAACCCACGTCCGACCATCCTGATTTTGGCTTTCCATGGATTCCCTAAATCGATTCAGGCAAATTCCGGGATGGTAACTTGAAAGGGCATGGCCGCCTTCCTTCCCCATCCATCCATAATCCGATGGGACCGATGGCCTCACTGTCTGGTCCCATCCCCCAGATCAATTAATCAACTCTACAGCTCCCTTTATACAATGGAAGTTATTTCTTGATGTGCTAACAGACGTCCTATCAACTTCTTCCTTCTCCTTGTCAGTGTTATCCATAAATTCGTTTACTCGCCAATTCGACAGAATCTCCTTAATTCTTATCTTACTAATCAATCAAACTTTCAAAATCCTTGTACAACACCAAATCTCAAACGCTTGGGTTGTCTTGTTTCGATTTTTTACACTTCAGTTTATCCGATACCATGCAATGTCACGCAGTGATTTGTTTCTAAAATTATAAGAAAGTGTATGATGTTAGCATACTTCTTTTGGCCAGGAATACTATCTTCCCTGTGCGTTTATATGTTCCTTGCTTCCTCTGTAACTGTGATTATTTTGATTCCAAGGTAGCAGAACTTGCCTTACTTCATATACTTCTTGGGCAGTAATTTTGGTGTTAAGTTTATCAATAATCTCATTTGCTCTAATTCTCATTGCTTTAGTAATTCTTCCTCACTTTCACTGAGGACAGCAATGTCATTATCGAATCTTATTATTGCTCTTATTTTAATTTGAATTTCAGTCCTATTTCTGAACACTTTAATGACAAAATTTTAAAATTTGGAAACAAAACAACTTCTTACATATAATTTACAAAATCTAGACATTCCACGTACTTGAGCTACCAAAGTGAATGAACGCGTAACTGCTACATCACTAATGCGTTACTGATGGACACTATGACCGTTCTTCCCAACAATGACTCTCGGAAGAGAGACTCCTAAGTGCTTTTTCTGCTCATTATTGAAAGAAAGCAGTCGTAATCTGAATTTGTGTACATCAGCCATGTGAAAAATTGTAGAACGCAAGTTGTTCTGTGAGAGACCTGGTGAAGTAAGTTAAATATTCGACGGTAATTACGTGGTCGTCCTCGGTAAGTAGTTATAGGTACATTTGCGTTCAAAGCTTGACGATTTTAGCAGCCTGCAGTTAGTTTCTAGAATATTAAAGGAGATCCAGCAGTCTTAAATGAGAGGTATTCTACCCTGCAGAGACTTATACCAGTCGGACGGACAGTGGTTCAAATCAGTGCTCAGTTTTCCTTTGCATCTATAAATTGTTTAAGAAAAATGGCCAAAAATGGTTCAAATGGCTCTGAGCACTATGGGACTTAACATCTATGGTCATCAGTCCCCTAGAACTTAGAACTACTTAAACCTAACTAACCTAAGGACAGCACACAACACCCAGCTATCACGAGGCAGAGAAAATCCCTGACCCCGCCGGGAATCGAACCCGGGAACCCGGGCGTGGGAAGCGAGAACGCTACCGCACGACCACGGGATGCGGGCGAAAAAAACTGGTCAGACCAGTTCTATTGAGTTGTGTACTGCTGACTTCCTTCTCCATTCTTTTCCTTCCTAGCCTTTGGCATAGGTGTCTGCGGGACATTGAAGCACAATCTTTCTTCCTTACATCGAGCAGCACCGATTGGGACGCCGAGCTCTCTCGACCGATTGGATATAATACTGTCAACAGAGTCCCTTCTTTCACTCCATTCACTATGGCACAGTTACCCGAATTTTGTTTCAAGGGGCTGAGTACAGGAACCTAGCGGTTACCTCTGCCGGTCTCCTAATGCAACAAAGTACTGCTTTTGGAAGTTTCCAAAGGCATTCAAGGAAGAAAACAACGAGCAGACAGGTTATCTTCTTGCTTTTGAGATGACAAAACACACTTAAAGACAAGGGGGGGGGGGGGGATGTTGGGCAAAAGTTTGCCGATATGCCACCACCTCCTGATGTCTGAAAGGGGTACTCTCTTTGATGCCTCCCGGACCAGCCTGTTAAAACATTTTGCATTTCGTTGAATACAGCTTCTTTCATTCAACCGGTCAACGAGTACGTAGGAATAAATTCACTGCTCGTCGGAGGGCGCCGCAGTTAACACACTTCTGATACCTGCAATTTTCTAGCAACTTGGAAAACAGTTTAAAGATGTTCTCGAGCCATCGCGTTAAAAAATGCAAATGCGATCCAGTGCCCACACGTAGTGAATAACAGTTTGCTACTCATTATCAGAAACGGAAATAACTTCACTGTACTGAAAATAAAAACAGGAGATATCTCAGAGAAATAACTTCCGGTTCTTCCATCAGCCAGTTCAATTTACGAATTGATTTCGTGTGCACGCTGCCCCAACTTCCACTCGCTCTGTGATCTGCTCGTTAGATAATTTTTCAGTCCACTTCTCGGTGTAGAGCTATCGTAATGTTCGTTACTGAAATGTAGTAGCTTAACTTACCTATTTTTATTTTCAATATACATGCTAACGATAAGGGCAATGCAAACAGTGATACATCTATTTAAGTACCAAAACTTTTCCATGTAACAAGTACCATTTTCTTCGCGCTAATTGTCTGTAACCTTCAATTTCTGAAACAATTCATAAAAATTACTCGATATACAGTGAATCATTTCTGTGGCCTCGATAATGTGACCTCTTCCAAACGTACTTATATATGTCGGAAAGGGCTACTCATACAACTCCAAAAGAAAAGAAATCGTTGAAATCTGGTTATGTGGTCAGCTAGGCATGTATTAAAGGTGATCGATGAACCATTCCCCACCACAGCAAGGACGTGGTATTGGTAGCTAGACGTACAAGTAAACATCATGAGAAATATCAATATTATTGCTACCTTTGGAGAAAAACTGACATATATTGGTATGGAAAACATCATCTACATCATCTAGTGTGTAGAAGGAATTCTGGAAAGCTCGCTTATACACTATTAGTTGAAAGTATTGAGCCCTCAGTATGAAAAGACATTTATTGAAGCCTTTGCATCCACAAAATTACTTTACAATGGCAACAATATTTCGAAAAGATCATGAAAATATTGCCTTGGTGCAGATGAACTTAGCCATTCGCATCCTCTGGATAGAAAACACAATAACACTTGTTACGCATATTTAATTCATTTGATATCTGACTTCAGCCTGGTCGATAGGGAACAATCGCACGAAATTTTGTAATTGTTAAATTACCAGAACTGATTGTTAAACACTGATTTATCATTTCTATCATCGTTGTCCTTCATTGTGAGCTACAATATCATCTCGTATTTGTTTAATAACACACTACGACTGCAGTATTATACGTAAGTTTGTGAATTACTTGCACTAGGGGCTACGAACACTACTACAGAATTTCATATTAGAATACTGGAGAAAATTTGTGTTGCTCCAAAGGACTCACAAAATGGGACATTCCTTATGTCGAACTTTTGTTTTGAATTTGATTCTTGTGGAAACATTTCCGACGTGATAATGGTCACACGACAGGAACTAATAGCCTTTGAACGCGGAAAGGTGCTTGGAGCACCCCGCGGGAAGCACTACGTGGATGATGGTGAGATTATTGACGCAGCAAGACGTTGGCTCCGATGTCGACCTTTAGAGTGGTACCACGTGAGCAGAGAGGCCCTCCCAGTAAGGTAGCGTAATGCCGTCGCATTGAACGAAGATTGTATTGAAAAACACGGTTCTATAGCCGAAAGTGTGGAGAATTATAAGGTGTATTGGAATGTTCAAATGTTCAAAGGTGTGTGAAATTTTATGGGACTTAACTGTTGAGGTCATCAGTCCCTAAGCTTACACTCTACTTAACCTAAATTATCCTAAGGACAAATACACACACCCATGCCCGAGGGAGAGCTCGAAGCTCCGCCGGGACAAGCCGCACGGACCATGACAGCAGCGCCCTAGACCGCTCGGATAATCCCGCGCGGCTGTGTTGGAAACTTGAATAAAAATGACCTGTTGTCAGAAAGAAATAAGTTAAATGATTCATTTATCAAACGCATCTCGTAAATTGGGTCACAGCTTCTCTACTTTCTGTCTACAGGGACATTTGGAAACGGATGGCAGCGTTTCTGCTTTAGCCTCGATACTTCAAAATCAGTTCCTGTTTCGTCAACGAGTGTGCAGGCTCTAATTCTAGTGCCACTAACAGTCTTTACACAAGAAAATAATTTTATTGTTCCTTCGATAATATTCATGAATGGCTTCACACAATGACTTTCTAACAGTTGAACAGTGCTCTGTCTACAGCACTAAACACTGTTTTACTCATTCTATTTCTTTGAACGTTCATTTCCACTGACTGCATACCGTGGAGTGGCTCGCGCCATGAATTGTGCCGCTAGGTACATATCTATCAAGTGCATGGTCAATTATTTATTTAAAATTGCACCACTGCTGTTCTACGTGCTTCTCTGCAGAGATAAATGTTTCATGTTCATTGGTGAAGTACAACACTACTGTCTCATTAACAAGTTTGATTAGCATATAAATCTTTCTAGTTGTTGTAGTTGCCTTTTAAAATATGGTTGCAGTTGATGCCACCACTGCCTCATAGTGAGAGACACTAGTTTCAGTATGGACATTGTGCAAGCTGTCAGGTATATTTTTCGTCATTGTATCCAATAAATTTCCGTCAGTGAGATTCTGAATCATTCAGCAATATTTCACACATTTTCTAATTTCGGTACACTTATTAATCTTCACTATCATTGTTTTGGTTCATAATGAGTTATAATACCTTGTCATTTATGTTTGTCGGCCGCTCTGGCCGAGCGGTTCTAGGCGCTTCAGTCCGGCACTGCGCTGTTGCTACGGTCGCAGGTTCGAATCCTGCCTCGGTCATGGATGTGTGTGATGTCCTTAGGTTAGTTAGGTTTATGTAGTTCTAAGTCTAGGGGACTGATGACCTCAAGTCCCATAGTGCTTAGAGCCATTTGAAAGATATTTTTTTCCTCATTTATGTTTAACAACACACTGACAGCAGTAAATGCCAGTTTCAGAATTACTTGCACTAGGTACTTAAAAACCTGGTACAAGAATATGTGAAAAAAATTAGTACTTTTCCAAAGAACACACAAAATTGAACATTTCAGCATCGAATTTTTCGTTTGCAACTTTTTGCTGTTTCAGTAAGATTGTCACTAATATCCTGCTACTGCTGACGGTTCCGACAACGATTAAGGAGCAAAACACAAAGTGAAATAATGGGTGAGCTTTTTGATGCTGCCGTTAAGTATAAGAACGATGAAAAAGTTCCCGTTTTTGCTCGTCGCTGAAGTGTATATGCGAAATAACACGCCAGTGATGCTAGTATATTAGCAAGGACATTTCAGCAAGCATTTACTGTGGTATTCTTGTCTTTCTGGCCTGCGCGCGATGAATGCGGAAGGTGAACCATAGCGGCAATATTACCAAGAGCGTCCAAAGAGGACCATGATGATGTCTATTCTTTACTTGGCTCCCGAAGGACAAACACCGGTAGACTTCTAACGGAGACCGAAGAATGTCTATGAGGCAGTGTTGTCATCCATCGCCCCTCGTTCCAAGAAGTTCAAGGGCCAGCCATCAATTGCAATATTGCTGCTAACCCTGTCCTTGATTTCAAAGAACCTCATGTCCTCATCGCTAGGGGGCGGTACCCATGCGATTATCACGCCTTTGGTCTCTGAGAGAAGGGCTTGAAGTGTCGATGACTCACGTCGGACGACTATTTGTTAAAGGCAGTTAGCGATTCCATCATGCAGCAGGACACACTGCAGCTGGCCGCTGGTGGCCGAGCGGTTCTGGCGCTACAGTCTGGAACCGCGCGACCGCTACGGTCGCAGGTTCGAATCCTGCCTCGGGCATGGATGTGTGAGTTGTCCTTAGGTTAGTTAGGTTTAAGTAGTTCTAAGTTCTAGGGGACTTATGACCTCAGCAGTTGAGTCCCATAGTGCTCAGAGCCATTTGAACCATTTGATACACTGCTCTACCAAACGGGTATCTCATCCTCCCCATGAACCATGGACCTCGCCGTTACGAGGCTTGCGTGCCTCAACGATACAGGTAGCTATACTGTACATGCAACCAAAACGGATGGGTATCTGTTGAGGGGCCGGACAAACGTGTGGTTCCTGAAGAGGGGCAGCAGGATTTTCAGACATTCACCGAAATGGACTTACTGTGCTGGTTCTGTAAACGGCTGAAAGCAAGATGAAACTATGCCCGTAACTTTTCTCGAGGTCATGCAGCTTTACTGTATGGTTAAATAATGATGACTTCCTCTTGGGTAAAACATTCCGGAGGTAAAGTAGTCCCCCATTCGGATCTCCGGGCGGAGCCTGCTCAGGAGGACGTCTTTATCAGGAGAAACAAAACTGGCGTTTTACAGATCGGATCGGAACAGTGTAATCGGATCGCGGAATGTGAGTTCCTTAACGGAGAGGTAGGTTAGAAAATTTAAAAAGGGATATAGATAGGTTAAAGTTGAATATAGTGGGAATTAGTGAAGTTCGGTGGCAGGAGTAACTTTTGGTCAGATGGATACAGGGCCATAAATACTAAATTAATCAGTCTGGAACCATTCGACCGTTGCGGTCACAGGTTCGAATCCTGCCTCAGGCTTAGATGTGTGTGATGTCCTTAGGTTAGTTAGGCTTAAGTAGTTCTAGGTTCTAGGGGACTGATGACCTCAGATGTTAAGTCCCATAGTGCCCACAGCCATCTGAACCATTTGAACTAAATTGAATGGGGGTAATGCAGGAGTAGGTTTAGTAATGAATAGAAAAATAGGAGCGCTGGTAAGCTACTACGAAACTCATAGTGAAGCCATTATTGTAGCCAAGATAGGCACGAAGCCCACAAATACCAGAACAGTACACGTTTTTATGCCATCTAGCTCCGCAGATGGCGAAGAAATTATAGAAATGTATGATGAGATAAAAGAAATTATTCATACAGTGAAGGGAGACCAAAATTTAACAGTCATGGGAGACTGGAATTCGATAATAGGAAAAGAAGGAGATGGAAAAGTAATAGGTTAATATGGAATGGGGATAAGGAATGAAAGAGGAAGAGGCCTGGTAGAATTTTGCACAGAGCATAATTTAATTGTAGCTAACACGTTGAAAGGTCACTGTTGGATTCATTTCATGTTAATTTCTTAAAACTGTTGTCATTTACGGCATACATTCCACTTCTAAATTTACTGTGGTGTTTCTATCTGGGAGGAGACTGAGCACTGGAAAGTGTTACTTTTACATTCAATCAAGGAGTATGTAGAGGGTCTGTACTAGGACGATGTGCTCGAGGCAATATTATGGAAATGAAGGAGGACGTAGGTGAAGATGAAATGGGAGATATAATACTGCGTAAAGAATTTGACAGAGCACTGAAAGGGCTAAGTCGAAACAAAGCCCCGGCAGTAGACAACATTCCATTAGATCTACTAGCCGGTCGCGGTGGTCTCGCGGCTCTAGGCGCTCAGTCCGGAACCGCGTGACTGCTACGGTCGCAGGTTCGAATCCTGCCTCAGACATGGATGTGTGTGATGTCCTTAGGTTAGTTAGGTTTAAGTAGTTCTAAGTTCTAGGGTACTGATGACCACAGATGTTAAGTCCCATAGTGCTCAGAGCCATTTGAACCATTAGATCTACTGACAGTCTTGGTAGAGTGAGCCCTGACAAAACTTTACCATCTGGTGGGAAATATGTTTGTGAAACAGGCGAAATACCCTCAAACTTCAAGTAGAATATAATAATTCCAATCACAAAGAATGCAGGTGTTTACAGGTATGAAAATTACCGAGCTATCAGTTTAATAAATCACGGCTGCAAATTACTGACACAAACTCGTTACAGACAAATGGAAAAACTGATAGAAGCCGAACTTGGGGAAGAGGAGTTTGGATTCCATGGAAATGTTGGAACACGTGAGACAATTCTGACCGTACGACTCATCTTAGAAAATAAAATAAGAAAAAGGAAACATACTTTTCTGGCATTTGTAGACTTAGAGAAAGCTTTTCACAATGTTGACTGTCAGAGGTCAAATACAGTGAACAAAAGGCTATTTACAATTGGTACACACCCCAGATGGCAGTTATAAGAGTCGAGGGGCATGAAAGGGAAGCAGTGGTTGGGAAGGGAGTGAGACAGGGTTGTAGCCTATCCCCGATGTTATTCAATCTATATAATGAGCAAGCAGTAAAAGGAAACCAAAGAAAAAATTGAAGTAGGAATTAAAATCGATGGAGAAGAAATAAAATTCTGAGGATGGCTGATGACATTGTAATTCTGACATAGACAGCAAAGAACCTGGAAGAGCAGTCGAACGAAATTGACAGTGTGTTCAAAGGAGGATATACGAGTAAGATAAAAATCAATAAAAGGAGAACGAGGGTAATGGAGCGTAGTTTAATTAAGTCATATGATACTGAGGGAATTAGGAAATGAGACACTTACAGTTTTGCTGTTTAGGGAGCAAGGTAACTGATGACGGTCAAAGTAGGATATAAAATGTAGACTGGCGATGGCACGAATAGCGTTTCTGAAGAAGAGAAATTTATTAACATCGAGTATAGATTTAAGTATCAGGAAGTCTTTTCTAAAAGTATTTGTATGGGGTGTAGCCATATATGGCTGTGAATCATGGACGATAAATAGTTTAGACAAGAAGAGAACAGAAGCTTTCGAAACGTGGTGTTACGGAAGAGTACTGAAGATTAGATGAGTAGATCATGTAACTAACTAGGAGGTAGACAATAGAGTTGGGGGGAGAGGAATTTTGAGGCACAACTTGAATAGAAGAAGGGATATGGTAGCACATGTTCTGAGGCATCACCAAGATAGTATTGGAGGGCAACGTCGAGGATAAACATCGTTGAGGGTGACCAAGACATGAATACAGTAAGCAGAGTCAGATGGATGTAGGGTGCGGTACTTACTTGGAGATGAAGAAGCTCGCACAGGAGAGAGTAGCGTGGAGAGCCGCTTTCCTAGCGCTCATGGCGATTTTGGTTGAGAGGCGTATCGAATTTGTACTGTACAGCCTTTCCGTTCAGAAGCTTCTTGATGGCACCTTCTAAAAAAAAGAAAGATCCAGCTACGTCATTATACCAGCCATTAATATTGAGACT
This sequence comes from Schistocerca nitens, assembly GCF_023898315.1. Lineage (NCBI taxonomy): Eukaryota > Metazoa > Arthropoda > Insecta > Orthoptera > Acrididae > Schistocerca > Schistocerca nitens. Next base: position 493,755,399 of record NC_064621.1, read on the forward strand.
TCTGCAACCAATCCTGCATGCATTAGTGCAAGGTCTCTTTTATGAAGGCGTGAAGTCTGTTCTTTCAGACATGTGGAATTCACAACTGTGATGCATAACTGATTCGCCTGGATGGGCAATGGATCCACCTTTTTCAGCTTGTACGCACAAGTACTTCCAACGTGCTGCGTGAATCTCAGAGCAGCGATCATGGAGGATATGGACAGTGATTGGGGATAGGTGGCGCTCGGTGGGACTGTGGGGCGGCCGTGATATCGAGATAGTCTGGGCAGTGACAACAACACTGTGTCCCGGTGGCGCAGTGCTCAACGCAGCTGTTACGTAAGCAGAGACTCGCGGGTTCGAATCGTGTCTCTAGTATACGTTTCTATTCGTCGCCGCTAATTGCGCGTAATGTCCCGTTGTATTATCCTACTCGCCCCTCCTCACTCCGCAAACACTTTTAATTTAAATGCCCTGTCTGTATTTGATACAGTCGTTATACTTCATTGATAATAGAAAGAACTCTGCATCGAAGTATGCAGACACCGTCAAATACAGAGACAGCACTAATGTATTTCACGCCAAACAGAATGCAAAATGACGACGAAAATTAATGACTTTCTCCTGGGCGGTAATGACACAAGGGTGTAAACACTGCGGGGATCTGACACTGGGACACTTGGAGATCTGTTTCTGTACGTCCACCTTTCTGCAGATGGTTGCGGGACCTCGTCTGTTCTAATAAAATATCGGATAAAAACACATTCAGCCGTCTAAATTTCCAGTTATTATTTTAATTGAGAAACCAGTTTCAGCGTTACAATTTGCCATCTTCACGCCCCTGCCCGACACAGTGGAAGAATCCCCCCTCTGGTCCAGTCAGGATATGGGCCAGCACTCAGTGCCCGGTGAAGCGCAGATTTCTGACACAGCGATCCGTTCAATTATCACTTGTTATCCATCGGCAAGTAATGATCGAAGCCCTCGTTCTGAAGAAAATGTACGGAAACCAGTAACTGAATGCTGGCCCTTGTTTTGACTGAACCAGAGGTGGGATTCTTCCTGCACTTCGGTAAGGGTGCCTGAAGATGGCGTAATGTAGGGCTGAAACTGGTTACTCAAATAAATTAATAACTGGAAATTTAGACGGCTGAAGATGTTTTGATTTGACGTTTTATATGGAGATCTGGATCCGTCCTGAAGCCCTGTCCGGACAACGGAAGTCGTTACGGCGACCTCTCGCGTCGTGATTGAAATCTGTGTTCGAGTACCTGTATGGATAAAATTTACATGTATCCGGTAAACTTTATAGCTGTTGTGACACCGTACTCCTAATTTGCGAATTCATTTCATATTCTTGCGTAAAACTTCAATATGTATCTGCAGCCGTCCTTCTGCCACTTTTCATTAACGCTCACCACAGTAGGACGCGAAAGCACCCAGACATAGCAATCCGCCCTTTTTCAGAATCGTGGTTGGATTTCCCTATTTTCAGAGTGTATCGCTGCAAACTAGTTCCCACTCGTCTGTACTTCCTTTATATACATTACTTACAACGTCACGTTACTTTTATCCCAGCTGCGGCATTCAGTATCGCAGTGGGCAGCGGTTGCAATGTTTTGGCACTTCAATGTATGTTATGCATAACACACGTAAATTCCCAACAGATCTAAAAAATATTTAGAATAGAGTTTTCCAAATCTTAACTGCGTAGGGGTATGGCATTAAATGCAACGGCGACACGTGAAAATGTGTGCCATACCGTGACTCTAAACCGGATGCTCCGCTTCTACAGAACAGTTGCTTGACACCCTCGGCCATCGGAGCACCCCTGTGGTTCAGCCCCATTTTCCCACATGTAGTATATTACAGATGTAATGACCTCCGTCCATTATGCCCAATTTTCTCCCAGCTATTCATGGTTCGGACGAATTACTGCTTCCGCACTGAAGATATCATTTTGACATAAAGATACATCTATCAACAGATTTATATGTGTGGTGACTGTTATTTCGGACATATATCTAAACACACATATAAAACGACTTTTATTTTCGAGGGTACTAATGTTTAAATTCTGTGAAGCACAAAGATACATTACACCCTACGCTATAGGACAAACTACGTTCTCTGGTGCATCCAGCATCCGCGAGAAAACAGTATATCACAACATAGGCCTAACTCCCGATGCAGTTAACACGAAAAACAAGTTTAAATTATATGTGAAGTTCTATGTTTTCCACGGAAAACTATCTCACAGTGGTTTTACTTGGACATAGCAAATACCAGAAGTCGACTAATATATGTGAATATAGGTAAATAAAAGTGCAAGTTACAGGATTATTTGCTTAGCTGGTTTCTTGCTACCTTCTACACTGTACAAGAGCGTGCGACAGATGAACATTGCAACGTTAATGCGTGTCACTAAAACAACGTAAATAATAGACCACAAAGTAGTGCAACAGTCGAAAAGTTCAGATTTTAATACAGAAACAAGGTACACAAGACGTACCTTGTCCGAAAACCATCTTAAAATTATTATTCATGTTACAGTTTTTGGCATGTGTCACATTTGTAATTTCACAGACATACTGTTTAGTGTACATGTGAAATAAAAATCTTGCGTTCCTGGCTGTCACAGAATTTCCGTAAAAGGTGGCTAGTTGAATTAAAAAAAATTCAAATATTTCAATTCACGGATGTCGAGAAGTATAGCTCTTACCACCAAATTTTTTACTGTAAAATACCTTACAGCTTCTTAAAAATTCTACCAGGTTCAGGAGTTACATTGTGTTTGAAGTAAATGTTAAATTTAAAGCTTTATTTGCGCTTCTCTTAAGCTTAATTAACATGGACATGATATGTAATCATACGATACTTCCATTCACTCTGGAATATCGGTTATGGAAGCAAGAATATCTCCCCCCTTTTCATCTCTAATGCATTTTCTGGTTTCACTGTTACGACTGTCAGTCGGCTGCACCTGGCCATTATGGCAGTTCCGTGCGACACCGAAGGATGTGGTCTCTTTCTATGTCAATCTGATGACAGTCTCCAAGTACCATAAACATATCAAATGTCTTCTCGAGCGAGTTTACAATTACCGAAACACTAACATAAAGTGAAGACCACCACACAAACTTTTTAATGTAAAGAGGTATAAAGGACCACAAGATCATTAGAGACAGCAGAAACTCGAATTGAGGAAGGAGGGCAGCTCCATAATCAATTTATTTAGTGATATCTAAGAAAACCTACTTTGGAAGGCAAAATTGAAAATTTAGTGCAAAACAGTTCATTCTCCTCCTCCTCCTCCTCCTTCTTCTTCTTCTTCTGTGGCTTCACAATTTTTTCTACCATTATCCATCAAATGTTCACATTCCATGCTAGTGCTTCCCAAGTCCTGTATTCTTTCCTTAACAGATCTTCGTCGATACCTTCTATCCATCTTTCTTCGCTCGTCCGTGCTGTCTTTGCCCTTCGAGATTTCCAGTTAGTATCTCCTTCAGCACCTTCGTGCCACATACTCAGCCTGCCTCCGTATTTCTGACTTCACCATTTTTCTGACAAGTGACTCATCATATGTAGTAGAAGGTTCTTCTACACTTTCCGTCTTCGCGGCAGGAGCATTTCTACGCAGTATCTTCCTTTCAAAGGTATTGAACACATCCCAATACCGATTGTGATTACGTTCCTCAGGCACACGTGAGAACTGTACTTGTATATGTTTTCTGGGTGACTAACATAATGACGATAGGTAAGAGTCTTTAAGAATTTATTTCTGCTATTGTAAAATTAGTTGTAATGGCGATCACTACCTGTTGTTTAATTCCTCAAGAAGCGTCTTTGTTATAGGTCACGGTTATTCCAGATATTTAAGATTCTCAATGGAATCAAATCCACAAAATGGTACACCAAATGACTTCTGTGTTCTTCTCAAGTATTATCCCCAGAAGCCAATTCCTTATTCTTATGCTAACTAAGCGTCAGTACTATTGCAGAGAAAGTTAAGCTCCGTAGCTCATGATTAACTTTATCCTTCTTCCCGCCTACAAAGTCACTAATCACTATAGAAACAGTCAGTTTTACGCTTAACATCACCTGATATCTTTATCTAAGTACATTACCAATTACTCAGATATTGCACGTATGCTACCTTTAACGCATAAATTAGCTAATCATGATAACAGTAGGTATATAGTAAGACAAGCTATGTTCTGTCTAAAGACGATAGACTTGTACCGCCAATATTAAGCTAGCTCTGGACAATCGTGATATGCACATGCAATTAATTATATCTTCAATTTATTGCAGCAACTACAACATATTGCTAACTATTCTATTCGGTGGACATTATTTAATGGATACCATTAAATAATTGCATACTGTAAGGCCAATAAATAGTTCCACTTTATAAAGCGGCAACAAATACTAGTATTTCTGACTCCACAAATCAATGTGACTCATACTTCTCTGCAATAGAATAATCCAAGATTCCTTCGTTTATACATCAGACGTAAATCAATCACAGGAGTCTACTCTCAGCACTTATTTCCCATTCTTTAAGAATTTTATGGCATTCACCAGCCGTCTTCTGTTATGATCGATTTATTCATAAAGAAGCAAAAAAAAAAAAAAACTGCTTATCTGCTAAGTCAAAGATGTTGTGTCTGTTCATCTACAACTTTCTAATCAACGGTGCCTGGAAATAATTCTTCCGTCTTTCTCAAGGTACCATATTTGTAATTTTTAAATATGAAGGCACTAGGCTATCTAATAAAATCTTTTTTATTAATGTTTTGAATGTTGCACTAAATAGTTAAACAAGCGCTTTTAGTATAACATTAAATTACGATCTTTGAGCTTACTCTTTATGGAAATTGGTATCATCATTCTGCGACTTCAAAAATTATTTTTCCTTCTAATTAATTTTGGAATAAACTCTGATTAAATTAAACATTTTGAATTTTACTTTCTGAATGTAATTAAGTGGATGTACTTCATCAGCATTGGGATTTGTTTTCTTGTTCCTTAAGGAAAGTTGGTGGTTAATCTACTAATAAAGTCGGTTACATGTTAGCTGTAATAGAGTCATGTTTAAGCACTAGCACTAGTAGTTGTGGTAGTTGTAGTGGTCCAAGATGATAATCCAGGCGGGTGTAAAAATGAATGTGCGCCAGAAAACACTAAACGCGAAAATAAAGATTGGGCTAGGTCTGACTATCCCCTGAAGCAGATCTTAGGATCTCTTAGTGGTATGTTATTACGTCATCACAGCTAACAAGCGGAAGTAATTAGCCATATCACCACATGTACTGCGTCCGGTGTGTCGGAATGATGGTTCTTGTACACGTTTGCGACGATGCAAGAACTCCAGCCACAAAATAAACTCTTTCAAACACGAGGATGGAAGAAGGCGGTTCTCTGACTAGTATAATCTAATACTGTCTTCTCCTCTATGTGTTCTAAAGACAAAAAACGCGAACTCCCAGCCACAAGGACAGAATTCAGATAACGTCTCTACATGAGTATAAACAGAAGAAGTGCTTTCAGTCACTGAACGCTGTGTACTCAACGACGACTCCCTACCCGGAGGTGAAGTCCAGAATCGTATACGTTCGCAACAGTACAGTGCCTAACCGCTCTAACTATAAAATCTGCCGAGAACAAAGACAGCAAATCTGTCCGTACCGACAAAAGCTGATACTGAGCGACCGTCAAACATGGGCGCATAATACGGACGACCTCCTCTCCACCGCTGGCTTCCCAGCAAAGCTCAGCTTCCCTCCCTTCTTACTGTAGAATGCGAATCATATTCTCGAAAATACGGAATATTCTTTCAAACACGAGGATGGAAGAAGGCGGTCCTCTGACTAATATAATCTAATACTGTCTTCTCCTCTATGTGTTCTAAAGACAAAAAACGCGAACTCCCAGCCACAAGGACAGAATTCAGATAACGTCTCTACATGAGTATAAACAGAAGAAGTGCTCTCAGTCACTGAACGCTGTGTACTCAACGACGATTCCCTACCCGGAGGTGAAGTCCAGAATCGTATACGTTCGCAACAGTACAGTGCCTAACCGCTCTAACTATAAAATCTGCCGAGAACAAAAACAGCAAATCTGTCCGTACCAACAAAAGCAGATACTGAGCGACCGTCAAACATGGGCGCATAAAACGGACGACCTCTTTCTCTCCACCGCTGGCTTCCCAGCAAAGCTCAGCTCCCCTCCCTTGTTACTGTAGAATGCGAATCATATTCTCAGAAATACGGAATATTCTTCCTCTCTACAGATTCTTCCAAACGCTGACCAACAATATTTTAGTGTTTTGTCGTCCACCGCGGAAAGTTTGCAAGGAAATACCTGTCCCCGTACATTAGGAATGCATAAAATGTTACGCTTCTCAGAGTAAAAATCCTCGGAAATACCCTATCCTTCATGATTTCCGAAGTAACGCTTCCTTGTTCTTCTCTGCTGCGTCCAAGATTTTCAGAGTTTCCGGTTACCCTTCCAGCCTAGCTATAACACCGGCCAGTGCCACTCTATTGTGCTTCAGCACTCAGGTGCCCTGACTGTCTGGCTATGGCTGCTTCCTCTGTTAAGCAGGACCAACACACCTGTGTGGGATTTTCCACCCAGGGCCTGAGTTACGCCTGTCATTTCATTTCCACTGGCATTCCAAGCTCTACAAGTATAGGAAATCATTCATTACGCTGTTTTGATAATAAAGACACTGCATCACCTTACATGCAATAAGCGTTTCCAACTATTTACAACATGTACGTGGCAATGTCAGTCTTCTTTAAATATTCATATATACGATGTGCAACCTGTCAAATGATACCTAATTCCGGTTGTAAATCATGGCAAAGTATGTAGATCAGTGCTTGTAAGGTGCGAAATTATAACCACCTTACAGTAGTAGTAGCGGCAGTAGGAGTAGCAATAGATTCTTGTCTAAAAAAACTGTCACAGAATATGGAACGAGTTTAGAGCAGAAATGAGGGCAGCGAGAAATTCAACATCAAACTTCGGCACCACGAAGTAGACGGAATGAAGGAATTCTGCTGACCCTGGAAAGTAAATAACCCATGACACACGAAGCAAGGAGGACTTAGGAAGCAGATTAGCACACGCAAAAAAGGCATTCCTATCTGAGAGAAGTATTCTAGCGTCAAACGTTGTCCTTAATTTGAGGAAGAAATTTCTGAGAATAAATGTTAGGAGTACATCACTGTATGATAGTAAATCATGGAGAGTAGTGTAACGATTATGTAGAATGTTACGTAACTTAAGTTTCTTCTGCCTGGTTCATTGGTGACTGTATGGGAAACTTTCATGCTTCACAAAGTTTATTGACATTAATTGCCATCCGAACTGCACACTCATTACGTAAAGAAAACACAGACAGACCTCATTGATATCTTTGTCTTCCAAGAATAACTTCAAAACTGACAAAATAACAACTCAACAACTCGATAACTAACTCACAGCCGCGCTCCACCGATTTATATAGAATTTTAACAACAGCTCCCAAAATAAACCATTATTAATATTGCACAATCTTGATGTTACAATTAAAATTTACAAATCGTAAAGTAACTGATGTTACAGCAAAATAAGGTATAAAATAAAATATTGAATGACAATCTTTTATTTAATATCTTTTGTTTTCCATAAGAAAATCATTCTGAACTTTAATTGCAATAATGTCTTTCGTATTATTTTAGTCGTGTTGTTAATTAATGTTTGGATTTGGTTACTAACATATAATGGTAGTACAGAGCTCTTGCTTTATGCGATTAAATACATAGAATGTACAAATAAGGCCACTAAGTCTGGAAATTGGAAAACTGTGAGATGTAAACAATTGGAGAGTTAATTAGAAATGTAATTACAAAGAATATTAATTACAGACGAAGACATAAAAATAAATAACAAATTAAAATACATCGCTTGGTAATAACTTTTGAGCTGCTTCTCAAGATAGTGAGGTCTGAGGTTACTGGATTTTTAGATTGCAATTATGTTAATAAGAAGTGTTGATTTTTCATGCTAACATGTCTGCAGTCTCTAAATGTTTATTTCTATGGACTTGTTACTTCAATTTCTTGATTAGTTACTTAATTTAGTATATCTACATAATTTTATCAATGACGAGAATCCACCGATAATTATGACAATGCACGTCCTTCCAGAGCATTGCACAAGCCTTCATAATGAATATCTAGTTTTTTATCAAATAGGACTTACCTTAGGAAAACACTGAATTGTCTGACAACTATCCGAATGCGTATAAAAAAAGGTGCTATTGGACATTTCATATGAGTCCAGGGGGAGGCACTACCATTATACACGCCTCCAGCCACTTTTGAAAGTATTACTTTTATGAATGGCTGCTAAATACAAGTAAGCAATCCCAAAAATCAAAAAAAAGTTTTCTTTTCTTAGCTGTCTGTCACTGGTTCACATAGCACATGTTAAGGAATTGGCAGCTCACAATCATCAGGCCTTTTGTACTGTCCATCTTGCGTCTGCAAAGTCTCTTTTTATGGCAGTCTCTAAGCTGCAATAGCACGTTCCACTATAAGTTTCACAGTTCCTCAATTTTCAGTTCCTGGTCAAGTAACGATCTTGGATACAGTTCTCTATGTAGGAACAGGGATGGACTCATTACTCAAGGTACACGTGTATGTTAGAATTAAGGTCATATATTACCCTATACCATTAGCATATTTGCAAACAAAATTACACAAAAATAAGCATTTTTAAACTCTTTAAGATTTAGCTATATGCAGATATATATATATTTTCTTTTTGATTAATATTTCAGTACATTCCACTATACAGTATATTTGGCCCCCCATAACTCATTTAACTCTTTATTATATCAAACAAACTCACAGACTGCTCACCATGACACCATCTTGAAATAACAAAATTTTCACAAAATGTCTTTTGTCACAGTGCAACTTGTCCATTTAGTACCACAGGTATATCTTTACGTTGTACGTTTGTTCATCTCATTAGCATATTCATAAAATCATGACCATGCCTCTAATTCTCAAAGAAGCACCCACATATCAAATACATATTCTATAGTGTATAACTACAATAATTGGTCAGTCGCTATTGTAGAAAGGTCTAATTCAGTACACCGTTTACATTTTCAAATTATTCCTCAAATAATGTAGCTTAATACTCATATTACATACAGAAAACTTATACAACAGAGAATTGGATAGTATTTTCAGTAAGAGATAACTTCATTACATGTTTATAGATGAGTAAAAAATGTACCATGCGAAACTGAAAAAAAGAAAATAGAAACCTACATAGCTCACAAACCTACTGCTCACCACACACTTGACACAAAGATGTGCCCTCCTGAGAGCTTTTATAAGTATTCTTAATTTTTCTTAGTGTTTGACATTTACTCCATATTGTTGGATAAAAAATGGTTGGTGAGGTTTTCGATTAAATCTGCATTCGTAGTGTTCCACTTTCCCAGATATCTCACTCAACACATCTTTGTATTCCCACAAGAAACTACCTAACGGATCTGTATGTTCTTTATCTAGACTTAAAGTGTCTTTTAGTAAGGTGCCCACTAATTCATCTTACTTGTTTCCACTGCATTATTCTTCATTGTCTTCCTCGTTAACATCCATCTTCTCATTTGCACAAATCACTCTTCTAATTTGAAACTTGTTCTCTAGGCAATTTTGGATGATTAGTTCAGTCACATGTGTTACATCTGTCTTTGGATTGGTAAGCCTTCAACTTTTGTTATTCCAATCCAAATCAGCGTTAACTCCTTGTATCCAGTTCATTCCAAACAAAATATTTTCACTGAGGTCATATAATAGAAAAAATGTTTGGTTCTACTGTAGAACATTAATGGTGAAAGATATTGATGCTTGCCTGTTTACAACTTTGCTGTGCCTACCACTTGCTCCCTTCATTGTGATTCCAATAAGAGGATATTCTTCAAAGTCAGCACTATGTCTTATCTGTTTTCTAAATTTTTCAGAAATGGTACAGACAGGAATATCTGTCTCTAAGAGGCAAACTCCTTCAGAATTGGCAACTTTTATATGTATATACAGGCAACCCAAAACTTTTTCTTTCCTGCCATCCTCATCTTCATCCAACAAATCATCCTCAACCTCCCTAATGTCAAAGTCGTTTATACCATTTTTATCTGCACAATTTTCCTTACTTGTCTGAATTTTATTTAGAGCTACATCAGATTATTGCTTGATGTAATGTCCCTCTTTTACACACTGTCTACTTTTCCAGGAACTGCTGATTGGTTCTACCTTTCCAGTGGGAATGCAGTTCTTCACAAATAATCTTGATGACCATTTCTACTCTGTCGCTGTCACTATAACTCTTGTAAGTGTCCTGTAAAGTTTCTAGCAACATATCTAAATAATAATATCTGTCCACATGTTCCTTATCTGATGATACCTTCCCAGTTTCCATTAATACAATCTGGTTCTCACATTCTTCACAAATACTACTGACATCATCTTCTTCAGCATTAATTAAAGCTTCTTTAACCTCCACATACACCATGCTTTCTAAGTTTTCCTCCCATTCATCATTACTACTGACGCTTTCACTATCAACATTAGCACAGATGCTATCATCTCAAATACTAGACATTTCTACAACATCTTTACAATGATCATCAGAATTTTTGACAAGTGCACTAGTATAGGTATCATCACTTAAGTGCTTAACAGTGATAGATTACTTCTCCATTAATTTACTTAATCCAAACTCATCAAGATTACCATCAGAACCAACATTATCCTTGAAAATGTCTTCACCACACTGATTATATAGAATTGAAATAGTTTCCTCCTCTAACGGAGCTTCTTCAACATTCTTACAGATGCTAATACTTCTATCTTCCATAATTTCATTCATACTTTTCCAGAATTTACTGTCAAACTTTAATTTGCTAGTCTGATATGCTCTTCATACATTACTTCTGTCATTTCCACTCCATTATCTTCAGTTACTCTGTCTTCTGTAATTATTTTCTATATATCTAGGCTGGTGGTGTTTAGCCTTATTTCGGTACTTATTTATCACCCCTCAATGATGGGCTCCCAATGAGGCGTCTCTCACTATAAATTGTCTAGTCTTGATTGGTGATTATCCAATTGTCTGTTATTATTCTCTCAAGGTCTCTCCCGGTCGTCATATCATCTATTTCCAATCCGATTTGTATGGTTGATCCATCTATTATCACTTCCATTCTAAGCACTGTTATTATTATTATTCTGATTTTCATTGTCTTTACGGCAATTATCTAGAAAAAAATTGAATTTTTTAGAAAAAGGAAGATAAATATCTTTACGAACCTTTATTCGATGTTGGATCCTCGGACATTCGTAGAAACTATTAGTGTGTTTAGCTATACAGCGCATAGTTATTTCTTCGTGAATTGACAATGCTAGGCGAATCTGACTCTATTAGGATTTTGTATCATTTTCATTTATCTATGCTACTGATAAGAACTGTGATAAAATGTGTGTTTCTGTGTTGCATACCTTGTACAGTCATTGCCAACTAAACAGGATTTCGGGAATTTGAGTTGCAATCATTTAAGCATTCAGCATCTTGCAACGGAAATGGCAAATCTTAAGATGCCCGAGGAAACAGATCCTGAGGAAATCTTTAAGATCCAAACCAAGGTAAAAGATGTTACTGCAACCATAGGTTCTCTTGTATCCAAATTGGAACTTGTAAAATCAGATTGTGGCGCAGTTGCAGAAGAGAGAATGACACAGTGTGTTAATGAAGAACCGCAACAAGCTGTGAAAAACTTTCAACTGGCTAATGTTGTAAGGTGACAGATTAAATCATGGTCAATTTCTCACCTTACATGAGAGTCTTTTTACATCATAATGGATAGGTGAATATGTCACCCGACTTACTTCGGCAGATTTGCTTATAAAAATGTACGGTATGCAGTGGGAATGGATGACACTCAATCGACGGTATTAACACACTGAAACTGCATGTCAATGAGCAATAGGTAAAACAGGCAGCTGGACAGAACGTTTCGTTTGGAAGCAGGCGCGAGAGTGCCAAGGACAGAGTACAACGGAAACTCTTAGAGGTGTCCCTCGGTGAAACTCAACGAACGGATAAGGTGACTCATCCGGAGTGGTACAGAAAGAAGCTTTAGAAAACTGGGTTGAGGAATTTACAAATGGATAAGAACAAACCAGTGATGCAGTTGATCACATGAACAACGCATGGTACGCTCATGATGTATGCATGCTTGGGCGTCTGGAGTGGGCACAAAATGTGCGATTGGCGGAAACGAACTAGGAAGGAGCAAAGTGCGAGATATCTATGCAGTTTAATGGTAGGGCCTTTGTGACTGGCAGAGAGACTTTCCACAAAATAAGAGCAACACTCCTATTGGGCGGAAAATGCTGTGACATGGAGCATGAAAGGACCAAGGCGGGGGACAGTTTTGCTATGAGAAAGACAAGACCGATAATTTCGAGGACTTTACTCTGAAATGGCGTCAAGTGCAGAACGGGGCGCATAACGCTTTGTACGATGCAAGGGAGAAATTTGTGTGAACCCTGGGTTGACTGCAACTGACATTCATCTAGATATGAGCTGTACTGTCGTTGAGCTCCAACAGCAGAGAAATAAGCTAGCCACTTAGTTATTTGTTCTTGCGAGAACTGAGAGGACATTGTAATATGCACGCTGCTCCAGCCATGCACGTGAATATAGCCATTTTTCAAGACTAGGCATGAGTGCTTGTTTTCTCACCTAAGGAGAAACATAGGAGAGGTTTTGCTAATAAAATCAGCAAAGGTTTTAATTAGCTTTTACAGGAATTTCAGAGGAGAAGAGCTGCCATGAAGTCGACAGCTCCTCACAGCAAAGGTAGATTCCGAGAGCACAGCCGTAAACGTGTTGCTTCACCTGCTTGCGTCCACTGTGACCTCGAGCAACCCTGAGTAATCTTTTGCTCTGCTTGTCACGAAATCTAACTATCCTCCATAGACTTGATTGTCATCCTAAATAGTACCAAACTTAGAAACGCAATCGGATCATTTGTCGTAATATTGGCCAACTTCATGCTGTAGTAGTGAGACTAATTTTGTAAAGAAACTTCTGGCTAATGTTTGATATTGTTGTGTTGAGAGTTATTTCCATTATGTTGACAACTGTCCTAACATTGTCCGTCACAAACTGTGTAAATTCTTGTATTTCTCTGATATAAATTCAGCATTAAAACCAATTAGTTTATGGCTTGAACACTGTTGGGCTCTGTCATACAATAAGGGTCTGCTCCTTACCTCATTCCTTTATTATATAGACGCTAACGCACTCGAAGAGTGTTTCTGCTGACTTCTGACGAAAGAGAAAAGGAGTGAAGTGTCAGAATGTATCAGGTTCCACAAGGATCCAGATTGATATTGATGTGATAAGCCAACAATTTGGTGAACTCGAAGTGGAAAGACAATATAACCAAAGTGGTTGATGAATGCTCCAAGTCACCAAAGGAAATAAGAGCGAGTGGTTCTGCCACACATGTCACATTTTCCGATGAAACGAAGCAAAATGAGATGAATTCGGCGTCAGTGATGAGTAGCCTGTAGCCTATGACAAAATGAGAACATATGTTGTCTGACTCTATTTATGGTGATATACCACCCAACAATGCATATGCCCAAATGTTGATTGAGGAGAAGCTCCTAAAGCACCAGCAGTTCCAAGCCTTCTGTCCAGAGAAGAAAACATCTCCGTTGTTTTCATCGGCGGGTTCAGAGGTGTTTTACCTCATGCATGGACTCACACGCAAAGGATTTCTTTTGTCACTGGATACGTACAAGGGGAAGGTAGTTTATGGTGAACAGATATTATGGAAATCTGTGGCACCTAAGTGGATTCTGAGCGAGCATTCTTCACTAGGTATTCGTCTAAGATAATTCAAGGACGACTGAAAAAAGGGGTTTATAATCCAAAAAATTTTCAGTCAAGAGTGGGAACTTGCGTCGGTATTTTGAGAAGTATCTGAATAAAAGTAGGTATTGGGATACTCTAGTCCCGCAGGTGGATATTTTGAAGATTATCAAGGCAAAGTTACCGGTCGAGATACGTGAAAAACTCATGTACGCTCCCTAAGACATTGTCGAAGACTTTCTCTCTGTCGTCGACACCATCGACCAATTCAACGAAGACTCAAGAGCTACAAATCATGGGAATGGGTCGTCGACTAGTTTAAACAAGAACTTTGCGTATCACCCAGGACTGAGCGGCAATAATAATAGTAGAGCACAGCAGAGTTCAGGCCTCCAAGCTCATAATAACAAACAACAGCTGAACAGCGACCAAAGATTGAATGCCAGTGCGGTGCATTTCCAACCTCGCTGGGCGAAAGAGAAACCTTACGAGCGAAGATTCAACCCGATGCAAACCACGAATCAAAGTATCCACAATCTGCATGGTCAGAACAATCAGCAGTTGCATGGGAATAATCCGAATTGGCAGCCACAAAATATTAACCACCAATCTTCAAATATAAATGATTGGAGAGAGCGACTGCCAGTCATTACGGATGTCATTGATGAACTCAGAAGCCATCCATTAAACTAAAGACGACCGGAGCCTGCCCCAGAGAATCGGTCAGGTGTGATGTAAGGGGCTGTGGCAAGAGAGTTGTTATGTTCCAATGCAATGACGGACAGAGGCTAGTAGATGAACTTACGCATGACATCCGGCCTTGTAGAGCCAAGCATATGACCGATCCTATACCGGCGATATATGCAACCGTCTATGGCCATACCCTTAAAGTAATTTTTGATACATGGATTCAATCTCCTCAGTACTGTTTGAGAGGGTGGTACGACACCAGAAACTACCAGTCTTTTCTGTGAGTAATTGTGAAGTTATAGCTGCAGTCAGTACCAGAGCACAGAAGGTGCAGACAGAGACTCTCACTGAATTAAGAATAGGAAATGTAGCCACTTTATGGACGTTCGTAGTAATAAATAAATTAATAGAGGACTGTATTTTAGGTAACGAGAGTATTCGGGAGAAGGACGTAAAATTCAACTTCTCTGTGGGCTGTGCCTGTTCTATGATTGATGATGAGAACGTGTGTGGAGCTGATCAGAGAAGACTGTAGCCACGGAACATATAGTCAGGGTTCGACAATTAAGCTTGTAAGGTGTTTCAAGAAGAATCGGAGATCAAATGCAGAAGTTTATCAATATGCACATTAACTGATGTTGTATCTCAAAAGACGCCTGAATCTGTTTGGACGATCCGCAGCGAAAGTAATTGGCAGTTTTATTGCAGCAGAATATCGGTGTCTTTAGAGAAAAGCCAGATATAGTGAAAGGCTATGTGTGTAATTTAGAAGTGTACCTATATAGTACATATTTCCAAAGTTTTTACCATGTGCCTTGACGACTTCGTCCATCTGTCGATAAAGAATTGCAACGAATGTTGGACTGGAAGTTGATTGAACCATCCACAAGCCCATACTGTAGTCCATTATTGGTTGTCCCTTGGTTGCTGTGTTAGGACTTGAACTGCGCAATCAACTTACGCTTTTTGTCGATGGTATTCTCATTGCCACACCTACTTGGGAAGAAGACATTAACCTCTTGGCGGGAGTCGTAAATGCATTTAGTAAAGCAATGACAGCTAACCTGCAAAAATCTTATTTTTGTCTCGAACGGATCCGCTTCCTCGGGCACATAATAGACAATAAGAGAATAATGCCGGATTCAGCAAAGGTGAGCGCCATAAAGATTTTTCCCACACCATCAAAGATTTCATTTCATTTCACGGTTCATGCAGAATTTCGCTATTTGTCTGTGCCACATCATCGCCAATGATGGCAGGCATATCGAACATGTCATAACGTAAATCCGAATATCTGTAGTGACGTTTACATCTTGAATAAAGTGTGTGCACGCCATAGTTCGTAACTAATTCACATTTCTTTCATATAGTACAGCAACAGTCACCTCGTATTTTCACACTGCATGATTAGTCCATGGCTAATATTTTTATTGATATTTGTAAAATGATTACCTTCTGTTGAACTGCTGTTATTTCATTTCACAAAATGTCTGTCTAGTCAGCATCGACAGACCTTTCTGTTGATCTAATCTATCAGAAAGTTGCCTCAGCACCTGCGTTGAGCTGCGACACGAACTGTGGGAGTGTGACACAGACAGCGTACCGGTGCCAACGAGGAAGAATCAGGAAACGAGAGCTGGGAGGAGCGCGGCCGGCAACCTCTGCCGCTGTGCTGCGCCGCCTCCGACTGCCTGCCGCAGGGTCCCGTGAGAAATCTCCCCGGCCGCCGCCGCTGCTGCCCCTGCTGCTCCTGGGGCGGCCCGCCCGCCGCACACGTTCTGGCGATATCGTCGGCGCCGTAGCCTCTGGCGGCCGCCGTGTTCGCTCCACTCACCGCACAGCTGCCGGGATTTCTGGACAGCACAATTCCCGTGGAAGTGCTCAGTGTTACACGAGACCTTTACCCAATCTTCTTTCCTATCACCAGCAGCACACATTATATTTTCCACTGTCAAAAAAGAATTAAAATTATAAGGTAAACCCAATTGAAAAAGTTGTATATGAATATGTTTGCCGAGAGATGGAGTCGTGATATTCACATTTGCACAAAGGGAGTTAACGGTTTGGCAGGAATTTCCTCATTCCTAAAAATTTGTTTCTGAGTTCGTGACACTACAGATTCCTCCCAAGCATCACAGCGAATATCGAATATCTTGGAGCGGAAGTGGTGCATGTTACACATATTTATGGCAGAACGGTTAGCATTGTCTCGTACAGTACACAATACACCGGTAGTGTTAGTGTTATGAGGTAGGACGTGTGAACATGAACGACATGTTATTTCCTCGGCATATCCACCTTGTCAATATCAGTATCACGACTTTGGCTGTGGGGCTGGTCATACAGATGAATCGTCGGATTACACATGGCATTGTTATTGAACTATCGACTAAAAATGGAACTGTACATCATGTAATCCATGATGCGCCGGCGCGGTTCTTTCCGTCCCTTTACAACGGACTTGCACCTACCTGTGAACATTGTCTCAGCAGATCATCTGTAGGAAAGCCGAGTGAAACCTACTGTACTTCGACGTGAACCAGGCTGCAATTTAAGTCACTAATCTACGGTTCGGGAGAAAGTTTTCACACAAATGAAAGTTTGGAAATTTTGTCCTCAGTTAATATATTCTGAAACTTAGGTGAACAAATATCACTGCCAAGCCCATGCTAGTCTTAACACAGTCACTCACAATCCCTTTCAGTCACGTTAGCAAGTTTATGGTGTTGCATTTCCCGAAAACGTAATAGCTACAAAAATAGGGATTGTTTTTGATTCAGAATGCTCACCAAATATTAAGTCTGTCGGTACCTAATGCAGTCACAGTTTTTAGCCACCGACCTGCTCAATACGCCACAAAATTCACTTAAAATTTCCGAAATTTCTACACGCCCATCGGAATAATTATACCGTCACTTTACCACACTTTTGATGTATGAAATATTGCTAGATCGGGCAGCTTATCGTTTCCATCGGAACTACTACTACACACGTCTGAACTGTTTCATGGCTAGGCTCCCACTCTTCTCTAGAATACTCCAAGTCTTCTCTACCAGCAGAGAAAGGCGCGCGAAGAATACTGCTTTACCACTGGTCAGTTTACTCAACAGCCAATAGGACAACATTATCCCGTGTCAATCCGCGCTTTTCCTAAATAACCAATCGCAAAATAGTAAACCTAACGACTGCACTTTTTACCGACGTAATTATCTAATTTGCTGAAGTTTTGCTTATGCATAAAGTTATTTACTATTGTTATTTATAGCTGAATTGAGTTTCCCTTTACCATAAACTTACTTTAGAAAACTGTTCTACAAAAATCCCCTTTGTCTATATCCATACTTCTTCGAAATGTTACCACAATAAATCCCACTACATAACTCGTTAAACAATTATCTTCATATTAACATTAATCCACAATCACGCATCATTCAGACTGCTAAAACGCATTTATAACATTTTACATACACAAATAGAAATAACATGTTATGAAAATACTAGAACAGTTTATGAAAAACATTCTATTACTTTAGTGCACTCTAGTGGGCACAATCGAAACTAAAATCACAGTCCCCCTATGCAACATCGTCCTCTATCCGCTGATACATAAACTACGTGCGGGTCCAGTCTCGCGTCACCATCTGTCACTATCCAGCTCTGAGACACATCTCCCACTTAACAGCATCCAAGGCAGGATCTTTATACGGCGCTACGGCTCAACGAGAAGCTTCTTTATGGCAAAGTTTATGCACAAAGTGTGACCAACCATCTTTCACAGAATCAGAAGACGGCTTCATGCTCCGATTCCCATTTCTTTTTCGACGAAGGACCTCTATTCATCGATTGCCTACCACGGGGTGCAACAGTTAACTTTGACTAGTACTGCAGCGTTATGCTGAGGCTCCAACATGCAATCAAGAACAAGAGCAGAAGAAAGTTTCAAATAGGTTAGCGCTTCTCCAGGACAACGCTAGGCCACATGTTGCCAAAAAGACCCACGAGCCCAACAAAAATTTCACTGGGATGCCCTGCAGCATTATCCGTGTATCCGCGATATCTCCCCACGCGAAAAATCTCTACAGTTAGAGATTCACCTCTAACAAGGACGAGCAGGAAACCGTGGAAAGCTATATCCGCCACCAATCTAATATTTTCTACTTCCCTTTTACTAGGATTGATGAATCAATGTCAATGGCAGTTATGTATAGTAGTTACACTGTTCCACATCAACTGTAACTATAGTATTGTTATTAATATTTATTTATTTGTAACTACAGTCTCTCCTGCACATACACTTTTGATCCAAAACACTATGAGTACTCCCCACTGTGAGAATTAATGTTATCTGCTGAGGTCTCGGTACATGACTGGATGAGAAAAGAATACAAGCGTATCAGGGATGAATGATTATTCATTCTAGCAATCATATGGGCTGCTGTTGGTGAAATCTGCTAACGTTACCGAGATATTGTCGTATCTGGCGCCTGAGAAGAAGCACTTCAAAAACGGCGAAGACAGTCAACTGTTCGGATGCTGCTGTTGTGAGAATCAATGGAAGGTGTTTAAAGGACGGAGAAGCTATCGAGTAAGCAAAGCCTAAACGTAAGGGTTGAAGGCTTTTCAGCTCCGTATAGCAGGATCTATAGCAGATCTGACGACAGACTACAATTCTGATAGTGGCACAAGTGTTTCGGAGCACATCGTTCTGCGCTGATTGTTGAAGATGGGGTTGTACAGCAGACGACCTCTATGCGCTCCCATGATGATCCAACGAACCTGTCAGTTATCAATGCACATATCTTCGATAGCAATTTAAACGTATTCCAACGTCAGATTAATGACCATTCTAATTACACCAGGTTGCTGACTGTGTCTGCATATGCCATCATCCAGTTCTAAGCTTGTTCAAAATATGCATCACACCATGGTTCAAGGCCGCAGTATGATGCTGTGATGGACGTTCAGCATGGTACCTGTGGTGGTAATCGAAGGCGCCATGACTGCTCGAGACTACGTGGACATTATTGCACATCACCTGCTTCCATGCTTGAGGTCCTCTCCGATGGCGATGGCACCTCCCTACAGGAAGTCTACGTCACAAGACCAGAATCTTACTACAGTGATTTGAAATGAATGAGAGTGAGTGTGGTATCCGTAAGTACTTAGAAATTCAAACTAGTGGACATTAAAGTTCCACATGAGATTCTCCTGATCAAAGATGCCGACTTAATTACGAGGCCAGATACACAGAAACTTATATCATGACATGATATGGCTGCTCTTCATATTAAGCGCAACGAACATATATTGCCACCTGAAATAATTTACTGCTGTAAAATCATCAGACTTCTTATCACTGAATCCAGTCCTTTGCCTTTCTGACGTAATCTAGAAAATGTTCATGAACAACGAGGCGAAACGTGTACTATGATTACTCTCTCGACTACAGTTCATAATGAATTGTTGTAAAGAACCGCTAATACAACATTTCCGTAGGACGTTTATGAATAGATGACGTAACAGCTGCTGGTCCCAAGTATTTGCCGTACAATTACCCTCTGGAACCTGAAAACAATTTGAATAATGCAAATGATGTCGTCCTTTTCTAAATGTTTACACAACATAGAAAACTCGCTCATCGAAGTTAGAATTGTGATAGAAGACCAATGCTACTGCTCTTTACCAATACTGAATAAGGCATCAATGTCTGTAAAATTTCCTTCAATTAGAAATGTTCAAATGTGTGTGAAATCCTGTGGGACTTAACTGCGAAGTTCATCAGTCCCTAAGCTTACACACCACTTGACCTAAATTATCCTAAGGACAAACACACACACACACACACACACATGCCCGAGGGAGGACTCGAACCTCCGCTGGGATTAGCCGCACAGTCCATGACTGCAGCGCCCCAGACCGCTCGGCTAATCCAACGCGGTTCTTGAATTACATAATGAAATGTTATGTAAATCAAGATTAAAAGTATGGTACTAATCTCTAAAACCTTACGTCCAAAACCTACAATTTGTTCAGACAGGATATTTGAATTAGTGTTACATGAACCACGTTGTACGTATGCCACTATCAAACACCTAGATTAAAAATTATTCCCGCAAAAGGAGAATGCAGGAAAATGCCAGATGCATGACAACTTCTCTAATAATTGCAGTAGTGAATCCAAACAACGTGTAGAAAACATGAGACCATCGCTCATGAAGCAGAAACTGCAAATCCCAGTCCATAACTCAGCATGGCACTAGTCCCACATGAACGACATATTTCAAGCATGGGTCGCTAAACTCGCAACAGCTGCAGTACTGCCTGGTTTACGCATCTTGTCTATAGAGAAAATGTGGTTCGGAATTTCCTCAGTATTACCACTGAAACAAACCCTAGTTCCAGGTATACGTCAGTCTGTTTCCTTCTGAATACGTTTCATGGCAGCCTCCTTTCTCACCAAACCACAGAACAGAATCATCAGGGACGAACGATGTAGACATTGCGTTTCAAACTTGAAGGCCACGCTACCTGTGCAGATACCTTGCAATCTCATTGACTGAGATCTTCTTCTTCAAAGACTGCTGATGAACAAATGACGCATGAAACTCAAATCAGGAATGTTGGCGATAGTAACCGTGTCGTGTGTAGCACCATATCGATTAGGTTTCCCTGGATGGCACCATTGCTTGTTCCTTGCCGCTGGCGAATGCTGTTTGCCTCTCTGGATAGCTAGCGTTTATTTGCGCAGGCGCGGTATGCTTAGGGACAGTGGCGGTCAGCGTAGGCACCAAATCGGAAGTTGTTGCGTTCAGACTCCTGCACGAGGGTTGAGAGCGGGTCTGTTGTTATTTCGTCTCTCGCATGCACAGAGTTACTGTAGATCGCTCATAGACAGTGAGTGCAGTCTCAATGGAGGTTACTGTGATCGGCGTATTGCCCTCGAACTGACGGCAGTTTGTTCACATGGGCGCCAGTAATACACGGAATTATTGTGAGCCCGCGCGGGTTAGCCGTGAGGTCTGGGGTGTCTTGTCACGGTTCGCCCCCACCCCCTGCCACCCCCCCCCCCCAACGGAGGTTCGAGTCCTCCCTCAGGCATCGGTGTGTGTGTTGTCCTTAGGATAAGTTAGTTTCAGTTGGATTAAGTAGTGCGTAAGCCTAGGGACCGATGACCTAAGCAGTTTCGTCCCGTAGTTCTTACTATAAAATTATTGTGATTCAGCTGGTATCAGCTGTTGGAGGTGGGGTAATCAGTAGCTGGTGAATTTGTTATGGTGTGGCTTTGTTCTTTCCACATAAGATACACGGAGTTATATTGTGGTCGTGGTGTCTGTATATTTGACAGTGGCAAGGAAACTTCATCTTGAACAGGCACTGTAATCTTATTCATACGATACCGCAATTAGATCAGAACTATCCAGTGCGTCGCAGTGTGGAAAACTGTACATGATTTGAAGTGAAATCACTCACTATCGATGGTGTAGCAGTGGATGGTGAACTCTGTATAGCGTTAGACAAAGTGTCTAGAAATGGAAGAAGCCCATTGTGTTAAGAAAAATCGTGACGTGTCCTTCTGGGCTTCGTACAGCTGCCCATTCAGACGTGAAATGAATTTAGCTTTCCAGTCTCGTTCACATCTGCCACAAATTTTCCGGACACTTGGGAGCATGGACTGAAAAATATTCAATCCAAATCATCAGCTGGTGGCACCCGGTGTCTGTACTATGAGTAAGTTTTTCATTTCGAGATTCAGCTTGTATCGGCAGGGCATGGAAAAGAAAAACACAAAGCAGATCCACGCTTCATCTAGGAGGCTATAGCTAGCGGCAATAGACATAGGTGTGGCAGGTAGCTGCCAATCTCATTACCGGTGACCTACAATATAATACAAGGATTTTCTTGAGAATGTAAGAAGTATGGCCATCCTTCCAACATTAAAACCAACTCCGGTATGTTAGATATATTTCGTACACATCAATGTGTGACTTGAAACACACCAGACAGAAAGTGGCCAGCGCCTACATTCTTCCCTGGAAATTAAAAAAAAAATGTGAACTGATGCTGACTTATTTGCGAAGTATCAAAATAACTACGGCCAATAGTGCAAAGTAGACAACATCATTGTCCAGCTATGATATGCGACTATAAGTTACGAAGATATAAATTTGTTTTATCCGGCAGCTTGCTCAGATTCGAATGAAAAATACTATGTGAACTGAAAAACCATGCTTTTCGATTTTGTACGCAAAAAGTAAAAGCTGTACTGTGAAATGGAATATACAGACGGTTGTAGCCTTTCTACGTTCACAGAAAACAATTTTTTTCGAGGAACTGGCGACTCGAAATTTACATCATAGGACACAGTTGCATGGAACAACCGGCACTCTATGTTCTGTCGGGCAAGTGATAGAGATAGTTGTCGGCGTCGAATCCCACTGTGAATCAATTTAAGTCACTTCATGAAGTTCCCCGTACACTACAATAATCAGCTTACTTTTACATCATACCATGAATCACGTTACGTGTCGTATCGCATATTTATCGCCTCAGTGAGAATCGCATTTTAGCGTCCCAGTATGGCAGCCCCAAAAAACAGCATCATCTAGCATTGTTGGGTCTTCAACTTTATCGGCAATGGTGAAGTCACACAGTGCCGAACGAACTCCAGTGTAGCCTCGACTATGATACACTGATTCACCGGTTAGGAGCACCGGGGTCCCATTTCTCTCGCCATTGCTCATCTCTCACAGTTCTTCGACCACGCTGGAAGCTTCTGTGCCGTATATTTTCTGTGTCGAATGAAAGTGTCGTTCCCCTTTAAGGGCAGAAGAAGGATTACAGCGCGACAGTCCAATTCATGACTGGGTTTCACCATAGTTCAAATGGTTCAAATGGCTCTGAGCACTATGGGACTCAACAGCTGTGGCCATCAGTCCCCTAGAACTTAGAACTACTTAAACCTAACTAACCTAAGGACATCACACACATCCATGCCCGAGGCAGGATTCGAACCTGCGACCGTAGCAGTCGCGCGGTTCCTTACTGAGCGCCTAGAACCGCTCGGCCACCGCGGCCGGCTTCGCCACAGTGTTACGTTTGCTGTAGCGGTGTGTTACGGTACTGTGAAAAAGGGAATTCAGTTTGTATAATAACAGCAAACGCTTACCAGCACGGAAAAATAAATGAAATTACGTTATTTTATATTTTGTTATTCCTTGTTTATTACCCTCTAATATTAGTTATTTCTCGGTAAATCAATTTATTGCGCCTTGCTAACAACGATTAGTACTTTCTCGTATTTTACTGGGAACGTTATCTTTCAATATTAAGCGCTTCGTAGCTTTGTTCTCGTTCGTCTCTGCATAACGTTTGCACAGCCTTAACCTTTTTCCTTTTATTCTATTTTGCCCGTAGTGTTAAAATTTTTTTTCAGCCCATGAAAAAAGCTTGTACACGATTATCAATAATTAACGTGGGCGAATATGGCTTTTTCCCCTGCAGAAAAACCGATGCTTATCAAAGGGAACTAATTTTGACCAAAAGACTAAATAGTGAGAATGCTGTAACACTCTTCGAGAGAAACGCCTCTTTACCGTCGTCGAAAACGATAAAATTCGACTAATACTACCCTCCTAATGTCAAGCTGACACTTGGACTATATACGAATGTGGCTCTTCTATCAATATGCTTGTGAAATCACGATTGACAATATTTCTTTCACGTGTACTATTTCCAGAGTATGGTAGACGAAAAGACTGTAATAACCTGTATTTCCTTTCTGCTTGCCCAATTTATATTCTCGTGAATGTTTGCGAATTGAGTGGCAGCAGCTGGAATAATCGCTTTGTAAAGCTCAACCCGTAAAACTGTTTATAAGAAAGTACCAGAAAAGCAGTGCTGTGATTGAAACGAATAGTTAAGTGCTGAATAATTTTCTGAGGTTCTAAAATTGTCATTTTATATTTCTACCATTTCAGGTGCTGTAACACTTGTAACATCCAAACTTCAAATATTTTATTTTTGCATATTATATCTGATAACCATATGCAATAGTTTATTATGGCCATGGTTGAATATCGTGAAGTTTTGCTGAATTATGTTTCTTGTCTATGAAAAATCGGCACGATATTAGAATAATTTGTCATTAATCCATATTACGCTGCAGAATTTCCGTTTGACGTTGTCTCTAAGTTCAAAAATTAACCTTCTCTAATTTTACTCAATTCTTCTTTATTTTTTATGAAATCAAACTGATCCTCCCTTACTACGTTGTAGTCAATATTATTTCATTTTGTAATACTTCGATTCCCGGCGGAGTCAGGGATTTTCTCTGCCTCGTGATGACTGGGTGTTGTGTGATGTCCTTAGGTTAGTTAGGTTTAAGTAGTTCTATGTTCTAGGGGACTGATGACCATAGATGTTAAGTCCCATAGTGCTCAGAGCCATTTGAACCATTTTGTAATACTTCAGCCAGCGTTGGGGTAACAGACTGAACTTACAACGGTAACAACACTAATCCACTCATATCCTGAGTATTGCTTTCAATTTGTTTTCTTACAGAAATACCAGTCACGTGATGTGTTGTACGAAAACATTCACTCGTTCTGAAATCAGTTAACGATCTCTACTTCAATGATACATCATATTGTGAAACCCACAGACACTTTCGATTGGACATTCGTACGTTATTACTGAGACTATTACTCCTGAAATTTGTAGACGGTATCTTTATAGGGATTTTATAGCCAATCATGGTAATAATCTCCACCCTCTTCTCTACTCATAATCCCTTTCCTCCCTTCTCCTTCTATTCACCAGACGCCCACAGACACAAGTGCGTAAATGTTGCACCTCTCTACTTGGCAAGGTGGAACTATTTTCGTAATACAAGAATGTCTAGTAATTTACAGCATTCATAGAGACGGCTACTTTGGTAGATACACAAAGTTTCGGGATACCTATAATACAAGCATCACATAAAAGACGTGGAAAACAGGTCTCGTAATTGTGGATTCTATAGAAAGCTGCTGTGAAAAGCTTGAAGTAGGTGTGACTGTGAAACATTTTCCGCTCTTAAGGGCGGTAGAGATGGAAGGCAGCTGTAGTAGAAAGGCAGTGGCAGAGTCCCTCTCTGGCGCCGTGATCCGTTTCACAGTGTGTCCCATTAGCCGACGCACAAGAATATAAAGGCAGCTACATACTCGTATTTCTGATGGATATGCAAGTATTTGGAAGACATGGGAAACTTGATAATACTACGTCAACCACTGAGGCGGAGCTTTAGAGATTACATTCTACACAAATAATTTTCGTAGCTTGGTAAGCCAGGATATTATATCGGGCATCTTTCAAATGGCAAATTGACTCTTGAAATTACCACTGAGGTGACAGAAGTCACGGAATACCGTATGTGCATACGCAGATGGAGGTTGTATCGCGTACACAATGTATAAATGGGCGTTGAATTGGCGGAGCTGTCATTTGTATTCAGGTGATGCATGTGAATATGTTGCCGAAGTGATTATGGCCGCAAGACAGGAATTAACAGACATTGAGAGCGAAATAGTAGTTGGAGCTGTACACATGGAACGTTCCATTTCGCGAATCGTTAGGGAATTCAGTATTCCGAGATCCACAGGGTCAAGAGTGTGCCGTGAATTCCAGACTTCAGACGTTACCTTTGACCATGGACGACGCTGTAGTCGACGACCTTCACTTAACGACTGAGATCAACGGATTTTGCTTAGAGTTGTCAGTGCTCATAGACAAGCAACTCTCCTTGAAATAAGACATCAATGTGAGGCGTACGACGAACGTATCCCTTAGGACAGTGCGGCAAAATTCGGCGTTAATGGGCTAAGGCAACAGTCGACCTACGTGAGGGCGGCATAGTCTGCAGCGCCTTTTCTGGGCTCGTGACCAAATCGGTTTAAAACCGTGGCATTGACAGATGAGTCCCGATTTCAGTTGGTAAGAGCTGATTGTTAGGGCTCGAATGTGGCGCAGATCCCATGAAGGCATCGACTAAAGTTGTAAACAAGGCACTGTATAAGCTGGAGGGGGCTCCATAATGGTATGGGCCATAGCCATGTTCGGCTACTTGAAGACCATTTGCAATAAACAACTATGGAATTTTTGTGGATGATTATGTGCCACGTGACCTGCACCGGCAGCATCGTCGCAACTGTGTGCGGCTATATAGGCACCAGAGATCAATATTTCTGCAGGGGACTTTCGATGGCTTGTTGTGTTCATGTCGCGTTCAGTTGCTGCAGTGCACTGTGCAGGACAAATATGGTCGGGTGCGATATCACGAGGTATCCCAAGACTTTTGTCACATTAATGTGTGTTGGATCGTAACATCTAGCACGCAAATTAACGAAACTCTCATTAATGTTTACACTGACTTTTGGAGAACATTGTGTTAATCGTTTATTTGTGCCACCATTAGCCTCTGGAAGTACTTGCTCCGGAGGCGACATATTATCATCAGTGGATGTGAAACACACTCATGTTCACAAAAAACAGAACACCCTGAACGACTAAAGGTAGGCCGTTCGTACTCACAGAACATGTATATTACTATGTTCAGCAGAAACTGTTAGCATTTCAGTCATCTCAGCCGGCCAGTGTGGCCGAGTGGTTCTAGGCGCTTCAGTCTGCTACCGCGCGACCGCTACAGTCGCAGGTTCGAATCCTGCCTCGGGCATGGATGTGTGTAATGTTCTTAGGTTAGTTAGGTTTAAGTAGTTCTAAGTTCTAGGGGACTGATGACCTCAGATATTAAGTCCCATAGTGCTCAGAGCCATTTCAGTCATCTCGGTTCAGAATGTTCTCTGTTTCCTCATAGGCACAGAGTCCGCCATGAGCCCTGTTTACTTGTTCCAAGCGTGATGGCATCGACGCGTATAACGAGGGAATGGTGTCCTGTGGTGTAGCCATCCTTCCTGCACTCACTTGGTTTCAAAGTACATGTGTGTTTTCACTTAAAACTTCCGGGCTGATAGGCCGTGGTCGAAGTATAAAACTGTCTCCTAACGTTTCGTCTCCGACTGCGGGAGACATCCTCGGAGGTAAAGCGACAAGAGGTGGCCACGAGGTCCAAGCGACCGAAGCCTCGAGCTGCGCAAGGAGGGCCTGCGCAGAGTGAAGATACCGGAGTACTTCACCGGGGTCAGCGTCGACTACAAGCAGCAGGCTGACATCCCGTCGGTTTGTTGGCAACATTCGTGTCGGACGACCGCTCGTGGCCTGGCTGCCCTCTTCTACCTGGCTTTCATCGGCATCACTCAGTAACCGCTGCGACGCACTGTGGATCCATGGAACTGCTTGCTTGTAATGGGGAGTAACATTCTGTAATCTTCGTGGTGATTTGTTTCGTTATCTACTTGCCCTCCTTAATATTTTCTGGTTTGTACACGATCCTCAGAGTTTTACTCGGTCGGCTGTTTGGTCGTAAATATAGTCAGTAGTACTGTACTACTGTACTACTGTACTGTACTGTGGTACTGTACTGTAATTTGTCGTGCTATTATATGCCTTTTCATTCTAGTTTGTACCCGATCATTAAAGTTCTAATTAATCAGCTCTTGGTCCTAAACACAGCCGGAACAATTGAACTATGGCACAGGTAGCTGCTAAACAAAAGAGGGGCCTGTTGGTTACATTTAGATGTTAACCGGTTCTAATGTTTGATTGTAATTACATTTCTCAGCCATTAGTTATAATCTGAACAAGCTGTTGTACTAAGCTGTTCGTTTGTGTATTTTAAAGACCGGGTTATTAGGTGTATTTTAGTTGGATCTTGTGGTTCCGCCGAATGTGTTCTCTTGTAATAAGTGTTCACAAGAAATATTTTAAGACGTTAATTCCGAGAGGTCGTAATAACTGACAATCAGTTTAACTATGAAAATTTTAACAGCCAGCTTTCACCAGGGCGTTAGACAAAATAAATTGTCAGAAGGGACGGGTTCGGCTCCAGTCACACCTTCTAATCATTGTCATGTTGTCTGCTGTTTTGCAATACAGCACTTCAGATTTCTTTTGCAAAGATTAAAAGCTTATTCAACTGAGGGTTTAAGGTCAAAAGAATTTTGAATATTTGTTCATTTTGTTAAACAACATTTTATGGTTAAGTGCTTCGATGATCTGTAAAACACAGTTTATATATTGTTATATAAACAGGTTGTGTGAAAAGGAAGTTATATTGGTGGGCCCTCCCTTCCAAGTTTTCCTTAATTCCAGTAAGTACCACGTATCATATATTACAAGGAGCAATATTAAAAAGCCATTATATGAGCCATCAGACTGCAAAGCATAGAGAATGGATGACTTCCGAGTAGTGCTACTGCGATCTAAATCGAAAGTAATCGCTGGTTTCTCCCTCTCGCCCCATAACAAAATATTCTCTATCACCAAACTGCGGATGCAAAACCTGTAGTATACGTGAACTCCTAGTACACGTCTGTGCTGTAGCCACGCTTCTGGCTCCTC
Organism: Schistocerca nitens; assembly: GCF_023898315.1. Lineage (NCBI taxonomy): Eukaryota > Metazoa > Arthropoda > Insecta > Orthoptera > Acrididae > Schistocerca > Schistocerca nitens. The sequence goes on from NC_064621.1 coordinate 493,784,523, forward strand.
GCTGCTGGCTGTTCACCGGTGATTCCTCGCTGCTGACTCATTGCACGTCGGTACTCGCCATTAGCTTCGCTAAACACTAATGCGCCAAAGAAACTGATATAAGCATGCGTATTCAAATACCGATATATGTAAACAGACAGAATACGGCGCTGTTGTCGGCAACTCCTGTATAAGGCAACAACTGTCTGGCGTAGTTTTTACATCGGTTACTGCTGCTACAATGGCAGGTTATCAAGATTTAAGTGAGTTTGAATGTGGTGTTATAATCGGCGTACTGGCAATGGGACTCAGCATCTCCGAGGTAGTGATGAAGAGGGGATTTTCCCGTGGCATCATTTCACGACTGTATCGTGAGTATTAGAAATCCGGTATAACTATCAAATCACTGACATCGCTGCTGCCAGAAAAAGATCCTACAAGTACGAGACCAACGACGACTGAAGAGAATCGTTCAATGTGACGGAAATGTAACCCTTCAGCAAATTGCTGCAGATTTCTATGCTGGGCCATCAACAAGTGTCAATGTGCGAATCGTTCAACGAAACATCGTCGATATGGGCTTTCGGAGGTGAAGGCCCATTCGTGTACCCATGATGACTGCACTACACAAAGCTTTACACCTTTCCTGGGTCCGTCAACACCGACACTGGACTGTTGACGACTGGAAACATGTTGCCTGGTCGGACGAGTCTCGTTTCAAATTCTATCGAGCAGATGAACGTGTAAGGGTGTGGAGACAACCTCATACGCAAGGACCCTCAGCAGAGAGCTGTTCAAGCTGGTAGAGTCTCTGTAACGGCTCGTGGCGTGTGCAGTTGGAGTGATATAGGACCCTGGATACGTCTAGATACGACTCTGACAGGTGACACGTACGTAAGCATCCTGTCTGATCACCTGAATCCATTTATGCATTCCGATGGACTTGGTCAATTCCAGAAGGCAGTGCAACACCCCACGCGCCCATAATTGCTACAGAGTGGCTCCAGGGACACTCTTCCGAATTTAAACACTTCCGCTGGCCACCAGACACCCTAGACATGAACATTATTGGGCATATGTAGGATGCCTTGCAACGTGATGTTCAGAAGATATCTCCACCCCCCTTACTCTTAAGGATTTATGGACAGCCCTGCAGGATTCATGGTGACAATTCCCTCCAGCACTTCATGTTACAGCACCTCTGCGCGCTCGCTGGACTCGACCCGATATTAGGCAGGTATAACAATTTCTTTCGTTCTTCAGTGTATATAAGCTAGAGACTTGCTGCTGGTACTTCGCTATTCGCGCGGACATCCTGCTTTTGGGCTAGGAGCCTCTACTCTGTTACTGCGTACATAGCTTTTTGAGTGGATTACTTGCAGTCTGCGGAGAAAATACAATATTTTAGCCATCGTGAGAATAGGAGGAAGCTGAAGATTGGTGGATGTGCCCTTTAAATGTAGACTGTCCACATACAGATAGCATTACCAGTTCTAAGAACGGCTCAGGAATTATCCAGAGTACTTTTTCTAACAGTTACGTAAATTGCAACAAATTTTCCAGTTTCTTTTAGGTAGTATTGAAACAGAATAGTTGAAGATATACTTATTATCTATTTTCTCCGAAAGGACGATTCGGAGGCCTACTAACTGAGGCAATATTTCTTCAGTTTTTATCCTCATCAACTTCGTGCTAGTCGGAGCTTTTCGTGCTGATATTCCATTGAAAAGAATAACACGATAAATTAGGAGATACATTTAAAACAGGTTGTAATGATGACTCTTTCTATTCGCATATTTATTTGCCCCAAGAAAAGTCTGAAATAAATGCCTGTTTAAAATTTCACTGAGAGTGCTCTCACTTGTCTCATAAAATTAACATCTGTGTATGGTGGTTTTGCAGCTAGGATACATGACAAATGCAGTCAGACTACAAAGGTGATTGCTTACATAAAATCACCGGAGAGTATTTCTCAACTGTGTGGGCTTCATACAAGTACGAAATAGGACTATCAGCGGATTTCAGCGTACATAATCACGAACATCAGCAATGATCAAGTGCTCGTTTAATCCACGACAGAGCGTCACGAAAAGAGCGTCACGAAAATGAGGTATCAGGTACGTGAATACAGGAGCGAAACGTCTCATAAAACTACTTACAAATTTTCAAATACCACTGTAAAGTGAGGAATCTAGGAACAAACATGCTGCAGCCTCGTATGCATCGCTTTTAGACGGTCATGAGAGAAGGGAGGGATATGAGAAGACCTTTTTCCCGTGCTCCATATGCAAATGGAACTGGAATTCACCTCATTAAGCGACAGATGGGGAAGTACATTTTGCCATGCACTTCACAGCAGTTTGCAGAATATGGATGGAGATGGAGACGTGGAAGAAGATGTATGATGTGCGAAGTGCAGTTCGCTAAATAACGACACTGCTAGAGCGCCCTTGAAGCAGTCAACAACAGCTGAAGTTTTGCGATTGGCGCCAATGGCCGCTGCTCGACACACAAATCAGTTTGATATCCTCTTTCGGCGGGGATCAAAGTGATCGGCAACAGTGCATGTTAAATGCTCAGGTGAGCATCATTACCGGAACTTGCCAGCGCGATTGCTGTATAAATACACCATTAAACACCAAACGATAGTTTACACTTTTTTGGTTTACCATATATTTCTATCAGTGCCTCAGACTCTGCAAGGTACCACAAATGGAGTCAGAATCTCGTCAAACACATTTTGTTGAACATATGAAGCGTTAATAATCTCGAAATCATATTACTTGGACCATACTGCTGCATCAGTATGTCTCTCGCCAACAAGCTTTACCAGCCAGATCAATTGCAGGGATTCTGCGTCATAAATACGGCGATTGTCAACATTACAATACGGTACAATAAAGGGAGTAAATAAATAAAATTATTGTAAGCATGACATGATTGTTACTAGTAAGAAGTTAATTATTTGTTATGACATAGCTGTTATGGCTAATGCTTACCATTTACCATTTCACAGTAAGACGCTACACTCACGAAGGTATATGAGAATTGAAATGATAATTAAATAGACACCCTAGCTGCATACTGGCGTTGATGTACTTCATTGGGGACATGTTGAAAATGTGTGTCCCGACCGGGACTGGAACCCGGGATCTCCTGCTTACATGGCAGACGCTCTATCCATCTGAGCCACCGCGGGCACAGAGGATAGTGCGTCTGCAGGGACTTATCCCTTGCACGCTCCCCGTGAGGTCCACATTGCCAACATGTCCACACCACTACATTCGTAGTGCGCGTAATTGATGTTAGCCCATCATACTCATTACTCGTGGCAGATTAATCTACCAAGTCCCCGTACGAGTTCGGGCATAGCTTGTGCGTTCGCACAAGAAGGTCAATGGCCGGGAAGCCATATTTTAACTATATATGACGGTAGTATCTGTTCGCGAAAGAACAGTTACCGTGGATGACCATGCAGCTTTGCTAGAAATGAAATGATAATTAAATAGACACCCTAGCTGCATACTGGCGTTGATGTACTTCATTGGGGACATGTTGAAAATGTGTGCCCCGACCGGGACTCGAACCCGTGATCTCCTGCTTACATGGCAGACGCTCTATCCATCTGAGCCACCGCGGGCACAGAGGATAGTGCGTCTGCAGGGACTTATCCCTTGCACGCTCCCCGTGAGGTCCACATTCCCAACATGACCACACCACTACATTCGTAGTGCGCCTAATAGATGTTTGCCCATCATACTCATTACTCGTGGCAGATTAATCTACCAAGTCCCAACGCCAGTATGCAGCTAGGGTGTCTATTTAACTATCATTTCATTTCTAGCAAAGCTGCATGGTCATCCACGGTAACTGTTCTTTCGCGAACAGATACTACCGTCATATATAGTTAAAATATGGCTTCCCGGCCATTGACCTTCTTGTGCGAACGCACAAGCTATGCCCGAACTCGTACGGGACTTGGTAGATTAATCTGCCACGAGTAAAGAGTATGATGGGCAAACATCTATTAGGCGCACTACGAATGTAGTGGTGTGGACATGTTGAGAATGTGGACCTCACGGGGAGCGTGCAAGGGATAAGTCCCTGCAGACGCACTATCCTCTGTGCCCGCGGTGGCTCAGATGGATAGAGCGTCTGCCATGTAAGCAGGAGATCCCGGGTTCGAGCCCCGGTCGGGGCACACATTTTCAACATGTCCCCAATGAAGTACATCAACGCCAGTATGCAGCTAGGGTGTCTATTTAATTATCATTTCATTTCTAGCAAAGCTGCATGGTCATCCACGGTAACTGTTCTTTCGCGAACAGATACTACCGTCATATATATATGAGAATTTGTTATGCATATTTATGTACAGGACTCAAGTATTGCGGCATTGTCTGACAGTCGCTTCGTTCAACTTCAAGATAAAATAGAAAGAAACCTTCTCAGTCTGCAAGCAGTTTAGCTAGCACGATGTCTCCAAATATGCACAGCGTATTTACTTGATGTCATGGTAAAGATCCTAAAGGACTTACAACTGTATGGCAGAGAACAAACACGTGTATTCTCACCGGCAGTGTATTCTTATCAAGCAGCCTTGTCCTAGGTTATTTAATCTGTCAGTAAACATATACTCTGTACGTAATTCTGTGTCGTAAGCATGGAGCAGTGCAACATAACTGTGTGAAGTGCCTGCAGCAGGTGCTAACTAGAACGAACGCCTCCCATAAACTCTCCACGTCATCTCATCTAGTCTGTTTAGGAAGTACTCAGTTGATACGAGCTGCTGTAGTCCATATTTCTGCATTTCATCTACTCAATTCAGGCAGGACACAGCTGATATGAGCTGCTCCGGTCCGTATTTATGCTTGTGGCCGTCAAGCGCAAACGGTTTCTTGTCCCCAGGAGGGCAAGTGTCATTGCTGGAACTTCTTACTCTGACCAAGCGTTCGATAACTTTAAGCATATATGCTTGACACAGCAGTGAGCCCCTGGTCACTCACTCGTATATAATCTTGACAGATTCATCCCCGCGTTCTTTTCGGACTACTAAAAATCTACAACATACTGGGAATTTTAAATTTTAAATATTATCGCTAAAGTGATTTAAAATATTCAATTCATTCTTATAGTATTTAAAACTATTTAACTTGAAAGCTCCATCCTCCAGTCAAAGCCTTTCAGCAAAAAAGACGTTCTGTACCTACAAAAACTCTCTCGCAAGAAAGCGGATGTAACTACACTCCTGGAAATTGAAATAAGAACACCGTGAATTCATTGTCCCAGGAAGGGGAAACTTTATTGACACATTCCTGGGGTCAGATACATCACATGATCACACTGACAGAACCACAGGCACATAGACACAGGCAACAGAGCATGCACAATGTCGGCACTAGTACAGTGTATATCCACCTTTCGCAACAATGCAGGCTGCTATTCTCCCATGGAGACGATCGTAGAGATGCTGGATGTAGTCCTGTGGAACGGCTTGCCATGCCATTTCCACCTGGCGCCTAAGTTGGACCAGCGTTCGTGCTGGACGTGCAGACCGCGTGAGACGACGCTTCATCCAGTCCCAAACATGCTCAATGGGGGACAGATCCGGAGATCTTGCTGGCCAGGGTAGTTGACTTACACCTTCTAGAGCACGTTGGGTGGCACGGGATACATGCGGACGTGCATTGTCCTGTTGGAACAGCAAGTTCCCTTGCCGGTCTGGGAATGGTAGAACGATGGGTTCGATGACGGTTTGGATGTACCGTGCACTATTCAGTGTCCCCTCGACGATCACCAGTGGTGTACGGCCAGTGTAGGAGATCGCTCCCCACACCATGATGCCGGGTGTTGGCCCTGTGTGCCTCGGTCGTATGCAGTCCTGATTGTGGCGCTCACCTGCACGGCGCCAAACACGCATACGACCATCATTGGCACCAAGGCAGAAGCGACTCTCATCGCTGAAGACGACACGTCTCCATTCGTCCCTCCATTCACGCCTGTCGCGACACCACTGGAGGCGGGCTGCACGATGTTGGGGCGTGAGCGGAAGACGGCCTAACGGTGTGCGGGACCGTAGCCCAGCTTCATGGAGACGGTTGCGAATGGTCCTCGCCGATACCCCAGGAGCAACAGTGTCCCTAATTTGCTGGGAAGTGGCGGTGCGGTCCCCTACGGCACTGCGTAGGATCCTACGGTCTTGGCGTGCATCCGTGCGTCGCTGCGGTCCGGTCCCAGGTCGACGGGCACGTGCACCTTCCGCCGACCACTGGCGACAACATCGATGTACTGTGGAGACCTCACGCCCCACGTGTTGAGCAATTCGGCGGTACGTCCACCCGGCCTCCCGCATGCCCACTATACGCCCTCGCTCAAAGTCCGTCAACTGCACATACGGTTCACGTCCACGCTGTCGCGGCATGCTACCAGTGTTAAAGACTGCGATGGAGCTCCGTATGCCACGGCAAACTGGCTGACACTGACGGCGGCGGTGCACAAATGCTGCGCAGCTAGCGCCATTCGACGGCCAACACCGCGGTTCCTGGTGTGTCCGCTGTGCCGTGCGTGTGATCATTGCTTGTACAGCCCTCTCGCAGTGTCCGGAGCAAGTATGGTGGGTCTGACACACCGGTGTCAATGTGTTCTTTTTTCCATTTCCAGGAGTGTATATGAGGATCATGAAAAAGAAGAAAGCTCGTTGTTTGACAAATGAGAGTACAACTATCGTCAAAAATATGTTGCACAAAGTTTGATAAGCATTACTGGACACTGCTGTTAGTCTGGCAAGCGGCCCTGGCCGCTAAGAGCGGAGAACCGACGGCCTCGCAGTGAAGTGGCGGTTATCAATGATTCCTCGTCGTGGCTAGCTGTAGATTAAAAAAAAACTGTACTCTCCGTTTCTGTTCTGTTTGGCATGATCTGCTATACGGCAAATCACTCAGCACCTAGCCAGATTTAATTGGCACTGCCTCTCATTAATTTATGTGACTGTGATAGTTAAGGACACGATTGGCGCTATAGAAAGAATGATTCAGCTGCTCCTGCCGATAAGCTTTATGCAACCCACAATGTCTTTAGAAACCACATGTGAGATTTTCGTATCCACGTTAGTCCTACAGAAAAAATGAACAGATCCTTTTGTGGGAAACTTAATGCAGTAGGACTTGTTACTGGGATACGTTTCCACTGGAGTCCACAATTTTCGAATTATTTAATAAAAACGCATTTCTAAGTCACTTATGTACACTTTGTTGAATAATTCGAAAATAATAGTCTCTAGAGAAAACGTATTCAAATACGGAAATTTAATACATTATGTTGCTACAAACAGGTCCTGTTCATTTTGTCTGTATGAACAGTAATTTGCACGTAGCGAGCGAGAGTGTATGAAAATCTTTAACGTGGTATTTGAAGGCATTACAGGTTGCATAAGACCTATGTGTAGGGGCAGCTGACTCAATGGGTAGGGACAGCTCACTCAACCCGTACATGTAGCGCCAGACTGCCTTCGTCTGCGCCCTGTGTTGCGTGTTGTTGTTTAGGCTGTCAAATTTAATTACGCGTCAGTCAGAGACGCTGTATGCAGTGGTAGTAGTAGTGACAGTTCATTCTTTGTTTTTTTGCGTCCTGTTTTTAATTCATTGTTGGTGTATCTAGTTACAAAGCTTTCCTCGTTACGAGGTAATGTTCGTCATTCAGGGAAGATTCTATTTTTTAATATGTCTCTTTCTCTGTTAATTGCTTGCTGCTATTATCGATTTTTTGTGTTTATTCTGTTAAATATAGTTCCTACTTTTCACCGATCACGCGAATGATATCTTAGGCATTACAACGCAGCATAATAAATAAAATCTCTTTGAAGATCATGCAACCCTAATTATAGCTGTTGCAGCCGACATATACTCGTATATTGAATTGAACAATACGAGGGTCGTTCGATAAGTAATGCTACATATTTCTTTTGTCGGGCAGTTTCCGCTGAATAATGCCGCATTTGTTGTGGGACATCGTGGAATATTCTCGCTAGAGCTCTAGCGATTTCATGAAGTTATGATTTGTGGCGGAGCTATACGATGCCTTCAGAATGGCCTGTTACAGAGGTGTGTTTAAGGCCGAGAGCTGCCATTGAGATTCTTATGGCGGAAAATCATAGCACCACTGAGATTCAAAGGCGGCTGCACAATGTCTGCGGAGACCTGGCAGTGAACAAAAGAACTGTGAGTCGTTGGGTGAGGCGTCTGTCATCATCGCACCAAGGTCGTACAGTCCTGTCCGATCTCCCGCACACTGGATGGCCAACCACACCCTCAGGACGACCGCTACGGTTGCAGGTTCGAATCCTGCCTCGGGCATTGATGTGTGTGATGTCCTTAGGTTAGTTAGGTTTAAGTAGTTCTAAGTTCTAGGGGACTGATAACCTCAGATGTTAAGTCCCATAGTGCCCAGAGCCATTTCAACCATTTTTGGACCCTCAGGACGTTGAATAATCGACTTCAGCGAGTTCGTCGCCACAAATAAGCAAACGAACCTCTGCTGCTCCGTGACAATGAAAAGCAATGTCTCACAAATATCTGCGCACCCAAGAGGAGCTAATAAAACTTCATTAGCGTGTTCTGCTTCATCCACCCTGCAGCCCGGATATTGAACCATCCGACGTCCATCTGTTTACTTCAATGAGGGTGGCACCCCGTGGAAAGCATTACATGGATGATAGGAGGCTATTGATGCTGCACGAAATTGGCTCCGATGTCGACCAGTAGAGTGCCACCGTGCGTGCACACAGGCCCTCTGTAGGGTTGCGTAAGGACGTCCAATTAAACGGAGATCATGTTGAAAAATGGAACATTGGAGCCGGAAAATTTGCCACTATAGGGTGTATTGGGAATCTGAATAAAACCAATCTGTTCTGAGAAATGTTAATACAGGCCAAGATATGAAATCTACTAGATCTGAGTTCTAGAGGGTAGTCTAGAGCAGGCTGTTCCAACCGAGCTCCAGGGAACCGGAGCGCTCACTACGGCAGCTCGGAGCCCACGTGGAGGGGGAAACCGGACTCAATGCCCCCTGGCCGCATGCAGCCGAAACTGACGCAATAATCCGTGTTCAATGACAGTTATGACTAAAGTTCAATTCTTTTATCTTGGCGGCTCGCGCATGCCCGCCTGGACGCGGGAGATTGCTGCGTTGCCAGTTGCACACGACGCACGCGCCAAGAGAAGCAGCGCCATAGTATAGCATAGTTCGCAAGCTTACGTTTAGGGGGGAGAGCGCAGTTCATGAAGTAAAGCCACCTCGGCCGCATTAACCCTTTCGCTGCTACAAAGACGTGCTCCCTGCATTCCGCGCTGTGGGCGATTTTGTCACTGCACTGCTCGCCTGTGCAGACACATTGTGTTCCGACTGCTTTGACACTCTTTATCATTCGATTCCACAAAAACTATTTGCCTCAAAAATTAGATTTTTACCTATCTTCTTGACTGATACCTTCCCCCCATAAATGACTTAATTTTGTTTCGATGTTCAACGCAGTTATTATGCAGCATTAAATACAGTAAACCATTGCACGAAATTTTGAAGAGTTTGCAGAGGTAATGTCCATAGAGTATACTTTCTGGATGGTCGATTTTAGTTGCCACAATGTTGAGAATGAAATGTGGACAAGATACCTATATATTTCATTTAATTTAAGTACCACATAAGTGTCGTATGCAATATTGAGAAATATTGCACCTTTCGCGACTGTAACAAAAGTTTTACTTACACTGGGCACGTTTGACTTTATTTTAAAGCACTTCAATCAATCAAAAGGTAGTAGACAAAATACATTAAACAAAACTGTGGACTTACAAAAACATTAGGACTTGAATATACCGTCTGTCAGTGAAGTGCTCAGAGCTATGTCAAATATAATTTTGTGTGTGGCACACACAAACAGCATTTATTTGCTAAAACACTGATGAGCCAACACAAACGTTGAATATTGTGCTACTGCAGCACAAAACTACGAAAGGTGACTTGGCAATGGAGGACACAATATACAGTCCTCTTATGATGCTTCAAAAGGGAGAAACACGTCTGGTCTGGGATATATTTCAATACCATTGGTAAAACTGCGACTGTGGAACAAAAACAAGAAATAGAACATGAATACCATTGTGTATGTGCCATACCTTTCACTGATGGAAGTGCTTTAAAATAAAGCCAAACACGCCCTGTGTAAATAAAACTTTTATTACAGTCGCGAAAGACGGAATATTTCTCAATATTACATACGACACCTATGTGGTACTTAAATTAAATGAGATATTGTTATACAGCAAATATTATATGAAATTTAGGTATCTTGTCCACATTTCATTCTCAACATTGTGGCAACTAAAATCGACCATACGGAAAGTATACGCTATGGACTTTTACCTCTGCAAACTCTTCAAAATTTCGTGCAATGGTTTACTACATTTAATGCTGTACATCAAAACAAAATTAAGTCATTTATGGTGGGAAGGTATCAGTCAAGAAGACGTGTAAAAATAAAATTTTTTGGCCAAATAGCTTTTGTGAAATCGAATGGTAAGTGTGTCAAAGCAGTGGGAACACCATGTGTCTGCACAGGCGAGATGTGCAGTGATGACAAAATCGCGCACAGCGCGGAATGCGGGGAGCACGTGTCTGCAGCAGCGAAAAAGTTAATGAAGAGGCAAAGCACTAGAAATTTCATTCAAACGAATAAAATTCGCGAAGTAAGGCGCTCCAATATTGTTTTTAAATAAAGAAAATATTAAGCACCGCACAAGGTTTGAACTCATAACCTTTCACTAGGCAGTCCAACACCTTGACTGTTCCACTACCTCAGCTCATCGAGCAGTGTAACTCCATAAGGACTCTAACACTCACGCAACTACTTACAAACACTGTTGGTATGACTATGAATTACTCACGCTTCGTCGAAGTACAATAGGAAATAAACAATTACTGCTGTTCTTTATTGCGAAAAAGCAGTTCGTGAGATTGAAACAAACACCTTTCCTTGCTATCGCCTGAATTAGGAGTCTTATTGCTTGTTTGGTTTAATTAATTAATAGAATATGAAGCAATTGGTATAAAGAATGCTTTTTCCAAACTTTCTATAAAAGAAAGTCTGCTATCAAGACATTGCTTTTGTTCTATTACTTTATTTTTGACTGAACGTTTCTAAAACTGAAGACACTCGTCCGTGCTCTGCACTGCAGTCGAGATCTGGCAACGTCGTTCTCTGTTCATTGGCTGACTGTGTTTTGTGACGTCAGATGCGCAGAACGAACCTAAACTCGGCCGCCAAGATATATGACGCGCACTTTAGCCGCGGGAGCCCTGTACCTCTATTGGAGGATACCTTTCTATTCATTGAGAGGGATGGTCACCCCCACTGTCTTGTACGTCATAAAGTATTTAATTCTGCGGAGAGGTACAATATATAACTACATTATACACGTCTTCACGCAGCGCACTACAATCAGGTGGAAGGCGTTGCACGCAGAGAACTGGTAGCCAGGCTTAAGAACGACATACCAGGAGACGTAAGTTTAAAAACAATTTCGTAATACGCAGGGTATCAAAACATGCAACATAGTTCGTGTTCTGTAATGCATTATAATTTTCAGGTGAATGAGACCGAAGAAAACACTACTGAGTCTGGAATTCGAGCAAGCTACAGGATCGCTCACATCATTGCGACGCTTGGCAAGCCGTTTTCGGTGCGACCACTCGTAAATTCGTGCATGGTAGCAGTTGCAGAATCTTTGTTTCCAAGGGAGGTGCAGGAAAATGAAGGGGTTTACCTGTCGAAGCAAACAATGTCTCGTCGAATCCTGGACATGGAAGCGGATTTAGAGACACAGCTCAAGGAAAAAGGCGGAGCGCTTGACGAAAGCACCGACATATCGGACTGTGCTCAGTTTGCAGTCTCTGTGTGTGGTGTCGACATGGAGCTGCAAGTAACTTAAGAACTCTTGGATGTGGTACCATTCGATTACACCGCAACAGGACGTGACATTTTTGAAGCTGTTTGTGAATCAGTGCACAACATGAATTTGCCATGGGATAAGCCCTATTCTGTAGCGACAGACGGTGCACCACAAATGATCGGGCGTCACCAAGGTTTTGCTTCTCGTTTGAAAAATAAACTCAAGGACTAATTCGGGAAAGACATTTTGACTCTTCATTGTTAAATTCACCAAGAGGCACTGTGTGCTGAAACAGTAGAGCTAGGTGTCGTAATGAAGATGTCGTGAAGTGTGTGAATTTTGTGCGGCTCACGGTATGAATCATCATCAATTCGAAGGATTCCTGAAAGATATGGAAACGGAGTATGGGGATGTACATTACCACAGTACATTTCTTTGGCTGAGTCGAGGAAAAGTTCTTTATGTTTTCTCGGCCATTCGTGAGGAAATATCCCTTTTTCTCGAAATGAAAGGGGAGGAAATGCGTTGTCTGAAAGATATAAAACGGATATCAGACCTGGCGTTCCTGGCTGACATCACTATGCATCTGAATAATTTAACCCTGTCATTTCAAGGCAAAGGGCAGCTAATCGTTGAAATGCACGACCAGATCAAAGCGTTCATCGAAAAGTTACGTTTATTTCAGAGGCAGATGACTAATGGACATTTAACGTTCTTCAATCGTCTTGCTTCTTTAAAACTACCTGAAGATACTACTTTCGGTGATTACCAAGCAAAGTTAAAGCAGCTCATCAAGTCGTTTGAAACACGAATCCGAGACCTCACTAGTTTGGAAATGGAATTTAAGGCGTTCAGCACTCCTTTTTCAGTTTTCCGCGATGACTTGTCATCGTCACTTCAATTGGAGATTACTGAGTTGCTAAATCCAACTTTCTTGAAAGACAGGTACTACAACACGTTGGATTTGTCACGATGGTATCGTTCATTACAGCAAAAAACATATCCCAAGCTTCACAACAATGCCGCTCAGATCATGTGCATGTTTGGATCTACGTATTGTTGTGAGCAGCTTTTCTCAGCAATGAAAATAGTAGAAAGTAAGGAAAGATCGTTTACTCAGGATGCGACAATGAAGACCATCCTCCGCATTAACGCTGCGAACACTTTGACGCCTGATATTTCCGATCTTGTAATGAAAATAAGATGTCAAGCCACAGAGGCCCAATAAATTTAGTATGCAATTTCTTGTAAAACAGTTGTTTCTTATTTATTTCCTGAACATCGTATTTCCTGGTGTACCATGTCACCAATTCTTAGCAGCTAAGAGTATGAGGTTGTCGATCTTGTAAGACGCAGCTGGCACATCAAAACGCTTGCCTTGCCGCCTGCCTCAGCCAGTCGTGCCACGTGCCGGCGTGCAGGCCCATTTGAGTGGCCACAGCGAGCGACGCGGCTCCCTGGAGCAGGGAGCGCTCCGCGGCTCACAACGTAGCCGACGAGCTGAAGAGCCTGGTCTAGAGGGTTTGGACTGTTTATTGAAAAAGCCTCGTACTAGTAAATAGCTGGTGACCCTGCTAATGACGAGTATTTCTTTGAGCTGAGAGAGAGATGCACAGCGACGCTAGGCGGTGACGGGCGGCGGCGCGGGTCGACGACGGACGAGGGGTAAAAAGACTGGTATGCATCTGAGACTGGCGCTGGTGTGCTGAGAGCAGTCGGTGGTGGTGGCCTTCGTTCAGAGGTAAGATGGAGACGCTGAAGGGCCGGATGTGGTACACAGACGCTGTGTTCAAGCGAGCGAAAACAGCTGTGTTCGCTCTGCACTTGCTGGCGGGCTGTCCTGTCCTGTACATCCGGTACCGATCCAACGGGTACTCCTAACGGATCCAGTTGCCAGCCAATGTTACGGATGTCGGAAGCGGAAGCAGCCGTCGTGGACAGTTTTGGTCAACGCAGTGTGAGGACCATCGTGTTAGCACGACGGAAAGTTGGCATCGAGGGATGCTGGTCGGATTTCCGCGATCCGCGGGTCCATCAGCAGCAAACCGAGCCTTGTCAGCAGCCATGTCACCAACGACATCGGATGGCTACGGCTTATTATAATATACTATGTTAATATATTACTTACCAATAAAGTAGGACATCATGAACAAGGAAGTCGATGATCTAAGACACCTCGCCGATGTTAAGACGGAGATTGTCAGGGAAGGCATTAACGATGAAAGGGTGATCAAGAAATCGCGGGTGTTGGATCCATCTGGGTGAAGGTAGAACATAAAAGACAATCAAACGTAAGATGCAGTCAGTCTGACATTGTGAAAACAAGGAAGTATAATTAAGGGATTTAACAACAAAAAAGAAAGAATTAATGGTTGCCGGTGATTTTAATGTAGATTTTGTAGAAAACTCATCCAGTGAGGACTTATAGCAGTTAGTAGCATATTCATTCAAGTTAATTTATGCTCTTGATTTTGCAACTATAATAGCTAACGGTTTAAAACACAGCCGTTGACAGTACCACTTTATATACATTAAAATGTCTAGTGAACAATATTACGTTATGAAACCCATAATAAGTAGCTTTTCAGACCATGACGTGCAGTTCCTTTTGTTAAATGTTAATACAGGTCAGGATATGAAATCTACTAGATCTGAGTTCTAGAGGTTAGTCTAGAAGGTAGATTTAGGAAACTCCTCAAAGACATGAACTGGAGTCATGTCTACAATGCTCCTAGTGCGAATGAGAATTATATTACTTTTATTAACAATGGTCATAACTTATTTGAAAAGTTTCTCCCAAAGACTAACTCAGATTACACCAAATCCTATAAAATACCATGGATTACTCGAGGAATAATGGTATCCTATAAGACGAAACTATATCTATCAGTAAGATAGAGCTCTGGTGTAAATACTGCAGGCCATTACAAAACGTAGTGAAAACACACAACTGTTACGAAAATTGAATTATCAGGTTCAGTAGATGCTGCCATGGAACATCTCAGACAAATAGCTACCAATAACTACAATAATATGTGCAGACCCTCACAACACCGGTAGAAATAATGTCTTCCACAAGATCCTTCAAATCAAGAAAAATCTTGTGGCTGTGGTACCAACAAAGTTGATTAAACAATGTACCTCTGAGTTTAATGACATTTTAAGTTATTCATGGGACAGTCTTTCATCAGTGGAACATTTCCTGTCCGCTATTTTGTTAAAAACTAACATTGAGCCCGTAGCTGTGTACAATTTAATAATAACAATTTGTTTACATCACTTAAAATTGTCATGAGGCACAATCACAATTAAAAGGCTGTGGTCTCACATCTTGTAGGGCATCACCATCCTAAGGACGTTTCGTCAGGTGGGAAAACATAGTACTAAATGTAAAATCTAAACTAGCCGTCTGAAGATGAAAGTGTCGGTTCGAAACCGGTAATAGCGCCGTTTAAGTAAATAAATAGTATTATATAAAGTGGCTGGTTGCTGTAATCTTCCATGTAATTTCTTGTATGGTTGAAATATGCTGAAGTTAAGCCTTTGTATGAGGAATAAATAAAGAAATTCCATCAAACACTAGTCCAATTAACCTTGGCTCCCTTCTCAAAAACTTTAGATAAGATAATATGCAGCCATCATCTTAACACTCTGATCACAAATTAAATATTATCCATGTCACAATTCGGATTTCTAAGGGTTCCAGTATTGACATGTTTATATACACTTACAGTGAGAATGTACTAAATTCATTTTCATTAGACAATGAATTACACGCTATTGATATATTTTGCGACCTGTCAAAGGAATTTGACTCAGTAAATCACAATAATCTTTTAAGTAAATTAGATTATTACAGTATAACAGGAAATATTGGAAAATGGTTCAAATTCTATATCTGTGACAAAAAACAAAGGTTGACAAGAGGACAGAGATGTGAATTAAGCTACCAGGCATCTTCCAGCTGGATGTCAATAACATGTGGTGAACCGAATGTTCTATTTTAGGACCCTTACGTCTTATTGAGTATATCAATGACCTTCGTCGGTAACATACCAGATGGCAAATTTGTTTTATTTACAGATGATACAAACATTGCAGTAAACAGTATATCAAGTATAGGTTTAGGAAGGTCGACTAACAAAATTTTAATTCGACTTAGTATATGATTCCTAGATAATTCTCTGTCACAAAACCTTGAGGAAACGTGCTATATGCAGTTCAGAATTTGTAAACGGTTTCCTGCCAGCATATGCCTAATATATGACGCCAAGCCCGATAGATAAATCTGACTGTGTTAAAATCTTGTGATAACAGCTTGACAATAAAATCAACTGAAGGGAGCATACCACAGAACTGCTGAAACTCCTAAACTACGCAAAAGTTGTCAGACATAGGCGATATTAAAATAAAAAAAGGTAGTGTAATATGCTTACTTTCATTACGTAATGTCATTCATGCTTATTTTCTGGGGTAAATCATTAAACCAAGCTAAAGTTATCTTAGCCCAGAAACACTCCATACACTTAGTTTTGGCATGCATTCAAGAACGCCCAGCAGAGGGCTATTTGAGGAACTCAGGATACTAACTACTGCTTCCCAATGTCTTTATTCCTTAGTGAAATTTGCATTAAAACATATCTGCTTTCAGACCAACAGTTCAGCTCGTAAAATCAACACTAGACTAAGAATAATTTTAACAAAGATTTAAGGTCACTTTCTTTGGTTAAGAAAGGAGTTCACTATTCAACCATACACATTTGAATAATTTGCCAGCAGCTGCAAAAAGTCTAAGTAATAATGAAATTAAGTTCAACAATACTCTAAAGGATTTATTAGTGGCCAAGTCCTACTCCATTGTAGAATTTCTTATCTGAACCCATTAACTCATATAAGTTATTAATAATGTCACATGATGTGAATAATGCATGCAATCTGACTTTTGTACTAATTGAAACACCCCTGATTAATTCCTTTATTGGGTTTTGTGTAATTTATCGAAGCCGCCAAACAGTTAATTATTATGATTATATGACCGTGTGCATAATGGAAGAAAGGCTATCGATTGTTCTGCAGTGGTTTCGGGAGTATTCCAACCGAATGCGGCTGTTCTGAGACGGAATAGCTAATGATTGAAAGTTTGTCTATTATTAAGGATCACAAAGGTTGCAATATACAAACCGATATATATTTCCTACTAACACATAATTCTGAGGCAGTTGCTAACTTCGCCTTACACGTCTAATTGCGGTTATCTCTTTTTATTGATCGCTGATTTTCAGTACTTCGTCACACGCAATGCTGATGGTTAACATTCACAACAATCCTCACTGCAATCCATGGTTGTTGCTGGCCGACGCGGTTGACGCGAAACACGTAATTCGGCACTTGTCACTTTCTGTTTCATATCACTCGCGAATCGGTATTAGTGAGGGTCAACCCCACGACGATCAGGGGGACGTGCTCACTCGTCATACTCCGTTGAATTTTACCGTTTACAATTCACGCGGCCACCATTCTTGCCCGTCTCTCCAACACTACTTCTCACTGACACTCTCCAGTACTACTACGCACTCGACGATAGGTCTCACTGCCTTCTGCAGCGCTCGACAATCGATTCCTGTCTGTTATCGACCTGGACGTCGGATACTAGCACATATGTTCGTCGGATCACGGATCCCTTACATAATTTTGTGAAGTTATATGATAATTCTAGATATGTGCTGCAGAATATATGCTATTTTACTTTTTCTTACTTAATAATGCAAGGATGCAATAGCCTAAGGAGTATCCTACGAATCTAAGTGTATTCAACATGTAATATTTGATGACAAGTTTTACATCCTTTCAAACGTAAAAATACTTAAGATTTTGTTTTTACCAATATCACTTTCATATCCATTAGGGCAGTTTCAGTTGGGGTCTGTGGAAGGTATATAAGTATACCTGGTCTTATTTTCTAAATATTTAATGTATATTCTTGTTTAGTGACATGTTTCCTACCACAGACGATCTTCTGACTATGTAATATTGGAATTAAAATTATATATAATCCATTTTGAAACCAACATTGTTGCAAGTATGAAAATGTACTGTTTCTTTTTCTATTTCCTTTCACAACAGTCACAAAACTTTTTAATCAAATTTTACATCAGAAATCATGCTAGGAAACTTTTACCATGCACATGCTCTATGTCACAAGCCAAAAGATGATACCAAAGCCTGTCGAAACCAGTTGTCAAGAATAAATGTTCATGTTACCTTCGCTACAAATGTTTTTTTTTTTTTACGATTTAAAATATGTGAAAATATCTTATGTGGTTCAGCTACACACTAAACAGAAGGGACTGGAGCCATGCTTAAAACACATGAAGATGAGATGGCATCCAAGTGTATCTATAGTGCCACTCTTCTAGGTTCGAAGTTGGAGCCGATTTTAAACTAGCTGAAACTTGCCAATAAGGCATTAAAAACTAAACTGAAATCTAATGTATCTAAATTAGAACATCACGAGACCAATCATGAAATGCTACGATCTGATTTTTAGATGGAAATTCTAGATGTCAGAGAGGGGCATTTGTGTTACCAATGATCGAGGCAAATGAAATAGAAGTTTTCATTCGTATCAAGAGAATTATTATTAATTTAAGACGACATTGTCTTAGCAGACCGATAATTTAAACGAGTAAAGAAATGATAAGGAATCTAAGATAATCAATGTACTGAAAGTGCCTGTAGTTTAATCTGCAGTAACTGAACTAACAGATAGCTTTGCAGCTTCAGATAAGTTTCAGGTAGGTTTTAAAAAGAGTAATTGTATGCCAAGTGAGTAGACAAGATATGGTTGTAGGAAGATAACTTATGAGTACTATTTAAATTGTTAAGAATTCGAGGTTGAAAATTTAAGCACAGTACTTTGTAGAACACTGAACTTTGTATGTAGAGAAAAGATGAGTCCATGGATCACACTGATGTGTGTTTGGTAGTTAAGTCTATATCATCGGAAGTATGTGTGTCACAAAGGCTATCTGTAACCTTAAGTAAAGTCCTCATAGTCTAAGGGTTATTAGCCCTATTGTCTGTGAAGGGGATAAAATTTGATCGTTGTTGACTGGGCGCTGTAATACACATGCCACGACTTTTAGATGCCTCTATCCTCTAATGGAGAGAGTATTATTTCAAAGCTTAATCTTATTTATACTTTTAATCCTGGAGGCGGTATGAGATTTAGTGGACAGAAGACAAAATGAAGGAGTAGTGATGGGATGTCTTTTATGTGAAATGGTACCAGACTCTATCGCCCTTTATTTACCAAGAGTTGTATCGACATCAGTTGGGTCATTTGTTTATATAATATTATCAGTGAGATTTAGTTATCAAGGTCATTTGAGTCTTTAATTGCGATAATATTATCAATGTGATTAGATTCTTAAAATAAGATATCCTTAGTACTTTTCATTTTGATTAACGTCAGTACATGGTAAACAGAATAATATCAATCACGTATATATTAGGTAATGAGGAAGTCGACCTTTGGGATTAGCACAGGCTATCGGCCAGTAGTGAAAGTAGCTTGGATTAACGAGAGAAAGGAGTCAGTACTGGCAGGACGGTCGTGTACTTGAACTATAGCTATTAGGGAATAAGTTGATATTTATTCACTAGTAGCATTTTCCTTACATTATAAGCAAAGAATTCGGTGCAATGGTTTTTAGAAGTCAAATAGCCACTGACTGTCAATCAAAGAATATGGATAACCATGTTGGATACTATGTACTGGAGGTCTGGATTGTGATATATTTATATATCTATCAGAATCTACTGAATCGAAAAAAGGAAATGAGTTAGGGTAATCATTAAATAATATAGGGAGTGTAAAAATGGGAGAGAAAGCTTACTATTTCTCTCTGTTATCTATAATTGACAGATTACTTTATGTAAAAACATGTTACAGTGCACATTATTCTAAACTTTGTATTAGTGAAGTGAAGAAGTAATTACAGCGTATCATTTATAGGAATAGTTCTTAAACAAAGACGTTTCTTCAGGCTATAGAAGTAAATATTGGGTAACATGTGGAAACGACTCAGCCTGCAAGATCCGGGCAATCGCAGAAGGTGGGATTATTGGTAGTTGGGAGCTCCAACGTTAGGCGCGTTATGGGGCCCCCCTTAGGGACTAGGCTGACAAGGAGGGTAAGAAATCTGTGTATTCCGTGTGCATACCGGGTGGAGTCTTTCCAGATGTGGAAAGGGTCCTTCTGGATGCCATGAACAGCACAGGTTGCAGCCAACTGCAAGGTGGTGGCTCACGTCGGTACCAATGATGTGTGTCGCTTTGGATCAGAAGAGATTCTCTCTGGTTTAGAGCGGCTAACAGAAGTAGTAAAGGCTGCCAGTCTTGCTTTGCAAGATGAAAGCAGAGGGGACCATTTGCATCATAGTCGACAGCACCGATTGCAGACCTCTGGCACAGAGCTGAGTGGAGAGTCTGAATCTGAGGCTCAGACGGTTCTGCGACCGTGTAGGCTGCAGATTCCTCGATTTGCGGCAAAGTGTGGTTGGGTTTCGGGTTCCGCTGAGTAGGTCAGGTGTCCACTATACGCAGGAGGTGGCTACACGGGTAGCAGGGGTTGTGTGGCGCTGACTGGGCGGTTTTTTTAGGTTAGAGGGTCTCGGGAACCATTGGTATAACAATTGTAAATTGTCGTAGCTGTGTTGGGAAAGTACCAGAGCTCCAAGCGCTAATAGAAAGCACTGATGCTCAAATCATTATAGGCACTAAAAGCTGGCTAAAGCCGGATATAAGCTCAGCCGAAATTTTTGCGAAGATCCTAACGGTTTTCCGAAAGCATAGGCTAAACACGGTTGACGGAGGCGTGTTTGTTGCTGTCAGAAGTAGTTTAACTTGTCGCGAAATTGAAGTAGATACTTCCTGTGAGTAAGTATGGGCAGAGGTCATTGTAGGCAACCGGAATAATACAGTTGCCGAAAGATTCAAAGAAAACTTGAGTTTGATTTAAAACACGTACCCCAATCATACGATAATAGTTGGTGGTAACTTTAATTTACCCGCGATATGTTGGCGAAAATACACGTCTAATTCCGGAGGTACGCATAAAATATCATCCGAAATTGTGCTAAACGCATTTTCTGAATATTATTTCGAGCAATTAGTACATGAGCCCACGCGAATAGTAAGCGGTTGTGAAAATACACTTGATCTCATAGCAACAAATAATCCTGAGTTAATAAGGAGCATCAAAACCGATTCAGAGATTAGTGAACACAGGGCTGTCGTAGGAAGATTGAATATTATAATGCCCAAATCCTCGAAAAATAAGCGAAAAATGTACCTATTCAGAAAAGCCGATAAAAATCTAATTGATGCCTTCCTGAGAGACAATCTCCACGCATTTCAAATTAATAATATAAGTATAGACCAGATGTGGCTTAAATTCAAAGAAATAGTATCGGCAGAATTAGAGAGATTTGTACTAAATAAGTTAACAAACGACGGATCTGATCCTCCTTGGTACACAAAACGGGTTAGAACACTGTTGCAGAAACAACGAAACAAACAGGCCAAATTTAAACAGACGCAAAGTCCAGAAGATTGGCGATCTTTTACGGTAGCTCGAAATTTAGCGCGTAGTTCAATGCGAGATGCTCATAACAGTATCCACAACGAAACTTTGTCTCGAAAAATGGCAGAAAATCCAAAGAGATTCTGGTCGTGTGTGAAGTACTTCAGCGGCAAGAAACAATCACTGCCTTCTCTGCACGATAGAAATGGAGATACTATCGAAGCAGAGTTACTAAACACAGCCTTCCGAAATGCCTTCACAAAAGAAGACGAAGTAAATATTCCAGAAATCGAATCGAGAACAGCTGCCAATATGAGTAACGTAGAAGTAAATATCCTCGGAGTAGTGAAGCAACTTGAGTCACTTAATAAAAGCAAGACTTCTGGTCCAGACTGTATACCAGTTAGGTTCCTTTCGGAGTGTGCTGATGCATTAGCTCCATACTTAACAATCATATACAACCGTTCGCTCGACGAAAGATCCATACCCGAAGACTGGAAAGTTGCACAGGTCATACCAATATTTAAGAAAGGTAGTAGGAGTAATCCACTAAATTACAGGCTCATATCGTTAACGTCGATATGCAGCAGGATTTTAGAACATATATTGTGTTCGAACGTAATGAATTACCTCGAAGTAAACAGTCTATTGACACACAGTCAACAGGGGTTTACAAAACCTCGTTCTTGTGAAACACAACTAGCTCTTTATTCACATGAAGTGCTGAGTGCTATTGACAAGGGATTGCAGATCGATTCCGTATTTCTGGATTTCCGGAAGGCTTTTGACGCTGTACCACACAAGCGGCTCGTAGGGAAATTGCTTGTTTATGGAATATCAGAGAGGTCAGAGTTCGCTGTAATTGACGGAATGTCATCGAGTAAAAGAGAAGTGATTTCTGGCGTTCCCCAAGGTAGTGTTATAGGGCCTTTGCTGTTCCTTATCTAAATAAACAATTTGTGAGACAATCTGAGCAGCCATCTTCAGTTGTTTGCAGATGACACTGTTGTTTATCGACTAATATAATCATCAGAAGATCAAAACAAACTGCAGGACGATTAAGAAGAAATATCGAAATGGTGCGAAAACTGGCAGTAGACCTTAAATAACGAAAAGTGTGAGGTCATCCACACGAGTGCTAGAAATAACGGGTTAAACTTGGGTTACACGATAAATCAGTCTAATCTAAGAGCTGTAAATTCAACCACATACCTAGGTATTACAATTACGAGAAACTTAAATTCGAAGGAACCCATAGAAAATGTTATGGGAAAGGCTACCACATAGGACTGACTGAGTACATCGAAAAAGTTCAAAGAAGGGCAGCACATTTTGTGTTATCACGAAATATGGAAGAGAGTGTCACAGAAATGATACAGGATTTGGGATGGACATCAATAAAAGGAAGGCGTTTTTCGTTGCGACGGAATCTTCTCACGAAATCACCAACTCTCTCCACCGAATGCGAAAATATTTTGTTGACACCGACTTACATAGGGAGGAACGACCAAAAAAAAAAAAAAAAAAAAAGATATCAGAGCTCGTATGGAAAGATATAGGTGTTCATTCTTCCCGCGCGCTATACGAGATTGGAATAATACAGGTTTGTGAAGATGGTTCGATGACCCTCTGCCAGGCACTTAAATGTGATCTGCAGAGTATCCATGTAGATGTAGATGTAGATATACTGAAGCCATGGTTAATCCTTCATGGGAAATGTCTTCTAACAACGACAGATTATGCAAGTATCTGCAGAAAGGAATTTGCTGAAAAAATAAATCGAAAAAGCTAAATCCCCTTTAGCCTAATGTGTCATGTCGCCGTTGTACAACCTCGGCTGTAGCCATGGGCTAGCCTCGTCTGTTGATATAAGGAACCGATTATTGCGACAATGCTATTTTTATTTCGTAAGTCAACTGACGACTTGATCGTTGTTTGTTGAAGACAGAGCTGAGGGTGAAATCACCATCAAAAATGGGATAAATGCTGTGTCTAATCGTTGTGGAAAATGTGTTGCAAAAAACACGATATGTATCACTGGGCACCGCTGTCAATCCTGCCACCCGGAAGTACTCACCATGGTTGGAGGACCGATGGCCGAGCGATAATGCTGAGGGTGCCAAAAATTCACCGTCGAGACTGGCTGCAGATTAAAAACGAAACTAAATTACTTTATCACTTTCTGTTCTGTTCAATATGATCTACTGTACAGATATATTGCCGCTTAACAAATTACGTGTCTCTATGATAGTTATGGACACGATTGTCGCTATATATGTATTGAGGTGAAGAGTATACGCCACTGAGTTCAGTTACGAATTTATTGAAGTTTCCTTACTACCGTGTAAACCTCGTGGAAGTTCACGTTACGCAGTTCTGGATCATTTGTAATTTAAAGTCATTAAGAGGAAGCGACAATTTATGTACTCAGTGGTGTGAGGTTAATATTAGACATTGATTAATTTTTCGTGAACTGTCATAGTTACAAATTTTTCCTGTTGACTGCTTCTGACGAGTCAGATTTCAGTGAGATAAATCAAGACTTGTTGAATTTTATTGTTGTTGTTGTGGTCTTCAGTCCTGAGACTGGTTTGATGCAGCTCTCCATGCTACTCTATCCTGTGCAAGCTTCTTCATCTCCCAGTACCTACTGCAGCCTACATCCATCTGAATCTGCTTAGTGTATTCATCTCTTGGTCTCCCTCTACGATTTTTACCCTCCATACTGCCCTCCAATACTAAATTGTTGATCCTTCGATGTCTCAGAACATGTCCTTCCAACCGATCTCTTCTTCTAGTCAAGTTGTGCCACAAGCTCCTCTTATCCCCAATGCTATTCAATAACTCCTCATTAGTTATGTGATCTACCCATCTAATCTTCAGCATTCTTCTGTAGCACCACATTTCAAAAGCTTCTATTCTCTTTTTGTCTAAACTATGTATTGTCCACGTTTCACTTCCATAAATGGCTACACTCCATACAAATACTTTCAGAAACGACTTCCTGACATTTAAATCTATGCTAGATGTTGACACATTTTTCTTCTTCAGAAACGCTTTCCTTGCCATTGCCAGTCTACATATTATATCCTCACTACTTCGACCATCATCAGTTATTTTGCTCCCCAAATAGCAAAACTCCCTTACTAATTTAAGTGTATCATTTCCCAATCTAATTCCCTTAGCATCACCCGACATAATCCGACTACATTCCATTATCCTTGTTTTGCTTTTGTTGATGTTCATTTTATACCATCCTTTCAAGATACTGTCCATTCCGTTCAACTGCTCTTCCAAGCCCTTTGCTGTCTCTGACAGAATTAAAATGTCATCGGCGAACCTCAAAGTTTTTATTTCTTCTCCATGGATTTTAATACCTACTCCGAACTTTTCTTATGTTTCTTTTATTGCTTGCTCAATATACAGATTGAATAACATCGGGAATAGGCTACAACCCTATCTCACTCCCTTCCCAACCACTGCTTCCCTTTCATACCACTCGACTCTAATAACTGCCATCTGGTTTCTGTACAAATTGTAAATAGCCTTTCGCTCCCTGTATTTTACCCCTTCCACCTTCAGAATTTGAAAGAGAGTATTCCAGTCAACATTGTCAAAAGCTTTCTCTACGTCTACAAATGCTAGAAACGTAGGTTTGCGTTTCCTTAATCTTTCTTCTAAGATAAGTCGTAGGGTCAGTATTGCCTCACGTGTTCCAACATTTCAACGGAATCCAAACTGATCTTCCCCGAGGTCGGCTTCTATCAGTTTTTCCATTCGTCTGTAAAGAATTCGCGTTAGTATTTTGCAGCTGTGACTTATTAAACTGATTGTTCGGTAATTTTCACATCTGTCAACACCCACTTTCTTTGGGATTGGAATTATTATATTCTTCTTGAAGTCTGAGGGTATTTCGCCTGTCTCATACATCTTGCTCACCAGATGGTAGAGTTTTTTCGGGACTGGCTCTCCCAAGGCTATCAGTAGTTCTAATGGAATGTTGTCTACTCCCAGGGCCTTGTTTCGACTTAGGTCTTTCAGTGCTCTGTCAGACTCTTCACGCAGTATCATATCTCCCATATCATCCTCATCTACCTCCTCTTACATTACCATAACATTGTCCTCAAGAACATCGCCCCTGTATAGACCCTCTATATACTCGTTCCACCTTTCTGCTTTCCCTTCTTTGCTTAGAACTGGGTTTCCATGAAAGCTCTTGATATTCATGCAAGTGGTTCTCCTTTCTCCAAAGGTCTCTTTAATTTTCCTGTAGGCAGTATCTATCTTACCCCTAGTGAGATAAGCCTCTACATCCGTACATTTGTCCTCTAGCCATCCCTGCTTAGCCATTTTGCACTTCCTGTCGATCTCATTTTTGAGACGTTTGTATTCGTTTTTGCGTGCTTCATTTACTGCATTCTTATATTTTCTCCTTACATCAATTTACCTATTTGATCCTCTGCTGCCTTCACTATTTCATCCCTCAAAGCTACCCATTCTTCTTCTACTGTATTTCTCTCCCCCATTCCTATCAATTGTTCCCTTACGCTCTCCCTGAAACTCTGTACAACCTCTGGTTCTTTCAATTTATCCAGGTCCCATCTCCTTAATTGCCCACCTTTTTGCAGTTTCTTCAATTTTTATCTACAGTTCATAACCAATAGTTTGTGGTCAGAGTACACATCTGCCCCTGGAAATATCTTACAATTTAAAACCTCGTTGCTAAATCTCTGTCTTACCATTATATAATATATCTGATACCTTCTAGTATCTCCAGGATTCTTCCATGTATACAAACTTCTTTTATGATTCTGGAACCAAGTGTTAGCTATAATTAAGTTATGCCCTGCGCAAAATTCTACCAGGCGGCTTCATTCCTTAGCTCCAATCCATGTTGACTTACTATGTTTCCTTCTCTCCCTTTTCCTACTCTCGCATTCCAGTCACCCATTACTATTACATTTTAGTCTCCCTTCACTACCTGAATAATTTCTTTTATCTCAACATACATTTCATCAATTTCTGCAAAACTAGTTGGCATATAAACTTGTACTACTGTAGTAGGCGTGGGCTTCTAGTCTATCTTGGCCACAATAATGCGTTCACTATGCTGTTTGTAGTAGCTTACCCGTACTCCTATTTTTTTATTCATTGTTAAACCTACTCCTGCATTACCCCTATTTGATTTTGTATTTATAACCCTGTATTCACCTGACCAAAAGTCTTGTTCCTCCTGCCACTGAACTTCATTAATTCCCACTATATCTAACTTTAACCTATCCATTTCCCTTTTTAAATTTTCTAACATACCTGCCCGATTAAGGGATCTGACATTCCACGCTCCGATCTGTGGAACGCCAGTTTTCTTTCTCCTGATAAAGACGTCCTCTTGAGTAGTCTCCGCCCGGAGATCCGAATGGGGTACTATTTTAACTCCGGAATATTTTACCCAAGAGGACGCCATCATCATATAATCATACTGTAAAGCTGCATGCCCTCGGGAAAAATTACGACTGTAGTTTCCCCTTGCTTTCAGCCGTTGGCAGCACCAGAACAGCAGGGCCAATTTGGTTAGTGTTACAAGGCCAGATCAGTCAGTCATCCAGGCTGTAGCCCCTGCAACTACTGAAAAGGCTGCTGCCCCTCTTCAGGAACCACACGTTTGTCTGGCCTCTCAACAGATACCCCTCCATTGCGGTTGCACCTACGGTACGGCTATCTGTATCGTTGAGGCACGCAAGCCTCCCAACCAACGGCCAGATCCATGGCTCATGTTGGGAAGATGAAGTTTATTAGAATCGTAAGTTTAGTAGCATCGTAAAAATTACGGAGATTTCAGTAACCGTTATTGTGTGGTTTCTTGCTGTGTCGGTGAGCAGGTCTCTAAACACTCGGATGTCTTCAGGACTCTCGATTGATTTGAACATCTGCTCCCTAAGAAAGTAATAACCTGTAGGTGAGGATAAACGCCACAAACCTTGGTAAAAGACTAAATTTCTAGATGTCAGTTAGTCACTTTGCCACGCTATTTCTTTCCATACCGGAAGCAGTCGTATATACTACTAGAAAAATGTCTCTAACGTCACTCTTATAGGCGTGGCTATGGACTCATCCAGGGTCTTCGCGTGCCGTTGATGAGAAAGAAGCTAATACATGATGTGCAGCCACAGAAATTCATCTGATTGTGATGATTATATGCTCATTCAAACGTTAGTGTCAGTTATGCCATATTGTTGGCAATAAATCTGAAAACCTTGTACATATCACAGAACATGTACTGCCACGTTGTGATAAATAGATAATTAGAGTGTTTTGCGTTGATAAGGGAACTTTTGTTGATCTTTTCAAATGATTAGTTGTTTCAACCCTTCCTACTTTTAATAAGACATTATACACAATAATATATCTTAGAGGTGGACAGTTAAGTGGAAATGTTTGTCCCACATTTCTGATCGCTTCCTCCTGTCTTCTTAGTTTACACGAGCGCAGGATATCTAGGCTGAGATGTTATCTCGAATTCTCTTCAGTGTATTACGTTTATGTCTGGTACTTACAGATCTGCACTTATCTGCACCATATCAAAATATCAAATTTTTAGTGGGGGGGGGTTTCCCACCTTTCTGTGGCACATCCTCAAAATTTTTCGATATAACCTATGTCGCAATATCCTCTTCACACTTACTTTATTTTTCCGAATCACTTTATGTAAATTCATGATTTTATATATTTACACTAATTATTAAGTACAGAGGCGTTAACACTGTCACCGGGAGATTATGTGCAATATCTTGCGTATGATTATTTTAAGTTTAGTTATTATTGTTGTCGTTAAGTAATTGGTTTGTATACACCAATATCAATTTCCTTGTTGTTGATCGAGGGTGATAGCGTTGGTCATGACGTAGTCAAAATGTAGTAATAACATTGGCTGACAGTTAATTTGCATACATATTGAGACTTGGTGCAGCGCTCCCATGTTTACATTGGGTATTTCCGATGGTACTTTTGATCCTGATGAATTCACGTCGCGCAGGATGTCGTACTTCGTTCTGTCAGTCAAATACTTTTCATATAAGTCACATATCTTAAAGATACTCGGCATTAAGTGATTCGTTTGTTACCTGACGACACGATGACTCAGTGGTATATAAGGGTTCGACATTTTTGAGGTACCGTTCGTTTTTTGTGTGTACTGAAGGAGGTTTCCCAAACTGAATTATTTACTTATTTTAGGAATAAATTTCCTTTTTCCATTAATACATCCAGATTCACGTTCGTGGCATCCGAACTTGAAAAAGAGCTTAACATGTATATATGTTTGGTACAGAGGAAGACATTGTCTATTGAGACTGCGATGTAGTGCCGACAGTGTTTTAGAAATGCAGAAACAAGCTAACACCATAATCAGACGGTTTTGCTAGACCTATGACATTTTATGCTTATTGTAAGCTATGAGCGTGATTATTACGTCACATAAACAACGGATTCTCAGCATCTATTTTATAGAGAATATATTCTCATTCCGTGGCTGTCATGGTATGCGTTGTTAGAAGATGTATTCGAAATTACAGCGGACGTTACGGATCTCTCAATGAAGTTTGTATATTTTTTTTTAGTTTTTCTCTAATGCAAGCACATTACTCGTCTATTTTTCCACTTTGCTTGTTGCACTATATCTGGTGATTTTGAGAGTGATATAAGTTTCCTGTGTTAAACAAGAAATGTTAGTAGCGTCATGGTATTCAAATCTCATATAGTCGTATGATCAAAACACTGATCAGATATTAACTTACATTTCGTGAAATTATTACTTATGGTCATAGCAAGGCTATAGCAACATCGAATGACAATTGTCGGTTCTGTGCTGTAAGTCTGAGTCGCGTAACAGAAATGTCAAATCACCAATGGGAATAACTAGAATGGCAATACATTATCGGACAGCGTTTATTGAAACGGTGGCTTGTCCTCGAGGCCTCGTTACACACTGGCTGGGCCGCTAAAATACCTGCACGTAATGAACGACGTGTGCCGCATTGTGAAGAGGAGAGATGTGGGTATATATTAACGGATCTGAGCTCTGCAGCTGGCTAAATAATTTTGTCGCTACGGTGACACATTACCTGCAATAAAATGGCAATTGTACACGATTTTAAACGTTAAAATTCATTGGAGTGGAATGTTTCGACTGATAATTTAATATCGGAGTGAACTGCGCGTTCGCTGCGAGACAAAATCCAGTTACGCCGGCGTAGCGACATCGGTTCGAAGTCGATAGGCCCAGACACAGAGAGGATTTTTTAGTAGGAGCATCCTGAAAGAGTTACGAGCCACGAAGAAATCGCGATTAAAAACCGATCTATATTGTTTGCGGGTAAAGTCACATGAAGGTGAGAGTAGTTAACGAAAACAATAACGGATCGAATTAGAACGGTAGTATGTAGTCCACGCAACATTGCGTGCTACTCTAGAAGGGGCACTGCAGCGAAAAACTGCTGAACTATCAGCGACCCTTTTACGAATGGAATTTCTGAAGATGAGAAGAGGAATGCAATTAGCCGTGATATTTAATGGATCGTAGATTTCATTTGTACTTAGCTCATGGCTACTTCAACACCTAATTCAATGAAGTGGTTCATAGACAATAAATTTTAAAATAGTAAATAGTAATTCAACTATAATTCGGAAACGTATAGAAAGCAAAGGGATAAAATAATAACCACTTTAAAAGGAAAATTATAGTAACTCATACTGATTTCGTAGAGCCGGCGGTTGATTTCTTGTGCAAGTATTTTGGATAATCGAAGACAATAACTGGATCGATCGGAAAGTAAATAAGTAGAAGACAAAAGTTTCCTGTAGAACTACTTGAAAACTAAGGAGAATTTTCATAACTGAGCGTCCGGTAGTTCTGAAATAGGAAGCTCCCAGCCTATTAGTATTACCACTTTTGTCTTTTGGCCGTAAAACATGAGCTTTTAACGCGACAAGTACTCAAAAGTGGAGCGTTACAGAGATGCTCAACATACTCCAGAGGCATACGCTACAGAAGAGTCGTTTTGCATTGCGGACAGATTTCCATCCGTATATCTGCGAGCGTACTCTTCAAGAAGTTTCAGAGAAAATATTACTTTCATTGGCATGCCTCTCGCGAACTGACCACGATCAAAAAGAGACACTGCAGAGGCTGAATGTCACAAGTTCTTCCCGTACACCATTTGCCGGTAGAAGAGAGTACGGGGGAAATGACAGTGCTATAAGTAGTACCCGCAGCCAAAAATAATGCTGTCACATGCACAGCATATTTGTAGAGGTAAAAGAAAAAGAAAATACAGTTTAGAAGCCGTGCGAAACTACAGTATGGCAGCATAGTAAAATTTTATGTATGTATGTCGCTAATGTAAGAGATGTAGGGACGTTGTTAACAAGACTAAAAATGCAGTGTGAAGTATTTCTATTCTATCACATGGGACACAGAAGAACGTACCAGTATTCAGCCCAGAAAAAAGTAAAGTGAGAAAAATACTTCGTTCGTATATCCTTACACGAATTTAGCAATTTGGCTGAGACAGGCATATGATATTTTTTACTGTGCTACTCAATCCAATTTCTTCCTGTGCGGTACACAGGGGAGCATGAGGGAGGGGAAGAAACACGTCATTTATGTCTGAAACGGACTTATTTAATCTAAATTTTAATAAATGGTCACGGTGAGTTTTGTAAGCTGCTGGCCTGAAAAATATTGCTTGGTTAACGTCTGTGAAAATTGCAGCACCTAAGAGAGTCGCTGTACTGGGAAGCTGAGAATAAGGAGGTAAGATTCCAGAGAGACGATGCTCATGTAGCAGCGTTGTCACAGGTGTTAGCGGGGAAGACCAACGGTACAGAAATTTGAGTTACTGAAGTGCTCTTAAGCGAATTTTAAGCGTGATAGTAAGTGCTATTTCGCTCAACGACGCCAGAGTGGATGATCGGTCTCCGGGAAATTATTTTGGTGCACCATGATATTTCCGCTCTTCACCGAAGTGTGTTTATAACTATGACTTCTCTAAGCTTTGCTTTATGGCTCCGTACCTCACTCTGTTAAAAAGACAGGCTTACAGGATGGGTTTGTTGTCTGTCTGTCTGTGCGACTGCTAAGAAGCTTTTCTCTCAGGAAAAGGGAGACATATCAAGTTCAAATTTATGTCAGCTATTAAGCTGTAGATGTTTTAAGCTCTTTAGTCAATGGAGGAAAAAGATACGGCCATCTATGTCGCATTTTTTATACTCGAAAACCCGCTCATCAAAACCTGTAGAGTACTTTCCGTTGACCTACAGTCGCGAAGTTCGGCAAGAAACAAGGAATCACAAAACGAGTAAAGTAAAATATCTGGAACTTGTTAAGTTGTAATTACATCAGATGAAAATATATTTCTCCTTTAAACATAAATTGCCTTCATCATCCGCCAAAAGCATAATAGACGAACATTACTGACTGTAAACATATCCGCGCAGGGTAGCCGCGTGGTCTACACGGTGCCTGTTGGAAGTTCGAGTCCTCCCTCGGGCGTGGGTGTGTGTGTTGTTCTTAGCGTAAGTTAGTTTAAGTTAGATTAAGTAGTGTGTAAGACAAGGTAGCGATGATGTCATCAGTTAGGTCCCATAGGAAATTACCTCATATTTACAATTGTAAACATAGAATGTAAGTTGTATTAAGTTTTAGTACGCAAGTAAAAAATGTTTTATTACATCTTCTCTCTCTAAATATACAAAAGGAAGTCCTCTCCTTGTTTCTTTTCGTATGTCCGGGCTATTCTGAGGAATAACTGTAGAGATTGTGATAATGTCTTGGAATTCATGTAACCATGTAGTTGTTATTGTTGTGGTCTTCAGTCCTGAGGCTGGTTTGATGCAGCTCTCCATGCTACTCTATCCTGTGCAAGCTTCTTCATCTCCCAGTACCTACTGCAACCTACATCCTTCTGAATATGCTTAGTGTATTCATCTCTTGGTCTCCCTCTACGATTTTTACCCTCCACGCTGCCCTCCAATACTAAATTGGTGATCCCTTGATGCCTCAGAATATGTCCTACCAACCGATCCCTTCTTCTGGTCAAGTTGTGCCACAAACTCCTCTTCTCCCCAATCCTATTCAGTACCTCCGCATTAGTTACGTGACCTACCCATCTAATCTTCAGCATTCTTCTGTAGCACCACATTTCGAAAGCTTCTATTCTCTTCTTGTCCAAACTATTTACCGTCCATGTTTCACTTCCATACATGGCTACACCCCATACAAATACTTTCAGAAATGACTTCCTGACACTTAAATCTATACTCGATGTTAACAAATTTCTCTTCTTCAGAAACGCTTTCCTTGCCATTGCCAGTCTACATTTTATATCCTCTCTACTTCGACCATCATCAGTTATTTTGCTCCCCACATAGCAAAACTCCTTTACTACTTTAAGTGTCTCATTTCCTAGTCTAATACCCTCAGCATCACCCGACTTAATTAGACTACATTTCATTATCCTCGTTTTGCTTTTGTTGACGTTCATCTTATATCCTCCCTTCAAGACACCATCCATTCCGTTCAACTGCTCTTCCAAGTCCTTTGCTGTCTCTGACAGAATTACAATGTCATCGGCGAACCTCAAAGTTTTTATTTCTTCTCCAAGGATTTTAATACCTACTACGAATTTTTCTTTTGTTTCCTTTACTGCTTGCTCAATATAGAGATTGAATAACATCGGGGAGAGGCTACAACCCTGTCTTACTCCCTTCCTAACCACTGCTTCCCTTTCATGTCCCTCGACTCTTATAACTGCCATCTGGTTTCTGTACAAAT
Source organism: Schistocerca nitens (assembly GCF_023898315.1). Classification (NCBI taxonomy): domain Eukaryota; kingdom Metazoa; phylum Arthropoda; class Insecta; order Orthoptera; family Acrididae; genus Schistocerca; species Schistocerca nitens. Next base: position 493,817,860 of record NC_064621.1, read on the forward strand.
TGTAAATAGCCTTTCTCTCCCTGTATTTTACCCCTGCCACCTTTAGAATTTGAAAGAGAGTATTCCAGTCAACATTGTCAAAAGCTTTCTCTAAATCTACAAATGCTAGAAACGTAGGTTGGCCTTTCCTTAATCTTTCTTCTAAGATAAGTCGTAAGGTCAGTATTGCCTCACGTGTTCCAGTATTTCTACGGAATCCAAACTGATCTTTCCCGAGGTCGGCTTCTACTAGTTTTTCCATTCGTCTGTAAAGAATTCGTGTTAGTATTTTGCAGCTGTGGCTTATTAAACTGATTGTTCGGTAATTCTCACATCTGTCAACAACTGCTTTCTTTGGGATTGGAATTATTATATTCTTCTTGAAGTCTGAGGGTATTTCGCCTGTTTCATACATCTTGCTCACCAGATGGTAGAGTTTTGTCAGGACTGGCTCTCCCAAGGCCGTCAGTAGTTCCAATGGAATGTTGTCTACTCCGGGGGCCTTGTTTCGACTCAGGTCTTTCAGTGCTCTGTCAAACACTTCACGCAGTATCATATCTCCCATTTCATCTTCATCTACATCCTCTTCCATTTCCATAACATTGTCCTCAAGTACATCGCCCTTGTATAGACCCTCTATATACTCCTTCCACCTTTCTGCTTTCCCTTCTTTGCTTAGAATTGGGTTTCCATCTGAGCACTTGATATTCATACAAGTGGTTCTCTTCTCTCCAAAGCTCTCTTTAATTTTCCTGTAGGCAGTATCTATCTTACCCCTAGTGAGACATGATTCTATATCCTTACATTTGTCCTCTAGCCATCCCTGCTTAGCCATTTTGCACTTCCTGTCGATCTCATTTTTGAGACGTTTGTATTCCTTTTTGCCTGCTTCATTTACTGCATTTTTATATTTTCTTCTTTCATCAATTAAATTCAATATTTCTTTTGTTACCCAAGGATTTCTACTAGCCCTCGTCTTTTTACCTACTTGATCCTCTGCTGCCTTCACTACTTCATCCATCAAAGCTACCCATTCTTCTTCTACTGTATTTCTTTCTCCCATTCCTGTCAATTGTTCCCTTATGCTCTCCCTGAAACTCTGTACAACCTCTGGTTCTTTCAGTTTATCCAGGTCCCATCTCCTTAAATTCCCACCTTTTTGCAGTTTCTTCAGTTTTAATCTACAGGTCATAACCAACAGATTGTGGTCAGAGTCCACATCTGCCCCTGGAAATGTCTTACAATTTAAAACCTGGTTCCTAAATCTCTGTCTTACCATTATATAATCTATCTGATACCTTTTAGTATCTCCAGGGTTCTTCCATGTATACAACCTTCTATCATGATTCTTAAACCAAGTGTTAGCTATGATTAAGTTGTGCTCTGTGCAAAATTCTACCAGGCGGCTTCCTCTTTCATTTCTTAGCCCCAATCCATATTCTCCTACTACGTTTCCTTCTCTCCCTTTTCCTACACTCGAATTCGAGTCACCCATGACTATTAAATTTTCGTCTCCCTTCACTATCTGAATAATTTCTTTTATTTCATCATACATTTCTTCAATTTCTTCGTCATCTGCAGAGCTAGTTGGGATATAAACTTGTACTACTGTAGTAGGTGTGGGCTTCGTATCTATCTTATTGTTAGTATCGATATCGAAAACAGGCAAAAATGGTTGAGATTCTTGATTCCCAGGACGGAAGAACTATATACATGCACAATTTAATTTGTACGGAATCCTCAATGATCGAATACTACCCGCACTTTACTAACTCGGTTTTTTTTTCTTTTGTTTTCTCAGACATCGGTCTCCTCACTGGTCTGGTGCGATCAGCCCTGAATTTATATACATTCAGTGGCTGCTTACTCAGAGCTTTTACCATCTACAGCGCCTTGTAGTACCTTGGAAGTTATTATCTCACGTCTTAATACACGTCCTATCATCCTGTCCCTTGTGCTGGTCAGTGTTTTCCATACGTTCCACTCTTCACCGATTCTGCGGTGAACATCCTCATTCCTTACAAATTTTTTTGCATTCTTCTACAGCACCACATCTCAAATGCTTCGATTCTCTTGTTTTCCCACTGTCCATAATTCACTGCTATCCAATACTCTCCTCCAAACGTACAGTCATGCTCAAAAGTATCCGAAGGATCTGAACTGCATTTCGCCTGATTCGCATGTAACAGGCATAACGCAGCTGTCTAGCAGGTCCTCTAATCGCTCCTTGGCACAGTCATTTGACTATTGGAAATGGTTCCAACATGTCACCACTAGAAAATAATGATGTGTCTCGCAATAACTCATGATGTAAAGTAATACCATGATACTGCAAATATCAGGGAACACCTTATCACAGATAAGACTGTCCTTAAGGCTTGTAAGCTCACATTTATAACAATAAATGACATACCTGAAATGTTACCACTCTCATTATTACGTCAGATAGGTAATACACGTAGTACGTTGGTCGTATTCATGATTTCCTCTTCAAAGTAACATACAGTACTTATTATTTAACACAAAATGGTATTAAAAATTTAAGTTATCCACGAGCAGCTAGTTGAGAATATGTATGAACTTCAAATGTAACGACGAACCGTCTCGTTCTGCATATGGATTCAAACCCAGGTCAGGCAGACTAAGCAAAGAATTCGTGACTGACGCAAACTGACAGTCATTCCTGATTAGGCATACAGAGAGTGATATACCTCGATTTTAGACAGTATCAGTTAGCAAATATCAAATTTAAATTACATAACACAAACATTTTTAACGGACGCGAATTCCTCCCCAGCATCTCTTGTCCCTGTTAACGAACTACGAAAGATGTTATTAAATATTGCTTCTTCACAAGTAACTTACTTGAAATGCCGTGAGGTAAAGCTTTGTGTTGGACAGGGATTCGAACCCATAACCTAGTCGGATTGATATCGAAGCACAAACAACCCTGTGACATATCGGATTTTCTCGGCAGTAGCTAGATGTTTTAACTGAAATGACGAGACGAAACTTAAATTTTTTTTCCTTCCCAGGACTCCAGCTCGGCACCTATCGCTGTTATATTCAAGAAAAAACGAACGTTAAATTTGGGTTTGTTGCACCAGCAGCGACATGTGAGCATGTTTGAAATAGAAATAATATAACGAAGAGTTCAGGACTCACCAGGAATAGAGCCCCACACACATCGTTGTTGACTACACACAAAGAGACGTCAGCCACCGAATTTATCTCCACCAGCAGCTCGGAATAACATCTTGAACTTACAGTGATGTCGCAAATAGTTCTGTGTCCCACTGGGAGTCAAAAACGTCAGATATCGTTAGTGTTGACAAAGAATGAAAAAAACATGAAAAATCAAATTTATTATCCACCACCAGGTAGGTGTTCTCATGCTAGAGCTTGATAATACATAATGAAATCTTTAGTGCCGGGCCAGGATTCGAACCCATTCACACGTAATATGTGGAGATGTTGAGGAATCTGCAGTTTTGAACAAACAACAACTTGTAGCTGAGCTGTATTGCCACGAAAGGATCAAATTCCGCGTTAAGGGAGGTCTGAGTTGCATTCTCAGTTCAGAACCAATTATATCGACATACAGAAGCTCAGATAAATGATGGAATAAGTGTCCAGTGACTCTACATAGCGTTTGTTTCGTCACTAGAAATACATAACTAGTATAAGAAAGGTTACTGGTGATAGAGTTTCTACATGTCGCCACTCCAGACTTTATTGTGGTTCAACCTAACGTCTACTTGGCAGAGAAGGAATGTCATCTTTAATGTGAATTTCAGACAACGCTGCCATTATATCTTCTTCACTTGGCGTAGTCGGAAGAGAATGGAATCTTTCTCTCTCTATCTAAAATCATTGACAGAAGTAGGAATCGAACCCAGACCATAGGTATAAGAACCTACCATCAGTCCAACAGCACACCAAACCCTATTTCCTGTCGCTCATTTTTCTATTGTAACGCCGTTCCGCCACTCTGGATGAGAATTCTGACACACAGGCTCCCTATCGCAAATTGCAGCATGTTCAGTAAATTCATTTACTTGGTTGACCGAATCACCATGAACTAGCTGCCTCGGCTACACAGTGCATACATCGACTCTGTTTTGTTATCACCGAAATAAAATCACGTAACTGCCGCCTACACAGAACTTCCAACAGTGTAGGATGCAGAAATTTAAATAGGAAGTGTTCCTTTCCACTTGAGCTATTCTATTGCGCTATCTGTTTGTAAAAAACGTCGTGCAGCGCAAAAGAAATTTGTAACTGTTTCTCTCATTGTCAGAAGTCTAGACCCGGCCATTTGCATTATCTCGCAGTGCTGTGGTATGAAGAAGTTCTGGAGGAATTGTTGTTCAGCTCTGGAGCTGTTGCAGCTATGTGTCAGCTGGTAGCGTAATGGTAAGTGTCGTGCACCATAGATAAGATGTCGCGAGTTCGAATACATTTACAACTTTTTTATACGCAATTCTGCTGTCTGCTGAAGTTACCAATCTAATGGAACTTTGAACATAATTCCCTTCACTTCTCAACCCAAAATAGTCGCATGTGGAAAAAGGGCCAACTACTGTGACATTTTGTTCTTTTCATGTTTAATAGACAGCCAGGCAGCAGATGCATCTCGAAGCTTTTGTATTATGTATGGGGAGAGCGCATCGTGCCCAAATACGTCAGAAAAGTATTTTCTACATTAGCTGTCATATGGTAGTGGCATTTTATTCTTCTTCAAACATTGTTTGACAGCTTTAACTCAGAATACGTTTTCTACATGCATGTTTTCAATAAACTGCATGTGCAGCGTCAGACTGTTATAGATAACATCAGAGAATTCGCATATATCGTTGATGATTAATTTCGCTCTGATGTTTACTATTATTTCAACAACACTAAAGGAAACCTTACGAAAACTGTGCACTGTATTAGAAGAAATGAAATAAAACTACCCACGATAGCCTTACGACAAAAGTCTGTTTTAATAAAACTGAGTTTCTGTACACAAGCATTCCTCTATTGACACGAATTAGTAAAATACCACTCACTTAGATTTTGATTGGGTCTGTGTCTAATTGGTATGCTGTGTCATACTCACGAGGTATGCAAATGTGGCGTTTCATAAATATAGTTATGTATTTCTAGAAACCCAAAATTTGCTTGTCGGCAGCGGAAAGAGGCGTTACCTGTTGTGCAGCATTGTAAGTTTTTCACAATTGCACTATGAGCCGAAAGTATTTTCTTGCGATTTCCTTATTTATGTTTGATCTGACTGCTTGTGCCTCTTTCACAGAAGGGGTAAAAACGTTACAGTCTGTGGGACTGGAACTGCGAACCATAACAGACAATTTTTCACAGGGCAGCACTTTACCACAGAGCTCGCGAACAGGTATGTATGCGAGCTTTCTCTTACGAGGCCAATAGTGCCTAGAACTCATAAACCGCTATTTAAAGGACGACATTAGTTGCGATTTCCACCTGCAACGACTTTCCTGGGCTGAAAACCGTAAGTTTACAATTTTTTGTTACACCTCAAAACGATAATAACTGAGATTATTCAATGGAAATGACAGGTAAAATGAAGTGAACTTTGAGGCTTAATTCCGTGCACACCAGGAAGTAACTCGTCGATCACAGAGTTGCCAAACATACGTTGCCTTGTTGCCAAATCTCAGTTACAGTAACAGCAGGAAGAAGAGGAACCGATATGATCCTACAGCGGGCTGGCAAGTGACCATAGCTGGTGTCTCTAAGTCGCAGCTGCTACGGCCTGGAATATGTAATGCGACTGATTCACAATTCTGTAACTAGGTTTAGGGACTGGAGCGTAGTTACTAAAAATACGCAGAAGTGACTGCAAACTAAGCATCATAAATCAGTAACTCTCATATCTGTTTTTATATTTCTTTCGCAAGTGTATTCAAAACTAAGAAACTCATTCACAGGCGTTTCCGTGCCTCGCCGATAGTCGAGCACAACAAACAAATAAAAAAAAAGTGTGTGTGTGTGTGTGTGACAGAGAGAGAGACAGAGAGAGAGAGAGAGAGAGAGAGAGAGAGAGAGAGAGAGAGAGGGAGAAAGGGAGAGAGAGAGAGATAAAAAGAATGAGAGAGAGAGAGAGTGTAGCAAATTGTGTAAAGAAATTGAATCATGATATGTAAAGAAATCTTTCATTAAAAATGACACGTTCCACATCATTACGAAATGTCGTATTCATGATCAATGGAACAAGAATTAATCTAATCTAATCTAATCACATCATATTGATGACTAGCCATGAAGAGTCATGAATTACCGAAATTTTTGCCAATACCAGTAACCAGATCTAAACTTGAAAATAAAAGACGATAATTTTTGTAATAAACCGGGACCCCTACCAAGACCCTTTCGTCCCTGTTAGCTAACCACGAAAGATGTCTGATATACCTCCATTCCGAAGTAACAAAGTGTGCATGCATTTAAAGATGAAGTGCAAGATGTGAAGTTCTGTGACGGAGATACGAACCCAACACGTAATCGGATTGTTGACTAAGAAAAATCAAATGTTACCTATCGGTTTTTCTTACGAGCTGCTAGTTGTTTGAATCTAAATTAAGGATACAAAGTTTTGTGCCTAAGCGACAATCCACGAATATAGCTTAAGTATCAGTGGCTTACTCACCAACAGTAAGATGTGTGCGTGTTTGACCAGAAATAACGACACCTATTGCGATTGTTGCCAACACATGTACAGACATTAAAAATGCACGTTAATTTTCACTAGAAGGTGGGTGTGCACTTGATAGGGCTTGAAATGAAATTATGAATATTTTTGTACTGGATCCTTTGGAGGAGACTTAGAGAAGATTGCAGTCTTGGGAAAAGGAACGAAACGATAGAACTACACTGTTCTGAGAGATTCAGATCCTTGAAAGAGGAGATACGAATTCGAATCACAGTGCAGCACCAAATTTTTCAACGTCTCTAGTTCAATCATGTACAAGTAAAATAAGAGACCTGTTCCTTTAAATGGCTATCGGTTCATCAAATAAAATAAAATTTTCTAATGTAAGTGAGTTTACTGGCGACTGTATTTCTGTTTGCTATGACTTCCGTTATGTCATTTCCCAACGTAAACCGGCTCTGCCCAGTTGGTAATGAAGGAACGTGATGTTTAATGTGGATTATGGATTGTAACGTCTTTCTCTTGAGGTTACCAGAGGTAAAATAAATCTGTTTCTGCCTCTCAAAAGTAAATTCCTGTACCCACGCAGTGCACCTGTGATAATTCGTTCCACCAAACCATTGTGGCCACATTTCCCAGCCTCAAGAGTGTGCTGAAACGAATGATGTGCTTAGCTTACATAATTAGTCACGATGGAAAAAATGCGAGTCTATTAAATGGTTAAGAAGAAGTAAGCTTCTGACGCGGAGATTATGCTATTCTCATGTCAGCAGGATGTAAAGACTCTTCTAGGCATCATAGGCTCGAAGTAAAGCCATTTTGAATTTTCACAAATTGAGCAAATTTCTTAGTTCAAGAAAATCCACTGTGAAGTGTGAACTTACCAGATAATTCGTTATTAGCGTCATTATTACTATCATTTTATTCATACCGCTGCTAGAACACACGTGCTTGAAGATCATTTAATGCCTTTTGGTCACAATAGAAGTAGTTTCCCAAGAACAGGCTCTTGCCCTGTCTACGGAATCCTGTTCATGTTAATATCAAACATCAGCAATTTCTCGTAGATTAGAATAAAACTAAAGTAATTGATGAAGTTACTCGATAACAAAAACGCGCTGCGTTTCTTCATTTACTTGCGCCTAGAAATGGCTATCGAGTACTGCCAAACCAAAAGGCAAGAGATCTTACTGCCTTCCGATATACGTCGCTATCAGTTCTTCCATACGATTTGGTCGACATGACCTGTTTCAAGTTGTGTATGACAGACAATGTTTAAGAAAATCAATTGTTTTCCTTTGAAATAAACAGAAAGAATTTCATTCTAAGCTATCCAAGTACAATATTTTCGCAATATTACTTCAAATTTAATATTCGCTTCTATAATGCAGGAAAGTATTCCACAGTTGCAAAACTCACATCCGACTCATTGACCTTACACTTAGTCGCTGACCATAAGTTAAAATAACGCTTATAAATTACATCTTTCCTCACAAAGTATTTGAGGTAGGAAGTTGAACTTTTTACAGATTAATTATTGGAATATGGGCTACAACTTAACACAGGGATTTTACAAAATTTTAGTTCAGTTATTAAAGATGATTTTTTTCAATTGTAATGAAAATTCACACAATTTTTTGGAAATTTTTTATTTATATATTCAAAAATATACAGTTTTTTGGAAAAAGGCTGAGTTAAATTATGCAGAAGGTACTGTGTAACATTTACTGAAAGTCTGAAACAAATATGTTTGGAAGATCCTTAGAAAACATGTAATTAGTATGAGAAAATAATAGTTTTGGGAATCGAGCGACAAAGATTGGATTAACTTTTTAGTGCATTCCAGGTCCATAGGATGGATTATCTTCATCCTCTGCAAACTCCTCCTCCAGCTTCCTCTTGTTCCTCCTCCTGTTTACTCTTGCTTGTATTTCTAGACTCTTTACAGCCCTGTCTGCAGCCCGAAGGCGTTCCTTGTCTAAAGCAAGCATCGCTCGTACCATGTTAGAACCTATCTTCGTTCCCATATTTCTAAATACCTTGCACCTTACAATGTTGCCATCATTGAAAGTCGCAACAGCATCATACACACCAAAGTGAAGTGTTTCTATTGCAACAAATACAGTCTTGGGGATTCTCGACCATATAACACTATTTACACTTTCATTGGGGTTTTGAGTTTTTCCGTGAATACACTTTTTCAACAGTTCAGGTGCTGCTAAGTCTCTGAAAATAGGTTTTATCACCTCCATTATTACATGAGGCAGACTATGCTTATGAGTGTACACTTCACCAGGTAGCAATCCTTTGTTATATTTACACCAACTGTCTTCTTCTTTGGGACACAAGCTATGTTGGGGATTTTCATCGTCTTTATAATTTACAGTAATAACACATACCTTTGGCTTTCCAACATTTCTCCTTTTCTTAAAAGCCTTCAGAGGATTTCTAATAACTTTACTTTTACTCATTATTATACTTCAACCAAACAGGGACTCAAGAAACAGAATTAATTACGAATATTTTCGAGATAACGACAGAGTAAATAAACATGAAACAGTCGACAATCACACCAGCGATATATATTGAACCATCACAGGTTAGCCACAACACATACTTTATCTCACATCACTAAAATGTACCTGATGAACACGGACGTTAATAATAACACCATTTGACAGCAGTTTAACAGCGCCACAGTGGGTCACGCCCATGTAGAACACATTTCAAAAAAAATTTAAAAATAGTTGTAGTCTTCGGAATTGAATAAATTATATATCTATTAAAAGGTAATAGTCTGCAGATTTAGAAAACGCAAAAAAGTAAAAATTGAACTTTTCATGATTTTGAGCCTTTACGGAGCCCCTTAAGTAACCTAATGTAGCGAATACTGTTTGCCAGCGCTCTTTCTCACCCGAAAACACGCATTTCACTCATTTGGCTCCATAAGTACACTGTAACAGTAATTTCTGTGTGAATGCAAGGCATACGGATTGTAGAATTTAGTGGTGCTCTCTCTTCCTCTTCTGTATACAATATGCCTTACCTAAACGGGCCCTTTATCATTACAGGCGCTGGGCAGTGCAAAATCATACTGACAACAGTAATGTGCTTATACTGACAACCTGACTGTTCGTTTTACCTGATTTTGTAATCATTTAAATAAAACAATATGACCTTCCAGTAGGAGACATTTCGTCCCCCTTTTCCTTCTGTGAAATTTGTCAGTAAGCTTTTTGCCTTCTAACCAGCGAAATGCGGCAGAATACGGCCGGTAAACGATTCACATACCCCGATTTAGTGCCGTTAAGACGTTTTCTCCGAACAGTCGTAGCTGAAGGAATTTAGTTTCTTCTTAAATCGTCTTAAGCAGCAGCGTTCACAGATATCTGAAATAGGAAAAAGCTCATTATCCAGGTACGAAAGTTGTAAAACAAACTTCCCACACTTTGTGTCAGGTTGATCTTTTCGTCTGATAACACTGCGTAAGTATTTTGTCTAAGAGGTACCAGAAGTAGTGATCCTGTAGCTGTGGGAATCATTGGTTGAAAACCTAAACTGGTGTCACTCTGAGCTAGAGTTTATTGTCAGCGACTACATGTAAGGTCAATGAGTCGGATACGAGTTTTGCAACTGTGAAATGCTTTCCTAAATTATAGAAGCGAATATTAAATTTGAACTAATATTGCGAAAATTTTGTACTTGGATAGCTTGGAATGAAAATTTTTCTGTTTATTTCCAAGGAAAACAATTGATTTTCTTAAACATTGTCTGTTATACACAACTTGATACAGGTCATGTAGACCAAATCATATGGAAGAACTGACAGCGACGTATATTGGAAGGTAGTAAGATCTCTTGCCTTTTGGTTTGGCAGTACTCGATAGCCATTTCTAGGCGCAAGTAAATGAAGAAACGCAGCGCGTTTTTGTTATCAAGTAACTTCGTCAATTACTTTAGTTTTAATGTAATCTACGAGTAATTGCTGATGTTTGATATTAACATGAACAGGATTCCGTAGACAGGGAAAGAGCCTGTTGTTGGGAAACTACTTCTATTGTGACCAAAAGGCATTAAATGATCTTCAAGCACGTGTGTTCTAGCAGCGGTATGAATAAAATGATAGTAATAATGACGGTAATAAACGAATTATCCGGTAACTTCACACATCACAGTGGATTTTCTCGAACTAAGAAATTTGCTCAATTTGTGAAATTTCAAAATGGCTTTACTTCGAGCCTATGATGCCTAGAAGAGTCTTTACATCCTGCTGACATGAGAATAGCATAATCTCCGCGTCAGAAGCTTATTTCTGCTTAACCATTTATAGACTCGCATTTTTTCCACCGTGACTAATTATGTAAGCTAAGCACATCATTCGTTTCAGCACACTCTTGAGGCTGGGAAATGTGGCCACAATGGTCTGGTGGAACGAATTGTTTGAAAGAAAAACGTAGATACAAAGAAGGTAGCTACGAAGAAACCGTGTGTAACAGAAGGATTACTTCAGTTGATCGGTGAAAGGAAGAAGTACAAAAATGTTCAAGGAAATTCGGGAATATAGAAATACAAGTCGCTGAGGAATGAAAAAAATAGGAAATGCAGTGAAGTTAAGACTAAATAGCTGCATGAAAAATGTGAGGACATCGAAAAAGAAATGATTCTCTGGAGGACTGCCTCAGCATGTAGCAAAGCCAAAGGTCGTAACAGCAAATGTGCAATGTCAATGCCACTGTTAAATGCAGAGCAGACAGCGGATGAGTGGAAAGAGTAAGTTGAAGGCCTCTGTGAGGGGAATGATTTGTTTGATGTGATAGGGGAAAGAATTTAATATCAAGTAAGGCAGAAGGAACCATAGAATGTTCAAATCTATTGTGGGAAGTGGCAACAAAACAACTATTTACGTTGGTGTGCAGAATGCATGAGGCTGGTGACACATATGACTTTCGGAAATATATCATCCGATAAACCTTAAGACTGCAAGAGCTGACAAGTATAGAATTATCGTAGAATCATCTTAACAGCTCATGCATCGAAGGTGCTGACAAGAATAATATACAGAAGAATGAAAAAGAAAATTGAGGATGTGTTAGATGACTATCAGTTTGGCTTTACGAGGGGTAAAAGAACCAGGGAGACAAATCTGACATTGCTGTGATAATCGATACAAAAGTAAAGATGAATCAAGACACTTTCATATGCTTTGTCGACCTGGAAAAAGGGTTCCACGATGTAAAATTTTGAAAAACTTCGAAATTATGATAAAAATGTGGGTAAGCCATAGGGAGAGATGGGTAATATAAAGTATGTACAAGAGCCAAGGAGGAATAATAAGATTGGAAGATCAAGAACGAATTGCTCGGATTAAAATGGGTGTAAGAATAGGATGTAGTCTTTCACCCTTGCTATTGAATCTGCACTTCGAAGAAGCAATGATCGAAATTAAAGAAAGGTTCAGGAATGGCGTGTATCTTCAAGGTGAAAGGATATCTATTCGCTGACGACATTGCTATCGTGTGGGAAAGTACAGATGAGTTAATTGATCTACTGAATGGATTGATGAGTTTAATGAGTACAGAACATGGACTGAGAGTTAATCGAAGAAACACGAAAGTAATGAGACGTAGCAGAAATGAGGAAGTCGAGATACTTAAAGTCAAATTGATGGAGACGAAGTAGGTGAAGTGAAGAATTTTTGCTACCTAGGCAGTAAAATAACCAATGATGGACGGGCAAGGAGGATATCAACGGCAGACTAGCACTAGCAAAAACGACATTCCTGGCCAGGTGAAGTCTACAGTATCAAACGTAAGCCTTAATTTGAGGGAGAAATTTCTGAGGATGTATGGTAGTGAAACAAGGACAGTGGGAAAACCGAAACAAAAGAGAATCGAAGCATTTTAGATGTAGTGCTGTAAATGAATGTTTAAAATTAGGTGGAGTGATAAGGTAAGGAATGAGGAGGTCCTGCGTAGAATCGGAGAATAAAAGGGAATATGTGGAAAATACTGACAAGGAGAAGGGACAGTATGATAGGAATGAGATTTTCACTCCGCAGCGGAGTGTGCGCTGATATGAAACTCCCTGGCAGATTAAAACTGTGTGTCCGACCGAGACTCGAATTCTGGACCTTTGCCTTTCGCGGGCAAGTGCTCTACCAACTGAGCTACCGTAGCACGACTCACGCCCGGTACTCACAGCTTTACTTCCGCCAGTACCTCGTCTCCTACCTTCCAAACATTACAGAAGCTCTCCTGCGAACCTTGCAGAACTAGCACTCCTGAAAGAAAGGATATTGGGGAGACATGGCTTAGCCACAGCCTGGGGGATGTTTCCAGAATGAGATTTTCACTCTGCAGTGAAGTGTGCGCTGATATGAAACTTCCTGGCAGACTAAATAATATCAGCGCACACTCCGCTGCAGAGTGAAAATATTCTGGAAACATCCCGCAGGCTGTGGCTAAGCCATGTCTCCCCAATATCCTTTCTTTCAGGAGTGCTAGTTCTGCAAGGTTCGCAGGAGAGCTTCTGTAAAGTTTGGAAGGTGGGAGACGAGGTACTGGCGGAAGTAAAGCTGTGAGTACCGGGCGTGAGTCGTGCTTCGGTAGCTCAGTTGGTTGAGCACTTGCCCGCGAAAGGCAAAGGTCCCGAGTTCGAGTCTCGGTCGGGCACACAGTTTTAATCTGCCAGGAAGTTTCTTAGTATGATAGGACATCTGTTAAGACGTCAGTGAATAAATTACAGGGTACTAGAGGGAGCTGTAGAGGGCAAAAGTGTCAGAGGAAGACAGCGGCTGCAATGCATCCTGCAAGTAATCGAGGACTTATGTTGGTAGTGGTAGTGTAAGATGAAGAGCCTGGCACGGGGTAGGAATTCTCGGTGGGCAGCATTAAACCAGACAGAAAGTGATGATTCAAAAAAAGAAAAAAAGGTGAGTCGCCCGACAACATTAATGCTTTTTATGTTTTGTGCTGTTACCATGTCTGGTACGGTATATAAGAGGTGCGAACAGCGTTAGATGACGAGTATCAATTGGAAGGATACAAAGATGCCACGTACTAGAGTGAGACCGTGTCATCAGTACCTGATTGCTTCAATGAAACCTCAGTGTTGGTCTGTATTTGGCTGCCTGATCGAATCGTGCAATAGACAGCCTCACAGGAAATTCGGATATGATACTGACCCGATGTTGGACAACATGTAAAAGTGGTGGTAGACATACTTGTCGTCAAGATCTCTATCGGCCACGTCTGCACCACGTGTGCACCAAGCACACTGTAATGCCTTCATATCTGTGCCTGACGACTGAGAAGAAGCAGTGGACCCCATACAATGCTCTGTGTCATTCCACACCATTCGTCGGAGACTGGCAGCATCTGGTCTACGGAAATAACGTCCAATGTGTAGGCACCCATTTACACCACAGCAGAAACGACTGCATTTGGAGTGATGCCGTGACTGGTAAGCATACACTGAAAATGAATGGTGCTGCATTCTAATAAGCGATGAATTGTGGTTCTGCCCTACCCCAGATAACCATCGTTGGCGAGTATGGAGACAACCGAATTAATAATGACACAATATAAAGGTGAAAGAAATATTTATGTGGATACATGCTGAAAATTCACAAGTCTCTTCTGTGAAAATGTCTATCCCTGTTCTCGAATTCCTATATGGTGGAGTAATACTTTATTGGGAGATATACCTTTAATCTACATGTCAGAGTACTTCTCCTATCCGTCAGACACTCTATATTGAAGGGCCAAATGTTTTACAGCTGCACTGTCACGCATTTCTAACACGCAGTTAGAGTCACCAAATGGTACTCTAGATCATTTTTCCATCTGGTGTTGCGAATATCTCTGCTACTCAAACTCATATGAATTGTTGAAAACAAATTTCATAAGTGAATAAATCCACTCTTAGGATGTGGTTAGTAACCAAATTTCTTAAAAGTTGTCTGCAAGAGGTACGTGTGTGAACCCCACATAAAATTTTCATACATATTTTCTTTTGTGCAGTGAATACTTTATGCTTAAACGACGCGTTATCGAGAATATCATTCCAGAATAATTAGTGAATGAAAATGAACAACATATATTATCAAACTGACTTCTATACCCAAAGAATGGAAGTTATTTTTACGGAATATGTAGCCTAACTTAAACCCTTTAAAGGCCTCCTTCATGGTTTTTCCAGTTTAAGTTTTCATCAGAATGCACAACTTACAACGTAGCAATTTTTAGTATTTTTATTACTTTTACTTGATATACTAGTTTAATAGGATATACTAGGTTAATAACTGACAGTTCAAAGCCGGAGGGTTTGTGTGTGTGTTTTTTTATTCTTTTTCTTTTCAAGATTTAAAGCTATATTATTGTTGCAAAACTAGTGAGTAACTTACACAGAATCATCATTTACTATTTTCTCTGTTAATAATTCCCTGTTTCGCTTTACAACAATGCTCATACATTTGAAAACGGGACTAAATATGCCTGATGATTAAAATCATTTGGCAGATAATTAACATAAAACAAGAATAATACTGAATCAGTGATCAAACCCTGTGGAACTTTCATTACAATTTTTCCCCCGTGCAGTTAATATAACATCCCTGTTTGTATTAGTCGAGCAGCCTATGGTAGCTTCCAGCATTCTATTTCCTAAACATGAACTAAAGCAGGCTGAATTTCTGAAACCTCAGAAACAGATGTCAACTAATCATCCATGGATAAGACTATTGATCATGTGAGAATGTGCTCTAAGGGTTGCATCCTTGGTCCGCTGTTTCTCTCATTATAATTTTGACTGTTGTAATTTCGTCTGTGTTACACTCTTGTAGCTACCACTCATATGCTGACAATATCCAGTTCTACCTGAGTGTCAGTCCTAAGAACACTGCTGTTGAGTCATAGCATGTGTATATCGATCTTTGTTCAGTACCTTGATGGTAACCAAAGCTGTGCATTAAATCCACCAATACTTCTCGAATTTCTACAGTTATTGTTTTAAAAGAAATTTAAAAACAATAACACTAGAAGACCTTGGCCTAATTTGAATGTGATAGTCACTCCAAATTAAACAAAAATCAATGAGTTCTTTTATCCCGTCGAATCTTTAGTACTTGATACCGTTCAACACAATTGAGAACTCCATCTAGCAATGAAGCTTGTGCGAGATACGTCTGTAAATACTGGGTTCTTTGATCTAATCAATGCTTCCTATACTCAGAGTGGTTGCAACTAGAAATGTGAAGTTCTGCCATGTTTACTTCGTCTGATTCTTAGTCTCTGGTGGTAGAAGACATCCTTACGTATCAAACACTGGTAATCATTACATAATTGCAATACTAGTTTAGATACGTCCAATACCTTCGTGTAACACTAAATCTTGCATCTCGTAAAAACCGCCTTAGATTCGCGAGAAGATTATGATTTTGTCTTCTAACCTTGCCATGGTTTCTCTCTCATCATATTCCATCTCGTTATGTGCAACAGAAGGCAAGTATCTTCGTCATAATGCGCTCTGTGGTTCTCTCATCCCGTTCCATTTCTGTTTTCTCCCTAGAGAATTTTCTTCTAATTGTACTCTACCATTTTTCGCCCTGCCTGTGAGCAGTCAATTTCTTTCGCCCAGTGATTTCTTCTGCAATGTTCTCATATGTTTCTGTAGCTGTTACTACTAAGATTCAGCAAGAACGTTGTTTAATGTTAATAAGACTGATGTTTCTTGAATCCTGCACATTCATTACTGTACTTATTATGTTTATTATTATCATTGTCATGAACATTCTCGTAATAATATATTCGTCAAGCCCTCCTCACAGAGGAGGGCTTGAATGTATTAATCCTGCTTTGTCAAATAAATGCATAAAAAACCGGCGCATTCTGAACTAAATATTCTATATAAACTTATCTAATAGAAAATTACAACTGACATATACGCACATCGACAAGTCACAAAAGACAGCAACTGCTGACGTTTTAACATCTAACGATTTTATTATGTGATTAGTAAAAGTGTAATTAAATAGCTCAGCAGAACGGTCCGTTTGAAATCGAAAGTGTTATTGGCTATGTATTCCTTTCGAACACAAGTGGGTGACCACCGTGGGGTACATGACCTCCTAGAAATTATAGAAAATGTCGTAAGGAGTGACAATGGGTGGAAGTTGCTGACATCTGTGTTGATATTCTTCGTATAAACAGGTTTGACGAGGACTTATTTCAATCTGTCGAGGAAAACACCCTGAATTAACGATGTGTTACGTAAATGTCTAAGATATTACATGTTGTAATGTTAGGAGTACTATCCATGCACCAAGAACTTTTCCTTGTTAAAGTCATGATGATCATCTTAATTTCAGGGTGGTGTGTGAAATTACTCAGGCCATTTAGAGCACGTTACCCTTATGAACTACATAATTGTTAAGATATTAAGTTACTTATGAGGAGAAAATGTTCCGTAGTTCTAGATATGCTTATGTTTAATTTACCTCCATAGATGTCATAGTTTACAAATTTGACTGGTATATATCACAGAAGCTTCTCGTAACTTATTCCATAATTTATTCTCTCCTGAAGAGGAACATGTATGAGGCTTTATCATTGGCACACGGCAGCAGGAAGAACATTGGATTTCTGGCCACAAGCCAGCAGTCTCGGGCAAAGACTGCTGGGAATCTACTGCCACTTCTGCGCAGTGGGTCTCCTAGAGTCAGCAACTTCGGAGAAGTTTTATTTGAAGTTCTACTGGCCCTTCTGAAAGCGTTTCTATAAACTGGAGAAAATGTAGATGAGTTCCCGAAGCTCAAATGTTCAGACAAAATAAAAGCCTTTGTCTTGCCGCCAAGAGACATAACGGCAGTAAATCGCTTCATTTTCTCACTGAACGCACGTTAATAAAGCTTATGTGAAAATTATGTCAGAGATACTTAAAGTCGGTGCTTTATCTGACTGGAACATCGGTGTGCACACTTCAGTATCTTTCATGTTATATGACGTCTGCTGATTAATTTGATTCACGTACTTCATGTTATATCACAGCTAACACTTTTGAAGTTGCCTAATTTAGTTTCACTCTTCTACGTACATGAGGCAACATCATTTCGTAAATCACCACGACATTTTCCATTTCGCTGCTCTCTTTCTAAAGCAAATAATGTACTGTAATATTTGACAATAATTGGTTATTCGATTTATGATTTTGGACACATCCATCGGTAACTACGAAGAACATTCTGATAGTGTGACGCGACAGGACAGAGAATGACACAGGCTTCTTTTATTCACAGTCATGGTTATGTAACTCCAAGATATTTGTGACAATTCACCGTGAAATTAGCACAAAACTGAGGATATGAAAAGGATGATTAGGAATGACTTTAGCGTTAACCAACGACTGCAATTGTTTAATGTATAGCAATCTATCGATAGGAATTACAAGTGATTTAAAGTCCTCAATTTCTGTAGGTGCTCAAGCGCAGTTAATCGGAAGCTCAGAGATGCATTTTTAAACAAACATCTTCCAAATCGATGGATCGATCGTACCGGGCATATAGGCATATCAACACTGAGCTCTGCTCTTGACCACCCAGACCTCAGTGTCTGATATATATGGATATCTTTTCAATGAAAAGTTCTATATGAAAGATAATGTGCAAGTGCCCATTTTTCTGAAACAATTCCAGAACCCAAAATACGTCTGTGACTCCATATACACGTCCGAATACATGGTTTGAAGTGTATTGTGGCTTAGAAACCACACACGTGACGTTTGGAGTCCTATAGAATACCTATAACACGCTAAAAATTTTGAACTCTCTCTGTAGTTCCTGTCGATATATAGCTAGACATTAAATGTTGTAACCCTTAGCAGCCAGTGTATTCACTTACAATTGCTGTGTATTTCAACAAAATATTTTCACATACAAGGAGTGCACTAAGCTAAGAAGGATGATACGCACAGAACTGTCTTATATATCAGGGAAAAAATACCCGAGTATAATTGAAATAATGTGAACACGCCGAAAAATTCAGTAGATCAGAGGGGAACACATTAAAGGGTTCAGTAACTGAAAATTCGCAGGGCACAATTTCAAATAGGAAAACCAGAGATGATATAGATGTGAGAATCTAGTTTATATTCCCATACAAGAATAAACAGAATGAGATTACTATACAAAATAAAATCCATCTGCAAACAAGGAAAGTCGGAGCAAGAGATACATGGTGGGATGCAGTATAAATTTATATGGTTAATGAAAAAAGGGCTATAAATATTGGAAGACTGAAAGGGACATTTTGGAGAATTTAAAAGGAAAGTGAAATTACACAGAAAGCCAAGTGTAAATACATTGCTTTTAAGAGCTTATAGGTTTAGGAGAACTGCTTGGAAGCTTGATAAAGCAGACACTACTCTGTCCTTAAGATGTTTCCTTCGCTACCAGTATTCTTTCAAGCATTTTATTAAGTAATGGACTATTATATTTAAAGCAATCATGATATTCAGTAGTTATGAGCACACGATAGTGAATAAATTTTTGATGTTTGTGGAAGTGACGACACGGATGTTTTAAAGAGAATGGCACCATATGGAGTCTAAAATATTGCAGTAAATTCTCTGCCTTGTGTATCATAGCGACAATGAAGAACATAAAAGCAAAATTTAGAAAATGAAGGAAAACGTAAAGAATTAGAATGTCAATGCTAAAGTTCGTTATTGACTCTGGGTTACAAAATTTATTGAATGATAAGCGGAGTACACATAAAATGTATTTCGTCCTAAAGCTAAGCTAAACAAGAAAGAAAACAATTATGAGTAGGAGATCAATTAGTGGACACACACTAAGCACAGAAATAGCTTAAGATACTTTTGAAGAAGTGAAACCTGTGCATTATTTTCGAAGAAAAAATTGTGGGGAATGGTCAGAATCAAATTGGGCATTATGACCAAGTAAACACAAATACACAAAAGAGGAGTACACGATGTAGCTTGCTACAGAACCCTAGAAATTCAGTAGAAAGTGGAAATATCGGGCAAAATGTAACGGTAAATGGTTCAAATGTTTTGCTGTAGACGGATTACAATAGTTACGTAGATAGGCTAGGAGATAACGCATTTTAGGGCATTTACGGAAAGCATAACATGCGAGGAGCAACAAGTGGAAACGTTTACCGAGGCAGAGCTGAGGAGGAGAATTAGACCATCGAGCATGTGTGGTGAGTTTTCAGGGGTGAGTTAAACATAATTTTAGCAATTAGATGGACTGTCATAAGGATCAGACACATTTAGAACTGCAGATAGCGAGCATCCAGGTGTCTCCCTAGGTGGAGAAAAAGCCTTAGTAGCGCCAAAAATACGCATAAATGATCTGTCGAATATGATTAGCAACACACACAGGCACTTTACTGTCAATCCTGTTGTCTACTTATATGAGGGCAGTTCAATAAGTAATGCAACACATTTTTTTTCTCGGCCAATTTTGGTTGAAACAACTGGAAATTTCTTGTGGAATATTTTCAAACATTCCCGCTTCGTCTCGTATAGTTTCATTGACTTCCGACAGGTGGCAGCGCTGTACGGAGCTGTTAAAATGGCGTCTGTAACTGATGTGCGTTGCAAACAACGGGCAGTGATCGAGTTTCTTTTGGCGGAAAACCAGGGCATCTCAGATATTCATAGGCGCTTGCAGAATGTCTACGGCGATCTGGCAGTGGACAAAAGCACGGTGAGTCGTTGGGCAAAGCGTGTGTCATCATCGCCGCAAGGTCAAGCAAGACTGTCTGATCTCCCGCGTGGGGGCCGGCTGTGCACAGCTGTGACTCCTGCAATGGCGGTGCGTGCGAACACACTCGTTCGAGACGATCGACGGATCACCATCAAACAACTCAGTGCTCAACTTGACATCTCTGTTGGTAGTGCTGTCACAATTGTTCACCAGTTGGGATATTCAAAGGTTTGTTCCCGCTGGGTCCCTCGTTGTCTAACCGAACACCATAAAGAGCAAAGGAGAACCATCTGTGCGGAATTGCTTGCTCGTCATGTGGCTGAGGGTGACAATTTCTTGTCAGAGATTGTTACAGGCCATGAAACATGGGTTCATCACTTCGAACCTGAAACAAAACGGCAATCAATGGAGTGGCGCCACACCCACTCCCCTACCAAGAAAAAGTTTAAAGCCATACCCTCAGCCGGTAAAGTCATGGTTACAGTCTTCTGGGACGCTGAAGGGGTTATTCTGTTCGATGTCCTTCCCCATGGTCAAACGATCAACACTGAAGTGTATTGTGCTACTCTTCAGAAATTGAAGAAACGACTTCAGCGTGTTCGTAGGCACAAAAATCTGAACGAACTTCTCCTTCTTCATGACAACGCAAGACCTCACACAAGTCTTCGCACCCGAGAGGAGCTCACAAAACTTCAGTGGACTGTTCTTCCTCATGCACCCTACAGCCCCGATCTCGCACCGTCGGATTTCCATATGTTTGGCCCAATGAAGGACGCAATCCGTGGGAGGCACTACGCGGATGATGAAGAAGTTATTGATGCAGTACGACGTTGGCTCCGACATCGACCAGTGGAATGGTACCGTGCAGGCATACAGGCCCTCATTTCTAGGTGGCGTAAGGCCGTAGCATTGAATGGAGATTACGTTGAAAAATAGTGTTGTGTAGCTAAAAGATTGGGGAATAACCTGGTGTATTTCAATGCTGAATAAAACAACCCCTGTTTCAGAAAAAAAAATGTGTTGCATTACTTATTGAACTGCGCTCGTATTATGGCTGGACTGTTATAAGGAAAAAAGGGGAATTTGTGGTTGAACGCCAGATATTACCTACAACAATGTGAAGGACACCGGTAGTATCTGCCCACGTGATTAGTAGACTGCTGAAGCCTTTAACATCGTTTCCGTATTCAGGGGCCGCATCAAAAAACGATATAAAGTAGAACAAACATGGGAAACCTCTATTATCTGTAGTGACAGGAAGACAATATCTTTAGAACGGCTCTGAAAACGTGTACGAGATCTGTAAAGAAAATCTGAGATGCGTTTCCATTTCTGCAAACTGCTCTAGCGTTTGAAGAGGATCATTGTATGGACCACAGCAGATATTAAGGTATTCACTCGGTGTTAGGATGGTAATAAAGTGGCGCTGCCTGCACGGGCGTATAGCAGTGGACATAAATGAGGACTGAACTGTCTCATTTTGAGAAGACAGAAGAAGCTACCTAATTTACTTGCTAAAATCATCCGAAAACCAAGATCGCATACACATTTCTTCATGTAAGATAACCAGTGGCGACAGGTCTTAAAAATCATTTTGTTATGATACATGTTCCTATTAAGTTGGGCCCCAAGGCAAGTTTGCATGTGGATAAAAAAACAGCACATTTTAAAAGCGATATACCTTACACCCGTTTAAGGTGGAAATTTCAATGTTCAGATAATGTCCAGGTTATGTAAACAGATGTGATACCGTGCACTGTGTTTTTGTGACGTAAAAGTGATCTGTGAGAGGAATATGGGTGGACATGGCCATTTTCACAAGTTGTTTTACGTTTTCAAATATTTTAGTTATGACACTCCTTTTCCAACGTGCTGCTTTTTATCCACATGAGAACTTGGCGTGAGGTGCAACATTGAAAAAAAAAACAAAAAAACAAAGAAAACACGTTTCGAAAAAAAAATTGAAGGCCTCAAGATGACAGCAAAGTCTGTTGAAGCGGTTGTTTTAAATAGAGAAATATTTAAGCGACCCTGGCTTTAGAATGTTTTTGTAAATGAGTACCTCGGAAGAAACGTTTATTTTTTCTTTGGATTATAAATTGGGTGCATTTGGAGACTCAGTGCTCGAAGAAGACTGAAATATTTGCTGCGTCCGTTGAATATCTTACGTGTGATCGTGACAATAAGAGTGACTAGAGGTTATAATCTGGGAGGTATCCAGTTTTGATCATAATATAGTGAACTGAGATCCAACAGATATTATTGGCACACAATACTATCCAAGATGCACTATACAGTGGCTTATAGACGTAGTTATTCTGCTTGAAATTAACGATGCCAGCCGTTTCTCCACAAGACGAAAGCACGTCCCGCTTTCTAAATAAAGGAAAGCAACGTGGAAAGCCTTGAAGATAAAAGAAAACTGTGTTTATTCAGCTCTCTTTTCTGAGGTATACATTTCTGGTCCATGATGAAATGAGAATGCTTTTAAGCTGTTCAGTAGATGCCCTCCAGAAAGAAAGCAGACGAAACGCTCTCGCTAACAGAGGCTTTGTTACGTTCTGAGGAATGGCGGCTTCACGAAAGTTTCCTCCCTGGCTGTCATATTAGTAGTGCGAGATAAAACCAAGTTGTGTAACACAAAGAAATAGCGATGGATACGTTTGTCCCAAATGAGTCGCAGATTTGTAATGAAGAACTCCTAAAATACTGCTCCCTGAAAACATCAGAATGCTTCCGTATTCAAATTATGGTAATTTTGCAAATTATAAGCACCTACTTGGTGAATGGTAGTACACGAAAAAATATGCTATTATAAACATGTTTTGCCGCTTGTTCAACCTCTAGTAGTGAAAACAACCGATTGGGTTTTAGGAGCCTTGCTATTGTCATTGTTTGCTAATTTAATGGGCGTGTGTGTTGTCCTTAGCGTAAGTTAGTTTAAAGTAGTGCGTATGCTTAGGGATCGATGACCTCAGCAGTTTGACCCCATAGGAACTTATAACAAATTTTCAAAACATGCGTTATCGATCATGAGCCAGTTGTGTATGCAGTAGCTATGTAACTAACTACGCTGCTTGAGTATTATAAACCATGTAAACGATAGACGTTTCTTCGGTAGCAGTAACTTCTTTATCAAATAAATGTCGTGTGACCTGGGCCTCCTCTCGGGTAGATCGTTCGCCCGGTGCAAGTCTTCCGAATTGACGCCACATCGGCGGTTTGCGCGTCGATGGGGATAAAATGATGAGGATTAGGACAACACAACACCCAGTCCCTGGACGAAGAAAATCTCCGACCTAGCCGGGAATCGAACCCTGGCCCTTACGATTAACAGTCTGTCGCACTGACGACTCAGCTACCGGGGTTGGACTAACTTCTGTACGACTGTACTTAGACTTAATGATACTGTAGTAACACTGCAACAACAGCGTGCGTGTTCAGTCACGAGTCGAGAGAGAGCCTCTTTGTTGTAGGTGATAGATAAGAACACGAGTCGTAGGAGTGCTCCCATAACTCTCCCCTTTAGTTCGTAAGCCGTCTCCCTTTTATGCGTTTCTTTCCGTCGGTTTCTTAACACCCTTTGTTCCTGCGCTTTACCCTGGAATATACCTCGCCACCTCCTCGATACGGACATACCACTTAGAACCGTTTTTTACCAGGAGAGTTTTGATCGTTGTTTACTACCAGAGTACTGGGCTGTATTCGGTTGTGTATACATTCCAGTGTTCTGTTAGACCATCTTCTCATTCCTCCTTACATAATCCATCGTCTTCACTCCGTCTCTCTGTCCAATTCTTCCCCCGCTGTACATCGCCCCCTACTCCTCCCGTCATATTCTGTCTCCTCCTCCGCCTCTCTTTCTCCATCTCCTACTCTCCTCATTCTCTCATTTCCCCCTCTTCCCTTTCTCTGTTCATTTCCTCCTCCCCCTCTATCCAGGTCCTCCACGCCTGTCTGTGTCCCACTCCCACTTCCCACGCTTTGTCTACCCATCTCCTTCGTCCCTTCCTTTCTCCACTTTATCACCCCCACCCCAGTCGGAAGCTGGTGGTTCTCTCCAACACAATATGTCTTTCGATATCGTAACTGTATGTGCCTGAAATTTGTTTCAAATTGATCCAGGAGGTTATGATGAGCTTTTTGCACGTGGCGTTGTTCGCGAAAAAAATGTAAAATATATTTCACACGTATTCATCTTATGCCACAAGTAGCTCTACAGAATTTCGCCCTGTGTTTCATTTACACGCTTCTCAATGTCTATGAAAAATGTGTCGTAAAATGACATATCTTTTAGGTACTTTCAGTGACATATGTAGATACTGTCTGCGAAATGTATTGAGAGTACAATTAGTAGCAAAGGAATAATAAATTTAAAGGCCATGCATGTTGCGAAAGTTTTACACGAAGCTCAATGTTTATGACTACTTATGTCCTGATATATGATATAATTTTGCTTGTACATTCAGTGGCATATGTGGTTACTTTTTTCAAAAATGCATCGCAAATACACTTAGGAGTAAAGAAGCAATAAATAAAACGACTTGCTTCTTGTTGTAGTTTTACTGTGTGAACAGCAAAAACGTAATAAGCGATAAATGTTTCTCCTTTGGTCGTTTTTTGGAGGTTATTACCGAGAAAATGTTTGGTAATGATTTGAAATTATGTTTAAAGTTTGTTGCAAGTTGTTCCCAAATACGTGATGAACAAATTATAGATATTCACGTCTCGTGAGCTACACTGTTTTATCCCCACCCCACCTCTCTCATATGTAGATGGTTCTTACTTCAGGGCGGTAGGTGATACGTGTAATAAATTTGGTTAGATCACTCCAGCGTTGGGGAACAGATATCGAACATACATACATAGATACATATATACGTAAATCCACTTCTATGATATGTGTTGATTAGTACCATGTAATTTATGTGTTGCATATGAAGATGATGTGGACAGTGGAGGCTTTAACTTGAAATAGTCGGACATTAAACTTCGTCTCAATTTTTTCGTATATTGAACGAAGAGCAACAATCGAATTATCTAATATTTAAAAAGTCATGTATCCCTCAGATTTAATTTATTCTTTCATACTGAAGCTTCAGTTCAGCTACAAGTACCTTCTTCTTTGATCTAATATGGAACTCCTATGTGAAATAATAGTTTAGAGAATAGTGTGCCACGATACTCACATCGACGTGACCATATCTCATAAATTCATCTGTAATTCATGAGCTTAGACTCACTACAGACTCGACACAAGCACTCAGTGCGAGGAACAACGGTATATCTCTAAACGTTGTCAGAATACTCGCGGGAAATTTCCCTTAAAGCCAATCTCTCAAACACACAAGTCAGAGCATTCCACCTTCGGTCAAACCGAATATAAAAATAGCTAAATGTAAAGTTACCATGAATCTCTGAAGATCCTGAAGACGATACCAGCTGAAGGATCGAAATTTCAGTCCTGTAGAGGAAGCTAAAGAGGAACTAGGCGCGGCCTAATAGCATAGAAGATTTTACTTTCAATGACAGTGGCTACGAAAACCAGCAGACTAATAGAAAACGGGCGCAGACAGGGACGTAATACTGATGGGGTACGTGAAGTACAAACATCACCGTGAGACGATCCATCATAACTCAGCAGCAAGAAATAACAAAGGAAAATGGTTAACAGTAACTGGAGAGATAGACCAAAACAGATGATAACCATAACACAGGCACTATGTCACCCCATGGTGGAAGTTGCTTGCCAGTCTTGCCCAGGACTGTACGTGAGTAAAAGACCTATATACACACGTCCAAAAGAAGTTTTACGTCACCCCTGTTCGCAGAACTCCTAAATATAGTCGTTGACTGTGGATATTGTACCACAGACACAGTCCCTTTTACTGTTAAGAGATGTCACTAAACGCGCCCAAAGATGTAAAAAAACCATGCATGAGCAGCGAATATTAGACGGACGGGGTCCGACAACCGATCACTTCCAGTCATTCCACCAGGAAGGAGGTGCACGTCTCGGGTTGTCTGTAGCTCAACCATGCCTACACGGTAAATACCGCGGTTCGATCGCGTCCGCATTGTTACTTTGTGCCAGGAAGGGCTCTCAGCAAGGGAAATGTCCAGGCGTCTCGGGGTGAACCAAAGCGATATTGTTCTGACATGGAGGAGATACAGAGAGACAGGAACTTTTTATGACATGCCTCGCTTAGGCCGCCCAAGGGCTACTGCTGCAGTGGATGACCGCTACCTACAGATTATGCCTAGGAGGAACGCTGACAGCAACGCCACTTTGTTGAATAATGTTTTTCGTGCAGCGAAAAGACGTCGTGACGTCATGTTACGACTCAAACTGTGCCCAATGGGTTGCATGATGCGCAACTTCACTTCCGATGTCCATGGCGAGGTCTATCTTTTCAACCACGACACCATGCAGAGCGGTACAGTTGGGCCCAACAACATGCCGAATAGACCGCTCAGGATTGGCATCACGTTCTGTTCATCGATGTGTGTCGCATATGCCTTCAACCAAACAATCTTCGGAGCCGTGTTTGGAGGCAACCCAGTCGGGCTGAACGCCTTAGACACACCGTCCATAGAGTGCAACAAGGTGGAGGTTCCCTACTGTTTTGCGGTGGCGTCAATGCCATCCTTCGACCGCTAGTGCAGCCATATCTACAGCATATTGACGAGAAATTCGTCTTCATGGACGACAAGTAGCACCCCCATCGTGCACATCTTTTGAATGACTTCCTTTAGTATAACGACATTGCTCGACTAGAGTAGCCAGCGTGTTCTACAGACATGAACCCTGTCGAAGATGCCTGGGATCCTTTGAAAAGGGCTGTTTATGGACGACGTGACCCACCAGCCACTCTGAGGGATCCACGCCGAATCGCCGTTGAGGAGTGGGATAATCTGGACCAACAGTGCCTTCATGAACTTGTGGATAGTATGCCACGACGAATACAGGCATGCATCAATGCAAGAGGTCGTGCTACTGGGTATTAGAGGTATTGGTGTATACAGCAGTCTGGACTACCACCTTCCAAGGTCTCGCTGTACGGTGGTACAACATGCAATGTGTGGTTTTGAAGACCAATATAAAGGGTTCCGGAAGTCTAGGAACCGAGGTGAGCAAATCTTGTTTTGACGTGTGTAAATGAAACATGGCATCTAGTATCCTGTTGCACCAGACTGACGTCTCTAGAAAAATTACACTAAGAAAAAACATTTTTAGATGAAAAAATTTGATCTTTGGATTCTAATAATGTAAAGTGACTGCTGATCACAGATGAACTAGCTACGCAGCATGATTACTGATAGATAGTCCATAAAGCCACAAGCTCAATTCAGGGTGATGTGTGAGTCTATTGTATCCTCACCCTAGTGCTTAACACGTGCCTCATTCTGGTAATGAATCAGTCATCAATATTATCTTTAAAGCCCAGCGGCTGTCAAATGTGTGGGTAGAATTACTTTCCACAGGCGGAAAATTAGGTGTCCGAAACATACTAATTTTTATGTTGTACTCTGCCAGTAACATGTAAACTCTTTCTGGGCAAACTCAACTACACCTGAAGTTGTTCACTGATAGTTTGTGGGTATGTTGGTGTAAGAAACACATGTCTCTGGTGATTTGTAACACAGTAATTGTATTTCGTTGGATATTTTTCTTCGTGTTGGTAAACGTTACAAATATTTAAAAAACAAGGGTTGTCGTACTTTTTCTGGAAAAATCTTAACTCTCACTGCTTATTAAATAGTTATAATTTTAGACACATACTGGACCTTAAAGTTACTATGAAAAACAACAGGCAAAATTCTCACTGAATGAAGTTTTTGGCCCTGTGTGAACTTGTTAAGTGTTGATGCGGCAGCATCAACTACAAATACTACGTGTGCCTTGCAGACGTTAATTATATGAAATAATTAATAAGATGTTGAAACACGAATATCACAATATCAAGCTCACAAAAAATTCAAAACGCTGCTCCAGAATCGATGTTAAGTTAGAATCAAACAGTGAACACATGAAGCAGGTCACTGTTGAGTCTTGATACCTTATGAGAACAGTAGATGCCCAGAGAGAGCTCCACTGAATTTTCACAGTTATGTGAGATCTCACTTATATGCTGTCTGTAATGTAGGGATTGGGGGAAAGGTATTTACTTCTTGCAAATGTATATGTTCTGTAATTTGTCACAAAAGCACATATTAGTATTTTATATTCGTATTTATCTTACATTTTGGGCAAGTTAATACATGCTTCATAAGTTGATATAGTTTTGGGACAGATTTTTGGGTTAATAATACATTTTTGGAGTAAGCTGATGCATGTCTGGGGCAAGCTGATACGTTTATGAGATAAGATGACTGTTTTGGGGCTTGTTGATATATTTTGCGGGCAACCTGATATAATTTTTGGATAAGCTGAACAATTTTTGAGATAAATTTGTCCGTTTTTGAGGAAGGTTTATACATTTTTTGTTGTTGTTGTTGTGAAGTTCAGTCCAGAGACTGGTTTTATGCAGCTCTAAATGCTACTCTATCCCGCGCAAGCTCCTTCATCTTCCAGTACCTACTGGAACATACGAATCTGCTTAGTGTATTCATCTCTTGGCCTCCCTCTACGATTTTTACCCTCGACGCTGCCCTCCAATACTAAATTGGTGATCCCTTGCTGCCTCAGAACATGTCTTACAACCGATTCCTACTTCTAGTCAAGTTGTGCCACAAATTTCTCTTCTCTCCAGTTCTGTTCAATACCTCCTCATTAACTGTGTCATCTACACATCTAATCTTCAGCATTCATCTGTAGCACCACATTTCTAAAGGTCCTATTCTCTTCTTGTCTAAACTATTTATCTTCCATGTTTCACTTACATACATAGCTACACTCCACACACTTTCAGAAACGACTTCCTGACATTTAAATCTATACTCTATATTAACAAATTTCTCTTTTTCAGAAATTCTTTCCTTGCCATTGCCACTCTAGATTTCATATCCTCTCTACTTCGACCATCATCAGTTACTTTCCTACCAAATATCAAAATTCATTTACTACTTTGAGGGTCTTATTTCCTAAGCCAATTCCCTCAGCATCACCTGATTTAATTCGGAAGTAATTCCATTACCCTCGTTTTGCTTTTGTTGATGTTCATCTTATATCCTCCTTTCAAGACACTGTCCATTGCGTACAACTGCTCTTCCAGGTCCTTTGCTGTTCTGACAGAATTACAATGTCATCGGCAAACCGCAAAGTTTTAATTTCTTCTCCTTGGATTTTAATTCTTACTCCGAATTTTCTTTTTTTTTTCTTTAAGTGCTTGCTCAATATACCGATTGAATAACATCGGGGATAGGCTACAACCTTGTCTCACTCCCTTCCCAACTACTGCTTCTCTTTCATGCTCCTCGACTCTTATAACTGCCATCTTGTTTCTGTACAAATTGTAAATAGCCTATCGGTCCCTGTATTTTACCCCTGCCACCTTCAGAAGTTGAAAGAGAGTATTCCAGTCAACATTATCAAAAGCTTTCTCTGTCTACAATGCTAGAAGCGTAGGTTTGCTTTTCAGTAACTTATCTCCTAAGATACGTCGCAGGGTTAGTATCGCCTCACGTGTTCCAACATTTCTACGGAATCCAAACTGATCTTAATCGAATTCGGCTTCTACAAGTTTTTCCATTCATCTGTAAATAATTCGTGTTAGCATCTTGCTGGCGTGACTTATTGAACTGATCATTCGGTAATTTTCACAACTGTCATTACTGCTTTCTTTGGGATTGGAATTATTATGTTCTTCCCTAAGCCTGAGGGTAATTCTCCTGTCTTATATATGTTGCTCACCAGATGGTAGAGTTTGGTCAGGGCTGACTCTCCCAAGGCTATCAGTAGTTCTAATGGAATGTTGTCTACTCCTGGGACTTTGTTTCAACTTGGATCTTTCAGTGCTCTGTCAAACTCTTCACGCAGTATCGTATCTCCCATTTCACCTTCATCTAACATCACCCTTGTATAGACTCTCTGTATACTCGTTCCACCTATCTGCTTTCCCTTCTTTTCTTAGTCTGGGTTTGCATCTGGGCTCTTAGTGTTCGTACAAGTGGTTCTCTTTTCTGCAAACTCCTCTTTAATTGTTCTGTAGGCAGTATCTATCTTACCCCAAGTGATATATGCCTCTACATCCTTACATTTGTCCTCTAGACATCCCTTCTTGGTCATTTTGCACTTCCTGTCGATCTCATTTTTGAGACCTTTGTATTCCATTTTGCCTGCTTCATTTACTGCGTTTTTATATTTTCTCCTTTCATCAATTAAATTCAATATTTTTTCAGTTAGCAAGGATTTCTACTAGCC
Organism: Schistocerca nitens; assembly: GCF_023898315.1. Lineage (NCBI taxonomy): Eukaryota > Metazoa > Arthropoda > Insecta > Orthoptera > Acrididae > Schistocerca > Schistocerca nitens. Next base: position 493,848,601 of record NC_064621.1, read on the forward strand.
CTCGTCTTTTTTCCTACTTGATCCTCTGCTGCCTTCACTGTTTCATTTCCCAAAGCTACGCATTGTTCATCTACTGTATTTCTTTCCCCCATTCTTGTATATTGTTCCCCAATGCTCTCCCTGAAACTGTCCACAACATCTGGTTCTGTCATTTAATCTTGGTCCAATCTCCTCAAATTTCCACCTTTTTGCAGTTTTCTCAGTTTTAATCTACAGTTCATAACCAATAGGATGTGGGCAGAGTTCACATCAGCCCCTGGAAATGTCTTACAATTTAAAACCTGGTTCATAAATCTCTTTCTTACCATTGTATAATCTACCTGAAGCCTTCCAGTATCTCCAGGCCTCTTGATTGTATACAGCCTTCTTTCATGATTCTTGAACCAAGTGTTACCTATGATTGAGTTGTGCTCTGTGCAAAATTCTACCAGGTGGCTTCCTCTTTCATTTCTTACCCCATTCCATACTCACCTACTACGTTTCCTTCTCTTCCTTTTCCTACTATCGAATTCCACTCACCAACGACTATTAAATTTTCGTCTCCCTTCACTATCTGAATAGTTTCTTTTATCTCATCATACAACTCATCATTCTCTTTGTCATCTGCGGAGCTAGTTGGCATATAAACTTGAACTACTGTGGTAGGCGTGTGCTTCGTGTCTACCTTTGCCACAATAATGCGTTCACTAAGCTGTTTGTACGAGGGCAGTTCAATAAGTAATGCAACACATTTTTTTTCTCGGCCAATTTTGGTTGAAAAAACCGGAAATTTCTTGTGGAATATTTTCAAAACATTCCCGCTTCGTCTCGTATAGTTTCATTGACTTCCGACAGGTGGCAGCGCTGTACGGAGCTGTTAAAATGGCGTCTGTAACGGATGTGCATTGCAAACAACGGGCAGTGATCGAGTTTCTTTTGGCGGAAAACCAGGGCATCTCAGATATTCATAGGCGCTTGCAGAATTTCTACGGTGATCTGGCAGTGGACAAAAGCACGGTGAGTCGTTGGGCAAAGCGTGTGTCATCATCGCCGCAAGGTCAAGCAAGACTGTCTGATCTCCCGCGTGCGGGCCGGCTGTGCACAGCTGTGACTCCTGCAATGGCGGAGCATGCGAACACACTCGTTCGAGATGATCGACGGATCACCATCAAACAACTCAGTGCTCAACTTGACATCTCTGTTGGTAGTGCTGTCACAATTGTTCACCAGTTGTGATATTCAAAGGTTTGTTCCCGCTGGGTCCCTCGTTGTCTAACCGAACACCATAAAGAGCAAAGGAGAACCATCTGTGCGGAATTGCTTGTCGTCATGTGGCTGAGGGCGACAATTTCTTGTCAAAGATTGTTACAGGCGATGAAACATGGGTTCAACACTTCGAACCTGAAACAAAACGGCAATCAATGGAGTGGCGCCACACCCACTCCCCTACCAAGAAAAAGTTTAAAGCCATACCCTCAGCCGGCAAAGTCATGGTTACAGTCTTCTGGGACGCTGAAGGGGTTATTCTGTTCGATGTCCTTCCCCATGGTCAAACGATCAACTCTGAAGTGTATGGTGCTACTCTTCAGAAATTGAAGAAAAGACTTCAGCGTGTTCGTAGGCACAAAAATCTGAACGAACTTCTCCTTCTTCATGACAACGCAAGACCTCACACAAGTCTTCGCACCCAAGAGGAGCTCACAAAACTTCAGTGGACTGTTCTTCCTCATGCACCCTACAGCCCCGATCTCGCACCGTCGGATTTCCATATGTTTGGCCCAATGAAGGACGCAATCCGTGGGAGGCACTACGCGGATGATGAAGAAGTTATTGAAGCTGTACAACGTTGGCTCCGACATCGACCAGTGGAATGGTACCGTGCAGGCATACAGGCCCTCATTTCAAGGTGGCGTAAGGCCGTAGCATTGAATGGAGATTACGTTGAAAAATAGTGTTGTGTAGCTAAAAGATTGGGGAATAACCTGGTGTATTTCAATGCTGAATAAAACAACCCCTGTTTCAGAAAAAAAATGTGTTGCATTACTTATTGAACTGCCCTAGTAGTAGCTTACCCGCACTCCAACTTCTTTATTCATTATTAATCCTACTCCTGCATTATCCCTTGTTGATTTTGTATCTATATTCCTGTAGTCACCCGACCAGAAGTCTTGTTCCGCCTTATACCGAACTTCACTAATTCCCACTATATCTCACTTTAACCTATCCATTCCCCTTTTTAAATTTTGTAACCTACATGCCCGATTAAGGGATCTGACATTCCACGCTTCGATCTGTAGAACGCCAGTTTTCTTTCTCCTGATAACGACGTCCTCCTGAGTTGTCCCCACCTGGAGATCCGAATGGGGGACTGTTCTACCTCCACAATGTTTTGCCCAAGAGTACGCCATCATCATGCAGTCATACAATAAAGCAACATGCCCACGGGAAAAATTACGGTTGTAGTTTTCCCTTGCTTTCAGCCGTTCATTATTTTATTTGAAATTTTTAACTGCGTATCTTCAGTCGCTTGAAATTTGCCTTGTTGATTTTTAAGATGGCTTGCTTGGAGGACTAGTTGTGAAAGTTCGGCTATGTGCAGCTTTGGTTGTAAATGTGTCATTAAATTACAATAAATTACAATTTTGAAGTGAAACTGACCGATACCAGTTTTGGCCTTTCCACAATTTAATCACTAGTTCTGCCCAGTGGGTTTAGCGGGCGCCTCACTTATCAGTTTCACTTTCAATGGTGTGTGCAAGACACGAACGGATTTTTAATTAATGTCAGCTCTATAGATGTAACCCTTACTTTTATAACCATTTCTATGCACAAACTCTACTTCATAGCCCCACTTTCGTAACACTTTATCAACAGTCGCAGCTCTGAATAACTAGACAAAAACGCAGTATTTCTCCTGATCCAGTTGCTAGGTATGGACGGTTTCAGAACTGAGACCAATTACCTGTGTAATCCAGTCATTTATTTCAAAGGATGTCGGCTGAACAGGACGGAATTCCTTGTAAAAGCAAATACCAGAGTGTACTTCTTGAGGTTTGTACCCATGGTTAATCCAGCGACGGAATTTCGTTTAAGCGACCGAAATTCTAATTAGCAGCAGCATGACCAGAAGGAGAGATCGGATCAAAAGGAATATGAACGAACAAGGAGATTAACGGACGGACAGCACTCGGTGAAGCCCAAGTACAGCGATTTATCACGGAAGTTCAGCACAGCAGTAAGCAACGTCCACTCGCTAGCGCCGCTGAAACGGAACTATCGCTAGACCACCACTCCGGATGTGAATGTTATTCCACTTGCTGCATTCTCGACGCACTGCTGTTCTCGAGTTATGGCGGCTGTTCACTAGGTGGCAATGGTATTGTTTGCACAACATAACTTTAATTCTTCGTAATTGACGCGGTTTGTACGAAATATTTATAAATTTTACACAAAAGCCTGTCTTGTGAATCATTGTATCTATTACCAAAAACAGGATCAAAAACCATAGAGTAGTTCTTGAAATTAGCCTGCATGTACGGATGAATGCTAGCAAGACACATCAATTTGTATACAGGATGGTCACAGACAGTCTGTAAAAATTGTAACGATGTTGCAGCGTAGGTTGTGCTAAGAAATAATTGTTAAGAAAAAATTCGATACGTTGCACTGCTTCCGAGCTAAGTAGCACCGGAATTAGGCCATCTGGCCGTTGCTCGCACATATACCAGCGCCCCGGTAGACACAATTAGTTTTAGTTGTTCTCATAGTGTAGGTAATAGAGAACGGGACAGTTCAGCCTGTGGCTCGAGTTCGAGCGTTACTACCGTCATATTTCAAATTTTTGTATCACTTTCTTGTTCTGTTGCTTCACATCCCTGGGTGTAAACTTGAAATTTGCCCCAAACGTGACCCCTGGGTGGTGCTAAGAAGGAAACAAAACTGGCAGCCAGACAATCTTTCTAGATCTCCTGGCTATTCGAGAAGTACATATCCGAGAGGAAATGACTCATAATCACATCAAAAGCCCTTCGCACGGCCAAGCATCTAGGAAACTAGGAAAAAGTATTAAAATAAGCCAATGGGACATTGAGGGCGTTAGTAAAACCAAATCTCAAATTCTTCTAAAGCTATTGACGTGGTTACCCTACAGGACATTCACATCGATAACGAAGACCAACTATGCTCCAGAGGAAAAATACCAGGATACGGTATCATAGGTGCAACATACCACCATGGCTACTGAGTAGCCATATACGTAAAACATAAAATAGGAAACGCTCACCTTCTATCCAGTTCCACAAATTACAGTATCCACTCTGTGATAATCGAAATAGGTGAACTGGTCATAAGTAACATTTACAAACCACAAGGATCCGCATGGCCAGCAGATGTTCTTCAATCACGCCACCATCCCGCGGTCCTTGTAGGGGACCTTAACAGCTACCGCACGCAATGGCGATAAAGAACATCTGATACAAATGGACGCCTTAGCAAACTGGGCAGAAGAAAACAACATCCACCCCATTTTCGATGCTAAAGACCGTGGTTTCTTCAGATCAGCAGGTTGGAAACGAGAGTACGACCCAGACTTATGCTTTGTCAGAGCTGATGAAAATCACCAGCTGCTCAACACCAGCCGAAATGTTTTGCCAGATTTTCCTCACAGTCAACACCGTCCAGTCCTAGTAGAAATCGGCACAACTATTCCATTGACAACCTGAACTCCTCAACCCAGATGGAACCTTCAAAAATCTTATTGGAAATCTTACTCCGAACCTCGATAAATGCATGGGATGGATCTCCCCATCTGCTGGTAGCTATAAAAGATTTGTGGGAGCAGTCATCAGTACAGAAAAAAGAACATACCTAGAGGTACCGCAAAGAATACACTCCTGGCTGGCATGAGAAATGTGAGAACTGTATAATGACTACCAAAGCAATGGTGAAAGAGAAATAGCAGATGAACCAATACACAGCCTTGATACTGCACGACGACAGAAGTGGATGGAAACCACTCAGGCTATGGACTTTTAAGTATCCATCAGAAAAGCACGGTCCCTGCATCAAAAACTAGGAGGAGCCAGCCGTAATACTCGAGAACAAAACACCACAAGACCTAACAAGATTGCTTTGCACATGGTTAAAACATTTAAAGGGGTAAACCACCGAGAGACAACAATACGCATTAAACGTGAACTTAGAAATCTAAAAGCAACAGCCAGTGTTGACATTAAATATTCATGCGACGTCACCACCGAAGACATCTCGTCAGCAACAAATGACACACAACGAAGTAAAGCCCCGGCTCAGATAACATCCTCCCAGAGTTTCTTATCAAGCCTGGCAAATACACGAAAATATGGTTAGCAGAGGTCTTCACATCACTACTGCAGATAGGAAACATATCTCAAGAACTTAAACGTGCCAAGATAACTGCCCTCCTAAAGCCAGGAAACCGGGTAAATATTCCCCAAAATACCGACCCATAGCACTACTTACAATGGTGTACAAACATCTTGAACAAGTACTACTTAACAGGATCGGTCAGACAATACTCACGGCCATCCCAGTAGAACAAGCCGGCTTTCATCCCAACCGAAGCTGTGCAGACTAAGTCCTGGCCCTTACAACACATACTGAAGCGGGATTTCAAAAGAACTGAAACACAACTGTGGCCTTCATTGACTTGTCAGAACCTTTGACACCGTCTGGAGACATTGCCTACTGCATAAACTGATGAAAATAATTCCTTGTCAAAAAGTGACAAAGCTTATTGGTAACATGATTGGTAACAGAGAATTCCAGATCGTCGTTTGAAACAAAGTCAGTAGCCAGTAATTCCTTCAATATGGCTTACCTTGAAACGTGTATGTACTCGGTAGCAGCGATGGTGAGGCATGATAAAATCTTTGACCAGAGTTCCTAGTCTGCGCTTGACCGCGCGAGAGGGCAGTTCTGTTGCATTCGAGTTACGAGACAGTTCCTAGCGGTTGGAGAGTAGTAGCGCGTCGGACATGACGTAGTTGCGGTCTAGTTGCGAGAGAGTTTGGTTGTGTGTGAGGAGTCGGCGGGCGTCGACATCGCACTCTGGTCATGATTCAAGACGAGGTATATTATTTTTAAATAAGGTAATGAACCAGCATTGCGCTCAGCTAATAATGTAAATTAACTGTAACTAATTTGTGCAAGAATCGCCCCAATAATAATTTTGTTTTCAAAGCAATTTTTTAACAAAGAATCCTTTAATGAAAGAAATATTTCCTTTGGTATTCCTTAAAGAAAAGTTTTCCTTAAATTCAAAATTTTTGCAATGAATTTCCTCCAAGCCATGGCGAAAAATAAGAGCAGACGCAGTTTTACTAAGGTAAGAATTTCAGTTTAATTAATGAACAGGGCCTAAGATCGACATTTCGGTCTATTTGCATTTTCATTGTGACTGAGATTTCATTATCATTAATTTGACTTACATTTTTGTGGGGAACTTACATTTGGGTCAGATTGCTCTTTTTCATTTAATTGTCATTGTCATTTAATTTCTCTGGGGGAGTTACACATAGCTCTAGGTCCATTTGCATTTAAAATATTAACATTTAAAATTTCTCTGGGGAGGTTACACTTGGTTCTATTCCGATTAACATTCAAGTATTGTCTTTTCAAATTTCTGCGGGGAGGTTACAACCTCAAGGCCCGGTATTAGCCCCACCGCTGTTCAGCCTATACATTGCTGACAAGCCAGAACCAGCTTGTACGAAATTTGGCTGCGGTAATGACTGGGCCACTTCAACGAGGCACACCGATTTTGGTACAATGGAAAAAACCCTCACATCCGATCTGTCTGCCCAGGCGGCATACTTCTATAAATGGAGGCTTATGCCTAATACCACGAAGACGGAAGTAACTTGCTTCCACCTCTATAACGGAGAAGCCAACAGAGCTCTGGAATTGTACCTTGGCGACACACGTCTCAACCACAACAAGGAGCCAAGGTACATAGTGGTCACGTTAGACAGAACCTTGTCATCTAAATCACACGTTACAAAAACAGCTGCCAAGGCGAGAACAAGAAACAACCTCATCCATAAACTGCGGGACCACCTGGGGATCAACGGCAACAACTCTGAGGACGTCTGCGCTGAGCCTGGTGTACTCTGTGGCGGAGTACTGTGCACCAGTAGGGCTAAACAGTAGTCATGTGAACAAAATCTATGTCGAACTTAACAACACCACCCGCATTATTTGAGGAACCGTTAGGTCTACACCTAACATATGGCTACCTGTCCTGAGTCATATACTACCCCCAAAACACGACGAGAAGCAGCCTTGGTCAGGGAATACAACAAGATCGAGGCAAACCCTGAACTACCGGTACACATCGATATACCCTATCTATCAAGAGGCTTCGTTCAAGACATCCTCCTCTTGCTCTTGATAGCCTCAGTGGGGTTGACATCAACTATTGGAGAAGAGAATTGTTCCAAAACGCCCCAACAACTTGCCACCTAATGCCCTGTGTTACTGAGGCAGTTCCTGGGTTTGATCAGCCACGCAAGATCTGGGCAACTCTGAACCGACTAAGAACTGAGCATGGAAGATGTGCTGACGCACTCTACAAATGAGGGTGCTGTCTCCGCCAGCATGTGACTGCGGCGCTCCTAAGCAGACCATCCAACACATCAGAGAAGAATGCAGTGCCACAGCGTTCAGTGGGGACTTAAAAGAGTTCATCACAGCATCACAAAAATCCATTGAATATATACAAGGACTAGATGTTTGTCCGTGAATATATGTAATGCTATGTACTGTAGAATAACGTGATCCAATACTGAAATGTACTTAAATGCCTTACGTTAAATAAATAAAATATGTTATAGGAAACAGAACGAAGAAAACATTTGGTGACATCGTCTCTTGCGAGTCGCTTGAATATGTGCACGCAACGGCCAGATCGGCTAACGTGAATGCTGTATACAGAGATATAGAATACAGAAATGAGATACGGTTCACAAGTGATGGTACAGAAAACACCCAGTATACGGATGTGTGAATAGGTGCAAAGCCTCCAACAATGAAGTTGGTGAGCGGTCATGATAGCTTCAGTAATGCGGTGTGCGCGTGAGTGCCAGTTGGGGCCCGCTCGACATCGATACTTCATTCACGTAATCTTTGATGTGTTTCTGTACCGAACATGGGACTTACACCGGGGGAAGGCAGTGGTGTCCAGCGAGAAGGGTACTTAGTGGCATTCCATGCGGGCTCTGAAGAAGTCGACCGCAGGAAATAGTAGTTTGCGTCGGTTGTCTACGGAGTTTGCTGCTGCGAGGTGTTAGCACGGAACAGGCCCGTTTGACGAGGAACGCGGCGGCACTGCTCTATGGTGTTTATGCGGCCGGGGCCAGTGGGCAGTTGGCGTACTTTCTTGAGGCCGAACACCATCCTATACGGAATCTGCACTTCGTTCGCTATCGAGAACACGGTGAGAAAGATAAGTGTGTTCGTGTAAAAGCATTTCTGGTACTTTCGGTCTGACTGCTTGCTTGCTTACCGCTCAATTACACTATGTGATCAAAAGTATCCGGACATCCCAAAAACATACGTTTTTCATTATTGGTGCATTGTGCTGCCAGCACTGCCAGGTACTCCATATCAGCAACCTCAGTAGTCATTAGACGTCCTGAGAGATCAGAAGGGGGTGGTCCGTGGAGTTCGAACGTGGTCAGGTGATTGGGTGCCACTTGTATCATACGTCTGGACGCGAGATTTCCACGCTCCTAAACATCCCTCGGTCCACCGTTTCCGATATGATAGTGAAGTGGAAACGTGAAGGATCACGTACAGCAGAAAAGCGTACAGGCCGACCTCGTCAGTTGATTGACAGAGACTGCCGACAGTTGAGGAGGGTCGTAATGTGTAATATGCAGACATCTATCCAGATCATCACACAGGAACTCCACAGGATCCACTGCAAGTATTATGACAGCTAGGCGGGAGGTGTGAAAACTTGGATTTCATGATCGAGTGACTGCTCAAAAGTCACACATCAAGCAGGTAAATGCCAAACGACGCCTCACTTGATGTAAGGAGCGTAAACTTGTGACGATTGAACAGTGGAAACACGTTGTGTGGAGTGACGAATCACGGTACACAATGTGGCAATCCGATGGCAGAGTTGTGGGTATGGCGAATGCCCAGTGAACGTCTTCTGCCAGCGTGTGGCGCCAACAATAAAATTCTAAGGCGCTGGTGTCATGGTGCGGTAGTGTTTCTCATGGAGGGGGCTTACAACACTTGTTGTTTTGCGTGGCACTATCACAGCACAGGCCTACATTGATGATTTAAGCACCCTCTTGATTCCCGCTGTTGAAGAGCAATTCGGGAATGGTGATGCATCTTTCAACACGATCGAACACCTGTTCATAAGGCACGGCCTGTGACGGAGTGGTTACACGACAATAACGTCTCTGGCCTGCGCAGAGTCCTCACCTGAATCCTAAAGAACACGTTTGGGATGTTTCGGACCGCCAACTTCGTGCCAGGCCTCACCGACCGTTATCGATACCTTTCGTCAGTACAGCAATCCGTTAAGAATAGTCTGCCATTCCCCGAGAAACTTTGCAGCACCTGACTGAACGTATGCCTGCAAGAGTGGAAGCTGTCATCAAGGCTAAGGGTGGGACAACACCATATTGAATTCCAGCATTACCGATGGAGGGCTCCACGAGCTTAATTTATTTATTTATTGTTCCGTGGGACCAAATTAAGGAGAAGTTTCCATGGTCATGGAACGAGTCAATACACGAAATTATAACACGATATTAGAAACAGATAAAATGAAATATAAAAAACATGTTCAGGTGACAAGTCGTAAGTTTAAATAAAGAAAATCAACAATGTAACACTGGAATTTGCTTACTTTTTTAGCTCTTCCAGGATAGAAGGAGTGAGCCATGAGGAAACTCTTCAGTTTAGACTTAAAAGAGTTTGGGCTACTGCTAAGATTTTTGAGTTCTTGTGGTAGCTTATTGAAAATGGATGCAGCAGAATACTGCACTCCTTTCTGCACAAGAGTCAAGGAAGTGCATTCCACATGCAGATTGGATTTCTGCCTAGTATTAACTGAGTGAAAGCTGCTAACTCTTGGGAATAGGCTAAAATTGCTAACAACAAACGACATTAAAGAAAATATGTACTGTGAGGGCAATGTCAGAATTCCCAGACTATTGAATAGGGGTCGACAAGAGGTTCTCGAACTTACACCACATATAGCTCGAACAGCCCGTTTTTGAGCCAAAAATACCCTTTTTGAATCAGAAGAATTACCCCAAAAAGTAATACCTGACGACATAAGCGTATGAAAATATGCGAAGTAGACTACTTTTCGTGTTGAAGTGTCACTTATTTCAGATACTGTTCTAATGGTAAATAAAGCAGCATTTAGTTTCTGAACAAGATCCTGGACATGGGCTTTCCACAACAGCTTACTATCTATCCGAACGCCTAGGAACTTGAACTGCTCCGTCTCGCTTATAATATGAGCATTCTATCTGATCAAAATATCGGTTCTTGTTGAATTGTGAGTTTGAAACTGTAAAAACTGAGTCTTACAGTGATTTAGCATCAAATTATTTTCCACAAGCCACGAACTTATATCATGAACTACATTATTTGATAATGTTTCAGTATTACACACAAGATCCTTCACTACCAAGGTGGTGTCATCAGCAAACAGAAATATTTTTGAATCACCTGTAATACTAGAAGGCATATCATTTATATAAATAAGAAACAGCAGTGGCCCCAGCACCGACCCTTGGGGAACGCCCCATTTAACAGTGCCCCATTGGGACTGAACATCATTACCACTCTCAATATTGCGGAGGATTACCTTCTGCTTTCTGTTCTTAAAGTAGGAGGCGAACCAATTGTAAGCTACTCCCCTTACTCCATAATGTTCCAACTTCTGCACTAATATTTTGTGGTCAACACAGTCAAAAGCCTTCGTTAAATCAAAGAAAACACCTAACGTTCGCAACCTTTTATTTAATCCGTCCAAAACCTCACAGAGAAAAGAGACTATAGCATTTTCAGTTGTTAAACCATTTCTAAAACCAAACTGAACATTTGACAGCAAATTATGTGAATTTAAATGCTCCAGTAACCTTGTATATACAACCTTCTCGATAACTTTAGCAAACACCGATGGCATAGAAATAGGTCTAAAATTGTCAACATTATCAATGTCTCCCTTTGTATAAAGTGGCTTCACTACCGAGTACTTTATTCGGTCAGGAAACCGACCACTCCTAAAGGAAAAGTTACAGATATGGCTAAGTACTGGGCTAACATACATAGAACAGTACTTCAGTATTCTGCTAGATACTCCGTCATATCCATGACAGTTCTTGGTCTTTAGTGTTTTAATTATTAACTCAATCTCCCTCTTGTCAGTATCATGGAGGAGCATTTCAGGTAACAGTCTCGGAACACTTTTTTCTAAGAGCGCTATATGATTCCCTGTTGGAAATAGGTTTCTATTTAGTTCACCTGCTATATTCAGAAAGTGATTATTAAATACTGTACATATATGCGACTTATCAGTAACACGGACATTCCCACTACTCACTGATTCTATATCCTCTACCTGTCTCTGCAGACCAGCCACTTCCTTTACGACTGACCATATGGTTTTAATTTTATCCTGAGACTTAGCTATTCTATCTGCATACCACTTACTTCTTGCCTTCCTAATAACATTTTTAAGCACCTTACAATATTGTTTGTAATGGGCTGCTGCACTTAGATTTTGACTGTTTCTAACGTTTTGATATAATTGCCACTTTGTTCTACAAGATATTCTTATCCCTCTAGTCAGCCACCCAGGCTGCCTGTTTGTGCTAGTACCCTGTTTTGAACGTTCTAACGGAAAGCAACTTTCAAAGAGCAAGAGAAAAGTCTTGAGAAAAGCATTATATTTATTGTCTACTGTATCAGCGTTATAAACATCTTGCCACTCTTGTTCCTTGATGAGGTTTACAAATGTCTCTACAGTAACTGGATCAGCTTTCCTAAACAGCTGATGACTATATTTAAGTCATTTTCAGCCAGGTGCCCGTATACTTTTGATCACATAGTGTACATTACGTCTTTATAAGTTAGGATGTGTGCCCGGTGTATTTTCATTACGATTACGCTCATGTCATATGCGTAACTCTGTAGGCCTTTGTGTGTTTAAGAGAAATGCTGTTGGTAAATCAGGCCGGATTGTTAATTTAACTGGTGTCGATAAGCTTTGATTCTCTTGCTAAGGGAGGCAAGTGAGTGTCAGCGGCGTTAGGCTCCTAGTTGTAAACATTACTCAATGGGACTGAACTTCTAGACGCCATGGCTGCTCTAATTGTACAGCGTGTGCCCTCGACACCAAATATCATTTCATAAGTTAGAGTTCTGTATAACGGTGTACGCTTTTAATCCTAAATTCAATTGTAGGACACGTTTTGTGTGGGTAATCGTGCACTATTGATGGCTGTTTTCTGTATGAAGTTATCTGGTTCCCTCCTGGCTTGTTTGTCGTACTTGTGAAGTGCTCATCGATTAAGACCTGTTACGCCATTTGGTTAAGTAAATATATATTGCTCATGACATGGGCAGTGATATAAACTTATTAAAACTGTCTGTTATGTGGGTTACCTGTTTAATGTTAAGGTATCTGGGCGATTATTGTAATTAGCAGAGAGAATTTATTTCTATTTGATGCCTTACAGACATATGCATTGTCGTGTGGTTATTTGTTTTCTCAAGGATTTGGGTAAATTTGTTTTTAATGTTATCTGCTCGCTTATATTGGCAGTGCTAATTAATTTGTTCAACTTACTGTTGTTTCTTAATCAACTCTTGCAGAATTATACCCTTGGGGCACTACATCAAAGTCACTGAAAGCGTAATTGTTAACAATTACGAACTCCCAAAAGTAACCGGTAACTGGTAATTCTTTAAGGTAATGGCGGTGAGTGTTTTGGGTTGGGCCACTTTTGGCAAGTGTTTTCAACTGGTGAACCAAATATTTGAGTGCTGGTGTGAAATGGTTGCCGTCTGTGTTTAAGGCTGGATCTTTACACTCCACAGAGTGTTTGAATTTATTTACTCTTCTCTGACGGGGCTGGGAAAGGGATGTGAACCTCATTCCACGCTTCGAGAAGCAAAAGTTTGGGTTCACGGATAACCAGACCTCAGGCGCGTTGATTTACAAACGGTTAACGTAAATTGTAAAAGCGTGTAAATCACGTTGTGTGAAATTTTTGTATTTATTCATTGTCTTTCGCAAACATGTGGTAATAGTTAGGACAAATATTGGAAATTAAGACTTAGTTTGCTCATCCTGCTTTCTATTATCGAAACAACTTTGAGTTTGTAACTCCTTAAGCTGTCTGCTTCCTTGTAACTGGCGAAATAAGTAAATGCCAATTCGTGTATTTATATATACCGTGAATAACTTAAAACTTGTACCGCAAATGTTGTGAAAATGGAAAGTGCTATTGATGTGCGTTTTTCATAAAACGGATTGGTAGTCAGGGGCTTGCATTGCTAGCCAATCAACATATAGTAATAGTACTTAGGAAATGTGCTTTTTGTGCAGACATACACGTTTTTGAATGGAACGGTGCCTACTAACATTATCAAACTAAAAGTAGAGTAAATCAGAACGTCATCACGAAATGTCGTATTTTGAAAAGTTTCCACACCATCACTTGTCATTTGTTCAGTATCTGTAGTAGCTTTCACTAAGAGCAGCAGAAGTACATACACCAGTTATGTGGATTCCTGCAGACAACTGACCATCACTGATTGTGTTCGTAATCATCTCCAGCAGCGGGAGTAAACGCTTCCAGTCTGGTACGGAATGATTGCTGGACTCCTGTTAGCATTCCAGCAGAGATATCCGAGCACGCTACAGTAATACGTCATTGTATAAAATCAGGTGTAGCTGGTATGTCCTCGTTGACATGACCCACCGGAAAAAGTCTACAGGTGTCAAATCTAGGAAAGGGGCCGGCAAAGGTACAAGTCCTCAGCATACACTCTGACGATTTAGAAACATGTCGCGAAGACATGATGTAGTACTTCGTGCATTATGGACTGAACAGCCATCATGTTGGTACCACAGATTCTTTCTAATCTGCAGAAGAATCGGCCTTTGAGTTGAAGGTTCACTACCCCCCACCATGCGTTTTTACCCCATGGGTCCTGATTCTCCACCTGACACACCCAGTGGGAAATATCAACGTATGAATAGTGCATGTTTCGGAGGTTTACCTGGCTATGATTGGTAAGTATCGCTTCATCACAAAACAAGATACGTGATACTTCTGGAGTATCCTGTCGTAGTTTCCATGTACACAAGTTAAAACGATTCTCATAATCGTTTCCATCCTGTTCTTAATGAAGGGATATGCGATAGGGATGGAACATACGTCGATGAAGGTGTCGATGGAGAATGCGACTACCTTGTGCGATAGCGTGGGAGATAAGGTGCGGATCAAATGCAACAGCAACGAGAACATTAATAGCCCCCTCGTCTGTCGTCGTTTATTTCTTCTATTACCTTGTCTAGGTATTACACTACCACTTTCACGTAACTGGTTGAAGAGGTTGTGAAATAATTTCTGATATGGTTGATATCTATTAGGATATCTTGCCGCTTACACAGTACAAGATCGAATTCCATTCTTCCTAAATTCTCCATACACCTGAGCATGTCGGTTTTTTCTGCATTGGTAAATCCCATAGTCCACTTACACCTGCTGCTGGGAGTGTCACACACTAAGTGACTGACAAGACGCAGTGCACTCAAGGAACAGAGAAGCACACTGTAAGCAAACATGACAACATCATACCTAGCAGCTACACCGGTTGAATGTCACAAACAAATGTCGGCGTGGACAAATGGTTCAAATGGTTCTGAGCACCATGGGGCTTAACAGCTGAGGTCATCAGTCACTAGAACTTAGAACTACTTAAACCTAACTAACCGAAGGACATCACACACATCGATGCCCGAGGCAGGATTCGAACCTACGACCGTAGCGGCCGCGCGGTTCCAGACTGTAGCGCCTAGAACCGCTCGGCAACCTCGGCCGGCCGGTGTGGACACTTTTCAAACTGCTACACGTACCACCGATATTTTAATTTACTCTAAATTTGTTAATATGGAACATGCAGTAAAAAAACTGCACACAAGATACACTTTCTAAGTATTACTACAGCCTATTTATCGTGTCCCAGTACGAACCCTTACTGCCAGCCCACTGTGTGAAAACCTCACATCAATAGTTCTTTTCGTTTTCTGCAATATCTGAAATATTTGCTATGTAAGTTTTAGGTGATTAATCCTATAGACACTGGATGACCGACCTAAAGATTTCAGCGCAAATACGTTTGGAACATAAATATTCAAAAACAACTTTCACTTTTGGGAATATAAGGCATGAGTCCATGAAAACAAATACTATGGGACGTTTTAGAACGTAAGAAAATATTATTGTAAACACAAATTTAGGTTGTTTTCCTTTTTAATAGACACACCCTGTTATCTCTTATGGCATCAATAACAAAAAATCACAAGAAGAGTTGCGGTGGTTGCATAGCAATACGTCAGTCACATTGAGAGAAATTGCAAAGCGAAGTTGAAGCTTGAAATAAACGAGACGCACCGCTATTGCGCATCTCGATATGCAAGCATGATCCCCACTTTACTCAAAATCGCAGTTTGATTGACGCACGTATTCTTATTTTCACTGTTGGCCCGAGCGCCGAAAGTAATAACAAGGTTTCCTGCCAGAAACACTGATATGTGGGGTACAAGCTTGTATCTCGAGAGGGCAAAAGCACCGCGTCTTTCGTTTATTTCAAGCGTCATCTTCGCTTTGTACTTTCTCAGAAAGAAAATGACGTTTTTCGATGCAACCAACGTCATACTTTTTGTCATTTTTTAAATTATCGATTCCACATGAAATAATACTGGGGTGCCAAATTTTTTTTAAAAAGAAAGTTTATGTTGACAATAATATTTGCTTAGTTTTTGAATGCCTCATAGTATGTATTCTCATGAACCTCTGTCGTTGTTCCAGAGGCATTTGCGCCGAAAAGTTCGAGTGAGCCACCATATATTTCTATGTGTGTTCTAAAAATTTACGTCGCCTCTCTAATATGTGCTTAAATTATGTTTTCGTTGGTTTTATGTGAATGTAAGGAATCAAAGAAAGATAATATCTGAAATTGAGTAGCTGACCTTTCTTCGTCGTGAGATGGGTCTGTAGGTTAATCTGTGTTGTTTTGTTAACTGAGCCTAGTGAATTGCTTAACTTGTAATTTTGCAGGCATGGGGTTGTTTTGATGTTGTTATCACAAAACGGGAAATAAAAACTGGCTTACGTTAAAATTAAACAAAGTGTTATTTAACTTGTACCTGCACCTTACAACAGCGCAGCGCTCTCACCTCAAATATCAACGTTTGAACAGAAATTTTTGGTAACAGTCTCATGGAATTATACACTTTATCGAACAAATTAACAGATGCTCTGATACGGTGACTTTTTCACGAACAATTACCAGCGATTTCGAAGAACGGTACCCTTCAGAAAGACAACGATTATGGTTTATGCGCAATGTGGCATCACTCAGTTTGCTATAGACCGTGCGACATTAGCTCACCGTAAGGTACCATGGACGACGGATTGGTGAAAGAGGTCCGGTAGCGCGACGTTCCCGTTCACAAGGCCTGAATCCATTGCCTTCCTGGCTATGCTCAACCCATCGACAATGTACAGGAGCGTGTGACTAATGCATGTGAGCCAATCCGTGATGAGCCATGTCTGTTGGAAAGAACGCTGAATGATGTGCTAGGATGTGTGTGCAACATTATTCGTAGTGTCCACGTAGCACATGGTTTTCCAGACGTATTATTATAGGAACTTTTCTTCTAGTTTCCAAAAAACCCTATCTCCTGTAGGTACATCTGATACTATTTTAAAGTCCTCGTACAATTTGTAATTTATTAACTACAGTGCCACAGTTAAATTGTATTGACCAAATATTCTTCATCCACGTCCACTTTCTTAGCTAAATGGTAGCGTGCGTACGTCCCACGCAGGGGGCCAGGGTTCTAATCCCGGCCACGTTGGATACTTTCTCATCTCTTGGACTGGGTGTTGTGTTGTCCTCATCATCATTTCATGCCCATCACCAGCGCGCGAGTCCTCATCGACTGAAATAAGACTCACACTCGGCGGCAGACCTTCCCCATATGGAGGCTCGCCGCCAGTAATGCCATACAATCATTTCATTTATTCATCATCGATACATTTAATTTAACTAATATTTTTCCATAATTCCTCTTACTCTTAATTTTAGGATAAAACAGGGTAGCTACCCATACATAGGAGATGGACAGCGGCTGTGGTTCTCCAAACACCCGGATGGCTGCACCATAGGTCAGTTAATTGTGAGACTCTGTTCCGACTGCCATTTTGACGCTTTCTTTGACCGTTTTAATATAAAGTAAATATTTATCGAGATTTTAGTTTTTAATACACCATAATTATATACAGCATGTCTATATTTTCCCATTTTTCCGTAAGTTAAACTATCAGAAGTTACGGGGACTTATGTTACAGAGCTGTATAGATCTATCTCCATATCGTCATGTTGTTTCTGTTTGCGTTCCATGTTTGATGAGACACTATGGCCGTCTTTTCCGCGCCGATTGGCACAGATGGTCATACCGTCTTTGGGTTAGTGAACGACCCCGTAAAACTTTGTTTTGTCTTTAGCTTTAACTGGAATTAATTTTCTTACAGATGCCAACAAAGTACGTTTCTAAGACTACTTGAACTAAAGGCAGATGGAGAGAAACATTTCTATGAATAAAGTAAAAAGTGATTGTATTTCAGTTGGTAAGGGTTCTAAAGAGTTTAATATTCCAAAAAAATGGTTCAAATGGCTCTGAGCACTATGGGACTTAACTTATGAGGTCATCAGTCCCCTAGAACTTGGAACTACTTAAACCTAAACAACCTAAGGACATCACACTCATGCATGCGCAAGGCTGGATTCGAACCTGCGACCGTAGCGGTCGCGGGGCTCCAGACTGTTGCCCCGACAACCGCTCGGCCACTTAATATTCCAAATAAAATCCTAGAGCGAAAAATATTAACCTGTTCTGATTCTCAAACTGCAATTGGTCCAGTATACGTTTCTCCACATAGCATACCTGTAACTAGTAATTTACAAAAAACAATGTTAAGATTATTGAATCCTCTTTGTTTTGAAAGTGTTTTGGCAGGAGACCAACCGTCTCTTGCGCGTCTGGTCATCTGTCCATGATGAAAAGCTGGCGTCACCAAGTGTGACAAAACTCGCTAATTTTTATTTGAAATTTAGCCTAAATTTGTGAAAAAAGCCTTGGTTTGCTTTTTAACTGGAGATATACAAATAAGAACACCGTGAATTCATTGTCCCAGGAAGGGGAAACTTTATTGACACATTCCTGGGGTCAGATACATCACATGATCACACTGACAGAACCACAGGCACATAGACACTGGCAACAGAGCATGCACAATGTCGGCACTAGTACAGTGTATATCCACCTTTCGCAACAATGCAGGCTGCTATTCTCCCATGGAGACGATCGTAGAGATGCTGGATGTAGTCCTGTGGAACGGCTTCCCATGCCATTTCCACCTGGCGCCTCAGTTGGACCAGCGTTCGTGCTGGACGTGCAGACCGCGTGAGACGACGCTTCATCCAGTCCCAAACATGCTCAATGGGGGACAGATCCGGAGATCTTGCTGGCCGGGGTAGTTGACTTACACCTTCTAGAGCACGTTGGGTGGCACGGGATACATGTGGACGTGCATTGTCCTGTTGGAACAGCAAGTTCCCTTGCCGGTCTAGGAATGGTAGAACGATGGGTTCGATGACGGTTTGGATGTACCGTGCGCTATTCAGTGTCCCCTCGACGATCACCAGTGGTGTACGGCCAGTGTAGGAGATCGCTCCCCACACCATGATGCCGGGTGTAGGCCCTGTGTGCCTCGGTCGTATGCAGTCCTGATTGTGGCGCTCACCTGCATGGCGCCAAACACGCATACGACCATCATTGGCACCAAGGCAGAAGCGACTCTCGTCGCTGAAGACGACAAGTCTCCATTCGTCCCTCCATTCACGCCTGTCGCGACACCACTGGAGGCGGGCTGCACGATGTTGGGGCGTGAGCGGAAGACGGCCTAACGGTGTGCGGGACCGTAGCCCAGCTTCATGGAGACGGTTGCGAATGGTCCTCGCCGATACCCCAGGAGCAACAGTGTGCCTAATTTGCTGGGAAGTGGCGGTGCGGTCCCCTACGGCACTGCGTAGGATCCTACGGTCTTGGCGTGCATCCGTGCGTCGCTGCGGTCCGGTCCCAGGTCGACGGGCACGTGCACCTTCCGCCGACCACTGGCGACAACATCGATGTACTGTGGAGACCTCACGCCCCACGTGTTGAGCAATTCGGCGGTACGTCCACCCGGCCTCCCGCATGCCCACTATACGCCCTCGCTCAAAGTCCGTCAACCGCACATACGGTTCACGTCCACGCTGTCGCGGCATGCTACCAGTGTTAAAGACTGCGATGGAGCTCCGTATGCCACGGCAAACTGGCTGACACTGACGGCGGCGGTGCACAAATGCTGCGCAGCTAGCGCCATTCGACGGCCAACACCGCGGTTCCTGGTGTGTCCGCTGTGCCGTGCGTGTGATCATTGCTTGTACAGCCCTCTCGCAGTGTCCGGAGCAAGTATGGTGGGTCTGACACACCGGTGTCAATGTGTTCTTTTTTCCATTTCCTGGAGTATATATATTTCCCAAGGTTTCTTGTGTATTAGGGTTTCATGTAGGGATTCGAAAAATTCGTATCCACCTATCCCTGTTTTAAACTAAATACATTCTAAATCTGCATAGAATAAAATTACAGAAAAGTTGTTTCACGGAGTGTGGGGCAATAATAGCTTTGTCATTTCTTTGGGGGCCCAAGATCTTCCCGATAAGGCTCCCGACAGGTCAGTTTACTCGGGGGCACAATGGCAAATTGTCACCAGTAGTTCCCTGGCCTTGCCCCCATTCGTGTGTTTGTGGTTGTGATTCAACAGCATTCGCCACCAGGACACTTGGTGAAGACTTGGCCCTCGAGGCAAACAGTGAAGGCAGCAGCGGCGACAACGTAGTGTGGTGGCGGGGCGGCGACGAGGGCGGCGGGCGCGGCAGCTCCGTGATCCGCGGCGGCGCGCGGCCGGCCGACTTTACATATTCATGAGCGCTATCAGCAGACAAATGCTGTTAGCATTGCAAATTGGAGTCCGGTCCGGCGCGGCGGCGGCCCCTGCAAACTGCGCGTCCGCGGTGCGGCGCCGCAGGAGCGACACCGGCGCTGCCACCGACGCCCACCCAGCCAGCGCGCTGCACATCTCACCGCCGCCCCACAGGGACTCCTCTCCAGCATTCACACCTCACCTCCATCCAGCAAGTCCCGTCACATCTCCAACCTCGTGGGTTGCTTGTTGGGGACATATTCTGCCTGTAATCTAAACATCCATACTACTATAACCCAGTGGGCAAAACTTAAGGTCAAAACTAGCTTACGCACTACACCTCAGTGCCAGGTAACGTAGTTGGATGAGACTTTGGTCATACCCCATACAAGAAATTGACACTGTATTGTATATAAGATAATAAATATTTGATATGGCGAACATCCTCAATAAGGAACACATTTATATAACTAATTTTAATTTTAATAACCAAAAGGTAAACCGCTTCGCTTTTGCGGATGATTTCGCAATACTTTCAGGAAACTAGACAGAAGCAGTTACTCAAATAAACATTCTGGAAGAACTAGCAAACAGAACTGGTCTCTAAATTTCAGCTGAAGAAACAAAATTCATGGCAAATATAAAAAATGCACCAAAATACTTAGAAATACAAATAGGTAAAAATAAATTTAAATTTATTGGAGAAACTATACAACAGAATGGACTAGAAAAATTTGCAATAGATGTAAGAATTAACAAAATGGAAAGAGTGTATGGTTTGACCAAAAATATTTACAACAAGAAATGTACATCTAGAAAAACAAAAGTAAAACAATACACCGCAGTGGTACGACCAGATTGTTTGTATGGCTCTGAAAGCCTAAACGATGAACTATAAGATGTACAAACTAGAGGTACTGGAAAGAAGGATTATTAGAAAAATAATGGGTGCAATGAAAACTGCAGATGGTTGGAAAATAAGTAATGAGGAGATCTACAAAATATAGAGAAAATATCTGAAGTAATGGCCAAACGAAGATTAAACTTTTTTGGACATCTCTACCGAATGGATGGATATAGACTAACAATACAAATACTCCTATATTTCTGGAAGAAGAAATCGACAATAGGATGGATTACAGAAGTAAGAAAAGTTCAGAAATAGCAGAAAGAAACCGTTTTAAAAACTAAATACTGAATTTGGAAGGCTTTCAAAGCAGAAGAAATAAAAAATCGGGAACAACCTGGTCAGAAGAAAGGAAGAGACTTCATGGGGAGAAAATGAGGGAATACTGGAAAAATAGGAAACAACAACAAAGGAAGAATAGGAACTGAAGTTGTTACCGTGATCCTAATTGGTCAATGCGATTGTAAAAAATAAAAATAAAAAAATAAAAAAAGCCTCAGTAGCACCGTTTACCTAGGTTTCAGTCGGGATAAGCAAACCTTCTTCAGAATAACAGTAACTACCGTTTGTCCATAGCTAAGCAAGTGCTTAAAAAATACGTCTTAAAAGTTTCTAGACCTAGTCATAATAATGACGATGTTGGCTTTATATTACCCTTCCCATTCAAAAGTTCTTTTTAGGTGATTAAACTTCGTGCTTAAGCACAAAATTTTCCTAGACAGGCCATACCTTGTAAGCACATGATGTCTTCGTCATATCATGATCAATGAATACCTCATAAACGATACAGCAGTCGTTCTAAGTACGTTCTGCACAGGATAACATATACGCCCTTTTCCTCAGTTATACCTTTTATTTCACTTTACTAGTAAATTCAAGGTCAGGAGCTAAGTTCGCTTCTTGTCCCAACAAGTAACTACCACACAGTTTATGCGCAGGCGCAAGGTACTGTGTCCGCCCAGGCGGGCCTCATGACGCTACGGTCAGTTCCAGTACAGCAGTCGTGGCTGCCGCATCGCGGTCACGAAGTGGGGCCGAGGCAGTTTCAGTTAAGTTTTTACAGTCTGACGATAGTTTATGGATTTGTAGTTTTAGCTTGACGATGCCCACTATGGACAAACGGTAGTTACTGTTATTCTGAAGAAGGTTGGGTTATCCCGACTGAAACCTAGGTAAAGTCTAGATAAACGATGCAACTGAGGCTGTTGGTAATTAAAATTAAAACTAATATTTTTACATAGTACGAGGGCAGTTCAATAAGTAATGCAACACATTTTTTTTTCTCGGCCAATTTTGGTTGAAAAAACCGGAAATATCTTGTGGAATATTTTCAAACATTCCCGCTTCGTCTCGTATAGTTTCATTGACTTCCGACAGGTGGCAGCACTGTACGTAGCTGTTAAAATGGCGTCTGTAACGGATGTGCGTTGCAAACAACGGGCAGTGATCGAGTTTCTTTTGGCGGAAAACCGGGGCATCTCAGATATTCATAGGCGCTTGCAGAATGTCTACGGTGATCTGGCAGTGGACAAAAGCACGGTGAGTCGTTAGGCAAAGCGTGTGTCATCATCACCGCAAGGTCAAGCAAGACTGTCTGATCTCCCGCGTGCGGGCCAGCCGTGCACAGCTGTGACTCCTGCAATGGCGGAGCGTGCGAACACACTCGTTCGAGATGATCGACGGATCACCATCAAACAACTCAGTGCTCAACTTGACATCTCTGTTGGTAGTGCTGTCACAATTATTCACCAGTTGGGATATTCAAAGGTTTGTTCGCGCTGGGTCCCTCGTTGTCTAACCGAACACCATAAAGAGCAAAGGAGAACCATCTGTGCGGAACTGCTTGCTCGTCATGTGGCTGAGGGTGACAATTTCTTGTCAAAGATTGTTACAGGCGATGAAACATGGGTTCATCACTTCGAACCTGAAACAAAACGGCAATCAATGGCGTGGCGCCACACCCACTCCCCTACCAAGAAAAGTTTAAAGCCGTACTCTCAGCCGCTAAAGTCATGGTTACAGTCTTCTGGGACGCTGAAGGGGTTATTCTGTTCGATGTCCTTCCCCATGGTCAAACGATCAACTCTGAAGTGTATTGTGCTACTCTTCAGAAATTGAAGAAACGACTTCAGCGTGTTCGTAGGCACAAAAATCTGAACGAACTTCTCCTTCTTCATGACAACGCAAGACCTCACACAAGTCTTCACACCCGAGAGGAGCTCACAAAACTTCAGTGGACTGTTCTTCCACATGCACCCTACAGCCCCGATCTCGCACCGTCGGATTTCCATATGTTTGGCCCAATGAAGGACGCAATCCGTGGGAGGCACTACGTGGATGATGAAGTAGTTATTGATGCAGTACGACGTTGGCCCTGACATCGATCAGTGGTACCGTGCAGGCATACAGGCCCTCATTTCAAGGTGGCGTAAGGCCGTAGTATTGAATGGAGATTAGTTTGAAAAATAGTGTTGTGTAGCTAAAAGATTGGGGAATAACCTGGTGTATTTCAATGCTGAATAAAACAACCCCTGTTTCAGAAAAAAATGTGTTGCATTACTTATTGAACTGCCCTCGTAATAAAAAAATCTGCTTCAGTAGCCATAATATCTTATTAATTATTGCATGAGCGGTTTCGAAACATGCAGCTTTATCTTCACATGCCACGGTGTAGTTATGGAAACAGAAATTTACGGCTGTCGGTCATGGGGAAGGGGGGAGGGCTTTACAATCTCATCAAGCTAATGCACAGGAGCGTAGGACTAGCAACCACAAGGCCCGCCTACACAGCACAGCATGGAAGCGACTAGTAAAGCCAACTAAATGTGGCACCTAACGACACCTGAAGATGAAACATTTGGTTTCGAAATGAATGTGTAACCTTCAGTGGATCTCGCTTTATTTCATGGAAAATTTGACTATAAATTTCTTCTGCTTTTTCTCTACTTTAGGTTTAAAACACAGAGTAGTTACTCTGGAGAAAAGTATAAAAAACAATATATTTTGTAGCAAACACTTCAATTTCAGTACTGATTCTCAGTTGTCTTGCTAACAAGCCTTAAGGGGCAGAAAAGTAGTGCCCAGTACACTGAGATGACATAAATCATGGGATAGCGATATACACATATACAGATAGCGGTAGTATTGCGTACACAAGGTAAAAATGGATAGTGCATTAGCACAGCGCCAGCCGGTGTGGCCGAGCGGTTCTATGTGCTTCAGACTGGAACCGCGCGACCGCTACGGTCGCAGGTTCGAATCCTGCCTCGGGCATGGATGTGTGTGATGTCCTTAGGTTAGTTAGGTTTAAGTAGTTCTAAGTTCTTGGGGACTGATGACCTCAGATGTTAAGTACCATACTGCTAAGAGCCATTTGAGCCAATAGCACAGCCTTCATTCGCCCTCGGGTGGTTCATGTGAAACGGTTTCCAACGTGTTCAGGCCAGCACGGCGGGAATTAACACACATTGAACACGGAATGGTAGGAGATAGACCGATGAGACACTCCATTTTGGAAATCGTTACGGAATTCCATATTCCGAGCTCCACAGTGACAAGAGGGAGCCGCGAATAACACGTTTCAGACATTACCTCATACTAAGGAAAACGCACTGGCCGATGCCCTTCACTTAACTACTGAGAGCAACAGAGCAGTCGCAGAGTTATCAGTGCTAAAAGACATGCAACTTTGTGCGAAATAACCGCAAAAATCAGTGTGTTGTTACGACGAAAATACACTCCTGAAAATTGAAATAAGAACACCGTGAATTCATTGTCCCAGGAAGGGGAAACTTTATTGCCACATTCCTGGGGTCAGATACATCACATGATCACACTGACAGAACCACAGGCACATAGACACAGGCAACAGAGCATGCACAATGTCGGCACTAGTACAGTGTATATCCACCTTTCGCAGCAATGCAGGCTGCTATTCTCCCATGGAGACGATCGTAGAGATGCTGGATGTAGTCCTGTGGAACGGCTTCCCATGCCATTTCCACCTGGCGCCTCAGTTGGACCAGCGTTCGTGCTGGACGTGCGGACCGCGTGAGACGACGCTTCATCCAGTCCCAAACATGCTCAATGGGGGACAGATCCGGAGATCTTGCTGGCCAGGGTAGTTGACTTACACCTTCTAGAGCACGTTGGGTGGCACGGGATACATGCGGACGTGCATTGTCCTGTTGGAACAGCAAGTTCCCTTGCCGGTCTAGGAATGGTAGAACGATGGGTTCGATGACGGTTTGGATGTACCGTGCACTATTCAGTGTCCCCTCGACGATCACCAGTGGTGTACGGCCAGTGTAGGAGATCGCTCCCCACACCGTGATGCCGGGTGTTGGCCCTGTGTGCCTCGGTCGTATGCAGTCCTGATTGTGGCGCTCACCAGCACGGCGCCAAACACGCATACGACCATCATTGGCACCAAGGCAGAAGCGACTCTCATCACTGAAGACGACACGTCTCCATTCGTCCCTCCATTCACGCCTGTCGCGACACCACTGGAGGCGGGCTGCACGATGTTGGGGCGTGAGCGGAAGACGGCCTAACGGTGTGCGGGACCGTAGCCCAGCTTCATGGAGACGGACGGTTGCGAATGGTCCTCGCCGATACCCCAGGAGCAACAGTGTCCCTAATTTGCTGGGAAGTGGCGGTGCGGTCCCCTACGGCACTGCGTAGGATCCTACGGTCTTGGCGTGCATCCGTGCGTCGCTGCGGTCCGGTCCCAGGTCGACGGGCACGTGCACCTTCCGCCGACCACTGGCGACAACATCGATGTACTGTGGAGACCTCACGCCCCACGTGTTGAGCAATTCGGCGGTACGTCCACCCGGCCTCCCGCATGCCCACTATACGCCCTCGCTCAAAGTCCGTCAACTGCACATACGGTTCACGTCCACGCTGTCGCGGCATGCTACCAATGTTAAAGACTGCGATGGAGCTCCGTATGCCACGGCAAACTGGCTGACACTGACGGCGGCGGTGCACAAATGCTGCGCAGCTAGCGCCATTCGACGGCCAACACCGCGGTTCCTGGTGTGTCCGCTGTGCCGTGCGTGTGATCATTGCTTGTACAGCCCTCTCGCAGTGTCCGGAGCAAGTATGGTGGGTCTGACACACCGGTGTCAATGTGTTCTTTTTTCCATTTCCAGGAGTGTATATCCGTCAGGACAGTGCGTCAAAACACCGCCTGCAGAGCCTCGCCTGGGTTCGTGTCCACGTGGGTTGGACCATAGACGACCTGAAAATTGGTTTCGTGCTCAGATAAGTCCAGCTTTCCTTTTGTAAGAGCTGATGGTGCGGTTCGAGTGTGATGCAAGCTGGTACTAGCTGGCTAATGGTGTGGCTGTGTTTACGTGGAATGGTCTGGGTCATCTCATTCAGCTCAACCGATCATTGACCGGAGATGGCTTTGTTCGTCTACTTCGAGACTATTTGCTCCCATTCGTCGACTTCATTTTCCCAAACAGTGATGGAATTTTCACGGGGCCACAATTTTTTCTGACTGGTTTGAAGAACATTCTGGACAAATCTAGCGAGTGATTTGGTCATCCATATTGCCGGTCAGGAATCCCGTAGTATATTTATGGGACACAATGGAGAGGTCACTTCGTGCAGAAATCCGGCACCGGCAAGACCTTCGCAAGCATGGAAAGATATAGAGGCAGCATGGCTCAATATTTCGGGAGGGGAGTTCCAACGACTTGTTGAGTCCGTGACACGCCGGACGAAAGGAGGTCCGACATGATATTCGAAGATATCCCACGACTTTTGTCACGTCATTGTATAATCAGGACTCTGACATGATGCATCTTCAGGTGCAAAATCACAGCAAAACACAACATAAAAAAATCTCCTGTGCCGTTTATTTTTATGTCTCAGTTGCACATTTAGTACAGCATAACTAGTTTCTATAGCCCTGCATTAACTTGAGATCTTTGTACTTACGGAAGCAAACCGTCGTGTCGCATTCGGAATCACACATATTAGTACTGCACATATATGAACATGATCGAAGGAGATGGAAACTACTCTTATGAAACGTCCCCTTTTGAAAAATTATACATTACTGTGCTTAAACTGTCACACAATATTTTTAGCGCAACGCAATCTGACTTTCAATAATCCCTACAAAAGAATGGCCCTGACTAACATTAACCTATACCTTTCACAAATCACTTACCTCACAAAAATCTTCGTTACTCGAACTACTGCAATATAGCGAGCGCCACTACTGCCAGCTAAATAAAAGATTCTAACTAGTGAAGGCACTAACTACTGATAGGCATAGTTAGCAAATGAAAGATTTTGATAGAGAACAAATGATGTATTTACCTTAATAGTCATAATATATATAGCAGTTCATGACATCCAGTCTTACAAATTTCAAAACTCCGCCATCTCTCTCCCCACATCCACCACTGCTGGCGGCTCACCTCCAACTGCGCAACGCTACGCGCTGCTCACATCCAGCTGCCCAACACTACAACGGCAGACAACAATGCAAACCAACCACAGACTGCACACAGCACAGCCAGTCATTTTCATACAGAGCGCTACGAGGCGTTACCAATATAAAAACCTAAACAGCCTACTTACACTCTTACTGTTTTAAAATGACAACTGAGACTAAAAAGGATATGACACGTAAAAATCGTCAAATATCAACACAGTTGCTGAATTCTCTCCTGACGGATATCTCGATAAAAGTGGCAGAAAACTATATTTTGTAGTTTTAGGTCTGAAGTACAGAACCAAACGAAAAGTTTTTTTGTAGTATTTTATATAAAGGAAATGAGACCCATTTAAGAGGATACATACGTGTCGCAACGAGGCTAGGTAAATAATAATAAAGAAGAAAAGACATTATTTTTTTGCAGAAGGTAGAATTTTTTAAGTACCAAATTCTGTATATTCATAAAACAATGAAGGAAATAAAAGATATCTTCAGAAGTGGGATTAAAAATAATGGTGAAGTTATATCAGTTATAGGATTCACTGATGATGTTGCTGTTGTCAATGAGAGTGTTGAAGAAATACAGGTCCCGTTGAATGGGATGAACTGTTTATTGAGCACAGAATATGGATTGAAAGTAAAGCAAAGAAAGATAAAAGTATTAATGACAGGCAGTAAAGAGAAAAGCGGTGTGATGCATATGAAGCAGGAACCATGCAGTAGGCTCAGTTTCAGTTTTAGAGCTCGACAGCTGGACAGCAGCTTCAGTATCGTCGGCAGCACGTTAAGGGACAGCGTTTTTCTTTGAGAGCTCTGAGCTTCTGATAACTAAAAGGGACCTTTAGTTTCATTTACTGTTTGCCTTTTAGTCAAAAATCTTAAATATCTCGCCTATTTGTGTATCTAGTAGCCACAGTTGGGCGTTTCAGTCCTATAGTTCCGTCGTCATTAGTAGGGCTGGGGATTCTGGTCCCTTCTTTCAGATGCAAGCTCGGTTGGTGGCCTCTGTCTCACAGCCCCAGACGGTGTTGGCTTTGGTCACACACCTTGAGGCTGCTGCCAATGGGCATCACTGTGGGGTGCCGGACGTGGGGATGCAGCGTATGTCCAGCGCGTCCCTTGTGTCCGCCGACTGGTCCACTACTGTGACCGTGACCGCCGCTGTTGCTGCCCGCACTGAGGATGACTCTTTACCCGTGATCGAGTAGGCAGACAGCATTCGAACGGCCTCAACAGTCCTTCTGAAGAACAGGTACCTGGTGTTACTTGTGGGTGACAATGGTCTTGAGTCACATGCAGTGTCTCGTCTTATGCCAGAGGAAGGCCTTCGGCCCGCAAATTTTGGCATTCACACGGGGTGGGATCGTTGGTAGTTAGAAGCTGCAATGTCAGGCGCGTAATAGGGCCCAGGGGGATATGGCTGCCAAGGAGGGGAAGAAATCCTATGTGCACTGTTGCTGGAAGAGTCATCAGATGTGCAACAAGTGCTTCTGGATGACATTAACAGCACAGGGAGCAGCCAACTGCAACTGGTGGCTCATATAGGTACTAAAGAGTGTGTCGCTTTGGATAAGAAGAGATTCTCTCTGCTTTCGGGCATCTACTAGCCACCGTGATAAGGAAGGCCAGACTTGCTCGCGAAGTAAACGCTGAGTTCGCCACTTGTAGCATCGTCGACAGGATCAGTTGCTGACCTCTGGCGCAGAGCCAAATGGAGAGTCTGAATCAGAGGCTCAGACGATTCTTAGACAGTACTGGTTACAGATTTGTCAACTTGTGCCATAGGATGGTGGGGTTTTGGTTCCCGCTTTCCACTACATACACGAGTGGCGGGGACTGTGCGGTATTCAATGGGCGGCTTTTAGGCTTGAGGGAGGCGGGAAAGTGCTTAAAGTGCTTCAGTTTCAAATGGTGAAGAGACCGGTCTACTGACACACAATCAACACGGATTACGAAAACATCGTTCTTATGAAACACAAATAGCTCTTTACTCATACGAAATGTTAAGTGTTGTCAACAATGGATTTCAAACTGATTCCGTATTTCTAGATTTTCAGAAGGCTTAGGACACCGTGCCTCAGAAGTGGCTTGTAATCAAAGTGCTCACGAAATATCGTCTCAGTTATGCGATTGGCTCAGTGATTTCCTGTCAGAGAGGTCACAGTTTGTAGTAACTGAAAGTCATCCAGTAAAACAGTGATTTCCGGCGTTCCACAGGAGAGTGTCATAGGCTCTCTGTTAGGCTGTTCGTAGACGATGATGTCATTTATCATCTAGTAATGTCATCATAAGCTCAAAACCAGATGCAAACGATTTAGATATCTGTACGATGCGGAAATTGCTAATTGACCGTAAATAATGAAAAGCTTAAGAGCTAACACTTGGTTCAAGAATCATAAAAGAAGGTTGTATACCTGGAAGAATCCTGGAGATACTAAAAGGTATCAGATAGATTATATAATGGTAAGACAGAGATTTAGGAATCAGGTTTTAAATTGTAAGACATTTCCAGGGGCAGATATGGATTCTGACCACAATCTCTTGGTTATGAACTGCAGATTGAAACTGAAGAAACTGCAAAAAGGTGGGAATTTAAGGAGATGGGACCTGGATAAACTGAAAGAACGAGAGGTTGTAGAGAGTTTCAGGGAGAGCATAAGGGAACAATTGACAGGAATGGGGGAAATAAATACAGTAGAAGAAGAATGGGTAGCTCTCAGGGATGAAGTAGTAAAAGCAGCAGACGATCAAGTAGGTAAAAAGACGAGGGCTAATAGAAATACTTGGGTAACAGAAGAAATATTGAATTTAATTGATGAAAGGAGAAAATATAAAAATGCAGTAAATGAAGCAGGCAAAAAGGAATACAAACGTCTCAAAAATGAGATCGACAGGAAGTGCAAAATGGCTAAGCAGGGATGGCTAGAGGACAAATGTAAGGATGAAGAGGCTTGTCCCACTAGGGGTAAGATAGATACTGCCTACAGGAAAATTAAAGAGACCTTTGGAGAGAAGAGAACCACTTGTATGAATATCAAGAGCTCAGATGGCAACCGAGTTCTAAGCAAAGAAGGGAAGGCAGAAAGGTGGAAGGAGTATATAGAGGGTCTATACAAGGGCCATGTTCTTGAGGACAATATTATAGATATGGAAGAGAAAGTACATGAACATGGAATAGGAGATATGATACTGCGTGAAGAGTTTGGCAGAGCACTGAAAGACCTAAGGAGAAACAAGGCCCCGGGAGTAGACAACATTCCATTAGAACTACTGACGGCCTTGGGAGAGCCAGTCCTGACAAAACTCTACCATCTGGTGAGCAAGATGTATGAGACAGGTGAAATACCCTCAGACTTCAAGAAGAATATAATAATTCCAATCCCAAAGCAAGCAGGTGTTGACAGACGTGAAAATTACCGAACTATCAGTTTAATAAGTCACAGCTGCAAAATACTAACGCGAATTCTTTACAGACGAATGGAAAAACTGGTAGAAGCGGACTTCGGGGAAGATCAGTTTGGATTCCGTAGAAATGTTGGAACGCGTTAGGCAATACTAAACTTATGACTTATCTTAGAAGAAAGATTAAGAAAAGGCAAACCTACGTTTCTAGCATTTGTAGACTTAGAGAAAGCTTTTGACAATGTTAACTGGAATACTCTCTTTCACATTCTAAAGGTGGCAGGGGTAAAATACAGGGAGCGAAAGGGTATTTACAATTTGTACAGAAACCAGATGGCAGTTATAAGACTCGAGGGGCATGAAAGGGAAGCAGTGGTTGGGAAAGGAGTGAGACAGGGTTGTAGCCTCTCCCAGATGTTATTCAATCTGTATATTGAGCAAGCGGTAAAGGAAACAAAAGAAAAATTCGGAGTAGGTATTAAAATTCATAGAGAAGAAATAAAAACTTTGAGGTTCGCCGATGACATTGTAATTCTGTCAGAGACAGCAAAGGACTTGGAAGAGCAGTTGAACGGAATGGACAGTGTCTTGAAAGGAGGATATAAGATGAACATCAACAAAAGCAAAACGAGGATAATGGAATGTAGGCAAATTAAATCGGGTGATGCTGAGGGAATTAGATTAGGAAATGAGACACTTAAAGCAGTAAAGAAGTTTTGCTATTTAGGGAGTAAAATAACTGATGATGGTCGAAGTAGAGAGGATATAAAATGTAGACTGGCAATGGCAAGGAAATCGTTTCTGAAGAAGAGAAATTTGTTAACATCGAGTATAGATTTAAGTGTCAGGAAGTCGTTTCTGAAAGTATTTGTATGGAGTGTAGCCATGTATGGAAGTGAAACATGGACGATAACTAGTTTGGACAAGAAGTGAATAGAAGCTTTCGAAACGTGGTGCTACAGAAGAATGCTGAAGATAACGTGGGTGGATCACGTAACTAATGAGGAGGTATTGAATAGGATTGGGGAGAAGAGAAGTTTGTGGCACAACTTGACTAGAAGAAGGGATCGGTTGGTAGGACATGTTTTGAGGTATCAAGAGATCACAAATTTAGCATTGGAGGGCAGCGTGGAGGGTAAAAATCGTAGAGGGAGACCAAGAGATGAATACACTAAGCAGATTGAGAAGGATGTAGGTTGCAGTAGGTACTGGGAGATGAAGAAGCTTGCACAGGATAGAGTAGCATGGAGAGCTGCATCAAACCAGTCTCAGGACTGAAGACCACAACAACAACAAGAAGGCCATCCACATGCGTGCTAAAAGTAATCTGTTAAACTTTGTTTACACGAGAAATCAGTCAAATAAATTCAACTAAAAACCTAGGAATTAGAGTTGCTCGCAACTTCAGTTGGAAAGAACACACAGAAAATATGGAGAACGCGGACCAAAAAATGCCGTTTATTGACAGAACACTTAGAAGATGAAACAGCTCTACTAAAGAGACTGCCCACACTACGCTTGTCCGTCCTCTTTTTCACAACTGCTGCAGGGCGTGAGATCCGTACTAGATAGCATTAATGGAATAGATAGAGAAAGTTCAGAGAAGGACATCACGTTTTGTGTTACCGAGAAATAGGGGAGAGAGTGTCACGGACATGATATAGCATCTGGAGTGGATATCTTTAATAACAAAAGCGTTTCTCGTTGCGGTGGGATCTTCTCACAAAATTTCAATCATAAACTTTCTCCTCTGAATGGGAAAATATTTCTGACGTCGATCTATGTAAGGAGAACCTATCATCATAATAAAATAAGGGAAATCAGACTTCGCACGGAAAGATGTGTTTGTTTTTTTCCGCTCGCAGTTCGAGAGTGGAATAACAGAGAATTACTGTAAAAGTGGTTCGACGGACCCTCTGCCAGGCAGTCAGTGTGCTTTGCAGAGTAGCCATGTAGAGGCAGATGGAAATGCAGGACGAATTTAGTAAGAAGTTAGACTAAACAATAATCGGTAGTCAAGCAGCTGATTGCCGTTGCTGTGATGGAAAAGAACCAGAGTTGCAAGCACCAACAGAAATAACTGAAGCTCTAATCATTATGGGTAGCGAAAGCTAGCTTTAGCCGGAGGTACGTTCAGCTGAAATTTTTACAATGGATCTAACGGTGTTCAGAAACGACAGGCTAAATACAATTGGTAACGGCGTTTGTTGCTGTTAGACATAATTTATTTTGTATCACATTTGAAGTAAATAGTGCCTATGAAATAGTACGGGTAGAGGCTGTACTTGACAACTGATATAAATTAATAATTTGTTCCTTTTACCGACCCCACGACTTAGATGATTCAGTTGCTGAATAGTTCAAAGAAACCTTCGATACAAATTGGTACATCACTCATACAATTATAGTTGATGGTGACTTCAATCTGCCCTCGATATGTTGGCGAAGCCGGCCGCGGTTGCCGTGCGGTTCTGGTGCTGCAGTCCGGAACAGCGGGACTGCTACGGTCGCAGGTTCGAATCCTGCCTCGGGCATGGGTGTGTGTGATGTCCTTAGGTTAGTTAGGCTTAAGTATTTCTAAGTTCTAGGGGACTTATGACTTAAGATGTTGAGTCCCATAGTGCTGAGCCATTTGAACCATATGTTGGCGAAAATATATGCTCAAAGACGGTGGTAGGTTTAAAACATCGTCAGAAATTATACTAAATGCTTTCTCTGAAAATTATTTTGAGCTGTTAGTTCAGTAGCCCACTAGAAGTGTATGTGTAAACACACTTGCCCTCGTAGTAATAAATAACCCTCAGCAGATAGAGAATCATGAAGGATACATGGAATAGTGACTACTAGGTCGTTGTAGCGAGACTAACCACAGCAACATCAAATTCTACTAAAAGTAAAAGCAAAATATACCTATTTCAAAACGCAGATGAAAACTTCTTTGACGCCTTTGTAAGAGACAGTCTCCACTACTTTCCAACTAGGTAAGTGTAGACCAGATGTGGCTTACCTGCATACATATAGTATCTGAGGCAATTGAGAGACTTATGCCGAAGAAATTAGTGAAAGGTTACACAAAATATGTCAGAACACTGTTGCAGACTCTCAAATACTGGCGATGTTTCGCTGAAGACCTGAACTTCTTGCAGCTGTCAGAACTTTAAATAGCTTCCACAACAAAACTCAACATCGAAACCTGGCAGACATTCGAAAGAGATTCTGGTCGTATGTAAAGTACACCATCGGCGAGACGCAATCAACACCCTCACTGCAAGATACCAATTGCGATACTGCTGACGGCAGTGCTGCTAAAGCGGAGTTACTAAACACATTTATCGGAAATTCGTTAACCAAAGAAGACAAAGTAAATATTCCATAATTCTGACCAAGAAGAACTGTCAACATGAGTATATAGAGGTAGATAATCTCGGCGTAGCGAAGCAGCATAAAGCATTTCGTAAAGGCAAGCCCTGCGGTACAGACAGCATATGAATTAGATTTCTTTCAGAGAAAGTCGATGCAATAGCACTATACTTGGCAATCGTGTACAACCGCTCGCTCTTAGAAAGATTCGTACCAAAAGACTCGAATGTTGCACAGGTTTCACGAATACTCAAGAAACGATTAACCGGCTGAATGAAAGACTCATACCACTGACGTCGATTTGCCGAACGATCTTGTAACATATACTGTGTTTGGAAATAATGAATTATCTCGGAGGTAACTGTCTACTGAAACATAGTCAGCATGGATTCAGAAAATATCGTTCTTGTCAAACACAGCTAGTTCCTTATTCGCTCCAAATAATGAATACTGTTGACACGGTACCTCAAATTAATTCCACATTTCTATATTTGCAGAAGGAGTTGTACATCGTTCTTCACAACGGACTTCAAAATAAGCCGCGTGCCTATGACGTATCGCTTCAGTTTTGCGATTGAATTCGTGATGAAGGGTCACAGTACGTATTAATCGACGAAAAATCATTGAGTAAAGCAAAAGTGATATCCGGCGTTCCACAATGAAGTCTGACAGGACCTCTGCTCTTCCTGATCTGTATAAACGAATTAGGAGACACTCTGAGCAGCCCACTTACACTGTTTGCAGATGATGCTGCCAGTTTTCACCTAGCAAAGACATCAGAAGATGAAAACTAATGGCAAAATAACTCATACAGGATATCTGCATAGTGCGAAAGTGGCAATTGTCGCTGTATTAGGAAAGTGTGAGGTCATCAACGTAAGTACGAAAATAAATCCATTTCATTTCGTTTACACGATAAATCATACAACGTTAAAGGCTGTCAATTCAACTATATTTCTAGGAATCACAATCACGAATTACTTAAATCGGAACCCTCAACTAGATAATGTTGTGGAGAAGGCAAACAAAAAACAGCGTTTTATTGGCAGAACTCTTAGAAGAAGGAACAGACTGTCTAGACTACGCTTGTCCGTCCTCTGCTAGAATATATCTGTGCCATGTGGCTTCCTTGGTGGATAGGATTGACGGAGGACACCAATGAATTCCAAAGATGGTCAGCGCGATTTTTATTATATTGAAATTGTGGAGAACGTCTCACGGATATGATAAGCAAGCTGGGGTTGCCCTCTTACGAAACACGTTTTGAGTTGCAGCGAGATCTTTTCACAACAGTTCAGTCGCCATCTCACTCCTCTGAAGTGAAAATATTTTGCTGTCGCCAGCCTAAATAGGGAGAAATAATCATCGTAATTAAATAATAGAAACCAGAGCTCGTACGGAAATTGTTCATTTTTCCACGCGCTGTTAGAGAGTGAAAAGCTACATCAATAGACTAAAGGTGGCTGTGCGGGGAAGTTAAGCGTGAGCTGCAAGGTAGTGATGCCAATATTTTTGCTTTAAATTTGTGCGTAAGTCTCTCAGTTTGTGTAACAGGCTTACAAGTATTCAGTGGGGAAGTGCAAACTGTTGACCTGCAATCATGAGAAATGATAGTTTCAGAATTTGTCGTCGATGGAGCTTCTCCGTTATATTCGAGGGAGAATTTTATTTTCTGGTTCGAAGTTTAAAGTGTTTTGAAAAGAGACGTTTCTCACCTACATTTCGTTTTTAGTACATTTATATACATTTAAATGTTTGGCGTCTAGTGCTGAGGTCGCAGCTCTAGCCACCAGCCTTCATCCATGTACACAGTTGAGATGTCGAGCTGAAATCTGATATTAACGTTGACAAAGGATTTCAGCTCAACATCTCAATTGTATACATGGATGAACATTTGAGACAATGACTGCGACCACAAATCTAGACGCACAACATACGACACATAAAGCAATTAACATCAGTAAACTTCTTTAGCTCTGGAGGAAAGGCACCTGGAGATCTCTGAAGACGTCCGTAGCGCTTGCTGTAAGGACCGGGATGCGTGGCGGAGCAACTGCATCGGTCAGAGGGTTAATAAGCAGAGTTCACTGTACCTGACGTTAGTCTGAGATGGTTTTCTATGACTCTTTACTGTTGTTGTTGTGGTCTTCACTCCTGAGACTAGTTTGATGCAGCTCTCCATGCTACTCTACCCTGTGCAAGGTTCTTCATCTCCCAGTACCTACTGCCACCTACATCCTTCGGAATCCTTTTACTGTATTCATCTCTTGGTCTCTCTCCAATACTAAATTGGAGATCCCTTGATGCCTCAGAATATGCCCTACCAACCGATCCCTTCTTCTAATCAAGTTGTGCCACAAATTTCTCTTCTCTCCAATTCTATTCAGTACCTCCTCATTAGTTATGTGAACTACCCATCTAATCTTCAGAATTCTTCTGTAGCACCACATTTCTAAAGCTTCTCTTCTTGTCTGAACTATTTATCGTCCAAGTTCCACTTCCATACAAGGCCAAACTGAGACACGACATTCTGACACTTAAATCTATATTCGATGTTAAGAAATTTCTCTTCTTCAGAAGCGATTTCCCTGCCATTACCAGTCTATATTTTATATCCTCTCTACTTCGACCATCATCAGTTATTTTGCTCCCAAAATAGCAAACCACCTTTTCTACTTTAAGCATCTCATTTCCCAATCTAATTCCCGCAGCATCACCGAATTTAATTTGTTTACATTCCATTATCATCGTTTTGCTTTTGTTGATGTTCATCTTATATCCTCCTTTCAAGACACTGTCCATTCAGTTCAGCTGCTCTTACAGGTCCTTTGCTGCTTCTGACAGAATTACAATGTCATCGGCGAACCTCAAAGTTTTTATTTCTTCTCCGTGGATTTTAATACCTACTCCGAATTTTTCTTTTGTTTCCTTTACTGCTTGCTCAATATACAGATTGAGAAACATCGGGGAGAGGCTACTAACCTGTCTCACTCCATTCCCAACCACTGCTTACCTTTCATGTCCCTCGACTCTTATAACTGCCATCTCGTTTCTGTACAAATTGTAAATAGCCTTTTGCTCCCTGTATTTTACCCTTGCCACCTTCAGAATTTGAAAGAGAGTATTCCAGTCGACATTTTCAAAAAATTCTCTAAGTCTACAAATGCTAGAAACGTAGGTTTGCCTTTCCTTAACCTATTTTCTAAGGTAAGTAGTAGTGTCAATATTGCCTCGCGTGTTCCAACATTTCTACGGAATCCTAACTGATCTCCTACGAGGTCGGCTTCTACCAGTTTTTCCATACGTGTGTAAAGAATTCGCGTTAGTATTTTGCAGCCGTGCCTTATTAAACTGATAGTTCGGTAATTTTCACATCTGTCAACACCTCCTTTTTCTTAGAATTGGAATTATTATATTCTTCTTGAAGTCTGAGGGTATTTCGCCTGTCTCATACATCTTGCTCACTAGATGGTAGAGTTTTGTCAGGGCTGGTTCTCCCAAGGCAGTCAGTATTTCTAATGAAATGTTGTCTACTCCCGGGGCCTTGTTTCTCCTTAGGTCTTTCAGTGCTCTGCCAAACTCTTCACGCAGTATCATATCTCCTATTCCATGTTCATGTACTTTCTCTTCCATTTCTATAATATTGTCCTCAAGAACATGGCCCTTGTATAGACCCTCTATATACTCCTTCTCTTCGCTTAGAACTGGGTTTCCATCTGAGCTCTTGATATTCATGCATCTTAACCATAGTGATATGCTCCTCTACATCCTTACATTTGCCTGTCTACTACAATTCTTTAACTTTATTTTCCTCGGATCTCCGATCGCATGCGCATTTAGTCTCTAGGGCAGTACTGTCGAACTTTCTTATGTGCTGTGGTGCATTGAATACATTGCTAAGGTTGTGCGGATGCCGCCGGCATCAGAATCACTGTTTTAATATTACTACTGCTAGTACAAGGATGTGATGCGGTAAAAATATTTTAAAAATTATAATTTATGTTGCCTAGATTTGCAACCCACATTTTTGATTTGACATTTGGCACTACATATTCGCTGTTAAGTTGAGTTGTGTAGTTGAGATAAGCTGCTCTTAATACACCGTCTATGTAGATGTAGGTCGGTCAGGCTGTGTCGGTATTCATTCTTGATGATGATCACAGATGAAAATATAGCCTCGTAAACACAAGCCAAGTTATAACCATAATATGTTTTGAAAGCAACATTTAAAATCGTGGGATATTTATTGTCATCAACCAGAGTCCAGAAATTACTTGAAATTAAGAAAAATGATTTCGAAGATACATTTGCTAGATATTTTAAAAATTCCTTTTCTAATTCTTCAAGATTGCAGTTTCTGAAGATCACCTGTTTCCTATCTCCAAGTTCAGTAATGTCAGCCCAAACGAATGTATTTATTAATAATTGTGATCACCTGTCCAAGTGTTGAAAACTGTCTAAACCATCTACTAAAGTGTACGAATAGAATTTAAACATGCTTCACTAAAGATTGATAATCGCAATCACCGACAGTTTCCGTAACTGAATTCAAAACTGGAAAGTGTGATAGGGCATTTCTTTTTATATTTGCAATGTCGGATTTTATAGGTTGGTGCAAAAGTTCATAGCGTTTTCCTTTTGCATGTTGGTATTCCGGCTGCTGAGCATTAATTTATCGTTTTTCATTTTTGTTTGTAGTTCACTGTTGCTAATTGAGTTTACATGTTGTCATTTTGTCATTCGGATATAGTGAGTGATTGTTTGGACGTTAGAAAGGAGAATGCCAATCGGAGAAATCGTATCATTTCCGAGTTCAATATAGGCGTGGCAGCATTGAAAACAGACAGAAACATTTGGTTCAAATGGCTCTAAGCACTATGGGACTTAACAACTGATGTCATCAGTCCCCTAGACTTAGAACTACCTAAACATAACTAACCTAAGGACATGACACACATCCATGCCCGAGGCAGTATTGGAACCTGCGGCTGTAGGAGCAGCGCAGTTCCGGACTGAAGCGCCTAGAACCGCTCGGCCACAGCGGCCGGCTCAAGAAGATTTGGGGATGTACACATAATAACGCCAGTGGACATAGCATGCAGAGGATCATTTTGACATTCGTCACTAGCCACGTTCATGAAAATCGTCGGGGTTTGACAAAAATCGTGTAAAAGCATTAATCCTTCAGGATCCAGTCTTTGTAGAGAACTGGCAAACGTGAAGAGTCTACTATGCAATGGGGAAGGTTCATCCGGCCTTGTGGGTACCGCATGCTGTAAGCTAAAATCACGAGAAACAGCTGTGGGGAGACACATGTGCATCTACGCCTGCTTGCCATTAATTGGCTAATGAACAACACCGACCATTCCTACCCTGTATCGTTATTGGTGATGAGAAACTGTGTCTTTTAGGTTACATGAGGAAGGGAAAGGTATGGTTGAGTCCAAAGAAAGCTTTATCTCGCCATACAAAGACCTGCACGGATCCAAAAACAATAATGCAATAATGTTTCGCATCTGGTGGAAGAGTGATGGTGTGGTGTACTACGAATCGCATCCCAAAGTGCAAACATGGCTGCTGTCATTTATTGTCAACAAGAGAGACATCGTGCAGACGAAATATGAGAACGGACTCTACTCCACGATAACGTCCGCCAGCATTCTGCTAGACTGACAAAAAACACTAAAAGCAGTTGCGTTGGAAATTCATTCCACACTCATCTTATTCACCTAACTTTTCAGCCTCAGATTTTTAACTTTTCCGGATGAAAATGCACTTCGAACATGGCTCGATGAGTTCTTAGCCTCGCAACCACGTGATTTCTATAGTCGCGGAATCGGAAAGTTACCCCAACGGTGGCAGACTGTTGTAAATGGTGTAGGAGAATATTGCATTGATGAGTGAAGTGTTTGTTATGAGTAACTGTTGTGTTTTTTAAAATTGCAGAAAAATGCTACAAACTTGTGCACCAACCCAATAGTCCCCTCTAATAAGCATTTTCTGTACTCACCGTATCCGGAATGTTGAGATTTTTCTTCCAATTGGAGGGTTAGCTAGGTTAATTTTGAGGTGGTATCTGCCAAGAAACGTAAATCTGGAAGCTGTACTATCTAGTAAGATTCTTGACCAAACGCGCCGGCCGGGGTGGCCGAGCGGTTCTAGGCGCTACAGTCTGGAACCGCTCGACCGCTACGGTCGGAGGTTCGAATCCTACCTCGGGCATGGATGTGTGTGATGTCCTTAGGTTAGTTAGGTTTAAGTAGTTCTTCGTTCTAGGGGACTGATGACCTCAGAAGTTAAGTCCCATAGGGCTCAGTGCAATTTGAACCATTTCACTAAACGCGATAACAATAATAAACACTGACCTGGTGCTGCGAGCAACGAAGCACTCGCAGTGTCGCAAGGGACGATGTCATACCAGAGTAAGCACACTCGAATACAGACAGCTGCGTCCTTCTCTGAGTTGGCTGTGGCACGGCTAACCACTATTCCAACACTCCATACTAATTTCTGTTATCTTGGTATAGTGCTAGAAAATCATGTTTTCTTTCGTTTCAACCGCATACCAGCACACTTTCGAAGAGACATGGCTTAATTTTAATGCAATATTCGGCTCGCATTCGAGGAGAAGAGGCGTAATTTTAGTGTGATTTCCAGCTCAGATTCGAAGGGACAGAATGTAACTTTAGTGCCCTAATTACAGTGAGCTGTAGCACTTTAGCACTTGATAACCAGCCGTCGTTGTGTAATTTCATGTTTTCGCCTTTGAGAATTAACAAGAAAGCCACTATTAAAGTTCGTGTGATTTTTCGAAAAAAGACGTTCTACGATGGTGTTTTGAAAAGTTCTCGAAATAACCACGAGAGGTCAGCTCTAGCGCAACGAGTATTTCACGTGATATTGTCTGGACTGTTGCCTGTAAACACGTGCCATGTCAGTGCCCTTGGAAGAGAGCTGTGGCGGTGACGTGGCTGTGTTGTTGTTCCCGGCAGATTAAAATTTCCAGGAAGTTTCATATCAGTGCACACTCCGCTGCAGAGTGAAAATCCTATTCTACTTTTTTTCTATTCCGTTCCGAGAACTTTTCAAACCACCCTCGTACATTAATTTTCTTGTGAACTGACACACTAATGCTTCTCTGAGTTTGACAGAACCATACTGGGTCACACACTGACTGTTAAAACTGTAAGTGCTTTGTCTTTTAGCCATAGTGTACTAAGAATACCCGATCCCACACATGAAACGTAGCGTAACCTACAGTCACAAGCTCTCATATTACAGTAGGGCGACCAAACGTCCCGGAAAACCGGGACTGTCGCGGTTTTCATCCCTGTGTTCCGGTGTCCCTAAAATTTGTCCCGGAATTCAGTTTTTAAATACATTTCGTGAAACTTTCTCAAATTTTTGGGATTTCGCTACATTAGAGGAAATAAAACACAAGATATTAAAATATTTTAGCTTATTTGTCTAAAACCTCCATTGTCCCATACTAGTAATCACAGTATCAGTATTGATACATCAATCAATAATTTACTTTGAGCGGTACTTTGGCCAACAAGTAGTAAGTTGTATTATTGTAACAGAGCTATGAAACCATCCGATGGTCGCGC
This sequence comes from Schistocerca nitens, assembly GCF_023898315.1. Classification (NCBI taxonomy): domain Eukaryota; kingdom Metazoa; phylum Arthropoda; class Insecta; order Orthoptera; family Acrididae; genus Schistocerca; species Schistocerca nitens. Next base: position 493,890,661 of record NC_064621.1, read on the forward strand.
CGCTTACTCACACACTCATTATTATCAGAACAGTGTAGCAGTTCATGTTTTGTCAGACAAACTGCAATAGTTTTTTCTCATATTAGTGGTATTATTGCTGCAGTACTGTGAAACACAATGCCGAAACGTGCCTTCAAGTTCAGTGACTGTTATTCGAAGGAATGAACTTTCATTAAGAAAGGTCGTTTTGATTACGAAGCAGTGTGTTCCGTATGTAACTTTTATTAGTATAAATCATGGTGGACGTTCCGACATAGTTGATCACATCAGGTCAAAGAAACACATTAACAGATACAGTGCACCGAGCTGCAGTAAAGTTCCACAAAACTATTTTGTGAAACATCAGTCAAGTGAAGAGACGAAAGTTTGAGCAGCAGAGCTTACACGAGCCTAAAACACGGTAAAACATCTGCAAACTTATAGATCTAGTGCTTGTACTAATAAGCTTAAGAGCATTAGATTTGATGATTCTTCCATTCCAAAAAAGTTTAGTTCAGCAAGAACTAAAGTGTCAGCCTTAGTGAAAGGAGTTATTGCTCCCCAGAGAGTAAAGGAAAGCCTTGAATACATCAAAAAGTCTTCTTTCTACGGGATATCCACTGATGCCAACAATCATAAGGTCACTAAAATATTTCCGTTTGTTGTTCAGTTTTTCGATATTAATCAGGGAATTCAGACCAAACTTTTGAAGGTGAGTTCCCTACCTAATGAAACATCTGACGAAATTTCAAGATTTTGTATGAATACTAGCGAAATGTTTGATCTTGAGAAAAATAAATTTGTGGCATTTTGTGGAGACAATACCAACACCAACTTTGGTGGTTTAAAAAGACAGGGCAAATGCAACGTATCTACCAAATTAAAGACAACATTGCATGAAACCATTGCAGGCATAGGGTGCCCTGCACATGTTTTACACAATAACGTGCAGACATCTGCTGACAGTTTAAGCTGTGATGTTGAAACTATCGTCATGAAGGTATACTCACACTTTTACATATATACTGTTTGAACAGAGAGGTTTAAGGAGTTCTGTGATTAGGTGGAAACTGGATATATGAATGTAATGTGTAACTCGAAAACTCGCTGATTATCACTGTTTCCAGCAGTTGAAAGAGTAATCCGCCTGTTTGAAACGTTAAAAGTTTTTTTCCTAAATGGAGACAAAGCCCCCAAAATATCGGTTCAGTTTTTCAGTAACTCTTTAAGTGAAGCCTGCTTATGTTTCATTCACAGTCAGCTTGGAACTTTGCTGCATGGGATAAAGGAAATTGAGGGAAGCACGAAAAGTGCTCTAGAAGTAAACGATGTTTTGAAAAATACTCTGGAAACTCTTACTAAGAGGAGAGAACAGCAGTTCATTTCTTTTAATGTTGAATCTGTCCTTAGCAGGAGTATCAGAAGCAGCGGAAAGGAGTTTTAGAGAAGAAGTTACCAAGTTTTATGACACTTGTGTACACTATCTCAGCACGTGCAGCGCCTGATATTTACCCTCATCGCCGGTGTTTGATTGGATGTTACTGAAGGGAGTGCCAAAATGCGAAAGTGTTGAAGAGACAATTTCTTTTTTGAAGAGTAAAGAGATTGAAATCGGTGATTCCATTCTCTTTGATCAGTTTGGCATACTGACAAATTTAGTTGAAGAAAGTGTTCACAAGTGGAATGATGAAAAAAAAAACACCATTGGAATGTCATGAGAGGTGGGTGAGTTTTTTAAAAAGCTGTGACTGTCTTCAGCATTACTCTGAGTTGGTAATAATTGCAAGGTATTTATTTGCAATCCCAGCCCATAATTCCAATGTGGAAAGAGTATTTTCGTTCGTGAATATCCAGTGGACTGATGAAAGAAACAGAATGAAGGTGGACTCTCTTGAGGCAATCCTGCAGATCCTGTACAACTACAAAATGGATTGTGCCGAGTTTTATCACTGTGTCCCAAAGAACAAAGACATGATCAAGAAGGCTAGAGGCAGTGTAAAATACCCTTTTCTCCAAGGACAGTAAATTCCATCTGCAAGTGCTCAGTAATATTAAAGCTCATGTTAATATTAATTGATTAAAAGTTGAATGGCTGTAAAGTTTTGTAAAAGCGTAATACAATTCTTTATTACTGTATACGTTCATTAAATGTCATTAATTATACAGATAATCTAGATTATATGAATCTTTTGTATCCCCTTATTAGTTATAATAATCGGGTTAACAAAATGTATCAACAAAACATTAATTTTTAAAATTAAGAAACCTGGGTGCATGTGGAATGAGGTATCCATTGGCACCCAGGTGAATGGTCTGCCTATATTACAGTAGATAACGCCGGAAACATTGCACAAAAAGCAGCCACCGGTACCAACAACAACATTAATAAAGGACGAACTTATTGTTTGTGACAAAGCATAGTTGGGATTGAAGTAATTTTGTGTCTTGTAGGGATGCGAGAAACAGACCGATTAAAATTTATACCGGTATTTTAGTTCTGATTAACTGATATTTTTCGGTATTTGTTTGGCCTCGGTAGAAACTGTTTTTTTTTTTACTTTTTACTAATAATCGAATAGAATAATCGAAACATCAGTCCGATAAAGCAGCAGTGCCCAAATTTTTCGTTTTAAATAAACATCTAAAGAACAATGTTCGATAAAATCTGGAGAGGTTTGAAATATCGCGTTATTATAGAAAGTGGTAAAGGCGATCGATATTACTTTTATAATAATGCCTACAAAACGAGCAACAAATACATGACGTAAGAAATGATAGAGTACTACTGCGACAGTGGTGTCCCTGCTGCCATTCGTGGTGGCCTGAGGTACGACTGTACGTGCAGTGTACAAGACTTGCCACCACTTGCTCAACTCCTCGACGTCGTTGTTTTCCAGATGGGACCAACCATAGCCCAAATATATTTTCATGAAGTGACGTTGCAATGACGCACAATGCTTCATCTACTTTAAGAAATTAAATATGTGTGTGCAATTTCTAGGAAATATCACAAGGGGAAGGAAATTACGCTCACAGTAATAATGAAGAATTTACCTCTTTATTCGCAGCATATGTAACACCATGGCTCTAATGCTCTACTGATTTATTTTGCCTTTGTTTCATTTAATGTTACATCATTGAGCTTCTGTAAATGTGTGTGATTGATTCGATAACATAAAATTGTATACTGCTTTCTTTAGAGAAACTTTGATGTCATGATTTGATTGTATGCTGTGTAGCATATCTCTCGTTTAAATGCTTTGTCCCAATCGGAGGGAACATAACTTACTATATATAATTGTAATTTTGTGTGAATAATTTTTTGTAGAGATGTCAATATGTGTAAATGTTTTGTTTTATTTAATGCATTTGGTTGCTGTTATGTAAATTGCTGATCCTCACTTAGGGCTCTTAGTATTCTGTGTATAAGAGGTGTAGTGGTTCCCCTCGGGAACGGAACTGTGTAGCGCGCGCAAATTGTGGTTGGCCTAGGTGGAAAAGGTGGAACTGATTGTCAGTTGGGGACGAGCCAGCAGTCGGAGATGAGCTACGAGTCCATGCACTGTCATGTAAAGGATGCATATTGTGCTGATTCCGAGAGAGGCTTTTCCTGCTTCTTTATAAGGCCGCGGATGGATGGATAAATAGCTGGAACTATTCTGGAATTTGTATCTGTCGTCGCCACCAAGAAATGACAGAGTCCAGCAATTCAGTCTGCGAATCCACCTACCAATATGCAGTTGCCACCAAGTTGCGCAAATCACTGAAACGTAATACTATAATGATGTACAGTGAAGGATCAGCTTAATGGATGTGTTATTGTGCTGAAATATAAGGTAATTTATATCTGAATTTATGTACCTACCTTGACTTTTCTCCTCATCATAACACCTCTCAGGGTCCTCTCCGTTTGAACTAAAGTGATTACCGAGTGTCCTTACTGAAAGTACGTTAAAACCCAGTTTGCTAATTAATGCCTCTTGGACAGAGTAAAGTTAAAGTTAATGTGGCAATAGGGTGAGTTAGAGTTAATGATGCTTGCTGAAATAATTTACCTAGTAAAACTGACTATTAATGTGTTGTTGCCAAATTCAAATTAAAATTTCTCAAGACTGAGGCTTATAAAGTTTTGCTTAGTAAATGATCACATTACTACCTGTTGTTAATCGCAGAAAGTGAGTCAGTATCTTACATAAATGTTAATTTTATGTCTCATGGTAGTAAAAGTGGAAAATTGCATAGTAGGAAATTATATGTTCATGATTACTAAGTGTTTGTCTCTCTTGTGTGCATATTAACAGTATAAAGACCACTCACTTTGTGTAAGCCCTGAAAGTAATAGTGTGTTTCGGTAGCTGCTATAATTTTGCAAATAGTTTGTGCTGTTCCAACTGTTAGTTTCAATCTTACCGTAAACATATGAGTGTGTCAGAGTTCATTGCACTTGCGTATGGCCAAGTATAGGTTGTGTTTATCCGTTAAAATTACTAATAACTATTTTCTTCAACGAGAATGTTAATCATCCGTTAGGTACAACACGGTCAAACAACAAAATTCCTCTCAGAGGGTAACACTGTTCTCATGCGTTTTACCATAATTACTATAACAAAATAATTCTGTTTTGCAAACTGACTCCTACTTTAAGGTTATGGTGTAGCAGTAGCAGAGTGGAGTGTTATACATACAATATAGAATATAACTAATCTGCTGCCTTGTAGCTCTTGAAAACGGACAAATTCACACGAGAAACAGCTCTTCTCTCTCGGTTTTTACCTTAAATCCCTCACTGTTCATAATTGCCAAATAGTAATATGACCCCAAATTACAATAGGATTTTTGCATAGCGTTTCAAAAAACGGAAATCAGTAAGAGATTAGTGGTGACTTTTTTGTAGTATTCAGCCGCTTGCCACTTTTCGAGAATAAAGCAGCGAACGGTGAACAGTCAAAGATTTTTTTTTATTTGCCTATTTCACTTAATATTTTGATTCTATGAATCTCGAAGAGGAGTCAAATTTTTTCTATCTTTTTTTTTATTTGTACGTTCATTGCAGGAAGTAATCGGAATAGTAAACTGAAAATTGTTTATCACAGAAACCGCGTATTCTGAGCAGCTTTAACAGCGAGGTTAAACTGGCGTGGAAAACACCGATACCCATGGTAGGCAACGAAAACCTGGAAACTCTTATTTTGTTAAAATTTCCAGCCGAAGCAAAACCGGTTTCTTAAAAAGTAATGTAGGGTGATACAGGAAGTTGGTACATGTGTAATTGTTTAGTAGAAGCCTAGTTATTGGTAGATTAGAGAAATCTATGCACTTTCAAATATTTCTTTCATTATGGAAATATTGGTTACGAGTTTTCACATACAAATGGCGTTAGGTTTTCATTGCTTACCATCGACAAACGAAAACTTCTTGTTTCAGTGGTAACCGCCATTACTAGTGAAGTTCTCAATAACTGAGGTCTAATATTTGTTCAGGGAAATAATGAGTGCAGCTAGGAATGTACAAAAATAGTTTTGTTCTGATATTTGATTTATTATTAGACATCGTGGGTAAGAAATTTGCTGACGATCGGTGCCTGGATAAAACATAGCGAGCACCATGGCAGCAGGGGCGCCGCGTTCTACGCTGTTCATTCAGATAGGCAAGGTTACTTCTGTCAGTGTATATGCTATGCTCATTTCAGTCATTCCGTCATTTTTAGTTTATGGCAACTGCGAACTACGAGAATGTGTTGCTATATTTGTTCAGTCTATCTCATAAATGCTTTCTAACTGTTGTTCTTGCAATTTTCACTCAAAAGACTGGTTTGATGCAGCTCTCTGCACTAGTTCATCCCGTACCAGCCTCTTCATGTCTTCTTAACTTCCACAACCTACATTCATTAGAACCTACTTACTGGTGTCAAATCTTGCTTTTCCTCTACAATTTTTAACTCCCCCTCCTCACCCAGCTAACTTCCATTTCCAGACTGACGATTCGTTGATGCCTCAGGATGTGTCCCTTCAACAGATCCCTCATTTTCGTCAAGTAGTGGAAAAAATCTCTTTTTCCACCAATTTTACTCACTGTCTCCTCATTAGCTTTTCCATCCGTCATCCAGTTTTCAACAGACTTCTGTACATCACGTATCAATAACTTTCATTTTTGCATAATCAGAACTGCTTACCATTCACATTTCACTTCTATCGAAGGCTGCACTCCATAAAAATTCCTTCTGGATAGAATTTATATTCCATATTAACAAATTTATCTTTTCCATTAGCGATTTATTGACATTGCCATTCTGTATTTTATAACATCTCGAGTACAGCCATGCTGAATATTTTTTCCACCCTAAATGCAGAACACAGGTATTACTTTTAGTGTCTAATTTCCTAAGGTTTTCTGTCACCATCGTCTGATTTAGTTCAGCTACATTCTATTACCCTCGTACTTGATATTTATCTTATAACTTCTTTCCAAAACACTATTCAGTTCTACAAACCTCTCTTCCATGCCCTTTGCCATCTTTGACAGAGTTACAATGTCATTGGCAAACCTCAGTTTCTTTTTCTGCTCCCTGAATTCCTTTTTCTAATTTCTTATTGGTTTCCTTTACGGCTTGCACAGTGTACAGATTGAATCACATCTGGAAGAGGCTTCAGTCCTGTCCCCCTCCATTCTCAACTACTGCTTCCGTTTCATGAACTTTCACTTTTGTAAACTGCAATATGGTTTCCGTACGAACTGTACATGACTTTTCACTCCCTTTCCATACACCCATACAAATATTTTTCTTACTAGTAAATGCTGCGATAGATTCAGGACTCTTGAACTTGGGTCATCAATTACTGTGTAAATATGTGTAAAAGACATGTCACACATGTACTACGTTCATTTAATTACACCGATTGTGGCCTATGCTTCGTGATCTTTTGACATTGTTATAAAATAAATAAATACTTAGTTAAAAGTCTTAACTGACGAACAGGGAAACTTCATCCTTTGCTTCTCACATTTACCTATCCATTAATCTGCCCCCCCCCCCCCTATTTGAAACACGCAATCACCATTCTTAATTATTTACTTTCTGTTTTATTCTGTTTTTCGCCATTCGAGCAAATACATGCCATAGACGAATGGTATAATTTAAATAATTACATGTCATAACTAGGAATAGGAAACAATTGGGTGTCAGAAATGCTTCCGTTGGATTCTATAATATAACACAGGACCGAGTGAATCAGAACTGCTGCGACTTTTGTTACGTGGTGTGTAGTTATATTGAGAAGTTACACTTTTTTCTCTCGAATAAGTAAGCGTAGAAGCTGAGTAACGAAGCACCAGTTCCTCCAGATATACCAGGTCATTAATCCCATGTAAAATGACATAATCTTGATATGTAGCTTAAGGAGTTCTTTGTTGGGTTCTTCGAATAGATTATTCTAGCGGTGTCAAATGTATTGTACATCGTATGATGACACATAAATACAGGTCTTAATAATTTTCATAATTACAGTTTGTGTTATGCAACGTTCATTGCGAAATGTGATTGCAGATTTAGTTTACAGCTGCAATCAATACGTATTTCATTACCTCGAAATCTCGTTCTACAGAGCCCACTCACGTTCTTTTAAACATCTGCATTTTTTTTCATTCTCAGGATATGATACTACAAAATTACAATAAATCGTTTGCATAATTATCTTTATACTTACAGCAATTAATTTAGCTGGTAATATCATCGTCATCACCAGTAGCAGCAGCAGAAGCAGCGCCCTGAATATGTAGATTTTCATTTTAGACTTATTTCCCTGATCAGAAGCCAAGAAAATTAAAACTAAACACATCATTTTGTTTGTGGCCGTCCTATTCTTCTTCTACGCTTGGGTCTGCACTCATTGGTTATCCTTGGTATTGTAACGTTCCCTGGCAAACTCACACTATTAAAAACTAAAATTTATTTGTACCATATGCGCCGCTATAAAGCAATTTGTAAATACTGTAATTATTTAACAAAAAATATTATTGAATTTTGTGTAAATGACATTCATTATTATTGTAATATTTTTTGTAGTAATATTCTCTCTGTATTTAGGATGATAATGTTTCTATATTCATAATATAATTGTGAAATGTGTAAATATCTGCGATAACAAAAATGTAAAATTCAGCCAGAGGAAAATAATGTTGTGGGATTGCAAAGAAATGTTAATAGTCAGCAGTAGTATAAAAGCACCACGTACTGTGGATTCTTGGGTCATCTCCCTGTAGAGCTGAAAGCGAGAGGAAGCTGTGACGAAGTACACTCCTGGAAATGGAAAAAAGAACACATTGACACCGGTGTGTCAGACCCACCATACTTGCTCCGGACACTGCGAGAGGGCTGTACAAGCAATGATCACACGCACGCCACAGTGGACACACCAGGAACCGCGGTGTTGGCCGTCGAATGGCGCTAGCTGCGCAGCATTTGTGCACCGCCGCCGTCAGTGTCAGCCAGTTTGCCGTGGCATACGGAGCTCCATCGCAGTCTTTAACACTGGTAGCATGCCGCGACAGCGTGGACGTGAACCGTATGTGCAGTTGACGGACTTTGAGCGAGGGCGTATAGTGGGCATGCGGGAGGCCGGGTGGACGTACCGCCGAATTGCTCAACACGTGGGGCGTGAGGTCTCCACAGTACATCGATGTTGTCGCCAGTGGTCGGCGGAAGGTGCACGTGCCCGTCGACCTGGGACCGGACCGCAGCGACGCACGGATGCACGCCAAGACCGTAGGATCCTACGCAGTGCCGTAGGGGACCGCACCGCCACTTCCCAGCAAATTAGGGACACTGTTGCTCCTGGGGTATCGGCAAGGACCAATCGCAACCGTCTCCATGAAGCTGGGCTACGGTCCCGCACACCGTTAGGCCGTCTTCCGCTCACGCCCCAACATCGTGCAGCCCGCCTCCAGTGGTGTCGCGACAGGCGTGAATGGAGGGACGAATGGAGACGTGTCGTCTTCAGCGATGAAAGTCGCTTCTGCCTTGGTGCCAATGATGGTCGTATGCGTGTTTGGCGCCGTGCAGGTGAGCGCCACAATCAGGACTGCATACGACCGAGGCACACAGGGCCAACACCCGGCATCATGGTGTGGGGAGCGATCTCCTACACTGGCCGTACACCACTGGTGATCGTCGAGGGAACACTGAATAGTGCACGGTACATCCAAACCGTCATCGAACCCATCGTTCTACCATTCCTAGACCGGCAAGGGAACTTGCTGTTCCAACAGGACAATGCACGTCCGCATGTATCCCGTGCCACCCAACGTGCTCTAGAAGGTGTAAGTCAACTACCCTGGCCAGCAAGATCTCCGGATCTGTCCCCCATTGAGCATGTTTGGGACTGGATGAAGCGTCGTCTCACGCGGTCTGCACGTCCAGCACGAACGCTGGTCCAACTGAGGCGCCAGGTGGAAATGGCATGGCAAGCCGTTCCACAGGACTACATCCAGCATCTCTACGATCGTCTCCATGGGAGAATAGCAGCCTGCATTGCTGCGAAAGGTGGATATACACTGTACTAGTGCCGACAATGTGCATGCTCTGTTGCCTGTGTCTATGTGCCTGTGGTTCTGTCAGTGTGATCATGTGATGTATCTGACCCCAGGAATGTGTCAATAAAGTTTCCCCTTCCTGGGACAATGAATTCACGGTGTTCTTATTTCAATTTCCAGGAGTGTATTTTATGAATGGGTAGACTTCTTTTGTCTGTATCGAGATTTAGCCGCCATTAGAGCAGAAATTACAAACTAATGTAAGTTGAATTATTGTTGTGGTAAAAATATATTATAATTTATCAAAAGTGTGTATTATTAATGTAAATTAGATTGCCCATGTCATCTATGATATTTCTTTAAAGAATTTTCAGCATTTTTTTAGCGGTGTTGCTGGGCTGTGCCGCGACCGATCGATTTGCAGCGGCGGCACATTAAAAAAAAATGTTCCGCTAAGAAAAATTAACCAAACCCGTAAATCGGGAACAGATAAAAAAAAAATAAGCAGTGAATTAAGAAAATGTTCTTCTTTTACAGCGATCCAGAGACTGACGAATTTTAAACTATTATCACATTTGTGCATTCATAGGCGGATAGTTAATGTTGAAATTTAACAATTTTGGTTCTTTTCACATAACTTAAATGTATAGTCAAGTGTGTTTTATCAGTGATAATTAAACGTCGGCTTGGCAATATTTTACCATTTTCTGCTACTAGAGACAGTCTTGTGTTCAAAAGCTAACGCCGGGAAAGAATTCAGTAAATATTTAAAGAAAAAACCCACTGCATTTAGAAAATGTGTGCCAAGGCCGAATTATGTAAAGAATTTAATTCTCAACTAAATGTTCTTAATCAGTTAATATGAGTTTACGTAATTTTTAAATGTGCTGAATTCCGTGTAAATGTAATTTTTATTACCACACGTAAATAAAATAACAGAGGTTCTACAACAAAGTTCGTACGTACAGAAAAGAAAGGTAAAAAAAAAAAGAAAATTAACTCAAAAGCAAATTTAAAAATTGCAACTGACGATTATTCTTTCTTTAATGAAAATTCATAATTTCATTAAAGTATCCAGCTTTGGTCCACATGTAGTAGATGGTCATGACACTCCTTTCTATACTTTTGGATATTTTCTACTATTCAACTACAAAACAACGAGGTCCCCTGATTTTTCAGTGTTCTTCTTATGACCTTCTGTTTTGTATCCAGCCAGAGATCTTAGGAGTGTCACTCCTCCGCTCCAATTTCTGTAACAGTTTTTAAAGACCTTACTGCGGATCTCGGCTACAGTAATAAGGGTACAGAATTTAAGAACTGTATAACGATAATTTGTAACATGGGATATAAAACATTTACTCATTTACTCGTAACCGCCAAGTAAATTCTCAATATCTCTCATTTAGTTTTGCCGCATATCGATCTTTCTCATCTTTAAATGACGTTCTCAAAATACTGTAGGAAACTGGTGGCACAATTGTCCCCAGCTGAACTCTCGACGGGAATCTGCCGCAAAACGTAGCCTCGCTATCACGCCTGGCTCCACTCTCTCTAACGAAACTGAGGCAGTTTCGAAGTATTCCAGTTTCTCTAGAACAATTAACTTTCCAAAATCTCACACAAAGGAAGTTCTTTCGTCCCAGCGAACATCGCAATCCAACCAACGGGAAGGAGCTCCGGGCTTATCTTCTGCACTCATCGCTGATGATGAAAGAGAAGACTCCACGGAAGCAGGCGAAACAGCGAGGAAGTTTCGTCACTTATGAATTCGGAGCGCATCTGGAAGATCAACGGAACGGTTGCTTACAATTGGAGATATTAACGTGCCAGTCGTAATTTCCGTGACTAACCTAGTGCAAGTAACGACTACAAGAAAACGCCACGAATATCATTTTAGAGGCTATCAGCGATCTGGAGTAGGAATGTCTTCCCGGAAACTTGTCAGCTTTCTTCGTGCTGGTATCTCCAGCAGTTATTGCTCTCTCACTTCCAGAAGTTTCTCTCTTCCACCTGCTTCTCTGTTCTACTGCACTCCATACAATGGCGATTTTGAGGTCCGGATTTTTAGTGCTACCTATTAAAAAGTTTCTTAGAAAGTTCCAGTCAAGTATGAAATCAATCAGAATGGTCAACATTTGTCTTCTGCAGATTGTTCTCTTAACACTGCAAACGGACGGAGTAAACTTCGAGTGAAAATAGTAAATATTAGGACAGTTAGAGGAGCAGCTCCTTTAATGCTACAAAAGTGATTTACTTGAACGTCGATGCCAATTCAGAAACGAACATTTAGCTTCTAACGATGACTTTTTTTAATGAATTGCAGCGGCTTCAATTCAGTTACGAGTTCCTTCTCACCAGAATGCAACCTGATGATTCCTATTTGTAACACTACGCTACAAATGTAATCCATTTGCGAGAATAATTTTTGACTGGTGGTATTCTTGCTGAATGAAATCACGAAAGGTGTTGATTTTGATATACCGAAGTGACATAGAGCGTCAGTATGTCACAAATATTCAGCGCAATTTCTCCTCCTCACTCCACATCGATACCTGGAACTTCTTCATTGTTTCCCTTCACACATTACACTTCACACTTTATTCACTTCCTTATAGTATCCTGTGAAAGTATACGACTTACGAGCATATGTGGTTTCCTTCATAGCTTTTGAGTAATACATGGTTCGTGGTTATTAATCTGACCGCTGCCTATGTTCGACGCCAACATACACTCATGCTCATAACTTAAGGATAACTGCAGAATGTGGTGCCACACGACGTGGTAGTACACAAAACTGGCGCTAAAATCATAAGCACATAGGGACCATGCACCACACAGATCTTTAAGAACACGGTATTGGTGTTAAGTTGAGAAAACCGTCCCCAAACACATGTGATACAAAATGCCACTGTTTCGTGCGCATGTACCCCTTGTTACCTTCCCCTCACTTATCGACCTTAATGACAGAGAAAAATTAATCGTGTGCACCTAATGCAAATTTGGGAAAAAGCAATCGTCACCGAAGTTAATTTTGTCAGGAAAGAGGGACGAAAGGGTTACATCTAAATGAAAGGAAAAATGCAAATGAAGTAGGTGGAAATTAATTTTGAAAAGGGGTAAAGTTAATAAAGAAAGTAAATGTGCGGTCGTTACGTTAACAATTAATTGGAGTTAATTAGATATTTGAGATTTGGGGAAAATTACGGTCGCCAGTCCCATGGACAACTACTATAATAACTGAAAATGAAAGATTAATGCACTTATATTTAGCACTAAAAGCGTGGCAACTGAAGGTTGACACGTGTTGTGTGAAAACTGAATGTTTGTCAGAAGTAATAAATTTCGCTACACTCTCACTTAATTCAGCAAAAGTATTAATAAAACCGGAAAATTGAAAGTTAATTTAGTGACTGAAATTAATAGTGAACCTTGATTCTGAAGCATTACGAAATTCAATAAAATAAGGATAGTCTTGGGCTTCCTCAACAATCATTTCAAAAGCTACTTGAATCTACGAAATTTAGAAATAAGAGATTTAACTTTGAATTTGAATTAAATGATCCTGAACAATTAACAATAGTAAAATTTAGTACGTACCAAGCTGAGCTGCAGTCACAGGTAAGCTAAAATATGGTAACAAAACTCGCGCTCTTAATTTGTGCTTGTGTAATCTAAATATTGTAGACAGCTATGAATATTTCAACTGAACTTTTAAATTAAAGCAGTGAAATGGAATGATATTACTTTAATGCTGGCGTTTGAATTTCAACGACATTCGGGTTCATTCCGGAGAAGGAAGGAACCCTGCTTGGTAATGCAATTGGGACAATGAGCAACAAAGGTTCATGCTACGTTGCTGTAATTTGGTGACACAAATTGACCAGTTTGAAAAGCTGAGGTCTGCCATACAGTTCTAAAACTTTACGTGCTTCCAGTCTTCCTTGTTGGTAGATTGAAGGTTTGCAGTCGTCGATCGGGGAGGTGGCGACAGTCACTCATTGCCGGCCGTCGCTGTTGCAGGAGCTGGATGTTGGCGTGCCTTCTTCTCGACACTGTCACCAGGTGAAACTGGCTCTTGATGTGCGCGAGCTAATGCTTCCCGTCCGCGACACCGTGTCAGAAACCATCATAGCAAGTCGAGCGCAATTACATGCTGCCAAACCCCGAAAGCGCGGCAACTCGCGGGAGCGTCGCAAAACACACCTGCTCCACCGCATTACCCCCGCCAGACGCCCCCTCTGCCCGCGCTCCATCCGGCAGAGTTCACACTACCAAAAATTCTAAACACTGGTTCTCCACACGACCTATCGATGTAATCGTTCGATAGCATAGTTTTCCCTAGGCCAGACCCAGTGTAAAAATACAAACACACACACATATATAGTAAAACAATTACAATATATAAAGACACAGAAATGTCATATCTTCAGGTAACAAAATAAGGAAAAAATTCATAGCACAATAGATGGAAATAGGAGGATATGCATTTCAGGCGTTACACCCGACATCATTATGGGATATGATCACCATGCACACGTATACAGGCCGCACAACGGGTTGGCATACTCTGGATCAGGTGGTCGAGCAGCTGCTGGGGTATAGCCTCCCATTCTTGCACCAGTGCCTGTCGGAGCTCTTGAAGTGTCCTAGGGGTGTGAAGGCGCGCGGCAATTCGTCGACAGGGAGCATTCCAGGCGTGCTCGATGGTTTTTAGGTCTGGAAAACAGGCAGGTCACTCCATTCGCCTGATCTCCTGTTTCAAGGTACTCCTTCCCGATGGCAGTTCGGTGGGGCCGTGCGTTGTCATCCATATGGTGGAAGGTGGGACCCACTGAACCCCTGAAAAGGCGGACATACTTGTGAAAAATGACGTCGCGATGCACCTGACCTGTTACAGTTTCTCTGCCAAAGGCAAGCAGGGGTGTACGTGCACCAGTCATAATCCCACTCCTCACCATCAAACCACGACCTCCATACAGATCCCTTTTAAGGACATTAGGAGGTCGCTATCTGGTTCCTGGTTCACGTCAGATAACAATCCGGCGAGAATCACTGTTCAGACTATACCTGGACTCGTCCGTGAACATAATCTGGGACCAGTTCTCCAATGACAATGGTCTGTGTTCTTGACACCAGGCTTTACGGGCTCTCCTGTGACCAAGGGTCAGTGGAATGCACCTTGCGGGTCTCGGGGCGAATAAAGCATGTCTGTTGAGTCGTCTGTAGACTGTGTGTGTCTGGAGACAACTATTCCAGTGGCAGCGGTAACGTCCCGAGCAAGGCTGCCTTCAGTACTCCGAGTACTCCGTGGTCGTCTGCGGAAACTGATGGTGAGATATTACTGTAGGGCCTGGGCAAGTTTCCTGTCTGCTGGAATCGTTGCCACAACCTTGAGCTCACACTTTTTGGCACACGGAGGGCCGGGCCTACGACCTGCTGTGTTTGAACAGCCTCCAGTCGCCCTAGTATTCTACTAATCATAACGTCATCAATATGTTTTCTTTGAGCCATTTTCAACGCACAGTCACCATTAGCACGTCTGAAAACGTCTGCACACTTACTCGCTGCACCGTACTCTGACATGCACCAACACACGCCTCTGTGTATGTGGACTGCTGCCAGCACCACCGTGCGACGACAGCAGGTCAGATGTACTGCGTGGTCATCCATGAGGTGACTTGAACCCGCAAACTGCCCACCAGAGCGTTGTTCCACCATCTATCAGTATTTTCCTTAATTTATGAGCATGTGTGTACATTTACCGCTTATGGCAGGTGGCAGCATTAGCAGCGGAGGTTATATACAGCGTGTCAGAGGCACGCGGAGTACAGTACATTCATTGTCGTAATGTGGAAACGGATCGATACATCTGACGTCCAAAAGGGCATGAATATTGGCTTTCACGCCAAATGTGGAAGCATTTACGAAAACTGCGCTATCCAGAACCGGTAGCGAGGCAACTGTGGGGCACCATGGTCCATATAAGACAGTGGGAACGACGGCTGCGGAGGTGTGTACGGGCGAGCAGACGTGCAACTGCTGACCAATTAACCGCCCGTTCGAACGAAGGGAGTACCAACAGTGTCTCCTCAACGACCGTTAGCTGGAAACTGCTGCCTATGGACCTCCTCAGAAGGCGCCTGTATCATTAACCGATGCTGAGTGCCTTTGGTCGACGGCGAAGATTGGCATTTGCACTCCATTACCGCAATTGGACGTCCACCGAATGGCGACAGGTGCCGTTTTCAGATGAACCATGTTTTATGTTCAGACAGATGCCCCGCTACAATCTTCCGAAAGTTTTAGGTCGTAGGACGGAGCGTTATGGTCTTAGCAATATTTTCGTGACACTGCCTAGATGATCTCACCATTCTCGAAGACACTATGAGTCAACACAGGTACGCTTCTGTCACTGGGCATCATGTTCACCCCTACATTCAGTTTGTTTGCCCTCTAAAAAAATGGTTCAAATGGCTCTGAGCACTATGGGACTCAACATCTTAGGTCATAAGTCCCCTAGAACTTAGAACTACTTAAACCTAACTAACCTAAGGACATCACACACACCCATGCCCGAGGCAGGATTCGAACCTGCGACCGTAGCAGTCCCGCGGTTCCGGACTGCAGCGCCAGAACCGCTAGACCACAGCGGCCGGCTGTTTGTCCTCTGCAGGATATCATCTACCAGCAGGACAATGCAACGTTTCAGACAGCTCGCAATATTCGAAGAGAACCAGGATGAGTTTACCACACTCCCCTGGTCACCAAATGTCTCGAATTGAAACACAGCTGAGAATCTGCGGACAATCTCGATTAGGCTGTTCGCGCCGTGGAACCTCAGCCGAAAATCTAGAACAACTGGCAACAGCATTGGAGTCGGCTTATCCCAGGCTTTTGACAAGCGGTCATATTAATATGACTGAAGATTAACGCAGTAGATAGCTAGATAACTTAGATCCAGTCATATTAATACGACTGGATCGTGTATAATGCCTCACCGGTAGTTATCTATTGCGTGAATCTTAATGTGTTCACAGTGTATTGCTGTTGTGTAAAATGATGGAAATGCCGCAATTCCCGATAAGTCTTCCCTCCTGATGTTTCGGCTCATAAATGTCTTCTTCCAAGCCATAACAATGTCGGCGCTGCGCTCCAGCCCGTCTAATAAACACTGGACGCTATTTCCATTATATTACGCTTGTCATTAGCACAGATACTGAGCAGCCAAACCAATGTGATCTCTCCCCATTGTGATGATGAATGCTGCCAGGTGTTGTTGTTGCGCACACGTGAGGCGGTAGTAAGTAGAGCAGTGACGAATAGGGGAATAGTACTAGCGACGATACGGGCCTCGAATAGGAACGTTCACTGACAGATATCTATCTTGAATCAGGAAATGGGCCATTATTCGACAAGACAAGTAGTCATTGCAGTTGTTGTTGTGATCTTCTGCCTAAAAACTGGTTTGATGCAGCTCTCGATCCCTCTCCGTATCCGAATAACTACTGCACCTATACACTTCTGTATCTGCATACTGTATTCATCTCTTGGTCTCTTTGCACGTTTTATCGCCTACACTTCAGTATACTGGTGATCCCTTGATGTCTCAAAATGTGTAATATCATTTGGTCCCTTCTTTTAGTGAAGTCGTGTCACAAATTTCATTTCTGCGTAGTTCAATTTAGTACATCATTGTTAGTTGCGCTATCTACACATGTCATCTTCCCCATTCTTCTGCAGCACCATATTTCAAAAGTTTCTTCTGTAGCAACACATTTCAAACGGTTTTGTATTCTTCTTGTCTAAACTGAGTATCGTCCACGTTTCACATTCATACATGGCTAACCTGCATACATAAACCTTGAAAGTTACTTCATAATACTCACATCTATATTCAATGTTAACTAATATCTCCAATTCAGAAAAGTTTTTCTTGGCATTGCGAGTCTAAATTTTATATATTCTCTATTTCGGCTTCATTTTTCCGCCCAAATAGCAAAACACATGTAGTATTTTATTTGTTTCAATTTCCATCCAAATCCTTTAGCATCTCTTGATTTAAGGCGACTACATTTCATTATCTTGTTTTGCTTTTGTTAAGTTCATTTTATATCTTCCTTTTGAGACACTGTCTATTCCATTTATCTGTTTTTGCAATCACAATGTCGTCGGTAAATCTCTTTTTTTTTCCTTTTTTCTCCTTGAACATTAATTCCTACACCATTTTTTCTCGCTCCCTCTGAGTCGTTATCCTTCAACAAAATTATGTTAGATCGCATGTTGGCCGTGCAGTTCTAACCTACCTAGATGCTGCCCAGCACGTCTTCCAGATACGTATTCACTGAAAATATCTGCACATGCGTTGTCACGAGTCAGCCACGCCATAACTCCCCAACGAAAATCACTCAGTCTACAGGGAAATATATGGATCCCACTGAATTATTGAAATATCGAGGAATTTCACTAACCAAACCAGTAAGAACGCTGAGTAACAATGTTATAACTTACACTTTTAAACGTGGCTGTTACTCAGCAACCGTGCGCTAAATTCAACATAGATTTATACTGTCAACAGGTTGCACATAGTTGGGAGGTACTTTGACCTGGGCTTTGACAAGTACTAGGGGTGTCTTCATCAGAATGAAAATTTGATCTATAAAATAATACAAAGAAAATTAGGTGTGACAAGAAATACATTAATGAAATTGTTCAAATGGCTCTGAGCGCTATGGGACTTAACATCTGAGTTCATCATTCCCCTAGAACTTAGAACTACTGAAACCTAACTAACACAAGGACATCACACACATCCATGCCCGAGGCAACATTCGAACCTGCGACCGTAGCAGTTGCGCGGTTCCGGACTGAAGCACATAGAACCGCTCGGCCAACACCTTAATCAAGATGACAATTTTTATGATGCACAAGGATTACTTACATTACTAAAAAGGCAGTGGTAAGAATTTAGAGCAGCTGTGATAAAGTCAAAAGTAAAATAAAACATTCTAGCATTTGCCACGCGTGACCGGCTGCGAGCAACATCAAACCGATGGCCCCAGTGGCTTGCATTGCTACCACGAAAGCAATACGAGCTGAGCCGCCTATTAGGCGCGGACAGTGAAATGTACCCATCTGTAAAATTATAATAGAAATACTTAAAGAAAGACAGTTAATATTAAAAATGAAATATGAGGAAAGACATCTTAATCTCCTTTCGAAAATACACAAGAGTCAAGTAGATTAAGTATATCAAAGCCATCCGTAAGGCTTTACCGAAATTACTATTATTTAAAGGACAGAATGATATAGAAAAACATTTTATAAACAGCTGTACAATCCAGAAAATATTTGCATGAAGGTAACTTCAGCATCAAATACCTATGAGATTCGAAGAAACTGATGTTTCGGAACCAGAAGCTGGGAAAAATGTAGTAAAAAATACAGGAATCAAAATTCCGCGATGGGTGCATTGAAATCATTGAAAAAAATTTTGTTACGTAGTTCACTGAGGATAAGGCCATCGTTCTTAGAAATATGCTTGAAAATCTCCTGCTCTTTGAGCGCATCGAGCCTATGCCCTCTCTCTTCTCTACGTAAAATGGAAAATTCTTCAATATATTTCATTGGCAAACTCCAGCATCAGACTGATGGCTTTGAAATGAATAATCCACTGACAGGCTTTTTGGCCGATGTTTTCATTAGTTCGCTGCTAGAGAGAGATTCTTCAATCATTTTTCAGCTTATGATTCTGGTATTTTGTCTTCTTATTGGTACGCAGATGACGTTTTGATTATATACAGTGGTTCCCGGGAATGAATTCAGCATTTGCTTCAAATTTTTCATGGTCTTCATTATAAAATCATCTTCAAATGTAAATTACAAAGTAATGACGATCAGCTTAATTACGTGGACCTCAGTATTTCTGTTGAGAACGCCAGACTTTCGGTAATTTTTCTAAAAACCACTAATATAGATCAAATTGTGCGCGCTAGTTCAGTGCATTCTCGTTACCATATAAAAGCATTTTTCCTTTCAGCTATTCATTGTGAAGTCTCTGTTTCTTTATCATCTTACAAGCTTAATGGAGAGATGAACATGATAAACAATATAGCAGCTAATAACTATGATCCCACGTTCGTTGACAAGATCTTAAAAGTTAAAACTGACGCTAAAGTGACTGGCAGTGCTATTGTAAGTGGGAAGCTTCTTTGTTGGCAGCGCTGTGTAGCGCTTTGCATGGGATCTCTGACTGCGCTTTCTTTATAAGAGAATCTGTGGCTGGTTGGACTCGTTGTTGGAAGTTAATCTCCAGTAGTGTTGGGCAGTTGGAAGTTAGTCGCCAGCAGTGATGAAAGTACTGTTGGGCAGTTGGAGGTGAACAGCTAGCAATGATTGATGTTAAATGTGAGAAGTTAGCATTGATGGAGGGTCTGAAGTGTTAGCGTGGGCAGTTGGAAGTTAGTCGCCAGCAGTGATGAAAGTACTGTTGGGTAGTTGGAGGTGAACAGCTAGCAATGATTGATGTTAAATGTGAGAAGTTAGCATTGATGGAGGGTCTGAAGTGTTAGCGTTGGCTAATGATCTGGAAGTATCCGACTTGGAGATTAAAAATTATTCATGATTATGTATCTTTGTACTGGATGTCAATGACAATTTATATTCGTGTTTCAACTGGATGTCACATGATTAAGGTAAAAAAAATACTTACTTTGGTTTGCAACATAATCTTTCCTGTGTTAACCGCATGCCTATTAGTAGATAATGGCTTTAGTGGTTCGAATCTTTTATTTTGCTGGTAGTATCGACGCTCGATATATTGCAGTAGTTCGCGTAATGAAGATTTTTGTGAGGTAAATGCTTAATGAAATGTGTAGGTTATCGTTAAGATTTCTTTTTAGTCAGGGCCATTCTTTTGAATTATTATTTGAAGTCAGGTGGTATATTTTTTTTTTTTAAGCAGTCAGATTTCGTTGCGCTAGAATATTGTGGGTCTGTGTTGACATAATAAGAAAAAGTAAAGAGAAAGTAGGCTCAGTACTTTCAGTTTTACTCGACTGTTTCAGAATCAAATAACGCAGAAGTTTCATCTTCTGAATCATTCAGTAATTTAAGTACAGACACACGCATTTAAATAAAGAAGTTTCACTGTTCCTGACAGTAACGAGTACAAAAATATTTTCACGATACCACTCTTAGGCTGTATTTCGCATAAAATTCGTCATCTCCTGGTCAAAAAATATGGCTTTAAAGTTACGTTTTACATTAACAATAACTTGAAAAAAATCCTATTCGCAGTCTTAAGTCCACACTTTTCCCCATTTACAGTACAATTCAGGAGTGTATAAAACCACTTGTGATGCGTGTCCGTTTATTATATAGGACAAACTGGAAGGCCTTTTAGTGTCAGATACAAGAAACATTTGTTGGGAAAGTGTGGCACTAAAGTACAAAATTCGACTTCGGTAGATCACTACTAATGTCCGGACACAAACCGAAATGCGTTGAGGAAATTTCCACGTTACGTACTGAAAAGAAAAGTCATAAGCTCGGTGTACTCGAAGAGCTGGAGATTTTCAAGCATATTTCTAAGAACGATGGCCTTATCCTCAGTAAACTAAGCAACAAAAAAATTTTAATTGGTATCAATACACTGCTCGCCGAATTTTGATTCCTCTATTTTTTGCTATATTTTCTCCTACTTCTGTTTCCGAAACAGTTTTCTTCGAATCTCATTGGTATGTGCTGCGAAATTTAACTTAACTCAAATATTTTCTGGATCGTACAGTTGTTTGTGAATTTTTTTCTATATCATCCAGTCCTTTAGGTAATAGCAATTTCTATAAAGCCTTACGGATGGCTCTGTTATACTTAATCTACTTGACTACTGTGTATTTTCAAAAAGACATTAAGCTCGCTTTCTTTATATTTTCTTTTTAAATTTATCTGTCATTTTTCAGTTATTTCAGTTATAATGTTTCAAATGGGCACATATCACTGTCAGCGCCTGATAGGTGGTGCAAGTTATAGTGTTTACATGGCAGCAATCTAAGTCACTGGCCCGATCTGTCTGATGTTGTTCCCAGCTGGACACACGATTAAAAGGCTAGAACGTTTTATTTCACTTTTGACTTGAGCATAGCTGCTCTATATTCTGACCACTGCTTTTTAGCAGTGTAATTTTACGTAAGTAACCTTTGTACGTCATGAAAAATGTCATCTTTGTTAATGTGTTTCTTGTCATACCTAATATTCTATGCATTATTATATAGGATTTATCAAATTTACATACTGATGTAGACACTCCTAGTAGGTATCGAAAATTAGGTCAATGTACAGTTATGGGCAACCGATAGGCTATATAATACATTGTTGAATGTTATAACTAATAATATAATTAGAAACTAATTACAAATCTCCTGCAGAATAAAGGACATAAGTAAGACATAAGAAAGACATAAGAAAGATCATGCAACTACAGAGGAATAAATCTACTGAGTTAAACTCAACAGGTAATGACATTTGAATAACATGGTACTGGACTGTCCAGCAGTGGAGATGTTCAAACAGAAGCTAGAGAACAGGAAGCAAAAGTAAACAGAATGGCAGGGTATTTAAGTATACTATTTGGAAAAACAAGCATATAGGAAAAGATGCAGAGGTAGTGAGACCAATTATAATATACACAGCTGCGAAAAGACCGGAAACATAAAAAAGAAAGAGATTTCGGGAAATGAGAGTTCTGCTTTTGATTACAGCGAAGACATTGAGAGATAGAGTGAGAATTGAAAATGGTAGAAACGAGTGTAAAGGGGCCTCCATTAATTAGTGGGTACATAAGACATAGCATGAATGGAAAGAACACGTAGACAGGATGGATGAAAGGAAGATTGTAAAAATCGTAAAAAAATCACCAGCTTAGTAAAAGAAACATAGGTCGTCGAAGGTAAGACAGAGTGATAATCTCGGGGTAGACTGAAGAGTACTAAAGGAAACAGGGCTCAGCCTAGGAAGATAGGAAGAAGTAGTTAATAAATCCGGCATAGAGTCGAAGCAGCATGGAATGACTTGGGCGTATCTGTCGTCCAGGCTCAGACAAACTTGATACGTAATCTGTTTAGCACTATTATTTCTAACAGATTTGGCAGATCTGTATGCCCCCAAATCCCCTAAGAGTCTTATGATCACGTAATTTGTGAGATGCGGTTTTCTATACCAGTTGGTGTTTCTAAAGTTTTAGATTGGGGCCTTCCTTTGCGTTTGCTGCCCACACTTATGTCTACTTTATGCACTAATGTCCTTGAGCGTGGTTGAGATTTCACTTCATCTCCAGGTGTTACCGAATGAGCGCTGTAGTCTCAGTATTAGCAAGTGCGGTCTGTGTCACGCATCTCATAACCTATGATATGTCGAGTGTAGGTAAACATTTGCCTTGCAGTGTCCGTCCGAGAGATCTGGACTTCGAATCTGTAATACAATCGGGACTAAATGACGCAAGTGATGATGACGTGTTTGAGGGAGACTTCTGAATGAATGTACGTGATGAAAGTTCAGATACTGAAATTTCTGATCACGAAAGGGAAAGCACTAAAGTAACCAGTATTCATAATAAAGCTTATTATGGAAGAAACTGGTTCAAGTGGTCTTGTGCATCTTTTATCGCACGACGCAGGACGCAGCTACGCAATATTGTTCGTCACTTACAGGTAAGAAGGGTCATGTACTTACAAAATGAGACCAAAAGTATCCGGACACCCCAAAAACATAAGTTTTTCATATTAGGTGCATTGTGCTGCCACCTACTGTCAGCTACTCCATATCAGCGACCTCAGTAGTCATTAGACATCGTGAGAGAGCATAGTGGGGCGCTCCGCTGAACTCACGGCCTTCGAATGTGGTCAGGCGTTCCCCAAGGAAGTGTTATAGGCCCACTATTGTTACTTATCTACATTAACGTCATAGGAGACAATCTGAATGCTATCATTTGCCGTTTTGTAAAGTCAGCAGATGACCAAAAGGAATTGAAAAATTATTTAGATAAGATATCTGCATGGTACGAAAAGTGGCAGTTGACCCTAAATAAAGAAAAGTGTGATGTTATTCACATGAGGGGAAAAAAATCCGCTAAATTTCGATTTCGTCATATGTCACACAAATATGATGGATGTAAATTGAACTAAATACTTAGGGACTACAATTACAAATAACCTAAACTGGAACGATCACACAAATATTGTGAGTAGCGCAAACCAAAGACTGTGATTCAATGGCAGAACACTTGGAAGGTGCAACGGGTGTATTAAAGATACTGCTTACACCACGCGTGTCCGCCCTATTCTGGAGTACTGCTGTGCGTTGTGGGATCCGCATCAGGTGGGACTCAGGTTCAAAGAAGGGCGGCTCGTTTTGTACTATCGCGAAATATGGGAAATAATGCCACAGAAATTAACTGGAGTGGCAATCGTTAAAAGAAAGGCGTTTTTCGTTGGGACGGGATCTTCTCACGACATTTCTTCTCCGATTTCGAAAACATTCTGTTGGCACCCAGCTACATCGGTAGCAATAATCCTCACGATAAAACAAGAGAAATCAAGACACGCACAGAAAAATTTCAGTGCTCGTTTCTCCCGCGCTCGGATCGAGAATGTTACGGTAGAGAGACAGCTTGAATGTGGTTCGTTAAATCCTCTGCGAGGCACCCTATTGTGAATAGCAGAGTAATCACGTATATGTAGATGTACCTCACAAGTCGTGGGGTATTATTCCTATTAGGCTGTATGCAGAAAGCATGGGAAAGTGTTGTACCTAGAGGACAGTATATCTAAACCACACGATGGTCTTTAGTCGGTTATTCAGTCTAGTGATTGATGTTAGAATCACATGAAGGACGGTACCCTAGAGACCGCCATAAGTAGTTTCCCCCATTTTCTACAGTTTTTGTGGCCGTTGGAGGTAGATTTGTGTTTTGTGCAGCATTTTAAAATGTTTCTCGTTATAAAAATTTAAGTGCTGTATAATATAATAAGCAGTTTGCAATATACTTTCATTTCTTCAGACAAAGAATTTTACGATGGGTAAAACAAATTTTTTTGACCCATATGAATAGCATCTGTACAGTATCCAACATCAACACAAAAGCAGAAAGTCTTTTGCCAGGGAACGTATGATGCTTACAAACGATGTGATTTTTCTCAGTATCTTTATGGTAGATTCCTCTAGCTTCAGTTTCAAAATATTTATAACGTGAAACTGGTGTTTCTTAACACTTCTGCTTCATTTCACTGACTGTATTGGTGTGTGGTAATGATGTAACAGATAGACTACTGAATATAGAGAGCTGATAGATTGCATCAGTCTTAAATTAAAATTGAATATTTTTTCCTAGGTACGCGAGCATGTTGTTCCTTGGCACAGACTCCTTTCGACATCTGGAAAAACCTGAATTTTCCGGAGCAATTTTTAATTTCAGAAGAAACCTGCAACACATAAAAGTAAGTAGTATTTAAATCCCACATAAAAGTGAATCTCATAATTTAAAAATTGAATAAAAAGTGTATTAACCATTTAAGTCAAGGCATCCGTACTTAATGTTTCGTTACTTACTGCTACAACTGATGTTGTAATTTTAATAGCTAGCTGTGAAATTGTGAACCTGTTGGGATCTTCCACTGCATAGCGGAAGAATTCGCTCTTACTGCAGTCTTGTTGGCAAGTCTGTGGAAAACGGTTTGTAGTAAACTGAGATGTAAAGGGAGAAAGGTAAATGACGAAAAGGCAACAATTTAAAGCATTCACAGCCGCAAGAACATGTAGATACCGCCTCAGAAAAGACGCCGGGTGCATCCCAAACAGCAGAACTTTGAACATAACTTTAGTCTCCACTCTGCCGCGGTAGCTTTTGATCCTGAGACTCTGGCATTCTTCCAAGGAAGAGTCGAGAAAACGTTAAATGCAAATCAATGGAAAGTACACGAAGAAATACGGCTGTTACGTACCGCCTCCACCTCCGATGCAGACGCCTAAGTCTGCAGGGTGGGTGCAACTAGACCATGACTGGATAATTCGGAAATTATTCCGCCAACTGTGCGAACCGCTGGTGAGTGCTGAGAATTGCTAATGCGGGTCTCGGATTCCACGGGCAGCGTCTCTGAATTATGTAAGGGTCCCTGCGACGGACGTCTCTATTAAATAACCCAGTTTAACTGGGCCTCTCTGTTTACCATTCGTGTTCGTTGTCTCTCTCGTACTCCTGTGTTGATACTGATGTCGACTGATGTAAGCTAAGAGACAGAACTGCCTTGCACACACAAACTACGGTAAAGAATAGTTGCAATTTGTACATACAGATAGAAACGAAGCGGTAACTTCGACAGATCCCCATGTTGTTAACAATTGTTTTTCGTGGACTCCTACAGATAATAACAGAAGTGACCTCAACATGACAGTCCGTCTCTCGAAGCCAGAAAATACAGGAATGAGTGAGTATTGCCCACACAGACTGATTTTTGATGCCATGAAAGTGAATATGATATCTACTCAGAGCATCTGTTCTCAGATTGATAAAGGTACGGGTTACAAAGAAGGCATCGAGCTCAGGAAGTCTGTTCAGGTCACCCAAGAAGTTATTGCCCGTTAAAGTCAGCCGCCCTAGGCAGAAGATCGTCTGAAACAGTACGCTCACAACATTAAGACGACGTGTTCAGTCAGAAAGAACGTCGTACAGGTGATCCCATGGTATAGTATAACTAACCAGGACCCTTCACACGTAAACAAATGCCGAGCGAGGTGGCGCAGTGGTTAGCACACTGTACTCGCATTCGGGAGCACGACGGTTCGATTCCACGTCCGGCCATCCTGATTTAGGTTTTCCGTGATTTTCCTAAGTCGCTTCAGGTAAATGCCGGGATGGTTCCTTTGAAAGGCCACGGCCGACTTCCCTTCTCATCCTTCCGTAATCCCATGAGACCGATGACCTCCCCCGAACAACTCAACCAACCAACTTAAACTAATGTACTTAAATACAAGATTATGAGGGATAATAAAAATTCGCCTACTGTACTGTCAACTGCACAAGGACAACATGAGCGGAGGATCCGGGCGAATATGACCTGGACGTTAGGATGACAGGAGATGAAGAAGAGAAACGTAATTATTTACCAAAACAATTAAGATGAATGAATCATAGAACAACTGGGTGGTTTCTGTTTCTCACAACAGAAAGTGCTCATAGCAATAATGAAACACCGGGCGGCGTCGCGCAGAGCTTAGCACACTGGACTCGTATTCCGGAGGACGATGGTTCTAATCCTCGTCCGGCCATTAAGCGTAGGTTTTCCGCGATTTCCCTACATCACTCTCGGCAAATGCTGCAACGATACTTTTCAAAAGAGCACGGTCAGTATCCTTCCCTGTCCTTTTGTAATCCGAACTTCTGCTCCGGCTGTAGTTACTGTGATATCGACATGGCGTAAAATCCTGTAATCTCCTTTCCTGCTTTAATTATGAAACAAATGAAACGAAAAGCTACCTCCCCTGGCGGCCTACTGTCAGAAACACTTCACGAAATTAAACACCAAATACTGCCCTACCTCATACATCTGCAGTGAGGGGTGTAGACGTTAAAAAAGACGACATCAGAGATTCCACAGTCTCTAAAACGCTGAGACCAATACGTCTACTGCATACTCTAGGCAAAATACAGCAACGTCTTTTACGCGATCGGATAATGGCGCACGGAGAGCTGGTTACTCTTATTCAGATTCAATATAGTTTCAGCGGACGACGTGGACTATTTCCTCATAGCACTAAAACAGAAATTCCAGACGGAGCCAAATTATTACACGACTCTTCCCGTGAGTCAGTAGTGATGCGAATACTGCAAGTTGAGGGTTACCGCTAACAAGGCTGTCTGCATGCTACTGAAGGGAAAGTTGCCAATTACTAGGAATCCTCGTACTAGAACAGACTGTGTACCGATTAAAAGAAAAAGATACACTGATATCTGGGGGCTATATGAATGAGAATTGGACATGCAATGCCAACATTTTTAATAAGATGGTGATACAGTCTCTTAAGTCATGCACAAAATAACAACTATTGCAACAAAACATTTTAGGTTACCACTGAACGCATAAACTTTATCATGATACTGTACTAACATACTAACATCTATAGTCAGTTTTGGTTACACTGTGTAGGTGTTTTCAATCCTTCGAAGGGTGCAATAAACCGTCCGACAGGGATCAATTGTGCCTTCCGTACGGTATTAGTTGTGGTACTTCAAGTGTATCCGAACGACCTACGGATTAGGAGAAGAGGCTCTAAATATTGGCTCACAAAACGCTATTTAGAAAAAGTAAGGTAAACTAATAAATGACAAGAAAGAGAAAGGAAGAAGGATGACAGAGGAATTGCAACTATTCCAGAGTAATACTAGTACCAGATGTAGATTGTACGGTAGCCGGCCAGACGTTAGGGAAAGTGTGTATTCTTTGAAGCGTATGTTCCACATTAGACAGGACGCAATGACAAACGCATTTGTGAATAAACAGCAACAAATTAACACATAGTGACACAGAGTCTTGATTAAATACTGTCAGCTGATGCATAGACTGTTTAAGAGGCCGTAGTTTCTTTACTACTATACGTCACAGAGGTACATGCGCAGTTCTGGACTATCAGATATACATTCTAGCATGGAGCTGTCTTAATCTTCAGAGAGGAAGAGATTTTGAAGGTTTGTAACGTATAACAGCACTGTATTTCTGTATATCCAGTATCAAGGTAAGATAATGATTATTGTCGTTAGAGCTAGGCAGTAAAATAACCCTTTGAAGCCTTTGAGTCCGTTGACAGGCAGACCATGTTATTTTTTACATGGCTTTAATGTCTAAATTAGCAAATCTGTTTCGTGAAACACTTAAACAGTGCCTAAAGCTACATTTATGGGAGAAATATCTCATCCTTCCTAAATAACTGGAAGTATGCGGCTAGACGCTGGCCTATCTTCAGTTCTTTCTAACTGTGTTCTAAAAAAAACAGCCCCAGTCTGGAATGGGAAGAGGAGATAAAAATACAGAAATCAACTGTATCGTATTTTAGACGACTTTGCTATATTATCTGAAAATGTGACGTAACCTTTCACAAAATTAAGTTTTTAGAAGAAACTGGTAGTGGAACTACCTTATGCATTTCTGCACAAAAAAGCATATTTCTTACAAACATTAAAAATGCATTCAGATTTCTAAAAACAAATACTAGCCAAATTCAAAAGAGTATAATTATCTTGAGGAGATAATCCAAGAAAATCGTTTGGAGAAAGCTGCTAAAGACGTACGAAAACTTAAAATGGGAATGGTATATGGTACAACTAAAGACTTTCACAACCAAAAATGCTGGTCTGCAAATGAAAGAATAAGCTATTACAGCACATTAGACATGCAGAATGTCTATGTGCAAGCGAATGTCTAGTGTATATTATAAATACTAGAAACCCGAATCGTAAGGAAATTATTTGGCCCATGAAAAACTATGGATGATTGGAAATTACGTAGTAATGATGTAATTGCTCAGAGTATAGAAAATAAATATTAGCAGTAATGAGCAAATAAGACGTATATTTTTCCGGCCTTGGACCATCTAAGAATAAAGAAAATCATAAAAAGAGGTCAAACACGGCCTTCGATTGCTTCTACGGTGTAGGTCAGTTGCAAATACAAGAACTAATATACAAATAATAAATAAAAAATATTCTTGAGAGCTGCATGGTGGTTTATAGCCAGACGACACTGAAGTAACGCGTGGATGCGTTTTAGAATATTACGATCCCCGAAAGAGTTTCAGCGTCAGAGAACATTCAACAACAATGGTGATTTTAGTATATCAACAAACTCTTACTCAAAAATCAATGTATGATGTATTAGATATGCACTCGTCTTAAGACGCTGAATTAAAGTCAGGCTGCTGAACACTTCTGGTAACCTGAGACAACTACACTCTGTTAAGGGTCTGGTCGAAGAGGAAAGAGGATCAGATAGAGTTTCAGAACACCCCCTTTGCCTCGGTGCGGGAAACTGCTCCTAAAGGCAGAGAGTCATCAACGGCATGAGAATGCAGATGAGATATAAACCACTGCATCAAACACACAGAAGGTGTTTTAATGAAAAAAGTCACACTTTTAAAAAATGTTATAGAAATGATCTTCCGCAGGAAAAAAATTTCCCATTATCCACCCCATTCGGATCTCCGGAATGTGGGTGCCAGCGGACAGATCACCATAATGAAGAAGAAAAAGAAAACCAGTGAAAGGATATCATTTTCCGATTCACAGAGTAGAAATTCAGTACTCTAAAATTGGTACGGAAACCAGAGAATCTGAAAAAGGAAATGTAAGGTGCAGTCTATAAACGATAGCAATCAGTCAAGTGAATGGAAGATGAAAGGTGATACTGGCCGTCCACATACACGTTAATTTCACCGACAGAAGAATGTATCACGACAGTAGGATTCCTTATACGAGGGCCGTTCAGAAAGTAACCTCCGGTTGATTTAAAAAAATACACCAAGTTAAATAAAAATATTTTAATATATACATCTTACAACTACATCTTTGCACTATTTTTCTACATAGTCTCCATAGCGATTGGGGCACTTATAGTATCTCTTCACAAGCTTTGAAATTCCTTCTGCATAAAAATCACCCGCTTGTGCCTGGAGCCAGCCTGTGACCGCATCTTTGAGCTCTTCGTCGTCATCAAACCGCTGTGACCCGAGCCATTTCTTCAAATGCATGAAGAGGTGATAATCACTTGGCGCCAGGTCTGGGCTGTAAAGTGGATGGTTGATAACGTCCCACTTGAAGGACTCAAGAAGGGCCGTTGTTCTGCGAGCAGAGTGAGGACGGGCGTTATCGTGCAAAAAAACGATACCGGAAGTCAGCATACCACGGCGTTTGTTCTGTATAGCCCGTCGTAACTTTTTTATTGTTTCACAGTACACGTCTTGATTAATGGTCGTACCACGTTCCATGAATTCAACCAACAACACCCCTTTGGCATCCCAAAACACCGTTGCCATCAGTTTTCTGGCAGAAAAATCTTGCGAGGCTTTTCTTGGTTTGGTACGCGAATTTGAATGTGCCCACATCTTTGATTGTTCTTTTGTCTCAGGGTTCACGTACTTAATCCAGGTTTCGTCACCGGTCACGATTCTGTTTAACAATGGTTCTCCTTCGTCCTCATAACGTGACAGAAAGTCTAATGCAGAGGCCATTCTTTGAGTTTTGTGGTGGTCGGTAAGAATTTTGGGCACCCATCGTGCACAGAACTTACGGTAACCCAATCTTGCTGTCACTATCTCGTACAAGAGAGTCTTAGAAATCTGTGGAAAACCAGTAGACAACTCCGACATTGAGAAAAGTCGATTTTCACGAACTTTTGCATCAACTGTCTGAACGAGTTCGTCAGTCTCCAATGATGGTCTACCACTCCTCTCTTCATCATGAACGTTTTCTCGTCCACTTTTAAATAAACGAACCCATTCACAGACAACTCCTTCACTCATAACTCTTGGTCTGTACACGGCACAAAGCTCACGATGAATAGCTGCTGCACAATATCCTTTGGCTGTAAAAAACCTTATGACAGCACGCACTTCACATTTTGCGGGGTTTTCTATTGCAGCACACATTTCAAACTGCCACAAAAACTAAACTAGCGCAGGTACGACGTTCACTCGACCATGGCTTGATGCCGACTGACCTGTTGAGTGCGTGAACGCACAGATGGCGTCGCTACTCCCCCCACAACCCGCACTGTGACCAATCGGAGGTTACTTTCTGAACCGCCCTCGTAAATCGGAAAAAAGAGCGTATGGATTACTCTCAGCAGAATAACAGATAACCCATGAACACTTCACTAGTTACAGAGAGTAACTGAATGGTACAATCGAATACAAAGGGAGAGGAAGATCTAATGGGGTACTGCATAATACGTGAAGAAATATTTGAAATTATTGCAGGGTCTGTGGTAAGAGTGGTGGAAGACGCCTTGATTGGTTTCCATCGCACATATGACTCGTTTTTAGGGGTCGAACACGAATTCCTCTCCTGTGCCATCCTTACCATCTCACAGCTCAAGGTAGAACGTGAGACCATTGTTCCCAATTATCTGCTGTAAATTTTACGTTATCTGACCTTCGCTACATTTTGTACCCTGTTCTGCCTTTCATACAATAATGAAGTTATTTCTGAATGATTTAACATGAATCCTATTATCCGGTTCTTTCTTCTTTTCAAACTTTCACTAAGTTCGTTTCCTTCACAAAAACTGAGGAGGGCTTCCCCATTTATATCAGTTCCTCTGATTTTCAATATCCTTCTTCAGCGATGCTCGCAATTGCACTAGATTGTCTTCTTTATGAATGTCCATAATTCACGTCCATACAGTGCTGTCCACCAAACATACACTCTTAGAATTTTATTTCGCAAATCAAGACCTGCGCTTGGTTGCTGGTAACGGAAGCGAATAAGCCGATCAAAAATCACAAGAGAAGTAGGTATGCCGGCCACGGTGGCCGAGCGGTTCTAGGCGCTTCAGTCCGGAACCGCGCTACTGCTACGGTCGCAGGGTCGAATCCTGCCTCGGGCATGGATGTGTGTGATGTCCTTAGGTTAGTTAGGTTTAAATAGTTCTATGCCTAGGGGAATGGTGAACTCAGATGTTAAGTCCCATAGTGCTTAGAGCTATCTGAACCATCAGAAGTAGGTATGTTTTGAAAACGCCTGGAAAGGTATCTGTAGTTCATCATATTGATTCCTAACTCAGATGTCGGGTTCTAAGGCGTATCCAGATGATGATTTCCTAAAGATGAAGCGCCGCAGAGTAAGGGAATCGTCAGAAAAATCAGTGTGTAACCAAGTGGGATACTGAAGTACTGAGGACTTATAATTTACTTTTCAGATCCCCGGGCCTGTTGAAACGGCGATACCGAATTGCACAGTCGCTTCTTCAGTCGGAGAGGAATATACATCCCTAAAAGAAGCTTTCGCAACAGGCTGAAAGACAAATATTGTTTTAAAGAAGGTAGCTACAAAAAGTGTGTGTAACTGAGGAAATACTTCAGTATATAGAGGATAGAAGAACACAGGAAAAATAAGGAATGAAGCAATAAAAGTCTTTCAGGAATATAAAAATGGTTCAAATGGCTCTCAGCTCTATGGGACTTAACGACTTAGGTCATCAGTCCCCTAGAACTTTGAACTACTTAAACCTAACCAACCTAAGGACATCACACACATCCATGCCCGAGGCAGGATTCGAACCTGCGACCGTAGCAGTCCCGCGGTTCCGGACTGCAGCGCCAGAATCGCACGGCCACCGTGGCCGGCTTTCAGGAATATAATCAATAGGAAGTGCAGAGTAACTAAAGGGAAATGGCTACATAGACAATGGGATAAAATCAAAAAGAAAATCGTCATCAGCAAAAAGCTTACAAAAATGTCAAAACAGTTTTCGGTGAAATGAAAATCACAGGCTCCAAGTTTGACAGTGTAAAAGGGATTATTTGGTCAAACACAAAGAAGAGGGCGGAAAGAATACGATGAGGGCTTGTACGGCAGTTAGGAATCTTATGCTGACGTCATAATAGAAGAAAACGGTGGCAATTACGATGACACTGAGGATCCAACATTAGCGATGACACGGCTTTGGAGAACACTCAGTTAAACAAGGCACATAATGATTGTGATAGGCGGCGATAATCTATGAGATTGGAGTCGTACCATAGAGTTTCGATAGAGCATCAGTCACTAAAACCCCGAGACATGAAAAGTATAAAAATGTCGGAACTATCGTACAATCATCTTAACAGTTCATGTTTCTAAGTTCCTAACATACAGTCGAGTGGTAGTTACTTGAGGGTCTGTTAGATAACGATCAGTTTGGTTTCAGGAAATGTAAAGAACATCCCTGACGTTGAGTTTCATAGTGTAGGCAGCAAAATTCTACACCTTTGTATACTATGTGTCGGTCTTTCTCACAATGTGAAAAGGTGACACATGATTGAAATTATCATAAAAATAAGTGTAATTTATAGCAAAAGTGTGATATGCGATACGTACCAAAACTAGGGGTGAGCTGTAGAGATCGAAGAACATAAAAGGAATGTTCTAATTAAAAAAGGATGTAAGGCAGCTATCCAGCTTTCTCCCCAATCACC
The DNA here is from genome assembly GCF_023898315.1 of Schistocerca nitens. Classification (NCBI taxonomy): domain Eukaryota; kingdom Metazoa; phylum Arthropoda; class Insecta; order Orthoptera; family Acrididae; genus Schistocerca; species Schistocerca nitens. The sequence continues at coordinate 493,924,381 of NC_064621.1, forward strand.
AAATTTTCAGTTGTGTATCAGAGAAGCATAGAGGGATTAAAGTTCAGGGTGAACATCATCATTTGCCGACATTACTGTCCTTAATGACAGTGACAAAGGATTAGATGACATATTGAAATGAACGGACAAGCTAATGAGCACGGTATATGCGACTAAACCAGAAAAAACATGAACGTAATGGTGTATAATAGAAAAGAGATTAGCGATAAACGTAGCATTAAAAATAGGACGCTAGGGTAAACACAGTGAAGCATTTCTGATAATTCGGAAACAAAGTAAGTTCTGTCGGATAAAGCAGGGAGAACGTTACCGAACTAGGAAGGGGAAAGAAAGCATTACTCGTCAAAAGAAATGTGTTAGTATCAAACATAGCCTTAACTTTACAACCAAATTTCGGAGACTGCACGGAAGTGAACCATGGACCATAAAGGTAGAGAATCGACGCATACGGGATGTTCGACAGAATTATGAATGACTGTGCTGGTAAACGTGTACGTTATTTGATTTTCAAACAGCTGAGCAAAACTGAACGTACTCAGACAGTTCTCTTCTTACTTTCTCTGATCATCACTAAACTGACACACAAAATTTTAGCGCAACGCAATCTGAATTACAATAATCCCTACAAACCAATAGCCCTGACTAACAATAATCTATACCCTTCATGAATCACTTACCTCACAAAAATCTTCGTTACTTGAACTTCTGCAATACAGCGAGCGCCAGTACTGCCAGCTAAATAAAAGATTCTAATTAATGAAGGCATTAACTACTGATAAGCATAGATAGCAAATGACAGATTTTGCTACAGAACAAACAATGTATTTACGTTAATAGTATTCAAGTAATAATATATATTTGCGACATCCAATTAAAATAAATTTCCTTTTTCTGACGGTCACACGTACAGATCGTCCGCTTATAGTAACCTCTCAAAACTCTGGGATCTCTTTCCCCACATCCACCATTGCTGGCGGCTCACCTACAACGGCCCAACGCTAAGGGCTGTTGTTCACATCCAACTGCCCAGCACTACACTAGCAAATATTCCAGCATTGAGTCCAACCAGCCACAGACTGCACACAGCGCAGTCAGCGATTTTCATACGGAGCGCTACGTGGCGTCACCAACATAAAAATCTAAACAGCCTACTTACAAATGCTGATGAATATCTTCATAAAGTGGATGGGTAAGACGAGAATTTAGGTTCTCAGCAGAACTTCTGAAGGACAGAGTATACGAAAATCAGTGTTTGCAAAAAGCAAAGGATGATGCCACAAGAGTTGAGTGAGACATTTGGGAGTAACTGACGTGTCACTAAAGGAACCCGCAGACGGCAAAATCTATAGGGAAAAATTCCGGAATAGCGCCAACAATGAATTCAGCACGCTGTAAGTTAAGGGGATCTCTGCACCCGAGGTCTCAAAAAACCTTATTTTGCAAGTATGAATCCTTATAGTCTTAATGATATATGATCAACAGAATTTTGTTGGGAAATTAGTCTTCATATCTGAAAATCGCGTTTCAAAAGAAGCGCGTATATGCCTACTCTAGCTGCTCTGAGCAAATGTGCTGTTTGCGCCACCGATCGATATATATTGATCTGTAAAGCTATTGCAACAATGCATGTTGATTAGAATATCGATAAAGGCGTTGTACTTGTCCATCAGATGCCTCAATGGATATTTTTGATCATAAGTCAGCTCTATGGAGTGAAGTTACTGGAGCTATTTCTGATGTGTACAAACTCTGGCTGACGACAGTTTGATGGAGAGGGGTCTTAGAGCCTATACACAGAACAGTAATGTAACACTGAATTCATTAATTTGGACTTGTAATCCAAAACATATGCTTTCGAATGTAAAAGTCGCCCAAATTGCGACTAACTGGTCGCGTGTCATATTTTAACGACATATTTAATGGTGTCATGCATAACATGAGATAACGGTTTTTAAACACTTACACATGCTAAAAAATTGCACTCTGTTAAATTGGATACTGTTTTGGATGTAACGAAATTCACATTGTACCAAAAAATATGGTTATGTTCTTTATTTACATATTAAGGTAGCAAAATAGATCGATTTTCAATACGTACGTGTTGAAATGGCCGCATTTTGAAATGCACTTCAGAAAAATTTGACTGTCGAGGTTCACGACAAAAAAATTTAACTCTGATAATGTATATACGTTTCTTTTTTTACTGCAGACCTATACTTCACTCTCAGTCAGGCGAACCATTTAGTTACACATTCCGCGCACTGGTATTTTGGCAGTCATTTTGTGCTGCATAAGCTCATCAATTTACCAGCCAAAAATTTTTTACTTGGTATTTAAGATATGTACTTCTGTTGGTTGATGAAGATTTGTATGAAAATTAATATTTGCTGATAAAAATGTTGAACACGAGCACAAAATAAGAATCTGAGATGAACATATTGGCGTACGAGATACGTATATCACCATTCAGGATATTCATGTAAATAAATAAATGAATAAAGTAAAAGATAGTTTCTGTGGCGTGATATACTACAAAAATATCCCGCGTTTCTTACCGTATCAGTTCACAGTGTGTCCGTGACGTTCGGGAATGCAAGCATTCTTCTAGCGAAGTGAGAAAAGGTAGGGAAGTGTCTGCCCTTTGAAACTTTCTGAACACACTGTGAATGGCAATAATATGGGTAAACTGAGAATGTTATCATGCATTGTGTGAAGTTTTCGATACCTAATTGAAGTAGTCGTCTTTAGCAGTCCTTTTTACACGTGTTAATGTTGAGTCTACGTCTCACTATTCCTTTCTTACGATTAATTGCATTTGAGGAAGAGCCTTCGGTGTTAATAGACATGTTCTGAAACAATGTACGATATCTAGGAATTCGAGCTAGCAAACATTTACTAGTGCCATAGGCAGATGCTAGAGAGATTAGCTTTTGAGACTCATTAGGAAGTGTATTTCGCGCACACTAGAGAACGCTAACTACACTACCATTCGATAAATTCATAAGTATCAGTCGACAGTGAGGGACCCACATGAAATTCTATAAATTAAGAAAGAAAAGATTCAAACAAGAGGAGAACGATTTGTCACGAGTTATTTCACTCTGTATCTCACGGAAATGCTGTACAAACTGCAGTAAGAGACTTACCAGGGTAGACGATGTGCATCCGAGGGGGACATCGCAACAAAACACTGGGAGCCACGTTTCTGAATGCGTCAAGAAACACAATACTTTCCCCAACATATTTCTCGAATAATGTCAAGTAACTCGAGTCTATACTGGTCTGTGTGAATAATACTGAAAAATTAGATTATCAAGTCATGGTTGCAATATTGTGGTCCTACGACTTCCGTTAGGAAATATACTACATTTACAGCGTTTGTAAATTTACCCAAAAACTTTTCACAATTGGATTACAATATACACAGGTTCTGAAGGTAGATGTGAAAGTACATTAGGATCTATATGATGGCTACAACTGTATACAAAGCGGACTGCGATTATGAGAGTCGAAGGACATGAAAAGTAAGTAATAGTTGAAAAGGTGATGATACACGATTGTTGCCTGTCCCCAATGGCATTAAGTCTGTTCACTGAGCAAATAGGAAACCAAAGAGAAATTTGGCAAAGTAATTAAAGGCCTCTGAAATGAAAAAAATAAACATTTGAAATTTGTTGATAATACTCGAATTCACCCCTAGACGATTAAGGACTGGGACAATTGTTCATCTGTAAGGATAGTGGCTTGAAAATAATTTATAATATGAATAGCAACAGAATTAAAACAAGTCTAACGTAACGTATTCGAAATAAAGTAGGCAATATTGAGGAAATTAGAGTATAATATGCGGCTCTAATAGTAGCAGAGGAGAGTTTTTTATTTAGGCAACAAATTAGAAGCGATAGAGGAAATAGAGAGAGTATAAGTGCAGACTGGAATTTAGGAGGAAAAGTGATTCTCAAAAAATGGGAAGTTCATTAACATAATTTATAAATTTGTGTTTTACGAGTTCTTTTTACCACGTAATTATCTGGAGGGAAGCTGCGTGTGGAAATGAAACATGGACGACAAAAAGTTCAGAGAAGATGGAATTTTGATTTTACATAAAAGCAGAAAATTAACTGGAGAGATGGGGTAAACATATGAGAAGGTACTGAATGGAACTATAGTGAAAGGAAATCTATTTACAAATTGATTATACGATAGATACGGTTGATATTACACCTCCTGAGGCGTCAAGTGATCGTCAATGTGGACGGATTTGTGCAGGGAACTGGAGCGCCTTCCTGCTCAGGAAGCAGTGCGTCAGACCGCACATCTAGCCGGGCAGGCAGCTTCACTGTACTCGAACAAAAATGAATGAGAGCGCTGCGCTGTTAGTGTAAGATGCTCGACTCTGTGGTTAATGTAATTTGTGGTGCGCTTCATTGCCAGTCAATTGTGCAGCGCTGGGGCATTCTTATTTGAGGCATAGTAACGAGGAACTGCGTTTTTAGAGAGGGATATTTGATACTTGTCAGTCCGAGATAAATTATCTGCAATACTTTACTTACTTTACTGCAAAGAAGAAAACTTATTTGTAAACATAGTTGATTCTATTGATGGAGAAGATATTTTGGAGGAATATTTCAAGGTAACTAACACAACTGAAGAATGAAATGTTTCTCTGTCAGTTCTGCTAATTGGAGGAAATCTTACGGGAGTCTGTATATGAGGTACACAGTATGATTTCGGATACTGGGTTGAGGTGACACATGCATTAATACGCATTGCTCGTAGGCAATGAAGCATGACGTTTTAATTTATTACATTTTTACTGGGAACTGCACTCTCGACTTATTTTGCAGACAGTATTTGCATACATGACCATAAATACTGAGACGCTTGAAAACTCTGACACCATGCCTGACGTTTAAATTCGTTATATCTTTACTACTAACTCTGTTCGCAACAGACTCCGCAGACAGTATCCACACCGTCGTTTGCTGCGGAGTATATCTACAAAAATATACCATTGGACGATTTAGGACGAACTTTTTACCCTTGTTGAAGAAACATGGTGTCAGTTGCTGAGATGTGTGAAAAAATTCCTCATCAGGCACGACGTTTTAATTTTTTAATTCTTTACCACTGACTCTGTTCGGAACACATTTCTCAAACGGTAGCCACATATACCATTTGACGTTCCTGCAATGTTGTATCATTGTAAGACACCTACTGCAGGAGACACGGCGTCATAAGCAATGAGCTGCGTGAAAATGAGACAGAAGGTTTAAATTCGCTGGAGGTACAGGTGAAATATGTATACAAATTAGTCTAAAATTTGTTAAATGTATTTGACATGTGTGTAAGGTAGCAAAGCTATGGGTAAAAAGCTCGTCCTAAAGCTCTCGAACGCTTTCAGTAAAATTTGGTGCATATATTAGTTACGATACGGAAAGAAATACTTGGGGTGAGGTTGATAACAATAGTAGACAGAGAGGAAGTGACAATGGACGCACCAGTGGACGGGGGGGGGGGGGGGGGGCGGCTGAAGGAGGAGAAAGTTACATTTGGTGGGAGGAGAAGATGGACAGAGTGAGAAGGAAGGGAAAATGGACGAAGAGAGAGGAAAGAAGGAGATGGACAGAGGGAAGAAAGAGGGGGAGATTGACATGGATGAGAGGAAGAAATGATCAGAGGTGGGAGGAGTAGATGGACAGCGAGGGAGGAAGATGAAATGGGCAGAGAAAAGGAAGTAAACAAGATAGAGGGAAGAGGAGGAGATGGGAAAAGGAAAGAGTATGAGAAGGAATGAGAAAGAGAAGGAGATGAGATGGTCAAAGAAAGGAAAGAGGAGAAGATGGACAGAGAGAAGAGGGAGGAGGAGATCAACAGTATCAAATTGAAGCAGGAGCCGGAGAGGGGGGGGGAGGAGAAAATGGACAGAGAGAGAGAGGGGGGGGGGAGGCAGAGGTGGACAGAGAATAGCGGGAGGATGAGATGGACTGAAGGGAAAGAGCAGATGGGCAGAGCTACTACAGGCAGATGGAGAGAAAGGAAGGTGAGGTGCAGATGGTCAAAAAATTTTATGAGTGTATGGACACAGAGATGTACAGGAGGTGACGAACGGAGAGAGGCACAAACAAGACATGGACAAATAGAAGATTGGATTAAATACATATCCAGTCAATGCCAGCTCCTCAGCTTGTTTCACGATATAATAGGCCCTATTATATGAGAACTTCAGACTTTCCAATACATATAATCTAGGACGGCATTTCCTATCGGCGTCACTGTAGGCTCGGAATCACTCAATCGCACTTTTGTCAGTAATGACTAGTTTCTGGACCCATGTTTACTGTACTGTTTTTGTTTTAGTTGTCGCTAACTATCGCCTGTGTAGACGCAGTATCTCTTGAGACGTTGTTGACTTCTGATAAGGCTATTATTCGCTGCGCTTGGTGAAGATACGGGTGCCCGGTGTGGATCGCTGTGCACTTGTTCACCGTTACGGTCGATAAACCATTCATTAGCGGGATGTTTTACTTGCAGAATATGAGGCCAACGAGTGTATTACCTCCCGGTTGTCAGAGGAATTAAGCAGGCTTTGCTAATTTCACAGCGCGTGCACTCATCGATTACCCCAGAGCTTCGAGTTCCTCGTGACTCAAACACGTCGCGTGCGCTGCCGTTCTGGGCACGTGACTTTCGCACGTGATGCAGCTAAGTCCCGTCTGCGTTCACGTTCTCTAGCCAAGATTCACCACTAACTGGGTACCAACTCATCGTTTAGTTCCATTAAAAATTGTACTCTGAACTTGTTACGATGATGTATACCTATTTTACAAGCACGCTCAACGCAAAGAGCAGCAGAAATGTTTGTCTTTCTGACAATCTATTTCAGTTCAGTGAAATACTTTGCCTTTAGTTTCGAATCGCATGACTGTAAAAAGAGACAGGGAAAGAGAGACAGAGAGAGAGAGAGCGAGAATGACCGACGTACGTACAATATTGCACTCGATAGTGATAATCGTACAGGTAAATTAGCATAGTGTTACCCAGAAATTTCATTTAAAATTAATGTGTGTCAAGTTACGTCTTCGACTCAGCAGAGGTTGTTAATTCTCCATAATAGTTGACAACGAATTTTGGACCTACATACCCGTTGCTCTTAGCCAATATAGAAAGTTTGGAAGCAAATACGCGCTGATTTCTGTCAACCAACGAAGAGTGTAGGCTCAAACTACAAGTCCACTCTCGTTTTGCCACTTCTGTAACTTTATGGTCCTAGTTGGCAGTATCTATTACGACCACCTTTTGTCTCAACTGTGACCATGTAAGGAAAAAGCTTCTGATGGTTCCTGAAAAACTAGTGTAGCGATGGCTTTAGCTTATTTATCGTGACCAGACACCGTTTCCTCCTGCACAAAAATGCCGTAATTATACTACATCATGTCAACCAAGATGTGAAGCAAAAATCAGGAAATCCGTACATATTATAAAAGTGTTTGTACGTATAATCCACCCATCCCCATAAACCACAGAAAAAACTTCAAACAAACTTGGTACATATGTACGTTACACTCTGTAAAGAACCAAAGCGGGCGAAAAAACTCCGTACCCCTAAAAGTAGAGAGGATGGGGAGAAAAAGTAGCTCACGATGCGCAAGTATCTGGACTACATTCATCCAGTATTTGAGAATGTGAGCACATAGTGACTTGCAACCATTTTTGCATATATTTTAATATCTTTATGCGACTTTCCCTGCTTAAATCCCACCCCCTCCCCCAAGAAAAAAAATTGACTAAAATATTTTTGCTGTCCATATCGTAAAACTGCCACATCAGACATAACCTTTACCTCTTTACTGTTCTGTCTATGGCAACAAATTTGTCAGGCTGTAATTGCATCTACACTTGACAGCAAGAAAAGTGGGCCAGCGTTGAATGCAACCAACATATCGCAGCTGTGTCACAGATCCTCTAAACCCTCCGCAGTACAGTGTGGGTACCACAAGAGATAACTAGAGAACTAGTCAGTCCAAATGTAAACCAATACTGTCATGCGACAAATACCAGAAAGCACGTTATTAGAAATGAGGCAGTCCTTAAGGCTTTGAAATCAAGCTTCAATACAACAAATGACATTGCAGAAGTCTTATCACATCATAAAATGACATGATGAGTTGTTATTCGTGATCCGAATTTGAACTCACTGTTAACCAAACAAATGTTACGTGTCTAATCGAGACTCGACTAGGCATAAAGAGACATAAACTATCCAAGTGTTCACCGGTATCAGTTTACAAGACTGAATGTCCGAAGTTGGAAATAAATGACGACACATTTAGCACTGCACCAGAAACCCTATGAAGCTTATATTGCCCCTGGGAAGTACGGGCGAAAGTTATGTAATAAAGTGCAATGCACAAATGTGAAACTTTATGAGGTAAAGTTGTGGTGATGGACGGGTAGTAGAACCCAGTACTAATATGAACTGTTAACTAAGCACAACCAAATGTCAGATACTAAATATGTTCACTACTAGTGTGACCTTGGAACCTGAAAGTACGACAGAAATAATTTTTGCCTGGCAGGCATTCGAGCCTCGCACCTTCCACTATTGTCTTACAACCACAAATATATATGAAGTATTTATTGTTTCTTCACGAGTAGCGAGGTATGCAGATATGCAGATGTTCTGCTGCCTGGGACTCCAAACACACGCATATCGTCATTATTGTACCGACAGAAGAGGCTCCAGCTATTAAATTCCCTTTCACTAGCGGTTAGGGTCGTGCCGTTCATAGAGACCTGGAAGAGTTAGGCATCGTGAGGAAACAACGAAATGATGGGACAGTATCATCTCGAGGTGTTCAAATCCTGAGAAAAATTGGAACTGGAGCTCGAATTGCAGTGTTGTACCAATATTTCAAAAATCTGAAGGTCATTTAAAATAACAAACGAGGGTTCTACGACCCTACATGATGACAGGTTCGTAAACTAAAATAACATTATTAGTGTACGAAAGCTTACTAGAAGCAGAGTTTCAGCAAGCAGCGACTTGCGCCCAAAACAGCCAAAAATAATTCAACTCTGTTCCAATCAGTAATCAATGGACATGTTTAATGTTGAGTTGGAACCACTGCTCAGGCCTGAGTTCTTTACTTGGTGTTACTGGAGGAGAAGAGGGTATGTCTGTAGCTATTCGAAGTGGTACCCCCAGCGGGAATCGAACCCACAGCTTAGCCGTTACAAGCTAGCATCAGTTCTACCGACAACCGAATTTCTCATGTGTTAGCATCATGTTTTTGTCATAATTGGGCACGCAGCGCAGTTTAAGAGAAGTGTTGACTTCCACTTGAGCTGTTGTTGTGAATAATCTATTCGTCGTCTAGTAGTCAACGTCCTGAAGAGCAAACGCAGAGCTGTGATGTCAGACCCGTCTTCCTCCTTTCTTAAGCCTCATTCCATCTGACTGCTAAGGACACCAGGCTGACAGAAAGTCAGAGACAATTTTGTTCACTTTCTATCCAGCCTCCAGGTCGACCTTGCGCTGGCTGGTGCCTTTAATTCGCAATGTAGACAACGAGATTAGTTGTAGTTGCTGCGTGAAAGTAATCTGCCCAGTCTGTAAACATATTTGACAAATCGATGAAGCACCAAAGTGGAAATCATACAGAATTTTTGATTGGTATATCATGAATATATCAAGTGAATCTGGCTAGATAATTCTCTTTCATTCCAGGTAGTAATAAAACTATCACAGCGTCACCACACATATTCGACTATGTTGTTATGACCGTATCATAGTTGTAACAGGGCGATTATGATTCTACAGACAATGTCGTTCTTGAATGGGCTAACAATTTAAGGGTGCATCTTGTGCATTAATAATGCAGCGGCTTAATTACTTTTCCTGTGTCGTCATAAGGAGTATTCTAGCGTCCATGGTGAGGGAGAAGAATGGAAAATTGTACAGATCTTCGCAATATACGAAAGGAAGTAAACGTAATCCACTGCGTTCCAGACCCGTTTGATAGAGTTGACATGTAGCTGGATGTATGAACAAATACTTTCTTCAAACGTTATGAAATGTCCCGAAATATATTACCTGCTCATTCACATCAAACCAGCATGGATTCGGGAAGCATCATTCTTGTGTCACACAGCTAGCACTTTATTCGAACCACAGGCTGCAATTTGTTTCCATATTTATCGAGTTCCAAACAAGCTTTTGATATAAATCCCAATAAGTGGCTTCCAACCGCAATGCTTTCCTATGGACTATCGTCCCAGTTGTGTGATTGGATTTGTGATTTTCTGTCTGAAAGGTCACTGTTCGCAGTAGCTTATGGGACGTCACCTAGTGAAACTAAAGTGATGAGTGTAATTCCGCGAGTAAAGTGATGTAAACCTTCTGCAGCCTCTAATGTATATAAACTATGTAGCAAACAATCAGAACATTTCCCTTAGATGTGTGGCAGGTAACGCTGCCGTCTAGTAAACTCCTTAGAAGAGCAAAGCGAACTGAAAAATGATGTTGAAAATATATCTTCACACTGCAAAACGTGACAATTGACCCTAAACAATAAAATGTGTGTGATATGATACGCGAGTTGGGATGGTTGTCATTAAAGCAAAGACGTTTTTCGTCGCGGCGACATCTATTTACGAAATTTCAGTCACCAACTTTCTCTTCCGAATGCGAAAATATTTTGTTGAGCCCAACCTACATAGGTAGGAATGATCATCACAATAAAATAAGAGAAATCAGAGCTCGAACAGAAAGGTTTAGGTGTTCGTTTTTCCCACACGTTGTTCGGGAATGGAATGGTAGAGAGATAGTATGATTGTGGTTCGATGAACCCTCTGCCAAGCACTTAAATGTGAATTGCAGAGTAGTCATGTTGATGTAGACCTCCATATGATTACTAAGAAGATTTCATCAAGCTTCTAGAAATCGATAAATAAAACAAATTTGTGCGTTATAGATCTAACGAAAGTCTTAGGAGTTACAAATATAAACAGTGTAACTGGCAAACATCACACGTCGTGGCGAAGGTATATTGACACAATCCTTAGAAGACCCAAGAAGTCTACTAAAGAGACTGCCAGCACTACCGTTGTCCCACCTCTTCTGGTATACTGCTCAGCACTGTATGATCATTACCTGATGGGACTGACAGAAGACATTAGAAAAGTTGGAAGAAGACAGCTGACTTTATAGCATAGCGAGTTAGGGGAGAGAGTGTCACGGATGTTTTTCATTTTCTTTTTCTTGTGGTTGGGAGGGAGGGCGGGGGGCCGAGAGAATGCAGGGGACGAGTTGGTTAAAAAAAAACGCTTTTTCACTGCGGCACGTTATTTTCACGACGTTTCAACTACCATCTTTCTCTTCCAAATGAAACAAGTTTTGTTGCTACCACCGTACAATGCATCATAATAGAACTGCAGTAACGTAGGAGAAAGACAATGAGAGGGGAGAGGAAGTGATTGAGAGAAAGGGGAAGGAGCAGAGGGGCAGAGAGAGGGGGAGGAGGATATGGGCAGAGAGGGGCAGGTGCAGATGGACAAAGAGAAGTGCAGCTGGAGATGGACAGGGGTTGGGGGTGAAGAAGGTGAAAGGGGGGAAATTGACAGAGAGAGTGGGAATAGGCTTTGGACACAATAGGGGAAAGGACGAAATGGACTAAAGAGGACGAGATGGACTAACTAAAGATGGAAAAAATACACACGCAGGCCATGCAGCATGCTTAGCTAGATATAAATAACTAGAGAAATACAACTCCTTTTCCAAAATAGACCAGCCCTTTCTCTTTGAATAAGTACTGCACCTGCATCCATTTGAACCTGATAACTGTGTTCATGTTTACGTTTAGCTCTACAGTTTCTGCCCCCCTGCACTGCCTCGCATTGCCAAACTGATGATAATTTTATGCTTCAGGATGAGTACTATAAGCTGATCATTTCTGTTAGTGCAACTATGCCGGAAATTTCTCCATTCCCCAGTCCGTTTCAGTACCTCTTCATTATTTGTCCTAACTACCCGCCTAAATTTCAACATTCTTATATAGCACCAAATTTTAAGAGCGTTTCTTCTTCTCAGAACGGCTTATCGTCCACGTTTCACTTCTTTACAAGCTACAATTCCTACAAATAATTCCAGATGAAACTCTTAAAACTTAATTTTATATCTGATGTTAATAAATTTGTCTTTTTGCCGTTATCACTTGCTCGAATAGCAAAACTCATCTCCTAATTTTAGTGTCTTATTTCCTACACTAATTATCTCAGCATCACCTGATATAATTCGAATACACTCCGTCTCCTTTGTTTTACTATTGTAGATGTTCATCAGGTTTCTTAGATAATTGATAATGCCGGTTATATGGTACGAACGCTTACTAAAAAGTAATTTCTCCACGTTTCTTGTTCTGCTTTCAATATACGTTGATTTGTTACTTACCATGCCTATTACTCTGTCGTCTTTCCCTCTTCTCTGAAGCGAGGTGCAACCCTCTGCCTCTAGATTGCTCCTATTTGTATCCTTTTACATGGCGATGTGTAAGGTAACTGAGGTTCTAATCGAAAGCACGAATTCGTAGATTTCGTCCACACATGGAGCACCCTCTTCTTTAATGTGACAATGCCACAGAACATACGAGCACTGACAAATCTGCAACACTCGGAAGGCTTCGGTTTACTGTCATCGATTCATGCTCCGTACGGTCCAAATCTTTATGTTTCCAAAATTTCCAGAACAGTGCAACCAGAGGTGGTGATGTGGCTCTGTCAAAAAAGTCAAACATTTAGCAGTGACGGTATCATCAACTGGTCTCTCATTGTTAGAAATGTGTTCCTCACCAGGGTGACAGTGTTGAGAATATAGGCTTGAAGAATAAGGAAGTATAATGGCAATTAATTTTGTTTTATATAAAAAGCTTTAAGGTTTTTACAAAAAGATTTTTCAGCATGCTCTTTTATGTCTTACGTGTGGCTTGAAATTTCATGGAAAGATTTATCTTCTAGTTAGTAACCTTAAATAATTACCTTTCTTAAGGCCACTTTTTCTTTGTATTATATGTAAGTTTTGTTAAACTAAATGTTCTTTTTGCAGTAATTTGATTTAATTATCAAGTGATTTTGGATTTAGCAATTGATTTAGTGACATAACTTACGCTTAGGTGTAATTTCCACACTTTCTCAGATGCAATATAATAATCCGTGTAACAATTTTTTTTTTTAATTTTGCTTTATATGTGGGTCAAGTATTACTGAATCAATGTATTCTGGTTTAGCTTCATAGAGAGAGATTCCATTGCATTATAGCTCTTAGCGTTTGATTAGTGAAGTTAGCTGTACCACTATCAAAACATTTAGTAACTACTGTAGAATTTTCCAAGAAAGGAAGGCTTTTTACTACGAGAAACGTAGTAACTTCATAGTTATTTGCAGTCAAAAATTGAATTTCTATATAACGTACACCATTTCCATGGAAATGTTCCACAGTCATTGTATTTATGTATCTTTATGTCGTTCGATTTACTTAGTTACTGTGGACGTGGAGGCTATCTATCTCACCTCTCGCTTCCACCTTCAGCAATGGCACCATCAGGCTAATGTGAATAGTATACATATTTTGGAAGCCCATCTCGCAAACTTAGCCCCTACCGGCCTTTATTACCCACTGCACTAAGGAACCCCCCCCCCCTCCCACACACACACACAATAGCTTACACCCGCTCCACCACCCTCTCACCCTCCCCCCTCCCCTATATGTAGGCACTGTGAAAAGGGAAGAAATGTGACAGTCGCGAAGCCAATCTGTTTGGTATTTAATTTTATTTTTAACTAGCCTTTTTCCTGCAGCTTTGACCACTAATATGTACAGCACTTATATTCATCACACCTGCTTTCCCTCCTCTACAATTTGAGACAATGGCCACTGGAATCCAAGCAAAGCAACGCGATAATACTTTAATGTTAAACACGTGGCAAAACATTACACAACATTAAACAGGCAAAACAAGCAGTGACATTAGAACCAAAAGTAGAAATAATGCAAAGTTTACCTACTTACCCTGCCCAAGTCCAAGTTGTTTCCAGAAGAAAATCCTTCTTAAGATTTTTCTTAATCCTTTACTATGAAAAGATAAACTTTAAGGGAGATCAAAAAGTTTCCTTTCGAAGGCCATACAGTCGAGAACTGGTATGCTAGTCAGGCAAAATAACCATGAGCATCAAGGCAATCATCCCACCAACGCATTAAGTTGAAGATACCCGTTTGTTAAAATAACGTGTCATGTTGCGTGAAGAATTTGGTCCTACCTACGGCATAGACCTGGACGACAGGTCATCTCTAAGGAACCGAAGGAGTGATAATCACAAGGGGAGAGAATGCTCGACCGTCTCTTGCGTTGGCGTAACTTCTGCGTTACGACATTGGCGATGTAGGGACAGTAGTTACCGATAAGCAGCGGCACACCTTGTTGTAGCTTCCCCGGACGTGTCGCCGTAATTACGATGATGCCCCATACAAGTTCTTCATTCTCTGATGGATGTCTAACGGTGTTTTTCTTTCGGCACCCAAGAAAAGGATAATCTAATGACTTCCTCTTAGTTCACGTTTCCGCATCTGCTACACGCAGGTCTAAGACACGAATGCTACACTAATCCTTTAACTACATGTCGGTGTTTGTACACGGAGGTGCCAAAAGTCATGGGATAACGATATGTTCATATACATATGGTGGTAGTAACGCGTACACTAGGTGTAAAAGTGCAGTGCATCGACGGAGCTGTCACATGTACGAAGGTGATTCAAGTGAAAAGATTTCCGACGTCATTACCGCCGCATGACAGGAGTTAACAGACCTTGAATGCGAAATGACTTATGGGACATTCTATTTTAGAAATCGTTAGGGAATTCAGTGTTCTGAGAACCACAGTATCAAGATCGTGCCGAGAATACCGAACATCGGGAATTTTCTCTCACCATGGACAAGGCAGTGGCCGACGGCCTTCATTTGACAACCGAGAACAGTTGTCAGTGCTAACAGAGAGGCAACAGTGAGCGAAACAACTGCATAAACTAATGTGTGACGAAATTTGGCGTTAATGGGCTATGGAATCGCCTTTGCGAACAGCACGATATCGCCTGCAATGCCGATCCACTGCACGTGATCATATAGGTTGGACCCCAGACGGAGCGATAACTGTGGTCTGGTCAGATGAGCCCCATTTCAATTTCTAAAAGCTGATGGTAGGGTTCGAATGTGGGGCAGACCCCACTAAGTCGAGGAACTAAGTTGTCAACAGGGCACTATGAAAGCTGGTAGGGGCACCATAATTATGTGGCCACAGTTTACATGGAATGGACTCAGTAAATTCTCTGTCAAACAGTAAACCAGCATCTCAGTTCCATAACTACTTCCCCCACCGGCTTCTGATTTTGTCTCCACTAATACTTAACGGGAAACGAGGGGGCTGCTGTTTCGAAACCTTTCGAAAAGTTCTTGTCCAGTTTACTTCAAATTTTACACAATACTCTATTTTTGAACGAACACAGGCAATAACTGTTTTTAACACGAACTCAAAATTTTCAGCTATGGCAAGATACGACCTGCAGATTACTAGTAAGATAGTATCACTCCGGGATCCAATAAGTGACTACTACGACCATATAGTGACGTTAAACAGCAAAAGGATATGCGATTAAGGGGCTGATATCTCAATGAAAAAGATAAATTACAGGATTAAAACATGAAGTGTTAGATTTTATTAAAGTTCCTTTCATGCAAATTACAAATTTGACTGGGCGTGCACACGAGTCCGTTATTAAGGGAAATGAATCACCTGCTCATTATTCATAGCCTTTATCGTGTGGCGATGTCAAAATCAGGTGCTGGGTCGGTACGGTGAGTCGCTGTGCAGCAGCGTGTACTGAAAGCCGACACGCGTCAAATCATCAGCCGAACCAGAAAAAGAGGAACGAGTAATACACTGGGGCGAGTCGGCAGCTCGCATCGGTGTTCTGTGAATATGCAGCGAGGCCACAGAAAGGTCTCCATGTTGACTCTTCGCCGTAAGTTGTATGCCCGAAGCTGCATTGACGCAGTGCCAGGAGGCAAATGTGAGACACGGAAATTGTAATGCTCAGTCGAAAGTTTCTTTCAGAAGCACTGGACTATTAGTATTCGTCTGTTTAACATGTAACAGAGAATAATAAGTCACGAAGTGATGGCAAACATTCAGATGGGAGTAGATATCAGATTCAAAATCAGCCGACTAAGTAGGCAGACTAAGTAGGTGATGGGTGGAAGAGCCTCAGTGTCCTATTGCTTTCGCACTAGCTGTCTCATCAACTGTCTCTTCACTTCTCATAACTCTCCCTAGTTCACAGACTCCTCGCCTCATCATTGTTATTGGCGGACTAAATTTGGAATACCGTTCTTGTGACTGATCGAAGTTTTGTGACCACGCCCCCAGTGCAGTGTGGAAGTTTTCTATCGCGTGTGGGCTGGTGAGTGCCATGACAACTGTCGCTTTCTCAAGTGTTCACTGTAGAAGCTGTTCCCAGTGTTAGTCACACTCAATCCAGCACATTGTTTCGATCTTTCCTCGTTACTTTGTTGCTGCAAGAAAACAGCAGCTCAGCACCTCTTTATAACAAGTACACTCCTGGAAATGGAAAAAAGAACACATTGACACCGGTGTGTCAGACCCACCATACTTGCTCCGGACACTTCGAGAGGGCTGTACAAGCAATGATCACACGCACGGCACAGCGGACACACCAGGAACCGCGGTGTTGGCCGTCGAATGGCGCTAGCTGCGCAGCATTTGTGCACCGCCGCCGTCAGTGTCAGCCAGTTTGCCGTGCCGTACGGAGCTCCATCGCAGTCTTTAATACTGGTAGCATGCCACGACAGCGTGGACGTGAACCGTATGTGCAGTTGACGGACTTTGAGCGAGGGCGTATAGTGGGCATGCGGGAGGCCGGGTGGACGTACCGCCGAATTGCTCAACACGTGGGGCGTGAGGTCTCCACAGTACATCGATGTTGTCGCCAGTGGTCGGCGGAAGGTGCACGTGCCCGTCGACCTGGGACCGGACCACAGCGACGCACGGATGCACGCCAAGACCGTAGGATCCTACGCAGTGCCGTAGGGGACCGCACCGCCACTTCCCAGCAAATTAGGGACACTGTTGCTCCTGGGGTATCGGCGAGGACCATTCGCAACCGTCACCATGAAGCTGGGCTACGGTCCCGCACACCGTTAGGCCGTCTTCCGCTCACGCCCCAACATCGTGCAGCCCGCCTCCAGTGGTGTCGCGACAGGCGTGAATGGAGGGACGAATGGAGACGTGTCGTCTTCAGCGATGAGAGTCGCTTCTGCCTTGGTGCCAATGATGGTCGTATGCGTGTTTGGCGCCGTGCAGGTGAGCGCCACAATCAGGACTGCATACGACCGAGGCACACAGGGCCAACACCCGGCATCATGGTGTGGGGAGCGATCTCCTACACTGGCCGTACACCACTGGTGATCGTCGAGGGGACACTGAATAGTGCACGGTACATCCAAACCGTCATCGAACCCATCGTTCTACCATTCCTAGACCGGCAAGGGAACTTGCTGTTCCAACAGGACAATGCACGTCCGCATGTATCCCGTGGCATCCAACGTGCTCTAGAAGGTGTAAGTCAACTACCCTGGCCAGCAAGATCTCCGGATCTGTCCCCCATTGAGCATGTTTGGGACTGGATGAAGCGTCGTCTCACGCGGTCTGCACGTCCAGCACGAACGCTGGTCCAACTGAGGCGCCGGGTGGAAATGGCATGGCAAGCCGTTCCACAGGACTATATCCAGCATCTGTACGATCGTCTCCGTGGGAGAATAGCAGCCTGCATTGCTGCGAAAGGTGGATATACACTGTACTAGTGCCGACATTGTGCATGCTCTGTTGCCTGTGTCTATGTGCCTGTGGTTCTGTCAGTGTGATCATGTGATGTATCTGACCCCAGGAATGTGTCAATAAAGTTTCCCCTTCCTGGGACAATGAATTCACGGTGTTCTTATTTCAATTTCCAGGAGTGTATCTACATGAGGGCTGGACCATCTTATGTCTGTGCTTTGGGTAAGAATCTGCTTGCGTTCGTCAATTATAAGCAATTCTCTCACTTTCTGACAAACATTTTCTTAAACAGGCTGATTCTTCTTCTGCATTTCCACAGTTTTGTGTGCCTCACAGTATACAATCTTGGTATCTTTGTGTCTTTGTTTCGTTTCAGTGGCTACAGGGCTCTATGAATTATCGGCAGTTGTCTCACTGTTTAAGGCAGTCCAAAGTGCTGCAGCAAGCCACCGGATTCACACGCGCCACGTGTGAATTTTTGATGCTTTTGTGTACACATTCTTTCTCAATACTAAATGCCTGCTGTGATCCTCGAATTATGGGGACGATTCTCGTTGTCCACCAGGCCCTTCAATAGGTGTCTATTCTTAAGCTAGCCTAGGATATGCACAGGCCAACCACCTGTATGGGTGCAGAATGCCCCCATGTACACATCTCTGATCTCTAGCGTTCGCTGTGTGAGGCAAGATTTTCCTCTCATCCCACCCTAGTGACACTGGAAGGTGTCGAAATTGTCCACCAGCGGGTACATAGGGGAAATGTTGTGAACAAAATTCTTGCCCAATCAACTTAAAATTTTTACACGATAATCCAGGCAACAATCCGACAGATGAGTCAATCAGTATGCAGGATATGAGAGAGACCTCTCCATCTCCTGGACGTGTGACGGTAATGATTTTCATTGCATTATTTTGCAGTGTGTCAGCCTATGAAAGGGTAGCATTATAAAGTTTCAAACCATTCAGATAGTGTAGTAGTGCTTAATTCATAAGCCGATAAGCCATAATAGAGCCTTCGCAATATACACGGTTACTGTTACAGCCAAATGTGAGGAAGTAGCAAAAACAAGACTCTACTCTGTACATTTTTTGTTTAAAATTATATATATATATATATATATATATATATATATTTCGAGAGAGAGAGAGAGAGAGAGGTTTAAGTTTCATGCCGTCATAGTCAAATCGACTGCAAGAAAAAAACGAAACAGCGCATTTTCATAACAGCACAACATTTTCATTCTCGTAGTCTGTTTTAGGAGAAAACCTGAACTTTTTTAAAAAGTTCATCCGGATGTTTATTAGAGCAACTTATAAAAATTACACGTAAATGGGCAAACATTAATTCATGTCTCTGCCATTCACGTTCTATATGACCTGTCACAATTTAGAGTTCTGTACCTTCATAGTGGGCGAAGTTGCAACGACTAGCCAAATTTTGTGTTCTGACACAGCACACAGTGACACCACAGATAAGACACTTATTCATTTCCCATACATATTTCGAAATTGCGAAGCATTGCCGGATTCACTACTTCTATAATATCTCACTGCGGCAGTTTTACTTGTCTTCTAACCTCTTCACAAGACATTATTGATTCTGCTCGACTGACCTTCCAGGTCACTTGCGGCCTGTGACAAAGTAACTAACAACAATCTTCAACGTTTTTAATTTTATTGTTTAACATTGTATAATATTCAGAATTGACCTTTGGTTTCCTTTACCAGGGAGGGGGGGGGGGGGGTGCGATAAGTGACACTCGTGTCTCACTACAATTCTTCTCAGTTATTGATTCTCCTTCGTGGCTTTCGACACACAGAACGGCAGTTTTCCTTCTGTAACAACTGTAGCCAACCCTTATTACTTCCCTGTGTTTTATTCACGATAACTTCGTAATTTGAAGCAATGATATTCTTTGATTATTATGCTAAACAGATTTTAAATTTACAAATTGTATAAATGATGGTTGGCCTTGTTTGGATCTGCCGTCATAGTCAAGTAGGATCAGCAGTGCTTCTCATGTTCCTATATTTCTATGTCATTCAAAACGGTCTTCTCCCAGGCTTGCTTATACCTGTCCCTCGATCTATAGATAATTCTGTTAGTATTTTTCAAAGATGGTATGTTAGAGTGATGGTTCTGCAGCACTCACACTAATTACTGCACAGGCAGTAAGTGCTTCAGACTGTAAAGAAAAGGAGAGAAAGTAGATCCATCAGGGCTCTGTCATGTTTGACGTGTCAAGGTCTATGTCGTTTCATATGTAATTAGTTGTCGAAGCGAGCGTCAACTGAAAGAAGATGTCAGTATAACTCGTCCACGTCGATGCGTGCGATGCCAGCACGTGAGTAAGTTCGACAGGGAAGACCGATCGGTCTCCAGGAAATGGGTTTGTCACATCGTCACGCTTGCCTCCTATAGGGAACACTTTTTGACAGTGATGAATGTGTGGAACGAGAGAAAACAAAGGAGCGTCGCCCGTGCGGAAGTGCTGAACCAAACAACAAGACCACAGCACGAGATTACTTCCACTTGGGTAATTATACCCTAAATAGACTGCATAAGTTCGCCCACAGCGTGCGTTAAACCGCTTTATTCGTCTACGGTTAGACAACGTTGTTATGTCTTCCGTTTGCTCGCTGTGTGTTTCCTTAGTGGATACAGGAGCGAGGGACAGGTGCTGTTCATGGACAGAGAATTGAGACTTTAATTTTTTCTATATCTAACATCAAATAGTGAAAGTAATACATAACTTTGTTGGTGTAGTGTCTGAGTCATTTGCTAACAGTATAACTGAATATAGAAATATATACATATACAAAAGATTTATGAATCTGTCACTCTTAATAAAGTGTCTATTCCGAAGATGTCGAGCTCTGGTCCCTATGAAAGTCGGTAAAACGGACAAAATGGGGTCTGCACATGAATGTTAGAACTTAAGTACACCTGTTGCTGGAGCTCCGGAGGGGGGATGCTTGCATCGCATTGACAGCGTCGTAATAGTTCGTGGCAGAGCGCTTGTATCTCTGTGGCGGCTGTACGAAACGCGGCGGCGAGACTGGCGGCGTGCGAAATTCTAATGGCATGGCGAGTGCCATCTACATCTTGTGTTCATGAAAGAAAGATAACTTTGCTCATTGAGAATGGACACTTGGTTCAAAATATGCTGTCTTTGCACCACTCCTCTACCTGGTGAAACTTGCTTCACCTGTACTTTGGAACCCAATATAAAATCAACCAATTTAAAATGTCTGCACAATACATACTGTTTGTAAATCACTTGTTTTCTGGACTTCTTATTTCTGAAATGGCAGAAACTGGGGAAACTCTACACTCCCAATATTTTGTATCTGAGAACAACAAAAGCACCACATTGTTAAGAAAATCGTCTGCGATTTACAAAACACCACATTATTGTGTATTTGCACGCATTGGCTACTACATCATGCGGTCCTTCTCGTTTTTAATGTATTCGACGAGTAAAAAATGGTTCAAATGGTTCAAATGGCTCTGAGCGCTATGTGACTTCATATCTGAGGTCATCAGTCCCCTAGAACTTAGAACTACTTAAACTTAACTAACCTAAGGACATCAGACACATCTATGCCCGAGGCAGGATTCGAACCTGCTGCCGTAGAGGTCGCGCGGTTCGAGACTGATGCGCCTAGAACCACTCGGCCACAACGGCTGGCTTCGACAAGTAATAAAATACGAATTATAGCAACTGAACTCATTTTATGTGTTTACTGTAATCAACCACACCTACAAAATAATGTAAATAATCAGTGTTTCACAATATAATATGGATAGATTAAAAATTCTACTCTCCTAATGGCGGCAAGAAAAATCATGGATAAAAGATGTAGAAAGATGCAAGCCGGGAACCCAGTGGCTCTTTTTCTGGCAGAAGGGCTTAAGGGAAAAATTTATAACAGTAATAACACTGTATAAGAGTTAGCAGTGTAGTAGCTGTTATATTATCACTGTTGTGTTGTGCTGTCAATTAGTTAATTTATCTGTTACGAAGCAACTAACGAAGAAATTTTTGAAACATTGTAGGAACAACATGCAACCCGTCGTATGCATTTTCCTCATATATTTACGGATAAGTTACGCATTGTCTCAGCTTTACTGTCGTATACGTACACCATGTGTGTAGTCGGTAGGTAATGTGTGGAAAATATTGTTCATACGAGGGTGTGCTAAAATGTAATATCTGCGAATTTTTACGTGAAACTTTTAGAGTTTGTCAAATAATTAACGTTATTAACATTCTAATCTGTATTCATGTCTATATGTTTACAGCCCTCTGCCGCAAGAGGGCTACGAACTGTAGCACGTAACATGGCGGTGTGTAACATAAATATGTCGGTGCTTGTGAAACCGCAAGCAGTAATCGATTTTCTAGCCGCAGAAGAGTTCGTCTGCACAAGGAGAAGATTCCCCTTCACCATGGCAGTGCCAGGCCACACAGGAGCGCAGAGACATCTGTAACAATCCGACCCGTTGGCTTCATTGTCTTCGATCGTCTTCCGTACAGTCCCCTATTGGCCCCATACGAGTTTCGTCTGTTTCGAAAACTTAACATCTACGAGGACTTCACTTTGATAGTAAGGAAACTTGCATGGGGGCTTGATTAAAATATAATGAAAATAATTTTAATTTTTTAATTTAGTAGCTGTCTGTCCGATTACGAAGTCTCGTAAACGGTTGGCCCTGACTAGTATTATTACGCAATCTGACTGCATAGAACAACAACAAAGAATGAAATGGAAATTTTCATTAACACAATTAATTAATTAAGTCCCCAGCAACTATAAAACCTACGAAACCAAAGCAAAAGTGTAACTGTTCTGTGTGTGGAAGTATGACTCAACGTACGCATCTGGCACGGTTCTTCTTCAACAACACAAGAAATTTTAAATATCATTTATACTGAATTAATTAAAGAAAATAGAAATACCATAATTACTCAAGAAAACCAGAATTACACTCTAATACAAGAACACAAGCCAGATGCTTTGTTGACTGAACCTGTAATGACGCATTATTCAGGACATCGAAATAATGAGAAAGAAAAGAAAAGTAGTTTGTTACCTTAATTTATATTGATGAAAAGCACTCTAGACATTACAATCTCTCCACACCGACTCGCTACTATCACATCTCAACAAGAACTTTTCAGTATCACATATCAGCAAGCACTGCCTACTAGCTCATCTCAACAAACACTCCTCACTACGACATCTCAGCACTGACTACCACGAGTTCTCCCAAAGCACTGCCCACTACGAGTTCTCAATAATCACTGCCAGTGGAGGCGGCGGAACAATGCTCTCTAGCGCGATCTCTGGCGCTGTGGCTCAGTGAAGCCACCTTTCATATGCCCTTCCTCCACAGGCTAGAATTTGATGGTATTTTTGCCAGCATTGGTGGTGAAAATACCACCAAATTCGTCAAAAAAATACAGACAAAAATAAAAGATAATATTCATGCGTAAATATTATATAACTAGATAAAATTTTGGCTTTGCACTGACCTTTCAATAACCTAATATATAAAATACAGTAAGCAATACAAATTCTTTCATACATGTGACTTTACATAACAGTTTACACAAGTATTATGTGGTTAAACAGTTCAATTAATAGCGTCAGCAATGACGAATATGTGCAGGTAAGAGTCTCATAACTTTTCACCAACAGTAATACACAAAAAATCAGTTTATACAAATATTCACATAAACGCTTTCCATAGCCCAAGAAACAAGTAGTTGACAGTTCCAGCAGTAGCACCCAGCAATGGTCTACAGGTGCAAAAACCAACAAGTGACATCATTTCGGTAGAAGCAGTCCATCAGTGGCACCCAGCAATGTTGAGCAGGTGCAGACACCAACAGGTGACATCTTTTCAGTAGAAGCAGTCCATCAGTGGCACCCAGCAATGTTGAGCAGGTGCAGACATCAACAGGTGACATCTTTTCAGTATAAGCAGTTCCATTAGTGGCACCAGCAATGTTGAACAGGTGCAGATATCAACAGGTGACATCTTTTCAGTAGAAGCAATTCATCAGTGGCCCCCAGCAATGTTAAACAGGTGCAGACACCAACAAGTGACATCATTTCAGTAGAAGCAGTCCATCAGTGGCACCCAGTAATGTTGACCAGGTGCTGACTGCAGTCCATAAAATTCACTATCACTAATCACACTGTTCATCAGCAGAAATTAAACATGTCCTAGTGGCACCAATCATGTAGAAAAAGTGCAAATCACAGTCCATAATATTCCCTGTCGCTAATCACACTGTTCATCAGCAGAAATTAAACATGACTAAATGTCACACATCATGTTGATAAGTGCAGCACCATCACTAATCAGACAGTTCAGGCATGAACAATAGTTTGAATACACATACAATGCTTTTACACTAAACATACAAATCATAACAAACACACAAATGATATCAGATAATTGTCATATTAAATATTACAAATACACAAATATCAGTAAACCTATAATTTTTATGGGTGTCAGTGCAAGCCACAACAACCAGTAAAATAATATTTAGGAGATAGGTTGGTACCAATTTGGGATAGGGAAAGGAAAACACACAAAAAACACTCACTCATCTTTCATCCACATTAGTGCTACTGTGTAATTGAATAGTGTTAATTGTGTAAATGCAGTTCTGTCAAAATTTTATGTTCATCATGTGTATCAAGTAGTAGTGGCAGCAATGTATAACAGTCAATAATAGTTAGTCAACGTCATAGTCATCATGTCAAGACCAATGTTTGCCAAGCCATATCAAAATGTACGGTTGCTGAACAACTGTCAGTGAGCCAAGATATGCAATTACTTCCTCTCTCCAAAAAAAAAAAGTATATACTGCTTATTGATTTAACAAAGTGTGTGTAGACAATCTTCCTTCTACTTAAGTGTTCTAGTCTGCCATCTTCATCCTCCTTGTTCCATACAGACCAACAAAAAAAAAATGCTCCTCACTTACTTCACCTCTTATCCACCAAAACTCCAATAATCATCAGCATCACATAATCTCAATACTTCACTAATACCTCTTCAATACGTCGGTATATATAAAACTCATTGCCATTATCATTTCACTTCCATAACAACTCTTTCCTCTAGTCAGTCTCCTCGAACAAGTACAGACAAAATCCTAGTGCAAACTTCAATTCAGCATCCCATACAATCCGAAGACACAGTGTCCACACACAACCTCTGTGTAATCCATCTGACCCAAATTTTCTACTCATTATAAATTATAAGATACATTTTGGTTCCTTGTCCATCATTAAATAAAAGAAATGCATACATGACCTCTAACAGCCTTTAGTTTGAATAACTTTCAGTAAGTAAGTACGATTACGAAGTGTTAATGATCATAATATTCCACAGTGTGTACACCACTTCAAGAATTATGGCAAACAGAAGCAAACATGTGGAGTATTTCTTGTGTCAAGTGTCACTTCCTATTTCAATTGCTCATGAAGAATGCAGTGTAATAACTGTCAATGGTCTAACCTAGTGTTGGTATGTCATGTCGTTAGCTTCCTTCCTATTAGCATAAATTTATACAGCTTCCATAAAACCTCCAGCTCATGTGACTTCAATGCAGTTTCTTGTACCAATGTCGTTCGTAGAATTATAGCAGTTCATTTTCTTATCTTAAAATATAAGGCACTGAGCGTAAGCAAAACATCCAATAGCGAGTAAATATACCAGTAGAGAACAGAATGTCAACAAGTGGATGCAGCACAGTCCCTACAACGAGGCTCTGCCAAGCAAACAATCTATAATTAATACCACAGTGTAACCTAAACTCTATGTTCGTACACCGTATATCAGCAATTCTATACACCAAATTAAAGAGTACTTATGATAACAAAAGGAAATGTGTTAATATGCAATACATACGCAAAGCAGCAAATATGTATCTTACATAATAAACAGGCCATTATCATCATATCAGCAGAAGCAAATAAATGTTCATACGTAATCTTAATAAGTAAACATGAAGGCGCAAGCAGATAAATCACAAAGTGTAACCTACATACCTAATTACAGTCAGCACAATTAATCAGGTGACAATTATAATTTAAATAAATAAGCACAGCAGGCACATAATAAAAAAAATATAACATCAGTGAAAAAGCATAGCAGCCAAGCGATGCATAATATACACAAGTACCAACCCGGTTCATTAATCGCTCATTGTCAAAATCAGTTAATGTGCGCAAGCACGTCGTTTCACAAGTAAATTCATAGAACATGAAATTAGCACAAAGTATGAGTCACGTAATCGCGAGCAGCAAATTACGTGTAAAGTAGGTACCTAAGTGGAAATATGTTACCTGAAAAATGAACTCAATTAATCGTTACCTTTTTAGTTTATTAGTTTCATCTTCGAAATTACATTCTTCCTGAAATTTTCTCGATAGCAAGTCCTCTTAACGTCGGACACACACAGAATTTACCTGAAGGTCTTAAATACTTTATACAACCGTATCCTGAAAAATACTGAACGTTAATAACATAATTCATCAAGTCACTATAGCTTTATACTGAATTTATTCGGAGAATTTAGACTGTCTATTTGTTTACGGCTGTCAGTGCATTCGCACTGAGCGCTCGATCAGCTGTAGGCGCGTGACGTAGGAAGTAATTGTTTGCGGTCAACGACTGCCTTGTGCGGCGCGCAGACTGACTGTTGCTTTGAGTATGTGCCGCCGCCAAAACACAGCGCGGTATCCTTGTACTCTCCGTGTGTTTACGTAGCTGTTAGTTTCTCACAAGTATGTCATTTCACAAAAATTTTAACGTTAGATATGTGATATATTCCCTTAGAGCGCCGAGATTTAAGAGTTTCTACTTCAACAGTGTTATCATGAATAATTTTGCGAACTCTATATGGACCGTTATAAAGCAGAAAAAATTTGCGACACAAGCCTTTTCCTTTATGAGACAAACGATGAGACTTAATTAGCACCTTTTGACCAACTGACAAAATTTTTAAACGACCAGGACGTTTAGCTGATTTCTCTCTTCTTGCAGCCGCAGACGCAATATTTCGTAGAGCCAGGTTGACAACTTCAGAATGCCGCAGTTTCCGTGAAGGCGGAAAAGGAACTATTTCAGAAATGCGATTTGACGGTGCTTTATTTTTTAATATCAATAGAGGCGGTAAAGAAGTTGAATCATTAGGGAGTTCATTCAGAATGTTTTGAAAAGTATGAAGATACTGATCCCAAGTTCTGTGATTCTGATGACAATAAAGACGGCACAATTTATAGATTTCCTTCATCCATCTCTCTGAAGCATTAGATTGAGGGTGAAAAAGTGAAATAAAAATTGGTTTAATCTTACGACGCCGTAGAGTACGAAGCCAAATTTTAGAGCGAAACTGTGATCCATTATCTGATATAACCTTATCAACAAGACCAACTTCTTTAAGAAAATGTTTGATGAAAGCATTAGATACTGAACGAGCTGTTGCTTTGCGTAAAGGTGTAAAACACACATATTTTGATGTCAATTCCACTGCTACGAAAATGTACGCAAAACCATTAGTAGAACGAACCACTGGACCGAACAAATCGACTGCAGCCATGTCCTTTAATTTCGCTGGAATGATAGGAAACAACGGTGCTCTGTGAGAAACAGTTGGCGGCTTAGCCTGTTGACATAATTTGCATTTGGCAAGAACAGAACGAATACGTTTTTTCATATTACTGAAGTAGCAATTTTCTCGTAATTTATGAAAGCATTTTCTGGGAGCAAAGTGCGCATAACTGAAATGTGTAAACGAGGTGTGGCCAAATCATCCAATCTAACAAAGCGTCTAAGAAAATTACAGACACCAAGGAAACTACGAACATAATTACGAATATCGTCTAGTTTCTCTGGATCAGGAAGAATACCGTCTGTAGAAATAATGTGACCGAGAAATTTCACCTGAGAACGACCAAATTCAGATTTTTCCAAGTTCACTGTAATGCCAACTCTTGCAAAAATACGTAATAATGAATCCAAAATTTTGTTGTGCTCACTCCAAGAATGTTTAGCAATAAGAACGTCGTCAACAGATGAAGTAATATTGTCACGAAGATAAACAGGTAAGATTTCGTTTAAATTACGAATGAATGCTGCAGAAAATATAGTAAGTCCAAACGGTAATTTCCAAAGTCACTTTCGGGTAAAACAGTCAAATCCGGTTATACTTTATCTACTGTCTAGATAGATGGATAGTAGAAGAATTGTTTTTTATAGATGCAAAGAATAGTGAAAGAGTAGGCAGCGGTGCAGAAAAGTAAAAGGGAAAATAGCACCACTTCAGCTCGGGGCCCTGTGACCGCTACGGCACATGTTCACTTAGTGTAGTGAATCCCCCGAGGACTTTAATAGCTGCACATAAATTTCAGTTTGTGACTTAGTGGCAAATTTGGCGGAAGTGCGTACGTAAATTGATCTAACCATGCACATGGATGTATGTCATTCTTAGAATTGCGGAAGATCTTAAATTTCCGAACAGTCAAAAAGTGTTTATAGTCAAAGTTTTCGCCGCGTGGCGACAAAGACCTACCGCGTCTGTCCCTGTCCCAATGTCGACTATTGTCAAGTTCGCGCGCCTGGCGCTCTCTTGTTGCATCCCGTAAATGAAGTAAATTGCTTTCTTGAAACCCCTCTGCTATCTGTGATTCTAAATTTCTTCTACTGTCTTTTCCTACGATTTCGCCTTCAGTTTGTTTGACTTGCATTCGTAATGCCTCAAATTCCTTTTTAACGCGTTCATTAGATTTTGCCGGATTTTCAACATGATTATTTATATTCTGGTACTCTTCAGTTTCTGAAAATGGCAATACAGTTATATCTTCTGAATCTCTGTCCCCATTTAAACTAAGATTTGTCAATTTATCTGAAATCTCCTCAACTCTTTCCGATAAGTTTACGTCTTCCGTAAGTGTCGCAACTCGGGTTTCGGTGTTGACACATTTGGTAGTTAACTGTTCATATTGTTGTGTTAGATTATTTATTCTGTCATTTGGTACGGATTCCTCGATTCTCTCAATTATATCTTCCTTATCGTGTGCACGTTGTAAATTTAATTCTGAAAATTTTTGTACTATCACGCGATCTTTTCCTTCCCGTTCTCTGTCCTGTTCCTTTTGTCTGATTTCTGTTGAAATTAAGCTTTTATTGTGAGCCTTCAAAATCGGTTGTACTTTTTCTCTGATTTCTTTCTTTAATTCATCTTTCATGTTTTTGAAACATGTCCCTATTCGTGAGTCTAACCGTGTTTCCATTGTTCCCATCTGTGTTTTTAATTCAGATACAAACCGTGTTTCCATTGTTCCCATATCAGTTTTTAATTCAGATCGTAAAGTTCCCATCTCTGTTTTAATTGTTCCTATTTGTGATCCCAGTGATTCCATTGTTCCCCTCTGTGTTTTTAATTCAGATCCAAACCGTGTTTCCATTTTTAATATAGCACTCATCAACTGCTCCATAGTAACTGATTCGAAACTCCTTTCGCCCCTAACATTTCCCGCAAAACCAGTTTCCTTCGTCATATCTGTAAAGCTATCTGTGTTCGATACTATTTCAGACTCTTCTATCGTTAATCTCGTATTCTGTGAATTTCCTGATTGAGAAAGTTTTGAAATGGTTCCGGACTATTTTCCCGACTTATTAAATTGTTTTCCACTCCATTATTCATCATACTGTTGTCCTGTGTTGGCGAGTTCGCCATGTCAACAATTTCGTCATTCTCACTGTCCATCATTTTTGCCTTTTTCATCGACCGCGTAATCACTTACAAAACATACAAAACTCGTCACTATATGAAATTACACACAATGACACTTTATCGCCAACAATACCATTCACACGAAATGTTTCTCTCAAACACGATTAATCGAACAATTGAAATAATTGCACTAATTGTCAAACCCATAGACAAGACAATAGAAATGAAATTTTGCAAAAAAAAAAAATACCATTAGAAGAATGACAATTACCAAATCTACACATGCAAAATAGACTACAATTGCTAAACTACAAATTACTACAACAATACTACTGTCTACTATTTTTACAATCAGAAGATTCCAAGGGACGATCCGAAGCAGCGGTCGCCACGTGCATGGGGGCTTAATTAAAATAGAACGCAAATAATTTTAATTTTTTGATTCAGTAGCTGTCTGTTCGGTTACGAAGTCTCGTAACGGTTGGCCCTGACTAGTATTATTACGCTATCTGACTGCATAGAACAATAACAAAGAATGAAATGGAAATTTTCATTAACACAATTAATTAATTAAGTCCCCAGCAACTATAAAACCTACGAAACCAAAGCACAAGTGTAACTGTTCTGTGTGTGGAAGTATGACTCAACGTACGCATCTGGCACGGTTCTTCTTCAACAACACAAGAAATTTTAAATATCATTTATACTGAATTAATTAAAGAAAATAGAAATACCATAATTACTCAAGAAAACCAGAATTACACTCTAATACAAGAACACAAGCCAGATGCTTTGTTGACTGAACCTGTAATGACGCATTATTCAGGACATCGAAATAATGAGAAAGAAAAGAAAAGTAGTTTGTTACCTTAATTTATATTGATGAAAAGCACTCTAGACATTACAATCTCTCCACACCGACTCGCTACTATCACATCTCAACAAGAACTTTTCAGTATCACATCTCAGCAAGCACTGCCTACTAGCTCATCTCAACAAACACTCCTCACTACGACATCTCAGCACTGACTACCACGAGTTCTCCCAAAGCACTGCCCACTACGAGTTCTCAATAATCACTGCCAGTGGAGGCGGCGGAACAATGCTCTCTAGCGCGATCTCTGGCGCTGTGGCTCAGTGTAGCCACCTTTCAAACTGTGCAAGCAGATATCAGGTTGTGGCTCTTGCATCAAACATTCTATACTGACGGTACAAACAAACTAGTCTCTCGTTGGGAGAAATGTGTTCGTAACCAGGCTGGCTGTATTGAGAAATAAATATGAGGACATGAAGAATAAAGATTTAGAACGTTAATAACGTTCGTTTTAGTTAAAAAGCTTTAAGATCGATTATATAAAAATTTTGAGGCACTGTTTTCCAGCACATTCTCTTACATTCGTTATAGAAGTTGTAGCCTCCACCAAATAGTGTCACGCATTACTGCTAGTAGCAAAAAAAAAAAAAAAAAAAAAAAAAAAAAGCAGGTATTATAAAGTTTTGCAGCCTTTTAAAGGTAATTCAGTTTCGTCATCTCGACTCAATCGACTTCTTATGATTTTAATCCATAGAGAAGTTTGTTTCATCTCTCAGGGGGTATTCACAAAGGTTGGCAACCTTTGCTCTAAGAGAACGGCACTCGTTACGCAGAGACTTTATGTAGTCTCTGGCAGTCTGAAATTGCCATGGAGGTATAAGGAGAGATGATGCCATGACGTCACAAACTTGAAGCCGACAGAAACCGAGCTCCGCCATTGCAGTTTGGTCAGAAGACTCGTTTCCGATTGTGCTACTGTCTAGAGCTGCTGAAGGCTTTTTCATTTTAAAATGCCGGTTTGTGTTGTTTACGGGTGTACTAACCGTTGGAATAGTGCTACCAAGTTAAAAGGAATCACGTTCCATGCGTAAGTGGCCCCGTTCGTAATTGTCGTTTATATTTGTGAGATTTGCGGCCTTGTTTACGTTTTGTGAAACTGTTTTCTTCTTATTTTATTTCAGATTTCCGATCAATGAAGCTCGTAGGGCTCTGTGGGTTCATATGCTTATTTTTCTTGACAAAGCACAAACGATGTTTGTATTTACAAATGAAATTTTGTATAAGTGTGTAAACGAGTAAGAAATATCATCCGGTATGTAAACTAGCATAGCTTTCGGGTTCTGCTTTCAGTTTACATCGACACAAATACAGTAAAAGGTGATTTGAGTTTGAAAAGAGTTTTGAACACTGTTATTTTTCATCATTCGAAGTTCGTATCCAAAAGAAACACTGAAGTTAACGAGACCAAATCAGTTGTATTGCTGGGGCAAAAACGCATTAAAAACAAAACGAAAACACCTGAAAAAGCTATTCTGACGTTGTGTTATGCATGTAAACATTGTAACACTCATCATCTGAAATTATTTCGCCGACATAACGTTAAATATGAAGAACACGCAATTCTAACAAGAGCTCTGTCACTGTTTTGACCAATCAAACATGGCGGCCCACCGGCTTCAAACAAATGTACAGCAGACGGCCATAGTACCATCTCCCCTCCTTATACCTCGATGGAAATTGCTGTAGTGTATACTCTGAGCACAGCGATGTTTCTTTGCGATGGTAGAGGGAAAGCATGCGAAGTAATATCTGTGATCTGGCTTTGTAAGGAGAAACCAGTAGTGTATGTTGGCCACTAGGAAATAATTTACTCAACACTGCTACCGAAGGAATAAGGGAGAATGTGATCAGGTTACCTGTCACTGTACCACGGTGTCTACAGCAACACTTCTGGTATGTCTAATTCGCTTGTGATACGCAGTTTCCCTGTAAGTTCTGTTGTTCGGTAATTAAGTACGGTCCAGACTACATGCCTCTTTTATTAACTATTTTTAACAATCGTTATCATAAGTAATTTGATTGCTAATCGGTGTTTGGCACGAAAGTATAAAATTACCTTGCGGTCGTACTATTCCGCCGTTGCAGTTAATTAATAGATTTATTAACTGCACCGTTCCATCTGTATACATACTTACGATAATTAGTTCATCATTAATGCCATAGTTTGTACTTATAAGTATATCAGTGATTGGTGTATATACTACGTCACTATATTACTATTTGACTCAGTGCTAAGCATATTACATCGTTAACAATAATTACGTCGCCGTTCCGACTGTCGTAAATGTTGTCTCTCTCTCTGATTTCAAATTATCATTGGTACACGTAAAAGTGAAATATTATCGCGTTTACTTGAAATTTTGTAATAACTCGGTACTGGGTAGTCCAATGCATTCATGGTCATAATTTTAAAAAAATCAGGGTAATTAAACAGTAAATTACGACACCCGCAAATTTTTTCTGCGGCGCTCTGTCTAATCACTACGGTTCAGGGCTCCTCGTATTTTGATGTTAATTAAGTGTAGCTCACGATTTTTTTGTCTCTTCTGCGTACAATTTATTTCAATATTACCTTTTCGTAATATACGTTGTTTCGTGATTTTTAGCCCATTATATTAAACAATGTCTCTGTTAACTTCGTTCGGTTAAATAATGACCCGGTTGACTTCGTTCTGGTATAGCTAGGTGAACATTTGTTATGTTTCGTAATTTCAGATAGATTTTTATACCGATTCCTCTCGAATGTACTTACTTAAATAATGTTCCTCCAGCATTTCCGAAAGTTTGCGAACCCTATTTTCATAGCTAAGAGATCCTTTCTTTGCGAGTAATAGCACGTGGCACCAGACAACGTTTCATGTAGTTCATGATGTGAAATACATCTTAAAGTGGTTAAGCCCCGATCCAATACCATTCCCACCAGTGTAATTTTCCAGTGTGTATCGTTATTTTGTTTTTCCTCTCAATACACCTAGTTCTAGATATTCCTGTGAATGTCCAGTGGGTTTTAGATACGACCCTTCAGACATTTTATTTCTCAGTTTTGTTTCTTCAGTGGTGTTTTAGTGTCATTCCCAATCATTCGTGAGTACAACTGACGCTATTTGACTAGTGTTCCTTTGTGAGCTACTGTCGTGGATACACATGTGCAGCTTGCTGTCGAAACGTTCTTGCCGTGTACCCTGTTTCTCTTGGAGGTTCCCATCAGTCTCGTAGCACAATAAGATCAGTCATCTATAGAAATAATGTGTTAGACGATTGTCACTGCAGTGATCACTTTCTTATCCGTGTCCATATGTCACACAAACGGGTGATAGGTCTGCTTTATTGTAAAAATGCCGATTTGTACTTGTGTTCAATTAATATAGGGCTTAAAAATTCTGATTTGTGTATGCGTTACCTGTGCCAATAAACACGCTGTGAGAAGCTCTGTGTGCAAAAATAATGAGTTGATTTCAACCCTTCTTTGTTATTAGAAGCTTAATAACAATGTTTCCCTTTCCTACCAAATACTGACTGAAGAACTCAAAGTGGATAGGTCTATGGGAGGGCATATAGCTAAAATAATTATTCCCAGTTACGTAAATGAATACAGGACCAACGGACATGTGCATACATGGTTCGCCCTTTCATATTTTCCTATCCCTTGCCCATAACTTTGCTGATTATTTCCGTAAGGTTGCCGCGCTAACAAGACATTCCGTAAGGCATTTCATGAGAAATATTAAACAGAATTTGCCAGCATCAATACCCTTCACGACTTCAGCCAAATAAAGCGACTAAATACGTGGATCTAATTCTGTGAGATTATTAATGTGTGTATGCTCCAGAAGTTCTGTGCCAGTAAGTCCCAAACTGTTCAGAGTACTGACTTCTAGCCACTTAACTGCAAGAAAAAAGTTTCCAGCTTTCTTCTCCAGTGTTATAATTCAGAACTATTAACTACTAACACTCATTACGGCATAGCGTATCCCTTCTAAGCTGTAAGCTTAATAGGTTTCGAGAGTCGATAAGGTAGGTTCCAGGCAATATTACATTATTACACCTCCTAAACACTGAAGTTTCGGTAATCAATACTAGCAGAGGTACAAAAGTTAGAGCCAATCGCGGGCGCTCTACTGTCAACTAGCACGCACGTGAGACGCCCACAGCAAAACAGCCCTGGCAACTCTACACTCACGTCTTGTTAGGCACACAGAGTGATTTGCGTCTAAAGTATAAGGGGAAGGCGAATGCAGAAGGTAATCTGAACCCAAAGGATATGAAAATAGCTGAAACTCGGTAAGAGACAGCTGTGGATTATATATATTAGAGCTCCGCCTTTCGTCACATACTAAAGCTTTCGCTTATGTCACTAGACGTTTCGTCTCAAAAGCTAAATTTTTCTGGGGAATACATCTGTATTGTATTCGATTGTCGGATACAGGTAGATGCCAACGATATTCAAAGACTTAACCGCCGAAGGCGTAAATTTTTCTGCTATCTAACAAGCAAGAAATACTATATTTAATGGACTACATTGGTCGACCTTCTCACTAGTTCGTAGAGGACACGACGTTGAAAGGTAGATGACACCTTCATCAGTAGTACTATCATAAAACATTTGTTTGAAGAGCTTATATGCTAGTCTCATACTTCCACGAAAACTCATGAACATTCTTCGCAATCAAGTGTTTAATGAACATCGAAACTTACGCGTCATCAGGTTTACGGATTGAACTGCCTCTTCGAACTTACCCCTATACCTAATGTGCTGCATTTTTGGTTTTATATCTGCAGTAATTTTTCTTGAGTGAAGTGAAGCAGCACGGTTCGTGGTGTCACGACACTTGTTCTGAGTTATTACTTAACGACAAAACGAGTCAATTTTGTTTTGCGGTAGACTCGTACTTCTGGATATTATATTCTTGTGAGCGAAAACATACAATTCTATGATCTACGTAAGCTATAATGTATATCACTGTAAAATTCTGTCATTGCTTTCGGCAATGTAGTTCAGTTCATTAGTAAAATTAGTACTATTTGTTACCTCAATACAAATTGTTTATCAGATAGTATACTTCCGATTAATTTGGTGACACCTACTACAAACATTATAGGTTTCTGAACAAGTGTTATTACTGAATGATGGGCTGTGATATATCTTTAATTAATAATAGTACCTAAAACTTTTTACATGTACTAGGGCCTGATAAAAAGCAATGTCGCAGGTTCATTATGTGAAAACTGTTAACGCTCCCTAAGTAAAACAAATGTTAACATTCTGCATCATTATTCTTCGTGTTTACGTATGTATTTCTCAATATAGTCGACCTAGTGACAAACACATTTCTCTCAACGAGAGACCACTTTGTTGATAATCTCACTGTAGAATTTTTGACTTCGTTGACAGAGCCGCAACCTCACCGCTGCTTCAGCACTAACAAAGTGAAGTCTTTGTAAGCGTTCTTTAAGGTTTGGTCACAGATTAAAATCGGATGGGGCCAACTTGGGACTGTATGGCAGTGACGTCAAAGTGTCGGATTGTTGCAGATGCAGTTCTCTTGTGTGGTGTCCCGTTGTGACGTTGAAGAAAAAGGGTGCCCATGTGTGGACGAACTTTTTCAATTCGACTCTTGATTACAGCACACTGGTACACGGGCGCCAACATAGTTACCTTCACACAGCCATGTTACACGCTACAATTCGAAGCCCTGTAGCGACAGAGCGTGGATACCATGTAAACATGAAGAATAAAGATGTACAGTGTTAATAAC
Organism: Schistocerca nitens; assembly: GCF_023898315.1. Taxonomy (NCBI): domain Eukaryota; kingdom Metazoa; phylum Arthropoda; class Insecta; order Orthoptera; family Acrididae; genus Schistocerca; species Schistocerca nitens. Next base: position 493,960,679 of record NC_064621.1, read on the forward strand.
GTTTGTTTAGTTTAAAAACTTTACGAGTTTTCACATAAGGAATATAGGAACATTCTTTTCACCACGCTTTAATATAGTAAAGATTTTGCGGTTGTAGGTGTCATTCACTCTAGTTCTGTCTAACACGATTCTAAGCGATCTACTGGGTGATCGAAAGGTCAGTATAAATTGGAAAACTTAATAAACCACGGAATAACGTAGATAGAGAGGTAAAAATTTACACACATGCTTGGAATGACATGGGGGTCTTATTAGAACAAAATTAAAAAAAACAATGTTCACTAAATGTCCGACAGATGACGCTGGACGGCAAACCGTCAGTCAATGCGCATGACAATCGTGTATAAAAGGAGCTGTAATGAGAGAGAGAATCATATGCGCCAGCAGTCGCAGCATGTTGGCGTTATCAGAAAAGGTGCTTTTAGTGATGCTGTATTATCAGAATGGGGAATGTGCTAGTTCAGCGTTACGATCCTATCTCCATAGGAAGGGGATTCGAACGGGTAAAGGTCCGTTGACAAATGCAGCTGTGGAGAGAATGATTTCGAAGTTCGAAGCCACGGGTTGTTTAGTCGATAGACCCCGTAGTGACCGACCGAGCACAAGACGTAATGCTGCTGAGACAGTTCAGGAAGAAATGGAGACGGTAGCGGGTTCGTCTATGCACGGGGAAGTCAGCGCTCGTGCAGTCCCATGTCGCACCGGCATTCCATACACTACTGTTTGGTTGGCACTGAGGCGTACCCTCCGATGCTATCCGTACAAAATCCATCGGCATCATGAACTGTTACCTGGCGATTTAGTGAAGTGGAAGGCATTTGCGGTGTGGGCGTTGCAAAAGATGGCAGAAGATGACGATTGGTTTAGTAACGTGTTGTGGACCGACGAAGTTCATTTCACGCTCCGAGGGTCAGCCAACGCCCACAACTGCAGAATATGGACTACCGAAAATCCTAGAACTGTCGTGGAAACTCCATTGCAGAATTTGGACTACCGAAAATCCTAAAACTGTCGTGGAAACTCCATTGCATGACGAGAAAGTCACGGTATGGGTAGGATTTACCACATCTACCGTCGTTGGGCCTTTTTTCTTCGAGGAAATGCGTGATTCTGGTCTTGTAACTGCTACCGGGACGGGTGATAGGTACGCCTATATGTTACAGGATCGCATCATCCCCAGCCTGGCTCGTAAACACCTGTTGGAACGTACGATGTTTATGCAGGATGGCGCTCCACCCAATATTGCTAGACGCGTGAAAGATCTCTTGCGCGCATCGTTTTGTGATGGTCGTGTGCTCAGCCCCCACTTTTGTCATGCTTTGCCTCCCAGGTCTCCAGACCTCAGTCCGTGCGATTATTGGCTTTGGGGTACCTGAAGTCACAAGTTTATCGTGATCGACCGACATCTCTAGGGATGCTAAAAGACAACATCCGACGCCAATGCCTCACCATAACTCCGGACATGCTTTACAGTGCTGTTCACAACATTATTCCTCTACTACAGCGATTGTTGAGGAAGAAGGTGGACATATTGAGCATTTCCTGTAAAGAACATCATCTTTGCTTTGTCTTACTTTGTTATGCTAATTATTGCTATTCTGATCAGATGAAGCGCCATCTGTCGGACATTTTTTGAACTTTTGTATTTTGTTGATTCTAATAAAACCCCATGCCATTCCAAGCATGTGTGTCAATTTGTACCTCTCTATCTACATTATTCCGTGATTTATTCAGTTTTCAAATTTGTACTGACTTTTTAATCACCCGGCATATACTTCGTGCTCCTTGTTTTGCTGTTACGTAAATTATGGCGACGGAAACCATCCATTGAGTTGCTCAGTGACCGTACTGGCACCAAAACAGAAGATGATAAAAGTGAGAGCGATATACTGTATTACGTCACCCGAAATGGTTTCAACGCGGAAGATCGTAATACGGTTCTTACTTTCAGTCACTGCACTATGCCGCAATGGCATGTGGCTAGTGACCGTAGAATAAAACATCAACGAAAGCAGTCCAACAGTGAAATGGCAACTGAAGCAGGTTGGAGACGTTCTACAGAGAGTAGTCGAGAGAACTTGCTCGCTTCTAACAGAAGTTTATCATTGGTCACCGAAGTAAGGAATGGTAGCTGGCAATTGAAAAATGGGACAAGGTAGTCACGTTTTCCTGAAATGTCGTCAGATGGAGGGATATTAGTATAAGTCTTTTTTGCTGACACTTATAGAGTCCTGAAGCACATTTCATGTTAATGAATTACGACGTTTTTGGAGAAAGAAAATCTTCTCTACAAAAGTAAGCGTGCTTTCTTCAGAGATCTTAAAAAAAAATTACTTCGCTCTATTGGTTCATCACATCCAAGGCACCGTAGACAAAGACGCTGAGGTTGATGCCGCGTTCTTTGGCTTCAGAAAGGCTCAGTTGCCACTATCATTTAACGAAGAAATTACCAGCTTAGCCGTTATTGGACCAGATTTGCGATTGCATACAGAGCTTCCCAGCAGACTGAGCTCAACACGTCATTCTCAACAGAGCAAAAACTACAAATCTGAAAGTAATTTTGTGAATACCATAGGAGAGAGTTATAAGGCAGCTTCTATCCGTATTTACAATTTACGTTAATGATCTAGAGTAGCAGTAGTGAATCTGGTCCCTAACGTCCACTAGTGTGTGTTTCAGCTTTCGTGGTGACGGTAGGTTGTAGAGGGTTCAGAAACGTTATCACTAGGTGTTCATAAAACCTTTACATAAAGTATTTGGTTATTAGTTATTATTATATGTAATAACTTGCTAAAATTGTACTTTATAAAGTTTATAAGGTAATATTAATTCCCTAGTCGATAAATGACAATTACTAAGGAATCAGTGGGAGGTTTGAGAATTTTACCTCTAAAATAGATAAAAAAACTTGGTGACAGGTGTAAAAACTTAACCCTGATGTAGATGATAACTTAGGATACTTAGTGAAGCTGTTCGCAAATGATGCTGCCAGAAAACTGTAGCGAAATGCTGACAGGCCTCAAGAGGATCGAAAATAGTTTCAGGGACTGGCTGTTAACTTTGGACGTAAATAAATGTAACATATGGCACATAGAAGGCCAGGCGGTCCATTGCTGTTCGATTACACTATTGGAAACAGGTCGTCGAAACAGTAACTAACGTAAAATATCTGGCAGATACGTCCATAGCGAACTGAAGTGGAGGGAGTACATAAAAGAAGTAGTAGGAAAAGCAGATGCCGGATTAATATTCATTGGGAGAATTGTAAAGATATTTAATTTACCCACAAATGTGTAGCTTACACTTATTTGATGAATTCTTGTGTGTTGTCCATAGCCTGGGACTCTTACCAAGTAGGATTACTAGGAGGGTTAGAGTAGACCAAAGAGTGGCGTGTTTCGTCACTAGATAGGTAATTCAGGGAAGGTTATTATAAAGATGCTCTATTAAGTCCAGAGGGGGACGCTACAAGAGAGCCGCTATACATCACGGCGAAGTTTGTTACTGAAATTTCAATAGCGTACGTTCCAAGAAGTTAGGCAACGTAATACTTCACCCTACATACACTATGTGATCAAAAGTATCCGGACACTGCGAAAAAAATGTGTTTTCCATATTAGGTGAATTGTGCTGCCAACTACTGCCACGTGCTCCATATCAGCGACCTCAGTAGTCATTTGACATCGTGAGAGAGCTTAATGGGACGCTCCGCGGAACTCACAAACTTCGAACGTTTTCAGGTGATTGGGTCTCAGTTGTGTCATGGTCTGTGCCCACTGTTTCCAATGTGATAGTGAAGTGGAAACGTAAAGGGACACGTACGGCACAAAAGCGTACAAGCCGACCTCTTCTGTTGACTGACAGAGACCGCCGACAGTTGAAGAGGGTCGTAATGTGTAATAGGTAGACATCTATCCAGACCATCACACGTGAATTCCAAACTGCATCAGGATCCATTGCGAGAACTATGACACGTAGGCGGGAGGTGAGAAAACTTGGATTTCATGGTGGAGCGGCTGCTCATAAGCCACACATCACGCCGGTAAATGACAAACGATGCCTCGCTTGGTGTAAGGAGCTTAAACATTGGATGATTTAACAGTGTAAAAACGCTGTGTAGTGTGACGAATTACGGTACACAATGTGGCAATCCGATAGCAGGGTATGGGTATGGCGAATGCACGGTGAACATGATCTGCGAGCGTGTGTAGTGCCAACAGCAAATTCAGAGGCGGTAGGGTGATGGTGTGGTCGTGTTCTAATGGAGTGGGCTTACACTCCTTGTTGTTTTGCGTGGAGCTATAACATCACAGGCCTACATTGATGTTTTAAGCACCTTCTTGCTTCCCATTGGTTGAAGAGCAGTTCCGGAAAGGCGAATGCATCTTTCAACACGATCGAGCACCTGTTCATAATGCACGACCTGTGGCGGAGTGGCTACACGACAACAACATCCCTGTAATGGAATGGCCTTCAGAGTCCTGACCTGAATCCTATAGAACGTCTTTGGGATGTTTTGGAACGCCGACTTCGTGCCAGGCCTCACCGACCGACATCCATACCTCTCCTCAGTGCAGCACTCCATGAAGTAAGGGCTGCCTTTCCCCAAAACAAACCGTCCAGCACCTGACCGAATGTATGCCTGCGAGAGTGGAACCTGTCTCCAAGACAGCATTACCGATAGAGGGCACCACGATCTTGTAAGTCATTCTCTGCCAGGTGTCCGGCTGCTTTTGATTACATAGTGTACGTCTCACGACAAAGCCACGACGAGAAAATTATAGGATTTAGATACCATAAGGGGCTTTACCGACTTACATTCGTCCCGGGCGTCACTCTGGAATGTGAAAGGGGGGAAAGATAGCGGTATCACAGGTTCCCTCCGCTTTTCACCGTTTGGTAGCTTCTGTAGTTTAGGTCTAGAGGCAGGTATAGGTTTACAGATTTATTTCATTCCCAGGGTTCGGCAGAAGCAAGAGATTTTGTTTACAGTTGTTACGAATTCCAAACTTATTTCCCTTGTGTGTCTCCGTAACATGTTATACGTGTAAAGATATACTTCGTTCAACATAGACTGGGCTATTAACTCTTTAACATTACTGCTAAGGTCGCCGGACAAAATATAAGTCGCCCCAGTGCGCATATGCTGAAGAACCGTCAAGCCTTTAGACATGACGCAGCAATCGAGTCACGTTTCAAGCGTCCGCGTACTGCCGCCCTGTGTGCACAAGCCTGTAGCGATCTGTGAGACATTTATGTTCCAACGGACATTGTACGTAAGCATGGGTAAACCAAAGAACATTACAGAGTGGCAAAAACGGGCAACCGTGTTTGATAGTGCTCATGGCCATACGGTGTTGAAACTGGAAATTGCTGTTTCTGTTGGTGTTCAGTGGCGAGTTGTTTAGCGCGTCTACAAGTAGTGGTGTAACTCACGTCACCACAAAATACGACGTCAGAATTGTGGTTGGGAAAAGATCCTGACAGACAGGGACCGGAGGGGTGTTTCACAGCCTGAGAATCGAGATCGCCTCCAAACTATACAGGAATTGCAGACGATGGTAAATGAAGGTCCATCCCAAACTTTTGGTACGAAAACATGAGGACGGGAATTACATGCAATGAACATTAGGGGTCAGTCACCTCGCGAGAGGGTATTGCTCACACAGGCACATGAAAACAAGAGCAATGTTATATACTTATACGGACATGGTCTTAAAGAACAGACACCATTGGTGACCTGCAGCCGTCTAGAATGAAATAGGAATTACATATTAATACGTTCAGCTGCTGACGGGCGTTGATATATATCAATGGGGACAGGCGAAAATATATGCCCCGACCGAGGCTCGAACCCGGATTCTCCTGCTTACATGGCAGACACTCTGTCCATCTGAACCATCGACGGCACAGAGGACAGTGCGACTGCAGGGACTACCTCGCGCACGCCTCCCGCGAGACCCACATTCTCACCTTATATGTCCACACGCTATAATCGTAGTGTTCCTACCCAACACACTAATGGCTGCTTCCGATAACGTGATTCGGCAGTTTATTATCCCATCAGCTTTAAGACGTGAAAAACTCTTCAAATTACCAGACACAAAAAATCTGCTACTCCACTACATATGTTCAAAAATTAAGGAAAGAGCGTTTTCGTAAACTTAATTGTGGTTAGCATTACAGTAACTTAATAGCGTGCTACATTTGAATACAAGCAGATATTGAGAAAATTAATTCTACTAGTGACTCTTATGTAATACTGTTTCCCAATGATAAAATTTTGTAAAATTATATGTGTAAACCGTCCCACCATGGTGGGGAGGCTTGCGTGCCTCAGCGATACAGATAGCCGTACCGTACGTGCAACCACAACGGAGGGGTATCTGTTGAGAGGCCAGACAAACGTGTTGTTCCTGAAGAGCGGCAGCAGTGTTTCCAGTGGTTGCAGGGGCAACAGTCTGGATCATTGACTGATCAGGCCTTGTAACGCTAACCAAAACGGCCTTGCTGTGCTGGTACTGCGAACGGCTGAAAGCAAGGAGAAACTACAGCCGTAATTTTTCCCGAGGGCATGCAGCTTTACTGTATGGTTAAATGATGATGGCGTCCTCGTGAGTAAAATATTCTGGAGGTAAATTAGTCCCCCATTCGGATCTCCGAGCGGGGACTACTCAAGAGGACGTCGTTATCAGGAGAAAGAAAACTGGCGTTCTAAGGATCGGAGCGTGGAATGTCAGATCCCTTAATCGGGCAGGTAGGTTACAAAATTTTAAAAGGGAAGTCGACAGATTAAAGTTAGATGTAGTGCGACATAGTGAAGTTCGGTGGCCGGAGGAACAAGACTTCTGGTCAGGTGAATGCAGGGCTATAAATACAAAATCAAATAGGGGTAAGGCAGGAGTGGATTTAATAATGAATACGAAAATAGGAATGCGGGTAAGCTACTACAAACAGCATAGTGACGCATAATTGTGGCCAAGATAGATATGAAGCCCACGCCTACCACAGCAGTACAAGTTAATATGAAAACTAGCTCCGCAGACGACGAAGAGATTGATGAAATGTATGATGACATAAAAGAAATTATTCAGATAGTGAAGGGAGGCGAAAATTTAATAGCCATTGGTAACTGGAATTCGATAGTAGGAAAAGCGAGAGAAGGAAACGTAGTAGGTGAATAAGGATTGGGGGGAAGAAATGAAAGAGGAAGCCGCCTGGTAGAATTTTGCACAGAGCATAACTTAATCACAGCTACCACTTGGTTCAAGAATCATAAAAGAAGGTTGTATACATGGATGAAGCCTGGAAATACTGTCAGGTTTCAGATAATTTATATAATGGTAAGACAGACATTCAGGGACCAGGTTTAAAATTGTAAGACTTTTCCAGGGGCAGATGTGGACTCTGACCACAATCTATTGTTTATTAATTGTAGATTAAAACTGAAGAAACGGCAAAAAGGTGGGAATTTGAGGAGATGGGACCTGGATAAACTGAAAGAACCGGAGGTTGAAGAGGGCTTCATGACGAGCATTAGGGAAAGATTGACAAGATTGATGGAAAGACATACAGTAGACGAAGAATGAGTAGCTTTCAGAGACGAAATAGTGATGGTAGCACAAGATCAAGTAGGTAAAAAGACGAGGGCTAATAGAAATCCTTGGATAACAGAAGAGATATTGAATTCAATTGATGAAAAGAGAAAATATAAAAATTCAGTAAATGAAGCAGACAAGAAGGAATGCAAACGTCTCAAAAATGAGATCGACAGGAAGTGCAAAATGGCTAAGCAGGGATGGCTAGAGGACAGATGTACGGTTGTAGAGGCTTATCTCACGAGGGCAAAATAGATACTACTGGAAAGTTTGGGATGGACCTTCATTTACCATCGTCTGCAATTCCTGTATAGTTTGGAGGCGATCTCGATTCTCAGGCTGCGAAACACCCCTCCGGTCCCTGTCTGTCAGGATCTTTTCCCAACCACAATTCTGACGTCGTATTTTGTGGTGACGTGAGTTACACCACTACTTGTAGACGCGCTAAACAACTCGCTACTGAACACCAACAGAAACTGGAAAATTAAAGAGACCTTTGGAGAAAATAGAACGACTTATATGAATTTCAAGAGTCCAGATGGAAACCCAGTTCTAAGGAACGAAGGGAAAGCAGAAAGGTGGAAGGAGTATATAGGGGGTCTATACAAAGGCGATGTTCTTAAGGACAATAATATAGAGTTGGAAGAGAATATAGATGAAGATGAAATGGGAGATATGATACTGCTTGAAGAGTTTGACAGAGAACTGAAAGACCTAAGTCGAAACAAGGCCACGGGAGTAGACAACATTCCATTAGAACTACTGACACCCTTAGGAGAGCCAGTCCTGACAAAACTCTACCGCCTGATGAGCAAGATGTATGAGACGCGCGAAATACCCTCAGTCTGCAAGAAAAATATCATAATTCCAATCTCAAAGAAAGCAGGTGTTGACAGATGTGAAAATTACCGAACTATCAGTTTAATAAGCCACTGCAGCAAAATACTAATGCGAATTCGTTACAGACGAATGGAAAAACTGGTAGAAGCCGACCTCGGGGAAGATCAGTTTCGATTCCGTAGAAATATTGAAACACATGAGGCAGTACTGACCCTACGACTTATCTTAGAAGGAAGATTAAGGAAAGGTAAAACTACGTTTCTAGAATTTGTAGACTTAGAGAAAGCTTTTGACAATGTTGACTGGAATACTCTCTTTCAAATTCTTAAGGTTGCAGGGGTACAAATAGAGGGAGCGAAAGGCTATTTACAATTTGTACAGAAACCAGATGGCAGTTATAAGAGTCGAGGGATATGAAAGGGAAGCAGTGGTTGGGAAGGGAGTGAGACAGGTTTGTAGCCTCTCCCCGATGCTATTCAATCTGTATATTGAGCACGCAGTAAAGGAAACAAAAGAAAAATTTGGAGTAGGAATTAAAATCCATGGAGAAGAAATAAAAACTTTGAGGTTCGACGATGAGATTGTAATTCTGCCACAGCAAAGGATCTGGAAGAGCAGCTGAACGGAATGGACATGGTCTTGCAAGGAGCATATAGGATGAACATCAACAAATCACAACGAGAATAATGGAATGTAGTCGAAATAAAACGGATGATGCTGAGGGAATTAGATTCGGAAATGAGACGTTTAAAGTAGTAAATGAGTACTGATATTTGGGGAGCAAAATAACTGATGATGATCGAAGTAGAGAGGATATAAAATGTAGACTGTCAATGGCAAGGAAAGCATTTCTGAAGAAGAGAAATTCGTTAACATCGAATATTGATTGAAGTGTCAGGAAGTCGTTTCTGAAAGTATTTGTATGGAGTGTAGCCATGTATGGAAGTGAAACATGGACGATAAATAGTTTATGCAAGAAGAGATTAGAAGCTTTCGAAATGTGGTGCTACAGAGGAATTATGAAGATTAGATGGGTAGATCACGTAACTAATGAGGAGGTATTGAATAGAATTGGAGAGAAGAGAAATTTGTGGCACAACTTCATTAGAAGTAGGGATCGGTTGGTAGGCCGTATTCTGAGGCATCAAGGGATAACCAATTTAGTGTTGGAGGGAGACCAAGAGATGAATACAGTAAACAGATTCAGGAGGATGTAGGTTGCAGTAGGTACTGGGAGATGAAGAACCTTGCACAGGATTGAGTAGCATGGAGAGCTGCATCAAACCAGTCTCTGGACCGAAGACCACAACAGCAACAATAACAACATGTGTAAACACATACGATGTAAAAGGTGGTATCAGCATCCCAGTGTAACAACATAAAATTTTGTCATAGATTCTATTTATATTTATATGTGTGCTGTGGCTTAACCATTGGAGCACTAGTAATTTCTGCCTCAAAACATCATTTTATTGTGAAATGAAACACTCGATAATATTCCAAGACAGTCATCAAGGGTCAAGTACTGTAGTGCATTGTAGCCTTCATTTACAGCCTCCAAAACAATAGTCAGTGCATAGATTATGCTACTTGATTATGGGGGACGATGTAAATTTGAGTTTGTATCTTTACTTTTATGGGAGGTTTCGAAAGGAAACCACGGGGCTAGTAAGCACTTTTAATAATATGTTACTAAATTTTAAACCCTTTTCGTTTGTCCATGGCATTATAATTGGTTTTGTGAATTACGAGTTAATGACAGTTTCGAGATGACGGATTGTTTCTACGAAAAATATGAGTTGGCTTTCAAATTTATCGTGTGTAGTGATGGGAGGTAGAAAATTGTATGTCCTAGTGGTTCGAAAATAAAACAACCTTCCTAGAAACGAATGACTTTTTATTTTTTGTCTCTTGCTTAGTATCATAGTGAAGCATAATTTTGTGAAAAAAAAATTTTCATGTTGTTCGGTCTGAAAGGGGTAAATCGTTATTATTATTTGAATTAAATATTGAGGTCAATTTGGCAACTTGCTGAAGACTGACTTTACTCGAAAATAACTTCACAGTTTTTTGAGTAATTAATTTCAATAACCGCTTAATTCAACATCAGTCAAGACAGTGGCCATTTTGCTACATATTACTTTCACAGTTGCCATCCATGTTGTCTCTAATTGAAAGTAAATTTGATAAAAGATAATTAGCTTCATTTCAGAAATAGTAATATTATTGCTCAAACCTTTAAGATACATTGATCCTTCGAAAGTGGCGACTGAAATTTTCGTTCAGTAACGTTTTTTTATTGCTAGATTCTTGTACAGTAATGTGAAATTGGTTTCCTGTGATTCTTTAAACACATATTGCTGCGTCGAGGATAAAACCAAGTTATAAGGAATAAAATTCAGGTAGATTGTGAAGCGAAGTGTCATTTAAATACGAGACAAAATTTACATGTTGGACCACTTACCTTCTTCGTCCTTTGGAAAGAAGCCCACGATAGTTTTTGATTGCATTAACAACAAGTTAAATTTCAGTTAGGATCCAGATGGTCAAAACTAATTAAAAATATTTAAAGTACTTTAAATAAAGTTTCCGTAAAGCGCAGAGTAAACGTCAACTGAGTTACCGAAACCGTTAGCGCTCTAGGAAACAAGAGTGCCTCGCGAACGGTACTTTTTTGGGGGGCTACACACACACATACACACACGAGCCATCGGCTGCCCGGACACAAAAACAGACGGTCGGGCAGACAGCTTCAACGCAACAGCCGTCAAACTGGACTTCTAATTTCCAGATGTTGACATTTCAGTTCCGTATAAATACTGCTGCAAAGTAAACCCATTTAATGCGAACACTTGTCATTTCCGTAATTAAAAGGTATTGTCCCAATTAGAAAAAAACTGTGTAGGCTCGAAAAAATGGCTCTGAGCACTATGGGACTTAACTTCTGAGGTCATCAGTCCCGTAGAACTTAGAACTACTTAAACCTAAGGACATCACACACATCCATGCCCGAGGCAGGATTCGAACCTGCGACCGTAGTGGTCGCGTGGTTCCAGACTGTAGCGCCTAGAACCGCTCGGCCACTCCGGCCGGCATGTGTAGGCTCGATTCCACTCGATCTGTTGCTTAAAAATTAAGCAGAAATGGAAGTCGTCTGTATCGATTATAAAGTAAAACATTTGTTGTACACTGATGCTAAGCGTTTAGACGTACCGGAAGCTTAGCTTTAGTTTACCAAAAGCTCTCCTAATCACTTTTAGTTATTTTATTTCTTTTCGTATCCATACGCCCTTCGTGTTCCACTGCCCTAAACTTAAAAAGCCACCATAGGACATCATGGTAAATTTCTAATATTTTTTCATATGTTGCTGTTATACTGTTTTAGTCTCTATTTGATTAATTTTGAAGCCTGCTGTCCGTCTTACTCTGTTGTTTTATTTGCGTTTAGTTCATCTGCACCCAATATAAACAGTACTGTAAGGCACAGTCAAATGAAAAGAACAAATGAGATAAAAGTAAGTAAACTGTTTACTACAGTTCAAACGTTCGCGGGATCCGGTCGCCATCGTTGTTTCGAGTGTGCTGCAGAAGTCACTGAGTAGCTCTTACACGTCCTTCATAGAATCCCTATCTCTATGCATCAGTTTTCATATTTTAAGAGCTTGAAGACAGACATTCGATGCCTTCGATTTGCTACGTACGAAGAAGTGCACATCTGGGTACAGTTATGCCTCTGTAGCTATCCGCATATATTTTTCCATGTAGTCGTAGTGTGATAAACGTAATAATTGTTACTGGGTTAACAGTTATGACGATTACTTCCAAAATAATAAAAATTTCACTTATTTTTTCTATCAGTCCCGTTTTGATTTGACTACCGCTACAAAACATTAAACTAGATCAGATGTTTTTATTACAAATGAAACTCCTCCTGCTGTTCTAGTTTCGACGTTGCGTCAACGCTATCTTCAGGCCCGTACACTTTCATGATATCAATTGTGTGTGGCGGTAAGACCAATACGTGACGCGTCTGCTGGAGGTGAGTATTTGCGTGAATCGCCCCATCATGAGTAATATGTCTTACCGTTCGACAGGGGTTTTGGTAAATCTTTATTCTTACTGCGAATCATAGTGAGTAAGCTGCCAGAAGCTTGTGGTCCTATGGATAACGTTGTTAACTTCCAATCTCAAGCCCCTGGTTCGAATCCCAGCCGTGTTGGGGATTTTCTTCCCACTGACTCACTTGGTTTTTGTGTTGTTCTCATCATTTCATCATCATCGACACGAAAGTCGCAAAAGTGGTGTCAAATAAAAAGTCTTCCACCAAGCGAACGAAGGACACTTTAGGCCAACAACAACGTACGCCCATTTCGTGTTTGCGACGGTCTGTCTCAATTTTCGATGATTCCTATAGTCACAATGAAACGTAATAAACCTGACAATAGCTACAAAATCATTTTAGTTGACTTTACTGACATAAAGACGTGTTTCATGTCATGGACACTCATTATCACCGAGGCAAAGTAGTCGTGGTTTACACTGAGCTGACACAACACATGGGACAGCAATTTGCGCATATAAAGATAGCGGTATTATCGCGTAGGCGGAGCTTTTATTTGTACTCAGAAACTTCAAGTGGAAAGGTTCCCGACACGTTTATGGCCGCACGAAGGAACTCTGAAAGGGGAATGGTAGCTGGACATAGACGCATTGTACGTTCAGGTTTCGAAATCGTTGAGGAATTCAATATTCCGACATCCTCAGTGTAAAGAGAATGCCGAGAATACTAAATATCAGGCATTACCTCACACCACAGACAAAAAGTTCGCCGACGGCCTCCACTTAACGGCTGAGAGCAGTGGCGTTTGCGTAGAGTTATCAGTGATGACACACAGCCAACACTGCATGAAATAACCACATAAATCAATGTGGGGCGTACGAAGAATGTATCCGGTAGGACAGTGAGGCGAAATTTGACGTTTATGAGCTATGGAAGCAGGCAACCGACACGGGTGCCGTTATTAACAGCGTAACATCGACTGCAGCGCCTCTCCTCAGCTCGTGACAGCACTGGCAGTACCCTAGACGACTGTAAACCGTGGCCTGGTCAGATGAGTCCCGATTTCAGCTGGTAGGAGTTGATGGTAGAGTGCGAGTGTTGTGCAGACGCCACGAAGCCAAGGACCCAGGTTGTCAACAGGGCACTATGCAAGCTGTTAATGCCTCCATAATGGTGTGCGTTGTGTTTCAGTAGAATGGACTGGGACTTTTGGCCCAAGTGAACCGGTCATTCACTGGAAATGGTTATTTGGCTATTTGTAGATCATTTGTTCGCAAACAACGATGGAATTTTTACGGAAGGTAACGTGCCATGTCATCGGACCACAGTTTCTCACATTTGGTTGTAGAACATTCTGGACAATTAGAGCGAATGATTTGGCCACCCAGATGGCCTGACATGAATCCCATCGAACATTTCTAGGAAATAATCGTGAATAAAATCTTGCACCGACAACAATTCCGCAGTTATGTACAGCTGCGAGGACAACGTGGATCAATGTTTATGCAGGGAACTTCCGATGGCTTGTTGAGCTCATGCCACGTCGAGTTGCGGCAATACACCGGGCAGAAGCCCGACACAATTTTAGAAGGTATTCTATGACTTTTTTCACCTCAGTGTACGTTCTTTGATTTCTCTGTGGATACAGAATATGTGAAAATAAAATGTGGCTTTAGATTGGCGTTCGCCATGTAGACATCGTATCAATTACTTCGGACCCGCTTTTTTCCCACGTGGCGCTGCAGTGTATGCAGGGCGCCCTCGTTAGGGAAAGAGAAGCGTCCCGTTACGCCGCCAGCAACTATGGCGCTGTAATTAGGGAGTAATCAGCGGGAGAGCCGCGCCTGTGCAGACTGTTGCGTGCCTACTTGCTGGCACGGCCGCTAGCGTGCGGGCGGCGCTAATGGAGCCGCCAGGACTCCGCCGCTACGTCACACGCGCACCAACTAACGGCGCCGAGCCTCTCCCGGGTGCACCCCGTGCGTGCAGCACATGCTGCCCCACCTTGCGCACCTCCTTCCACTCTTCCTGTTACGCGAAACAGTATCACTTATCTAAACCTCTACCAGTCCAGAACTCAGTACATTCCTAAAGATGTGCAGCGTTCTGTAATCAGGGAAAGTCACACTATTCGTATAATTATTATTAAAATGGCAGCGTCGTTATACTATTATAACAATAACAGAAATTGAACTAGCTCACAAACGGAGCACTGTAATCCGGAAAGTTCCTCAGGAGTCTGTTCTTACGCCACACTAATTTCCAGCATACGTGAACAAATACAATGGGTGGACAAAAATATGGACACACAACAGATTACGATCCCCAGTACTGTGTTGCGAAACCTCTGGCATGCCAAACAGCTTCCAGTAGGAATGGCTACACAGTGGTCCTTAACCATTTTTCAGGGAATTTCAGTTAACGGTGATTAATATGGATAGCGATCACGCATCAGTGACCACAAAGCCTCAGTAATAATGAGACTCAGTAAACAGTGGTAGCCAGGGGAGATGCGCCTTACGACTCACAGAATCAGTCATAGAGGATTCGAGCTGTTTGGATAGGACCCCGTCGTCTTGGAACACAGCATCAAGACTGGGGAGTGAACATTGTACCCTGCAATGGCCCTGAACAGCTGAAATGGTCATATAATCCCCAGTAGTACCCGCTGGGCCCGTGGAATACCAGCAGCTGGCTGCCCTATCACCACTGAATCCCCGTCGTGTTTCACTGTTGGGGCGTGAACTCGGCCAGATGTTGTACACAATATGCAACAAGACTCCTCCGATCAAAATGACTTTCTGGCATTGGGCCATGGCTCAAACACGACGTTTCCCTCTTACGGACATTTGAATCATATATCAGCTCGCCCTACTGTTCCCAGCTTATTGAGCCCCCTTCGCGTTATTTTGGCTCTGGACAGGGTTCGCGAGTGCCGAATACAGTCCAGTAGCGACTTTTGTAGCTGTCATACTAATGTTTTTGGTCTCATCAATGACCGTCTCGCACGATCACTCAACACACAATTTCGTCCGCCTTGTGACTTAGCGAATGCAGTTTTACCGAATTCTCTGTATGCGGTGCTAATCTTTGATATGCTGCCTCTTGAAACGCAAATCACTACAGCCAGCTTCGTTACGAAAACACCCACTCTACCAACGCCAACGATCCGCCCACGTTATTAGTCACTCAGCTCCGACGTAATGCACTCACTAAATAGAACACTCAACCACTACTGACACTTGCAACGTATCGCTGACGTTACACATATGCATTTAATAGTCAAATACAACAACGCAACTTGCAGGAATGGTTAGCAACTACATTTGGGTTGAAGCACGCATTCCTCGTAATGTTTCCATATTTGTGTTAAATTCTTGTAGATACACCGTGGGCTAGGTGCAGTCTCCTTTTGTATTAATCAAAACGTCCTGTGTCCTTCATTTCGTCCCTTCCACTGCTGTAATTTTGAAAAATAATCGTTCGCACCTGTGATGGAAGACTTCCGGTGTAAGAAGTAAGAATCGTTCTGCGAACAGCAGAGTGTAGGGGGACAGACAGAGGTTCGGGGCATCCTCATGTCCGATGGATGATAAATTACTCCAAAGAGATGGAAGAATACACAGTGCTCAATGGCGTCTTGCAGAATGCAGTGTACATTACTGCCTTGAATACACACTGTTTATATCCAAGGGACACGAAAAGTGATTACGAAAATTTAAACTCCCCTCCGAAGAAAATTGGTGGGTTGGTGAATTGAAAAATAAGGAATATAAGATTTCCTGGTAAGATGAATGGAAGCAAAGGTTAGTGCACAGGGGTAAGAGTCGTCATAAATGGAAAGACAATTCAGAGAGTGAAAATATTATTATCATCAGAATCGACAGCAAACCGACGCGATCAACAATAATTCCAAAATCTTCAACTTGACAGTAAAAATCGATGTTACAGTCTCGGAAAGGATGAAAAACTGATCCAATTACTTGTGTAACTAATTTTGGTACAATCGTAGACGTAAGTAAAACTATGGTTTTTACAAGAGAAGCTTAAGTCCTAGAAATCACGTATTGGTTACGAAAGGTGCACGTATAAAAGAAGTACCAAATGGAGAGAAAATACGATAAGTCAAAAGTATCACTTTCTTTTTACATAATGTGTTGGAAAGGTATGTTAAAGTAAAGCCATTTGGAACTTGTCAAATTAAAAATTCACCTCAAAATACATTAAAATAAAAAGTCATGGTGAGGAGATACTCAGATAACATCAGTGTGAACTTCACAGACAAAACATGTCAGTTAACTACGGTGCTTGTTTCCAAAGTTCAGCCGACTTAGAGAGCACTACGTCTTTGCGAGTAGGAAACGCGCAAATCAGCATTCGGGGTGGTTTACATAAGACCAATTGACAAAAAATTCCTGCGATTAAGATCGCATGCTTAAAGCTATAAAAATATGAAGTAAAAGCATAACCTCTTGAAGTAGACATAAACATGGGATTCATTTCTTGCGATATGACAAGAGGACTTTAACCTAAACATTCAGTGCTGGATAAGGGACGACATAAGGAAGTGCGTCTGCGCTAAATGATGTCTTCGACATATTTCTCGCGGCCGGTCACAACCCTTTGGCTGTGGTGAGTCAGGAGTTAAAGTCAACAAGGAAATTCTTATTCCTAAGCTGCAGCTATTCGTTCCAGATAAAACCACCTTTTTCAGCTCAGTGTTCAAAAATCTAAAGTTCCTCCAAAAGTTCTTAGTCATTTTCTTCTTCTTTGTGAGAGTGTTTAGGGTTCAATAAATCCTTTGCGTAATGGAATCACACACGCTTTACCCTGCTCTCCACAGCAGTGCTTATTACATCTAATTTTGAATGCCCTTCCAGTTTGTCTATGTAAAATCTCGGACAGTTGTCAAACGTCATTTTGTAAACACTTGATTTGGTAAAAGAATCTGCTTTTGCCCTAGCGTGTGCGCTAAATTTTTCTTTAAACTATTACACTGGCCAACAGTGAAAACGGAACTGGGATGAAAAAATGTTTGTTATCTATATACCACGCAGATAATGAAAACTACAGTAAAAACTCTAATTAGCACTCATTTCCAAGTTAAAGAGGTTTTCATTTAGTTATAACAACATTTTACTACCATCCATTGTCAATCCCTTCACGTATGGGCTTCGAAATCCTGCTGATGTTAGACCGAGTGATCTAGTTCCAGGCCCCATATCTGTGTATTTTGTCGCTATTTTTAGTCCCAGTTCTTAGCAGCCAGGGGAAGAGGAAGGGAGGAGCGGAGCATGTGTCATTTAAGAATAGTTTACAGTACGTCTATTGCAAGCTGCATTCTGTTCGTTTAATGGAAGCGTAAGTTACTCAAGTGTAGTTATTGCGTGTGGTCATTGTAATTCCTGATTTCAGTATACCTCTAAAATGCGTAAACAGTGCTGACAATGTTTGCTACATTGGCGAACAGGCTACGTTGAAAATGCTAAGGTCAGTAGCGCCGTAAATTAAGAAGGCGCAAATACGGTACTGTGGCTGTGAAACTTGGACGAGGAGAACCCCTGCGCGCCTCGTGTATGTTGCGTATATTTTGTCTCGCGTCTACATTCGTGGTGGTAAGGATCTTCCATGGTCTTTGGTATACCCATGAACTGTCGATAAACCTTCAAACTAAGTACATGACCGTTACTTTTGTATCAGAAATCCATTAATACCTGGTATTTCCAAGAAGATAAAGTCTTCCTGACATATCCTAATAAATCGTCGGCCAAGCGTCCGGTTCTTCAAGGAGACGGACTGCGTGTTCCTGCCCGTCTGATTGTGATGGTGACGAGGGCGGAAGTGTACCTATACTCTGTTCATCATAAGAATAAACCTGATGTAAACAAACATAAACGTGATGATTGTTCAGAAGTAGCACACGTACACTGGTGTTGAAACGCTCTTGGAAGTAGGTTCCACTTACGTATTAGATATCTTATTAGTAAGTTACGTTACATGAAACTTTAAGATATTCTTATTATATTCATTATTGTATTAATAGCCACCAACGTTTGCCTTAATCACTCTTTAGTTATGTAGTTTTTATTTCAAAAGTCGTGTACCTTCACAGCCTCTGTACTGTTGAGCTCTGATTGTTGTGCTGTTAATACGTAGTACAAAAATGTCTGAGGCTGCGTTCTTCTCCTTGATGAAACACGCGTGTGTAACATGGTTAAAAAATGCAGAGAAATAGTTCGTTTTTAGAGATAAATTTACAGAAGGAATCGGTTTTGAAGCTTTCGAGGCTCTGTATTTCGTACAGCTGGGATTCAAATAGATAGATGAATAGCGGAATCGGTAACGTAGTAGACTGATTATCTCATGCAATTAATGATCGCAGATTCAGGTTTCACTTTGGTTCTCCTTTCTTTTCGTTCAATTTGAAATTCAATTTAAAATTCATCATAATTTTTTTATGAATAATCCACATCTTCTTGTTTGTAATTACATATTGCACGAGAGATTCCTGCTTTTCATTTGAAATATAAATTCTTAATTATCGTTACTTTATGAAGGATTGTTAATAAAGGTTGCTTAAATTAAGAAAGTTTAACAATTTAATGTTTTAGGACAAAATGAAAAACCAAATACTCTTCATTTGGACATCCATTATTTTATATCTCAGATATAGTCCCACAAACCAGAGTTGTAACTGTCGTAGAAACATGAAAAACAATCATTTTCACATTATAGAGCACACCATACAAAACCTGAATTTTTACATTTGCCACTGTATCATTACAAAGTGAATCCAATCGAACTGACCTGGAACCAAGTTTAGGGACTCGTCGTAATAAATAACAAGACTGTTAAGCTGCCAGACGTACTGGAAGTAACGCACGCAGCCTTTTCACATGTCACTACCGACCGCTGGGGAGATATACACAGAGGAGCTAAAGAAACTGGTAAACCTGCCTAAGTCGTGTAGGGCTCCTCCGAACACGCAGAAGTGCTGCAACACGACGTGGCATGGACTCAACTGTTACCTGTTGACGACCCCATGAAGCCGGCAGGGCTGTCCATAAATCCGTTAGGGTACGAGGCGCTGAACGTCTTTTCTGAACAGGACGTTGCAAGACATCCCAGATATGATCAATAACGTTCATGTTTAGGGAGTCTGTTGGCCAGCGGAAGGATTTAAACTGAGGAGAGTGTTTCTGGAGCCACTCTGTAGCAATTCTGGACGTATGTGGTGTCGCATTATCCCGCTGGAATTGCCCACGTCCGTCGGAGTGGACAATGGACATGAATGGATGCAGGTGATCAGACAGGATGTTTACGTAAGTGTCACCTGATAGAATTATATCTAGACGTGTCAGGGGTCCCATATCACTCCAACTGCACACATTCCATACCATTATAGAGCCTCCACCAGCTTGAACAGTCCCATGCTGACATGCAGGGTGCATTGATTCATGAGGATGTGTCCATACCCGTACACGTCCATCCGCTCGATACAATATGAAACGAGACTCGTTTGACCAGGCACATGTTTCCAGTCAGAAATAGTCCAACGTCGGAGTTGACGGGCCCTGCTTTGTATCGTGCAGTCATTAAGGGTATACGAGTGGGCCTTCGTCTGCGAAAACGCTTATCGAGTATGTTTCGTTGAATGGTGCGCACGCTGACACTTGCTGATGGCCCAGCATTGAAATCTGCAGCAGTTTTCGGAAGGGCTGCACTTCAGTTACGCTCAACGATCCTCTTCAGTCGTCGTTGGTCTCGTTCTTGCAGGCTCTTTTTCCGGCTGCAACAGTATCGGAGCTTTCATGTTTTACAGGATTCCTGATATTCACGGTACACTCCTAAAATGGTCGTAATGGAAAATCCCCACTTCATCGCAACCTCAGAGAAGTTATGTCACATCGCTCGTGCATAGACTGTAGCCCCACGTCCAAACTCAATTAAATCTTGTGTTTGAGCTAGGAATGTTCATCACTCTTGTTTGTAATTAGAATACGATGTTAGTCGAGAATGAGAGCATTTTATGGTTTCCGTGTGATCACCCAAGAAGCGTGCGATAGAGCTGGAGTTTTGCCAAATATAATTTCATTCTCCATAAATATTAAATGACAATCGAAGCTATATTGTTTCTCATCTAGTCTCTTTTTACGTCTGACCTGCAACTGCTTACATCTTTGCAGGTTAACTGGACCAGATAGCTGGCCAATGCTTTCCAAGTTAAATGCGCTGGTAAAGTTGTTGTCCCTCACAATTGCCCAGTTTATGTGCGTGGAATGCAACATAAAAAGTATGCTTATGCTTGTACTTCGCCAGCAAATCTGTTGTCCGTTGTAATCACTCAGTCTACGTGCGTTCATTTTGGTAGTACATTAGGTACACCAAACTGTAGGACCATAATAACATATCCATCGTTCAAGGTGGTGGAGAGCATGATGTGTCAACACCACATTCTTGTAGAATCCATACTCTTTCACCAACGTAGAATTAGTGCAAAATCAAAATATAGTGCTCCATGATCATGAGGATGGACAGGACAAACGAATATTGCAGTGATTTCTAGTAATTACGTCAGAAGATGAAGGACATTAAGTGTTATGCTAGTCATCATTGAGAATTACACTAGTCTATCAACCGATTTGAGTAATTGTTGGCACTCATTGCCTAGTTACTAAACATTTCTGTACTATGTATGGGGTATTACAGAACATTATTCATAAACCATCTGATTACAGTAAATATTGGCACTCATTGGCCAGTTACAAACCATTTTTACGCATTATTTAGAAGTGGTCATTCAAAGCAAGAGTTAATTAATGGCATAGCATTTACATAATTCATCTAATTATAGTAATCATTGGCATACATTGGCCAGTTACTAAACATGTACCAATTACTGAATATTACAAAACACTATTCATAACTCACCTGATTGCGGTAATTATTGGCACTCATTGGCCAATTACAAAGTATTCATATAGTTTTATAAAACATTATTCAGTATTATTCAGAAATCATCATTCAAAATGAGAGTTAATTATTGGCATAGCATTTATAGAGTATAACATAAATATTATTTACAGAAATTATTGGCATAGCATTTATGCATTATTACAAAACATAATTCAGTATTACTCAGAACTCATCATTCAAGTGACATAGGACATATTTAAATTGTAACACACTGTAACTATTACTCAAGATCTGTGGTCCAATAATACATAGATATAACGGATTCAATACATCTGAGAAATTTGCATTATATTTAGAACTAGAATTATCTCTTAAACTGGTAGCATTATTTGGGATTGGTAATACATTTTTTGTGCTAGCAATGCATTGCGTTGAGATCGATAATTAATTGCTGGGGCATGAAAATATTTGCTTTTGACTTATTGCAGGAAATAAGGATTAATAACATCATTCGTCATGAGTCAGCTGTAGCAAGGTTATGAACAGGTAGAGTATATGTGATCACATTCATGAATGACACACACAAATGGGTAAAAAAAATTGCAAGTACTATGTATTGTTCAGAAGTCATCATTCAAAACAAGAGTTAATGAGTGTAGCATCAAGCTACTGGTATTCATATATAATAGCATGAAAGTGACATAAGACAAATTTAAAATTTAAGAAACAGTGGCATTCATTGGCCGGTTACAAAGTATTCGTATAGTTTTATAAAACATTATTCAGTATTATTCAGAAGTCATCATTCAAAATGAGAGTTAATTATTGGCATAGCATTTATAGAGTATAACAAAAATATTATTTACAGAAATTATTGGCATATCATTTATGCATTATTACAAAACATCATTCAGTATTACTCAGAACTCATCATTCAAGTGACATAGGACATATTTAAAATGTAACACACTATAACTATTACTCAAGGTCTGTGGTCCAATAATACATAGAAATAATGGATTCAATACATCTGAGAAATCTGCATCATATTTAATATTAGAAATATCTCTTAAACTAGTATCATTATTTGGGACTGGTAATACATTTTTTTGTGCTAGCAATGCATTGCGTTGGGATCGATAATTAATTGCTGGGGCATGAAAATATTTCCCTTTGACTTATTGCTGCAAATAACGATTAATAACGTCATTCGTCATGAGTCAGCTGTAGCAAGGTTATGAACAAGTAGAGTATATGTGATCACATTCATGAATGACACACACAAATGGGTAAAGAAAATGTAAGTACTAAAACAGGTTTAATGACTAACTGCTTATAGCACATTAATTTCATGAATAGCTTCTCCTGGAAAAAATACAAAATGGATTATTTAGCTGAAAGAAGAAACTCATATTATGCTGAAAAGTAGTGAACTTCGAATTAACAGGTAATGAAACGTGTACTCAATATGTATATACTCTAGCTGTCCTTTCCAAAACATTCAGTCATTACACCATGCGACATAAGACATATTGTCAAAACGAACTGCAACAAATACTTAAATAACTACATAGCATCTCTTAACTAATATTAAATATATAAACTTCATCCTTATTCTCATCTGCAAGGAAAATCTTCATTATTCATTTTACCATAACTTCATTACTATCATCACCTGCAAAGAAAAACTTCACTATTCATATTAGCATATTCTTCATATAATTATTCATCATCGTTCATTATCATCTGCAAAAAAGGCACTTCATTATTCATATTACCATTTACTTCATACAACTCTTCATAATATAGTTTCTTATTTCTAACATATTTCATCACTAAAACTAAGATGTGTAGTCCTGTCTGACAGCCTGCATCAATCCCCTCGTATTCTGAAAGAAAAATAATTAGTTAAGACTGCTATCATACGATGTGTATAGTATATTCTTGTTAATGCTTGTCAATTCTGATCCATTTACTCTTCATGACGAGGTATTGCATTTTCTTTCGTTCATTCCAAAGGTGAAAGTCCCATTTCATAGTAATCCACTGTTGTTTGTTTAAGTTATTTCTTTTACACGTTATTGCTTTCTGGAAATGATGAATAAGGATTAATATCTTGCATTTAAATCATATACTCATTAAATAAAAACTTGTTTCTAGTGATATAATTAAGCATACAGCACAGCATGATAGAAATCGTATTATGTCAAAAACATAGACAGTTTTAGAGTGCAAAAGAAATGTACACAGAGTATCATAATGTAGTAGCAAAAAAAAAATGTAAAATAGTCAAGATATTGAGATATCATTAGGAAAAATGTCAAAGTCAACTGGTGTTTGTTATATCTTAAATATTTCGTAGCACATACAAACAAAACAGGAAAACAATCATACATAAACGAAAAATGAAAAATGTGCACGGTCTGATATATAACGACAAGAAAAGCGACCTGCTAACCTTACCTTGCCGGGCACTTGCCACGAAAAAGTATGATAATCATCAGTAAGTAGTCACATACATAGAATTGAATAATTGGTCATAAAATATGTAAATTTATCTGCAGAAATGTACACGGTCTGACGTGTAACGACAAGAAAAGCGACCTGCTAACCTGACCTTGCCGGGCATTTGCCAGGAAAAAATATGATATTCATCAGTAAGTGCTCATATAAATATCTGGAAATGGCATTACAGTGTGATAAATCATAAAGTATGTTCATTCAATTAAGAGTTTAATAGTGTAGATACGGTGATTGCCTTTGCTTTTCCTGGTTCTCAAAGTTTCGACGTGTACTACATTGGGGTGAGGAATGCTGCGAATTCTGTATGGACCTGCGTATAGAAGCTCAAATTTACTGCATCTACTCTTTCTTCTGTTGGATTAATAGTGTGTACGTACTAATATCTTCTGCCCAACGTGAAAGTCACGGCGTGGACAAACCTGTTTTTGCTGTCTTCTCCGGCGCTCTGCGGCACTTTTGATGTTGTTGAGCGCAATGTCAATTATTTCATGGTGGCGTAGTCGACGAGATGTAGGAAAAGGTACTAGTCCTTTAATTTTGTTGGGTGGTTCAACATTTTTCAATATAACAGTCGGAGATAGCATAGTAGATTCATTTGGTATGGAGTTAATTACATCCTGGAATGACAGTATGTGTGTATCCCAATCAATATGTTTTTTATGGCAGTATATTCTACATAGATTACCAATTTCTTTCATTAGTCGTTCACAAGGATTCGAAGAAGCGTGATACTTGGATTTATAGATCGGAGAAATGTTTCTTGCTCGTAACATACGTGTCCATATAGCAGATCGAAACTGTGGTCTATTGTCGGAAAATACTTTCAATACATGCCCTACATGAAATAGAAAATGTTTTACAAATGCTTTAGAAACAGATTTGGCAGTAGATTTGCGTAACGGAGTGAAGGTAACAAATTTCGAAGAGAGTTCAACAGCGACAAAGATGTAACAAAAACCTCTATTAGTTCTGGAAATTGGACCAAAAATGTCTACAGCGGCCATGTGTCTCAATTTAACAGGTACAATGGGATGTAACGGAGGAATATGTCAAGTCGTGTATGACTTAGCTTTCTGGCCGATTTTACATGACGCTAAAACTCGTCTCGATGTTGGCAAAATAACAGTTCTGTCTCAGTATGAGAAAACATTTTCTGGCTCCATAATGTGCGTAACTTAAATGAGTATACCAAATTAATTTGTTAACAAGCTCATCAGGAAAACATAATAACCAACTGTTGCTGTCAGGGTGAGAGCGGCGAAACAGAATGTTATTGCGTACAGTGTAATGGTTTCTGATGGTAACATTATTCCTATCTTGCCAAAGGTGCTTAATTTCTTTCCATACGTTGTAACCTCCCCACAATAATAATGTTTAAAAATAATGCCAAATGGAGCCAAGCTTAAACTCCCCACAAAAATTAAGGAATGAAAATTGACCAAAAACCACACAATAATGTTAATTAAATAATGAACCATGAACCAAATGTAACCTCTCAACAGAAATAATAATATCTGGTAAATTTTATAAGGACAGCAGCGCTGACCTTCGGCCATGTATTCTAAATAACAAAAGCAAAATTCTTACCTCAATAAAAACTGCAACTATATCTGCTCTTATTTATCGACACAGCTTCGTGCAATGCTGGCATATATATATATATATATATATATATATATATATATATATATATATATAAAATTCTTGGAAGGAATGCATAGGAAATATTCTTTAAATTGAAATGAATGCTTTTTCTTCAAAAGAGTGGAAAAATTCTTTAAATTGAAATAATTACTTTTCTTTAAATGAGTTACTTTATAAAAAAATTATTATTGGGGCATTTTTTCTGAACAAATTAAATTACAATTGACATACATTATTAAATATGCTTCTTTACCTTGTACAACCATACTCATCGTCCAGAGTCCTGAGCAGAGTCGCGACCAGAGCACACAGCCGACGCATGCCGACTCCCTACTATTACCGTCCATTCGCTACTGTATCCGACTGACTACTACTGCCGACTCGCGCAGACAAGCGCAGACTAGCGCAGACTCGCGACAAGCAACAACTAACAATAAACTATTCTCTGGTCAAAGATTCTGTCATGCCTCGCCCATCTCCGGCGAAGCATACACCTTAAAAAGTTGTCTTGAATCTACTCCTGTGCTATGTCTCGTAATGATGCCGGAATAAAATTTTCAAATGCAACTTGTTGAATATATATGACGCTAGAATTTGCTTGGCAGAAGTTGGTTGCGATGCCTTCTTGATTGTTGCTGAGAGAACGGGATAGTGCGTCTGCTACAATATTTTGTGTACCGGGAATGGGAACAATTGTAAAATTAAATTCCTGTAAATAAAGTTTCCATCTGCTTAACCTGTCATGTGTAAATTTTGCTGAAAGTAGAAACTGGATAGCTCTATGATCTGTGTAAACGGTCGTATGTCTTCCATAAGGAAAATGCCTAAATTTCGAAAATGGCCATACAACACATAATGTTTCAAGTTCTGTAACAGAATAATTGCGTTCAGCAGGTGACAGAATGCGACTCGCAAAGGCGATGTTTTTAATTACTGTACTACCGTCTTCTTCAATTACCTGAAAAATGTGTACGCCTAAGGCGGTGTTAGAACTGTCGGTGGGAATGGAAAAATTTCTAGTTAGATCTGGGTGTGATAAAAGAGGTGCATTCAACAAAGCTTGTTTCAGATTGACAAATTCTGACCTTGCTTGGCTATCCCAGGACCATATAGTGTTTTTTCCTGTCAATTGACATAATCTAGTGGTGTCTAAAGCAGAGTAATGAATAAATTTACGAAAAAAGTTAATTAATTCCAGAAAGCTCCGTAATTGTTTCTTCGTCGTAGGAACAGTAATGTCACGTAAAGCTTGAAGTTTTTCCGGGTCAGGCGCTATGCCTTTTGCTGAAATGTCCAAGAAATTTTATATAAGT
This sequence comes from Schistocerca nitens, assembly GCF_023898315.1. Classification (NCBI taxonomy): domain Eukaryota; kingdom Metazoa; phylum Arthropoda; class Insecta; order Orthoptera; family Acrididae; genus Schistocerca; species Schistocerca nitens. The sequence goes on from NC_064621.1 coordinate 493,987,573, forward strand.
TTTGCCAAAGTGTGATTTGCTAAGATTAACTGTGAGTCCTTGTGCACGAAAAGTTTGCAAAAGTTGTTCAAAAATCAGATTGTGTTCAGACCAGTTAGCTTCTACAATAAGAATGTCGTCTACATACGTTGTGATTCTGTCTTTTAGTTCTGTCGGAAGTATAGTATTCAAACCGTGAATAAATGCTGCTGAAGAAATACTTAAACCGAACGGTAATTTGCAAAATTGATAAGTCACCAAAACAGAGAAAAGCTGTGTACTTTCTGCAGTTCGGATGCAGCTGAATTTGCCAAAATCCCGATTTCAAATCTAATGTGGAATAAATAGCAGTACCATTAAGTTTCTGTAGAAGTTCTTCTAGTGTCTGAGGGCGATCTGTTTCATTAATAATAATGTCATTGATGTGACGCGAATCAAGTACGAGGCGAAGTGAACCATCCTTTTTCTTAACAATATGGAGCGGGTTTATGTACGGACTAACTGCCGGTTCAATAATTCCTTGGTCAAGCATAGCTTGCAATACTTTTTAAATTGATCTCTGTGAATGTATGGAATAGGATAATGTTTGGCTTTAAATGTATTGTGCTGTTTAACTTGAAATTCATATATAAATCCGGACATAGTACCAGGGATGTTGTCAAAAACTGGAGCTTGCTGTAAAAGAATTTTGCGTAGTTGCGTGCGTTCGTCGTCTGTATTTGCACTGCTCTGTTTAACCTTATTAGAAATCATCAGCATAACGTCATAGTCGGCTTCGTCTGGTGTATAATAGTTGTGAACATACGTATCTGTGAACAAAGTGGAATAACAGTTTATGTTACGTGATGCAGAAATGACCTCTGCCCGATTAATTGTTTGTTCTTCTGCAGATAAAGAGTGCTGAAATTCTAAAGCCAGTTGTACATTTTCATCCTTTAACATTAAATACGAATTTTGAAAGTCAATAACTGCGTTGTGTTGTACCAGAAAATTCGTACCTAAAATAACGTCTGTTGTCAATAAGGGAACAATCCAAAAATTTGAGTGTGAAGTATGACCTGCAATACAAAATTATAAGTGTGTCTGTAACTTTACATCTACTCCTTTACCAGATACTGCTCCTTTTACTTCAGTTTTGCCCAATGGTAACGTAGGATAGGTATTCTCTTTGTTACATTCGTTGAAAGTTTCTTCATTTATAACTGACATAGGTGATCCAGAATCGATTACTGCTGAAAATTTGGATGATCCAATCTTTACTTCAATGACAGTGTATGAAATGGTTTTTTGAATAACTGGTCCTTCCTGCAAAAGAGTGTCTCGGATGTCGTCGAAAGTAATAACATTTTCGTGAACAAGATTCTCTGTGTCAAAAGTATTGCTTACGTTGCTGGAAGATTCATTCTGAACTGTATCTAGTCAAATTCTTTCTGACGTGCTGTTATTCGCGGGAGGATGCTGTGGCATTTCAACTATTTGTACTGTCCTGTTATTTCTTTCTGACGTATTACGTTCGGGATGATACCTACTGTCTGGTTCATTCATGATAATTTGTTGTTGCGGATGATTCTGCTGCTGGTAAGACCGACTGTTATTAAACATACGCTGAAAATTGTGCTCATTACTTTTACGTCTATCATGATAGTCATTTATATACGGTGCATTGCGATATGAGTTGAAATGGTGTGTTTTCTGTTCGTACTGATTTCCTTGTTGCTGTGCGTTACTATTTGGCGGAGCCGACGCTATACGTGTAGGTGGCGAAACATTAAAGCTTGGTTGACCTTGCAGACTACATTGTTGGTTAGGTATGCTAACGGGCTGGTTTTGTTGTTGTGGGGAAAACCTGTATTGTTACCAAAATGTGTTTGCGACTGCTGAAAATTTTGTACATACTGATGATTAAAATTTTGTTTGTTATTAAAATTATGCTGGTAGTTCTTGCCATTTCGGGAGTGTCTAATAAAAACTGTCACTTTCGGTAAAACTTGTCATATCAGGTTTTCATTATTCATTCCTAATCCTAGATAGATCGATAGTTGAAGAGCTGTTTTGACAGATATAAAGTATAGTAAAAGAGAAGGCAGCAGTGCAGAAAACTAAAGATGAAATAGCACTACTACGGCTCAGGGTCCTGTGCACGCTACGGCACATATTCATTGAAGCGTAATGAATCCCCTGAGGTCTCTTACGCGCTGCAAGTAAATTTTAGTTTCTGCGTTACAGGCCAAGCTGGTGGAAATGCAAATGCAAACTGTAGTATCCAATCCAAAGGGTGTATTTGTGTTCTGTCATTTTTAAATACATATAATTTTTTTACGGATAAACATTGCTTGTAATCAAAATTATCGTCTCTGAATGTCTGAACAGTTTCTGTGTATGTTCGGAATCTAAGTCACGTACTCTCTGCAAATTACTTAAATTACACTGGCTGTGTGAGTCTGACAAATGTTCGGAGAGTGGCGTATGCTGTGATGTGTTAAAGGCTGAAATATGTTTCATCTCCATCACTTCTTGCTGTAAAGATGACAAGTTTCTACGTAATGTATTATTAGACGAACCTATCTCACTGATCGTCTGCTGTAAATTTTGGAATTTGGGTGTTTGATTAAGCGAAACTGGTGACGTATCGTCTGATTTGGTGTCATTATTATTTTCGATAACGTCAATACGACTGGCCAATTCATCATATTTTCCAGTCAGTGCTTTTACGTGATGGTCGATTTTAGTGTCACAAGCATTAATTTGATTTTGTATTTTACATGTGGTTTTTTTCAATTTCTTAACGTCTGCTTTAGTGGCATCGGGATCCTGTATTAATTCCAACTTTTCAAGTCTGTTGGTCATTGTCTGAAAGTCTAATGTGTGTGTGTCTGTTTTTGTTTTAAGATCGGAGATTTCATCATGCAATTCGGTGTTCAACTGTTTGATTTCGTCTGATACTGTAGCGATATTGTTGTCTACGTATGTTTTTGCTTTCGTAAACTATTTACGCTTATCTTCCTGTCTCTGTGCAGTAATTGTTTCCATGACTTGTTGCTTTACTTTATTCTGTTCCTGTATAAATTTACGGTAATGCGTTTCACTGTTTTGTAAGTGGTGATTAAAACGTTCGTCAATTTGGCTGTTCTGTTGGTCAAATTTCGCGTCTACTTTCGCATCCAGTGTGCGTGAATGTTCTGCTGACATTAATTTAAATTCGTCGCGTAACTGTGTTGCGTTTTCATAGCATTGTTTAGCGATTTCACTAATTTCATCTCTAAGTAATTTAGTTGTGGCTGCATGTGTATTACTTAATTCTTGTGCCACAGATCTAATTTCTTCACTATTGTTCCTAGCACAAGCCTTAATTTCCTCATGTAATTGTTCTTTAGTATCATGACAATGCACGGCAATGGTTGTAATCTGTTCACTAAGTTGTTTGAAATTGTTGTCTTGCTTATCATTCGACTGCTTGAGACTTTCATTAAGTTGTTGTTTGAGATTTTCATTAAGTTGTTTGTTCGATTCATTGAGTCGTTTGTAATTGTTGTCTTGTTTTTCATTGAATTGTAGTAATAATGCTACAACTTGATCCAAGCCAAAATTAGCGACTCTAATTTCTATGTTGTGTGTTGGTGTATCTAAATTTGTCACGTTTGGTGTAACCATTTGGTCATTTTCTGATTCTTGAAAAGGTTCGCCAATCCGATGTGCACTGTTGGTCACTACACCGGAATCAAATAAATCTGACATATTTTGTGTATATTGGTCACCTTCGTTAGAAACAATTATCTGTTCGCTACGTAAATTTTGCAAATCAGTCGTGTCAAACTGGACAGTGTTCATTGTAACGGAAAGTGTCGCGTCATCAATTGTTACATTTACTGTGGACATAATTGAATTTGTCTGTTCATCATTAGGATCAAAATCATTACTAGTGATTGGCACGCACTGATTGTCTGTAATTAGGGGATTATCACTATTACACTGAGTGTCGAAAATATTATCGGTCAAATTATTCGAGTTGGCTATTTCACTCATTGCACATCGCGATGTACTGTTAACAGTTTTTCGCGGCATTTTTCACAAATCAAAATTAAGCACTAAATGAAACAGAGATGAAGCAAAAATGGAACAAACATAATTACAACAAAGAGCAATAAATTGCCGATGATCTGTGAAAGAAAGAGTGACAAACTAGTAAATGCATTGCACCAGATGCAAATTACATTTAAGTAAATAATAGCAGATATATGACTACTTCTCAGAAATTCACAAAGAAAATACGATCCTGGCAGGGTCGCCAAGTGTAACCTCCCCACAAAATTCTATTCACATTTAGTGTAACCTCAAAACAGAAAAATTCCTAAACTTCTCAACAGTAAAAATTATAATTATGTCGTTCACATTCAGTGTAACATCCCAACAAAAAAAATAAATTCAGTAACCTCGTAATAATATAATGTAACTAACCTCTCAATTAAATTGTCGCTCACTTAAGACTTCTCAATAACTGACTGTGAATTTAACCTAGTAAATTTTGGACGTCAGCAGTGCTGCGTCATGGCCCTGAAAGATCATTCTGAATAAAAAAGTTCTTACCTCAATGAAGTCAGCGGATAACGCATATGTATCTGCTCTTTCAATAAATTTTTCTGGCACAGCCCTGTGCAATGGTGGCCGATAGATTTGTCATTTATGAAAGGAAACAACTGATTTTTCTTTTGCAATAATCGGGATGATCATGGATTGGAGAAATTAGTAAATTCTTTAAATTGAAATGAATGGTTGTTAAAAGTTATTTTTTTTATGAGAAAGATTATTATTAGGAGATTTTTAAAACATTTACATGGGACTTGAGATAACAATACTACATATGCGCGAGGCTGCTTTTTACCTTATACAGTAATGCTCAGGCACCGGCATCGCTGCTCCGCGACCGGCCCAGCCAACACGATACACCAGACCAGACCAGAGCAGACTGCTCACAAGCAACAATTTACTTCTACAGCTACACAGTTCCTACTGCAGTCTCTGGTCATAGATTCTCTTATACCTTGCATATCGCAGGCAGCGCATGAGCAATAAATCGAAATTACATCTGCTCGGACCTCTTACAATTTATTACTCAGAAAAGATACTGAAATAAACTTTTCGTTTCTCTCCTTTTCATTCCTTTTATTATTGCCCAGTGTCGAAAAAGTTTTAGCAGTTTTATTATTTAGGATTTCGTCGACCACAACTGACTCATAGCCGTCATTACTCACAGTCGTTTTGATGAGATAAATTTCTTACTGCATACAGTAAGGGCACAGAAGTGTGACAGAAGCGCGATTTACTTCTGAGTAGCTTTCTTTCAGTAAAATAAGAGAATATGGTTTACATCCCGAATCAGCCGATCGTACTAACGTGAGAGTATGTGTTTCGTAGTATGCATGAGAGAGGTGAAGCAATAATTTAGTTCCGCAATGAATTGCACCTGTAATTGCGAATAGAGTGTTCAAAACTCACAAACCACCCAGAATCACGAGAAGACTACACCTAGATTATATTGTAAGGTACCGCAGTACCTAGTGTCTGTGCTGCTCTCATTTACGATGCAAAGTTCCATTGAACCGTTATGAAATACATTAAATGTCCTCCTTGTTCCGAATATGGACAACCATCAGCTGTAGAATCGAATGACGGCAATGAAGGTTTGTGCCGAACCGGGACTCGAACCGGGATTTCTTACTTTTGGGCCTTATGTGCATGGCTGACCGCAATACCCAAACTTTCTTACGTCGCCAACCATATGTCTATAACATATACTCGTACATCCATTATGTATGTTCCCGTACAGACGAGACATATTACGTGAAAGGCGCTCTTCCGGTGTCGGCGGATGAATACGATATGGCAGTGCCTGTGTTATTCTGAATTACGATGTAAAATTTCTTTTCACATGCATTCTTACATGTATTTATCCGCCGACACCGAGCTAGCGACTTTCTTTGTCGCCCAATCCATCGACCTGATGTGACAAGTAATGCGATTCATTCGACATGCGATACGTCTCTATTGATCTACGGTGAAAACTCAGTATTGCTGTGCCTACTAAAACCGTAACTGACGATGTCGTTAGGTCAACACAGGAACACGGGGCGCTCGTGTGATGACGAGCTCCATGTTACACTAAGGCTTTTCAACGGCGTGCTCCGAAATACTTGAGCCTTCAACAGCATTGTACTCAGACGCCAGATCTGCCACATGTCGCTGCCTATCATGGATGACACAGTGGGTGGACGTCCTGTACCACGCGGCCAACTCAATGTTCCACCGTCCTTCAACCACTTTGCATAGATGCGCAAGACGGTAGTATTCCAACAGCCGACGAACCTCGCCGCTTCAGATACTCTCGTTTCCAGCTTCACCGCCCCAAAACTATGCCCTTTGTCAAAGCCGCTTATACAGAGTGCGGCACGTAAAAGCGGCCCTTCATACACAACGATAATTTTCCAGTGCTTGCGCGCGCGTCAGTGATAATGAAAAACGAGAAACGCCGTCAAAACAGTCGCGCACACTCTATCCATCTCCTCTAATGTGCCGACATTGCGTCCGCAGCTCGTGGTCGTGCGGTGGCGTTCTCGCTTCCCGCGCCCGGGTTCCCGGGTTCGATTCTTGGCGGGGTCAGGGATTTTCTCTGCCTCGTGATGACTGGGTGTTGTGTGATGTCGTTAGGTTAGTTAGTTTTAAGTAGTTTTTTTTTTTTTTGCCGACGCTGCTCGGAACTCTGTTGTGTAAGTCAGCTGCAAAAGCAGGCAGTGAAACATGTCGAAGCCAGTTGAGAAAAGGCCTCTTTGTATGAAGTCGGGCTAGTATGAGTGCGTGATAATGCTGTGTTCGTTAACCGAGCCAGTTACCATTTGAAGAGTTCATTCGTACTGTATATTCTGTGAAAACAAAGAATTTATTTCAAGAAAAATTTCCGGGATATTCTGTGTCAGCAAAAAGCACCATACCGGAATTGATTGAAAAGTGGTGGCGTACAGAATCGAATTAAAACGCTGTCTGGAACAGGTCACCACCTGCCTGCATACCTGAATTAAAGAGAAAGATTTTCGAGATAATGACAAGAAGACCTCATACGTCAACTAGGAGACTGAGCCAACAGGTTCATTCGAGTGAGAGACGTGTTTTAAGGGGACTGAAATTAAAACCGTGCCGGATAAGTGTTGTGCACGAACTGCAGTAGCCTGACCTGCAGAAGCAGTGCATTTATGTTCATGGTTGTTGAGAAACGTAGCGAGTGGTGTCTTGTACCCACTAAGGCTCATCGTGGGTGACAATGAGTGGTTGCACTTGTCTGAGTACATAAATTCCCAAAACCAACCGGTATTGGTCTACAGAAATTCAGCAAGTACCTTTGCATGGGGAGAAAATTGGTGTTTGGTGTGCCATTTCCGTCACACGCGTTGTGGGGCCGATACTCTTTCAGACGACAGTGAAGACCGACATGTATTTGGGAAACCCGGAGGAGTTTCACTCAAACTTGAGAGGAGAGAAGCGTCAGTTACGTACTGGTCGGTTTTATGTGCCACACCCTGTACCAGTGGATTTCTGTATTTGAAGCCCATGTCGTCGCTATAATGATTGCCCATTCATCTCTCCTCCACTAACATTCTTTATTTACTGCGTCACATACCCGCAACACGATAAGGACCGCTGCTGGATCACGTGCACTATGGGGTGTCCGTCACCGAGCCATAGAGCTCTGTTCGTGCTCCACTCTATAAGCGGCTCTCCTGTCTGTGCCACTGGCCCTAACTACAGCTGCCGCTCAGCGTCGACCATTACGTGAACAAGAAAATGCACTTGAGTAACTGTACTATCCGGATGGATTACTTAAATAGTTGTTTATATTCATGGAGGAATCAAGCTGAATAATTGAAAGGACTGTACATGCCCACCTGTGGTTTTCCTGCAGCTTCCCCACAAGCCTCGCTTTTCTCTCAAACCATCTACTAACCTTACCATGCGACAGAAAGACTCGACCCTATCCTGACGTACAATAATTGCATATGTTTCACTCTGGTTTGCCCCCATCTACCTCTGTTGTGCACGGTCACGGTGATCACCGCCTTGCCAACGTGGGTGACTTAATTTCTTATTATCACAGACAGAGGTAAATTAGATTTACTTCCCTGGCCAGCCGTGCACTAGGACCACCTTGTGTCAATTGGAATAGTACCTGCCTAACGATAAGGATCTAAAAGCCATCAAGAATAAAGATTTAAATAAAGCTACACCTAATGCTGGTAGAACAAAAGGGATAGCACCCATTAGTTATAAGTCATAACATTTCATCGACGCTAGCGCCTTAATTTAAGAGACGTTATATTCATTAAAACTAAGTAGAGTGAAAAGAGCGCTCTATATGGATAGTAGTCTGGGTATAGCTGAATGAGTGACACTAGCCTGTAAGTTCTAGAAATTATCGCTGCTAACAGCGATTTGGTAATACGTGTTGTGTATGTAACTAAACTTGCTATCCGTAAGATGTTTTTCCCAAACCCGTGAACCGTCGTGCCCCACGTAGTTAACGTTAAGTGTCACGCGGGAGTATTTCAACAACCCAATAGTTAGGTTTAAGTAGTTCTAAGTTCTAGGGGACTGATGACCTCAGATGTAAGTCCCATAGTGCTCAGAGCCAATTGAACCATTTTTTGCAGCGCCCCAGACCGCTCGGCTAATCCCGCGCGGCACAGTGTGAGTGACTGGGGCTTCGTTTTAAGTACAAGACAGTTTTCATAATCTAAATATTTATTGCGACATATAGCCTCAACTGTGTGCCGTATGATGGTATAAGTTTGCGCGCACTTTCAGTTGCATTTGTGTATAGTGTCTGCGAAACGTAATGCGAATACAATTAGTAGCAGAGTAGTAATAAATTAAAACATCATTCATCATGCGGCGCTTTTTATGCATGAACAGCGAATATGTAAGTGGTGTTGAACTTGTGGTCTTCAGTCCTGAGACTGGTTTGATGCAGATCTCCATGCTACCCTATCCTGTGCAAGTTTCTTCATCTCCCAGTACCTATTGCAACCTACATCCTTCTGAATCTGCTTAGTGTATTTATCTCTTGGTCTCCCTCTACGATTTTTGCCCTCCACGCTGCCCTCCAATGCTAAATTTGTGATCCCTTGATGCCTCAGAACATGTCCTACCAACGGGTCCCTTCTTCTAGTCATGTTGTGCCACAAACTCCTCTTCTCCCCAATTCTGTTCAATACCTCCTCATTAGTTATGTGATCTACCCATGTAATCTTCAGAATTCCTCTGTAGCACCACATTTCGAAAGCTTCTAATCTCTTCTTGCATAAATTATTTATTGTCCATGTTTCACTTCCAAACATGGCTACACTCCATACAAATACTTTCAGAAACGATTTCCTGACACTTAAATCTATACTCGATGTTAACAAATTTCTCTTCTTCAGAACCGCTGTCCTTGCCATTGCCAGTCTACATTTTATATCTTCTCTACTTCGACCATCATCAATTATTTTGCTCCCCAAATAGCAAAACCCCTTTACTACTTTAAGTGTCTCATTTCCTAATCTTATTCCCTCGGCATCACCCGACTTAATTCGACTACATTCCATTATCCTCGTTTTGCTTTTGTTAATGTTCATCCTATATCCTCCTTTCAAGACAATGTCCATTCCGTTCAACTGTTCTTCTAAGTCCTCTGCTGTCTCTGACAGAATTACAATGTCATCGGCGAACCTCAAAGTTTTTGTTTCTTCTCCATGGATTTTAATACCTACTCCGAATTTTTCTTTTGTTTCCTTTACTGCTTGCTCAACATACAGATTGAATAACATTGGGGAGAGGCTACAACCCTGTCTCACTCCCTTCCCAACCGCTGCTTCCCTTTCATGCCTCTCGACTCTTATAACTGCCATCTGGTTTATGTACAAATTGCAAATAACATTTCGCTCCCTGTATTGTACCACTGCCACCTTCAGAATTTGAAAAAGAGTGAGAAAGTCAACATTGTCAAAAGCTTTCTCTAATACAAATGCTAGAAACGTAACTTTGCCTTTCCTTAAGCTATCTTCTAAGATAAGTCGTAGGGTCAGTATTGCCTCACGTGTTACCACATTTCTGCGGAATCCAAACTGATCTTCCCCGAGGTCGGCTTCTACAAATACTTCCATTCGTCTGTAAAGAATTCGCGTTAGTATTTTGCAGCTGTGGCTTATTAAACTGATAGTTCGGTAATTTTCACATTTGTCAACACCAGCTTTCTTTGGGATTGGAATTATTATATTCTTCTTGAAGTCTGAGGGTGCTTCGCCTGTCTCATACATCTTGCTCACCAGATGGTCGAGTTTTGTCAGGACTGGCTCTTCCAAGGCCGTCGGTAGTTCCAATGGAATGTTGTCTACTCCCGGGGCCTTGTTTCGGCTCAGGTCTTTCAGTGCTCTGTCAAACTTTTCACGCAGTATCGTGTCTCCCATTTCATCTTCATCTACATTCTCTTCCATTTGTATAATATTGTCCTCAAGTACATCGCCCTTGTATAGTCCCTCTATATACTCCTTCCACCTTTCTGCTTTCCCTTATTTGGTTAGGTCTGGGTTTCCATCTGAGCTCTTGATTTTTATATAAATGGTTCTCTTTTCTGCAAAGGTCTCTTTAATTTTCCTGTAGGCAGTATCTATCTTACCCCTAGTGAGATAAGCCTCTACATACTTACATTTGTCCTCCAGCCATCCCTGCTTAGCTATTTTGCACTTCCTGTCGATCTCATTTTTGAGACATTTGTATTTCTTTTTGCCTAATTCATTTACTGCGTTTTTATGTTTCCTCCTTTCATCAATTAAATTCAATATTTCTTCTGTTACCCAAGGATTTGTACTAGTCCTCATCTTTTTACCTACTAGATCCTCTGCTGCCTTCACTACTTCATCCCTGAGAGCTACCCGTCCTTCTTCAACTGTACTTCTTTCCCCCACTGCTGTCAATTGTTCCCTTATGCTCTCTCTGAAGCTATGTACAACCTCTGGTTTAGTCAGTTTATCCGGGTCCCACCACCTTAAATTCACACCTTTTTGCAGTTTCTTCAATTTTAATCTGCAGTTCATAACCAATAGATTGTGGTCAGAGTCCACATCTGCCCCTGGAAATGTCTTACAATTTAAAACCTGGTTCCTAAATCTATGTCTTACCATTATATAATCTGATACCTTTTAGTATCTCCGGGATTCTTCCATGTATACAACCTTCTTTTATGATTCTGAAGCCAAGTTTCAGCTACGATTAAGTTATGCTCTGTGCAAAATTCTAACAGACGGCTTCCTCTTTCATTTCTTACGCCCAATCCATATTCACCTGCTATGTTTCCTTCTCTCCCTTTTCCTACACTCGAATTCCAGTCACCCGTGACTATTAAATTTTCGTCTCCCTTCACAATGTGAATAATTTCTTTTATCTCATCATACTTTTCATCAATTTCTTCAACATCTGCAGAGCTGGTTGGCATATAAACTTGTACTACTGTAGTAGGCGTGGGCTTGTGTCTATCATGGCCACAAAAATGCGTTCACTATGCTGCTTGTAGTAGCTTACCCGCACTCCTTTTTTTTTATTCATTATTAAACCTACTCCTGCATTACCCCTATTTGATTTTGTATTTATAACCCTGTATTCACCTGACTAAAAGTCTTGTTCCTCCTACCACGGAACTTCACTAACTCCCACTATATCTAACTTTAACCTATCCATTTCCCTTTTTAAATTTTCTAACCTACCTGCTCGATTAAGGGATCTGACATTCCACGCTCCGATCCGTAGAACGCCAGTTTTCTTTCTCCTGATAACAACGTCCTCTTGAGTAGTCCCTGCCCGGAGATTCGAATGGGGGACTATTTTACCTCCGGAATATTCTACCCAAGAGGACGCCATCATCATTTAACCATACAGTAAAGCTGCATGCCCTCGGGAAAAATTACGGCTGTAGTTTCCCCTTGCTTTCAGCCGTTCGCAGTACCAGCACAGCAACGCCGTTTTGGTTATTTTTACAAGGCCAGATCAGTCAATTATCCAGACTGTTGCCCCTGCAACTACTGAAAAGGCTGCTGCCCCTCTTCAGGAACCACACGTTTGTCTGGCCTCTCAACAGATACCCCTCCGTTGTGGTTGCACCTACGGTACGGCCATCTGTATCGCTGAGGCACGCAAGCCTCCCCACCAGCGGCAAGGTCAATAGTTCATGGGTGGGGGGGGGATATGTATGTTGTTGTTGTTGTTGTGGTCTTCAGTCCTGAGACTGGTTTGATGCAGCTCTCCATGCTACTCTATCCTGTATGTACTAAGCGATAATTCTCCCCCCCCCCCCTTTCATTATTTCGTTTGGGGTGTAAGCAAGTTAAAATATCGAGGAAGTTTGAAATTATGTGGAAAATTTGTTGCAGATTGTTTGGTGCTCTCGTTGTAAAATACTGGATGAAAATAGTTTGGATATTTGGGCGCAATGCGTTACGCTTATTTTTCACCCAAACCCCCAACTCTTTTGAGTGGAGTGTGGTTCGTACACCCACAGTGATTCGTTCCAGGTAGTGAGTAATACGTGTACCTACTATAGTTGAAATAGACCAAGCAGTTAAGGAGGAGATGATGATCATGGATGCATACATCGATAGAAGGCAACATATCAATTATTTTCTGCTACGTTCTTATGAATATCTTTGAGACGTGAAATGCAACTGTAGCGCCTAGAACCGCGCGTCCACTCAGGCCGGCGGAGCCTAACAGTTCACGCTACAGATCCGAATGTTCGTGCACATTACACGAGAAATGAACAGAGGCTGGAGGTCGGATGAGGCACCAACAACTTGTGTTAACGTAGTTTTCAGGAGTGATTCGCGCAGCGGAAAGAGGGCAGAACAATAGTCAAAGGGTTATTGCCCTATGCGGAAACTTTCTTTTCATTTTCACTTTTTCGTTACACTGTAAATAAACTGAAATAATCTCTATATGCTATATTTATTAATCTGTAAGTGTACAGGGAAAGGACTTGACAGACTCATCGCCGCCCAGCGCAAACCACTAAGGATAGGAACTTGAAATTAGGAGAGATTGTTGCCGGCCGCGGTGGTCTAGCGGTTGTGGCGCTGCAGTCCGGAACCGCGGGACTGCTACGGTCGCAGGTTCGAATCCTGCCTCGGGCATGGGTGTGTGTGATGTCCTTAGGTTAGTTAGGTTTAAGTAGTTCTAAGTTCTAGGGGACTTATGACCTAAGATGTTGAGTCCCATAGTGCTCAGAGCCATTTGAGAGATTGTTCATCTCATGCCGTACGTATCATTTAACTAGGGATTTTTCGAAATTCCGCACCTAAGGGAGTAAAACAGGAGGCGAAAGGTTTTTTGAAAATATCTCGCTGTTAAGGTAATTTTTAAGCTGTAACGGTGAAATTGGTATTTGGTTTCTCAGTCATAAATAAAAAAATCTATGGTTCAACGCCTTAGGGAGCAAATTACGGGATGAAATGTATTACTAAAATCTTTCAGTATGACAACATTTTTAAATTACACTTTTGCAAATACTGCAACTACCCATAATTTTTTTCAATATTTTTATTGTAGCGCTGCTAGTTTAAGACCTGAGCCCATGATCAGACATTAGCGTTGACTCCTTTGCAAGTTTAACATTTGTGTCAGCGCTACCGTCTAACGAAGGGCCCAGGCCCAACACTAGTACGGTAAAGTAAATATGTATACAAAAAAAGTGGCTGGTTGCAGTATTTCCTACAATGCAATTTTTAAAAAAAAGTGCTTCGGTGTTCTCTAACCAAAATGGATATAAAGGGTTTTAAAGCGAAATCTTTGAATATTTGTATTTTACTTCTAGGTTAGGAAAAAAGGTGTTGCATTTTTTCCCAAGCCCTGGAGAGGTGAAATTGGGGGATGAAAATTTTTATGAAAACAATTTTATGTTGAAACATTTTTAAAACTAAATCAATGAAAATTGGAAATACATTTCTCCTTTACAAATGAAGAAAAATGTGTTAGGGGATGAAAGTTTGTATGGAAGTGATAGTGATGTAGAAAGTCCCTGTATCACACACCTTAATGTGGCTTGTGAAATATAGATGTACATGAAATAATGTGTTGTTCGCAGTTTATGAAATGTCTTTGTTGATTTTCGCGTTTCGTAATCACAGTCATGATGTGTTTTCATAAGTTTTATTATGTGTCAGCAGTAATGCCAAAGAAATCCTACGTAATAAAAATTATTTTCAAATATTTAATAGGAAAAAGAATATTATTTACTCATTCTGTTTACGGCGTCAGGTGATACTACAGTACCTAATCGCTTCTGAGAATATTTTTTTTAGTTTGCAGTACTTATAAGACATAATAACAAAAATTGCTACGACAGCTACTTAAAACGAGGGCCCAGTGAATTACTTCCCCCGATATTTATATCTGATGTTCAAATTGCAGCCGGTAGCTAATTGGGCTTCACGTTAGTGGTCTTCAGCAACAACATGGATGGGAAGCAGCGACAGTACGAGCCCGGTTCGATTTCCGAGCAAGCAAAACAAATTGTACCCTCATTTCATATTGATACAGCTCGCTGCTGGTAAATAAATTCGATTTCTAACATCTGATCTTACTTAATTAACATTTCGATAACGTTCTGGGTAGAAAAAACGGAAACAACATTTTAAATCATAGAATTCCAATTTTCAGCACATGCATACTTGGTTACTTGTGAAGGACAGTATATTAAACGGCTTTCGTGGTTAGTTAACAGGACGATAATGGTTTTAATGTATTAGAAATAATTTCGTCATTCCGTTTCAAATTCAGATGTGTTAACTAATATTGGTGAAAACCTTTATATTTCACTTCTCTTTACGGCTAGTCAGCATTGATGATCGTTGCCTTTATCAAGTCATGGGCAGATGCGAAAGTGTATTTTGGTTAGTAGTAGCTACGTCTGCAGGGTTTCTGTCCAGATCCAGAACTAAAAATTTCCTTATGTCATTTATTGTTCAAACATGTGCGCAAATAATTCTTCATGAATAATTAGTACAGTGACGTTACTGATTATACTCCATTAATATTGCGGTTGCTATAGAGCGTTTACCGCTGTTTATCGCGTTTACTTTAACTAGTTCCTTTAGCGACCAGTCTATGCAAAAACCAATCGTCACTGGGACATTTAGCAGGTGCGGGAAAACCTTATACAGAGGAAAAATACTTCAAACTGTCATAGACCTTTATTAGTCCAGACATTGTCTCAGAATATCTTGTTCAAGCAAACATTTACTTAGTTTAAGGACTGATATATAGTTTATGTGCCATAGTAGATTGTTTCAGATTGTAATGGGATGGTAACGCTTTTGAAAATAATTGTAACCTGTACAAGCGTTAGGGACTAACTCATCTCTAATTACCTGTTTTTCTAGTTTTTGCTGTATCATGATGTCACGTTATATCGCACTGATTACCTTAAAGAACAGTGTTGTCTAGTGGTCTCTCATGGTATCATTTGGTATAGTCGAACGACTGTACCACAAAGATGTTAGAGGACCCGCTAGACAGCTACGTTATTTTGGTTGCATGCAAATCAGGTCATTCGGATACCTTTGCGCATGATAGCACACGCATAATTCTTTACTTTGCGCACATGTATGGCCAAATTCCTTCTGTATTATGTAAGTTTTATTGGCCTCCTTGTATAATTAATATTAAAAATCGGTACTTCGATTTTCATGTTCACATATTAATATCATGACTACCGTCAAAGTTCATGTCCATCTTGTCCACTGTAAGGCACAGTGATGGTCAGAGTTTACTTGTGAAAATAATATCAATATCAGTTCACAGGCTTAATATCAGTAAAGTGCTATCTTGTTAATTTTCAAGCAGTTTTATGATAAAGTTAGACGCGTTAATTTTTATTTTCGTCACGACTGCTACGGTCGCAGGTTCGAATCCTGTCTCGGGCATGGATGTGTGTGATGTTCTTAGGTTGGTTAGGTTTAAGTAGTTCTAAGTTCTAGGGGACTGATGACCACAGATGTTAAGTCCCATAGTGCTCAGAGCCATTTGAACCATTTGAACTGGCATTCTGCAAGGAGCAATAAGTAAATTTGTAATGTAATCATTGTAACCGAACCTGACATTCAGTCAACAGTAACAATATTTAAAATCCATTATGACTACTGACAAGGTGGCGCAGTGGTTAGCACGCTGGATTCGCATTCTAGAGGACGACGATTCAAACCCGTGTCCGGCCGTCCTGATTTAGGTTTTCCGTGATTTCCCTAAATCGTTTCGGGCAAAGGCCGAGATGGTTCCTTTGAAAGGGCACGGCCGACTTCCTGCTCCATCCTTCCGTAATGCGATGGGACAGATGACGTTGCTGTTTGGTCCCTCCCTCCGAATCAACCGACCAACCTTATGACTTCTAATTGACCTGATTTGCTTTACATTAAAACCGCTTCAGTCAGAAATGATGATTGGGGTTGAGCTCTGTTACGAACTCTAACTGTCGGATAGGTAATTCCTTTTGTACCTTAGATAAACATTATTTTCGTCATGTTTGCTTGTAAGCAGATGAGATGTACCTTACATTTATTTCGCTGTATTTATTTAACTTAATAAGTTAGCATGTTACGCTCCACATATGATAAAAAAACCCTGAAATAATTAATAGTGCTCATACATATATTCAGTTGCCGTACAGATTTTTGTCCTTAGGATATTCAACATTTAACACTTACACATAGCAGTTCACATAATGGGAAACCTGGCTGATATTGTCAACAATACGACAAGCTATGTGTACTCGTTTTAATGGTTTTTCAAATCGATTCTCTACCGGCATACATGCAACAGCATGCTCTACCGACACAGTGAGACGACATGGGATACCTGCTGACGTTGTGTTAGGCCCCTTTTTACCCGGCACAGTGCAGCAGCTCCAGGCGACGTGGACTAAGCAAGTCGTTGGAAGTCCCCTGCAGAAATATTGAGACACGCTGCCTTAGTAGACTGCCATAATTGTGAAAGCGTTGTCGGTGTAGGTTTTTGTGAACGAACTGACCTCTAGATTATGTCCCATGTCGGGCGATCTGGGTTGCCACATCATTTGCTCGAACTGTCCAGAACTTTCTTCAACCCGATCGCGAACAATTGTGGTCCAGTGACATGGTGCATTCTCATCCATATAATTTCTATCATTATTGGAGAACTTGGCAGTCCGTGAATGGCTGAAAATGGTCTCCAAGCAGTCGAACAGAACCATTTCCGCTCAATGATAGGTTCAGTTGGACCAGAGGAACCAATCCATTCCATTTGAACACATCCCACACTATTATGGAGGCACTACCAGCTTGCACGGTGTCTTGTTATCAACCTGAGTCCATAGCTTCGTAGGGTCTGCGCCACACTCTATCTTATCAGTTCTTATGTACTGGTATCAAGGCTCATCTGACTAGGCCACGGTTTCCCAGTAGTCTAGAGTCCAACCAATATGGTCACGATGTCACAGACGCTTTGCACGCGATGTCGTGCTATTAGCGAAACCACCCGCAAAGCTCGTCTGTTGCCATAGCCAATTAATGCCCAATTTCACCGCATTGTCCCAACTAATACGTTCGTGGTGAGTCCCACATTGATTCCTGCAGTCTCAACAGACAAGCAACATGGCGGCACGGCTGACATTCGTACCAATATAGTTCTAAGATACCGCCCGCATCTCGTGGTCGTGTGGTAGCGTTCTCGCTTCCCACGCCCGGGTTCCCGGGTTCGATTCCCGGCGGGGTCGGGGATTTTCTCTGCCTCGTGATGGCTGGGTGTTGTGTGCTGTCCTTAGGTTAGTTAGGTTTAAGTAGTTCTACGTTCTAGGGGACTTATGACCACAGCAGTTGAGTCCCATAGTGCTCAGAGCCATTTGAACCATTCTAAGATACCGATCTCGAACATTTTACGCTAATGCCGCTGTTCTCAGTCGTTGTCCATTGTGAGAGGTAATGTGCGACATTTGATATTCTCGAAACACTCTTAACACTATGGATCTCAGAATATTTAATTCCTTATCGTTTTCCGAAACAAAATGTCCCAACTACCATTCCACTTTCAGAGTCTTAATTGCAGTCGTGCGGCAATAATCACTTAGGAGACCTTTTCGCATGAATCACCTGAGTAAAAATGACAGCTCCGCCAATGCATTGCTTTTTTCTACTTGTGTTGGTTATAAAACCTTCACCTGTATATGTGCGTATCGCCATACCACGACTTTTGTCACCTCAGTGTTTGTTAACTGTGCATAAAAACGGCGTTCTTCCGGGAGTTGTAACTCGGGATTGTTTGATGACAGAGAGAGAGTGTTAAGTATTTCGCATAGCGCTTGGACTAAGGACCATTTGTATGCCCAACTGCAGGATCATCTCAGTGTTACTATCCTACAGTACACGGTCAAATTGTTCGTAATACGTATTTCCTCCTGTTTAAGGTAATGGAAGAAACCGTTTAGTTCTTTTTGCATTTGGTGTTGTCTACGGCCGGCTTTAAGAGGCTTATGGAGGCATAACTAGTTCATAAGCGGTCCTTTAGAAATTTCCATCTTTTCCGTACCAAAACCTGACATGCTTACCAATATAGTCCTAAGATAACGATCTCGAACAAGCTTGAAAATTTTCTTGATATTTTATCCTTTTATGAGATACACAGATTCAGGTTTCTACTAGAGGTACACGTAAAATTCGACATGAGGCGAAAACGGAGTTTATAAAGTGATGTAGTATGGATAAATTTGGTGTAAAGTGTCTCTGTCATCATCACAATGATTCTAGGAAACCCATGTTGTAGTACTCAATCAAATACAAAAGTTTTGTGCTTACAAAATCCTATTCAAGTGTAAATTAATTTTGTCTTATTTCAATTTCTCGAAACTAAACCATCAAAATCTTACTGACCCCCAACGTTTTCTCATGTGAGTAACAAAGAAGGGAACCAGCTGAAAATTGTACTGTCAGAGCACAAAAAAGGCGAATATACTCCGGTTTAGAAGACTCTGAAAAGTGATGCACCAGCTACCTCATTCTGTCTTCATTAGCATCCCCCGACCCCCCCCCCCCCCCAAAGAAAGGCAATGAAACATATTCGAACCTTTGTGCTGAGAGGGAGAGACGTAAGGTGGCGTGGTCTCCTGACCTTCATTTCTTACATATTCCGACCTCACCATCGTGTTCTACGTATCAAGACGTTTCATTCGAACTCAAACTCTGTAGGGTAGAGTAAATTTTTCAGATTTCCCTTTAATCGATGTGCAAATGTAATAAATAAATCGCAAGGCACACCACGATTAAAAAGTAGAGGGTGGCGTACACAAACATTCAACACACGACAGCCACAGGAGTTTTGGCTCGGTGGAGGCAACCAGCCCGCTGGAAACTCCGTAGGAGGGTGAGTTAGCACGCAGCTGTGCTGGCCAGCCAACCACACAGGGTGGTACGTTAGGAGCGTCTGTCTGACTTCTGTAGTAGTGTGGAGTGGAAATTGCTTCTTGCAGGAGCCTAGAGGTACATGTCAGATCAATCCGTTGCGCAACTCGTCAATATAACACCCACATACTGACAACCAGCTACCTCATTCTGTCTTCCTTAGCTTACCCCGACCCTCCCCCCAACGCCCACTTAAAAAGTAAGACAGTCGAACATATTCGAAATTTATTGTGCTGAGAGGTGGGAAAGACAAGGAAAACTAACCAGTAGTGGAAGATAGTAGACACTGATTGTAATACAGAAAGAGTGAAGGAGACAATGGTAGTGTGTGTGCTAGGAGACAGTGCAATTAGGGCAGGAATAAATAGGAGAAAGTGAAAGTGAGTGAAAGCCGTTGACAATGAGTGACACTGGGGGATACAGTCTGTGACAATGACAGCGAGGAAGAGACAGATAGTGATAGTGAGAAGAAACAGCAGCAGTGGAAAGTAATGAATAAGGCGGCTGCAGAAAGAACAAGAGGGAGCAAATGACAATGACAGGAGGTAGTGATAGTAGGACAGAACGAGGGCGACTGTGACTGTGAAATTTGAAACAGTGAATGTTACAGAGACACAAAGAGTTAAGGAAATGAGTTGGGATGAATGAGTGAGTGAGAATGGGCAAGTAGTAGTGGATAAATAAGAGCAAGTTACAGCGATGGAGTAGTGGATCTGAGTGAGGTATAGCAACGTGAGGTTGAGGCAGTGAGAGATAGGTTGCATGCTACGAACAGCGCGAAGATGCTTTCATAACTAATTTTTGGGATCATTTTTGAATGTGCTAATTAACTCTGAATTAGGTTGCTGGCTCCCCACTTTTCAATCTTTTGAGCAGGAGCATATTCGCGTTTCTTGTGCTCCGATTGTAATATTTCTCCGCTGGTTAGAAATTTAACAGCATTTTGTTTCGTGTGCAGTTCAAACGATCACTTATCGCGATTTTTAATCTTTTTACAATGAATTACCATCTTTACCCGACTGTACCTAAACTCTGAACATTGGTATGCAGTTAATATGACACATTTACTTTTGGGCCCACCAAATTAGACAAAATGTGATCTGGAGCCAATACGGACAAACATACACCATACATCATAAATAGGTCAGTAATATGACGCTGTAAGAAGCCTTCTCTTACACAGGCGCGTCCCTGGCATACTCATTATTTCGGAATCAACAGCTAACAAAAATATTATCTCGTTGTTCATGCAACATTCTTTGATCATTTTCGTCTTGTGGTGCCCTTGATCTTCTTCCTGCGTCGCAACCTATATTCGTGTCACTTGAACTACCGAATTGTAGGAAAATGCCATAAAACCGTTCGCAGAGCAAACATTCCGGTACGGGTCGGTTAGTAGACGCCTTGATGTCTGTCCAGTGGGCCTTATGCACCGCTTCTACTCCCTCGGCCATTCAGCCGCCTTTGCCTTTAGTGATTAGTCTGCGCTGCTCGCAGCCCGTCTGCACTGGACCTCAGGGAAGCGTTTTGCGTGAAGTGGAGCAGTAGCACAGGAAACATACACCGCAAGCTAACAGAGAGTTACCTTGTAGCGTCCCTTTGTCTCGTACAGAGATTCCTGCTGCGCCCAAAGCAATCTATCGGACATGAGTTGCCTGATAGCTGTTTCGCTGCGCCACACGTAACTTTGTAGTAACACTGTTCTCGTAGCTCTGTGCCAACGGCTGTATGAGTCTAGTAGCCTGTCGGTTATCTGGCGCTGCAGTATCTCGTATGAAATGTGTAGACCCTTCACAGTGCTCTGTCATGCATTATTTCATGGCATGGGACCGAAGTAGTTAAACAACCGCCAGAATCTTTTAACACTTAGTGATGCAAAATATACATTTCGTGGTAGAATTTCTTTTTTCAGAGACTATATAGACATAGAACCGCTCGGCCACAACGCCGGCCTGTCTGAACTCACTAACCTCCAAAATTACTGTATGGTCTTTTATAGAGTATTCAAAGGTAACAACAGCGTGGGTAGATGCACCGTATAGGCTATATTTCTTCAAAATCGGATTACGGAGACGAGATATTCACACATAAAAATTTATGTATATATAGGTTTGTGTGTAAAGTCCACATCTCCTTCGAAAGTCGTACACATATCACTTACTGTGTACAGAGATTCGTTGTAAGGGCAAGAACCACCTACCTATCTAAGGGGTATTGGTGGGCCTGAAAAATAAGTGTAGACTAAGACGCACAGCTACCGAGATTTTACTCATCCACTATTTGAGAATAAGAGCACTTAGTGACTTGCAACGAACTTTACTCATTACTTTAAAACTTTACGGAAGTTCTTCTCGGTACCACCCCCACATGTAATAATAAAGAAAAGAAAAAGCTCATCACAAATTCACTGTTCATTTTCGCATCTTGTATGACGTTTAAATTTATTACTTCTTTACTACCAAATGTATTCATTACACTTTTGCGGACAGTGTTCACATATAACACTGCATGTACTAGTAATATTATACCGAAGTACGACACGTAGTTTAGGATTTATGATGTCATATGTACTGAGACGCGTGGAAAGCTGCTGCGTCATGCATGACGGTTAAAATTGTTACTTCTATGATACTAACTCTTATCGCCACACTTTTGGCACACTGTATCCAAACTTACAACTGAATGTACCTATAACACTACATCAGCGTACGGCACAGAGAGATGGGGAAGAGAAGATGGACACAGAAAGGTGGTTGAGAAAGTGGACGGAAAGAAGCGGGTGCGGGGACGGGGAAGATATGGACAGAGAGGGGCAGAGAAAGTGAACAGACAGAGGGAGAAGTAGGAGATTGACGCTTAGAAATGAAATAAATACCTAGCTGGGCGTGGCCCAGCTACCATCTAGTCTGAGAATATAATATAAAACTGTGATTTGCCTTCTTCATTTTAGCTACCTTTTCTGCTTTCAGCAAAACCTGTGGAATTCATTGTTCTACCATCGAAGATGATTCCAGTGTCATACCTGACCAGTTCTGGTAAACAACAATGACAAAGCTACAAAGACGGTATAAAGCTGTAACATCTTTAGGTACCTGTGAATGATCTGTGATACAGAAAACCCACCAGAGGATTTAAAATGAGGTACTTTTGTTATGCAAAAAAAATAGAAATTAGTAATTCTGCTAGCTAAACTACTTATAAATTTATTGGCCTGTATGTAGTAATTAAAGTTTACACGTCCCATTCGTTCACACGCTAGGTAAATCTATGAGAGTAACATACAAGACACTGAGAGCTGAAGTCTATCGTCGTATTCTTATAGAATTTAATCACTGGTGTGACCGAAAATCCTACAGAATGAAGCAATCCAATGCAACAAAATAATGGTGCTCAAGCTCTAAATCTGTTTTGGGGTCTTAAATAATGGCCGTAAGCGTAAAAGATTCCAACATAAAACTGTTGTTTGTCCGAAATAATTGCTTTCAATACTTCAAAGCCAAGTTCTTATATGTCCGTCGTCTTGGTCGAGTGCTACGGGTGACTCATTCGTTATTATTACGTTACCATTAACCTCTTAATTATAGTAGCGTGGATACTACAGTAGCTAGACCTGAATAACCAGAATCCACAGAAATCCATCAAAATTTACGTGTCTGTGGAGTAGCACCCTTCACTTATTTTAGAATAGCTCCCTTAGACATTTGTGATGTTAATAATGCCTGCAACAGCAATACGGTTTGTGACAATGCAGCAGTTCTGCCGTTTGGGGGAATACTGGCCAATGTGACTGTCTCGAAAAAATTATTTCGAGTTATGAGTTTAGAAACCGGTTTGATATTGTCCATCTTTTTCCATTTTGCAAAGATCTGTTCGTCTCTACGTACTATTAGAGCCCACATTCTCAATAAACTGTTCGGCACTATGCAGTCTTTGCATACCTTTATTATCTCCGCCCTCTATTGCTACTCCCATCGTAGGTAACTATATCTGCATCCATTACATCTTCTCATGCAGACATTCCGAAATCAGATACTGGATTGTAACGCCTACCCAGGAGCGGATATAGATTCAGATCACAATGCAATAGCGATGAAGAGTAGGCTGAAGCTCAGGAGATTAGTCAGGAAGGATCAATACGCAAAGAATTGGGGTACGGAAGTACAAGGGGATGACAAAGTGTGCTTGAGGTTCTTTAAGGCTATAGATACAGCAATAAGGGATAGCTCAGTGGGAAGTACAGTTGAAGAGGAATGGACATTCCTAAAAAGGACAATAAAAGAAGTTGGAAAGAAAAACATAGGTACAAAGAAGGCAACTGCAAAGAAACCACGCATAACAGAAGAAATACTTCAGTTGATCGATGAAAGAGAGAAGTACAAAAATGTTCAGGGAAATTCAGGGAAACAAACGTACAAGTCACTGAGGAATGAAAGAAACAGAAGTACAGGGAAACTAAGACGAAATAGGTGCATGAAAAATGTGAAGAAATCGAAAAAGAAATTACTGTCGGAAGGAATGGCTCAGCATACAGGAAAATCAAAACAGCTTATGGTGACATTAAAAGCAAACCTGGTAACATTAAAAGTGCAAAGGGAATTCCAATGTTAAATGCAGAGGAAAGAGCGGATTTGTGTAAGAGTATACTGAAGACCTCTGTGAGGGGGAAGACTTGCTTGATGTGATAGAAAAAGAAACAGGAATCGATTTATTAGAGAAAGGGGATCCAGTATTATAATCAGAATTTAAGGGGGCTTTGGAAGACTTAAGATCAAATAATGCAGAAATAGATAACATTCCACCAGAGTTTCTAAAATCATCAGGAGAACTATTCACTTTGGTGTGTGGAATGTATGCGTCTTTCAACATTCCCTCTGAGTTTCGGAAAGATATCATCCACACACTTTCAAGGACTCCAAGAGCTGACAAATACGAGAATTATCGCAGAATCAGGTTAAACGCTCATGCATCCAAGTTGCGGACGAGAATAATATACAGAAGTATGGAAAAGAAAGTTTAGGATGTGCTAGATGACGATCAGTTTGGCTTTAGAAAAGGCGAAGGCACTTGAGAGGCAATTCTAATGATGCGATTGATAATGGAAGCAAGGCTGAAAAAAAATCAAGAGACGTTCATGGGATTTGTCGACCTGGAAAAATGTTCGATACATAAAACGGTGTAAGACGTTCGAAATTTTGAGAAAAATGGGGGTAAGGTATAGGGAGAGACGGGTAAAGTACAATATGTGTAATAGATACAAATGTACAATAGACGAGTGAACGACCAAGAACGGAGCGCGCGGATTATAAAGGGTGTAAGACAGGGATGTAGTCTTTCCGCCCACTGTTTAATCTGTACATCGAAGAAGCAATTGTGGAAATAAAGAAAGTTTCAGGAGTGGAATGAAAATTCAAGTGAAGGGATATCAATGATACGATTCGCTGATGACAATGCCGTCCTAAGTGAAATTGAAGAAGAATTACATGATCTGCTGAATGGAATGAACAGTATAATGAGTACAGAGTATGGATTGAGAGTAAATCGAAGAAAGATGAAAGTAATGAGAAGTAGCAGAAATGAGAACAGCGAGAAACTTGAAATCAGGATGGATGACGTTAAGGCATTCTGCTGCCTTCTGAGCGAAATAACCAATGATGGACGGGGCAAGAAATGCATCAAAAGCAGACTAGCACAGGGAAAAGGGGGCACCTGGCCTAAAGAAACCCTCTAATGTTAAAAATAGCCCTTAATTTGAGAAAGAAATATCTGAGAATGTGCGTTTGGAGTACATCATTGTAAAATAGTGAAAAATGGATTGTGGGAAACCTGAAACTAAAGAGACTCGAATCATTTGAGGTGTAGTGCTACAGAAGAATGTTGAAAAATAGGTGAACTGATAAGATAAGAAATGAGGTTCTGAGCAGAAACGGAGAGGAATATGAGGAAAACACTAACAAGCAGAAGGGATAGGATGATAGGACGTCTGTTATGACATCAAGGAATGACTTCAATGGCACTACAGGGAACAGTAGAGGGAAAAAACTGTAAGAAAGACAGAGACTGGAATACATCCACCAAATAACTGAGGACGTATGCTACAAGTGGTACTCTGAGATGCTGAATTTGTCACAGGAGAGGAATTCATGACCGTCCCATAATATTGATGACCCCAAAAAAAATTCTGTCAAACTTTCCTGTCCATTGTTTCCTCACAAATCTATTTTAGTGCAAGATATTTTCTGACATTTTTCGCTGCCGCTACAATTAAGCTCCCTGTTTCTCAGAAATTTTTAAGTTTCACTCTTAACACCCAGAAAAAGCTGTGAAAATTATGGAACTTTCTACTTGTCTTCATTAATTTCGTTCTTAGTTTGTTGATCCTTAAGTCATGTGCTAAGTATCCTATCAACAGTTCTATGTCTGCTTTCCACCTGTGTCGTACACATATATTATAACTGGTAAATATGTGTATCTCGCTCTTATGCAGTGGTAGTACTCTGCCTTGGTTTGTTCATTCATCTGCTCTACGGTGGCATGATTTCATCTTGTTTTATCTGCGAAATGTTTTGTGTGGAGTTTCGTTGCTTCGATAATGTTCGAACAACACCGAGAATGTACAGTCTACATATATTGGTCAAGAGAAACGACTGACCGTTTTGTGAATAATATTCTTGTATTTCTCACAATGTCATCATAAGATGATATGCTTACGTATCTCATGGTTGTGAATAGACGGTCTCACGTAGACCTTCTAAGAAGTCGAAGCTGTTTGTAGCACCCTTCATGTGATCCGATGGTGAGAAACTGCGCTGAAAGAATTTAGATAAGTGGTGGTAGTAAGTTCCTATGGGAGTAAACTTCTGAGGTCATTGGTCTCTAGGCTTACACACTACTTAATCTAACTTAACCTAGCTGACGCTAAGGACAACACAAAAACTCATGCCCGAGGGAGAACTCGAACCTCCGAGGGGGAGAGCTGCGAGGACTGTGGCAAGGCGCCTTAGACCGCGCGGCTACCCCACACAGCAAAGAACTTAGAGCACACAGAATTTTTAAAGCATACGACTGGACTTAGTGGAATTGTCACGCCTACTCAGAAACTGGTGGACGCTACTTTGAGTACTATTGCGAATGTAGCAGACCTCTTATCCTTGTCAGCAGACAAACAGTAATTGAAAGATTTCTATTTTTGTTTAAAGTTCAATTGTTTCCGGACAAGGTGGCATACAAAAATTAGGACCAGAAGCAAATAATTGTGACATTTGCACTTTGTCATTATCTATGGAACTTCGTGTAACAACTAGAACGTTTTTCCGACGTTCCTGGGTGTTTCATATTGCATTCCTTGCATTTTGAGCCGAGGTGGAAGAAAGTGGCACTGGGGATGACGCATTCGATTAACTGTTGAGATAAGTGGCATATAGATATCCGTCCTCCCGACCGCGAAAAACCGTTCCTATGTTAAATGACGAACGGCAGCAACTCGACCAACTCTAACCTTGCTTCTGAACGTTTATACGTAGAGCTCACGGGAGGTAAATAAGTTATTTTCCATGAGAAGAACATTAAGGTTGCCTTGGAAATCACAAATGGAATAACGAACACAGTTACAGCATCACCAAACGCTGTACGTAGTTTGGGATACTAAACGAAGTATTACATACACAAATTTATGCGAGAGGCATTTCACTACCGCAGTGCTATATTGGTACTGTTTTCCTAGGAAAGTCTGACTAGTGATGAAACTCAATTCAACCTATAAAACGTAACCAGAGAATTTCTTATTATCAAAGAGTTTTCCTTTCTAAATACGTTATGCGTAAATTCCTTTCATCCTTGTTTTTCACCAGGCTGTCGTTTAATATTCATTAAATACATTCCTGTCTTTGTCGGAGACGAAAAAATTGTGTAATTTTGTTTCGAGATCCAGTTTCTCAAGTGACGAAAGGAGTCAAGTGCTAATTCCGTCAAAACTCCGCCAACCTGATTACATTTTACGTGTCTTTCCTCTGTCCGTTTTGTAATTTTGCTTCCGTTTCTAGCAGCTGCTGTATAAAAATATCGCTGAGTATGATTTCACTTTCCGAAAATGAGAAACGAAGGCGTAAAATGGAAACAAAAACCCTTTCAGTTTTAGTTAAGAAAACTTAGTGAAAGGGCATCGACACCACTGAGACCAAAAGTACAAACGACACCAAGCAACAAATAAAACAATAGAGACTTAAGTGAAAAAGTCCAAATGTGTTAATAACGTGTTTTAAACATAACTCGAAGGTTTGTAACGTTACTAAATATGTTTCAGTATGGTTATATCTGTGACAGCATTTATGGCAACCAACTATAGCTGGATACACATGATTACCTTCTAAGTGTACACAAAAAGTACTGTTAACATAAGGAATGAATTTTTTTGAGGCTTTTTGAAGAAGCACATCTCAGTTTTGTTCCACAGCAAGTTCAGTTCCCGGTTATGTATATATGTTTTTAACCTCATTGCTTGCGCGATCTCCAGAGAACTAGATCTGGCTCATACCGTGTGTAACAACCAAATCCTGGACACGTTAGGTGTGGTGTGCTGCAGAAGACATAGTGTGGCTCCTAATACACTGTCTCACTGAGCTGAGCCGTCGTAAAGGAACGAAACTGGAGGTGTGTGACAGTACTTAAAGCGTAATTTTGAGAGATTTGCACTACGAACCCATAAAATTTCACCACCGCACCGAGACAGTCCACAGCTTACCGGCATGCACGGGAAGTGAGAAAGGGAAGGAAACAGGCAACAAACGAGAAACCATAAGAGGGAAAAGTTCACTGACACCTCCGGATTATCAGGGCAAATGACTGCACCCCTGGCCTTGATGACGTTATGTCCAGCTTAAAAAAAATTTCTGAAGCATCAGTGCCTGCTCACCCCGTCTGTGTCTGAGGGTCTGACGGAATGACAGTGTCGCTAGTTGCAGAATAACAGGATAGGCGAATCATGATGGACCGCTTGCCTCCGAGACTGCAGCCAGTGGCTGTTGTGGGACTTAGCCGATGCAAGCTTCCATTCCTCTTTGGTCACTCCCGTGACTGAAGAAAACGTGGACGATCCTGGGACCTCCCCTGGTGAAGGGCCGTATCGAGTGACTGTAAACTACCGCCTACAACTTGTTGGGCGTGATATCTGAGTACCACCACCCAAGCTGTAACCTGGTGCTGCTCCCCAACCTTCACGGCATCTGCAGTCCTTGATATGCTGTTGGGACTCGTATAAACACATGTCCCTCTCCCAGAGCGTTGTGGCCAGCCACTCTAACAGCCAGTAGGCCGCGGTAGTCTGACGCCTTCGGACTCTTGTCTGGGCCACCTATAGGACACAACTGACGAGCCCTGGTCCCCTCAGCGGACGCAGCGGACTCAATGCTGTGTCAGCATTCCTCTTGGCATGGGAGTATACAAATCAGCGCGTCTTTCGCAGTGGCAGAGAAAATATGATGTATTGTAAATTAACTGGTAATAAACTTGGTTCCATACAACCAATTTGTGTTTCACTGACCTCGTACAGTGTACGACAGCCATCAACACCACCTCTCGAGCTCGGTCTAGCATACCAGTAGTTTCACCACCGCACCTGCTGAACCTCCACGCCCACTAAAAATCCCGACCCAAGGAGTGACCACTACAACCGACAGTCAGAAGTGGTGACATGGCTAGAACTGATGTCAAGATGTGGGCTTCATCAGGCATCGCTGCAGCTCGTTTGGGCCTTACGACCACGCTGATCGCTGCGTCCATTAGGGATGAGAATTGGGCATTACACCACCACACTACCAACAGCGCCAGTTCCTGAAGTCGTCGTCGTCATCACAGAAGCATCACTCATCCTGCAGTCCATGTTTTGCACAGTGTAGGATAGTGACTTAGAAGCGTTTTGTTTACGACGTAACTGTCCATTTCTTTATGCAATTCATTAGCTAACGCTGGTCGTAACTTTTGTATAACCTTGGTTGGTCCTCTTTTAACGGCTGCTATCGTGAGTCACATTTAACACCGGTCAAGTTTATATTCTGCAATGTCACTGGGCACCAGGTATCCTGCACTAAGGCAGCCTTTTATAACATTTGTCGACGTTGGCGGCATTCGGCAACAGACTGTTATGAGTGTACTGTAATAACTAGTATAGCTCGTCTCGTCGTGCACTGTATACTTTGTGTAGAGTGAGCTCGGTGTCATTCCTTTCTTAACTGCATTGTTTGGGCAGTGACAGAACACACACGATTCCAGAAGAGACACGCACCTTTCGTACAGGTGTTTCTACTGTCGCTCGAAGAGAAATCTGGCGAAATAGAAAGTTACGAGTAATGGATATATGTACTTCGTGCCAAAAAGCAAATGGATGCTGCTTTAGAGAATATAGACAAGCAAGAGAAAGAACGGGACGCTTGGTGGACGCAAGAACGCGAAAGACCTAATCCACTAAAAGTACAAGGTGTCACTGTGAGGAGTCAGGAATTAGGACTGAAAAATGCTGGTCTGAGATTAGACAAGATGAACACGTGTCATCTCTAAAGTTTTGGAAGTTCCTGTAAGTTTACTTTCAATGCAAAGTAATGGAGAATAGAGTAGAATAACAGCTCCATTCTCCGATGAAAATGCGAAATCTGAAGGCTCTGAAGTGCCAAAAGAAGGAAGCGGTGCTTTACAGAAGTAAATGGGTGTTTAGGTAGCAACATCTATGCCACTGGGTGATAATGCTTGTTGTTTTGAGGCTGTGCAGCCTAGGCCAAAAGTAAATAGGGAAGTACATGTGCTATTGACTCTTGCGTCTAGCAGGCTGGTGATTTTAAGACAGATCCTATGCAGAATGGACGGGAAGGTGTCAGATGTGTTGCGAATGTTACGGATGATGAAGACGTACAGACACATTTATTTACGAAGGACGAAGATTCTTCATTACATGGAATGGCAATACTTTCTCCAAAACAGGGAGAGAGAATGAGAAAAGGGAGAAAAATGCTTGTAAAGGTAATAATACAGCCGACTACACTGAATCGTTTAACGAATGAGTGCCTTGGGATAATGGCAGGCTTGACGATACTTGCAGTGTTACTGGGAATAAGGGCAAGCAAAAACGTCATGTAGTTTTCCTTAACGCCCGGTTGAACCCAGGGAGATATTTCGCACCCAAAGGTGATATTTGCAAGTGTTGGGTCGTTTCAAGATTCTGTTATCACGAAAATAGAACCTCCTAAAATGATTATGGCGTCTGCTGAAACTTTGTGAAGCCATAATGTGCCGAAAAGCACAAGCACGTTGGTTTGGAAGAGGAAACCATTAATAAGAAATGATATTTCAAAGTGCAGTAAATTTCCAAGTATCTGTGAAATGAGAGTGTAA